>NW_026643241.1:6053275-7306551 GCF_028829585.1 Penicillium vulpinum
ACAAAGTTTGTAGAGAAACAAATGGATGTTACTTGACTTACTATCCACATATCTTGGCTAACTACGGAGTAGTTGGTTAACTATAAAACCCCGATGACAAACCAAGATGCCTTAAAAAAATATCTAACGGATAGTCGCCTCATCAGGTGCGCCGGGTAGCCTCGGTTAGTCCAGGGATGTCTGGATTGTCAGTCGATAGGCTCATCGGAGGTGTCGCAAGAAGCTTCGATCTTCGCGTAACAAAGTACACGGTGAGGATCACAGGTAGAATATACCAGAGCCCGTTAGATCTCTCCTTACTCCGTATCTTGTAGAAGATATGTTGAAACATAAATAGAAGCTGGGGCGTCATGGTGTTAATTGCTCCTGAACGTGGCAACCCACTCGCGGTCGTCTTAACAGCGGCGATCTTCTGATCCTACAACCTTATTACGCCGAAATGACAGACGCCTTGTGGCATTCCTTTTCCCCCTCACTTTTTTTTTTGTGATCGACAAGCTCTGTTTATAGTACAACCTATGTTGTATGCTGTATGGAGTACGGTACTCCGTAGAGCTTGGCCTAATCTTGTACGGAGTACCGCAGGTCTGTTGACCGCAGATTACCTGATAGGTGGGAGGTAGATCTCGTTTAGACCAATAACTCTGCGCTCATGTTATATCCGGATCTTGATGATGCAATGTACAAGATAAAAGCATGTGCGGGTTTGAGGATCCATACAGATTCCCTATTAGAGGTTACGGATGCAGCTCGTCTCAGCCATTGAGGTAATCGAACATAACTTCGGACGGGAATAAACCAAGAAAGGCTACTGTATACATAGTGTACAACTTGCACAGCCCAACATTTCCTCCTGAACGGTCCAGACTTGCAGACGCGCTCGTGTTGACACTATGAAACTTTGAAAAGAAACTTAGTCACAATATGTCTCCGACGATCAGCCCCTAAGAAATAAACTGCGACTATCCTTGAGCTCGGCCATCGGTTCCTTAGATGTACGCTAGATAAAACGGTAATCGGCGGAGTTATAATACATGCGTAGGCCGATCAGGTAGGTACGACACAGTACATAATAATGCATGTATCCATGCATATTTACATTTTACAATGCGAAAGCAGAACGCAGAAAGAGAAAAATGAAAAGCCGGTGTGCTGAAAAGAAATGAGGCGTCAGTCAAATATACCCAAGAGCCTGGTCTACGGATTCTTTGTTTTTGTCTTCGGACTAATTCCATTTATGGAATGGCCGGATAGGGATGGAATCGTTTTGGGGGCCATATCATATTCGATATGGAAAGGACCACCGTTTTTTTTTTTCGAATAAGTAAAATGCAAGAGAAACGGAGTCGGAAGCTGTTCAAGAGGTGTTTCGTAGCTGCATGAGCATCACGCAAGGACAATGGCTTTCAGGAAGGTTAGAGTTCAAGGAGATAGTCCGTTTTCTCGGTCTTTTCTTTCCTTTTCCCCCTCCTCCTCTCCTTTTCTTCCCTCGGTTGTTTGATATAATTTAAGAAGCTCTAACTACCCCGCATTTTGTTTCATCTTGGCGATTCAGAGATGATATGACACTGTTGGTGAGCTCTCTGATTTGACCCATGCAAGGCGTGGCCCCTCTTGGGCTTGTGGCTAAGCCACTAACGGTGTTGGTATTTGTAGGTAATTGATTGTATACGAGGGAAAGGTTATTAATGTACCATACAATGGATGAAAATGAAACGGCATTTACAACAGTGTATAATAAGCAGATTGGAAATATACCTCACCTCCATGGATGATCGCCTATACCATGTGAAGTGCCGATGGTGAGGTATGTTGTACATAAAAATAAAACCACTGGGATAAATTTACCAACAGAAGCTCCTAAACGAGAGCTCCTTCTCCAAATATCCCGAAAAGCCACAAAATTAATCTCCGACGCGCGCATGACGACGCACTAATGGGAGAAGCTCGTCTACTAATCCCCCACTTTAGAATCAAGGAAGCTAAGAAGCTAGGTGGGTTCTCTGTTTCGACAATCTGGCTATTGACTCCGCGAGCTTTCCCACCAAGGAGAGGCTGTATTAATGTGGTCATGTTTTCCCTAAATAGATTATATGCGTATTATTATAGTTCTGAGGAATAACTGATGATCTATATGATAACCTTCTATCGGCGCCGCCCCCAGTAGAACCAGCAGGCCGGAAATAAATTCCTCGGATTTATTTTCTTTGTGCTCGTCGGGTTCATTCTCCACCATATTACATCCTCTCGCTCTCGTTGCGCGAATGTCGGTGACACTCGGGGTTTGTTCTCCTATCTGCGTCAAATGGGTAACCTAACCAGGATCTTTCGGGCTAATGGTGAACAGCCACCAACCAACCCCTTGCAGGCATGTTGTCTCTAGTTTCCAAATTCAAAATTCACCAATTGTCGGTTTCTGAAGACCAACAGCGCGAGTGAGATAGATGCAAAGAACGTGATCAAATCATCAAAACTTACCGCAAGCCCCTATCACAGCTGACAGCAAAGTTAAGGATTTGGTACGCCTCCTTACTAGAAATCCCGGGGGTCTCTTACCGTAAAAGACACCATCTCCGAGCTCCTATCTAGTAGCACAAATGTATAAAAATATAGAAGAGAGATATCGGGGAAAATGACGTGTTAGAGTTATTTCCGTTCCCCGCAAAAGAAAAAGCGAAGTACAAAATTCCCGCACCATTTACCCGATTATTGTGCAAGGGGGCGCCGCTGATAATCGCAAGACGGGGGGAACATTGGCTCCTCTATTCTGTGCAATCACCGTCTCAGGTTACTTTCAAAAAAGCCCGGTGGAGTCAAGAGCATAACGAGAACCCGAGGGCTGAGGGATAGCGGCTGGTTGGCTTGGCTTCTTTTCGAGACCTGCATCACCCCCTTGCTAGTCATCTGATGTTATTGCTCAATCGAGTGCATGACGTTTTCCGGGGGAATGGCTTCTTGGATTTCTATGTAGGGCCGTCGGCCGTCGGGTACGCATGCACGCCTTGCTGCAACTAACGTGGTAGTATGGAGCACATGCAATAGCGTGGCCTTATATCCTCCTTGGAGTGTGGATGTGCACTTGGTTTGAGATATAGTGCTGTGGCTGCATTTGGGCTATGTAGGGGAGAATGGCATAAACCGGACGAAGGGCATACTACTACTCCGTACTCCCTACTCTGTATCAATATGGATTATGGAGGTTTGCTTTATCAGACTTGATTTGTATACCCTAAATTCGCAGATATACACCGTCGGAGTAAAATTGAGCACGCCCCTCTGGAGCCAGACTTGGAGGGCTGCCCCCTGTATATTACGTAATCAAACTGGCGACCTCGGGAAATCGTTTGGCCAGGGCCTGACCTCAGTTCGGATGGGTCAGTCGGGCACTGTCGGGACGAATTTGTATTATATAAGCTTAAGGACTTCGGGGGGTTTTGATACGCGCACCATCGATTTTACTACCGCACCATTTTACATAAGCAAATTCTTAGATAATCAGGAAATTACGCCCGGGCGGGTACGACCGGATGAAAAGTCATGTGATTACCAACCTCATCTATCAATTTGTTGGGCTGACTATAAAATACCAGATACAAATTATTTATATAGTACTATTCGACTATATGTTCCGGAGTAAGTGATCATATCAATCCACAAACAGCATGATTTAGCCCTATAAACTAGCCCAATCGGGTAGTGTACAGGTTCTTTTACTCCCTCAATAGGCCTAAAGTTCCATGTAAGTATCGATTATCTGATCTTATCAGATCAAATCAGTCGATTTTATTGGATAAAATCACTCTATTCTGGTTTAGTAAGCCTGTTCCAGTATAATTGCACCCAATTCTACCAGCAAGCATACCCCAGCAGTAGAAACGGGTAGAAAACTACCCAATTGGGAAGGTAAGCAGCCCAAAGAGGAAGCAGAAGGCGCTAAGCAGGTGTTCTAGGTGGGAGGAGACTGGGTATATGTTTAGGAGATACCCGATACGGAAGTTTTGATGTTATTTGTGTTGCTTAATGCGGAAATAATTGTTGTTCGCTATTATATATGTATCAGATTGATAGATGAGGTTGATCCATGGATAATCACATGATTTTTCATCCGATTATACCCGTGATTTATTGATTATCTAAGAATTTGCTTATGTAAAATGGTGCGCGTATCAAAACCCGACTTTGGGAGGTCGGAGATATCCGTATGACAATGAGGTACTATGGAGTACAGGAAGCGAAGTAAGAGATCAGAAAAATAATGATATTTAGCAACCTGCTTGGTTCATAGGTAGGTCCTTGTGCCCAGGTGGGGTCTGATGATTATGATATCTATGTTTCAGGTCTTATTGATTCCGGAAACTCGTCATGCCTGTATAGTATGAGCAAAGGTTGTTGGTATCATCAAGAGAATATGTGTTTCTTGGGACAGCTAGGGCATGAATCAAGTAGTAGTCGCAAGGTTGGTTCGGCTGCACTCTAGTTTTAGTTCAGAATGTGATCTGTGCTAGCTCGTAGTAGATATTATACAGAGCGCTAGCGAATCTAGCTGTTGTTATTCTACGCATAGACATATATCTGACCTGGGGGTAGTACCGAATACAAAAGCACACATGAGATACATCAGACAACCCAACATAGTTATATATACTCTGTACGTGAGATCCCCTACTATATGCACTCTACTAACTCCAAAATCACAACCAAGCAACCCAACTCTAGCTTTACCAACTTGTCAGCTCGCGCTCACGATCAAAGCCAGCCCGCAACTGCTGCGCAGGCTTGAGCACTTTGCCCTGCAAGACAGTATATCGAATGATATTTTCACACTCCTCCGGCCGCACACGCGCTAACCAGATCCCCTGCGCAGCACCCTCATCCTCGACCTGCCCCTCGCCTTCCGCAGGAACACCGCGCTTATACCACTCGAAGTCCCGGCGGCGGTATACAATCACGTTGGCAGAGTATTTGTGTCCACCAACATGGCTGATGAAGTAGATACCCACACCGCCGGGTCGCTGGTCGTCCATGTCACGGTACAGACCAAGCGGGCGTAGGTGGCGCTCGAACTCGCGTCGAAGCAGGGGCGCTGATTGCCCACAACGCGCGTCGCGCGTCCGCTGCGAGCAGAGCAGGATTACTGCCGCGTGCGGGCTGGGGTGGGATTTGAGGGATGTTGTGGACGGGTGTGGGAGGTCTTGTGCTTGTGTGGGGTCTTGGTTTGCCTCTGCTGGTTTCTCTGGTGGGGGTGGGATTGCGCCTAGTGGCGTCGTTGTTGTCAGAGATCGGTTGATGAAGTTCTCAATCAGATCTGGGACTAGCTGTGGGGTGACATGCTCGATGACAGTGAAACTCGGTAGTAGGAGGACGTTTGTTGGCTGTTTGCCTGCGTCGGCGATGTGGTATTCGTCCGGGACAGGCATGTTTGACGCTGACAGTTTGAGTCGCTGCGAGAAGTTTCAAGCTTGATGTTAGCTTTTTTTCGTGTGAATTGATTGGTTTTGATAGGTAAAGAGGGATTGGTGGTCGATATTGTCATACCCCGTTGCTCGGTTCCAGTCCTCCCTTCTCAATGGCTTCCATGACGCTCCCTTTCTCATCTGCCACATCTCTAACCCAATCTGACTTGCCTGTTGCGACGAGCATATGTGTCGCCCATCCATTGACTTGTCCATATAGTTCGTCTTGGTGATCAACATCGAATTTGGCGGGGTATTTGATTGTGCATGTCGCACAGTCGTGCAGGCAGTCTTCGCCATCTATCGCTGGATCGACGTTTTGAAAAAGCTTATCACTCGACGAGATTGTTTGAAACCCCTCCGTGGCAAGGGCATTGTCGCCCACAGCATCAGTGGTGGTGTCGGTCTTGGAAGAGGCGAGAGAGACATTGGAGGAGCTAAAAAGGGAGGAAGTCCCTCGGCGAAAGAGATGCATTGTTACAGGATACGAATATCTTCTTCAACTGTGCGAGAAAGGAAAACAATTGCCAATTTGGCTTCGTGTCTTATGGCGCGTACGTCAAATGATAACCAACGAAATTGATCTTATCAATCATTTTGCAGGTGTGCCAAGGAATCGGAATATTTCCGCCTGACTAAGTCGATCCACCCACCTGGGCACCCCTTGCTTCTTGGAGGATTGGCGCAATTGGGTGTCTAAATCCGTGAATGGGGTTGCTCTATAAGTTATATACAGGGTACGAATGGAACGTCATCACTGCCTACGTCCAGCGTAGTCAAATGTATACGGCAAATCTGTCAGATCTCCTGGTTGCGTCAAGCGAATGACACTCCCTCCTGAACTGCCAGATTGCCTCGATGCTATGCGTCGTAGAGACCTCGTAGAAGGTGTGTGAAAAGGGCTCCGTGCCGCATAGGATCCACTATCTGTTGACAGTTCTGACGCAGGACTATGCATTGCGGGTGCGGTGTCATACCCAGACTGGGTCTCCCAGGTAGACGCATTCGATGGGCGAAGGCTGTTACTCCGCATGGACCTTAGGGCTCCGTCGTAACCATAAGTCTCCACAGTATCTGTTTCTCCCTCTTCGTCCGAGGGCCCTATGACAGATTCGCTATAGGCCCGTCGGTAGCTTGCGCTGTCGCGAATTTCATCCAGGATTGGCGGTGCAAGGGATGTCATTCCTCTCAAGATCTCTGCAAAGAGATGCATCAAGTCACGGAATTCCGCCTCGTGTAGATCGTGCGGCGAGAATCGAGCTTGTTCATACAACGCAAGGAAGTCTGCACCGAGCTCTGGTGGGTAGATAGCCCCAAGAGATGTTAGATGGCGGATGTATTCTCTCAGACCCATCGAGGCAGGACGTTGCAATACTTCCACCACGCGTGTATCTGGGAGAGAGAATGGGTGTGTTGTAAGGTCGCTTGACGGATCGAAGGGGTATGGGGGCGCAAGCGATAATGAATCGGCAGGGGCAAGGGAAACAGCTTTGGCTTCAATTAAGCTAGGGAGCTCTTGTATGACCGTACGATATGGTAGATTCGGTAAGTCTGGTGTCGCAGGTGAAGACCAGCCGGGGTGCTCGACATGGCCCCAAGGGGGTCGCTCGGAGTCAATGAGAAGCGGTCTGTAGTTTTGGAAGCTGTCCTCGTCGGTGGAGATATCGCGCGGTCGGGCTTGATACGCGATGATGGCGCTACGGATGAGGCCTTCCTTCACCAGTCGCCTAACACTCTTGCTCACATCTTCCTTTTCCACGGGGATCCAGGCTTTGGGTATGCCTGTGAGTGCACTCCGATTCGTGTAAATGCGTGTCGCATATATGAGGGCTGCAATTATAAAAGTTATCACATATGCGCCGATAATGAAAAAGACGTTGGTGAGACGACCCGTCTCGTAGCATTGATAGATGGCGTCTGCTGGTGTGAGGATGACCAGGCAGAAGAGGATGATGGCGAAGAAGAACCATCCAGTTGTGTTGAGAAACCGCTCAAGCCTGACTGCCATTACTTCGTGTGTGCTGACTGCATGATATTTGGGTGAGATTTAGCAGATCTCAGGTATGAAGCATGAGCAAGGATGACGGAGAACAGCATCTAGCTACCCAGACACGATTCCGATAAGGATAAGATTAGAGTTGAACACGTGATCTGTGTGGAATACCTTCCGTTCGGTGGATTCTCAACAATATGTATGTAGGCATTACCAGTGCTCTCGCCCCAAGGGGATTTCCTTTTGTTTCACGTGCAGCAGATTTTCGTATACCTTGGTTGTTGTGATAACAAGAAACAACCTCTCTAACCCCGGCCAACTTCAATTGCTGGACATCTTATCACATAACCCCTATCTCCGATATCAAAAAAAAAAGTCCGGAGTCAATAAACTCACTGGAGTAACGCCATGGATCAGGTCAAGTCCGCTACTGAGCAGCAAACTATGTTGCACATCCTGGTGACAGGAGCTAACAGGTATATAAAACTCCCATCGGACCCAATTGGCTCAATTTCCTATACTAACTTGAACCATCCGTAGCGGTCTCGGATTCTCTATATGCTGCCGCCTTGCCGACGAGTTCCTCTCCTCACACCCAGAATCCGAATCCCTCACTATAATATTCACAACTCGAAGTGCGCGCAAAGCCCAAGACACAATCCATAGACTGGAAGCACACCTACAATCAACCTCCCCCTCCACATCTGCCGCAGCGCGCGTCCACTTCGTCTCGGAGAGCGTCGACCTCGGTGATCTCCGCTCAGTGCGCGAACTATCCCGCAAATTAGTCCACACTCTCTCCCCGGCTTGACTCGATAGTCCTCAATGCTGGACTGGGCGGCTGGTCCGGCATCAACTGGCCCAGGGCTATTTGGGACGTATGCACAGATCTCCTCCACTCGGTGACCTGGCCGTCCTACAAGCTCGCGCCGACAGGCGTGCTAACAGGCAAGCAAACAAAGACAGAAGAAGAGCCCGCACTCGGAGCGGTCTTTTGCGCAAATGTCTTCGGGCACTACATGCTGGCGCACAACGTGGCTCCGCTGTTGAAGCGGGCACGCACGAACGGGCCCGGGCGCGTGGTCTGGGTTTCCAGTCTTGAGGCGACTTGGAACTTTTTTAATGTTGATGATATCCAAGGTTTGCGCACTGATGCGCCATATGAGTCTTCTAAGGCTCTCACTGATATCCTCGCGTTGACTTCCAATCTGCCGAGCACGGTCCCCTGGTCGGTCGATAGCTTCTTGCAGTCCGAGACGGAGCTTGACACCCATGCTGTCCACACAGATGCTCCCGATGCGACCCCGCGCATGTATCTCTCTCACCCTGGTATCTGCGCCACCTCGATCATCCCGCTTGTTCTTCCTCTTGCGTGGGCGATGGTTGCCGCTTTCTGGGCTGCAAGGATGCTGGGTTCGCCCTGGCATACATTGTCTACTTACCTCGGCGCTTGTGCTCCGGTGTTCCTTGCGTTGGCATCGCAGGCTGACCTTGAAGCCGCCGAAGAGCCTTACCACCGGGCCGGTGGGGGTGGTAGAGCGAAATGGGGCTCATCTTGCGGGCGTCTTGGAATTGAAAGTGCGGTTTCTACCGAGGTCGATGGCTGGGGACATGGTGGTGTTGTCGGCGCGCCTGTTGTCGAGGCTGATCGGCTCCGACGTCGCAAGCGTGGCGCAAAAGATCTTACCAAGGAAAAGAGGGAAGAGTTCGAGGAACTTGGACGCCAGTGCTGGAAACAGATGGAAGAGTTGAGAATTCAATGGGATGAGATCTTGGATCAAGCCGAGGCTCGTTCCTAGAGACGGTCTGGAGGCAAAGAACGGCTTTGTTAAAGACCAAGTCTCTCCTTCGGTTTCTTGCTGTTTGACTGATTCAAAGCGGAACAGCTTCAATGACCGTATGTATAGGTATATATCCTCAAAACTGTATGTAATATTCTGTCTACTAGTAGTACTTCTACAATGATACCTGATATGAAACATCTGAAGCATCGTGTTGAAGACTAACTGAACTTGCATCTTTTTTTTTTTGCTAATTCCGCCTCCCATTATTTACACCAACAGAACCAGCTCCACACCCATGTTCTCATTAAAACGGATATGGCATGAATTCCTTGCCCACCAATTACCAGAAGACCATCAGTGATAAAAAAAAATGAAAAATGGAATGAAAACGGGTGGCCAAACGCAAGGGAGCAGGGATGTAGTGACGAAGCCCTCAATATGTAGCACTAAAACGGGGGTAACTTGAATAACTTGAAGGATGAACGTAGAAAAACAAGACTAAAAGGGGTTATTTCTTGCAAAACAGCCGAAATCGCACGCTTCCACCATCTAGGTTTTTGAGTGCATCGATCATCGGACGAAAGGAAGGAAGTTGCGAGGGCGATGAACCGTCACGGAAGAAAGGCAAGCAACAGAAGAGAAGACAACGCAGTAAACGACTCCGGTTCTATGCATCGAGGAGGGCGGGATGGAGGGTGGAGAGTTGAAGGAAGGTATTTCAAAAGGCATAGCGACGTGAAGGAAGAGGGGGGGAGTAGGAAATGGGATTACATGATGATCGCAGGAACTGTATAAAGTGATTAGTATAGGTTTTTGGTGATCGATATAAACGAAGGCTTACCATCAATGTTCTGCTTGATGCTCTTGTGGGGCAGAATCGAGCCACCGTTGACATACACCTCATCGGCGATGGTAACGTCGTCTCCGAGGACAGTCACGTTCTCTAGACGCGCCCAGCGGCCAACAGAGCTGTTCCAGCCAACAATGGTGGACTTGATCCAAGCATGGTCCTTGATCTTGCAGTTCTCCATCACGACGCAGCGCTGAAGACGGACACCATCACCAATGACGACGTTGGGGCCAATGACCACGTTGGGACCAATACGGCAGTTCTTGCCGATCTTGGCAGAGGAGTCAACCATGACATTTCCGCCGTACACATATGGCTCTGTGTGAGGGGCAAGCATCTGGGGCTTGCGCTTGGCCAGAGAGGTCAGGTACAGGCAAGTACCGGTGAGGAAATCCTTGGGCTGACCGACGTCCATCCAGAAGCCCTCGAGATCATAGGAGTGGAGCTGGCCCTCCTTACAGATGGCGGGGAAGGTCTCCTGCTCGATGGAGGTCGGACGGAGCTCAATGCGTTTCAGAACACTGGGGTTTAGAATGTAGATACCGGCGTTGATGCGGTTGCCAACGAATTCGACAGGTTTCTCGACGAAGCGGTCGATGCGTGAGGCATGGTTGGGCTTGTGGACGACGACGCCGTACTTGGAAGGCTCGTCCACCTTTGTGACAACAATAGTACCCTCATCACCGTGACTTTTATGGAAGTCGGCGAGCTGCTGGAAGGGGTAGTCGCAAATAACATCCGAGTTGAGCACAAAGAAGGGCGAGTCATCCTTGCCCAAGATCTCCTCCGCCAGCTTGAGCGGGCCAGCCGTGCCCAGCGGTTCGGACTCGACGGAGAACTCAATGTTGACTCCGTATTGCTCCTCGTACTTCTTTAGGGCTGCGACCATCACATCTGGGCGGTAGTTGACGGCAAGAACAATATCAGTAACACCCGCAGCAGCCAAGCTCTCGACCTGGTGCAAGATCATGGGCCGGTTTCCGAACTCCACCAACGGCTTAGGAAGGGTGAGGGTCTAAATCAATTGGAGTTATTAGCATTGTTAGGTAGAGAATAGGATATTAAAAAAAAAATCCAAAAAAATCCAGGGAGATTTACCAGAGGGCGCAGACGGGTTCCGAAACCACCGACAAGAATAAGAGCTTTAGAGGGGTTAGCGGGGAGAAATGGAAGCATTGAATACACAACATACCCTTCATGATGAATTGAAATTGAAAGAAAATAGGTCAAAATTAGAAAAATTAGGAAGATTAGAGGAGGCTAGGAGAAGTAAAAGGAGAGAGACTCTCTGTTATTTAGGGAACACCTGGCCGTTGATGGATTTATTTTCGTCCAAGTGGGGGCACGTGAGTGGCGGTGATTGGAGGGGCCTGTTTGCGGGAAAAAGGGGGTCATATACTTCAACTGAACTGTTTTGTGAAGCTGATTATGTTGTAGCTGTTTTGGGAGTATGGAGTATTTGACTTGATATATATGAATAATTCAAGTTAAATTCAATTCACATTCTTTCAACTGGATACCCTAAAACTCGATACCTCTGATGCGTACGGAGTAAAGTTGCTGGAGATCTCCTGAGGTCTCACTAGCTCAGCCATCCCCGGTCATTATGTCCAATGCTATTGCATGGTTTCTACCGGATGCAGATGGTGTCCCCCCGCGAAACTAAACTTCATTTTACGATGGTCATGAGGTGTCGCCCCTGAAACTTGAGTGATGAGGATTTCCAAGGTTGTGGTGGATACATGTATTCCCCTCTCCCGTCTCAGATACAATGTGTTGCTACTAGGTATGGAGTACGGAGTATATGTGCTACATTATGTATATATGTTGGACTATGGATTAGATATCTATTAACTTATTAATATTTACAAATAAATCATTGAAACAATAAAGTAATTAATTCAACTACTGCGTGTCCGGAGGCAGTCCACGTGGATGAGACATTCCAACCGAATCCGTCACAAATCGGAGCATCCAATTGCGCACTCGGCCAGCCTTCAGGACCGGTTGATCGTCGTGGGAGCTACCTTCTTGAATTCTGCTCTGGTAAAATCCAACTGCATCCGTCACATCTACCGGTTGTCGATGCAAAAGCTCGACCGTAGTCATCCCTCGGCGCAGACTCTGTCCGTACACCCGATCTTGGAATGTACTGAGCCCGACAGTTTGGAGCAAAATAATGTCGCGGGGTCGAAGTGACGCCGGCGATCGACCCAAGCGATCCGCTTCATTGTTCTTGGCAGCGGTTGGCTTCTCTGGCTTGAGCCAAAAATTGACTCCAAACCCGGCCCTTGTCTCGTCTCCAACGACGAGCTCGATAAGGTCTAATTCAGTTTTCCATTGTCGCGTTACTATCCGACGTGGGGGGTGAACTGCCAGCACCCCCACAATCATATTAACCGTCATCGTTTGCGGTGCGATGGATTGGATGTACCTGGCCGTGGGAAGGTCTTCCAAATTGCTGAGGGGTCCAGGAATATGGAGGATGCGAGGTGACCTTGCAGTGTCTGGTTTGTTCAACCATGTAGAGCTATCCGACACGCGGTCCTCGCCCAAACTGCTCTCCTGCGTGGAATCTGTTACATACCCATCTGATCCAGCTATCTCGGAGGTTTCGTGGATAGCAAAAGAATGGTCGTAGAATTGAAGAATCGAATCTTCTTGTGGATTTGTCGTATCTGTCGCAAAAGCCAGTTGATGCGAGATGAAAAACGCTGGATCCTCATAGCTTTGGAAAGAGTCATAATTGTCACCTGGCTTATCGGCCGATGGTGACCGTAACACTCTCCATCTTACAGGTGGTTGATCCAGGGATAGCTGTTGTTCTGGGCTCTTCGTACTCTCATGAAAGGGAGGTATAGGCCTGCTGAGAAGCTCGTCTGTGTCCCAGTTCAGATTTGCCGACAACGGAGCCCCTACCAAGAAGATAGTTTTTCGAGACATATCAAGTCTGGATTAGAAGGCAGAATGTGCTGCTCAAGGGGAGCTCTTGTCCGTCCTTGACAAAGAGCGTAGGCCGGAAGGTCCCTAGAGCCATAGAGCAAGGGGTTGTCACAGGGTCATTGTCTAAAAGTGACAACAAAATGAATGAAGTTCAAATGGGACGTCAAGGCGTTGAAATTTCCAAGTAAAGACCAGGCGCGAACCATGGGAAGCTTCTGCCAACACTACCATTGAAGATGTACCTAGCCCTTCCTAGCTGCTACATATGTAGTATTAGTTTGCTAACAATTTTTTTCAGTCAAATCATCCAGTATACATGGTTAAAATACGACATTTTCTGAAAATGCCCTCTTCATTCCTTTATCGGACCCTGACGAGAGCTGATTGAGACCATAAAAAGCTTCTATTCATATCGTGCACGTGCCACTTTATATCACGTGTCACATCTACGGTCGCCCCTTCGGACACAAGTGGTCGTCGCCCTTCGCCGCATCAAAGCGGAGCCCACTATCGCCTTCCTCTCTATCTCCATTCTTGTGTCAGCGATGTCAGTCTCTTCCACTCGAGCTTGACAGATTCAATTTTGCTTTTCGGCTGTAGATTTTACCGAGAGGAGCACACGCCCATCCTCGCACCCGGCCTAGTGCCGCTGTATATCGGACAGTTATGGCCTTTCAAGTCCCGATCCCCATGCCGGTGAGTACCACTTCACGATTTCTCGTCCAGATCTCACAACTGACATACGCAACCTGCTACCAGAATGTCGCTGCCGTGACATCGGATCTCTGGCCTTCAATGTATAACGTCCTGGCCGGTCCCTGGAAGCAGACCGGACGAACTCCGACGACCAACGTCAGCAAGTCTCTCCAGCGCAGTACTAGCCGACAAGGAAATGAGACAGTATGTCATAATCCATCGTCTATTTGGCCTCACTCCATGCTAACAGGGACAGATCTCTCAACGCGCGACTTTACCTGAATACCTAGAAAGTGCTTCCATTGAAGCCCTACGAGCGGAGATCATCAGCCGGCCTTCGCAAAAAACATGGTCGTCATTGCTGAACCGAAGTATGTTTTTGCTTGAGAAAATTGCCTTGATGAATGGTGTCTAATCATTGATAACAGACAACACACTTTGGGCCACATCTTTTACACCGATCCACCATGCTATCCCTGGTGGTCGTTCGTACTCAACCCTATCTCCATTCCGTCTTAGCTCCCTACGCACGACTCCGAAGGTTAATGGCCTTGCAAAGATACAGCAGCAACGGTTCTTATTTGGGGGATCCTGGCATCATGTATTAGCTCAGAAGGAGAAGGTCGCCAACCAGAGTCCAAACAACGCAGATGCTCAAAATGCTTTCTATTCGGCACTTTTGCGTGCCAAAATGCCGGGCATAGTTGTTGAACGACACCGGAGCGGCTATTTTGCAGGGGATCTCACAACTGAAGCATTGGTTCAACAGGCCCAGTCAAGCGTCGGTGGCGCGGATGCTGGCGCTGGAGCTTTCGCCGGGTCAAACCACAATCTGAGCCCTGAACAGCTCCAGGCGGTTGGTCAAGCTGTCGCTGCCCGGGCTACTGGCAGTCAGATCGGAATGGGAAAACAGAACGGTACCGGTGCTAAGGACGCTCCTCTTTACGTCGTGGTCGATGAGTCTCTCGGAAGCACGGTCTTCCGCTGGGTCAAATTCTTGCTCATATTCGGCTTTTTCACTTACATCTCTCTGGTCACAGTCACTATATTGGTTGAAACCACTGGCGTTCTGAAGAACGTTCGAGGTGCGCAGGACAAGGAAGCTCAGCCCGAGCAGCAAACGGCTCGCTTCAGTGATGTGCATGGCTGTGATGAGGCCAAAGATGAGCTGCAGGAGTTGGTAGAATTCCTTCTCAACCCAGAGCGTTTCTCTTCCCTGGGTGGTAAGCTGCCTAAGGGTGTTCTCTTGGTCGGTCCTCCCGGTACTGGTAAAACCTTGCTCGCGCGTGCTGTTGCTGGCGAAGCGGGTGTCCCATTCTTCTACATGTCTGGATCCGAATTCGATGAGGTATACGTCGGCGTTGGCGCCAAGCGTGTTCGTGATTTGTTTGCTCAGGCCCGTGGCAAGTCTCCAGCTATCATTTTCATCGATGAATTGGATGCGATAGGCGGGAAGCGAAACGAGCGCGATGCTGCTTATGTCAAGCAGACGCTCAACCAGCTGCTCACTGAACTCGACGGATTCTCTCAGACTAGCGGTGTCATCATCATTGCTGCTACCAATTACCCTCAACTGCTGGACAAGGCACTCACTCGACCTGGTCGGTTCGATCGCAGGGTCGTTGTGGATCTACCTGATGTTCGTGGCCGAATGGACATCTTGAGGCATCACATGAAAGAAATCCAGTTCGGTCCTGATGTTGACATCGGAGTCATTGCACGAGGCACTCCCGGCTTCTCCGGCGCTGATCTGGAGAACTTGGTCAACCAAGCTGCAGTCCATGCCAGCCGTGACCGCAAGGCTAATGTTGGCCCGTACGATTTCGATTGGGCCAAGGATAAGATTATGATGGGCGCTGAGGCTCGCAGTCGCATTATTCAAGACAAGGATAAGCTCTTGACTGCGTACCACGAGGCTGGTCATGCCCTTGTTGCGCACTTCTCACCTTCTTCCACTCCGCTGTATAAGATCACCATTGTTCCCCGTGGCATGGCCCTTGGTATCACCCATTTCCTTCCGGAGATGGATACTGTTTCCAGGAACTACACCGAATACTTGGCAGACATTGCCGTCTCCATGGGTGGCAAGGCTGCCGAAGAGCTGGTTTTCGGCCACGACAATGTCACTAGTGGCATCTCAGCTGTAAGTCTTACTGGTCGTCTTTTCGTTCTTTACTCAATACTAATGGTCTCTTTAGGATATTCAAAGTGCCACTGAGACGGCCTTTACGCTGATTACCCGGTTTGGATATTCCAAAAAGCTCGGCAACGTCGACCTGTCTACAAATTACGACAGCCTATCATCGGAAACCAAGCAAGAGATTGAGGGTGAAGTGCGCCGGCTTGTGGAAGAGGCCCGCGACCGTGCAACCAATATTCTGACCGAAAAGCGCCACGAACTAGAGCTTTTGACAAAGGCGCTCATCGAATACGAGACGCTTACGAAAGAAGAGATGGAGCAGGTGCTCAAGGGCGAGAAGATCAATAAACTTATGTCCTCCCCTAGTGCACCGCTGAAGCTTCCGGAAGCTTTGCAGTCGGCCAATCTCAGCCCGTCAGCAGGACGAGCACCCACGGTCAATGAATAAGTCCCCTCCACACTCTGTAATCTCCCCTTTTCACTTCCCTGTCTTATTTTCTTGTGGGCTCTACAAACCCCCCCTGTTTTTCGTATCCATTGTGCATCCGCCGATCAGGGCGTCTATTGAAAATACCATATTTCCTTGGGTCTCTCCTCTACATCATGTCTCAGTGAGATCGATACTCGCTGACTGGGAGTTATCGACTCGCCGCTTTGCTGCGTGCGTAATACCATTGCAGACTTGAATTGGTCTCTGTACATATTCCCCGTACGTTGTATGTGTATTCCACATTCTATTTGTTGATTGGGACCGCTTGGTGTCTATGTGTAGTAGCGGGCAACCTTCCACCCAGAATATCCGAGAGAGGGACATGCATTGGGAGGCAGGAACGAAGCAGGACCTTCCAAATATCATCACTGGCGTCACAGCTTTGTTGTCATTCCATGATATCATTCCATTATATTATATCAACTACAGGTACCTTCCCATCAAACCACGCCAAGGCTGACCCGTCACTCCCAACCTACATTGCCCTATCGCAGCCCGGATCAGGTTCTTACTCGCAGTATATACTCTAACTTTTGGGCACACATGTACAAACATTATAGTTATATGCCATTGAAGCCAGGCCTGGAGAGCAATTTCAATTGCATATCTAGATTATACAGTCTAGACCATACACATACTACCAAGACACCATATCCAAATATAGTAACTCCCGAGGTATGGACCTCGGGATCATGAACTTCACCTTTGACCTCGGGAAGTCACGTCAAACCTTCCTACTTTAACCTTTCTCCACTGTGATGTCATCTCACTTTAGGTAGGAGCTGAATATCCATGTGATGAATATTGGAATTCGGGGGAGATAGAGATAGCCCTGCGGTCCTGGCTCCTTCTATTTATGAACTATACAGATGGGAAGGCGCGCCCCAGTAGAGGAAATTTCCTATAAACCCCCCCTCGTTTCCCCTCTTCTCCTTCACCTCTTCACTCATTCACGGCGATATATCATTGTTTAATAACCACTGTTTCGTTTCGATTCGAGTTCACTTACACTGATCTACTTACATCTTCGCAATAGAGATGATATATTTAGATTTTTTTTTCTTCATTTCCTCACAAAAAAACGGGTTGTATATACATAAGTGCTAAGTCGGGTTCGTTCCAGAAGAGGACATAAGCCAATCGCAAAATGAGAAACAAACACATAAATCCCCAGCTTCTTCTGGAACGACTCCCGGCATAACGGTCATGAAGGGGGCATGGGCGTCGGTGGACAACGCCTATTAGGACGGACTTTCTAGTCGGTGGAAACTCTCTAAATATGTATAAATGTAAACGCGAGGTGTCCAGATTCCCCCCTGGAAAAAAAAAATAACCATCCGGGTATCCAAGAGAGGATGGATATATGCGATATCCGGTTGATATGATCTTCATGAGAACCTCTTATCTCAATCTCTCTTGCTTCTCGCGCATGTGTGTGTATCATGCATGGGATGATATGCACAAACTGGGCCGCGGGGTCGATGACGGAACCGATTGGGGTCATCTTAAAAAAAAGGAATATGTATATAGGATTGTTGTTTATTCGTCGTCGTCATTGTGTTCCTCTCTGTCCTCGTCGGCCATCCAGCCGCGAGACATCTCCACGGCCTTGGACCACTTTTTATACATGCGGCCGCTGGCTTTGACGGACATCGAGGGGGTGAAGGAGGAACGGTTGGCGCGGTTCATATGCTTAAGTTCGGAGAAATCCTTCCAGATGTTGATGGCGAAGCCGGCGGCGATTGCGGCGCCGAGAGCGGTGGTTTCGTGCATTGAGGGACGTTCGACGGGGATTTGGATAATGTCGGCTTGCGTCTAGTGAAACAAAAATAACAGTTAGTGGCGTGGTCTGGGGATTTTAAAAAGAGGGGGCAAACATTGAAACGTACCTGCATGCAAACGTCGGAGTTACTCATGCCGCCGTCAACCGCCAATTCTGTCAAGGTCTTGCCGCTATCCATTTCCATGGCGTCAAGGATAGCTTTCGTTTGGAAGCAGGCCGCTTCCATAGTTGCACGGGCAATGTGTCCTTTTTGTGTGTGGGCGGTGATTCCCCCTGGTGAAACGTTAATTAAGTTCCTGCGAGACGAAGCACTGTGTTGGAGACTTACAAATGGTTCCCTGGGCATCATCGATCCAGTAAGGAGCAAAGAGACCACTGAATGCAGTGACGAAAATGCAGCCTCCATTATCCGGCACGGTGGCGGCCAAATCGCTGACTTTGCGCGAGTCACGGAAAAATCCGAGGTTATTCATTAGGAAAGAGACACCACTGCCCGCCACGGCCACACTGCCTTCCAGCGCGTAAACGGCCTTGCGGTCTCGCCCTAATTGGAAACCCACAGTGCCCAAGAGACCATGTTTCGAGATAACTGGCTTCTCACCCACGTTGTAGAGAAGGAAGCATCCAGTACCATAAGTGTTCTTAGCCATTCCCGGAGAAAAGGCACAGTGACCAACCAAGGCCGAAGCCTGGTCACCCAGACAGCTGGTGATGGGAACACCCTCCAGCGGCCCTTCAGCCACTTTACCGAAACCCTCGGGATCGGCCGAGGGGAGAATCTCAGGCAGACGAATCTTTTTTGGGTCAATGTCAAAGAATTTCAAGAGGCGTTCGTCGTATTGGAGGGTTTCGAGGTTCATGAACATAGTTCGGGAGGCATTGGTCACATCCGTAACTAGTAGCTTGTTCTGAGGACCACCGTTGAGGTTGTAGATGAGCCAGCTATCGACGGTTCCAAACGCAGCCCGGCCATCATCATATGCCGATCTGACATCGGGCAGATGGTCGAGCATCCATCGTAGCGTGACGGATGAGGGGTATGTGGAGAGAGGTAGGCCACAAATATCACGGAGTTTATCGGCGCCTGGTTTTTCCTTCAATTCCCGTACCAAGTTGACGGTACGAGTATCGGTCCAAGTGATTGCGTTGTGGAGGGGCTCGCCGGTCTCCCAGTCCCAGACCAAGGCGGTTTCTCTTTGACTGGTGATGCCAATGGCTTCGATGTCGGATGTGGAGTAGCCGAGAGCAAGGAATGATTTCATAGCCTCTTCGATACAAATATAGACCGACTCAACCAATTCGTAAGGGTCTTGTTCGTGCCATCTGTGGAGGGTGCGGGGCAAATTAATATTGAGTCGGGAATAGCAAAAAAAGAAAAAGATTGGGTTTTGAAAACCTACCCTGGGTGTTCATGAATCTGATGGAATTCAGTTTGGTATTTGGCGACGGGAACACCCGTGCAGTCGAAGATGATGAATCGTGTACTCGTTGTACCTTGATCAATGGTACCAATGAATCGATTTTTCATTTCATCCTCATCCTGCTCATCCTGTAGCAAAGAGCGGTCCCCATCGTCTCTCACTTTTGGACGGTAGTCGAGATCCAGTTGTCGCTGTTGTTTCTCCTCCGCAAATTGATGCACATGTTGTTCGGCGGCCTCAAAATCATGAGGAGGTTCGGAGTCTCCATCAAGGCTGTCAAAGTCCAAATCGAATGGGTTCCGCATCTTCCAGAATGTGTATGGGAAAAAAAGAGGTATTAAAGAGAAGACTGATTTTACTGTCCTCAAAAGGATTTAAAGAGGGGAATGATGGGGGAGGAAAGAGAGAACTACGAGGTGGCGGTGTTGGGATACGGGGACCAGCTCCCGTGGCAGAAAAGTGGAGCGTGACGTATCAGAGAAGTGGCCAGGTATAGAAGGTGAGGTGAAATATGGCAGTCTTCACATATAAAATAAAATAAAAATCGTGAGGTGAAAGATTGAAATTGTTTCGAAGAGGTTGAGATGTTGAGAGGTATAGGGTGTGTCGTATAAGTATAAAAGTAGGGGGAAAGCCGGTGGGAAAAGAAACAAGAAAACGAAGATCTCACAGAAGAACCAGGGCAGCCCTCTTTATCCAAAGTGGACTATCTTTTGGAAAAAGTCCAGGTGGGGAAATGAAAAAAAAAGGACCAAAAATCCGGTTCGGGGGATTTTTTTCTGATCAGAAGACCTCGTCACCTTTCCCCCCACTATCTTTTTGGGATTAGTATTAATAGAAAGAGAAGCTGTTTCTATAAGAGTACTACCGGAGTACCGGAGTAGTTACTATATATTCACATATCTATATCAATTGACTTAATTCTTATATAATCTCTCCTTTCTATATTTTAATACATCCTATATCCTACTTTATATCAATTATTTGTACTTTGTGTACTCTCAACCCCATCTCTTCAAGCCTAGGCACTCCACAAGCCCCCGTAGATCGTACACATGACACGGTCCATTTTTCCCCTGCGGTCCCTTTAGTCGTTCTAGAACCCCCTTTTTTTATTTATTAGTGTACATTCTTTGCAGATTAGTTGAATCATTCCTATTCATGGAGAAAATCCCACCAACTGGAAAAATTATTGATCTTTTAGGCAATATAGCCTATAAGGAGGGGGAAAGAAAAAGTAATAAGGAATGGAGAATCCCCATTCCTGGAGAGAACGGGCTCTAGTCGAGGCCAAGAACATTCGAGCGCATCAACCCCTCTAGATTCCCCTCTGGTGAACTGCCTATGATCTTGACTCCCTACTTCCCGGGTCTCATTCTTATTGATCAAGATCCTTGTCTCAAGCATTTATGCTTGATGCAGCATAGTCAAATCGACTAATTACCTATAACCCCCGGAAGATGACGTCGCCAGTACCAGGTTCTTTTCCCCCGTGGAGAACGGGTCTTGTTAACCGGTCTCATTGCCCTATAAGAGGCCATTATATTGAGTCGTGGAGGAAATCTTGTCAAATCTTGCCAGGGACAAGGACTTGCAGGACAAATACATTACTGTCAGAGAGAAAAAAATAAAAAATAAACCAAAAAAATAATAAAATAATAAAAATTAAAGGTCAGAAAAAAAAGTAGAAGAAAAGGCCGATCTAGGTGGATTCCAGCATGTTTTCTGGCGCCATTGGGGGCGTTACTATGTGTACCTCGCATGCAGACCGTCGCTTTACCTTCCCTTATAAGTGTGGGTTAAGCACAAAAGTACCACTTTTCCATATTCAAGTGCGTTGCAGCTTAGTTCCATAGATCTCTCAATATTTTCGGCACCCCGTGACAACTTTAGTGGGATCCGCCCTATCATTGTTCCTTTGGATTACCCCTCGACTCCGATCTGCGGCAACCCGTGTGACCAAGATGCCGATTATCAAACCCCTTTACCAAGTATACGGAGCATAGATATACACTGCTGTAGGTATCTACGGAGTACGAAGTAGATAGATTTTAGGTAACCTAATCTTGCAGCTCTAAATCCGATTTTGATGAGCACGTGTTGCTTTTTGAATCCGTGAAAAACTTTTCTTTTTTTTTTAATGCGGGAGCCATACGGAGTACATAAATCCCTATGTATATCCTTATATGTACTCCATACACCATTTTTATATCCATTCCCCACTCCACGCTCTCAATAAAGACTTGAAACAAAAAAACTTTGTTACTACTTGGGCGAGAACGCTTTTATCTCCAACTATTGACACTTCCAATTGAACAAAAGAAATTTTCAGTCCTAGTGCGTTCTGCGTATACTCTACAGGAAATCACGGGTAATGTAAACATCGAGATCAGTCTCGGGGAGGATGATGCCCCTCGCCTTGTCAAAAGGCAAATTTACTCGGAATCCTCGATCTCGCTGCGACGGCGAGTCGCAGCCTCCTCCTTCTCCTTCTTCTGCAGGAAGATCAAAGCATTGATCTTGTCCTTGATGCTGTGCTCGGAGGTGATGGTCTGCTGGATCTGCTCACGGCCGACCAGGGTAGCCACGATGGAGGCACCGACGACGAAGGTCAGCACGAAACGATACATGCCGTACCAGTGAGGAGCACGGCCAGCGGCGGCGGCACGGGCATCGTTGTAGTACAGGAAGGTGAAAGCGAGGAACTGGCTGATCAGAGCGTACTCAACAGGGAACAGCAGAGTAGGCCAGGCCACAGCGGGGGCGATCACACCAGCGGCGTAGCGGCGGTAACCGAACTTGCCGCCGTAGCCAGCCCATTCAAGACCCCAGTGGACGGCACCAAGGAAAGAAAGGATCTAACCATAAACGGTGATTAGTAAACTTCTTACTGATTACCTAAGAGCCCGGAAGGGATCACTCACAACGGCACCGTAGCCGACCTGGATGGGCTCCAGCATGTGCAGCATCAGCTCAGCGCTCTGGCCGGAGAAGATCAGACCTTCGCCAAGGGAGGCAGCACGGTTGATCTCGTAAGAGAGGAAAACGGTCTGCATAGAGGTGGCCAGGTAGGGGATGACACCAGCCATACCAAGATAGAGAGCCTCCTTGGGGACACCGGTCAGACTGAAGGTCTCCTTGATAACTTTCTGTATTGGTGATGCGCAATTAGCATATGCAAGCCCGGCCTCACAAGCGAATGTAGATACGTACCGCCTCGGACTTCATACCCGCCATAACATCGATATCATCCTCATCGTGCTATAGTGTCGGCAATTAGCCATTGAGTGTCTTTGCGCAAATCTCGAGCCATGTGCCGTCTCTTACCTTAGCCGAAGAAGACGAGTAGCGCACAAGAGCGGTAGTAACAGGCTTGTGAGCGGCGAGCGCAAAGCTCGGCGAGACGGTGGGACGGAGCAGATTGCGGGCAGACGAGGTCATCTGGGCCTTGCAGATCTGGTTGCCCAGAGCGGAGCGGGCCACGGAGGCATTGGAGCTCGAGAATGCGCGGAGCGCGGAGCGAGCAGCAGCGTTGCGATACATAATGGGGAGATATACAGCTTTTCGTGGTCGTCGGGTTAGCAAATCGTATGATAAAAGCCTCGGGTATGGCCGGACAACGGTGTCAAGTGTCAACGCACCCAATTGGCCTTAAAAAAGCTAGACAGAAGTAGAAGAGTGGAGATTAAGGGTATACACCCGGAAAGTGACTTGATCGCAAAAGTCGACGGCGTGGGTTTTCCGGGAGGGGGAACAAATAAGAATATCTAGAAATGAAGTGACCGAGTGATGAGGTGTGGTCTGCTTTCGGGCGGACCGCAGCGACCCGAACTGCAAATTGTAGCTCGAAGCAGATGTTTTGGCCTCAGGCATCAATTATTTTTCAAAGCATCCAGTCAGGTTTGGGGGCTGCTGCCCTAACCAAGTTAGTTACGTCACTCCCCTGGGGTAAACAAGTGTATCCACCAGTACAGTACAGTACTATTGCAGGTTCTCAGTGTGCACCTCGTGCTAGTACACAAACAACCTTGATAACGAAAAGCAACACAAAATACGCATACCACTGGCCCCCAACTATCCACGTAGTGCCAAGAATATCCTCCATCGAGTACGTTGTACCTTTCAAATACTTTGGTGGTACATATGTAAGCGGAAATGATACCCGCAGTTGGTGTAAGAAGTTGTACCTCGTTTGTACCGAGTACCTTCCTCATACAACTTGCGTAACAGATATGAGCACCTCTCTTGATCCACGCAATCAGGTTCACTAGCTTGGTTTGAATACCTACCCAACACTACTATTATTCTGTCTCAATTTAGCGCTTGTCATTCCCTTACACCCTTCCCTAATCTGACACCTAGTCATCTTAACCAATTTCCGCTCTGCTTGGAGGGGAAAAGTTCCATCTCGATATCGCGCGTGCTCCCAGCCCGCTTAGTTGGATGGCTTGGATGTTCCCTATTAGCCAGGGTTCTTGAAAGCAACCCTTATACTGCGTAAGAGCCCATTTAATGAGGAAGCCTCGCTCTTTAATTTGACTTGGATCACCCCCCACTGACTTGCCAACTGCTTTCAATTATAGACACCACCAAATTCCCGACCTGACATCCGCCCCGGCCATAGAGCCCGACGACCAGGCCCGGTCTACGGTTGCGCGTCGCAACAATGTTGGAGGGAGTGGTTGCTAATCTACTTAACCGGTTCCTGGGATACTATGTCAAGAACTTCGATGCGACCCAGCTCAACATCGGAATTTGGTCGGGCGACGTCAAGCTACGGAACCTTGAACTGCGTCGTGAAGCGCTCGATCAGCTACGTCTCCCTCTGAACGTCGTCGAAGGCCACCTCGGACAACTTACACTATCCATCCCATGGTCAAATCTACGAGGCAAACCGGTGAAAGTCGAGATTGAAGATGTTTTTCTGCTTGCGGCACCTAGAGAAGATGCGGATTACGACCCGGAGGAGGAAGAAAAGAGAGAGAATGCACTGAAGATGGAACGAATCGAGAGCGCTGAAATTCTGCGCGAGCGCAATGCGGAAGGCATGAGTCAAGAGGAACAGCGCCGGAATCAAAGCTTCACGCAGAGTATGATCACAGCTGTAGTGGACAACCTACAAATTTCCATCAAGAATGTGCATTTCCGCTACGAAGACTCTATCTCATCGCCTGGGCATCCATTTGCTGTGGGCGTGACACTCAAGGAATTGAGTGCCGTCAGCACAGACGGGGAATGGAATCCGACTTTCATCCAATCCGACTCTGGCGTCACGCATAAACTGGCCGTTCTCGGTTCTCTCTCGGTTTATTGGAATACAGATGCTACGCTGCTTGGAACTGGGAAAGGCTCTGATATAGGCGCAGACGCCCAGGGAATCGGCCGTGCTGAATTGATGGAAAAACTGAAAATTGCGATCGATGCCGACGAAGGAAATCAATTCATGTTACGCCCTGTCAGTGGCCGTGCTGGATTGGAGATGGACAAGTCAGGCAAATATGATCGGCCCGCAATCAAAGCACGGTTGCTCTTCGATGAACTTGGCTTTGTTCTTGACGATAAACAATATCGCGACGCATTGATGCTGGTGGATTTGTTCCACTATTTCATTCGCCATCAAGAATATAAGAAAATCCAACCCAAGGTCTCACCAAAGGAAGACCCTAAGGCATGGATGAGGTTTGCAGGAGAAGCTGTGCTTAGCAAGATTCACGAACGCAACAGACGCTGGACCTGGGGCTATATCAAGGAACGCAGAGATGACCGTATCGCGTACATCGCCTTATTCAAGAAAAAGAAGAAGGAAGAATCTTTCACGCCCGAAGAAACCAAGGAAATTCAGAGGTTGGAAGCAAAACTCAGCTACGAAGATATCCGATTCTGGCGCTCTCTTGCAAGGAACCAGCTACGAAAAGAAAATGTCGGGGTCAAGAAGCCCGCAGAGCAACAATCATGGTCCGCCTGGATTTGGGGCGCCAAGAAAGAGGAGTCCGAGGAGACCACCATGACTGAAGAACAGCGACAAGAGTTATATAATGCCATTGACTGGGACGAAAAGAAAGCTATAGCCGAGAGCGTGGATGTGCCCCGGGAATGGGTTAAGCTCCAGATCAATTGGAGTCTTCGTGCCGGTAGCTTCACTCTGATCCAGGACCCTCACGGGTCAGCCAATGAGGTCATGAAGCTAGTGTTCGACAATTTCCGAGCCAAAGCACTTCAACGCCCTGATTCCTATCTCCTTGATCTTGACCTTGGAGGGCTGAAGATGTATGATGGCACTACTGCCGGGACTCTTTACCCCCAGATCGTCAAGGTCAAGGATTCTCCCCCGGAACCTATAAAGGTTAAAGAGCTAAGCGAGGACGACGATGATATTGCCTCCCAAGCTAGTGCAGACGATCTTCAAGATGAGGATAGTTTGTTCCATCTGCAGCTAGAGAAGAACCCGCTCGAAAGCGATGCAGATACAGCAGTGAAGGTCAAGCTGAAGAGTATTGAGGTCATTTACAACCCTCGATTCCTCGTGGGGATTGTCCAGTTCTTTGAACCGCCCGAGCGACACATGGAATCGATCGGCGCTCTCTTAGACACCGCAGGTGCCACTGTTGAAGGACTACGGCAGCAAACCCGGGCAGGCCTTGAATTTGCTTTGCAAGAGCACAAGAAGGTTGATGCGCAATTCGATATCCATGCGCCCTTGATTATTGTCCCAGAAAGTATCACACAACCAAGTTCACTTTGCTTGATTATCGATGCTGGTCATGCCAGTGTCAACAGCGAGTTGGTTGACCGCCAAGCGATGCGCGATCTTCAGTCCAAGCAGAAACAACAGTACGAGGAGGAAGATTACAAGAAACTAGAGCATCTGCTGTACGACCGCTTCCTTATCAAACTAGACTCCACCCAAGTCCTCATCGGACCTGGCGTTGAAGCAACCAAAGCGCAGCTCAACACCAACGTCGAGTCTAGGAATTTCCACATCATCGATCGCATCAATGTCGACTTTGCCTTGGAGATGTGTATCGTACCGAAAGTGACGCAGCTTACCCGAACACGTATCTCTGGACATCTGCCAGAGCTTCACGCATCAATGTCAGACACCAAATACAAGGGCTTGATGAAATTGATTGATATTGCAATCCCGCAATTCGATGCGGACAAGTCTATCTCTGATTCAGTCACTGCATCAGTAGCCAAGGAAGAAGCAGCCATAGTCACACGAGCCAGATCAGCATCCTTCCAACCATCAGCTCAACGTGACCTTCCCGTTGTTGATGACGATGAGGAGGAGGTTGAAGTAGACAGCGAACAGGCGAAGAAGAGTGTGGATAAACCGACCAATATCCACCGCCGAGACTTCGAATTTAAATTCACTGTTGGCCGTCTCCGTGGCTCACTCTTCCGTGCTGATCCTCATGACCCGCAACGGGATCAGTTGCTAGTTGAACTAGTTGCGGAAGGGTTTCAGCTGGACTTTTACATGCGTCCCTATGACATGGTCGCTGAAGTTGTTCTAAAGTCTTTGAGTGTGGATGATTACATTGAAGAGAACCCAGTTCCTGAATTCAAGAGAATCATTTCTTCTAAAGGCTTTGATGCCGATGAAGATAAGGACCTGTTCCAGCTGAAGATGGTACGGGTCAAACCTGAGTCTCCTGAGTTTGACTCAACATATGAAGGGGTTGCCATGAACCTTGATATATCAGTTTCGACCATCAACCTTGTCGTGACAAGGAAAACACTTCTCACGCTTCTGGACTTCATCCTTCTTACATTCACAAGTCCTCAACAACCGACTGCATCCAACCCAGAAACGGAAAAGACCATTGAAGGAACAGCCAGTGTGGAAGAAAAGCCCGAGCAAGCTGGGAAGCTTCGCATCAGGGCTAATCTCAAGAGTATTGCTCTCATTCTCAACAATGATGGAGTCCGCTTGGCAACCTTGAGTTTGAACACTGCCGATGTCGGTATTTTCCTCGTGGGCAGCTCGATGCTCATCCAGTCTCGGATAGGCAGCCTGACTTTGATCGATGATGTGAACCTGGGTGCCGCAGAGGACTCTGATATCCGGCGCCTTCTGACTATAGAAGGAGATAATTTCGCGGACTTCAGGTACGAGACCTTCGACCCTGAGAGTGATACGTATCCAGGCTATGATTCTGAGGTCTATCTACGGTCTGGTTCAATCAAGATCAATTTCCTGGAGGAACCCTACCGGAAAATTATCAACTTCCTCGTCAAATTTGGCAAGATGCAAGCTATTTTCAATGCAGCTCGCCAAGCTGCTGCCAGCCAGGCCAACCAGCTTCAAGAGAATGCTTCACGTGTGCGACTTGACATTATCGTGAAGACGCCCATTGTAGTTTTCCCTCGCGTTATGAAGGATGATCGCCCTCGAGACACCATCACTGCTCATCTCGGTGAAATCTATGCCAAGAATGAATTTGTCCCTATGGAAGAAGCAAAGGACAGCCCTGCTGTCAATGTCATCTCCACCGGTGTCCGCAATATTCGCCTTACGTCCAAATTCCATTTCGAGGATGGTACATCCGAGGAGTTGGAGATGATCCAGAAGGTGAACTTGGAGTTTAGCATCTGCTATCTGGAGCATCAAGCAAACAACCCACGCCCGGACATGGAAATTGAGGGTTCTCTATCTCCCATTAACCTTCGTATCTCCCAGAGTCAGCTCAAATTCTTGCTAGAGCTGTCAAAGTCGATACCGGGCGCGTTTGCCACAGATGCCGAACAGCAAGAGCTTGAGGCCATGGAGTCATTGCCCCCATCGGTGACTGAGCCTACGAGGGAGGCTACCTCAAAGGCCGTCCAGGCGAAAAATGGCTCAGGAGGAGCACCCGCTGATGACAGCGAAAACAAAGAAACTTGGGTACGACTTGATATGATCTTTAAGGTCGATAGTGTCGGCTTGGAGCTTATCCTAGCCAACGATGACCAGCCTGTCGGTCGCCTAGAGGACTCGAGTCTGTCCAAGTTCTCCCTCAATGACACTCGAGTCAAGCTGCGCATGCTGACAGATGGCTCATTGGAGTCAGAGCTCCTCATTCATTCGTTCTCTATCCGGGATAGTCGCAAGCAGGACTCGAACAAGTTCAGGAATATCATGTCTTTGATCAACAACGATGTCCAGCAGCAGTTCATGGCTAGCGTCTCCATGTCTGGAGGACCAGAGAAGCATCTCATTGCGATGTTGACTATTGACAGCCCTCGCATAATGTTTGCTTTAGATTATCTGTCTGCTCTGCAGTCATTCAGCCAGTCTGCATTTGCCTCCGAGGAACCAGTGGAGGTGGTAGAGGATGATAACGATACACCCGAGGAGTCTGAATCAGGGTCCGATGCTGCTGCAAGTTCCGATAAGGCTATAACTGAGGCTTCGTCGGGCGATACTACAGGAGCGGCCATGACCGTATCATTCCGGATGAACCTTGTCGACGCTCAAGTGATCATGGTTGCCAACCCTGCTATTCCTCACTCCGAAGCTATCGTTCTTGGTACCAAGGAAGTTCTCATCTCACACCAGAATGTGTCGACTCTGCAGATTCAGAAAGTGGGCATGTTCCTGTGCCGCATGGATAAATTTGAAACCTCTCGACTCCGCATTCTGGATGATTTCACACTTGAAATGTCCATTGATAGCCGAACGCAAGAGAAGGGATCTGCTTTGACCTCTATTGAAGTGCACCTTGAGCCCCTAGTTCTACGCTTATCCCTACGTGACATCCTGATGGCAATCCAGATTGTCAACAAGGCCTCTGAAATGAGGGCTCAGAATTCCCAGCAGATCGAGAGCGGAGAGGTGAAGAAAATCACGGACACGAAAACAACCAGAGGGCGTTCTGCCAGCAAGGCGTCCTCTACTATTGCTAAGAGAGCCCGTCGCCTAAGTCAAGGCATTGCGAACTTGGATAGGACAACTATGCCACAAAGTTCAGTTATCCTCAAGCGCGAAGAGATGGCTGCCAAGATCGACGGGGTTAGAGTCATTCTTATTGGAGACCTACATGATCTACCTTTGCTCGATTGGAGTGTCAAGAAATTCAATGTCGATGTGCGCGACTGGTCATCAACATTGAATGCCGATACAAACTTCGAAACGTTCTTGAATGTGTACAACTTCTCGAAGTCGGCCTGGGAGCCGTTGATTGAGCCATGGCAGCTGGGATTCCACATGGCCAAGGAGATCAACCCAGATGTTTTCTCTTTCGATGTGTATTCGCACAAGACAATGGAACTTACCGTAACATCCGCCACGATTGCACTCGCATCCAAATCCTTCCAGTTTCTTTCTACGGATCAGGATGTCCTTTCCAAGCCAAGAGGCGCCGATGCCCCATACCGAATTCGCAACTACACTGGATTTGACCTTAGAGTCTGGGCCGATGTCAGCGCAGGAGATGAAGGCCCAGCGGCGAAACTCACTGATGGCGAAGAATCCCCATGGCGATTTGAAGATTCCACCGCTGTCCGTGAAACGCTGACACCAGAGGGCCACGGCGGAGTGGTTGGTATCAAATTGGAAGGCAGTGGCTTCGATAGTATCAGCCGCATTCCTGTCGTGCGCGAGGGTGAGACTATCTACGCCCTGAAGCCGAAGCAAGAAAATGTTCTCCACCGGCTACTCGTGGAAGTCAAACTGGGGTCCGATAATGTCAAGTACATCACATTCCGCTCGCCGCTTCTTATCGAGAACAACACCCAAATTCCAGTAGAAATGGGCATTTTCAGCCCAGGAGACGGTCACTTGTTGAAGATTGAGAAGATTTTGCCTGGCGATGCACGACCGGCACCTGTTGGATCAGCATATCTTCATTCTATTGTTGTTCGTCCCGATCAGGGCTTTGGATATCATTGGTCAAATGAGCGACTGTTCTGGCAGGACCTCATCAAGCGACCCACACGCACTGTCAAGTGCGTTAGTGAAAGTGGACAGCAGTCTCCTCCTTTCTATTTCCAAGTCAATGCAACGTATGATAGCAAAGATTCGCTTACGAGCGTGTATCCCTACATGAGAATCCGAATCTTCGCTCCCGTGGAAATTCAAAACCTCTTGCCCTACGATTTCAAGTACCGCATCTACGACAAGAACACCAAGAAGGATTGGACGAACTTCCTAAGAAAAGGAGGCGTCAGCCCAGTCCACGTCGTGGAGCTGTCCCACTTGCTGTTGCTCAGCATTGATCTGGAAGACACAGTCTTCCGCCAGAGCGAGTTTGCCATCGTCAACGGTAATGCTCAGGACTACCGGAGAGAGCATACCTTGGCGCTTAAGGATGAGCGCGGTCTCCAACTGAAGTTACAACTTCATTACTTCAACGTCCCCAACAGCGGTGGTGCTTTCAAGGTCTCTGTATACAGTCCATACCTTGTCTTGAACAAGACTGGCCTTCCTATGGACATTCAAAGCAAAGCATTCCTTCAGTCTGCGAGAAATGCTGCTGGTCAAGGACTCAGAGCTGATCCAAGAGACGAGGGTCGTGCACTGCCCTACATGTACTCTTATGCGAACGAGGATCAACGAAACCGATCTATCATGAAAGTCAGCGATTCTGCATGGAGCAAGCCGCAGAGTTTCGAGGCTATTGGCAGTACCTTTGAGGTTATCTTCCCCGATCGCCACGGCAGATCTGAGTTCCATTCCGGAGTATCTGTTGCCGAAGGCGAGGGCAAGTACAAGTTGACTAAGGTGGTCACTCTTGCTCCGCGTTTCATCCTAAAGAGCAAGCTTGACGAAGAGCTTCTGGTTCGCGAACCAGGCTCGTCTAACGTACTCCAGGTTCAAAACGGGCAATTGGTACCACTTCATTTCCTTCGTCAAGTACAAGAGAAACAGCTGTGCCTCTGTTTCCCGGGTGTCAATAACCAATGGTCTTCTCCATTTAATATCGCAGATGTTGGAACTGTGCACGTTAAATTGGCCAAGGCGAATCAGCGGCAGAAACTGATCAAGGTTGATATCATCATGGAAGGTGCAACTCTTTTCTTGCACTTCAGCGTCGAGTCTCGCAATTGGCCGTTCTCTATGCGTAACGAAAGCGATATGGAGTTCATTTTCTACCAAGCCAATCCAAATGTGGAAGATGACGATGAAGACGACCAGACTAGCGGCTGGAGGCCAATTCGGTATCGAATTCCCCCGCGGAGTATCATGCCGTATGCATGGGACTACCCGGCGACAAAGAACAAGTCGCTCGTGTTGACATGCCAGAACAAAGAGCGCCATATCAAGCTTGCTGAGATAGGAAACCTGATCCCAATGCGGATTCCACCTTCGCAGCCTGGCGGACACCAGAAGATTATTGACATCACCATTGCTGCTGATGGCCCCACTCAGACTCTCGTTCTGTCTAATTTCAAAGCGTCGAAGAGTATGTACAAGCAGCAGAGAGGACAATCCTCCCAGACCGGCACGAACACTGGGTTTGAGGTCAAGGAAATGAATTCGGACGTCAACTTCAAGGCTCAACTTCGCCTAGGCGGCATTGGTATCTCATTGATCAACCAGAACCTGAAGGAGCTACTGTATCTCACATTCCGTGAGATTGAGATCAAGTTCAGGGAGTCAAGGTTGTACCAGACCCTGAACACTACGATTAAGTGGATCCAGATCGATAACCAACTTTACGGTGGCATTTTCCCCATATTACTCTACCCCAGTGTTGTTCCGAAGACTGGCAAGGAGATGGAAGCACACCCTATCTTCCATGCAATGGTTACACGGGTCAAGGACGACTCGTACGGTGTTCTTTATATTAAGTACGCGACTTTGCTATTGCAGCAAATGACACTTGAACTCGATGAGGACTTCGTCTTTGCCATGCTTGACTTTGTCAAGATTCCGGGCGCTTCATGGGCTGAAGAACAAGAGGGCAAACTGTGCGATGAAGATCTCAACATCCCGGAGCCACAACAGACAGATAATGGCCAGGATGTGTACTTCGAGCTCCTTCATCTCCAGCCCATGCAGGTGGATATTTCTTTCATGCGTACCGAGCGCGTCAATGTGGAAGATGCTATGCAGCCCTCCAATCCGTTGATGTTCTTTGTCAACGTCATGACAATGTCGATGGGTAATGTTAATGATGCACCTGTCCGACTCAACGCTCTGATGCTCGAGAATGCCCGTGTCTCTTTCCCCAGCCTGGTCGGCAATATCCGTGCACACTACACTCAAGAATTCCTGCGCCAAATCCATATTATTCTCGGTTCGGCCGACTTCTTGGGTAACCCTGTCGGTTTGTTCAACAATGTTAGCTCTGGTGTCGCCGCCATCTTCTATGAGCCATATCAGGGTCTGGTCATGACCGACCGCCCCCAAGAGCTGGGTATTGGTATCGCAAAGGGTGCCACAAGCTTCGTCAAGAAGTCCGTCTTCGGATTCTCGGACAGTATGGCCAAGCTCACCGGAAGTATGTCCAAAGGTCTCGCCGCCGCTACTCTTGATAAGGAATTCCAAACACAGCGTCGGATGTCCAAGGTGCGCAACCGCCCCAAGCATGCGCTGTATGGAATCACGGCTGGTGGCAATGCATTTGCAACTAGTCTAGCGAGCGGTATCGGTGGTTTGGCACGTCATCCACTGCAAGGTGCCGAGAAAGAGGGTATCCAAGGATTCTTCAAGGGTGTTGGAAAGGGCGTCCTTGGATTGGCTACCAAACCAGCAATCGGTGCATTCGATCTTGCTTCCAGTAAGTTGAACCATTTGCTCTCTGATGTTCACAACTAATAATTCCCTACTCTACTAGATCTGGCAGAAGGAGTTCGCAACACGACTACCGTTTTCGATGCCGAGGGTCTCGATCGTGTTCGGCTCACTCGATTCATTGGTACCGACGGCATTGTGCGCCCGTACTCGCAGCGCGAAGCTCTCGGACAGTTTTGGCTGAAGACCACTGACGATGGCAAATACTTCAATGAGGACTACATTGCCCATCTAGAGCTTCCTGGCCGAGATATGCTGGTCTTGTTGACGTACGCACGTATCATGCTAGTGCGCACAAAGAAGCTGTCTACCGAGTGGGATATCCGTCTCACGGATATCCAGACCATCTCTAAGGAGCGTACAGGAATGAGTATCACGCTCAAGGGTGGTGCCAACGGACCCTTCATTCCTGTCCAAGACGAAAGCTCACGGAACTGGCTGTATAGACAGATTGCTGTCGGTAAGTGGTTGCCCAGATTATGTCAAATAATACCATGTGCTAACTGAATCCCTTTTCCAGCGGTCAATGCTTTCAATGAGAAGTATAATGCCAGGGGATAGAGAGGGAGAGGCACTTCCCGGGGATTCTTAACGACGCCATGAGATGGACTGCTTTCATTTTTGGGACGGGGATTATCAAAATTCACAGAGCATATGAACGGTTAATTGCTCTCGGTTTCTCAGTTTGTTCCATTCACGTACATAAGTTGCCTAATTTTTGAGTTTTGGCCTGTTTTGATGGCCTTTTCATTGCTTTTCCTTCATGTATACAGCGCTGAATCAGTTTTCGTGCAATTCGACGATTTGTTTAATAGAGCTCAATTGGATAACTTTAGTATCTCAAATGAACTTGCTTTGCGATATATCTCTGAGTAATTTCATATCTGGAACAAAGGATTTCTCAATGCAACATTGGTATTACAAGGCTTCAGATTTCTCTAAGACATCGGAGCAAATCATATGTGCCTTATACCTGAACGCCAGATAACTCCAAGCAAAAGAAATCTGAGATGTCAACAAGCGAACCCCAGATAGATATGGATCAAGGAACAGCCCTGTCTGGCCCCATCCTTTGAGCTGTGTTCTTGATCGTATGAAGAAACATAGACGGAAAGCAATGCCGACCATAGCGATCCTCAGATATCTAGAACAGATAATCAGTCAATTGTTCTCAAAATTCAAAAAGAGGACCAAAAAGAACCAAAATAGCAGAAGAAAATCCACTCACCGTTTTCCCACCCTCATGCTCCGCAGTCCTAAACCCCAGCCAACGTCTGTACAAATCCTCCGCGCTATGCGTCGTGAACATGTACGAAAGCCGGTACGTAATATGATCAAAGATATGATCAAAATTCCAAATACTATCAGGACCCCCGTTGATATTCTCCGGTGGACCAGGGTTGTAGATGCGTGCCAGTTCTCTCGGCGTCCACTGTCCATCCGCATAGATAGGGTGGGGAACATGCACAGCCTTAAGGCCATGGAACAAAGCCCACGATGCACCTGTCATCTCCGATGCAAGGCCGAGGCCCTTCGTTGCCTGCGCGTGGTGGATCAGATCGAGCAGACGCTTGGAGTACCGCCCCATTGTGATGACCGCGGCGCGGCGCGGCGTGCCCTCGCCGTATCTGAAGTTCCAGATTTTGTCCGGGAATGTCCACTGTGTATCTTGTGGGTTGAAGGTTGGCAGGAATGTTATGAAGTCCGCTTCTTCGCCCACGCCCCAGGTGTAGTTGTCTTGATCTGGGTGTGGCACTGGCGGCTCGGGGCCCAGTGGCCTGATCCCTGTGCGAGATACTGGGCCCCAGATTGTCTGGTTTGACTTGTCAGATAGGCTTTCGTGCACCATTTGCGTGAATTGGCTCCAGTTGCCGTGTGCGCCGGGGGTGTAGAAGTAGGCGTTGCGTTCCCAGAGGTATTTGCGGGGTTGTTGGCGTGCGAATGAGACTGCCCGGTCTAGGAAATGGTAGATGTGTCCTGTGTGACGACCGTCCATTTCTAGTTGCCAATAATAGTCGAAGTGGGGATACAGCTGGGAGAATATCTGTAGAGGTTGGTGGTGTTGGAGTTGGGGACTGTAAGTTACTGTTAGTAAGAGTTGTCTTCGACACCAATGGAAAAGGGTTGGTTCACCTGTGTTCTTCAATCTTGGGATACCAAGCTTCCAGCATTTTGTTGTTGAAGAAAAGAGCCATATTCCGAAATTCTTCGGGTATGGAATTCTTGAGCCGGTTGATGGTCTTGATATCGGAAAATATGGGCATCTCGTTTTCCTTGACATGACACAGGAGATAGATCTGATATTCTCCACCAGAATGCAAGGAAAGTTCCATAATCAAAGCCCGAAGGTATTCGCGATGATGAGGCTTCCAGTCAAGCCCAATCCAAGCTCGAATCAGTACTGCCGAGCGAGGTTGAAATTGTTTCACCCCCGAAGCACCCCCAGGTGGCTTCCATAAGTTGTGAGGAATCTGAGGAAGATCGAAGGCTAGCGGGGTCTGGTTTGAAGTGTGGGCTGTCTCAGTTGACTCGTATCTGTCTGCATTTCTTTCCAGGCAGAGGGTTTGCAGCCTGTGCCAATCAATCTCGCACCACGGCACTGCGGGAGGGCGCGTGAAGCCTGGCACTTCGTCCTCGCCATCGCTATCATATCCATATAGCCCAAAGCGGGAGTACCTGTCTGTGCAAACGTTTCCATCTAGATCCAATACCTCGTACGATCCGAATCGTGGTGCTGGGAACCCGGCTTGTTGGCCCTTGTAGACTTGGATCATATCTTCTATAGACCTGCGGTTGAGATAACGATTCCTGGGTCCGAGGCAAGGTTGGAACTTTCCGTGGAACAGCTTCTTCCATTCTCGACTGTTGTATGCTGGGTACGGGTCGTAGATAAACGGGACTGGGTGAGAGGCGTTGGCAGACTCGATACTGGTTAGGGTTAAGGTACCACCGAGATAGAATTGCTTGTCTCTAATATAGGGATAATTTTTAGCACAGTCTTATATCAATATACCCATAACTTGGAATAGGTACAAACCTCCGATCATGTGCCATGCCCAACACATCTGGCTCAGGTGAGTCTTCGCTTGCTACCTTGTCCCCCATGCCGACAATCCCATGATATTGACCGGGCCGAAGGATCCCAGGGCGATGGAACGAAGCACAGACATTTTGGATAAGATTTATCTCTGAGTACCCAAAGAGATATGAGCTTGTCTGGATAACGGTGACCAGGCAGGCGAGATAGCCCAGCCAGCGCAAGCAGGTGTATTGGCGATCCCGTAGGGCGACGGACGGCCTGGTGTCAAATAGAGACGGCATACTGTTTCTTGCGAGGAATTTCATAGCGAGTGACAGTCACGTAACAAGGTGGATAATTGCATACTTTGGCTTTGAAAGCCACAAGATCTGCGTGGTGTGTGTGTTTGATAAATTGGAAAGCGAAGTGGAGAGATGAAACAATCAGCAGAGAATGAAAACGAGGGATTTATTGTATGAACAAGTCAAGGTTATGTGAGTGAAGAAGTGAAGCAAGAAGCAATCTGATTAACCGTAATATCTACGAGACAGAGTTTGGAGGCAGGCCTACGATGTCATTACTACGCGGTGTTGACTGCATCGACTAACACTTGGGTAATGCCTAGAATCCAACCTGATAGACATGACAGTACACCGTCTAAAGTTGTACGAGTGCTAAGATAGTTATATGTTGGATATTACCCGGGACTTTGGGGCATTCTGTCATTAATATACAAACTGCGCGTGCTCGTCGTACAACGTACCATGCCATGGGACATACGAGTACTTTCTAAAGGTTGGTAAATAGTATTAGATCGGATTTTCCTACTTACAGCTCTAGTGAACATATTCCATCAATGAAGGGGACCAAAGTAACAAAAGTAACTTCCAAATTTCTCTATTTGAGAAGCTAATCACCCTCATTTTCTGACTTGGCTACTCGTTGGACACATATCATGAAGCATAAGCAGCATTGTCCATTAGTTACTCATTTTCTTGTCATACTCGCTTCTTGTGGTTTATTAGAAAAGAGGCATACCAAAGCGTAATTACATAGCTATAGCTTTTAAACACAAAATGTATTTCATTCACACTGTCTATTCTTCCAAAAACAGGCTCCCAGCTACCCATACCCTCAAATGCAGAGAATTCCACGGTGTCTATATGAAGAGCAAATAAAAATATTGTCGGTATTTCATTTCCGCACTAAAGATAGACCAGACCACCCTATCAGAGAGCTCATGATGCAGGGAGACCGAGGAATATATACGAACCGCCATTAATCACATTGCTATTAGGAGTTGTTTGGCCAGAGAACCAATGAGATACCCCCCGCCAATCTAATGAAATCGAAAAATGGCAAATACCCAAGTTCCATCTACGCGAAGTAGCTCTTCCATAGAACACCTGATAAGTCTTCTAGCTGATCCGATGTGAAAGCCTATAATAATAATTGTTAGCCGTTGCTTTAAAAGAGGATTGGGGGTAGAATCATAAGCACGAACCTTTGCATCAATGTGCCAAGTATCTTGTCTAGTCTTCTTGAACTCGCTGATAATCGACTTCACGCTCGAGCCAACGATGCCAGGATCATTGGCCGCGCGAATACTGAGCGAAGTCAATGCCTCGGGCATCCAGTGAGGCGGAGGACTGTTGTAGGGGAAGGCCTGGATCAGAGCGCCAAGTCCCAGCACAGCGCCGTGGCGAACAATAATCAGGCGGTTATGCTCGGGGGTAGGGGTTCCAGCGCCAGATGACACAGCGGAGGAAGCAATTCCTGAGCGGAAGTTCTTAGGCTTCTTAGGGAGAGGGTTGTCTACCAGAAGCTTCGTGAAGCGTTCATGGAAGCGACTGACCATCTTTTCCCGCAGGAAGACGGGCGAGCATCGGACCATACCAGATAGTGTGGCCGAGGCACCGGCACGGACTTCATGCTGCGGGTCTTCAAGCATGGAGGCGATACACTCAAAGAGCTTGTCGCGGTCTGCGGGGTCGAGCAGAAACAGGCGGCGGAAGTAGATGATTTGGATGTTGATCATGATACGCAGGCGCTGGTGCCATGATGGGGATGTTTGTCCGATGCGGATGAGAGATTGGATAAATTCGGAGTTTTTCTCGGCTGGGTACGGGATGTTAGGGAGATGGCGGAAAACGTGGTATGCGAGGGACTGAAGCTCTGGGTCTTCCTTCACATCCATCATGTGCAGGAGCTGCGCGGTAAAGACCTCGGGGAAGAAGGGGACAAGCTGGGTACACTCATGAGAAGACAAAGTCGAGTCCAGCCAAAGGAGAACAGTTTTGCTACCCGAGGTATACGAGGAGGGTGTCTGTTGACCAGGAGTTCTGGCCTTCCGCCATTCCTCAATTTGACTAAAAACTCCACGAATCACCTTCGTGAAGTCCTCAGTGGGTGGATATGGGTATGCGCCAACAGAAGAGGAGGATTTCTGGGCCTCGAGAAGATGCTGAACATCAGGGTAGGACTCGTGGTACCTCGTGCGATAAATAGTTGCAAGGGTTTGACCCATTGCCTCGCGGACGCCCTTGTACGGGTGGTCCAAATGTCCAAGGAAATCTTCCACGATGGGCTTTTCAAGCTGGTAGTGCCAACCAGAATCGATGATACATTGATGCAAGAGGTTGATTTTTGAACTTTCCTTGAATGCTGCGTTGGTCGTCATATCAAGACGGAAGCTGGATAGCCAATCGACCAACGGCCAGGCACGGCGAGGATCCCGGCATTGAAGGATCATGTGAAGGAATGTTGTCCAGTAGCCAGAGTTCTCAGGAGTGAGTCCATCGGTGAAGATTTTTCGCACAATAGGGAATGCATACTCCCAGACCATGGTCCGCTTCTCCACACCTGTATCCGTCACAGAGGAGATCAAAGCCCCAAGTATTTCAGCCGTGGCCCGATGTTGGTGCTTATCACTGCCGTCTTCGAAGACTTCCTTGATCTCTTCTTGGATTTCTTCAAACGAGGCGGCTGTAAGCCCATCCCGGATCATGAGCTCGAATGCGTAGAGAAGCATCATGGCACAGGACATGCGGAACTTATCAGCAGATGGGTCCCGCGGCTCTTGCTTCAAGTACATGAAGAACTTGGCGAACCACTGGCGAGTGAACAACTTGCCCATCTTGGTGCGAACCTTCCATTCAACATCGTCATATTCGATGTCCCGTGCTACATTAGACTTGTAAGCCGGCATGGTCTTGCCCCACACAAGCCAGCCCGGGAAGTCGTGATCAACGTAGTACTCCGCTTCAGGCTTCGCAAAGCTCGAAAGATATTCTTGGGTGTATCCTTTCTCATAGGGTTTTGTTGCAACCTTGATCTTTGAGGGGAAACGCTGATGACCAAGAATGTAATTCTTGTACTCGTGAGTGCAGATGGCTCGTACATCAATCATAGTGAATAACGCAATGAGAGCCTGGGAGTACATGCCTCGCAAGCCAGGGTGGTCGTCAATAGACCCGAGGGTCATCAGGTCGATCAAGTTGTCGCTGGCGATATAGTCAAAGCGGAGACCCATAGTGATGACGATGGTCGCAGCACGACTGGCAATCTTCCAATGGGATACTCGTGCCAGGTTGACCAGCTCTTCGGCCAAGTCAGCTTTCTTTTCCTCGATAGCAACGCGCTTGCTGTTGACAACCGCGCGCTTTTTCTCGATCTGCCCGGTGACATCTTCAATAGGAGCAATTGCCTCCACAATTTCTTTATCTAGGATAGCCATTCGCTCCATCGCGCGACCATAATCCATTACCTGGAAGACTGCAGTAGAGCAAATCTTCTGGACGGAAGGCTTATCAACGGCGCTGGCATCGATAAACGTCCTGATCACGGCAGGCGCATACTTCCAATGCCGTCCAACAGTTTTGGCTATGCTACTCAGAAGCAGCGAGTAGAGCGCTCCCTTGATGCGTGCATGATCATTTTCCTTGACACCCCTTTGCAGAGCCGTGAGCAGAGGGGGGATGACGAGCAATCTACCGCCATAGACTGCCTTAAGTGCCGACTCGCCTGCATTTTGAGCGTTGCGGCGTGTTTCTGTGTAGACGGAGACGCAAGATTCAGCAATATCAAGGAGAAGAATCTCATCAAGCTTAGACCGAGGACGGGGAGAAGCGTTGTGTCGCAGGCGCTGAAGGTGATACACGTTGGCTCTGCGTACAAGCAGGGCTCTGGGGTAATCTTTTCGCATACCGCTCATCTTGTAAGGATGAATGTCTGCGGCTAAGAGGCGAGTAACTCGGTCGAGCACATGAGCAGACCTCTCAATGCCCACATCAACAAACCACGATCTGAAGGCAGAATACAAAGCCCCAAAGCAAGGAACGTCATCCTCTTGATTATCGCTCAAGAACCGGTGTACATCATGCAAGACCCAGCCAGTTCGCTCACGGAGTTCATGGATGGTAGTATATAACGGGTCTCCCTCCTTAAGGGCATATCCAGTGGGGTAGGTGAAAGCCTGTCTGATTATAGCATCATCAGAGCTGTCCAGGACAGCCTCGGTATCATTATCAACGTCATTGGAAACACCTGAATCATCCCCCATCTCGACATCCCCGGAGGTGCCATTTGAGGGTCCTTGTGTTGTGTTTGATGCGGCTTTGGGGTCAAAGAGGACAGAAACTCCAGACAAGACGAGTCGCAGGAGTACGAGGTTCCGAGTAACCTCATCTGACCAGTCCTTGCCGCTTCCATCACGTTTGACACTTGATGTCTCATGAGTCAGTGCGGATAGCGACTTCAAAGCCGTCTCTGTTTGGATCTTGAAGACATCGACAGCAAACTCAATTTCCTGACGCGTTGGCACATGCCAATTGATGTTGAGGTTGTTCACATCAGCTTGGTAACTCCAGAGTTTCGGCTCGATGCCGTTCGCTTTGACCGAAGGTTCATAAAGTGAGAAATCATTAGTGTAGGTACCAGTCAGGTTGAGCAAAAGGTGATGAATGAAGTTGGAAATATGAACTGTGGGAATTCCGCGGCAGTTCTGTTGCATGTATACTGCAATGTCGAACAGTTCTTGGCGGTGGGTGATGACGGCGCTGCCGACATGCACCACACACATGCTCAGCATACTGACATTCCAGACCAGACCTCGGTCACGAGGCAAAACATCAGTTCCTGTAGTTCGGGTTGATCCAGCGCCATTATCTTCGATCTCAGTGCGGATAGCTGCAGTCAAGACAGGGATGAAACGCTTGAGGGCCTTCTCGGGGTTAACCTTGCATAGGGCGTTGCAGATGAAAGCCATTGCATCACGAGCTTGGTGGATAACATGGTTGGATACAAAATCCACAATTTTCCCCAAAGCGATATCGTAATACTCCGGAGACAAAGAGGCGAGCAAAGGCATGAACGTGGCGGGAAGTGTGTTCACGATATTCTCTTCGGGTGAACCGTTTCGAACTCTGGAGACGTCTGGCAGATTTTCTAAGAGTGTGAAGACACGACCCAGGAAAGCTATCGTGAAGTCTCCGAAACCACATGTCGAAGAACGCAAGATCAATTCCTCGGTCTCATCATCCAGTTCTGTGTCATAACCAAGCTGTACATCGGACCCTTGCTCTTCCATCCTCTCCATTTCACCTGAGATCCATTGCATGGCAAGCATGTTGCAGTTGACGTCATCTCGCCCTTTGGTCAAGTCGACCATTGGAATATTGTAACAGGCTGATTGGATGAATGAGAGAGCATGAAGCGATTTTTCAAGATCATTCGCGTCAATTCCAGGTAGTGTCAGACCCAGCAAAGTTGTCATGTGACAGCGATAACCCTTGGTGCGCGAAATGATACGAGAGAGCGATGTCATAGCCCGAAGGGAGGATGCAGTCCGGTGCACTTCGACAAGACCTTGCAGCGCAGGATAAATTCTCTGCAAAGCACCGGGTATGATGAGATGCGGTTCTAAGTAGGCCAGGCCTTGCAAGGTCGACAGGGAGAAGGTCATTGCAGTACTGCTCTTAGCATATATGCCCATGAAGATTACGTCGCGAATGCACAAGACAAACCGCCGCTTCAGGGCCTCGTTCAACCGTCGCTCTGGTGGGACATCCATCTCACCGGATTGTTCGCGATTCCAACGCATGACGAAGAAATCGGTCAGGTAATAAACCAGCTGTGACAGGGTTTTGGTCCAATGGCCCGAGTTTGAAGGATGGAAGAACGTCTCAACAGCTTGGATAAGACCTTCCAGCTGCGTGAGAATTGAAACCTCGGAATCCACACAAGCGGGGGAAAGCGACAACACAATCCACCGCGCAATATGATGAGCAACCGGGTGTTTCCGCCCATCTCGATCAAGCATAATACCCAGACCAGATGAGATATCTACTAGGGCACTATACGGGGATGTGGATTGTCCGACGGGGATTTCCAACAACCTCAGTATCGCGGTGAAAATGAGAGCAGACTGTTCCTTTGTGAAAATACCATGCTCGGAGAAAGGAATGTGAGCGGCCGGCAGAGAATCTCGGGCCAATCGGGAAAGATAGTCCAGATATGTTGTGTCAAATGTTTTTGACCTACCGACCAATGACCACAAATGGAAATGTGTAGGTAGATAGCTCTGTGGTAGGAGATCCGGTCGCGAGTCGGGAGCCGGGGATGTCGGAAGCAGCAAATTAATGAGCCCGGCGACAACAAAGGCACCTTCTGAGAATGATGTGGTATAATGAGGCAAGAACTCTTCGAGCATAGCGGGAACTTCACACGGATCAATGAATAATTGAGCAAATGCGCAAAGCTTGGTCAAGGTCTTGACATTCCGCTTTAGGTTGGTGGAGTGAACAAGGCCAGACTCGGTGGGGAGGACAAAAGCCTTGAGCTCCTTGTATAGAGGCTTCCAATCTAACACGAGGTCTTTGACTGGTCTTAGATAATGCTTGCGCTTGGTGAGAAGCATGAACATGCTCGAGAATCGCTCAGCAACCGACGGGTCAATTCCAGGAGCAAGTGCAAGCTCAAAATACAATTTTACAAGGCTTATGCGCTGTGCCCGAGTAGGATCGAACTTGAGTGACAGCCAGCCGCGTAGCTCGCGTGTCCAGTGCACGGCTCCGGGATTGAAGTCGCCGGCCTCCACTGCAATATAGAGCTGATTCAAGATCTCTCGCAGATTTTGATTCCGCTCAGTTTCATCCTCGAGCTGGTATGGAAGATATTTGAAGTATGGATAGGTACGGGGTCGCACCCGGGCTATCGGTTCGCCTTCGCCATTCACGGCGACGGGATCACCACCGGGTGAGGTCGCCCGGGAGAGCTCTTGTGCATGATGGAAATTGTCGGATGTGAGAATCGCTTTGGGGCTGGAGGCTTCCATGGTCGGATGAGAGGTAGGGAATGGTCGACACGAGGTGGAGATGAGATGAGGGAGTAGCCGTTGCCGTCGGGTGAGCTCTGGCAGCAATACGTCAGCAACGTCGACGTTTCACGGGGGTATCTCTTTGCCCATGCAGTATCGATGACAGAGCAAGTTTCAAAGGAAAGCGTACTTCTAATGAAACTCTGAAGCTCCTACTCCGAAAAGCGCGGAATTTGGAACCGGAGATTGTAATTCACACAGCTTTGTTCGCATGAGGTACCTTTTTTTCTCGCCAGGCGAAGGGGAATATGATAGGCTCAGATGCGTAATTGAGCAGTTCAAGATTTCAGCCTGCTTTTCTTCTTTTCGTCTTGAAATGCCTAAATGTTGAAGGTCAAGAGTTCAAAGGGGAGATAAGTCCACGGGTCGAGGTTGTGATGACATAATTATACGTAACAACCTTAAAGCTTGGCCTCTGTAGAGTGAGCCGCGTGGAAAGATGTGTAGACTAAAGATATACAATAGCTCTAGAGGATTTGCTTTTGGTCGTCTTTTAGGAAAGATATATGTGAGATTCTGTTTCTTTTATTTCGCATCATTTTCCAATTTATAATCGTTCAGTTAAGTGGGCGACTGCGTGCCCAGGTGTTTTACCCCAACTTAGGCAGACAGCCTTACGCAAGCATAATATTGCGCAACAATTCAGAATGGCTGCCTTTTCTTTTGGGGGGTCCATTCACAGCGGTCTAGGTCATGTCATATCGATATACATAGTAGGTGACTCGGAACAATATCGAGCCGGGTCATCGCTAATTATTTTTTCCTCTTTCATGCTGGAGGCAGGAAAGAACCGAAAAGAACCCCCTGGATCAACGCGTAGGCCACCATGCTATACACAGCAGCTACAAGTGTCCGACTTTGCTTGGGTGAGCTCGAACTGAGATCTACAGCGCTGGTAACCAAATACCAGTACCACAAGGGATACCCCGACGAGATGCGGTTGATGATCTGGACATGATAACTGGTTAATGCCATGACAGCCAGCAAACCCTGGGGAACTGCCAGCCGAACGAGCATTGACCCCGGGCTCGTTGAGGAGGAGGAAGGACTTTGCAATGCCCACAAAGTGGATCGGCATAGAATGGCCAACATAGGCGCCGCCAGCAGGAAAAGAGGTATATTGGAGACGGTCCAATATCCCAAGAACCCAACATTCCTATTATAATCAGTAAGAGAGAAGACAATGGTATTCAGATGCAAATCAAAATGCTTACCAGTAATGGTTTTGAACCCAGCCGTAGACGCTAGGCAAACTCCACTCACACCATGGCCGAATATCGCCCTCGGACACACAGTACATGCGATAGGCCAGGATTTGAGGAATGACTAACCCAGATCCTACGATACAGCCACCAAAAATGATCACTGCAAGACGAAGAATGGTGTGGAGTGTAGGCCCTTTAGTCAAGATCTTCCAAGCCAAAACTGCCGCATCATAGGCAAATAGGAACCCGCTGAGAACCCCATTACTACGGACCATTGTGGCAGCCGCGAACAAAACCGCAGATGTGAGAACCCGAATATCTCGCAAACGCGTTACCCCATTGCGTTCGGCAATGAGAGATGATGAATAGAGGTAAAATCCAGCGAAGTTCAAAAAAGAGACTATCGACTCTCCATAGGGCGCGGACATAAAAGCGCCCGCTGGCGAAATTATGTGGAGAGCTGCAGATAGGAAGCAAATGAGATGTTGGGTGGCAGTCGCATGACCAAAGATATTGGCTGACAGACGATAGAGCGTCAACACCGACAAATAATGGGCAACGTGGGAGAGAACCACTCCCACCATTGCAGTGCTAGCAGGGCCAGCATCTCCCCCAGAGAGACGAATACCTATTCATGGCATTAGTCCGTGTTTAAAATGAGATACCCAATACGGGTAAAATAATAGAGGGGAATTATGTACCGGAAGCAAAGATAGATAGAAGCTTAGTGTAGCCCCAGCCAAAGGCCCATTCTTGCTCAAACAGATATCCCTTTTCGGCGATATGCAGGAAGTAGATGCTGTCCCATCTGGCAAATTTAAGGGGACCCGAGAGAGACTCGGAGGTAACCGTTGATGGGTCGGCAGCATATGAGATCAAGGAGGTGGAGGTATCATAGCCTGATCCTGGACAAGCGGCAACGACGATGTACAACAAGACCTTCCATGACCAAAAGGCAAGTGTCAAACTTCGAATTGGGTTGTCCAATCGTAATAATTTGGCAAACAATGGTGGTGGTCTTGTGGTAGGTTGGACCGGAGCCATGATAGCCCGTGTTTTTCCAGTGACTTCCAGGTGTGAATGAGACCTCGGAAAGTTTTCCAAGGTTCCTAATTAGGAATGTCTAATAAGATCGGGTTGACAAGCGATCTAGATGTCGGGATGGTTACGGAGTACCTCGCGACTGTTCCCGTTTTACAGTTTCTCGGTCTGCCGAGGTAAGCTAGGGAGGTGAAAGGCTTGCATTAAAATACATAATTAGTCATCACGGGACCGGGGGAGCGGGGCCGACCTCTGACCTTTCTTACGTCGGAGTGGCGATTCTAGACTTTTTAACAAAAGATATAGTATTATTGAAAAAGATGATTCTAAAGACTAGGAATTAACCTTGGAGCTTCAGCCCTATAATATCGTGTGCTATGTTGTACCATACATATAGCACAATTTGCCAAGGATTTCTTTTTTTTTTTTTTTTTGCCAAGGATTATTATTCCAAGACTTTTTGTGTGCCCAGCTCTCCTGAGGGCTTACAAGGTATACTTTTAGTAAGCGCTAATAATCAACTGGGGCAAACGCCTTTCGGCACATTCAATTTGTCCGACTTCAATAATATGTAATCAAAAATCCCTCTTATCCATAGGAAAATTCTGTTTTTGAACGTGACAATATCTAGAACTAAGACAAATACTGTATATGGGCTCATACCGAAACCGAAAGCAACCTCGGACTAATACTTGCCAAGACTAAAATCCTTGTCTGATTTTACTATGAATGATCGTCACGGAACTCGGATCTGGTCGGATTCCATATAATAACCGATCCCGCTGACAGGCATAAAGTATTTTATGCATTAAAAGCTATGTATATTATATTAAAAGCATTAAACTTATTATAATCTCATTAAAAAAACATGGAAACAAGCTGAAAATATATCTACCTTCCGATCAATTTTGTGTATCGGTTCCACCTACGCAGTACTGTCTTGTTTTTTTTTTTTTTTATATTACTATTCTCTTTATTTTTCTTTGCTTTTTTTTTTCTTTTTTTTCCCCTCATAGCTCTCTATAAGGCTGACCGCCTCATTCATATTAAGACCTTTATTGCTCTTGCACTAAAACATCTCTCTCTTTTCTTTCAATCTTTCAAAACTTCCCCCCTTGCTTCTTCTTTGTTCTACACATCTTGCAGCTCTTTACAATCTTTGACTTTGCATGTCCCTTTGAACCTATTTGCCGTGATATTAGGCTTCCCCACACATACTTCTAGGGCTGAATATCCCCCGCAGCTGACGCGTTTGAATACGGGCTATTCATGACTACAATCTGGTTTGGATGAAATCCCAAAATTTGGCTCTTCAACACCAATGTGGCTCCGCTAGGGCTCAAGAATGCTGTTGAATCTTGGCCTCACAGCGGACGCCGCAGCAGCCCATGCAAATGAACCTGGTCATCAATCAGAACCCCAGCCTTCTACGTGTTCTACCTACTCGCCTACCTTTTTACTGTCATCTTTACCATTATTACACACCTTCTACAGTTCTCCCAGGCTCTCTGATGGTTCTACTGATCGTACAGGGCTTGTATCAGCAATGATGAGTCCGATTGAGTCGGCCTCCGACTCGGGTGAAGCTTCCACCAAATCGGCTCCTGTTGTCGCCAGGCCCCGGGTCTCCCGTTCAACTACAGGTCGGAAGTCTCGACCCAAGACATCATATCAGTTCGCCCATCCCGCAACTCACGCTCACCACAAGCGGTTGAGACTTCGTCCTAAGCTCCTTCTACAGCTACAACAGGTGTCACAAGCCCCTCGGCCACTACCTGTGGTTGATATCTTGCCATCGACGTCTTACCGGCCACTATTCGCTCACAGGTTCCCGGCTATTTATCGGCCCAGAAATGGATTGGGTCCATATGACCTCATCGTGGTGTTGAGCGAACAATATGACCGGACGGTGGACAGCATTCCTGAAAAACGTGTCAGCTCGGAGGATGAAGACGAGGATCATCGTGAGGTAGTGGCCACGATCTGTCAAAAACATGAAGAAGATGCTCGATTGAAAGGAAAGGCGGACATATGTATGAACTTTGGGCCTGTCTGGGAAGCTTCGCCTCTCCCAAGTGGGTCTTACGAGTTTGTCGCTCAAACGGATAGCGGCGTGCAAATCGTGCGATGGGCTTTGCGTGGTGGGAGGAATCGACGGATGAGTGCGCCCATCGGGACACAATTGCGTGAGGATGGCAAACGCTTCACTTTCAGCGTCATCGATCCTACTACTCGCCGGCATCCCGTTCTTGCATCCATGACTCGAAATCAATTAGAAGTCAATGATGAATATTCCACGGCTGTTCGGTCTGGCACCGGTCCCACGACTCCAAGCTCAGGAATGTCAGTCGTGAGTGATGCCTCGGATGCAGAAATTCCCCTTGATGAGAGCTTAGTCACTCTTGATGATGGAATGCGAACTTTGATTATCATGACCGGCATCTGGGTCGCCTTTCGTGAGGGGTGGTCAGACAACTTCCGATACGGTGACCCAGTGTCTTCGTCCGGTGCAAAGTCGACCGTGTCTCCGACCTCTGTAAAATATGCATCTCCGACGACCGCCAAGAATGAAACTCATCCTTTCCCTTATATCGATGAAGGTGGTAAACGGTGCATGTCGTTTTCCACTGTACGCCGTTCCACCACCCCAGGCATGGATGGAAAACAATCCAGCAGTTTTTCCAAGCGCTCCAACTCCACCGGTGCTGCATTCATGGATCGAGCGAAACAACGATCCGCGTCTGGGCTTAGCACTCGACTGAACCGACATAGCATGTTCACCACCTCGGGCGAGAACGGTCGCGATATCGTTGTCTCTCGTCCTCCTTCTCCTCAACAATATTCCGCTGATATGGAGGATATATCCCGAATTGCTCAGTCTAAAGCAACAGAAAGGGAAAACGGCAAATCAAACACGGGGGTAGATCGAGGTCCTCCTGCCTCAAATTCCCGCATCGCACAGCATAACAGCACCCACAAAAAGAGGCCGGAGTCTTCACTCCCCGAAGCTCTCAACTCAACCCCCAACAAGGGCAAAATGCGCCACCGCCTCAGTACTTTCTTTGGCATTTTTCATCGAAAACACGATACTCATTGATCTTTCACCCCTACATCATGTCTGTGGCTAGTCCACGTGTGAGTGCCTTCACAGCACCACGTTTTGGGTCTCAAGTCTCATTGCATCTAGCATACAAGTTGGGCGTTCATACGTTACACTGCGATTCGTCCGGTACGAATCCTTGCTGATTTTCTTTTCTTCTACCCTCCTCTCTCTCTCTCTCTCTCTCTCTCTCTCTCTCTCTCTCTCTCTCTCTCGTTCCAACTAGCATTTCGCATCCTTTGCATTTGCGCATTCTTCCAGCCTTCTCTTTTGATACCTACTTCTTCTCACCATATCTTCATCTTCAAGTCCTGGAGGCTCAAACTCAAAATGTGTATGCTTGTATCTCACACATGTATATTGTTATCCATCTATCATCCATCACGCTACATATGAATAAAATACCCCATCACCCCCAGCCAATCCCAAAACCTCTTTGTTTTATAATGTCTTTCAATTATAGATTTAATCAAGGATCAAAAATTAGAGCAATATATAATTACGCACCTTTAACTGGACCAGTGAATCAAACCGCTTCAAGCTGCAATTCCCAAAAACCACACCCACAATCCATCACCCCTCAACCTAAAACAGCGCAGTCTTATTAATCGGTGCAGCCGTATAAAGCTGCTGCCCATTTTTCCGAAACCCGACAATAGCCCTCTGCCCCTCAAGCCCAATAACCCACTGCGCAAAACGGTCCGCCATTATCTCATTGCTCGCCCCGCGCCCAACAAGCATATGAGCCGGGTTAAGCAACGGATCCTCTGGTGCATCCGTCGCCGCCTTATAAACAATCGTCTGATTCTGCAACCCAGCATCGATGGACAAGAACGTCCCCCGATCCGTAATAGTATACTCATCCAACAAAATCGCCGCTGTCAGCGCCTGGATCGGGTACGAAATATACTGGTGGTACCAAGTGGAGTACGCTGTGGCCCAGGGCACTTGCCCGATTTCGATCCACAGCTGCGAGTCTTTAATGTTTGTGGCGGACTTGTCGTAGCGCGAGAGGAAGCGCACGGGCGGCGAGGAGGTGCCATTCTCGGCAGCTGAGAAGATCTGTGAGAACATCGTTTTGATGTCGGTGGTGTTGGAGAGATTGGCTGGGTTGGAGGGTGGGCCGGTTAGGAGGAAGTGGTCGCGCCAGGCGTACCAGGCTGGGGATTTGGCGATGGCCTGGGTTATGGCTATTTGCTCGGCGGCTGGGGCGTATGTTATGCCTATGTCGACGGTGTTGGATTTGAGGTATTTGATTGATTCTGTAGTATCACTTTTGTACCAGGCTACTTTGAAGGGGGTTGAGCCATTTTGGACGCTGGATCTGATGAAGGCGTCTGCGAGGACTAGTGCGTTTGTTAATATGTTTATGTCGGGATCTGTTACTTCAAAGTATGTATATATGTAGCTATAGGTATATATGTATGTGTAATGTGAGATGTAGCATGGTCTCTTTTGGTTAAACGTACCGCCAATCAGTCCGCTCTGTCCGGCACCACCGTTTCCAATGCGAAGCAAGACTTCGCTGGATGCGTTGTAGCCACCGCTGTAGATCGCAGCGGGGTCAACGGCGTGGGCGAAGGTGGCAAGGGCTAGGCCCTGCATCAGGGCAGTAAAAGAACGCATGGTCAAAGAGAACGAGCAGGAACAGATACATATATGGACCCAAGAAACGGCTGGGGCAATTGGCTTTTAAAGAGGGACAAGCATGAAGTCACCATGAAGGTATATTTTGTTAGCTTAGAACTTGCAGTAGACTATTTTGATCACTTGTGCGCCAGCCTATCCTCTCGCTGGATCAGACCGGAGACCCGGAATAGAGTGCATATGTATCTCCCAGGTCATGGGAGCTAGGTGCATAGAGGAGATCGAGGAGTGGGGGTCCATCCTGTGATTGGTGCTATTCTACACCCTTGTCTGCGATCTCGATCGAATTAGTGTTTGCCAAGGTAATGGCGGGATTATGACCTGTGTACTTCGCAGAAGTACGTACTCCGTACTCCCTACTCCGCACTAGGGTGTCAGATTCCAGGGGAGCATACTCCCGAAATAAGCAAAGTTTACTCCGTACCCATAATAGAGAAATCTTTGGGGCTGGATATGACATGTATACGGAGTACGGAATAGAGTAAATCAAAGAACTAAGAAATCAAGTTGTCCAGTGCCCCATGAAACTACCCGTGGACTATATACCTAGACACTAATACATATTCACCATAGAGAGCTCAGGGCTGTTGTAAAATATCAAGACGCCTTCGAACATTGCTTAGGAACCCCGGTCAAAATTAACCCAGCTAAAACCCCTATTCGACGTAAAAAACAGAATTCGAAGTTCAATTTGCATGATATTTATGGTATTCACATCCCTTATAAAGCTTCGCAGGTACATCCATGAATATCCTTCCAATTTTTTACCGCTCAAGAGTAGTCACAGCCTTAGGAACATAAGGCTCCTCCAAATACTTAATCTCCTCCGGGGACAGCTGGACCTTGATAGCGGCAACGGCCTCATCAATCCGCTTAACACTATGCAGTCCAACAATCGGGTTCTCGCCAGGGTGAGTCAAAGACCAGGCGATAGCAATCTGGGCCATGCTCACGCCCTTCTTATTAGCGAGTTCCTCGACCCGGTCAATAATAGCCTTATCGGCCTCCGACTCGCGACTACGGACAAACATCTTCAGCGCACCGTCGCTATTCTCACGCACCGTCTCGCGCGAGCCCCAGGGCCGCGCCAGCGCCCCACGGGCAATCGGTGACCACGGAATAATGCCGACTCCAGCGTCTCGGCAGTAGGGAATCATCTCGCGTTCTTCTTCGCGGAAGAGGAGGTTGTGGAAGTTTTGCATGCAGATGAATTTGTGCCAGCCGTTGCGCTCGGCGATGTTCTGCAGGGATTGGAATTCCCACGCCGCCATCTGATCATTCGTGGGTCAGTGTGGAGATCATGGATCTTAGGGAGAAAAGAAAGAAAAGAAAGGGAAATAGGAGTGGAAGGCAAGATGGACATACCGAGCTAGCACCAATGTACCGAACCTTTCCGCTCTCGACAACGTCGTTCAGTGCCTTCATGATCTCCTCGCGGGGAGTATCCCGGTCTAAACGGTGGATCTGTAACACATCGATGTATGTTCCCAGACGCTCCACGCTAGCATCGACGGCATCGAAGATATGCTTGCGCGACAAGCCAGTGCGGTTGACAAAGGGGCCGTCGTTTGTGGCAGACGCTGCGATGGGTGGGAAATTGCCCTCGTCGTCGACGCCGAAGAAACACTTGGTTAGAATTACCACACGGTTGCGGGGGATGTTGTACTTCTTCAGGGCTTTTCCGACGACTTCTTCGGATTTGCCGTGGGAATAGACGTCCGCCTATACATTCAATATTAGTGGGCTTATTCCGTGATTTTCTATAAAAAAAATTAAGATGTCTTAATTTACCGTGTCCCAAGTGTTGATGCCCTGCTTGTAGGCATGTTCAATCAGGGGCAGTGAGTCTTCCTCGTCCAGGACCCAGTCTTGCCATTGCTTGCTGCCATAGCCCATTGTCCCAAGGATGATCTTGGAGATCTTTAAACCCGAATTTCCAAGGCTTTTATTTATTTAATATTAGCATATTATTGGAATAATGTGTAGTGTACCGCAGGGGTCTGTTTGTACCGGACATATTCCATCTTATTGTTGGCCATTGTGAAAGTAGGCTTAATTATGAAGCTAGTGGGGCATGAAAAGAAGCAGAAGTGAACCTTGAATTTCTTGGAATCGAACAAATGAGTCAAAAGGAGCTCATTAATAATCCAGGTAGTATCTGCCGAAAACCACAAGCGTAGGGGCGTGTATAGCCGGTGAATTACCGGGAAGATATCCACCTTGTTGATCGGCCCAGAACATCGGATATCGAAACTACATAATATATGCATTGATTGGAACTACACAATATATTGGTATACAACCACATCCAGTTGAACCTGATATCTAGGTAATAATTCAGAAACGTAGCACGATCTCGGGTGGTATTTTGTTGAACTGCGTCTACAAAGACGTAGGTATCTTCGGTACATAGATCACTTAACCCGAAAACAAATTGGATTTCTCAAAACCTAGCTATGCAGAGTAACATTCCTCAAATCTTGGCTGGTTGCTCACCGGGATTTAGCCATGCACCCAGCGACTGTAACAAATGGCTTGTCACACGATGCAACACGTTGCTTGGTGGTGAAAATGTAAAGGCTTGGGAAGCTGGCTCCACATTCCTTTCTAGCTTTTGGACATCAGTGGGGGGATGGACCCAGGGGAACTGATTAGGTACGAATCCATCAATAGTCACACCATTGCCGAAACTTGCATATTTCTCATCGGGGTTCTCGTAGACTAGATCGAAGTCTTCCCAGCGGATAATTTCGGTCGCCGCATAGTAGTGAAGGACAGTTCCAGGCCAAGGAACAACAACCTTTCCATTGTCGTTCTTGTCTGTACCACCAAGAATAAGTCAATGCGCAAAGCCAAGAGAGGTATGGATCTACTTACACCATGATTTACACGATCCAGACCAGACCATGTGAGGCATTCTCGACTGGACCCATTGGTTAAATGCACGTTGAGCCCGCGGCGTCACAGATACGGATCGCAGTTTGTCTGTCTGGAGTCGGGATAAGACTCGAATCATATAGTCACTTGCCCTCTGGATTCCGGGGACAGCCGATCCATTCACAGGGCAGATTGGGGGGTTGAAGACTGTCCAAGAGACACACCGGTTAGCACAATAATCAATAAAAAAGCGTTCGGTTCTTACCAAAGAAGTTGGGGAACTCGGCAACCATCGCGGCCATATAGCTCTCGCAAGGTCCCTCACGATCCCAGTCTTCACTCAGCGATCGTCCAGCGCGACCAGTGATCGGGAACCGTGGCTGATATGGCTCAAATCCGGTGGCGTATACCAATATGTCACACTTGTACTCCCCACCCGATTCAGTGATAAGGCTATCCTCGGTCAGCCTATTGATTGAGTCATGCACATATATGGCGTTGGGCTTTTGCAACGCATCCAGATAGTGACCACCAGGGGTGAAGCGACGACAGCCAGCTTCAAATTCTGGCAGGAGTGCATTTAGAAGATCGGGACTTGTGATCTTGGCCTTCATGAATGAATGTGCCAATGACGTAAAATTGGCTTGAGATTGAGTCCCTCTCCAGAGTCCCGTGAAACTTGCAGCAAGTCTCTGCTCTAATGAGATACAAAATTCATAATAGCGCATAGGGCAAGCCAAGAGAGCTTGTTTCTGTTCAGTTGAGTCTAGATACGGATTAGCACTATCACTAGCCAGTTTCTTTTTGTGATAAGCCAAGACACTCACATTCGCGCTGAACTGTACCATCTTCAGCCGCTGCATGTGGAAGAATCCACGTTGGACCTCGAGCAATGTTGGTTATTTGCGAAACAACTTGAGAGCCCGGCCTAGTCAGCGTGGTGTATCTTCGAGATGACTTTGCGACTCACCTGGCTGCAAAGCTGCTACGCACTGAACGGCGCTTGCACCATTCCCAATCACAATCACCCGCTTGTCCTTGACAACCATGTCAGCTGGCCAGTTTGCAGTGTGCACTTGGACTCCTTGGAAAGCTTTTTGGCCCGCAATCTTGGGGAACTTGTAGTTGTTCAACCGCCCGACAGCATAGACAAAGACATCAGCAAAGACGGTATTTTCTTCGCCGGAAATTACGTCGTGGAGAACAACTTTCCATTTTGAAGATTCTTCGTTCCATTGAGCCAAGACACATTTGGTGTTGAAGGTCATGAAACGGCGCAGATTGTGCCTGTCGGCTACATCCTCCAAGTACCTGTGGATCTCAGGAGCTGGAGGATAAAGCGATGACCATGATGGATTGGGCGCCCAATTAAACTGGTAAGTGTGGGAAGGCACATCGCATGTACAGCTATGCTCTAATATTAGCGATCTAATTTATCTGATAACATAGAGAATACATACCCAGGATACCGATTTTCATACCATGTTCCTCCCAAGGAAGGATTCCTGTCGTAGATTTGGAGATCGACACCTGGTAATGACGTGCTTGCATCGTGTGCAAATTGGATTCCCGAAATGCTATGACGATCTGTCAGAACTTTGAAGTGATTATCATTCGAGTCCGGTATGCACGCACCCAGCACCGATCACCACAATCTTCAACGGACGCGCCACAAAGGCACTTGGAAAGAGATCCATTGCAGATGATGTGGAAGAAGGTTGTAAGAGAAAAAAAACCCAAGATCTCTGGGGCTGAGAAGAACTGGGGAGATAGGTCATATATGATAACGTGTCTCGTCTTCAACAGAACAACACGTGCTTCCTAAATAAAGGAACCACGGAGAAGATGTACATTTTTTTCTTTGTTTACGTATAGAAAGTTTAAGTGACCTACTCAACATTTTCTAACTGGCGTAGTCAAAATTTTCAGAATGTTCCTAGCTCCACGGTGAGACGGTGAGAGTCGAGAAGACAAAGGGGAGACAAGGAGAACGCTTCCAAGGTTTCTTTACAGGTAGCTAGATCTCAACGGAAAAATTTGGGGAAATACGATCCAGTGGGTCCAAGTTAAATCTCTTTGGTATTGGCGATAGCAATTAGAGACCCTGGAGGATATGTAAGGCTACATCTTACAGATCGCTTTGATAGCTGAATTGGGAAGTCGGCAGGGTACCAAGTCGCCGGGGGCGCCCGTCACCTGCATATTACAGTAATAGGTGATTGTTCACTAGTTAAAATCGATGTATCTATGGTGGCAATATTGGGTACAGGTACAAAATTCGAGTACGGAGTAGTCGTGGCGAGGCGGAAGCAATTGTAGCCAAGTACTCTATAGGGAAAAGTGCTTATCAGCTTTATTAAAAAAATAATTAACTAGTTTATGTGGCGGTCCTTGAATAATCGCCAAATGTTCCCGAAGTCTTAAAAAGAAGCAAAAAACGGGCTATTGAAAAAGCAAGTATATTATGCCAAGAAAGGCACTAAAAGGGGAACGTCAAAAGTGCATACCTATGCGGAGTATTAAAAATTGGTTTGTTGCTAGAGTTAAGAGCTATGGGAGTGATATAAATGGATAACAACCTCGGAATTAATGAAAAAGGGTAGAAATGAGTTATGGGATCGTCATTAATGCCTTTGATATTGTGAGACGGAAGAGTTTAGCCAGCCAATCTTGAATTGACAATGAATCTGCACTGTTGTGCCGGCGAGGTGCTATAAGACGGAAATGATGACAGGGAAAAAGGGCTCATAACCTATCAAGAGAGGGAGAAAGAGAACATCAAGTAGCAAACAGAATAACAGAAAACCGACGATATCAAGATGTCTCATTTCATTCACATAGTTGCTTCTATACATTAATCTCTTACCATCTCTCCAGCCATCTCTGACATAGCTGAGACGTTCAGTATTCTCTTCACTTAATCTCTCTCTACCTTCGTACGCAATACCAAACATGCTAATCACTGATTACTTCTGCAGTATGTCAACTCATCACCTACTACATGCCAACAAAAAGATCTAACAGAACCAGATAGCCTTCTCAGCCCTGAATGGGATCCAATCGAGTTCGAACCTGTGGGAGAGCGGCTCGAAATCCTGCGCCAGCCACTCGAATGCATTCGAGCCATATGTCTGGCCCCCCGTGAGTTCAATATTCCAACCAGCTGGACCTTTTTTCTGTCCACATCTGAGGAAAACATGACAGCAGTGAGGCTTCATTGTCAGCCAACCTACGAACACGAAACCACTGTTCTTGAAAATGGTTCCAAAGCCAACATTGTGTTCCAAAAAGATCGACCTTGGTCCCACCCAATGGGCAATTGACCTTTGTCCTGAGCGTGAACCCGGGGTTTACGGTGGGGGATATCCACAATATCATCGTTGCGAATAATCAGCACAAATATGAGATTGACGATGATGGTTGGAATGGCCGAACCTGGGTTTACGATCAAATTAATCTATTCAATCAACATGGTATCTTCGCCGACCAGGACGAAGTCGCACTGGTGAACGATGGAATCCAGAAAAGATGGCCAGGGGAGTTTCCCGACCCGCTCCAGATGGGGACTTACTATGGGTGAAATCAAATGTATCAGACCAGGATACTTCTTTCATGCAGGTCCCGTAGCCTTTAATCCACTGCGGAGTATTTTTTAGATGATCATGGGGATTCCATTTTCTAGAACCTGGTAGGAAAATGAATGGCTCTTACAAGAATAGTCAGCCTTATACGGTCTCATGTACTTTGTAGTCTTTTAACAGTATTTTTGCAAAATATGTTTAGATATGTTCTCGGATATTCTCTCCCATTTTCACTTTTGTAGTAGAAAGATGAAAAAGCGGTAAAAATTATGTATCACTTTATGAATTGACCTCGGGGAGTTTCTTTGTTTACTTAGGTTCGAGGCTTGGCTTCAAGGCTAGATGCCTATCATTTGCACTGATAAATTTTCCTACGGGATACCTTTGACCTAAATGGGAGGATTCTTTAACAATAGCAGATCACTGTACATTAAAGCAGTAAATGGCATAAGCCGTAAGATTTTTCTATGTTATACATACAAAGTAGGGACTCCATAATCACGTGTGTCCACAATTTCTATATTTAGTCATTACGTCATATATTGAAATCCTGAAGCGGCAAAATTAAAGCGAATACGATGCTTTACAGGCCCTACACATGTACTCGTCATGGAGAACACACAGAACGCGATCAGATCACGAAAATCTCATCGTAAATCTCGTTCAGGATGTGGAAACTGTAAAAGACGGCGAATCAAAGTGAGTGTTTCGAAATCGTCCCTGAGTCACGTCGTCTTTCACAGGCTACTCCTGGTATCATAAAGATAAGGTTATAAAGGAGAGGATTATTCATTTCAGGGTCCTGGATACTTTCTACTCATTATTTTGTTGTGGGGGCTGATCAGTCTGGATAGAGTGAAAGATTTGATGAGAATCTACTAATAGTCTACAGTGTGACGAAAAGAAGCCAACATGCTCCAGATGCACCCATCATGCTATCAAGTGCGACTTCATCTCGGCGGCAGCTATATCGCCAGCTTTATCCTCTTTAGCACCATCCCCATCCAGACCTTCGAAGGCACAATTTCGATTCAAGCCTTCTAAATACCAGGGTGAAACAGACCAGCCATCTTCACGGACAGTCTCGACCGAAGTCCAACGCAACAACATCAGTGCCCTACCACAGAGCCAGGATACCCTCTCATTCGCCGATCTACGGCTCTTCCACCACTTTGTCACAGAGACATACCGCACCCTAACAGACGAAACAACCGACCACAATCGAGTTTGGCAAACCCACCTTCCACAGTGGGGATTCTCCTCGCCATCCATCTTCCACCTTATATTAGCACTAGCAGCCTTGCATCTGGGCCATCTCCACCCCGAGAAACGAGACCAGTATGTGATACAGGCAGATGACCACTTTACGTTTGGCATTCGATCTGTGTCAGCCATTCTATCGAATCTTGATTCGGAGAACTGTCAATCGATCTACATGTCGACAGTGCTGATATGTTTTGTTTATTTCGCACACGGTCCAAAACCTGGTGAATACCTTGTTTTCAGTGAGACAGGGAAGGCTGAATGGCTGGTTCTTATGAGAGGGGTGAGATCGATTTTGATGTCTAGCCATGACAAAATCTTTACCGGAGTCTTACAGAGTTACGCTGATCCTGCTATTCGGGGCGTCAGCCCCTTGTTACAAGATGAGCTCCGGAAAAATCAGTCTCGTATTAAAGAGGTTCAACATTTTATCGAAGCGCAAGCTAGAGGGAGTTCCACGTGTCAGATCTACGCTGGTGCATTTGAAAACTTGCTCGAAATGTTTGAGAAAGCGTACCAGTATCGAAGCGCTGGGAAGGACGATGTTAGCTTGATGCCCTTTGTCATTGGATGGATATATAGGCGGCCTGAGGAGTTCATCGGTCTTCTTGAGGAAAAGGAGCCACTTTCATTGATTATCCTCGCTTATTGGTGTATTCTTTTGAAGTTCATGCGATCCTCATGGCTTATGATCGCTTGGGATCGGCATGTCATCTCAGGAATTCGGGAGTCTCTAGGAGTCGGATTCCACCAATGGATTGAGTGGCCTGTGGGTGTTATTTGCGATCGATATACGGAGCAGATATGTGGAGGAACTAGATAATACATATAACCTTCGCATCGGCTAGCGCTAAAGGAGAGGTAAATGAAGGGTGTCTGTGCGATAGGACTTCAAGATCGCTTCTCACCTTCCCCTTTCTTTGCCGTCCCTTTTCATTATTGGTGAATATAATCTGTTTCTCTCCAGTTGTGGAGACACGGGTCAAGTGGATGATATTCCTTTCCCCAGTGTCTTCCCACCCGAGGTATCAAGCCAAATTCAGTAGACCTAGACGTCGTTAATAATTTAAGTAATGTGTGATATCGAATGATATTCTGTTACCAGTTTAGATATATACAACATATTTACGATTGTTTCTGCTCTTCATCGGGCTTTTCTCGGTGGGATAGAGTGGGTTGTCGATCTCAATTACGGCAATCTCACTCTTTTATTCCCCGAGTATCCCGAGTACCCCAAGGTCTAATACTACCAAATTGTCAAATCCTACAAAGTACCTAGAGCCGTCATCCATGTAGTTTTCGGAAATTCTGGATGCCTTTGAACCATGGATTACTTTGGCAGTCGGCCTTGGTCTGGACTCTGGCATTTTCAGGTTCCAAGATTCCATTGTTGATCGTCAAATTTTACTTTTATGCTTATTCAAGTTTGACATGCATATATCTATCTACATATGGACATATGTACATGTATATCTATATAATCTGTACTCTGTGGACCTATTTCTGATCCACAGTCGGGTAATCTGTATAATGGAAGGTCTTGTCCTCGAATGGTCCATAGAACCGAGTTCGGTCATATGGAGCCATGGGGAGCCTTTCCTTCAGTCTGTGCACCAGATCCGGGTTGCTAGTAAAGTATCGACCATACAACAGAGCATCGTATTTGCCTGATTCCACCACTCCCCAGGAGTTTTGATCATCCCAGCCACCAGCGGAGAAGAACGGTGTGGAGCCAAAAATCTGGCGGAAACGATCAAGGGTCACATCCAGCAGACCCCAGCTCTCAAGGAACTTATCCTTCTCTTCGATGCCGAAAATTTGTTCATAACGCTGGATAAGTTAGCAGTACACCATTAGATAAGTAACAACGAAAACATACCGGCTCAATAAAGCTGACATACGATAGCGACGGGAGGGTCTTCTTCAGACCCTCACACAGGTGAGTCCAAGTCTCAACTCGCTGTTCTCCGCGCGCTTGATTGAACATACCAAATGGCGACAATCTGATAGCGAGATTATGCTCACCAATGGTCTTGGCCAACTGTTCCATCAGTTCAAACACAAACTGGCAGCGCTTCTCCGGAGTACCACCGTAAGCATCCTCACGCTTGTTGATGTTGGAGCTCAAAAATTGCTCCGGCAGGTAGCCATTTCCGCTATGGATCTCGACGCCATCGAACCCAATATCCATAGCAGTCTTAGCGGCAATGCAATAGTCGTCGATAGTTTGTTTGATGTGTCCCACTGTCATTTCGATAGGCGGGTGATTGGCGTAGGGCACGGGCTCTGTGGAGCCGACGGGTGGATGCGAATAACATTCCGTCGCGGAATCCCACACAGACGCCGAGGGGCAGACTGCAGGCGATCCAGTCATCTGAGGGATCGTCGCACGGCCTGCATGCCACAGCTGGCAGAAAATAATGCCACCCTTTGCGTGAACAGCATTCACGACTCGTTTCCAGCCCGCGGCTTGTTCGGAGTTGAACAGGCCGGGTACTCCGGGCATTCCATTGCTCTAAAAAAAGGAAATTAAAGTTTGAATAATTATCATTATGCAATTCCCAGGGAGCCAACGGACTATCTTAACTTGGACTGACAGAGTGCCTGTCTGCCACCTAACTGGGTTCGATGCTTACCTCGAGTGATGGTGGAATTCCTTCTGAGATTATCAAGCCACCTTTGGTAGCACGCTGGGAATAATACTCCACAACTGCATCTCCAGGTACCCAAATCCGATTGGGATGATCCGGAGTGCTCGTGGGATTCAATGGCTCTCCGCGGTTGCGGGTCAGAGGTGCATGGACGACACGATGTTCGAGGGTAATGTTGCCATTTGAAATAGTCAAGGGTTTGAAGAGACCGGAGTCTTTGCCCTTCAAGTAGCAGATGGTCATATTTCTTTTTTTTTTTTTTCTTTTCTATGCCGCTTTACTATTGAATGGATTATTGAGGATAAAGGGGATTATAGAAAGGAAAAAGAAGAAACACACACACACACACAAACCCCTTTTTGGGCAGTGTCGATCATTTACTAAGACATTGTTGCTGTCAAAAATATCATATTGCCTCGGCTAGTCAATAGTCAATATAGGGTTTAATGAAGACCCATTTATTCTGGTTGATAAAACAACGGCGTTGGTGGCGAAATGTAAATTTCGGATTGGACAAATACGAGACACTAGAATCGATACGATTTGCCCTGCTGAATCCTGGTGGAGTATAAACGTAGGTCTAGTGTTCTCTAGCGTTGTTTTCATGGATCGGAATAAAAATCGCTGACCATTCATAAAATTCCGGCGGAAGCTATCCGGAGGTCAACACTAAAAAGAGCCTGGTGGAGTCCCGTCTAACGCAGTCCCTTAGTCAATCATCGCCGTCATGGATCCCGCGCCACTAGGTATTACATAGTACATTAATAGGTAGTGGTTCGCTAGCTTTCAAGTCCCCACAGAAGATCATCTTGTCTATCCTCATTTTTGACGATGTGAAGTTCTTTAACTAGTCAAATTCCCCACTACTTTACAATATTGTAGGCGGGGGAACTTCAACTTCAAGCCCATCATGACTGCTGAGGGTCCAACAGATGATGCCTTGCATACTATCAATCTCGTCACACAATATATCTGTATTCCAATCGTGACTATCTTTGTGGCGTTGCGATTCTATACCCGGTTTCGATTCAAGCAATCTCAAGGAGTTGAAGATCGTGAGTTTATCCCTTGCACATATACACTTTTGGGGAATTTTGCTAATCATTCTCTAGTTGCCTGTCTGATTTCTTGGGTAAGTTGAACAAGTGAAATTATCTTTGTTAACCAAATCTAACTTTATGCAGCTCTTATTTATGGGATATTGTGGAATCTCCATTGTCCGTAGGTGCTACGGATACTTCCCACGTCTAAACAACTACATACTTACATATGAATCCTAACAGTCGGTCACAATGGCGGAGGATACTACTTTAACGAGCTCAGCCCCAATAAGCAAATATCATTCAGAAAGTTCTGCTATATTGCGACCATTCTCTACTGTCCTATGGCGCTCTTCGTCAAAATCGCCCTCCTATCGATTCTCACACGCATCTTCGCCCCCTACCGCGGCAAAGTCTGGTTCATCTATATCTTCCTCGGCTGCTTATGCTGCTACTACACCGTCGCTCTGGTTGTCAAGATCTGCATGTGTAAACCCATTCCCAAGTACTGGCTCGGTGATGAGGTAGAGGGAAGCTGTCTGGACCAGAATGCTGCTCTCATCGCCGACTCCGTGATTAGTGTCGTCAGTGACCTCATTATCCTCCTTATCCCATTGCCATTGACATGGTCCTTGCAAATGTCGCGCAATCGAAAGCTGCGCGTGATAGGTATACTTGGCGCTGGTGGACTGGCCACCGCATTCAGTCTTTACCGCCTGGTCATCGTCGTGAAAGGCTCAAGGGATGAGGGCATCATGTTCGTTTCTGTCATCTTATCTGGGTATGTCATGCCCCCTCTTCTCCTTGTTAATCTTTCTCTTTTTCTAACGTCCAGTAGCAATGCAGAGGGAGGTGTTGGATTGATCTGTGCCTGTCTACCTGTCCTCAATGTTATGTTGGCCTATTATATGAAGAACTACGGGTCGCAGAAATATTACGAGGACGGCGGCTCTACCCATCCGTTGAGTGATAGAAAGTCAGCCCCGGCTTCGAATGTTGCGACTGACTGGGACAAGGCGACAAACTTTGGTGACCAGAGTCACCTGATTTCATTTGCTGGTCCCCCGGAGACTGGCAAGTCCAGCATTCACACCCAAGACGGCATCAGGAAGACGGTGGATGTATCACAGACCGTCGAGACATCTTAAGGGGAGGTGTTATTGTCAAATTTTTCATTGTTATATACCCAGCATCATTAATTACCATAATGAATTTCTTTTCTGTCTTTCTTTCTTCCCTTTCTTTTTCATGCTCTTATACTTTTATGGGTGTACGTGCAGCTCAGGTAATTTGATCCTCTTTGTTCGCATGTATGCCCTTTGTACTCACAGATCAAACAATGGTCTTGACCACATCCCTTTTCCTCTTTGTCCGAGGACATCTTCGCCAATTGAGCATATTGATATAAATACTCCAATACCCTCATCTACTCGGATCTATCACCCAGTACTTTAGAATCGCCAACACCATGCCTCAAGTATTCTCATCCTGGCAGGAAAAGCTCCAGCACGAGTGCAGCAGCTTCAGGGACAACTTGGATACCCAAGCCCATATTCTCCGGCGCGACCCAGATGGTCGAGGGAAAGAGCGCCATGTGGGTGTCTCTCGGGCGGTAGTAAAACTGTCCGCTCAGGCGGATCGAATCATAGACATTGCACTCCGTATGGTTGCTGAGGCTCCAGACAGCGATATCATTCGTCGCAATACTACCTTTTGGTGCCGTGAAGAGAACGGTCGCTATAAGTTCGAGAATGTGTTCTTTAGCATGGAGCACGACTTGATTCATGTGGTATTAGATCTGAAGAAGGCGCCGTGTCATTGCAAATGTAATGATATGGGTGGACGTCTTGACAGAATCGCAAGGAAGGTTGCATTCAACCTCAACGTTTAGATGGTTATGTATTGAATCGTTTGCTGCAGAGTGTATTTTTTTCCTGGCTTTTAAACCTAAAAATGTAGTAAGCTGTGTAGACAAACAGCTCTGGTGTGGTTATCCCCGGGGCCAGATGTTTATGTATAGTCAACTTCGGCGTCGGGTATTGTCCCCATCATGATCGGGCTCTGCCTGTTTTATTGGCTACTAATTAACTAGTTAATTGTAGAACGTATGGATAAAGACAACAAAAAGAATATAATGTATTAGGCAAAAAAGAAATCTCTCCCTCGGGGAATCGAACCCCGGTCTCCCGCGCTTATCGGTATTAATGACAAGCGGAAATCATCACCACTAGACCAAGGAAGAAGGTGACCAAGTTACTGCTCGGCCATTGGACTGGTTGATGTGAGAGAGCCACTATCTTCATATCATAACCAGATTTTGTCAAAGCATACACATTTGAACTCGCCTATACAGCCTTGGAATATTCAGGCAAAGCTTTTGTACATTGTATTCATTTTCCAAATTCATTTAAATTTAGTGCAAATGTTTTTATTTTAATGAGATATAGTTGCATTGCTATTCCCTAAGTAAGACTTTTGGAAAAGTGCGGGCAAATCGCAGCGATATATATCTATCTAAGTAATATATAAAATCCTAACAACTTCCTTCATATTGAACCAATGATGATCCCTTAGGATCTCCTAAAGCAATGAATGTCATAGCGACATATACACCCCAACAAAAAAGAGCATCTTCATCTAAGAGATGGATTTGGGTCAAACAACCCCGAGTTATACCACAACCCATCCAATCCCGTATCAAACCCAAGAGACCACGATCCATCAATAAATGGCCATTGAAACATATCAGTTTCAAAGTCGTGATGACCACCAAGCGCAGAATTATCTCTAGCCAGAAAATTAGGTACGCCACCAAGACCAGGTGACGATGAACTTTCTCCACGGGCATGAGAGCTGTGGGTATCACGGGATTCAGAGGCTCGTGCCCTAGTCGCATACGCGTCCCTACTTGGGCGAGATCGGATGTCACCATATTCATCTAGGGTACCTGCAAGGGCGAATCTCCTAGGACTGTGCATCCCAGATCCAGAGTGGGCTTGGTTGCTCTTGACTATCTCGTAGAATCGGTTTGCGTCTTGGACCGTTCGCCACTGGTTATTGTTAGCTGCGATGTCTGGTGAGAGGTATTTGGAAACACTCACCCAGCTACGACCAACGGGCCAGAGTTTGCTTAGTCGCTCAAGGTAAATAAGATTTCGGCCCTTTTCTTCTTCAGCCCGTTTGAGGCCACCCGGATATCGCTGTGGGGCAATTGTCCCGTACATGTTGATATGAGCAGCGACAAAGACGCTGAAGCCAGAATATGGTGACATGATAGATGCACCGGAGGCATCCAGTGCATTGAGGATACCTCCAATATTCTGAGCAGCTTCAAATAGCTGTTTGATTGTATCGGGTTCGCATTGCGCGTCATCATTTGTGTCGTGGAAAACGTCGGAATGGGGCTTGAGGTTGGATAAGAAGCAGTCCCGGTGAAGAAAAAGAATGCTGAAGGAAATGGAGTTAGACTCGTTGCTTAGAATGCGTTAGATAGAAAAAAAGTACCTCATGCAATAAACCAAATTGATGTACGCAAACAGCTCCCCGTACCCGAGCGCCACGTGCGACTGAACGCTGGTAGCTGGGAAACGAACCGTTACATCCTGAAGAAACCTCCACTCATCCAGTTCATCCTTGAGGACCTGCCAAGTCAAGAGGAGCGGGGATGTAGTCGAGTCATCTGAAGACAAAGAAGCCAGTGCTCGTCGATGTTCGTTCGCAAATCTTAGAATTCGTACGAATATGTCAAATCCTCGAGTCACAATTGTGAGGCCATGCTCGATCGTAAGATCCTTCGCTAGCAAACAGTCTTTATTCATGTCAGCAGGCATCAACCTGCTGGCCGGGGTATGGTTAAATGTGAAGTCCCGATCACTGATCGGGAGAGGAACTGAGATCTGGGAGAACGATAGCGCAAAGTGCTGGCGGGCTCCGGAGCTCAGCTCACAGTCTTGCGCAAAGCAGCACCAGTAGGTTCGGACCAGCTGTTCGTATTGTGTTTGAGATCCATGGAACTCTTGAGGGTTGTGCTCCATGCTATCATCTGCCATCTTTAGAAGGGATTGAATCATATATGTTGCCATGCCTGATGCTTGTCATTAGCTAGTGATCTACGATTATTTGGGGATTCGATACATACCGCTATACATCCAAGCTTGATATGGTCGCCCAGTGCCCCACTCATAAAATGAGAGCATCACAAGGGACTGGGCAAGATAAAGTGAGGGCGCTTCAAGCACGCGCTGGGCAATATTTTTGCGTGCATAGTTGGCATATGTTTCTTCTTCTTCGAGTTCATCGCTGTTCATAAACCGCACGCACAAAGAAAGGACCGAGGCCACAAAGACGGAGTCCACTGAGTGAACATTGGATGATATGTCGGATATTAAAGAGGGGTAATGAAGAAAATTGGTAATTGGGAACTTTTTTCTGTAGGTTTCCACTGCACTGATGACGGTTGCTGGTGACAGCGCTGCTATAGGGTCCTTGAATGGGTCTTGAGCCACGGGGTCATTATCCGTGGTGCTTCTTTCTGCATCTCCAATCCCTGGCAATAAGGCGGATGATGCCTTTCGTTTTCTTGGAGTCCTGGATGATACAATATTCCCCCGAGCCTTCTGTTTTGAGGCGCGGGGATCTGTCAAATTACATCCTTGGTTTTTGGTCTTCAAGCAACGTTGACAGGGTGGTTGCCCTTCATGGACACATTTGACTTTTGCTTGCCTGAATAGATGATAAGAAAAGATGATACGCCTGATAGTTACGGTGAAAACTTACCGACAAGCGTCACACGATATTGACAGCCTCATCGAGTGTACATATGGGGAAGAGTCAAGTGGGCCGTGGCAAAAAAAAAAGAAGTGGCTGTCAAGTATCGTGGGGCATGTTTAGACAAACCAAGCCATCGGATCAACGTAGGAGCGCAATTGTACTAATTCAATCATTTATGTTGATTAATCGAACAGTTGGACACACGTTTGAGGAAGCAAGAGTTAGACGGATAGCTTAGTATCCGAATATGGTTAGTGCGATCAGCTGACTTGATTTGATCTATATAAAAAAATCTTGATATAAATTTTGATTTATTGTTATAATTATATTAATATTGGGTGCCTCCATAATGACAATGGACTGCTGGCAACAGTCAATGAACATCTAATCACTTAAAATATTGGTTGCCACTGTCCACTGTTCCACCCACGCATTGAACTTATCAATTTCCAGTTCATCTGTGGCCCAGGACGTCACAAGCCGAATCACGGAGTTTCCATCGTCAAGCTGCTCCCAAACATAGAATCGAAATCTGTCCTGCAGTCTCCGAAGTAATTCTTGAGGAAGAACAACAAACACTTGGTTGGTCTCCGTCTCCGCAGCCAACTTATAACCTAGCTTCTCGAAGCTGGTTGAGATCTTCTGGGCCATCTCATTGGCATGTGTGGCCAGTGCGAAGAACAAGTCTGATCGGAAAAGTTCCATGAACTGAACCCCAAGAATACGGCCCTTGGCCAGCAAAGCGCCATGCTGTTTGAGGTGGAAAACGAAACCATTGGCTAGCTCCTTCTTGACGACGATCGCTTCTCCCATCAGAGCACCGGCTTTGGTGCCACCGATCCAGAAGATATCGGTCATGTCAAAGATCTCCCGTAGAGTAAGATCATTCTTTCTTGAGCAAATTGCTGTGCCGATTCGTGCTCCGTCCATGAAAAGGAGGAGATTTGATTGTTTGCAGATAGCGGAGAGACTGGTCAGCTCGCGTTTCGTGTAGACAGTGCCAGTCTCCGAGGCATTAGAGATATAAAGTAGCCGGGGTTTGGCCATATGAGGGAAGAATTGATTTTGCTGGAGCGCCTTTTGGAGATTGGTTGGGGTCATCTTGCCGTCGACTGCAGGCACGAGGATAAGTTTGTGGCCGGTTGCCTCGATCGCACCTGCCTCTTTGCAGGCGATGTGACCCGAGTCCAGAGTAATCACAGCCTCATAGGGCCTTAAACAGCTGGCGATTGAAATGAGGTTTGCAGAGGTTCCGCTGGGAACGAAGAAGATATCCGCCTCATCCTCGTCGCAACCAATCTTGTTTCGGATCAATTGCCGGGCACAAATGCTGTATTCATCATTTCCATAGGTGACTTGCTGTGTGGAGTTTGTTCGCAAAAGAGCTTCAAGGATTTGTGGGTGAGCTCCCTCGCTGTAATCATCCATAAGGCTGTATGGAGGGCACGCCTCATCTTGGCATAAGCTTGTTGAGGGCATAGTGGGTATCAATTGTCTATGAAATCGGTTGAACACAACAAACAAGTCAATTCCAAGGTTGAACTTTGAAGAAACAGCTGATAAAAAAAGGCCAAAGAATTATTTGAACCAGCCCGACATATACATGACGGAAAAGACTCTTCGGGAATAATTTTCTCGGGAATAAATGTGGCAATATTCCCGAGATTGGTCAGTATCGGGAATCGCAGGGCATTTCCAGTTATTATCAAGTAAATTTGTGGGCCGGAACATGGGGTACACGGCTTCGTCAATTTGGAGTAAATCAGGTCTCGGAGATATTTTAAAGATGTCTCGTGTGACGTGTGACGTCCTTCGAATTGAGGCATCTGTGTGTTGGCCCAGATCAGTGTCTCTGATCTACACCAGAGCTCCGGGCTCCGGACACTCTGGAATCATGAAGGTCAAAAGAAACATAATGGTCACTTAAGATGCCCCTCACGAGATACCCCTCATGAGGGGGTATTTCCTATCTTTGGATGTGTATCACCTTCCAAGGTTGCAATCAGCTTCGGCGATTGTTATCAGAGTTGCCTGCCTCATTGGAACGACTGCATCAAGTCCGAGTACAAAGTACACCGCTATTGCGGTCAGATGTAGTTCTTCCCAATGCTAAACACGTATAGGGTCGCGTGGTTGATGCTTGCATGAAGGCTTGCTGTCGGCCATAAGCGAAAGGGAGAAGGAAAAAAGATTCGGAAAAAATTAGAAGCAAGAAGATCTCGGGATTAAATCAGTAGGCAAGGGGAGGATTAAATAATAAACAACACTAGCGTATGGGTTGGCAAATCAGATCAGCCCCCCATACTCGGAGGTTGCCGGCGGGTGAATATGAGTAAGGTATCAATACTGTTGACGAGTCGAGCAACTTCCACTTAGTGTAGTACATGACGACCATGGAGAAGCCGACCTCATGCCGATTCTATCGGCTCACAAATGCACTTTACAAAGCAAAACATCGCCTATAAGGAGCAAGGGCATGGGCCTAATGGGCTGCACCTTGTCATACGCCTTGGGATTTCTTTCGGCCCCTTTGCCACAGATCATACCCAAAACATTTGCCTTTTCACATACCAGAACTGAATTACAGTTGGGTTTAGGTGTAAAAAAATCGCGGCATATCGCGAAAGCCAAAAAAAAAAAAAAACAACTCTATATGGTCAGGTAGTCGATGAAACCAGTAACCAGTACTATATACACATTGGACTAGATTCCACCAAAGCCCCGAAAATTGATGTACAAAACCACCCCGCAAATAATGCAAATAGCGTTCGATGCTTTTGAGAAAAGCCAAATAAACTTAATCCTGATGTGACGAGGCGAGATGCGCCCGCTCGCCTGGAAACCCATCTTCCGTGCGAACACGCTGGTAGAGCTGGACCCGCCAGCCACGGATGACCAGATAGCTTGCCATAACAATGGCAAACAGACAAAGAAGCAAAACAAAAGAGAAGATACCGCTAATGTTGCGGATGGCATCGTATGTATGCTTGAGGACTTGGATGGTTTTCTGGGTTTGGGTATCGACTGCATCCGATGACGTGCGATTAGACGCAGCAACCACCTTGTCTCCTGCTGCGCTCTTACTTGCTTGGTAGATAATCGATGGGTCAGCCGGAGTGGGTGTGTCTGATTTCCCTCTGTACCCGACAGACTTCCAGTCCGGGTATTTGCTTCGGTGCATTTCGGATCTGCCTAGAACGGTGCCATTGACATCTACTGCTTCGGCAGATACCCAGTCCAGATATCCGCGGGCAATATACATGGTTTCGAAATCGGATCGGGGGGTCTTGCCAATAAGGACAGGGGCATCGAATTCGGAGGCTTGCGCGTAGAAATTCCACTCTGCGACATCAGTCGCGCCGTTCCAGCTGACCCAGAACGTAGTCACCATGTTGGTTTCATCAGTGCCGTAGACCGAGGCCACCACGTCTGGTGGGGTCGAGGGGCGACCGATGAAATCGAATTTGTACCCGCGGTAGGATGAATAACGCGAAGAGGTGAAGTTGGCGGTCATCAATAGTTCTCCATCGGCGGCATGTTCGGAAATATAGCCCTCTTTGCTCCAGCAGGTGAACACATTGTCATTTGGAAGCAGCTGGGTATTGCCGCGGAGTCTCGAGAGCTGGTGATCGGGACGGTTATAGCGCCGAATGGCTTTAGCGGTCATAGGCCTCGCGCCGGTATCTAACTCGACAAATAGGGATGATGACATATTTTCCTCGTTGAATTCTTCATCCGAGGCGTTGTTCAAAAACGAAATAATATGATGCGTCCCGTTCGACTCCACGAATTTCGCGTCATGCTGCTTCGAAAAGGTGAAATCTTGCTCGAAATCACTATATTTTCCACCCAGTCGCCACATGATATTTCCATCTATGCAGGAGATGAGATAGATAGTGTTCGTAAACCGCGATGAGATCAAGAAATCCCCAATTTCATTCTTGTCAACTGAGTTGATATGCACATAATCCCAGCCAGGAAGTCCCTCTGCTGGAGAATAGCGGCTATAATGGACAGTCTCGGGCAAAGGAATGTGGTCAAAAGAGTCCCACCACTGAATTACCTCGGCAGTGTTCATATCGATCTCAGCATACCCGCCGGTCTCAAGCCAAGTAGGCTCTTTCGGACGACCAAATTCCTCTAGGGTAATCTCATGAGAAAGATAGAGCGTGACCAGCGCAGTCTTACCATCCTCCAGGATATTGAACTCGTGGATGTCAAAAACACCGAGATCTGCCCGGAGAGGAAGCTTTCGTTGGACTTTGTAATCATTGGTCAAGACCAGCCCATACCCGGTGTCCACTTTGCTATCCCACGAATGTTGCAAGACCATCGAAAGATGTGGGTCAGGGCCCAGACTGTTGACGACTTTGAAATCGAAGACGTTCCGGTTGTCGAACTGTTGCGAGCCAGTCCAGATCAGGCGCTATTGTACCGAAATATGGTCAGCCGTCGGCATCTGTATCACGGGGGATTGGTGTAGACGCACTCCTTCGCCATCGTAGATATGCGGGCCGATCTGATATTGCTCGTACAAGCTCGACGGTGGATCGGGGCCCATGTGTAGGTAGGGAGCGACGAACCAGTAACCGGAACTGATACGCTCGCGATTCCGGTAGTGGACATTGAATTTCACTGCCCGAATATCCGGGAGCTGGATAAAACACGGTGTTAGCGGGTATTCAACAATCTATGAGAGATGGGATGTGGGAGACGAACCGTGACGAATGACATAAGATCATCGCTGCTATATTGCGCCAGCGCGGTTTGGCATAGCCATAACAGCAATGAAATGCTCAGAAACAGCATTCTTTAAAGAGCGCGGTTGGTTTAGGGAAGTCATGAAGAAGAGAAAAGGAAAGGGGACCATTGTTTAACTGAGGTCTAGACAAGGCAAGATGTGTGCGGATCAAAGGAGGAGGCACTGAGTCCCATGGCCAATGGCAGGGGCTGCAGGGCCAAGCAAAGGCGTTATAATTGCTATAATTGGACCCTCTCTGACGCAGCGAAGGGGTGAAACGTACAAAGTAAAAAGAAAATGTGGTGTTTCTTCCCGTCAGGATCCACGATCATCTTCATGTGGAGCAAAACCCATGAGGCCTCGTCAGCACTTCTTGGTTGTAGCGTGGCCTTCTATATTCCGTACTGCAACCAAGTTGTCGGTCTTAAGATTCCCATTTCTTAGAGTTCCTAATTGTGCCAAACAAGCATAATTCTCTGAATCCTTGGTATGCCCAGATGAAACTGTCTACATACTTCCAAGGTTGAAACTTCTCACTGGCTTGGCACACTTTCCCAACGGGAGGATCTGCATTTTCCAAGGGTTTACCGCCTTGAATACTGCCATACTGATTTCTATACAAAGTAGACGCTGCATACCATATTAATCGATGAGGCAGTACGGAGTATGGAGTACAACGGAGTGACTGTCCTGATGTGCTGACAATTCTATACCCCCACAGCTGCTTTATAATCGATGTGAATAGAAAAATGGCACAAATCATATCTTTTTTTTATATACAGCAGGTTCACCCAACCCGAATATTATCCAGAGCAGGTAGGGAACCAAACTATCTCATATCTAATAAACACTGGGTAGCGAGCAGTGAGCCGCTTAAGGAAAAACATACACCCCAGAATGCATGCCATGCAAATCGCTCCAAGGATCAAAAAGGAAAACAAAATACAAGAACCACCCACTATCGTCAACAGCGACTCACTCATCAGGATCACGATAATTCCAAAGTTTTTTCCGCTCCGCAACCCACCAAAGGCCTACCTTTTCAGCCTTCTGAGCCCAATCAAAAGCCTCAGAGCCATGCTTGGAATGGACCTCCGCAGCGAGTGACCCCATGGTCCAGCCTGTGACAGGCTCAAGCTCGTACGGGTCCTTGTTTAGGTCCGTGAACCGGTACTCAAAGTCATTGTTCAATGGCAGGTTGAGGCGCCAGGGCACAGCAGCGGAGCCAACACTCAACATTGAGCCACCGGCATTAATAACGCCCATGTTCCAGGCTTCACGGCCATTGTGCGAGGTGCGGTATGGCCGGATGAGGGACTGGCCCTCGTACTCATTCATCAGATCCAGGGCGATTTCTGTGTCATCTGCATTGAGAGAGTTGGTGTTCACGAGGAGATCAAGGATCGTGGGGAGGATGGATACGGCGCTTCCGTTGACATTAAGGTGCATGCGGGGTAGTAAGGGGTGGTGGAATACTAGAGGTACGCGAAAGTTGCTGATGTGTGGGTTGTGATAGGTTCCTGTGACGGGGCAGTCTTCTCCAAATGCTTGGCCGCTGTTTCGTAGGTTAGATATCAGGTTTATTAGCCACTTGTGGGAAATGCGACGTACTGGTCTCCTACGAAGACTGTCAAAGTCTCGTTGGCAATGCCGGCTTCTCCAATCATCTTCATTAATTCGCCAAGCCATTCGTCGACGAAGCGGTTTGCGTTGAGGAAGTGATCCATGAGTTCGTGTTGTGATTTATGGAGATCACCGAAATATTCTTCTCGTTCCCAGCCTTCGGGTGTACCCCAAGGGTGGTGAGTGGTGCTGGTGAAATGTGAAAGAAAGAGTCTTTTGTTCTGACGAAGCGTTTCGTCGATCATGTCTTTGATGTAGGGGCGGGCCTCAGTTTCTGCATAACTGTGCCAAGTTAGTATTTAAACACGAGGAACAGCTGCAGGGCATTCTGCTCGACAACATACCCGAAATAGTTGATCTTTTCCATGTCCTCATGGAAGTATTTCGACTCCTCCATATCGATGTCTTCCGAGTACAATGCCTGACTAAAACCAAGCAGATCCATAAGCTTAGTCTGAGCCTGGAACTCCCCAGTGACAGACTGAGCATAGATGGTTTGCCACTCTCGTTCCAGGTGACTGTTGGTGGAATTCCCAGGGGCAGAAGAATTTTTGCGCTGGTTAAATAGATCCATGATGTGCATCAGACATGGCTGGTATGGAATGATATCATTTTCATGCATAAAGTCCACCGGGAGCGGTCCAAGACCACAGTAGTTAACAAGACGCGATTTAGCAGAGAGAGAACTTCCTGATAGTATCCCGTCGAAGCTGAGACCACCTAGTCCGGGATTCGTCGAGTTAACTGAGGACCCGAAGCCGGATTGCTCCCCTGTAAGCATCTCTGCCACGGGGGTTAGCTGAGACAGTTTGTCATGTAAATCGGCTTCATCGTCCTCTCCATATATTTCATATGATTCACGGATTTGGTCGTACAAGCGCGAGTCGTTTTTGAGGGGGAACAGGTCCTTTCTGCCGCTTTCCAAGAACACGAAGACAATGTGGTTGATCGGGATGGCATGGTCCTTCAGAGCCTCCTGCAGAGGACCAAGTGGTTCCAGGTCAAGGTTGCTTATTCTCATGGGATCTTGAACGGGGTTATAGAAGTAGTGCCGCGGTTCAACTGTCTTGTTCTTTTCATCGAATTTTTCCCCGTCTCTCTTGGACACGCTTTCAACGGTCGAATTAGACGCTTCCAAGATAATTCCAGTCTTGTCTGCATCGGGATTCACAATCCATCTCTCAAACGCAGCAGGAAGAGGGCCTCGCGCCCAGGCTGGCTTATTATTTCCGTAGGCAGTGTTACCCGAGTCGTCCAAGGTCGGCGCCCACCCCTTATAATGGCCATTTGCAGGCTCCCGATATCCCTCCGCCAGCAATTCAGGCAGTGGAAATGTTTTGATTGTCATCCGACGAGCCCGGGAGTGTTCACCGAGCATGGTGAAGGGCAGAGCTCCCGTCATATGATTGTATGGAATTGATGGTCGGATTAACCAGAGTCCGATCGTTATTCCAGTCCCCACGAGAGTCCAAAACCGAGATCTATTCGAAACTAGATTTTTCAGATCTGAGGGGCCTGGTAACATGCCGAAAGTCTTGGCATCTCTAAGTTTGGAGAGAGAGCATAGCCAACGGGTCATGAGATTCCAGATCCCCTGAGCCATAAGCCAGGAAGCCACCGATATCACTGCCGTGGTGGCAGCCATAGGCACCAGTCCACTCAATATCAACTTCATTCCCTGCCGACTGGTGCCCACGGACCTCGCCGCATCCCATCGAATTTCGCTGCCGGTCTGAGAATAGAAACTAACTTGTGACGAGGTTGCTAACAAATCAACACATCTGAGGATAAAGGTCAATATAGTTGCCCAGCACATTTAGGGAAAGTTGAACCAACGCGATAATTCCTGAACCGATAACGGCGGCCACTGACCACCGACCGGAGGTTGTATATAAGAGAATCCATACTGCAACGAATAGAAGGATCTCCTGAATAAAGAAAGTTGGAAAATAGAGTGCCAAAAGGTATAGAGGAAGAGATCGATGTTGGTATATGTGAAGCAACTTGGAGCAGAGACCTGAAAGCACCAAAACAGACAAAATCAATCGCTGCGGATGGTGAAAACGAGTGACAATCATAATGGCCTAGCGCAAAAAAGTGGCCAACATGAGGAAATCTTTCGACACGGACTGTTTTCCAATCCGTTTATACTGTACAATATTAGGGGGGGGGGGAAAGAAAGGGAGAAGAGGAAATTATGGAAAGAAAATTGACTGCTCGCGTGCTCCACAACAGCATACTCTCGGAGTTGCGCTATAGCGTCCATTGGATTATAAAATTGTCAAATCGTCGGATCGTGCGGGTGGTGCATTAACTGTGGACCAAGACAAGGTGGCGCCCGACTTGACTCAGGGGTCATTGCTCAGCCCTGGGGTCCACGGGGTGATGTTTCGGTGTTTCAGTGTTTTAATGTACTTTGTACATTCTTTTTTTCTATCATGATCGGCGTTCCGGGATCATTCAGCCTTAAGAGGTCATGTATTGTCTTGAACTTGCAAATTCAACCTGTTCCATATATCCATTTCATATGGAACGGATGTGGGCCGGTGGCTGCGTATCGGAGAGAGCTAAACGAAGAGCCCCGTGGTACTCCGTACTCCGTCGACAATGTGGTTCAGGGGGGGGAACGGGCCCTGCCGGAAGTGCATATTGGTTGAAAATGCTGGAGGTGGCATTGTTAGCTCGAGCGCTAAGGTTGTATTAACGAACAAGACTTGAAGGAATGAGAGAGGAAGTCTTGGCTGATGCGTTTTCCAAAGTTGGGTGTTGCCTGTTCAGCCCTTAACTCGGATGGCGGCAAGCGACGGAAGGCAGGTGTGCACATACAACGCACACCTCGGCATGACTTACATATTGGAAGATAGTCATTGGAAGAAAATTACTGGCATAAAAGCCATAAAAGCCACAAAAGCCATAAAATTGGATAAATTTTTTTCTTTTCGGAATTCGGATATGAACTCTGTGGGGGGTGTTGCTAGCTAACTATTTCATTATCAATACGGAATACTCAGTATGCCCCCTTTCTCACCACGCATTACTTTTGCAAATTTCTCAGATCAAGTACTGTCTTCAGATCTTCATATTGAAGCTCACGTTCCTTGGACCAAGCTAGGAGACCGGCTGTCTTGACCACATTCTTGATCTGGCGACCGTTTAATTGCAACTCGGTTACTTGATCAAGTTGCTCATCTGTAAAGCCATTAATGCTCGATGAGCGGCTTAGGAACTGTTTCCAAACCTGGCGCCTAGATTCCGCATCGAGTTCCTTGTAGCTGAGGGAAAGGTGGACCCGAGACTCGAAGGCAGGATCGATATTCTGTGTACGGTTGGTGGTCAAGAAGATAATACCCTAAATATAAAGATAGAAGATCAGCAACACGTCCTTTTTGCGTATCTTTTCGCCATATCTTCTGGCATTGATAATTTCGAGATCGAAGCTTACCTCGTAGTATTCAAGCATTCTCAGGAAGATTGAGACGAGTTCATTGCGATCAAGATTGGTTGAATCACGGGTTTCCATGAAGACATCAGCCTCGTCAAGCAATAGAAGAGCACCCCACCTGGGAATCATCCGCAGGATGTCTTTCAACTTGTTTTCAAACACTCTAGCGTCAATTCCAAGATCGCCCGCGCTCATGACATAAAGAGGCACCCTCATGACCTCAGCAACGCTCTCCGCAGTAAGGGTCTTTCCAACCCCCGGGGGACCGCTGAGCTGCATAATGAATCCCCGACCTTTTCCCTGAACGACATCGTCAAATGTATCCACTTTTTTGGATTGAGCCTTGGCAGCGGCCAAGATCACGTCCTTGAGCCCCTGTTGTTCCTGTGGTAGGACGAGTGACTCAAAGGCCTGCTCATCCCACTCAATGTCCTCCAAACAATCCACGTGAAACGAACGCCAGTTCTTGTCATTCAGGGAATATCCATAGAGCATTGGAGTTGCCATGAGGCGCTGCGCATCATCTAGTCCTCCATCAATCTCCCTATGAATGCTGATTGAGCCGGCCATGGACCCAAAAAGCTTGTATGCCTCGGTGTCAATGATGACGCGATTCTTGACATGGTATTTGGTGTCCCCTTTGGTATTTGTGCTGGCCGAACCCTCTTCATAGGATTTGAAATGGTACCCTTTGTACTCTTCCCACTTCTTGCCCCGTGCAATCAACAGGTCTTGGACGACCTCTTTTTCTGGGTGATATTTGAGTGGGAAGATTGGCAATGAAGTGATTGGTATAGTGCCCGAAAATTTGGGTATATCAAACCCCCTGTGAGAGTACCCGAACTTGCTTCCGTTGAAACCAACATATTCGACTTCGAAATACGTATATTCCGGTGGCTCATATTCTTCCGATGCTTGCGTGAGCGAATACGCGCGTTGTGGTCCCTCAATAGAGGAAAGGATCACATCTTGAGGTTCCAGGATGGTCCAAGCCAAGTCGTGAGTGATGACCCCTTTGGAAACCAGGTCCTTCTTGCGGCCAATTATATCCCTGAGCTCCTCATCCATGATGCAGTAGAACAGATCCACGTGGGCCTTGGTTGTTGGATCCCGCTCTTCATCTCGCAATTTGACGATTGTTTCCCATCGATGAACAAAAGGTCGGAAAGGCAATGTGAACTCGAGGCGCTCCAAGGTCGGTGTGACACCAGGATAATTGTTCAGGGCCTTTTTCAAGAATTCCTTGAGACGCTCGCTTTGCACTACAATGGAATGGATCGACAAGCTTCTGCGTCCGTCATAGCACTTCTGTTTTCTCACGAGAAGCGCATATTGTGCCGACTCTTCATCCTCGACGGGATCAGGCAAGTTCAGGGGTACTTCTTTGGTCCATGACCGTTCGTCATATGCATCGGGATTTGTTTGGTAGAGGGTGCGAAAATCACAAAGGGTGCCCACAGGCTCATAGTGGAAATCCTTGGCCTCGGGTTCTGTGGTACTACCATCGGTAGCTTTCATCATTAGCCTGAATGATAGTCAAATATTGGAAGAACCATGTACTTACCAACTCCGTCTGAGATGTCGATTGTCATGATGGGTGTCAATAGAGAATTGAAGGAGAAAGGAAGTTTTCAGTGAGAGAGGGCAACTTAAGTATCCAGAGAAGGAAGGTTAGAGAGAAGCTTCCAAGGTTTCATTACTTTATTACATAGTGACCCTTATATAATGTCATATATGAGCCATGTCTTATGTTACTATTACACCTTCAGTTGTGTTTATACAAAAGGGTTAAATATTAAGTACTCCTTGGTGAATGACTTAGTTGGGTAGACTTACTGTATATAAAAAAACGAATGTAAAATATATGTACTTTGTATATATACTCCATAATTAATACACAAAGCCTCTACTCTGATTGGATCTATATATACAAAGTACAGCATTTTGGTCTTTGAATGATCTGCTTAATGTACATTGCGGATCCCCCGATCCACACATCATGCCATACGATATTTATTTATGAAGGGGGGTTCTTCCCCCCTTAAGAAAGAGAATCTTTATTATGTTAATGTGAATACTCATCAATTCATAAAATGCACTGTCCACTGTCGCTATCTAGAGAAGTTCTATATATCACTAATGTTATTCTACATGGGCCCTTCGGCCGAAAAATTCAAACTCCGAAAAAACCCCGCTAACTCATTCCGTTTGGAAAGCTGTCAAACGAGCCCTGATAACCTCCTCCGAATCCTCAGTGTCCAGCTCACTGAGCACACCTGATCCAACATCATAAATCAAGCCATGAAGCTGGAGTCCTCGCTCCTGAATGGCATTCAACACAATGCTCTTCTGTTTCACAATATTTAAGCCCTCGCGAACGTTCAACTCAGCCAGCTTCGAGGCCGCTTCACTAGTGGGCATTGACTGCAGAAGTTTAAGGTTGCGCTCACGCAACTGGCGAAGGGGGAACAGCCATGGGTCCAAAATACCCAGGTTCTTGTTGCCTAGGGCCGCCGCGACGCCACCACAAGCAGTGTGACCGCATACCACGACGTGGTTGACGCGCAGGTGTTGCACGGCGTATTCGATAACGGCAGAGGAACTGAGATCGCCGGGGTGGAGGACGTTGGCGATGTTGCGGTGCACGAAGACGTCACCGGGCTCGAGGCCCAGGAAGGTGGTTTCCGGACAACGAGAATCGGAGCATCCGATCCATAGAATCTGTGGTGTCTGTCCTGAGGCGAGGGTAGGGAAAAGCGAGGGGTGGTCGCGGGCTGTTTGTGCAGCCCATTCCTTGTTTAGGCGCAGACCTGCTGCATATCGATCTGTGGGATCCGCACCAGCAATGTCAGTCTGAGATTTGGGCTGAGGATTTATATCCAAGCTTGAGGGTGACGCTGCACTGGTGTTTTTGTGACTGGCGCAGGACACGGGTGTGGAGATTGAGAAGGGCTTGGTGTGAGGCACTGAGGGAGCGGTCATGCGCGTCGCTCGAGACTGAGTCGCGAGCAGAGAACCTGATGACGACCGAGAGATCCCTGCTGCACGCGCAATGAGACCGGATTGCCCGGTGAGTCTCACAACACCCATGGAGGAAAAAAAAAACAGGAGCAAGGTGTGTTATGACAAGGATGAGGGGCAAGGTCGACTACTGAGGGAGATCTGAGGATTATATGGATGATCAAGAAGACAATTGATCCCAACAACCGGTCCTTCTCACAGATCTCAGACAGTGTTGATCGGGTTGAATGGGAGATAGGAAAGAAAATGGGAAAAATTGATGGGGAAGCTGATTTGCCAAGAACACGCAAAAACACCGTCCGCTCACACACTTACCTTCAGGCATGATGAAATATTAAAAGTGGAGAAGAGATATAGGATGGAGGCAAGAAAGAGGATATTCTTGAGACTATATAAATCCCCAAGAGGTAAATAAAGACTCGGGGTAAACGGTAGTCCGACTGGTATGAAACCTTGGGGCAGATTGGCGAATCGGGCTTTTTCGATAGAAGTCGAACGAGAAGTCGAACGAGAAGTCGAACGATCGAACGACTAACTTACAGGGTTGTATATCTACAAGCCACGTATTTAATGCCTCAACTGAGTATATATTTTTCGGGGGAATTTGGGAATATAAATGCTTTTTAAAAATCAGAATAAGTACATGAATCTTTTGTTTAAATTTCAAGATGAACCGCCGCGGCCACCAACACTCAACAGAGTCTTCTTTTGTTCCTCACTGATCTGAGCAGCAGGTAGAGGACGGGCCCCAGCAACGGTCGGTGCGGGTAGGAAACCAGTTTGAACAAGATACGAGGCGTACAAGCCGACTAATTCCTCGGTCACGCCAGCACCAGCTGATGCGTCAACGCCCGACCAGGCCGCATCGGCCCGCAGAGCCGTCGCTGCGTTGGCATCATCCAATTCAGGAGCCTTAGTGTTGGATGGAAGGTCTGTGGTAACGAAGTGATAAAGGGGCATACTGAAAAAAAAAGGTTAGTATGTATCCATTGGCGGGCCGAGAAAAGTGTGGAACTTACAGAGCATGCTGAGATTCCTTGTCATTGTGAGCGCCATCGTTGACATACTGCTCCAGCGAAGTAGACCAAGGCACGTAGTCAACCTGAGGAACATTGTATCCATAGAGCTCTAGCGCACCAAGGAACTGGTTGAAACGCAAACGAGGGTGTCCAGTAACATGGGCAACGTTAACGCCTGTAGTCGGTGGGTGGAAGGCAGTTGCAATGACAATACGAGCCACATGATCAACAGGCACCATGTTCACGGTGTTGAAGATATTTGGGCGGAGGCCAATTTGAATGCATCCCTTGAGCATGCGAATGAGGAAATCATCAGTGTTGGTAGTTCCAGTGATCGAATCACCGAGAACATATCCGGAGCGAACAATGGTTCCCCTCAGGCCTCTGCGACCGGCCTCTTTGACAAGGTATTCTCCGGCCCATTTGCTTTGACCATAACCGGTTCCAAGACCAACTCTGCTACCCTCCATATCATCGTCTTCGCTGATACCATTTCCACCAGCGGCGATGATACGTTCGGATTCTTGGACGAAGTGATCCTTATCCAAAGCACTAGTCGAACTGACAAATGCAAACTGCTTGGCCTTTCCGCTGGCACACAGCTTGAGGGCATCGATGGTACCCATCACATTAGCCGGTCGAAGTGTCGCATAGGGGTAGACCCAGTGGACAAGAGCTCCGTTGTGGATCACAGCATCGACGCGGTTGGTAAGGTCGTCCCACACTGACTGGGAAAGACCAAACTGTGGTTTTCCAAGATCACCACAGACGGCTTGCAGCTTGTTGGTCCATGCTTCATCCCAGAAACCATATGCGCGGCAAGTAGAGCGAAGTCGCTCAAGTGCCTGCTCCTCGGTCTTCGCCCGAACCAGAGCTACCACCTTGGTGGAAGGCGCCTTACGGGTAAGCAGATCTCGGAGGATATGGGCACCTAGGAAACCAGTTGCTCCAGTAAGGAACACAGTGGGTTCACTAGTGAGCATAGCCTCGGTACGTTGAGGGAATGACTCAGGCAACTCATTTACAAGCTGGACGGCATCCTTCGAGTACTCATCGTCAGGCTCATTAGCGGCTTGCACAGCTAGAGTCTTGTCATCGCTAGTTGCGAATGATTCCATAGCCAACAAGCGGTCAATCTCGCTAGCAAAGCCCTTAAGGGTCGGGCTGCGGAAGATAGCATTCATGCTGATGTCAATGACACGCCACTTACGACGAAGCTCAAAGAACATTTGCTGTGCGAGGATACTATGGCCACCAAGATCAAAGAATGAGTCATCCGGTCCAATCATGCGAGATGTCACATTGGGAATGAGCTTAGCCCAGACTTGAGCCAGAGTCTGCTCGGTTTCAGAAAGGGCTTGCATTGCAGACGAGCGGCGGCGGGGTGCAGCGGCGCTCAGCTCTGCGGTGTCTGGGAATGGAAGTGCGGGCTTGTCGACCTTGCCGTTCGGGTTCAGAGGCATGCGCTTAAGAGGAATGATAACGGTCGGCACAGCGTATGTAGGGAGCTTACTCCGGAGATGCTCACGGGCGTCATCACGGAGAGGACGGAAGCGTCGCAACATACCAACCATACCCTCAGCAGAGTCAGATTCATCATCCTTAAGTCCCTTGCTCTCCAACCATGAGGCCCACTTGTTCATATCAGGTACAAAGTAGCTGACCAGCGTGGGTTCCTCGTCTTTATCTCTTCGCACCAAGGTCACATTCTCACGGACCAGAGGGTGCTGAGAGAGATGGGTGTCGATCTCTCCAAGCTCAATACGGAAACCACGAATCTTCACTTGGTCGTCGGCACGGCCAGAGCATTCGACATCTCCAGACGGTGTGTAACGGCCTAGATCACCACTGCGATAAAGGCGATCACGAGGGCCAACGTAGAATTCGCGCCAGGGCTCGTTCTTGGATTCAGCTCGGTCTTTTTCAGCCCAGACTTCGGGCTTAACGAACCAGTTAGTTAGGAACTTCTTCGCACTCAGATCCGGGGAACCGAGATATCCCTCTGCAAGACCTGCCGCGCGAACATAGATCTCTCCGACCTCTCCAACAGCACAAAGACGAGTGGGGTCATAGCGGTTAACAACCAGCATCTGCACATCCAACATTCCACGACCAGCCATAATCACGTCCTTCATATTGTTCAAGTAGCCCTCGTGACTGGCGTAGCTAGGGATTTCAAAGTAGCTGACAGCGCGCTGGGTCTCAGTTGTTCCGTACATGTTCACAATGCTGACATTAGGCGCAAGGCCTTGGAGTGAGCGGCAATCTCGCTTAATCAAAATGTCACCCACAAAGAATGCGTGGTGAAGAGCAGGGAATTGAGCAGAGGCACCACCGACAAGAATCTGACCCATAGCAGGCGTGAGGTGAGTGATAGTGGCACCGTACTTCTGCATCCATTCAGCAAGCTTTTCGTTTTGGATGTCCTCCCGAGCGGGCACCAAGAGTTGAGCACCCAAGAACAACGGGGTGAAAATGTCTCTCTGGATAGGGTCGTGAGCAATGCCACTCAGCATAGTAAACTTCTCATCTGGGGTGAGCTTGAAAGTCTCAGACATCCAAGGGAAATAGTAAGCCAGAGAGAAGTGTCGTCCACGAACACCCTTCGGCCGGCCTTCCGAGCCGGACGTGAAAGATAGAGTCGGAATAGAGTCAGGGCCCACGATGACACCAGTAGGCTTAGACTTCAGGGCAATCTCGTTGGTGAAGACATCCTGGCCATTGACGGATCCACCGATGAGAGTTCCATCATCGAGTAGGGCAAGCGCAGGAATTTCAGTGCGGAGCTCAAGATTCTTGTCGATGAAAGTACGTACGATGTCCGAAAGTTCACCTGAATCTTTTGTAGCCTTGGCAATGTTCACCAAAGCGCGGGGACGGGCAACATCAAGGTAGATATTCTGACGCTCAGGAGGATAAGCAGGGTCGATAACTGAGAACGTGGCACCAGCTTTCAAGATTCCCATGACAGCAACTACCAGGTCCACACCACGGTAGGCATAAACCATAACAACCTCTCCTCGCTGGATGCCAGATCGTACTAGATGATGGCCGAGGATATTGGAGGCCTCGTTGATTTGGCGATAGGTGAACTCGCGGTGAGGAGAGCTGCTCGATTGAGTTTCAACCACACACAGCTTTTCGGGGTGGCTTTCTGCATTGGCACTGAAAATGTCGTGGATTGCACCGCGGAATTTAGACCAGTTCAAATTAGAGGTTGGGTCAGGCAGGAGTGCGCGCTGATCTTCGGTCATCATATCGATACGTCCGATAGCCTCTTCCGGATTGATAGCAGCATTGCTAGCAATACTGGCTAGTTGCTTCAAAATGAAAGCAATACGAGCACTCGAGAACAGACGCTGGTTGTAGTATGCGCCCAATTCGACGTCAGCTGAACCCAGTGCAACATTAACCACCAAATCAGTAGTATCGAAGGTGTTTGCAGGGTAATCTTGTGAGGCAGCAGGGGCATCATATGCGGCGAATCGGAAGAGAACCGGGGTGCGTTCGGAATTGGACTTCTCCTGGATGTAGGAGCGAAGACTGCCCAACGGCACGATTTGGGAAGAACCCTCGTTATATGCCTGCAAGTCTTTTAGTATTAAGCCCTATAGCAAGAAGCATACATATATACCTTGTCTACTTTGTTATAGAGCTGGATGAAAGACTCCGAGGTATCAATGGGAACCCGGACGACGAATGCACGCCCATCCTCATTAGAGTTGGTGCCCACAGCGATGTCCTCATCACCAGTCAATCGTGCTACCAGAATAATATAGGCAGTCAAAAAAGCTGTGAAGCCAGATGGTGAGCCCGAAAGCTTCTCCTTGGGGAGTCGAAGAGACTCGAAAGCTTCAATGACTCTCTTGCTTTCGGGCTTTTGTGTATCGGGATAATCACGAGTCAATGGAGAGACAGTCAGGCTGTTCAGCCTTTGTGCCCATATCTCCAGGCGGTCCTGCAAAGAGGCCGTTCCTACAGCCATGATTGCAGTATGTTTAAAGAGTTGGAGAATGAAAGACGCGGTGACTCAATATTAAAATTACCCCCCCATAGTGGAAAAGTCCGATCTCGCCGCTATTTCTGCCAATGAGAATTGAGGCGCTGATTAGCTGTTTTCCCCAGTGTATTCACCGCCTATACATAGTGGGGTGGCGTCGGAGTTTAGGTTTCTCCAGCCCAGAGCGGCAGATGTTGGCAGAATTGGGTATACATATTGTACAAAGTAGGGAGTACTTCATACATTGTATAAGGAGGTCTAGTTATTTCGCTTCGTCTGATCTCTTCACTAAATGCTTTCGGTAAATTGACATTATTATTGCAGTAGACAGCCGTTCTTGGGGCGCTAAGAGTAGAGGCCCAACTAATGAAAAAGTCTCTCATTTTGATGAAGAGGGCGTATAGATGGAAAGACTAGAGTATGTACAACATAACATATGCGCGTAGCTCCAAGATGTGTATGTGGGACTTGTTGGATTGCTGGTATATATATATGTATCACTATAAAAAGTATTATATGCCTTCACACAGCTCCTCTGGTCTGTATCAGAAACATATAACTACAGGGACCTACATAGCTCTCTAAACTGTTCATAAATCACTGCTAGTTTCTTGCAAATGAACACATCCGTTTGAAGAGACATACCAGAATATCTTGAATATATACCTGGTTATTAACTAAGAGGTCTAGAGCTTCTACTCCGTAGACAGCTACGGACCACTTTTCCGATGAGGTCATAAGGTTCTAATGCATTGGCTGAGTCAGAAATTGCTTGAGGTCAACCTCACCTGGGCAGGCAAGAAAGGAACCAGCATCCATATCCTAGCCCCGAATAACTATTATCATCAAAGGTTCTGTTTAGTATTTAGCCCATCATTGGGAGCCAGGGTGAAATAAATTTAGTCCAAGAGATTCAGATGGTAGCTTGAGTGATCTTTATACTTATCGTCATTTTCCCGCCAAGACTCGATTGGCCAAATCCGGTCTCGTTCGAGGCGGAATTTCAGGAGAAGCCTCACGGTCTAAAGCCACACTCTTTCTCTTTTTCAACTTTTGAGGGACCTCTATACAGGTCCTCTGATTTGAATGTTGGAAAGATGATTCCTCACAGGAGTACAGCCCTCCTGTCTGTAATTGTTTTTGTCGCGCTTTTGCTTTTCATTTTCTCATCTTCTCCGGTCCCTGATGCCGCGGAGCAACAAGCCACAGGCCCGGCCAAGTTTGTGCCCACACCAAAACTACCCTCATTAAGCAACTTCCACCTGCCATCATTCCGCCCTCCCTCCCACGAGCAGCCCGAGGTACAGAACAACAGCACACACGGCGAATCGAAATGGTACAGCACCCTCGAATGGTTGAACCCATTCTCCTCTGCCATCACATTGGATGAGGGTCGCTCCGTCCTCCCTCCCCTTCGCGAACGTCGACCGATCTACACATATTACGATGCGAAATATAACCCCAACAAATCCAATGGCAAGGATCTCAAGGACTTACAGAGTGCGGATGCGGAATTGCTTCTCGCGTGGCGTCGTGCATGGTTTGCGCAAGGATTCAAACCTGTGGTATTGACTCCGGGCGATGCGATGAAAAACCCCAACTATGAGATTGTTCAGAAGTTGAAACTTGCGCCCAAAACACAGAACGAGGTGTTTGCCTGGCTTGCGTGGGGCCACATGGGCACCGGCTTGCTCGCGGACTTCCACTGCTTCCCCATGGCGCGTTATGACGATCCCATGCTCTCCTACCTCCGCCGGGGGAGTGTCCAAGAGTCAATTACTCGATTTGAAAACCTCAAGAATGGCCTCTACGCGGCGGAAAAGTCGAGGATCGATGCGGCTGTCCAGAGCGCAGTCCAGAAGCTCGAGGATAAAACCCAGTCTTTTATCGATCTTATTGCAACTGAATCGTTCAAGGTTGAGTCGCCAAGCGCTTTAGCATTCTATAAATCTGCAGCCATTACCTCTCACTATTCCACCGTGCATGAAAAGATGACCAAGAACCCAGCGAGTGGTCAGTTAGCTCTTGTTCAACTGATCAACTCACACCTGCACAATCACTTCCATAGCTCCTTCCCTGCTGGACTGGCTGTGCTGAAACCGTTTCCTCAGCACACTACCGCGTTGGTGGAACCTGCCCTTCGGCTGGCAAAGGCCCTCATTCAGTGTCCCGAGTCGCCCATGCCTGAGTCTTGTCCACCCAATGAACCCGAATGCCACCCATGCGGGTCTGCAAAGCAACCTATGCGTATCAGCCAGCCTTCGACCTATAAAAACACTACCTTCTTGTTCACCATCGGCACCCTTCCTCACCCCTACACTCTTATCAGCCTGCAGAAGAACTCAGAGGAGATCACTACACCACAGGTTCGCCGGGAGACCGAGCGCGACGCATGGTTATCCGAGGTAACCAAGCAACACCTTGGGCCCGAATTGGGTTCTTCATACCGAGGTGTGATCTTCAAGCAGGTTGTGGCAGGCGAAGATGCTGTCGGGACTTCTTTGTGGATGACTGTGGAATCTCTTCCTGCACAGGCAGGCCAGACTCTCCCTTCAGAACTGTTGGATGAGTTTGAATGGCAGTTTGGCTTCAAGATTCCTCGTGGGAGTAATATTGATCCCGCAACCGAGAACAAAGACACCGCCAAAAGCGCGCAGGATCGCACGCCAAGCGAGCAAGGTGTCGGCAAAGAATATGAACTGATCCAAAAGGCCCGCGAGGTAATCAAGACCAAGGAAACGAACCGCATCAATATCAAGGATGTTGTTGAAGCTTGGAACCTTGCAGACACAGAGGTTTGGCGTTTTGTTAAGGCCTATCGGTAAGTCGTTGCCTTGTATCTAATATCTCATAAATTATTGCTAATTCCGTTATTCTACAGGGCCCGAAGCGTTGTAGAACGCCAGAAGTGGGAAGATGAAGAGAAACCTTTTGCTGGCTCGAGGCCATGACCATGCAAATACGGGGGTCTCTACCATCTACGGGACTATTTCTTTCATATATGTACTGTAGCATATATTTTTTTTGGTTTGGCGTAATTCAGAACATATAGAAATTTCATCTACTGGGCAGATATTCAAGACTTAGTAATTCCAGTAAAGCCCTTGGGTCACCGTGGAGGCGCCAAGGCGGAATCCGACGGTCATCCGACTTGCCATCGGACAGTGGCGATCCCCGCAAAGATAACAACCCTGGAGAGTCTCCAAGTGGGGTGTCGATATCAAACTTCTGGAGAAACTGATCTCATCGTCTGGACTTCTCTTTGCATTACTCTCCGAGAATTAATATTTTAGTAATAGATATAGGAAGATCGTTACGGAAGCCCCTAACTTGCTATAAAAGCAAAATGCAAACCTGAACCCTTGAAGGTCTGCAAATATCGCTATCCCTATATTTCCATCATGGCGCCGGGAATCCGAGAGACGGGTTCCACGGTCGCAGTTGAGAAGCCGATCAGCCTATCTGCACTGACTGAGGACTGGGATGACACTATTCGGTTCTATCTTAACGGCACCAAGGTTGCAGTAGATACTATCAACCCGGAAGTGACTCTACTTGAATACCTGCGGGGTATTGGGTTGACAGGTACAAAACTTGGATGTGCCGAGGGAGGCTGTGGTGCTTGCACTGTGGTAAGTTTCAGTCGACTATGTTATTGGGTTACGCACCTGGTGCTAAGCAGAGGGTTGTACGGTTAATAGGTCGTCTCCCATATCAATCCCACAACGAAGAAAATCTACCATGCCTCCGTGAATGCCTGTATTGCTCCACTTGTTAGCATTGACGGTAAACACGTTATCACAGTCGAAGGGATTGGGAATGTGAAGGACCCCCACGCGATCCAGCAGCGGATTGCGGTCGGTAATGGAAGTCAATGTGGTTTCTGTACTCCGGGAATAGTCATGGTATGCCTATATGGTCCTTTCGCTTGATTCATTTTTTCGGGGGCATCTGAAGTTTACTGATAGCCTCAAGTCTCTTTATGCCTTGTTGCGAAACAACCCGTCTCCCTCTGAGCACGATGTTGAAGAAGCATTCGATGGAAACCTTTGCCGCTGTACAGGTTATCGACCTATCCTAGACGCCGCTCACAGCTTCAACTCGACCAACAACTGCGGAAAGGCATCCGCCAATGGTGGGTCGGGCTGCTGTATGGAGAAAAAGGGCTCTGGTGGTTGCTGTAAAGCATCCACTAACAATGACGAGAACGAGACAGTCGATTACAAGTTTCCTGCGCCGGAATTCAAACCATACAGCCCGGACACAGAGTTAATATTCCCTGCCGCCCTACGGAAACACGAATACCGACCCTTAGCATATGGAAATAAGAGGAAGAAGTGGTACCGACCAGTGACAGTCGCGCAACTGTTGCAGATTAAGAATATCCACCCAAATGCTAAACTAATTGGTGGGAGTACGGAGATACAGATTGAGATCAAGTTCAAGGCAATGCAATATGCGGCCTCCGTCTACCTGGGAGATATCCCCGAATTGCGACAATTTACCTTGCACGATGATTGTTTGGAAATCGGCGCAAATGTGTCCTTAACAGACCTCGAACACATCTGTGACCAAGCGGTAGAGAAATATGGGGATGCTAGAGGCCAACCTTTCAAAGCGATCAAGAAGCAGTTGCTCTATTTCGCTGGGCGACAGATCCGAAATGTTGCTTCCCCGGCGGGTAATCTGGCCACTGCATCACCTATCTCCGATCTTAACCCGGTTTTGGTAGCCACTAACACTATCCTCGTGGCAAAGTCCCTCGAAGGTGAGACTGAAATTCCAATGACCGAATTCTTCCAAGGATACAGAAAGACTGCCCTCGCTCCCAACGCAATCATCGCTAGTTTGCGCATTCCAGCTGCGAAGGAGCAGGGAGAATACATGCGCGCCTACAAACAGTCCAAGCGGAAGGACGACGATATTGCCATTGTTAACTCCGCGTTACGTGTGACTCTTTCTGAGACCAACAATGTGGTCAGTGCCAATCTTGTGTTTGGTGGTATGGCAGCTATGACCATCTCAGCGAAGAATGCCGAGGCATTTTTGGTTGGCAAGAAGTTCACGAACCCCGCAACTCTAGAGGGCGTCATGAGTGCACTGGAGCAGGATTTCAACCTGCCATTTGGAGTTCCTGGTGGTATGGCTAGTTACCGGAAGTCTCTGGCTCTGGGTTTCTTCTATAGATTTTATTATGACGTACTTTCAGGACTCGATGTCAAGGCTTTGGATCTGGATCTAGATGTTGTTGCTGAGATCGAGAGAGCAATTTCAACAGGAACAAAAGACCTTGAGACCTCCGTTGCCTATCAACAGAAGATTCTTGGGCGAGCGACCCCGCATGTTGCAGCGTTGAAGCAGTCCACAGGAGAGGCTCAATACACTGATGATATTCCTGTGCAACAAAATGAGTTATTCGCCTGCATGCTTTTGTCTACCAAACCTCATGCCAAGATCCTCAGCGTTGACCCGTCTGCTGCATTGGACATTCCAGGTGTTGCGGACTACGTGGACCACACGGATCTTCCTAACCCTCAGGCAAATTGGTGGGGACAACCCAAGTCCGATGAGCTTTTCTTTGCCGTCGATGAAGTTACAACTGCTGGTCAACCGATTGGTGTGATTCTGGCGACTAGCGCTAAAATCGCCGAGGAGGGTATGAGGGCCGTCAAGGTTGAATATGAAGATCTCCCGAGCATCCTTACAATTGAGGAGGCCATTGAGGCGGAGTCTTATTTCGAGCACTATCGCTACATCAAGAATGGTGATACCGAGGAGGCTTTCAAACGAGCTGACCACATCTTTACTGGAGTCTCGCGAATGGGTGGCCAGGAGCACTTCTACCTGGAGACCCAAGCCTGTGTGGCCATTCCAAAGCCGGAGGATGGTGAAATGGAGATTTGGAGTGGTACACAGAATCCTACCGAAACGTAAGTAGCGATATTTTGACTGTCAAAACACAGAAATGAAGCTAATTACTCACAGGCAAGCCTATGTCGCTCAGGTGACAGGAGTATCTGCAAATAAAGTTGTATCGCGCGTGAAGCGACTTGGTGGTGGCTTTGGCGGCAAGGAGTCACGATCTGTTCAGCTGGCTGGTATTTGTGCCATTGCCGCCGCAAAAACAAAACGACCTGTGCGATGTATGCTCAACCGTGATGAAGATATATTGACTTCTGGCCAGCGTCACCCATTCCTCTGCCGATGGAAGGTTGGCGTGACCAAAGAAGGAAAACTCCTTGCGCTTGATGCTGATGTATTCGCAAATGGTGGTCACACCCAAGACCTATCTGGTGCTATCGTGGAGAGAAGCCTATCGCACATTGACGGCGTGTATAAAATACCGAATGTCAATGTACGCGGCCGAATCTGCAAAACCAATACTGTTTCAAACACAGCCTTCCGAGGGTTCGGCGGCCCACAAGGCCTATTCTTCGCTGAGTGTTACATATCAGAGATTGCAGATCATCTGAATATTCCGGCCGAAGAGGTCCGGGCCATCAATATGTACAAGCCAGATGATACGACGCATTTCAACCAGCCTCTCAAAGATTGGTATGTGCCGTTGATGTACAAGCAAGTTATAGAGGAGAGCTCTTACAACGAGCGCCGGAAGGCTGTCGAGCAATACAATGCGCAGCACAAGTGGTCCAAACGTGGAATGGCAATTGTGCCAACCAAGTTCGGTATCTCCTTTACAGCCCTCTTCTTGAACCAAGCAGGAGCGTTGGTTCATATCTACCACGATGGCAGTGTCCTTGTAGCACACGGTGGTGTTGAAATGGGACAAGGCCTTCACACCAAGATGACCATGATCGCCGCCGAAGCGTTGCAAGTGCCGCAGGCAAGTGTCTTCATTTCTGAGACAGCGACTAATACAGTGGCCAATACCTCCGCAACTGCTGCTTCGGCAAGCTCCGATCTCAATGGCTACGCCATCTTCAATGCATGCGAACAAATCAACGAACGCCTACGTCCTTTCCGCGAGAAGATGCCCAACGCGACCATGAAGGAACTTGCCCACGCGGCTTACTTCGCCCGTGTCAATCTTTCCGCACAAGGGTACTACCGTACCCCCGATATTGGCTACGTATGGGGCGAGAACAGCGGCCAGATGTTCTTCTACTTCACACAAGGTGTTACCGCAGCTGAAGTCCAGATCGACACATTGACTGGTGATTGGACGCCTCTACGCGCTGATGTGAAGATGGATGTGGGTCGCAGTATCAACCCCTCAGTGGATTATGGCCAGATCGAGGGCGCCTTTGTACAAGGGCAAGGTCTTTTCACCACCGAAGAAAGTCTTTGGCACCGTGCATCTGGTCAGATATTCACTAGAGGGCCGGGCAACTACAAAATTCCTGGCTTCCGTGATATCCCGCAGATTTTTAATGTGAGTTTGCTTAAGGATGTGGAGTGGGAGAACTTGCGTACCATTCAACGCTCTCGTGGGGTTGGCGAGCCGCCCTTGTTTATGGGTAGTGCGGTATTCTTTGCTATTCGTGACGCCTTGAAGGCTGCACGTAAGCAGTGGAACGTGAATGACGTGCTCTCTCTGGAATCCCCTGCTACCCCTGAGCGTATTCGGATTAGCTGTGCTGATCCGATTATTGAAAGGGTGAGAGTAAAGCCCAAGGAGGGAGAGAAAAGCTTTCTTGTTGCCATATAGCGGCTATGAATTTACGGCCGATGATTTGTATGAGATTATGCCATGTCTTGGCGCTTCAGTTTAGTACAGTCAGACAACGAAATTGCAGTCTTTCCCATCTATATTTATATCGATCCCATAAGATGTGTTGTATAAGGTATAGCTTGAGAATGATCGACACGACTCAGAGATGGGAAATTATGACTTTGAAATTAAGTGGCATTCTTGATTCTAAACTAGAGATGCTATTTTATTGGGAATCAATATGACAGAACACCAGCACCATATAGAAACAAATGGCCAAGCCAAGCACAATGAAATGCCGGAGATGGCGCAGGGAGGGAGGGAGACATTTTCTTCAGAAAAGCGAAGACAAAAATTAAAAAAAAGATGTGGGAAGACAGGAATATGCTATTTCTCATCATCGCTTCACATCATATTCAACGTAGCTACTTCCCCTCAAGTCAGGACCCGTGTCCACCTGTAACGCATGTTCATATTTCCTTTGTCCTGCGAAACCAATCTTCTCGTCACCATATGACGACGACTCACTCCGCATAGGCGCGGATGTTACCGCCGCCGTATACCGAGGAACAGTGTGTTCATCTCCGGACATATTTCTCGGAATAGCAGTGAGTGGAACTTCAGTAAAACCATTCGGATCATGGGATGGTGGTCCACCATTGTGTACAGGGTCCAGGATATGACCCTGCCCCCCCTCGCCACGGTGCTTCTCGCGGCTCCAGAAAAGTGTCATGACACGAATGATACCTATCAAAGCAATAAAAACCCAGAGCAGGAGAATAACAGTGGCGATGATGGCTTCCATTCGCACCGCTTCTTGGAGTTTGTTGATCACGCTAGTGACGACCTCAGTGATTTTGTTGGCTGTTTGGTCGCCTGAATCGGCGAGGAAACTATCAGAAGCGTTGGGGCTGCCGATACTGTCAGAGGCACCAGCGGAGAATGTGTCGTTTGGGAGAGTGGGGAGGGAGATATGTGCGTGCTCAACTACCCAGTTCAGACCCGTTTGGAGGGCCTCTGCTTTGAGGCCAATGAGGCATTCGTATAACTCGTAGACAGGCTCTTGCAGCAGGGTACCTTTGAAGGTCTCGTTTAAAACGCTAGATGTGTTGTAGATAAAGAAGTTTAGAGTCGCATTTATGGCCTGCGCGCTGGTATTGACCCAGCCGAAGATATCGTGGTTTAGTTCAGTATCGAGCTTGACGATGGCCTTGTTGGCATCAGTGGCCCAATCTGTCGAGGCACTTTCCAGTGAGTCAACAACCTTGTCTGCAAATTCTCCCACCTGGGCACTCAGTGCGGGAACAGTTTGCTTCACTGAGTGCAGGAGCAGGTATTGGCACAGGCAAGAGAATAGTGCCGCTAGTGCTAGAGCTAGTACAAAAAGAGCAGCGGGGGACGTTGCATATGCAATGGCCCATCGCACAAGGATCTGTCGGCGGCTGTTGCTGAAATGACTTGCTGCCTTGATACCTGCAGCGGCAGTATAAGGCCGTGAAACAATGTAGACGACGTCCATTGGATCATGGGCCTCCTTGCGAACCAACTGGGAGCGCTCTTTCATTGAGCGCCATCGGCGGATTTCTTGCCATGCGATTGGAATACACACCAGTATGGCAGCAACGATTAGGACAGCAATAAATATTTTGCGTGCTGTTAGTGCTAGCTCAGTGACCCCGTTGAAGAAATCGTTGATTCCTTTGTTGTCATTGCAGAAGGTCAACTGTTGCTTGGCAGGGATTGGGAGAACGGACCGATCGAAGCTGTAAATACCCAAAGTTTCGTTGACCAGATCCCTGACTTCTTGAAAGGGCGTTTGGAAGAGGGTTTTGGTGTAATTCTGGATCTCTTTGAAGTTGGGAAGGACGGCACTGTCCAATTTTTCGACAGTACGATTGATTGATGAGGGAAGAGATAGATTCTCTAGTGTATTGATTGTGCTGTTGAGGTTGATTGGGCTAGGGTCGTCCGTGAACACGCTGGCCACTTTGTTGATTGCTTCGAGGAATGAGTTCAGCTCGTCTTTATATTTGTCGACGGTGCTTTCAATGTCACCGCTGATTGCCTTGAGAGTTTTGTTGATCCACTCAGTAGCCTCCTTGACCAATTCGATCCCAGCTCCTACTGTACCACGGACAGCCATTGTAATGAGACAGGCGTAGGTGGAGTACATCATATTTATGACAAACCAGAGGATTTCCCCGACGCCCGTGATACTCAAAAGTAACACGGACTTCAAGGCAGAAACAGCCTCATCAACCGAGGAAGCCACGAGCTCGTTGGTACCCTTTGATAGGTAGTGGGGCATTGAAGCCATCGCGCTACCCATGGATTCCACCGACGTGCATGCAGATAGAGCCTCGCGCTTGGCGGATGCCATGTTGGATTGCAAGTCGCCAACTGCGATCAATACTCGAAAAAGAACAAGCAGCAACAGTATTGTCCATCGATTGATCCATACTTGTGAAAGTCGAGCTCGCAGGCCCAGATAAGGAGTGAGACCATCTGGATGTAGAGGAATTATCCGCCCTGTGCTTGAATCGTGAGCTCCATAAGGTGGGAGCAGTGGAAAGATTGATCGCCCGGATCGAGAGAATACCATTGTGGTGTATTCTTTTTTCGAAAGCAATAGTTGTTATATGTTTCAGGGTGATCTCGTCCAGCGAAGATCAGGAAAACTTGACGATGTAATTCGATCAAGGAAAAATATGCAAACCTGCATCAAGATGGAGAGTTCTTAAAAGAAGATAAAGAAAGAAAAGAAAAAGATCTGTACTAGTGGAGGGACATGGCCTATATGATTTCTTATAGATGTTGAATGAATGGGGAGGTCAATAGATGAATGGATCGGCAGACTGAGAACAATGGAGTCAGAATAAAACAAGGGACAATGAAGCGTCAAATATAGTAGCCAGCAAACGTCAACTAGAAATTATCAGACATCCTGGGCGGCAGCAGGCATCACAATAGCCCGATATTGCTCACAAAGAAGTAGTTCGATGGACCTTGGCAACCCCGTATAGTCGAGACAGCCCCAATCAGAGTGAACCATAAACATTTCGAAACAAAGAAAATATAAAAATAAAGCCTGAAGACAAGGGGCCTGTGCAATGATTTGTTTCATGAAGCATCAAGACGTCTCACTGGCTAATGCGAGTGTCAAAAGCGCCAGAGTGGACAAGCAGCCAAATATAGCCTCCATGGGCGCTTAGCCGCCCAGGACTGAGAGCCAATAGACAGACAGCGAGGGCTGGGTGATCTAACATCATGCTTGTACAGATATTTTAGTCCCCATGATGCGGGTAGACGATACGTATTTTGTTTGACATCCATGGATGGATTCCTTTGAGGCTTAGTCTTTATTTTAGCTCTTGCCGCTTAACTCGGTGACACTCTGTGAATCGAATCACAACAATCGAGTTTCGAGTGCAGAGAAAAATTTTCACGCGTACATTTTTTAGTACTATAAAGATAAGTCACCATATTGCAATATATTCCACCATAATTTTAGGTTATTTAGCGAGTCCATCAAGGGGTGGGGGTGTGAAAAAAGTACTTGATGCTTATTCAAGTCGTGGTCGCTGGCGTTGAAGGGGAGGTGTCACGTGATATTCACCGAGCCCCCGTGAGATTCTGTAAGGATCGCATGGTTTCTATTGGATAGTACTAGCTAGCGAATATATCTCATCTACTTATATAAGCCAATATTAACCTCTTTGTGGGATTACTAAGCCCTGCCTTTAGTAATCCCTCTTCCTGAGAGCACTTCCTTGGCGAGGCCAAGGACTCGGCCTCAGGCACCAAGCAGTAAGCAAACCCTGCAAACTGCTTGGGAGCACACCCGCAAAACGTGATCACACGTGACTGAATCGCACCCTAACAACATGCAACATTTGAAAAACATGCCTTGAATTCCATGACAAGAAGACCCGTGGATTCCCAATTACTTTCTCCATTTGTGATAATTTAAGGATATACGACTGCTCCGCCGTGATCTGCGTGGTATACTTTCTAATCTCTTCTTCGGGTGTGTTTCCTGGGGTCCCTAGTAAACGAGATTGATACAAATCAATGATGGGCTGCAACATGAAATTAAATTCATGAAACTATATCTAATGTATATGAAAATAAGCCCAAGAAGAGGTTTGCTTGGTACTGTTACCCCTGTTCGCGTGGCCTCCCAGCATTTATGCCAGTTCCTTCGTTTCATCTTTGATGCAGTTGACTGTCGAGTGAAGGCTGGTACTGTGGGATATGGCTAGGCGGAGACCCATTTCTGATAGTTTGGATGATGCAGAGGGGATAAGATGTCAGAATCATGCCAATCTCTGGGTATCTGTATGGGAATGACAAGCAAGTTGCATCGTTCTCAAATTGTTTCAATTGCGTTGTCAGGCCGTTTGCTCAATACGGCCACCTCGTATCACGTATTGATCCTTAGGGATAGAACTCAGTGGAATGGAACCTTCCGGCGCAGAGCAGCTTCAACTTGACTCTTTGCCAAGTAAACTTCCAGACTGCAATCGCAGCTTGTAATAAGTGTAAGCCCATAGTAGGATGGCTGCTTGGTAGATCATCAAAGGCACTTCATACCCCGGTGCCTCGTTCAATTTATTCGATCAGCCTCAGCAATTTGATTTCTAGGAATAGATACATGTATGTATCCTCATTTCCGTCAAATTTGCCTGGTCAGTCGTAGCTTCCGATTGAGGACTCTGTGACAGTAGCACGTGCACATCATTTTGTTTGTCTATTCCATTGTTGTCGAATCTCGAAGCTCGCCCCCTCTTCTTATCTTCTCTTCCTTTCTCTTCAAAGCTCTCTCTTCTCAATCCTCCTTTTTCCAAACCTTTTCACTCCCGCATACCCAGTGGCCTTTGTTCGTGCTTCACACCTTCCATCCCTTTGAGCGTTCGGAGCCATTGTATCAAAGAACAACAACACTTTTTTCACCTGATGGTGGAATGCATGCCATTGACGCATGAGTCAAGCTGTGAAACCCCAGACGGTAAGTTGTCGCATATCCTCACGCGTTGGGTCATCACCGATGCCCTTGCACCTAACCAATATTGGCCCTTAGGACACTGAAAGGTTGTGCCTTGTTGCCATGTGAAAGCTTGTGTATGATGTCTTGGTCATGTATCAGCCAAGTATATCTCTCATCGTTCTATCGACTGAGGCATGGTTGAGACACCACGCACACATGCAATCCTTCACATGAGACTAAACCTCACAGCCATCAGTGTCTTGAAGACTGATCTTGGTAATTCATTTCTGCTGAAATCGTATATCCTCATCTTGAAGTTGACTGATGTATCCTGCAGCAAGACATCTTTGTTGAAACCCCGATGATAATCTAGGGCTGAAGAGAGCACTGTGCCGACCGAGGAGTATTTGGTAAGATCTTAATGCATCTTCGTGAGCCTCAACTGACGCATCAAAAGGTCATTGAGCAGTAAGAGACTGCTAGTCATCTTTGTCAAGACCTGGATATCGTCAAGTGAGTCTTTCTTGCGAACCATGGTGTCAGATATCAATGGACTTCTGCTAACACCTTGTCAGCTCGATCCTAATACCCGACAGAAAAAAACAAATACCTTATTCTGGTTCCAACTCGGTATGTCTTTTGAGCCCCGAGGAAAGAAAAACTCAACAGACAGTCATTAACTGGCGAGATCAACCCAACAGTCCATTACCATCACCATAAGAAATGGCTCCCATCTTCAGCAAGTTTGCTGACGACGAGTTCGCCCCCAAGACACCCCAATCTGCGACTGCACATGATCAAGACCTAACCACAAAGAAACATGCCACAACTGAAGGCCGAGTGCCAGAGCTGCTTAACCCTCAGGCAATTAAAACCGAGATGGAGGAGCCCGAAGCAAGCAGATCCATAAAGGTGCATCACTACCTGAGTTCGCCCGGATCACAGGATTGGACCAATGAACAGGTTGGGCTCACTATGGGCAATGGCCAAATGAGGCTGAACATCCACGAGTGGCGGTCCGCTTCCCCGACAATCTTTGTGGAAAACAACCCTAAGGGTAATCCCAAGTGTGACCTTGAAGTGTTCACCACAGAATCCGACGTCATATGCGTTGAATTTAAGATGCCCACAGATTACCCAGATGGCATGCTGGGGATCATAAGATCGATTGACGCAATCTTTGTGACTCCAAAGAATATTGCCATGAGTGACATCGAGCCTGGTTCCGCACCGGCTTATCGAGAGTCGAAGAACCCAAAGAGGGACAATTATTACATCAAATGGACAGCCCCATGGGAGACATCTGGCTGCCGAGTAAGCTGGATGAAGGCGGAAGAAATGTCACCGATCCTGAAGTTCAAATTTGTGAACAGCAGGAATGCGACCCCTGCAGAGCAGATGATGGTCACAGTTGATGAGCGTGACGAGTTTTATCAGAAGATCTCTAACAAAGACCCTGTCAGTATACAAACTTTACCAATCACTCGGGGTTTAACTAACATATCACAGAACATTTACGGCAAATGGATGGCACTTCCGGTCCGGATTTGGCTGCACATTCAACGACTGATGTCCAAGACTGGCGACATAGACAACAAACTGTTTGGAAAGTTGCCTGTCAATGAGAATTACCCTTTATTTACCAGACGAAAGAATAAAGGCAAGAAAATATCAAAGAAATTGCCAAAGAGAGGCCGGGAATCTTCCACAGCCGAAGAAGGAAGCTCAGAGGACGGAAAGTTAAATGCCTCGGTTGTGCCAAGTCCTGAGCCGCCAATGTTAGAACAAAAAGACAAGATGGAAACAGTGGGAAGTCAAGAGTTGATCGAGGGGGAGTCGACCGATGAAGTGTTGACCCAGAAAGAGCTAATCAAAAAGGTTCTTACTCTCACAATTGATACCCAGGAGAGCAACAGAAAGTTGAAGGTGGGTAAACGCACGCCTGGTTCGTTTGGTGCATCTGGTGCATCTGTTGCGTCTTTTATATCAGGCTCCGACATAGGAAAGAAGGATGCAGACCAGCTCACAGACCGCAGTGACGACCAGGGTGGTGACTTACTTCTGGGAGTGCAGGACATCGCTCGAAAGGATGTCCTGACTGAGCAGCAGCTTGCGGCAGTTGCTGGCCAACAAGCAGTCAATGCCTCCCGGTTCAATATTACCCCAGGTGACTTGACTACCCCATTGTCTCCATCATTCGAGACAGCCCGATCCCACCTCTCCCCCCACACTCCCCTCCCCTCATCCTCACTTTCGTCTTTCTTCACACCTACCAGCACCCCACGGAAATATGAGGATAATTGGGGAGAGGAAGTGAAAGCGGAAGGAAATGAGCCGGCAGAGATTTCGGATCAGCTGGGCCTTACTCCGCGGGGGGATGAGGCTGGGCTTCGGTGCCCTGTCTCAAACAACGGGGGCAAGCTGTGGTTTTCTGGTAAGTTCCCTACTCTTTATATCATTTTTGATGCAACAACCACTAACAATTACTTAGACCAGGAAGAGTACATTGGTGGCCACAAGGCGCAGGAGCTAGTCTTGCGCCGAAGAAAGTCTTTCGATATGGCTAGTCTAGGTATGGAATCACATTTTACATATGTTCTGTCTTGAATAAATGCTGACCAAAGATCACAGGGCTCTTCAAAGGCCAGAGAACCACTTCCTTGTCCCCAAAGGCCAACCCTCTATTGTCCTTCTGTGCCTCTTCTGACTCGTCTACCACAGACTCGACTGGGTTTGGGGCAGATGACCCCGGTTCAGATTGCACTGTCCAGCCAGGCGACCAATATTCAGTCGAGTCTAGCAAACGTGTCGAGAAGAGTGCATACAAGAAGAGGAGGATCGAAAAACGGAAGCGCAGGATGCTGCAGAAGCGTCAGCAAGTCCGCGATGCGAAAATCGAGCGCCCCGTTTCCGATTCTTCCTCCCAGGACGATGGAGTGGAAGGTCATTCTCCGTCTCCACCCGAAGCGTCTGAGGATGAAGAACGAACTCCCACAGCCAAGCAGTTCGACAAGATCGGGTCTCCATCCCCTGAAACACAGTTGGACTTGAGCAGAGTCGCCTTTCTTTGCGAGAAGCTGGGCTGCCAAGTTCTCTGTGGCTTCAGGGATGGAGTCTCCGTTGTTTGCCCCAAGTGCGGACCGTTTTCCGTGGTCCGCTACTGCGGCAAGGAACACCTGTGGGAGGATGTCAAGATGCACTGGCTGGTTTGCGGGACTCAACCAGTTCAGGAGCAGCACTTGGCAAGTTTGATTCCGTACGACGTTCTCGTGGGTCCACCAATGCTTCCCAGCCTTCACCAGTGGGACAACCCTGAGCGCCATCGTCAGGCGGTGTGGTTCAGTTCCGCCCGCGACCAAGGTGACTACTTTGTGTTCGCGGAGTGGGACGACCTGGTGAAGGCTGTGGACGCTCCAGCCAGTCACGTAGAGCTGCGATGTTCACCTCGAATCGCACACATCGTGCGATTCGAGGACGCCGAAGAGAAGGACCGGTTCCGCCGGTGCCTTGCTGTCTGTCTCTTCGGTAAGTTTCATATCACTTTCAGCTTTCTTGCACTTTCCTTGTCATGTCACTTTCGGTTTCTTCGCACTTTGATATCATACAATCCTCACCATTGCCTGCTTTTCAGATCATATGCTAACTATTCTTTGTTTTTAGCGGCGGTTGAACATCCAGCCCTCGTGGACTATCTTTACCGGCTTGTCCGGGACTGGATGCGGGCCCACGGCATGTGGGCCAGTGACAAGGACATGGACGGCATGCTGCAGTACCAGATGGGACTCGAGATGGGATACACCATCGATAAGAGCCGTCTTGGTTTGCGGCATGCCTGTGAGACGGAGTGGGTCGGGGCCAGCCGACGCCACTGCGAGAATCTAACCTGCGCGAGCGAGCGTCGCCCCACGTTGCTCGGTAACCAGTGTATGGGGTTGGGCTTCCGGAGAGTGTGCGAGTACCTGGAATCCAACTATTGGATTCTCAGGGCGCACCGAACCACCCATCCTTCGGTGAGCGACGTGGTGGCTCGCACGTGCGGCGGAGGATTCTCGGAGGTCCTTTCAATGGACCGGCGGAGTTTCCACCGTGGCGAAGGCTGGGACGGGGCGGGAACGGGCCCCATGGAGGTTGAGATGCCATGAAAACGGCTAGCCAGGGTAGGGAGCCGTCCCCTCCCTAGCCCCTTTCTTTGTACCGGGGTCCTGGGCCTGGGGTGGCTGGTTTGGAGAGAGATATTATCAGTTTTCAGTCGGTGGATGCTCCCCAGGTCCAGGATGCCCATCTTTGTATTACGCTTTCGGTGTGCGGCGGGGGATTGGAGGGGGAGTTGGTCGCCCCCTCCTTTGTTTCTAGATAGAAACAAAGACCGTTGCGTGCTCGTGCCTTGGTCCTACAGTGCCTGGTTGATGATTACTAAGTGCTGTGAGTTACATAGGAGTACTGCTGGTAGCTGTACATGAGCATGTAGATATGTACTGGTAGATTAATCACACAAGGGGATATGGATGGAGATATGGAGAATTTGTTTCTGTGGCAGGTATTTGCAATCTTAAACCCAATTTTCTATTGGCATCATAACACTTCTATACATATCTCGTCACTGCTCACATATAAAAGACGTGCAGATATTTGTTTACTGGGTGATATACTTCTTCAGTCCCCTCAAGCGCTCCTTGGCAGTCTCGAGAACGTCATCATTCTTGCACACCGCAAATCGCAGATAATCCTCAGCAATGTGGGCATTGGCATCGGTGTAGAATTCAGTGGGAGGGATAGCAGCCACGCCAACCTCCTGGATGAGGAACCAGCAGAGCTTGAAATCACGAGGACGGCTAGCAACATGGGGCGGGAATGGATAGTCGGCCGGGAGCTTTACAGAGGCCATGTTGACAAGCACGAAGTATCCACCTTCAGGATCAGAGTACTGCGGAGACTGATGTCAGCAAAATCAATCTATGGCAGAGTAGACTAGATAATGAGGGTTAGAGGAACCACATACCGGGATACCAAGCTCATCAAAGACCTCGCAGAACCGCTCGATTTTACCCTTCATATCTGTTCGGCTCTCGTCCCAGAAGCCTTCCTGTTCTGCCTGCTCGAAAGCAACAGCAGCAGCTTCCTGGAGAGGCGACACACTGCTGTAACAGATACGGGTGTGCGCACCGGCCACGTACTTGATCAGATGTTCAGGGCCGATGAGGTACCCAACACGCCAACCAGTGGCGTAGAAGGCCTTGCCAGCCGAGCCCACGGTCAAAGTGCGCTCGTACAGCTCTGGGGACAAGGTAGCGATTCTAGTGTAGGGAACGTAGAAGAGGCGGTCGTAGACTTCATCAGACAGGATGATAAGGTTATACTTCACACACAGTTCACCGATGCGCTCGAGCTCCTCGCGCGAGAAGACCTTGCCGACAGGGTTGTGCCTGTGAACATACAGTTAGTTGAGACCTTGTTCGTCTCTGCAAATCAAGGCTGCTTACGGAGAGTTCAGGACCTGCTACAATTAGTTTCTATATTCATAAAGTCTTTGATGTTGCATGCTTACAATCATTTTTGTCTTGGAGTTCATGGCACTCTCGAGCTCCTCAAAGTTAATAGTCCACTCCGATGCAGGAGAGGTCTTGGTGGCACCATCCTTGGGCGGGTGAAGGGGAACATAGCGGATAGTACCGCCGGGCATCTCAATATTGCTAATATATCTATTCCGAATGAATTAGTATCCCCTCAATTCTTTCGAAATATCAAAGCTTCTTACTGGTCAAAGAAGGGTTCGAAGATAATAACCTCATCACCATCCTCGATGAAACCCATGAAGGCACTGAGCATGCCTTTTTTTCCGTCAGTTATCAGCGCAAAATGTCCATTTCCAAGGCAAATTATACCATTTCTCACCTTCGTTTGCGCCGGTTGTGATCGAGACCTCAGTCTCGGGGTTCAGCTTCTTGCCAAAGAAGGGCGAATAAGCATCCGCGATAGCCTGTCTAAGGCGGGGGCGGCCCTATTTCATATGAGAACTTGTGTAACCATGCGCAGGTATGCGCGAAAATGCACGGATTTGTTGGCATTCTCTACCTTCGTGGGGGAGTATTGGTTGCATTCCACTCGGTCTAGCGCATCCTTCGCCGCGTCAAGAGCAAACTTCGGAGGGTTATAACCACTGCGCACAGAGATTGCTCATTAATTCCTATCCCTTGAAGTAATTATCGAAATGGATTGACTCACAAAAATCCTTGGCCCATGTTCACAATCGGCTGAACCGGCGAAGCTGCGGCGGCTTCGTTGACAATTGACCTTGAATGCCCATTTAGTATGTCTTTTCCGAATTTTTTCCTGAGACTGCATACCAAACATCCTGGCGCTGTCCTGCCACTCGCTTGGCGGGGCGAAATGGATCAGGTCGTGAAGCTGTGGCCGACATCGCTCTTGCACCGTAACTAGGGCGGGGTAATGTTGAAAGGGCGGAGAAGAGGTTTCTAGACCTGCAATTCTGTGATTGAGCAAGGATGTGTTGATAAGAGCGGGAAATCATGAGTGATGAAAAGAATAAGAAATGAGAGGACAATATATGGAGAAGTTGAATTTCCCCACGGATGGCGTGCTCCGCATTCGGTTCCCACGTCCCACAGGACTTGGATCTCTTGTTTTTTTGATTCTTCTTCGGGTCATTCGGAGATTATACAGTACATGCATGTACTTACATATATGTATCTATATGTCGTATGTACATATAGGTACTGTATATTTGTTGTTTGACCATTTTAAGGCACCAAGGCCTATTACTTACTAATTAACGCGTTGAACGCGTCGCACTGGTCCACGGGTGAACGTTATCATTTTTACGTTTAGCTCCCTCGCCTTTAAGATTTTTTTGAGTAGCCTAGTGAATGACCATATCATTCCCTGGTCATCATGGTTTCCTGCCCAATATGCGAGCAATCTGTCTCACAGTTGAAGATCAACGACCACATCGACTCGGCCTGCCAGAACTTCATCGAAGAACCGTCGTCCTCCCCAGGGGAACTTTCCTCCTTCCAGAAGGGGCCAGTACCAAGCATGTTCCAAACTCCGTCCGCGCGCAAAGCTTCTGCCCATTTGAATGCTCCGAAGGAGTCCCCGTCGCGTCCCATAGCGACCCCACGCGCTCTCAACGGAAAGCGATCATTTACTGAGGAAGCGGAGCCTATGCGGGAGCGAGATGGGCCAAAGCAACCTAAAGGTGACTCCAAAGAGCCACAAGCAAAGCGTTTAAAGATCAACGCCTTCCACAAAGCAGCGCCTCTAGCGGAACGCATGCGACCTAAAACCCTGGAGGAGGTTTGCGGCCAAGAACTTGTCGGACCAGACGGGATTCTGCGTGGACTCATTGAACAGGATAGAGTCCCGAGCATGATATTGTGGGGTAGTGCAGGAACAGGGAAAACAACAATCGCTCGAGTCATTTCGTCGCTGGTGGGCAGCAGATTCGTGGAAATCAACAGTACCAGCAGCGGCGTGGCAGAGTGCAAGAAGATATTCGCCGAAGCTCGTAGTGAACTGGGACTCACTGGGAGAAAAACAATTATCTTCTGTGACGAGATTCACCGATTCTCTAAGTCACAACAGGATGTTTTCTTGGGCCCGGTAGAGAGCGGCCAGGTCACGCTCATTGGTGCCACAACAGAAAACCCATCGTTCAAAGTCCAGAATGCACTGCTCTCACGTTGCCGGACATTTACTCTTGCAAAGCTCACCGATGAGGACATTACTTCGATCCTTCATCGTGCTCTCCGGGTTGAAGGCCCGAGTTATTCACCCTCGGAACTGGTGGACGAGGAGCTGATTCAGTATCTCGCCAGATTCGCCGATGGAGATGCTCGCACTTCGCTTAACTTGTTGGAGCTAGCCATGGATCTGTCAAAAAGGTCTGGAATGGACAAGGAGGACCTGAAACGATCCCTCACCAAGACGCTGGTGTATGACCGTGCTGGAGATCAGCATTATGATACGATCTCCGCCTTTCACAAGTCCATTCGAGGGAGCGATCCAGATGCAGCTCTCTACTACCTCGCTCGCATGATTAAGTCGGGTGAAGATCCCCTGTATATCTCTCGACGGCTGATCGTTGTCGCTTCCGAAGATATTGGCCTCGCGGACAACACGATGCTCTCACTTGCTATATCCACACATTCAGCCGTTGAGAAGATTGGACTCCCAGAAGCACGAATCAATCTGGCACACGCTACCGTAGCGATGGCGCTATCGAAAAAGAGTACTCGCGCGTACCGTGGCTTGAATAACGTCTTTGACGCCCTGAACGAGCCAGGAATCGCAGGCTTGCCTATTCCAGTTCATTTGAGGAATGCGCCAACGAAACTCATGAAGGAGCTGGGATATGGTGCGGAGTACAAGTACAATCCAAACTATGTCGACGGCAAGGTCCAACAGGATTACCTGCCAGAGCAACTCCTCGGTCGTACCTTCCTGGAGGACTTTGATCTTGGCACACAGAGAGACCATGATTTGAACGGGACTCCATATCAAAGAAATTGATTGTCTTGACTGCTTGATCATATTTCTCTTCCTATACACCAAGTTTGACCCTGGAGGCCTATGTGATGGAACTACATATGAATGACATGGCAATAGTCATACTTCCGCCGCCGTTGAACCCCGGAAATTCTATGCGCTAGGTAAACCTTCCAACCTAGCGGTACGCTATACCGGATTCGGAATCGGCCTCATGGGCCTGGTCGTGCCTGCTTTACCTCGAGAGACAATGTTATGGCTCGTCATGATGTTGAAAGTTCAAGCTAAAGGTTAAGGCTAAGGCTTGACCTGGTCGTCGATGCTACTAGTCCGTTTTTGGCATCTTTAGAGGTGCCCAGGAGTATCTTCTAGTTCGACCTTTACTTCACTTTCCTTCACACCTCTCATTCTCTACTTTGGCAAAGGATTGACAACTTGTTCAAGTACAAACGTCAGTTTGCTACTGCTCTGCCTTGAGCTTATCCTTTCGCTCTCGCTCTTTGCCCGACGATCTTTCGGGATTTCGATCATTGGCACCCCTCTCGTTTATCCTCAAACTATGATAGCGCAAACTGCTACGCGGCATCAGCCGTCTCCGTTCTCTCCTCATCCGAACAGCGGCCGTAAACGTAAACATGCACCAGACACCATCTATCCTGTGAGTTCGATCCATCTCTTGTCTCGTCTTCCCACGCACATTCTTTCTAGCCTTGAACGTCCTCCGAAGTGTTGAGACTAAATATTATCTTCTAGTCTTCCCCGTCTCTACTCGCATCAACTATGCCATACCTTTCTGGCTTTGATCTTGAGCAACCAATGCCACAGACATGGCAACTATCATCGATGACAGCCATGGCACATGAGGCCCGGCCCATAGATCCAGACATACTTAAGACTATCAACGAGCTCGACAATGGTCCGATAAACAATCAACCTCAAGAGCTTGGTGTTCTTGGCGGTCCAGTTTGTTTTGATTCACTGATGGTATTTCCAACAATTGAAGATCAACCACAAAGCTGCGCATCTCCAACAAGTTCGAAGTGTCGACCCTCGCCCCAGGAACTCGGTAGTCAACCTTGGGAGACTAGTCTTCTTGGGGGCCCGGTTTCTTTTGATTCACTGATGGCATTTCCGACAATTGAAGACCAACCACAAAACCCCACATCTCCAACGAGCTCGAAGTCTCGACTCTCGACATGGCCTTCTAGCGCTAATGATTCCTGGTCATGCACCTCCACTGAACGTAAACGTGCTCGAAGTGCACGCAGCAGCAATGAGACCCAGCCATTTGCTGCGCCAGTACGTCCGTTATCTCCTCCTATCGAAGAGATGTACCCCGATGGATTCGTCTTATGGGATCCGGCGAACCCTGGGAAGTCTGACAACATTCGCGAGAAAATCCCTCGCAACGAGTCTGAACTTCTGCAACAGAGAGAAGATACTGCTGCACTCAAGAAAGCTGGCGGCTCATGTATGGCGTGCTATCGGGCCAAGAAGAAGTGTGGAACAACTACACCATGTCCTCCATGCTTTTCTAAGGGTAATCGAATCTGCTTTCGAAGTTGGGGAGACCTGTGCCTGCTTGGGCCACCGACCGGGGGCTCTCCTACGATTCTTGGCTTCCCGTCCCAAGAGGCGAAAGATAATTTGCAACGTATGAGTGACGAGGTCTTCAAGCACGTAAATGCATTCCAGGCAATTGTCAATATTCGCGGAACATATGGCGGAAACTGTACTGCATGGCATTGGACAGTATCGAGGTCCAGTATCACACTATCGAGTAAAACGGAGTGCCCTGTCGATGATTTTCTTGCTGGTGTTACCAGCATCACCCCGCTCGTGGATTTGCTCAAATTTGAAGATCAACACAAATCTAGCCCACTAGTCTGGGGCGCACTCAGAATGGCAAATCTGTTTATGGCCATTCAAGGCTTGGCGCAAGCTCGAATCCGTACGTCCTGGTTTGAAATTACCACCGGGCGACTTGTCTCATTTTATATTTTGATTCTTTCTTTTCGGAAGCTCGCAGAGATGTCTAGGGAATTTTGCCCTGATTTGTACCTGGCTCTTTGTGGAAAGGACAAGCTGAACAGCAATAAGAAAAACCGGGCACGGAAAGAAAATGAGATCGATCCCGCTTGGCTCGCCGCAGCATTATATTACCGAGTGGTATGCAGCTTGCAAGATCTTCAAAGCAACCCAGTCGTTGCGAGAATATTTGGCCCTTCTAGCTGTTACCTGAGTGGTGTTCGCGAAAAACTCGAAGATATCCTGCGCAATGTGTCCCCCCGAGTCCGGGCTACAGGAAAATCCTCCAGTAGAGCGATTCTAGAGGATAAAGTTCCAAAACTCGCGACATCCCCAGACATCGACATGGCTTTCTGGCTTGGAGTGTTGGATGACCCCGAGCAGGTGTCGTCGTCTGTTTTGGGCCGGCAAGACAGTCCCTTTTCGCCGCCAGCTTGCCAGATGCAAGTATTCCTGGCTGATCATTTCCCTCGGCCTTGCCGTGTGGTGAATACTGTTGAGCAGCACGATGGGCACTTACAATCATCAGTGACTTTTAACGATACGGCGATCTTCCAAGAACATAATGCCTTTCATAACGTGGCCTATCCTGATCAAGTCCCAATCGTTGACTCGAATAGTCTGTTCGAATTCCTCGGCAAAGATTATGACGATGCATTCGATCCAATGGCTCCGACCTTTGATACAATGCCCCTCGATACAATGCCATTCAATGGCAATATCCGGCAATCTCTTTACAACTGTTGAAGCCTTCCGCAACATCAACGTTCGCTCGCTATTGCTATTTTTTTTTTTTACATCCATGGGAGGGACATAAGACACTCGTTTGAGGAACAACATCATCTGTTGGATAGGAAGTAAAGTTTTTGGTGGTTTGGGATACGATGTCCAATTGCTTGTGGTTAGCACCAGGCTGTGCTGTGTCTAGAAGTTCGCTCACTCATACTTCTAGAAATAGAATTGATTCCATACCAAAAAGTAATAATATTGTCATTGATCATTACTAGTACTATATCTGTAACCAAAGCAAAACAGGCGTTGTCATTCCGCCCGCGTCTGGCGCGTCTCCAGAATCCTCCCACCGCCAAACACCCGTGGACCTCATCTCTCCACACATTCTCATGGGCTGCGAGCCCCTCTACTTTGAATTAATGCTAAAGAACTCTTGATCCTTCTAATTAAACCTGAACACGCCATTCACCATGGCCTCTGGCCAACCCTTCGCGTCGCGCTCCTACGCCGGCACGAAACTCCCAGAACGCTCCGTCAACACGAACGCCATGCCCTTCAGCGCCTCATCATTCTCACGGCATCGCGGTCTGGGAAATGCCAACCAAGGCGAATTCAACGGCCCCGAAAGTCAAAAGCAGATGCAACAGTCTGCGTCCGCGCCCGCAACAAACGCGCAGTCCCATGGCCCGGCGCAGGATGCGAATCCGCTGAACAGACTTACTGAAGAGCAAAGGGAAGAGATCAACGAAGCTGTAAGGGATGCCCAATTCATGCATCTATAGAACTACTGCAATTACACCCAATTGCTGTACCCTCCTGTAATCCCCTCTCTTCCCCTCCCTCCAAGAGGCGAAAAGAAAACACAACACCAAACCCACCCCTCAGAAAACCACCCAAAAAAACACAGCTAACCCAACCCCCTCCCAAAAGTTCACCCTCTTCGACCTCGACCGCGATCGCCACCTCGACTACCACGAGCTCCGCGTCGCCTTCCGTGCTCTCGGCTTCACCCTCAGCAAACAAGAGCTAATCTCTCTGCTGACGACCTACGGTGTGCCACGTCCACAAGTGCAGCAGCAGCAACAACAAGCCGGAAACCAGAACCAACAACAAGCCTCAAACAAAGGCCCCGTCTCGAACCCGCAGCACCCGTCCAACTTGCTCATGCCACTCTCGTCTTTCCAGGCCGTCACAGCGCTAAAGATCCTCGAGCGAGACCCGCGCGACGAGATCCTGCGCGCATTCGAGCTATTCGATGAAGGTGCCAAGGGGTTTATTGATCTTGAGGATTTGAGACGTGTTGCTAGGGAATTGGGCGAGACTGGGCTTGAGGAGGAGGAACTTAGGGCTATGATTGAGGAGTTTGATCTTGAGGGGGTTGGTGGTGTTACTCGGGAGGCTTTTGTTGGGATTTGTTGGCAATGAGTCGTTGGATGAGGGAATCTTGGTCGCCTTGCTGGGGACTTAGATACTCCGGTTGGGTGGGTTCGATCTGCTACAGACTTAACTGATGGTTGTGGATTGTTTGTTGTGCATGGGGATTTTCCTTGGTGTTGGGATTTGAGTGCTTTTCTTGTCTCTTGTTGTTTTACTCGTGTGCTTGTTTTGGGAGTCAGTGTATCTTTTCTTTTGTGTTTCTTTTGGGTTAAAATCACACTTCAAATGGATATTCATTCTTCTACACGATTTCTACCTCTACATGCCGAGGCTATCATAATTGTACGGTGATGATGCGGTATCATTCATAGCCCAAAGGGCTTCGATGTATCTACTGACGGAGAATGCATACAAATTCAAGAAGAGGCAATAAGAAAGGAAATACCCAAAACCCCAGATCGCGAATGATACAATACTATAAGGACCGATAATAACTTGAACCAACCATCCGCGACGACGCCAGTACCCAAATTCCCCAGACCGCAAATCCCAGAAGGACTAATGCAAACAAGACAAGTTTCAATAGAACCTACAAACTAAAGTAAAATCAAAAGCAGAGTGGGGTGATCATGAGTATCGTGGCGGGGCGCCAGGTGGAGGCACATTCTGATAACCGGCGGGCACATTCGGATACCCGGGGGGGATATTCTGATACCCAGCAGGCATATTCGGATACCCAGCAGGCGCATTCTGGTACCCAGTAGGCACATTCTGATATCCGGGAGGTACATTCTGATACCCGGCATTGCGGTATCCATGCCACTGATCCATTGGCAGGTGAGCAGAAGGCTGGGGCCCATTATAACGGCGATATGTACCAGGGGGGTTGGCCTTGCGGGCTTTGCGTATCTGTGAACTGCGCTTGCAGCGACTATAGATGCAGAAGAAGATAGCAAGCACAATCAGCGATCCGACGCCAACACAGATACCAATAACCAGCTTCTCGTGCTGGTGAATCCAGCCCAGGGCCGAGGAGCCCTTGCACTGGCCTGCACTGCAGCGGCCGCCGGCATCACAGGGTGTACCGTCGAGGTAGTTCTGGTTCATGCCGATGCACTCCGAGGTACCGAACGGGTGGGGTAGTGAGGGTGCGCCGCAGACGAGACTGCAGGAGGGACTATTTGTGTTTTCGCAGGCCCAGGTGTCGTTAATGTTCAGAACGGTGCCTACCACTGTGCGGCACTGGTAGTCGCGACTGGTGCATTGGCCGCTGGCGCAGCTGAGTCCCTGGTCCTTGTCACCGCAGCTGGCACCGTCATCTTTGTATTTATTTATGGGACAGGAGCTTGAGTTTCCACTGCATGTCTCGGCGATGTCGCATTCTCCGGTGCTGGCGCGGCAGACGGTACTGGAAGAGGCGAACTGACATTGGTTGCAGCAGCTGTCGTTGGCGTCGTCGCAGACGGCACTGTCTTTGAACTTGCAGGTCTTTGGATCGCAGCAGGAGTTGCCGCTACAACTTTCTTCGTCGCCGCAGTCACACTCCTCGTCGCCTTCGACGATGCCGTTGCCACACTGGCTGCCGCTGATGGTGACGACGCCGCGGTTGTCGGATAGACAGGAGGACTTGATGCTGTTTTTGCCAATAGCAGAGCAAATGTTACCGATGGTACATTGCGAAAACTTAGTCATGGAGTTCACAGCGTATGGGTTCATGATGTATTGCGCATTGGCATTGCAGGTCGACGAACTCAGAGGGCAGCATTGAGACGAGGCTTCTAAGCTGTTATTGCAGGCGTCTTCGTCGCAGTCGTGCACTGCTCCAAAGGTGTGGCCAGTCTCGTGGGCAAACACCTGCCAGGAAGAACCAGAATTGCGCACTACAACGTTGGCACCGGCCACAGAGTTTTCCCCAGAGGTAACCAGTTCGGAGGAGCATAGACGGCCCATCCATGAAACTCCAACCTCGCTGCCTGTTGGGCAGTTAGTCATCAGAGTCCAGTAGGCATTGTCATCTGAATGAGTTGAACGCCACTTGGAGAATTCATTCAAGCGCCAGCTGACATTTCCGCCCTCGCAATCCACGTTCCATGGTGTAGCAGAAGATCCCGAGCTGGTACAGCCTGTCTCGGAGATGGTAAGATTACGCAAACCAATGGACACATTGAAAGACTGCTCATAGAGATTTGAAGCCGTGTTCACCACGTTGATGATCCAGTCCTTGGCCGCTTCCCTGGGGGTGGAGTTGGTAGCCATGAACGATTCGGTGAATTCACAATCAGTTGCAATTCCAATCAAGGCGACCTTCTTCGTTTTAGGACATCCACTGGTATCGCCGATGGTCGTTTTCAGATTCACACCACCAGTGTTGCCGGAGACACCGCCAACATCTGACGACTGTCGCTTTCCCAATCCAAACATTGAGTTCAACGAGGCAACACCCCACGGACTATCTGCTTCGTCCAGATCATACCCGAAAATCGAACTGGACAGATCAGCATTGTACCCAAGTTGATCCGCACCGCAGCCCTCGGATACGGGAAGCGACCGCTTGAGCTCAGAGTGCTTATAGTGAAACATGTCGGAGTCACGGTAGATGATCATAGATTCCCCATCTCTGGGTTCAACATCGGCATCGATCGGGCGCTTCTTGTCAAGGTAGTTCGACTGCAACTCAATGTGGTGCTTGTCATTGTTGACACTGAAAGCACCCTCAAAGAGAGGCTCCAGGCCATCTCTTTTAACGGTGATTCTTGCCCACCCCACGGGGGTCCATCTTCCCTTGCCGGATCCTACCAAGGCACGGCCTTGGTAGACTTTGTGTTCGTGTCGCTTGATTGGTTCCTCGTGTGTTATTGAGCCATCAATACCGACGTATTGCACGTAAGCGTCGTCGGCCAAGATATCATGATTGGGCTCGAGTTCTAGCTTTATGCGCTTGCCGTCTTGGTGTAAGGCGAAGGTGATATCAAAATGCGACAGGTGATCTATTTTATGCGAAGGAGTACGAATGATGGCATTGTCAACGGGCGTCACCCGTCGAATAGCTTCTGAGGCCTGTGATCGTGCTGTTGATTGTCAGCGGCTGGGCAACGGGCTAGGCAACGGAGCTAACGGGAGGGGGTAACGCCGCTGGGCTGTAAGTGGGGGGAGTATTTACCTTCTGTTTGTTCAAATAGAGCCGAAAGTGCACCGATCAAGGGCAAGATAGTAGAAAACCTCATCGCAATATCAGAATCTCAGGGTGCTTCCCCGGGTTCTTTTAAGTTGGGTTTTCCCCTGAGTGGCGAGGGAAATCTGAATGGGTCCACCTAGGGTTTTTGGGGTAGAAAGGATAAGAGAGAATCAACGAAAGACTAAGAAAAAGAACAAGAGACTCCAGAAATTGATGAGAAAGGTAAGAAAGAGGGATCAGATAATCCGGACTCAGCCGTATCTCTCAGGGTTATGCCAAGTGCTTAGGAATCCCCCAAAACGACATGGCTTGGCAAAAAAATGGACTGAAACAATTTGCCCCGATCATTTTGAATATCGGGGAATTTGACTATTATTGGCAGCTATTATTGGGCTATTTTTATTCGTTCCACTTATGATGCTACCTAGGAACAATACATATGGCATGCTTGGCAGATGGATAATCCTCTGTACTAAAATATACCGTTTTTGGCCATATATAGCCAACACATAAGAATTGTGCAAGACCCTACAATAACCCTGAAAGTGAGATGAACTTATTGCACCTCCATGTCTTTCTTCATTCATCGGCCGCGTAAGTGGCTGAGGGCTAAGCCACTACTTGTGAACCTATCAAAGCCTTCCAATGCTTGGCAGTTCAGGCTGCCGAATAACGGATCCATGTTTATTTTTCAATATATCTGATGTGCCAACTGGGCAAAATGTGGGATCTATGCCCCGCATATAGGGCAGTCCATATTTCCCAAGGGTTCATCGTCGTCCCAGCCATCGTCCGACTGTATCTCAAGGGTAACTCCGGTATCTCCGGGCAATGAAGATGAGAACCCGGGTTCCTGCACAGTCCAATCCTTAAGTACACTGTAACATATTTCTCTCGGCTTTTCGCCTTTCTTTGAATTGTGTGGGAATCCATCAAGCTATAGGTAGAAAATCCTTCTTTTATAAAAGGATTTTCTCCGAATAATATCCTCTATGTGGCAAGCGGATCATCGCCGATTTATACCCGGATTGCTTAAGGCTATCATTATGCTAGCTCTTCAACTATACCTTTTCACCGGAGCAAGAATTGGAGCATTTATTCCAGCCCACGAAGACAAAAATGAAAGGGGTCTCAGATACGAGGTGATAACACTGCGACGTTGGGGTTGTGTATAGCTAATTTCTAAACAGTATATCGATCTGGTTCTGTTTCCTTCCTCTACGGTACCTTGGAAGAGAGACACCGTGAACGATATAACAGTTTGGAAGTCAGAGATACTTCAAGTGGAAGCAGTAGAGGTAGCTCAGTTATATCCTACTCTTCCGCAACATCTTCTTCACTCGCCTCCACGCCAACAACTCCCAGGCTTGATGCCATAGAGCCCCGGATCCTCGAGCCTATTGGACTTAGTATAGAGGATGGATGCTAGCCTTCCAACTACGCACATCTTCAACTGGACCCACCTAACCTCTCTATAGACGAGCTGAAGACAAAGAAGGAAACCTTCACTTGTCCTAAGCCTACTAAACGATCTAGTGAAGATTGGTAATAAAGCAAATAAGAGGCCAAGAAAGTCTCTGTGATCAGATTCTCTTATCTCCCCCAGTAATCAAAGGCCAAAGCTTAGCCGAGGAGCACCATTATACGCAGGCAGAATCTGATAACAAATCCCTTTGTGGTAATCAGGCCGGTGGCCCACTCACCCGAGCCAAGTCAAGATCACAGCCACCACTCAATAATTCCGGTGATTTGAGTACTTGCAAGGGCCGTCAGAAGCTTAATGCAAAAGAAAAACGAAAGCTGCTTCAGCCTAAGGGCCAAAAAATGACACTGAGGCAGATTGGGTCTCACTTCGCAGGTATAGATGCGGCCCTTCTGCAACAGGCCTAGCAGGATTTGGAGCTTCCCCAGCGTTGCACCAGATCACGGGCTAGTCGGACGGTTCGTTGAGTTTATGCTCGCCAAGTCATTTTTCTTTGGCCGGGCACTATGCTTTGTGTTCACTATAATCTGTTTGTATATAAGTTAATTTATATTTCGACAATAATAGAGACTAAGCTCTTTACCAAGCAAAACCACTGCTTGTAATACCATAATGTCACCAGTCGAGATTGTAATAACAGGTAGACTTCCGCAAAGCCCATAAATGGGCCCTACCTTCGAAACCCGACCCAACCCACAGCCCATCAGTGGGGGCCCACAGGGCCCCCATTAAAGCCCATCCTAGGCGGCCTCTGTAATCGTTGTATTACGACCTTCCACTAGGTATATTAAGTTCGAATTTAGAATCTAGGATTATAGTAGCTATATAAGTAGCTACTTTAATTTTGAATACAACTTAATTGGTAGAAGTCGAGATATTATTAATCTTAATGGTAAGATATATATTTTGGGTTTGTGTAGGAGTACTACTACTTTCTAAGTGAACCTCTGTAATTTATAAATTATCTAAATAACGCGCTTTTTTATATTTCTAAACGTGATATAGAGAGATAACTAGTGATTGACTCTAAAATATTACCCTCAGGATAAGGCTTAGAAACGGGGGTAAAAAACCCTACAAGGGGTTCAACTTCTGAATTCTCGGTATATTTGTACTGTTTCGGGCCCATTTGGGGCCTATTAACCCGCAGTAGGCTTCTACCTTAGGCCCATAGCCTATCGGTGGGCCCGAGGCCGGGCCCAAAACCCAGCCCATTTGCGGGTTGGGCTTTGGGCTTTGTGGGCTCTGCGGAAGTCTAAATTATTATAACAGGCACTCGTCGCTGCAGCGAAACGTTATATGAAGTTACTACATACCTAGGTACCTTCGCACTACTCTTATGAGGTGATTTTTTGGGAAATAATTTACTCGAAAATGAAACTGTCGTTTGTTTTAAGACTTCATATTGATCAGATCCACACTGTGTGAGGATGGGGAGTGGTGAACCGCAACGTGATTACAGCCGGCTTGTCACAAGGTAAAAAAACAGTTACATTGCTATTACATAGCTTGCGCCCCCACACTTGGACAGGTAACCCCGGCAGGTATCGACAATATGCACTTTTGTGTGGGAAACGCCATTTGGCGGTCCGAGGATTTTCCGGGTAAAATACCCAGTTCAACCGTGTATGCCTCCATGTATTCAACCATAGTATTTACAAATATGATTGGCTCATTAGCCAACGCAAGAATTTCTAAGGTTGATACATTCCTGCACGAAATTGAGATTAATACGAATCAGACAAGCGAACACCCGATGGATGGTCACAGACGGCATCTTTAAGATAATTTACTTTGTTATTGGACCTGGAATCGACCGCAAAACACGCCACTAAAAAGGGCCTATGCTGCTTTCGCCTCGGCCGTCACCAGCTGACTCCTCATGGCGATAAGGATGGACAACTCCTCCAATGGCTTGGAGCTGAGGATCTCAAAGACCGATATCTCGCTCTTCAATTCCCGGAAGACGTGATTGCGGATTTCCACCGCTTTAAACGAATCAACTGAGGGCGAAATGGGTTAGTTTCTCGTCGCCAGTGGATCACACGCTGGGATGGAACTCACCTCCTAGCTCAAACATCGGTTGATCATCACCAATAGCAGCCGGCTGGACTCCCAATCCAGGAGCCAGGAGCCTCTTGAACACATCTATCACCACTTGGCCTGCCTCTGGTCCGGATTTTGCATTGCCCAGGGCTGCCTTCACATCAGCCCCGGATGCGCCATCGCCCGTGGCTGCCCCTGTGGAACTATTGAGCCTGGCAACGCGATGGTCGAATTTACGGTCGCGAGTCCACTGGTCCACCACCGGCCCCTCGCGACGCAGCACATCCGTCATGCCGTACACCACCTGAGGCGGGATGGGGGAACCATCCGCCGTATGACCGCGCATACACGCTAACAGTGCAATATCAAGCTCATCGAGCGTGGTACTGACACTGGCCATGTGACTAAAACGATCTAGGTACGAGTCCATGTTTGTTCCGTCAATCGTGTGGTCTGAGTCCCGCACTAAACCCACGTTCAAAGACACGGCGGCTTTGCCTAGACTGCGACGGTAGTGGGCAAATGCGTCCATCCAGGCGTTCCCGGCAGCATAGTTGGCTTGTGAGACGTTCCCAATGACTGAGACGACCGATGACAGGAGAATGAAGAAGTCAATGGTGGTGGGGAGAGAATTGTGAAGATGCCATGTTCCTGCTACTTTCGGGGTGAATGCCTTCTGCCACTGGTCGTGGGTCATTGTGCTGAATATACTGTCCTGGATTTTGGACCACGGTAAGCTGACAGCCCCTATTATTCGGGTTCGGGAAAAATAGGGATACTTACTTGCAAGACCATGGCGCACTGCACAACGCCACGGATCCTTCTGCCGACCAGGTATAACGACTTGATTGCGTCTTCCACCTCATCCGCTTTGGTAACGTCACACTTGAAGACCTCCACCGATGCCCCAATCGATTCTACAACCGCAATCTCCCCATCCCACTTGGGATTATTTCCGGAGCGGGATAGGAGAACGATATGGCGAGCTCCATGCTGGGCCATCAACTTGGCGATTCGAAGGCCCAGCGAGCCTAACCCTCCCGCTAGAACATATGTGCCATCCGCAGGGAGTTCTAGTGTCTGTGGCTTAGGGGGGAGGACGGGAACCAACGCATCATCACCAAACGAAACAGACACGATGCCACCCTCCTTTGAGCTGCCACATCGCTCTGCGGCGTCAGAAAGCTGGGATACAGAGAATACCTGGAGGTCGGGTGTGAACTTGGAGGCGGGTAAAACAGCATTTAACAGACTGGCGCGTTTCCTCAACAATCGCGTAACCGTTTGCGGGTGCTCTTCCAGGATCTGCGCCGGCTGCACCAAAGAGTAGGTTAGGTTCCTTCTTCCTAGGCTGCGCGGCAGGCCATGATCATCTCCTGTTCCGATAATCGCAATTCGCCCGAAGTCTGCGATAAAGGCTGATGGGTCCTTGGTGACAATGTGTGCCGGAGCAATGAGTGCATCAATTCCTCGACCGCCGGTTTCATGGAGGAGATAAGATGATACTCCGGTCGAATTGAAATCCACGATTACATTGACAGGAATACCCAGACTTTGAACAATCCTCTTGTCAGCTTGGCTCGACACCGTAGTGAAGATATTTGCACCAGTTGTGCTAGATAGCGAAATCAAGGCTTGAGTGAGAGGGGTCAAGCCATCGCAAATGAGAATGTTCTCACCGTCCTGAAGACGGACGATATGCTCGAGAATGTATAAAGCCAACGCATAGAGCCAAATGGTCGTTGCCGCCGCATCAAGGGCGACTCCCACGGGCACCTTGTGGACCTTGGACCAATGCACCCGCACCCTATTCTGGCATTTTGATGGTCCCAGAACGACTACATGATCACCCGGAGACAACTCGGAAACACTCGCGCCGCACGCAGAAACAATGCCAGTCGTCTGAGTCCAGAGCGCCTGTGGCGAGGAGATATTGAAAGAACGACCGACGGTGGTGGAAACATTGGTCACCTTAATGTCCACCTCTTCTGGTGACATGTTGGCCTGTGGCTCGGGCACAAGTTTCCATACAAGAGCAGCACCTTCCTCATCTCCCAGCTGGAGATGGCCTGCGTCCCCAAGTGATGTGGGTTCGGCAGGGGCAGCTCCTGTCGCCAAGGCAATCTCCGAATCAAACGATGGCGCAGCTACCGTACGGGGAATATAGAATTCTCCTTTGAACTCAGCATACTCCAGATCAGCGGAGTCGGCTTCATTCAGCGAAAGAGGAATCCAGAGGTTCAGGATTGCCTCAGCCTTGGACGAGTTAAAACTCGTTGTCAGATCCACATGTGTGATGGTGACCTGTGGCAGCTCATTTCGCAGGACACGAAGGAACCCAGTCGTGGGAGCACTGCTAAGTCCAGCCTCATCGGGCGACAACATCTGCCCCGCACGGGAAAGCCAACATAAATGTTTGACAGTGTTCAACAGAGTCTTGAAAGATTCAAATTCGTCTTTTGTCCAGCATGACAAAAACCCAGCAGGCTGGCCGAGGTCTAGAAGGGAAATGATATGCTGGTCAGCGAGATCGTTGGCCATGTCTGCGAACGCCTTTCGGACGGAAATCCCGCGATTAAGAAGACTTCTTTCCAACTCAATTTCCAGAGAAGCAGCATGAGAATCGATGTACGTTCTCGGAAGAAGTAGGCAAACTCCTCCTCGGTTAAGATAGGGCTCTCGAGGCACGGCGATGATGACTATGGTCCCTGTCTTCAATGATATGCTTCGAGCTTGGACCTTTGGATACGAAAAACCATTTGTCAGAGATTTCCCTGCAGCCAAATCAGGCTTCTCTTGAGACAATATAAGCAAACGACCTTCTTGCCGGAGAGCAGGGACCCAAGGTGCAGCGGATGCTTCCGCCGAGTGTCCGCTGGATGCGGTGATGATTAAATGGAATTTGGTATCATCGAGGGGATAGCCAGATGCTTCCCCACTAACGTGGAATGTGACTTGGGAATCAGCCTCAACATCTGTAATGGTCTTACGCCAGGGATCTAAGGTCTCTTCGTTCGATCCAGTGATGGTAAGCTGTGATAGAGCGCGGTATGGGGAGGCCTCGGATATGAAAGGAAGCAGCTCATCTGTTAGTATTAGCCCCAGCGCGTTACCATCAATCAAAACTGTCAGTCCCGGTGTTTTGTGGCATTCGATCCGTAGCCAGTCCTGCAATGTGTTGACGTTCTCAATGGAGAGAGAAGAGGAGTCAGGAGAGTGAACGAAACTGGTGGGGTCCAGCTCCCACGTTAAAATAGTGCATCTCTTGGCAATTTCGTTTTCTCCTACATCACTAGAGCTTGACCCAGCACCAGTGACTTTCTTCATCAATAATCCATCCACGATGATCTTGGGTGACTGCCAAGATTCATCTGACACAACTAGATCTGCACCCAGGAGGCCGTTGTCAGTCTTGTTATGACGACTGGCGTATCCCGAGAATAACGTGCCAGCATCGTGGGACTGATCAGTCGCAATAAACAACCGTTGCAGTCTATAGGGTACGGCTGCGTCCGTCCACGTTCCCCCATCCGACACGACATGGACCATCAAGTGGAAGATCGCGTCCAATGTAGCGGGGTGGATGATATGAGGGTACTCGAATTCAAATGGCATCACAGACTTGGTATCGGGGATTTTCTATCAGGTCAGTTAGGTATTTGCTCTGTATCAGATTGACAGAAAGGGAGACTCACCACAGTGCCGTAGCATTGGCTCGCATCTGGAGTGGCCGCCAAAGAGGTCAGGTTGCGGAAGGTATCACCGTATTCCATACCCACTTTATGGAGATCTTGATAGAGTTTGTCGATGTTAACCGTCTGCGATGCAACCTTCTTGACAGCATGAACCTGGCCGAGGCGTCGCTCCCAGTCCAGCGTAGCTGACTCGCTTTGAACGCGATCACTGCTCTTCTGGATACTGAAGTAGCCATAGCAATGCTTGGTCCAGCTAGAATTTCCTGTGACTGAGAAGATCGCAAAGCTGTGGCTCTCATCGTTACCCTCGGATAGATTGATGCTGAGGCGTGTCTCCACAGCGCCCTCGCTCGGAACGACAAGCCCACGCTCAAAATGAACGTCGATAAATTCAATTCCTTCAATTTTTGTTCCCTTGGGTACCATCTGCTGCGCCGCTTCCAGGACCATAATCAACATTCCAGCCCCGGGATACAATGTAGTTCCGGTGATGACGTGGTCAGAAATCCAAGGATTCTCCCGCAGACGCAGATAATTTTTCCATTGCGGCTCAAAGGGGTTCTGACTAGGGACAGGAACGCCTAAAAGGTCCGATCGAGGTTGTTTCTTGAGTCTTTCGGATCTTGTGTTGCTTGCTTCATGCCAATAGCGGTTCTCATGGTTCCAGGGGTATGGAGGAAGATTTACTAAGGTCTGAGGGTTGGTATCGCCCTCCTCCCGGTTCACTCGGTTTAGCAAGATGGGATTTCCAAGTGCCTACAGTTCTCCAGCTGCCTTGAGTGCCGTGTCAATTGCATCCTCCTTTCGTGTAAGCATGGAAATATAGGGAAGGTCTACAGAAAGGTTCTTCTCGACTCCTTCCATAGTCTGAACGATGGGCGCTTTGAGCGCAGAGTGTGGGCCTATTTCCAGGATAGAATTCCACTTGTACGGTAAGCGACGATTCCTTCGTCGATTGGTCGAGTATGTGAGAAGTGCATCTAGAGCCGGGGAGAATAGGACCGATTGGCACATGTTACGAATCCAGTAGGAGGTATCCACTGTTTCAGGGTCCACGAGAGCTCCCGTCACCGATGAAAACATCAATATAGAAGATTTCTGGGGCTTGGAAAAGCCTGATCTATCCATGGCAGCCAAACATTCGCTCGCAACACTCTGCATATGGGGCGAGTGATAGGCAGTCGATACGCGAAGCTTGCGAGCGAATTTCCCTTCACTTGAGATCAGCTTCTCCAGCTCAGTGACTCGGTCGACGTTCCCTGAGAGGGTAACACTGTTTGGACTGTTAACACATGCTGTCACCACGCTCCCCTTTGGCACTGTCTTCAGGTACTCTTGGGCCTCTTCAGCGGAGATTCCTACAGCCAGCATGCCACCTCGTCGGGAGCTCTCCGCAACGCGAAGGGAGTAAATCCCACGGAAATATGCGACCTTAATTGCATCTTCATGAGTAGTGATTCCAGCCGCATATGAAGCCGCTGCCGGTCTCTGTTAGCAGATAGTCGACGAGAAAAACATGTCTGGACTTACCAATCTCTCCACTAGAATGTCCAATCACCGCGCGAGGTGTGATAGACCAGTCTCGCAGTAGGTCTACTAAGGCAATTTGAACAGCTGAACAAATAGGCTGGCTGTACTCCGGGGAGTCGATCTTGCTATCATATGTGTTTTGTAGTTCCTGCCGCAGATCAAACAAACAGCCCAGGGAGGTCAAATAAGCTCCGCTCTTGATGATACTTTCAGCGAAGATAGGGAAGTCAATGAGTTCTTTACCCATACCCGCCCATTGGGCACCCTGACCCGTGAAGACGAACACAATACCATTTAATTTGGTAGGGCGTCGAAATATCGGCAGGGCCCGCTCCAGTCTCAGGGAAAGTTCCTGTAATGTGTCCGCTGCGACGAAAGATCTGTAATCGAAGAACGAGCGTTTATTGAAGAGGGTATGGGCTAGGCCGGAAACTGCAACAGATGGTTGAGATTTAATCAAGCTTCCAAACTGTTTTGCGATTCGCTGCAGTCCCTGTTGGTCTCGAGAGCTGATGACCAGGAGCTTCTTTGCCGCTGTCTCACTGGCATGGCCATTTGCCTCTTCCAGCCCATCTGTTTTTGGAAGTGTGGTGGCATGAAATCCGGTGAGGCCGTGTTCCTTCAGGTAATGGTATGCATCATCCATGATAACATGTGCATTGGCTCCGCCGAAGCCAAAGCTATTGACGCTAATGCGACGAGTTCCTGTGGCAGGCCATGGCAAGACTTTTGAGGGCAAGGCCAGATTCCAGTCCTCAAATGTCAGCCGTGGATTGACCTTTTCAATCTCAGCAGTGGGAAGGATTTCCCCATTTTCCAAGGAGGTGATGGCACGCAGCACACCGGCAATGCCTGCACAGCCTTCTGTGTGACCGACATTTGGCTTGATACTTCCCACATACACGGGCTGACTCCTAGAAGCGCCGAATGTCGCTGCAATAGCAGACAGTTCAATGGGGTCCTGCATTCATTAGCATCTCATGTTGGAATTAGTTCCTTCCGATTGGACCGAGATACATACTCCTACCGGCGTACCGGTACCATGAAGCTCAACATAGGATGTCTCGCTCATCGGAAGCCCGGCTTGCTTATACGTCGTGCGAATCAAGTCTTCTTGGGCTTCTGAGCTAGGCATCGTGACACTCGGCGTTCGCCCGTCAACGTTGGTAGCCGAAGCCCGGATAACGGCACGAATTACATCCCCATCTCGAAGCGCATCAGAGAGACGTTTGAGAACGACGACTCCTGTTCCCTCGCCGCGACCGTACCCATTAGCTCGGTGGTCAAACGAATGAGAGATTCCTTCGGGGCTAAGCATGTGCATAGCCGTTAGCTGGCTCATCGCATTGGGATATAAAATGACGTTTACACCTGCGACCAGATTCTGTAAAACCCATTAGATCGGCACGAAGGTTTCTGGGAATTATGGTATACCATATCTGTTTCACCTAGTTGCAACGACTGGCATGCTAGGTGCAGTGCGTACAGACTTGATGAGCACGCCGTGTCAACGGTGAGACTGAGTCCGCGAAAGTCGAAGAACCACGACACGCGGTTGGCAGTCATGGCCTCGCTAACACCAGCTGCGGCATTATGTGCCAGGTCGTAAATGTCATGAGTGGACATATCTTCGTAGTCACTCGTCATACATCCAACATAGACGCCAGTTCTCGAACCAGCCACTCTCTCCATCGGCATTCCAGCTATGGGAGGTAGTTAGTATCAGGGGAAAGGAGTTTGAGTCTTGGTATACTTGTCCAAAAGCCCACATACCATTTTCTAAAGCCTCATATGATACCTCTAATAGAAGCCGCTTAGCCGGGTCCATTCCCATTGCCTCTTTGGATGTGACCGAAAAGAATGGTGCATCGAATGCTGCAATATCCTCTTTTAAGAAGAATCCGGCTTTTGATGTAATCTATACGGGTAGCTCAATAAGTTTCTGCGTAATAAGATTGTGGAATAAAACCGCGCGTAGCAGACATACCGCGCCCTTTCGATCTGGATCTGGATGGTACCAGGCATCTGCATCCCATCGCTCAGCTGGAACAGGTATATGACCCGTCCGTTCATTGCTCATCATATCCCATAGTGCTTGGAGGGAGGTCGCCTCCCCGGGGAGACGACACGCCGTTCCCACCACGACGATGGGATCATCACCCGCACCATTCTCCGATGAAATGGGCGTCAAGATCATGATTCTGAATGTCTATTCTTTGCATACAACTTGCCGTTGTGTATGCTTTATGGGCGACAGGGCGGCTGTTGTGAGGCTGCACGATGTAAATGTATGCGATGTAGTATTGCTGCCCGGCAAAAGAAATTGTGCTCCGGGATAACTTTGGTTGACCAGGAATCTATATTAGATTGTCATATGGAGCTCTTCTAACACTCATAATAGTATGTAGTCATTATGACTGTACAGACATAAGTCTATACCGAGGTGGATGGCTGACTTAGGGCTAGTTCGGATGTTACCCAATTTAGAAATATCCGATCGGACAGGCTGAGCAATGCCCCTGCAACATGTTCCGATTGGTACTGTTAGTCTCATCCTATCTCTAAATTCAGCTCTGGAAAGTCACAGATATCGCCATGTTCGACACAAGCCAGTTGATGTTGCGCTTATCTTGGGCTATCAGCTAGGGCTGCGCTAGTTGATTGTACGCTTTTGTGGTTGAGGTTTTCCCACACTTCTATTATTTACACTCTTTTATCGTCATACTCTATGCTTTTTATAGTCTCTCTACCATACTAGCTTGTATACAATCATCCATAATGAGAGTTCTTGCACTACACGGAGTGGGCTCCTCGGGAGCTATGCTCAAGAAACAGTTGAATCCGCTGGCTGTCCAACTGGGACAAACATACCAATTCACATTCTTTGACGGTGTAGTATCTTGCAATCGTGAACCAGGTATGTACTATTGTGGCCCCAGTTTCACACCCCTCGACAACAAGCTAACGTAAATCAAGGCATGCCCGAATGGTTCCCTGGTCCATTTTACTCATATGTGACGGGCTATTCACCCGTCGAGATGCAAGAGGTTCTTGAAGACTTGGATAGTTTTATCGAGGAAAATGGACCCTTTGATGGAGTTCTGGGGTTTAGTCAAGGGACATCGATCGCCACCGCGTACATCATCGACCGCCAGACGCGAGAGCCCAATCTTCCCGCAGCATTCAGCTTCGCAGTCCTAATTTCCTCTGTCGCAGCATGCTCTGCCGACCCTACCTGCCTTGAGAGCGTGATTCGCAGTCTAGTGGAACACTCGCCGTTTGCATTCAAAACTGACTTTCCGCGCTGCGACTTCGAGTTGGTTGGACCAACGGAGCGCGTCTTCGCCGAATACCTCGCCCTCGTTCATCTGGCGATCAAGGCGATCGGCATCAAAAAGCCGACCATTGAATTAGACTTTCTCAAGACTCTTGACGTAGATTCTGTCCCGCGGCTTTTTCATCCTAAGCTGGTTAAAGACCGCATTAGCATTCCCACAGTACATGTCACGGGAAGGAAGGATGAACTATCGATGGTGCATCAATCTCGCATCGTCCAGGGACTATGTGATGAGTCTCTGCTACGCGCCCACCGTCATCAGGGTGGACACAGTCTGCCTTTGAAGGCGAATGAGATCAAAGATCTAGCGGTGTCAATCGAGTGGGCTGCCGAGCGAGGAAGGGATCGGACGGCGTTGCATCGAGCTGGATTTAAGATTTAGATGAGTTAAAGGATCTTTGCTCTGGAGTATATATTGAAATTTGCCTTTACGTCTATGGAACGAAATTTTCCATCAAATATTTCTGTGCATTTATATCCTCTCACTGCCCCTCATTGACTGTATATATCAGACCAACTACACACTATTCACCACGCCATGGACAAATTATACACAAATCCAGGAGAAAAGATAAATGCAAGTCCGGTCAAAACAATCACGCGCGGCACAAAGTTCATGTTGGAGATCCGCTCCGCCCATCTCTTGTGGATTGTTTCTTTCTCCGTGAGAACATTCCCATTCTTAGCACGTAGCAGGAGAGCTGAGAATGGGACCAGAGCGGCAATTATGACAAGAATATCCTTTTGCAGGAATTTCTGGGCGCTCCATTTTAGCCCAGTCGCAGCTTCCGATGGGAAGAATATTTGAGCGAAGGATGCGCGATGGGACAGTATTCCTGTCAGTATAGCATATATATGGCCCAGAGCTGCTGTAGTAGCCCCGACTAGCAACGAAGCTTGTACTGATTTCTGCGAATGAGCCTTATCCGCTGGAAGTATTTTCTCAGGCCATAGCCGACGTAAGATGAAGGCCAAAAAAGGATGTAGCGAAGCCAGTAAAGCGGGAGAGACACGGTAGCTAGCTATCAAGAGCTGGCGACTTATGCTGCTGCACTGAAAAAACGCTGGATAGAGAAGCCATAGGGGTGCGGCGGCGATGGCAATGCTGGTGTACACTATTGCCTCGCGGTCGGCGATATCTGGCAACTGTCTTTCTCCGGACTCTTTTTTCTCCTTTGCCCCTTCAGTAGGTGACTGGACGGCTTTGTAAACAGTGACAAGGCAATACAAGGGGTAAACAAATGCAGCACCATAGGCTTGATTGAAGATTCCCCACGCTGCGTGCTCTCTAGAGTCCGTATAGTTAGTTCGATACTCAATGGAATGGCAATTCAAGCTTCAAGTTGAGCTGTACGTACACCAAAGACCAAATAGATAGATTTTCATCGATGTTAATTCCATTAACCAACATCCCTATGGCAGTCGCTTGCATGCTGGTGAATACAGACACCAGTAGGGATCGATGCACTGGATGTCTCTCATACATCAGGGCATCGTAGAAGATTACGGGAGACAAAAGGAACCCATCGAACAACGGAACTCCCGTCATATTAGTAGTCAGACTGTCGCCGCTGGGAAGAATCCCCGTGGATTTGATGGCTCCAATAGCTTGTACGGCGCCATTGCGCATCATGGAGCCCCACAAGGCGTTGAAGCCATATGCGGCGAGGCCGAGGAAGTATGTATGGTGCCCGGTGCTTGCCATAGTGAGGTTTGCCTTTGGTAAAAGGTCTCGATTCGAAGAAACGGGGATCTGAGTCTTAGTATGTACTTCTCATGAACCCTTGGGTGTGTCGGAGGTGACTATTTCTGGCATGGTGTATGTAATGTAATCCTTGTAAAGTCCGTATTTTATTGAATGGTTTCATTAATCAGATTAAAATTTGGTCATTATCTTCAACATTTGCTATATGTATTATATCTATGACAGAGAAGGCTCTTCATAGTACGGTTTATACTCAAATACCCCTTTTCCATGGTCCAAAACCCTTTTTGTTGTCGAAAAGACCACAGCTCCCCCAATGGTCATCGCGACCACCAGCGCCACGGCAACACCGGACCAAAACCCATAACTGTTACTCAAAACTCCCACTTCAGTAGATTGCCATCCATATCCTAGTACTATAAAGCCGCACACGGATACCAGTGCCCAGGTAAGCATGGGACTGCGTCGGGTTGGCTGCGACGCTGTTGGTTTCGCGCTGACCGGCAGCGATTCAACAAAGGTGGGTTTCGGTGTCTACCACCGGGACCATCAGCATGAAATTCAAAATACTAATGCTGAAAAACAAAATAGAAAAGCTCACCTTCTTCCAGCCTGAGATGATTCCGACTTGAAAGGTTTCCATTTTTCGTAGGGCGTCATCGGAATAATCGACATAATCAAAGTCATCCGTTGCATCCGTCCCAGCGACCTCCATCAGAACATTTCGACCTCCAGGATGGTCATCAAGATAGGTCGTGACATCGTAGACTTCCTAGCTAGTTAGCTCTCATACAACTCATAGTCAATGATGGACTGACCCTTCCCATTAATGATGACCCACGCACCGTCTAAGGTATTGTGCTGGGCTATCTGCTCGAGGCTAAAATTATTCACTGTCATTCTGCTTTGTCAAACTAGGGCTTTGTCATAGAATGATGGCCAGAGAAGTCGATATACAATGGGTGTGTGAGATGGATTATTCAGGCATCTTCCGATCCACACTCGGAACCCTAATGTGGAAAGCTCCGAAGACTTCGTATCAAAGAACCGGGCAATTTATACCCACTATCACGTCAGAATATTATTAACTTGTGCTTATTTTAGATTGTAGTTGATTCCTATCAATGTAATGCACGATGTCCGCCAAATCGATTTACCTGGCGGGCAGTCCGCCAAACGAAACATCGTCCTCGATAGATGTATCAAGGGTGAAGACTCTAGATGAATTGCGATATGGCGTTGCCAAATTTTTCTCGATCGCAGACTCCAAATGTAAGAGTATACTGGTATTGAAAGGAGCAACAGACAGTAGGCTGATATAATGGACTACAGCTCTTTCATTCCATGGCGAGTCCGGCGTTCTCTCCACCATGGACGAGATCCGCCAGACGACGACCAAGATAGGGGTTCGCGTGGATAGCCAAATCATTCGGGAGCCTCTTAGCCCGCCTGAGATTCCTATTGTTGGAAACTATTTCGAGATTTATTCTGACCACATTGGCAACCATGATCGACTCTTTCGGCGGTATGGGAGCGTCATCAAGACGGTCAATATGGGTACCACTGTCTACTTCACCAATGACCCAAGAGTCTCGGAAATAGTCCTAGGCGAAAATGAATTCTTCACCAAGACGACGTCTAACTCCAACCATCCGCTTTTTTGGATGAACAACAACATGGCGCTCTTCACCTGCGACACTGCTGCTCCTGCCTTCAAATTGGCCCACCGATTCGTGCCTCCCAGTATGTCCACTAAAGCGACTAAGCACTACGTTCCGACGCTACAACGTGCCGTGGAGGCCTCCTTTGCCGTTTTCGATGAGCTTGATGAGCGTCAACAAGCCTGGCATACCTACCAGTACATGTTCAAACTAGGGGGCCAAATTGTCTGCAAGGTTGTCCTAGGTCAGGACGTCGGCCACTTTGACACCGTCGACACACACCCACACGAGATCATCCGACTAATGGGCGAGTATCTGGCTCTGATGAAGCAGACCTCTCTCAGTCCTCCATGGTTCAAGTACCTGCCTTTCAGTTCCTTGCGCAGGCTATACATTGTTGAAGAGCGACTGTGGGCACTCATCGACCAAGTCGCTGCCGCATGGCCCTTACCTGACGCCCCGGATCTACCCATTGCACAAGCAGCGCTGGAGTCCACCTGTATAGCTGATTATCTCAAGCGCGCCACCGACGATTCTGGCCAAAAGCTACCCCACAACTACCTCCTCTCCAATATAGTCAGCATCCTCGGCGCTGGACTCACCACTTCCTCTTCCATGCTCTCCCTCCTTCTATACGCCATCACCAAATACCCGGGCATGCAAGAAAGAATACTACAGGAACTTATTGACCATGACGTGACCCAAGACACACAATGGACCCACGACAACTTAATGAACCTCCCCTTCCTCAACCGCTTCGTCAAAGAAACTCTCCGCCTCCACGGGCCCGCCTTCCAAACAGCTCGCAATGCTAAAAAGAACGTCATAGTCCCCGGTGGATGGCTGATCCCGGCTGACTCAGTCGTTATCCCCACTTTTCCTTCAATCCACCGACACCAGGACTACTGGGATAATCCAGATCGTTTCGATCCGGACCGCTGGTTGGCGAAGGATGTGAAGAAGCACCGCTTAGCGTATACACCTTTTGCAGCCGGGCCTCGTGGATGTGTGGGCTTTAATATTGTTCATGTGGAGGCAAGGCTGGTGTTAGCCTTGTTGGTGCTGAGGTATGAGATTTGCGATGTTTCGAAAGAGCCTATGATGTATGATCCCGAATTTTTGGTTGTCAGGCCGATTAATTCTTATGTGAGGGCTTCCCGGCGGACTAGTTGGCCCGACAAGGGGGCGTAGAATGGACAGTGGAATTGATTTTAAATCTGTATTCGAGTTTACCAATAAACTAAGCTATTGTTGGTATACTATTCTTTTCTGCTAGCATATACTACATTACTCCATGGAATACTAGATCGAGAAGACCGGTTCATGTGTCAAACAACGTTCTGTCAGGGCTATATTCCCGATGCCTTACTAGGCAAATATATACTTTGATATAACATTCCATTCGGCTAAAACCGCTACTCAAAAAACAATCAATCTGACAATAGCACCGCATACGCTGAGAACTCCTCATTCCCCTCCAAAGCCCCCATTTCCTCCTCAAACAGACTAACTACAAACTCCACCCCACCATTCCTCGCCCTCGGCAAAATAAAACTAATCCTAAACAGATGATTAAAAGCACTCATCAATGGTCTGAACGCCTCAGGGCGCCCCCCACGACGGAAATATCGGTCACCGAAACAGATCTCCTCGATGGGAAACGCCAGTAACGACGTGATCAGCATCGACGAGCCCTCGAATGTCGTGAACCGCAGTTTGCGCTCGCTGAAGTCCGATACCCCTCGAAGGAGGGAGTACGCGTCCATCATATTCTCGTGGTGGATTACGCGCGCAGTGTCTCGGATATTCTGCGCTACAGTCCCTAGCGGCGTGGATGGGTCGATTAATTTATGAAGTGGTAAGGTTGGCCGGTTGATCAGTACCACATTTCCCAAGTACGTTTCAGGCAGGGAATGAGAGAGATCAGGACGGCCATCGACGGTCATTTCGAGCTCTGCGAGTGTGCCCGTAATATCTTCGTTGGATCACACGGCCTGTCGCGCCGTCATCAGGCTGCGCCATATTAGAGCCGTCAGAATATCATTGCTCGAGAGATCAGTTGTTCCACCATTGTCCTTAGAGCATTGGGTGCGCAGGGCTGTGAAGCGCTCCGCGGGTATGTAAAAGACAGCTGAGCGCATGACGCGTGATGGGGTCTCGGGTGGTGGCACCGGGGGCGGTGGGGATGAAGCCGAAATAGATTCAACATCATTGGGATGGTCCAGACCAACCATATGCCATGCTGCGGGGTTCATTTCTTCCTTCAAATGGGTGTTTCGTTCCTCACTCCACAGTCGATCCACAAGGTTGCGATCGGAGCTCTCGGGGGCGATGTCGAATGCCGGCTCTTCGTCTGTCTCTCCATGAAGACGGCGGCAGTTTTGCGCCCATAGTTTTAGGATGGTTATCATGGCGGTGCCATCGGCAGATGGGTGACATGTTGACATGGTGAGTAGACATCCATCTTCCATGAAGTTGGCTTGCGCAACGAAGACCTCCGCGCCGGCATTGATGTCGGCAAAGAAGGGTGCCCAGAGTAGATCTTCATCAGAGAACTCATCGGTCGGGAACCCTCGATCTTGAAGATCTTCATACGAAGCATCGAGTACGTGAAACTTGAGTTGGTAGGGTCGTGTGCTATCTGGGGCTATAGGGTTGTATCGGATTTCTAGCTGGCTAGGTCGCCAACCGGGAGTATCCTGATGCTGCCAGTAGACTTTACCGGCCAGCCAGGGAATCTGCACAAAGCTGCGGTGCAACCCATCTTGCAGATCCAGAAACGCATCCTCGGCACGGACACCTGGGCGGAGGGGCAGATACAGGCCAATTTTCACATAATTCTGAGGCGGGATATGGTCAAGGGGGTTGAGGGGTACGTGGATGAGGTTTGCCAAAGACGCCATAGTTGATGATGGTGACCAATTAGCTTCTGGGATATTAATTCACTCTTCACTCATCTCATGAAGGAAACGATGGCACCCAGTTCATTCATACCAAATCCTTTCGGATGTTGCTTGATTGGGGCATTCCGAACAGGCAGGGATCCTATAATCAATCTATAGGACTCTCAAAAGTACACCTGTTGTAGGGTTGTAGTCGAAGTGAGCCCTTGTAGAAAGTCCGGGGTTGATGGTGCAATTCATTTACAGGCAACGTAGTCATGACATTCCAAATTTATTACCCAATATGGATGAAGACGCGCGGATGGCTGCTCTTGTACTCCATACTCCGTACTCTGTCAAGCCAATTGCCGGTACCCTGACCGTCAACTACTATTATTGTGCGATTGTTTTGATAGTCTCTTTTCCACTTTATATTAGTTCGTTTCTACAACTAGGGCCTGTGCTTTTCATGTGCAGATGTCGTACTAATAATCCCATTATCCTGCACAGCTGGGCAGCTGATTCTCACTTCCGCCCAGGGCTTAGAAATGCAATCCTCAAGACATATATTCAAGCTAGTGTCTACAGTCACCCCCGTAAACAAATGCTCCCCCATACTCATACTTTCCTCATTCAAAGAAGGCCTTTGTTGCATTTCATTTCCGTGCTGGTAGCCTTCACCAATCCCCTCCAAAAGGATTAATCAATGTATGTCATTGGGGGGAAAACAGAAATCCACAGTCGGGTAGCCTTTCAGGGGCTGGTTATTTAGTGCTTACTCTGTGATTACCTCTGGGTCCGTGGACGTGGACTTTATCAATTTGCGACTAGTTACAATGTACTGGCGGTGACCTATGGGGAAGCGGCATTTATGCCCCCCGAGCTTTCTGTTTTTTTTTTTTTTTTTTTTTTTTCAGCGGGAGATCTCCGCCAGCCGGCTTAAGTACAAGTAAGTCTACCAGACGCCGCGACCTATATCTAATAAGAGGATATAGACCTCACAACCTGGTCTAGAAAGCTACTCAAGAGCCTAATCTAGATCTTGGTTACCGGTGCCTCTAGACTCTATTCATCTATGTTTCATATTCCATATTTCTGATCGGCCCGGCTTACTGGTCTTAATACCAGAAATATCATTATACGAGAAGTGCAAAAGAGAATGTTTGGCACTATGCGGTTGAATAAGCAGACCAGCCACTACGACCACGTCAGTCTCTCCACCACCGGACGCGGGCAGGATGCTCGCGGGTATACGCTCGTAGCCTGTGATGTATGTCGTTCTCGCAAGGTGTGTCGGAATACATGTTCTCACCGTAGAAGATATCAGACTGATATCGGGTTGAACAGCTCAAATGCAGCGGGGAAGGTGAAGGTGGCGCTTGTGATCGATGTCAAGCGTCTTCAACCCCATGCACCTACACGATGAATTTTGGCAACAATGGCAACCAATCCAAGAGGGCATGCAATAACAAGCAGTGGACTCCACCTGATTCTACCTCTGCGTCTGAATCTCCTTCTCGTCTGCGGTCGCGTTCCGTCAACGAAACCGGCCCAGAGGACCAACAGATGCCGGGCCTCCAAACTCGACCAGCCTCTGCACACCAACAAGATTCTTTAACTTATGACACACCCTTTGATCTAGATACATGCATGTTCATGAATCTCGAGGGACCGGAATTCTTTAACCTCGGCGACAACCTCACCCCAGACAAAACATCCTATCTCGTGGACACCACCGCAGGCAGTCAATTTCTGTCATCGTCGCATCTTTCCACAAGTGATGCAAATTTTCTGACCGACCCGGCTCACCCCTCCGATGGAACAACTATGCCGCCCAGGCCTGCTCCCACCCGTAGCCTGTCCGATGGAGCTGCGTTCCCAGACAAGTCAGGAATAGGGGAACGGCTTAATTCAGGAATGCAACTGCCTGTCCAACCTCGTCGAGCTGTTAGAGAAACTTGGGGTACAACAAGTTGATTCGGGCGGTGTCGACATCCAGCTGCTATGTCTAGGATCAGCAGTCCGCACATGCCAAGAGACAATCTCATGTGGGAAGTGCAGCACCGACTCCCAAAACTCCATTCTTTTAGCTACTATCGCTCAGTCACTGGCGACCATCGCGGAAGAAATTGGCCGGTTATGTCTGGGCCAACCGCGTGAAGTGGGTGCATCACGGGCCGACCCGCTGGGCTGGGAGAGTGGACCTACGGGGGAGGTACTGGATGGGGCCATCTGGGTCGGGCGATATCGCGTTGAATCCTCTGAAAAGCGATTGAAATTGGTACAGGAGCTGGGTGCTATGCATTTGACTGAATTACGACAGTTGTTGAATCTAATGAAAAATACATTGGCGTCGAACCGGCTGGCCTTGCAACAGGTGGCAGCGGCGGAGGAGACAGCGGCGAGGATTTGTTTGGCTATTCGTGGGATGTCAGAGGGTAGATGATATTATGTAAACTGTCGTACATATTTTTTTGAAGACACACATAGATATACATTGATATATACCTAACTCATTACGCAGAATCTTCGCTTAGGGAAAACGATATGCATTTATACAAAATGATTAGCTGGTAGAGTTTCGTCAAGAATCACATGGCGGGACGGTCGGAATTCATAAGCCACAAAAAGCCCGTCAAGCCAACTCCTCGTTATCCGCCTAGAACTTCCCTCGACATATTTGATTGCCAAGAGAAAGAATCTTGGAAGGTTACACCTTCCAAGGTTGGCAGTAACCATTGAATTTAGGTTGACCAACTCCACTTAACAGAGTTTCCATCTGAACTTTATCTTAGTCAAGCTTCTGGGCACCTGTGTAACCTTGGAACGGGAACGAAATCTGCGGTTTACCTAGGTAGGTACCGGTATGTACACATAAATTATCCACGCGACATCCATTCGCTGCGCTGCGCCACGAAACTCGCAAACTCTTGCAACGAGGGACTCTGCAAAATTTCAAAGATCGACATCTTCGCCTTGACCGACGTCCCGAGCCAATTGCGCAGGTCTACTGCTACCAGAGAATCTACACCAAACTGCGCCAACGGAGCCTCCCGGTCCAGTCCCGCTGCATCGATGTTGAAGATACTAGCCAGCTTACTGGCAATGACATCAAGGAAGAGTCCCTGTGCCTCCGTGGCTTCTAGGTGGCCTTCGGCCAATTTCCGAAGCAAGGCTGCCGAGGAATTGCTCCTTCCAGCTTCATCACCGGATGAAATTCCGGCATCTGCTATCGTCTTCTTACTACCCACTCGCAGGGTACTGAATCGTCGGTCACGTCTCGTGGCAGCATTCTCAGCCAGACGGTCCCAAGATGTGAGTCCGATAATGACTTGGCTCTCCGCGGGAGATCGGCGAAGTGGATCCCGGATAGCCGCCTGGATTAATTGCAACACTGTTTCTATGCTGACTGAGTCGGAGCCCAGTCGCTCAATATGACGTCGCGCATCATCTCCTGTTTCCGCCACAAACCCGACTGATTCGACAGCACTGAGGCCCAAGGCTACGGCAGGGAGGCCGTTGGCCGTTCGGTGGCGGGCTAGGGCGTCTTGGAAGGCGCCCCCGGCTGCGTAGTTGGCTTGCGAAGCGGACCCGACCACACCAGTCAGAGATGAAAGTAGGATGAAGAATGACAGATCCGATAGGTATCGGTCAAGATTAGTGGTCACGGCTACCTTGGCCGCAACAGCGCGCTGCCATTGGGTATGTGTCATACGTTCCCAGACGGAATCCTGTTTGCTCAGTTAGCACGCAGTTCGTTCAAGAGTATTCCTTGGGGGTATATTTACCTCAAGCACCATGGCTCCGTTGATTACACCTTTAATAGGGGGGAAGCTATGAGAAACTTCGGCCAGATGGGCCAATAGGTCTCCCTCATTCGACGCATCGCAACTGCGGATTTGCAAGGCACTGCCTTGAGACTGTGCAACAGCCTGAAGCTCAGCCGCTTTGGGATGCTGGGCGGCATGACGAGACAGGATGACCAAATTTTTAGCCCCCTTCTCCAGCATCCAAGAAGCGACCGTGTAGGCAATTCCACCCAAGCCACCCACGATGAGGTATGTGGTATCCGGATCGTCAAGGGAGAATATTTTCGGTTGCGGGAGAATCTGAGAAGCTGCGTCAGTATCCTGTGGCAGTAAGCATAACTAGAAGGGCCTGATAGACTAACTTTGACATGATCGTTCTCGCCAGGGACAACTACTATCTTGCCCAAATTATCCTGGCTTTCGATACGGGTCAATGCGCGATCAAGTTCGCTGATTGGCCAAGTAACAAGGGGTAAGATGGGAACTTCGGTCCTCTCGTGAGAGATGCGGATGCCTTCGACAAGGGCTGCTTGTGCTGCAGATCCTCGATACTCAAGTACTTGAAGCACATCGAACGCACTGTACGTAGCACCTCTTTGAGCGGCCTTGGAGCAAGGGGGGAGGCGCCATTCAGGTCGACATATCGACCAAAACGACGAAGGCAATCCCATGTTGAATCCACCAGAGGACTCGATCGTGTATTGAAGACAACATGTACCCCCAGACCATCAGTTTGAGCCCCGATAATGGATGATAGGCCGGTTTCATCGTTGGAGAAGTTGTAGCCAGCTGCAAGATTGTGTGTTTTGGTGAGAAGTTCCGCCTCGGCTGAAGACTTGCTGAGCGTAAAGATGGTTGCGCCCAATTTTTGACTAAGGACTATCGCAGCCTGGCCGACGTCACTGGCAGCATCGTGGATGAGTACAGATTCTCCGGACTGGAGAGCAGCAAGAGTGATCAGTGCATAGTAGGCCGCTATGAAAGGCGACGGCAGTGCAGCAGCTTCTACCCATCCCACGCTTTCGGGGATCTTGGCTACGCTGGTATAATAGATTCCCGTCTATATGAACTCGACTTACACTAGCCACATCCCCGGAGAAATTGAAGAATCCCGCATCGAAAAGTGCAACATCTTCGTTGAGGAAATACCCACCGACCGCGTGGTTCTAGCAAGAAAATATTTGTTAAAGAAAAAACAGTAGAAGGAGCTGAAAAGTGACTTACTCGACCGACTCTCTCCCTGTTGGGATGGTATAGTGCTTTAGCATTGAAGCGCTCCTGTGGGATAGGACTCCAGGCATCTCGCGCCGAAGTGCACATCTCCCATAGCTTAGATGGGCTGCTGGCGTCTCCACCCAACCGACAGGCCATGCCAATGATGGCGATCGGCATAGTGCTTGTCTCAGGCTGGGGCTGGGGCCTTCCATTGGTATACGCGTCGCGTCGGGCCGCATTGGGTCCAGAATCTATGGCCATCGTGCGTTCTTTCTGTGTTAATTGCTTAAATCACACCACTCTATTCCCTGCTTCTCGTTGATTGGGCATAGACTTCTATGATAGACATTAATAATCCTATCTCTCATACTCGTTGTCTCTATATACGAAATATGGGTGGCCTCTCCAATATCTTTCAGGCTGTCATTATCCAGTGGTTTCACCTTATTAAGGCTCGGAACCTTCCTAGTATATATACCTAGGTATATCAACTCGGAAGCTTCCAGTTTGGGTAAGCCGCAGGTCAAGACTAAACTCATTTCAGCTATAGTCTCTTTAACTAATGCGTAAGTAGTCTCGGGTGGAAATTACAGCTCCGGGTATCCACTAAATAACTGCAGGTCAGCCTATAGCGGTTCAGCTAAAAGGGGCGGGGGGACAAGGGTGTTTATGGTCAGATTTGGTATCGTTTGTTCAGCCAAATCCAATTGCTCTTCTCCAGTCATCTTTTTTGAGCAGTGGTTGACAATTGGTTTTCACTTTTATTCAACTCTATACTCCATACTCCATGTGTATGTGTTGTAGGTATATTGACCTTCTTCCGCCGATCGGTAGAACTTCGAAGCTTTTTTCTCGTGAAGATCTATAGATTTAGCCGGAGTTTACTAAGCGAATCGATTCATGGGCAACTTTAGACTAGAACCAATCAAAAGCCTCTGTTCACATTCTACCATGCTGTTACCCTGTGTACCCTTGCAAGACCCCTGCACGTTGTTTCTTTTTTCCTTTGTGGTGGATTTCTAAGCGCTCCGATTATAAATCCAATGTGCCATGTACAGAGTACATAGGAAAGATTCTTGGTCGACCTTTTCTGTTTTCACCATGAGAAGTTTTAGTTTTACCTAGTCATTTGAAGATTGTAACAAGTGTTACCTCTCCTGTCATGGCTTCTCCTGACGACCACGTCCTTGAAAAGACTCCCTTGAACACTGCTGGTAGCGCAGATAGCTCATCAACTCCAGACTTCAAGGCGTCTGAAAGCCCAGCAGACACAAGCAATGAAGCTGAGGCAGCACCGGAGCAGCAATTTCCAGGCCCTTTCAAATTTGCATTGGTGACATTTTCGTTATGCCTAATCATCTTTGTTATCACTCTGGTGAGTATACTCACACATCCTCGTCTTACATATATGTATTTTATTACACGAGTCATAAACTGATTTTATATTGCTCATATTTAGGACAGCACCGTCCTGGCAACAGCAGTCCCCGTGATTTCTGACCAGTTCAATTCCATCAAAGACATTGGTTGGTACAGTAGTGTATATTTCATGACCACATCAATCACGCAGTTACTGTATGGAAAGCTCTATACTTGGTACCCCATTCAATATATCTACACAGTGGCCATGTTATTCTTCCTGGCTGGGTCGGCCATTTGTGGCGCGGCTCCAAACTCTGTAGCCCTGATTGTGGGCCGTGCTGTGGCAGGAATTGGATGCTCGGGCTTGCTTGTTGGCACCTTTTCTCTTGTGCCTTTCATTGCCCATCCGTCAAAGGCCCCTTTGTTCATGGGATTGGTTGGCGGCTCAATGGGCATTGGATATGCTACTGGGCCATTGATTGGTGGCGCCCTCACCGAGCATGTCACTTGGCGATGGAATGTGAGTTACATCCCCCACTTTTCCCCAGAATTCAACTTGCTTTGTAATCTAGGCTAACCCAGCTGGAATGATCAGTTCTACATTAATCTTCCAATTGGGGCGTTCAGTTATGGCATTTTTCTGCTATTTGTGCGCCCACCCACACCCCAGACTAAGCCGCCTTCTCTGGTTGAATTCTTCAAGGGATTCGACTTCATCGGCCTCATTACCCTTACTGGAAGCGTCATTTGTCTCCTCCTAGCGCTACAATGGGGTGGGGCTACCTACCCCTGGAATAGTGGTAGGATTATCGCTCTGCTCGTCATTTTTTGGTCTGCTGGGAATTGTATTCATCGCTCTGGAGCTCTGGCAGGGTGAAAAGAGTATGCTGCCTGCACGTGTCTTCAAACAACGCAGTGTAGCCGCCGCTTGCCTCTTCTGCTTCTGTTCAAGTGGTGCCTCATTCTTGCTGCTTTATTATATTCCAATGTATGTTTCAACCCACTCCATGCCCTCCACCTCGGTAGAGGACAGACTGGCTAATGAATTTTAGTTGGTTCCAAGGAGCTCTAGGAACGAGTCCCTTCGGCTCTGGTGTGGACACCCTTCCTCTGGTCATTGCCAATGCCATATCCTCATTGCTTGGCGGTATTCTAATCGGAATGGTGGGGTACATCTGGCCGTTCCTTGTTTTCTCCTCCACGTTCATCTCCCTCGGATCAGGCTTATTCACCACATTTACTATTAACACCGGCACTGGAAAATGGATTGGGTACCAAATCCTCTATGGCTTGGGTATGGGTCTTGCCGCCCAAACGCCCGTTATGGTCGCTCAAAATGTGCTTGATTTGCCGGATATTCCGATTGGATCGGGCATTGTGATGTTTGTTCAGACTATGGCAGGGTAATTGTTGCTTGAATCTGTCCCAGAAGTGAACCGAAAGGTGAAAGGGATGAATTACTGACATACTCTCGACAGTGCAATCCTCACTGCTGTTGCTCAAACTCTCTTCATCAATCACCTAGACCGAAACATCCAAAAGACACATGTCCCCGGTGTCGACACTAGTAAAATCATGAGCGGAGGTGTCACGACTCTGACCAAGGGGCTACAAGGGGCAGACAAGATCACCATCCTCGAAGCCTTCAATAAGGCAATGGTGGATATGTGGTTATTGCCTCTGGCTTTGTGCTGCATTAGTATCATTGGTGCTCTGCTCGTTGAGCGACGCAAAATTCGGGGGCAGGAGAAGGAGACTAAGGAGGAGTCGGCGTCACCATCGCCATCGGTGGAGACTTGAGGCTCGGCATAGTATACTGTATCATACTGTTGGACTTGAGATTGGTTTTGGGATAGTCATTAATGGTTGTTAGCGGAGTTTGTATGGCTCGTCTGTATCCCGCGCACGCTCCCTAGAGGGTTTCTTTTGTTTATTTATATCTTAAATTGTTTAATACTCACTTACACAGGCTTTTGCTGGGTTAAAAATCTAAAAAAAAAAAAATTTGGTTTCATGAAAATTCCTATTGCCATGTAATAAGGGAGGAACCCGATATAAAGTATATCAATCGTTACAGTTTCGTCAACTATTTAACCAGGAGCATGAAAACTGATCTGATATTTTAGAAGTAAATGTGAGATATACAATGAACAAGTTTAGAGGTTGTATTATGTTAATTGGATGTTGGGGCTTGGGACATGAATGTATGGACGTTTTGAGCCACGGTGGTTATATCCTCACCATATTGACAACTAATGAGAATTGCTTTCCAATATCTCCACCAACATTATTAATCAAACACACTTGATGCATATAGCAGATCTGCTATCTCGAAGTTTCGCACGCTAAACCCTGCCGTAGCCCGGAAGCTGCTGAAATAAGTAGCTTCCGGCATGCTGATCAACCCACAATCTGACAAATTGTATTATGAGTGCATATGGGAGAATGCTAAGTGATATGCTCAAATAAGAACCATCTATCGCCGACTCAATGGTTATAATGACAACATAATTCTAATACAATTGAAGCTGGACGATAGCTTTCTATCTCCATAAGATTAAGCAGGATGGGAAGCTACACCCCCCAATCAAGCCTGCTTGCCCAAATTGGATCGCTCACCACGGTCAATGCCATTGGCCTTTTCCTGGTCTCATATACGGTCTATACGATCCTGCTCTATGTATATCGTCTTACCCTTCACCCTCTGGCCAAGTTTCCTGGCCCCAAGCTTGCGGCCGCCAGCTTCTGGTACGAGGCATACTATGATTTGTGGCCGTACAAGCATCGTTACCTCTGGAAGATCAAGGAGCTTCATGACATATATGGTAGATTCCCTTGGACCGGCTGAGAATCAAAAGAAAAGAAATATACATATTGTTGTGTGATTTGTGTACTAAAATAACGGCTAGGTCCTATCGTCCGCATCAACCCCAACCACATCCACATCCATGACCCGGACTACTTTGACGACATCTACGCCGGTGGTCGCCGCAAGCGCGACCGTGACACCTGGTACATGCATGCATCCAAGACTGGAACCATGAGCTGGTCTCTCCTACAATCCATGGACCACGATTTGCACCGGGTGCGACGCGCAGCCCTTAACCCCTTCTTCAGCAAGCGCGCCATCTCATCTTTGGAAGGCATGGTAGTTGAGAAAATCAAGCGCCTCGAGAGCCGTTTGGCAGGCTCCTATGCCCGCGGTGAGGTGGTCAATCTGACCAATTCGACGGCTGCGCTGACCATGGACGTCATATCGTCCTATGCGCTTGGCGGTGACATTGGTAATCTCGGTCGCGAAGATTGGGGCTCAGATTGGCTTGAGGCATTCCGGACAGTGGGGTTGATGAGACCCATGGGAAGGCAATTTAGCTGGCTCATGAATCCGCTGTTGAATAATCTGTCGCCGGAGGTCGTGAAGTGGATTAGTCCTGAGACAGCGAAACTAACCAAGAAACTGCAGTATCCAATTGAGATTATTAATGTTGCTACGGAAGAACGTCGGAAGAATGGTGGTAATTCGAAAAATGAGGGTCTGTTATCTGCTAACTCGCGGACTATCTTTCAGGATATTGTAAACAGTGACTTGCCGGCGAGTGAGAAGACACCGGAGCGACTCAATGCAGAGGCTGGTCTCGCACTTGGAGCTGGAACCGAGACGACGGCCAGAAACCTGGCTGTAATGATCTATTATCTGTTGCACAACAAGGATGTGTTGGACAAGCTACGCGCTGAGTTGAGTCCTGTCATGCCAGCGGCTGATTCGCCTGTTGCACTGGCCGACCTGGAGGCTTTGCCTTATTTTGTATGAATTTACCTTGGCCGTCGATTAGTGCCAGTAGACTAACCTCTAGCTATTCTATCAGTCAGCTGTCATCAATGAGGGTCTCAGACTAGCTCATGGTGCCTCGAGCCGTATGCCACGCATCGCAACGAAGAACTTGTCTACAAGCAATGGGTGATTCCACGTGGTGTGAGTTTACATTTTCTATTCCAGGTGGAACATTACTAAAAGACATTATGATCAGACACCTGTCATGCAATCCCTCTACCTTCACCATACAAACCCCCAGATATTCCCTGAGCCCTTCCGCTTTAATCCACAGCGGTGGATTGATGATCCCAAGCTGAAGCCGCGATATCTAATGGCATGGGGACAGGGGTCGAGATCTTGTTTGGGAATCAAGTAAGTTTTCCCTTTCCTTTTCTTTTTGCTTTCTTCTTTCCGTCCCTTCTTAGTTATCTTCCGAAAGCGAGACTTGCATAATCATATATAGTAACTAACCTGGATTATCAGCCTGGCAAACGCAGAGTTATACCTGACAATCGCCCATCTAATCACGCGGTTTGAACTCGAGCTATACGACACAATCTGGGAACGAGACGTGGAAAACTCCCATGATTGTTTCATCGGTGTGGCTGATCTATCAAGCCCTGGCATCCGGGTCAAAATTACCCGCGATGCCTTGGGGGCTTGAGAGGGAGGAGAATAGTCGAGTGTAAAGAGGGAATACCCAGGAAGTGGACTCTTGGTCATGAATTTCATGACACCCGTGGACGGATCATTTTTAACACGTAGCTTGAATCGCGATGATGAGAGAGTCATAGTATTAAAGAAAGTCGAGATGGTGAACTAAATCTCGAGAGGCTATAACTGTTAAAGGCCGCGTTCGTCCGTATTTGACCTATTGATTATATATCAATTTCATTTTGTAGTGGTGGATCATCAGGGCCAATGGTTGGTCCAATTGATAATGAATGCTCTCTATTATGTACTTGTTTCTAGCCTTCGCGTGGGAGAGATAGATGTACGATCGCGCTTTGATGTACAAGGCGTCCCACTCTCAATGGTTGTTTTCGACTACCAAGAAAGGAACAACACCACATATAGAAAGGTGGGTGACATAGAACTATATATACGTACTTCTTTTGAGGAATCCAAATCTTCGAATCATCATCCACTTGATGTTTAGATCACACTTGAGCAAATTCGAAGTTAAAAAAAAACATGTCGATTTAAACGGTCGATATATATGAATGAACATCAAACCTTGATTTCAGGTGACCTATTTCCAAGCGGAAACGTTGTTCTTCACAAACTCCTCCCAGTTAGTAGGCCTAGCATCGAGAAGGCTCAGGCTGGGCTCGAGGGGCTCCCCGAGGTAGTAACCAGGCTTCTCCACAAACAGCTGGTTGTCGAGGTACTCATCGGCTATAGCAGCAGGCAGGGAGGCTTTTTAGTGCTCGGCAGAGACTTGGATGAACACTGCCTTCTTGCCAGTGACATTGAAGAAGGTGTCAACGATCTCGTCGGGTGTGTAGTACTTGGCAGCGGCCAAAATCTGCATGTCTTTCAGCTGGCCTCGGTGCTTGAGGGCAGCTCTCACGAAGAGACCTAGGGGATATGTGAGTTCATCTATACTCGGTTCAACGCACGGCCCAACTCCCAGCGGAAGTTGGGCTGCACAGGTCTAATGCAAAAACTAGTCTAATACAAATTTCATGATTTAGGTACCTTTTGTATGGGGCTGCCATATAAAGGGTACTTATAATCCGAATCTTTTTCAAGTCACATAGCTCAACCACAATACTATATAGATAGGAAATAAGCTAAGTGTTAGAGTATATGATATCAGAATAGTATTATTTAGGGAATTTCTTCAGAATAAAATATGTAATTTGGAGTCTAGTCAAGGAACGTCCTCGAAAGTAGACTTCCGCACCGGCCCACAAAGCCCAAAGCCCAACCCGACCCAACCCGTAAATAGGCCGGGTTTTGGGCCCGGTCCTTAGGCCCATCGATGGGCTATAGGCCTGGGGTGAAAGCCCACTGGGCTTTAATAGGGGCCCAATAGGCCCCAAACAATGCAAAGATACTAAGTTGAACCCCCTAAAAGGGTTTTTAAAATTACCCTTCGTTTTACCCCCGTTTCTAGCCCTTATTCTAAAGGTAATATTTTATTAGTTTAAATGATTTAGAATCAATTGCTAGTTATCTCTTTATATCACGTTTAAAAACGCGAGAAAGCACGTTATTTAGATAATTTATAAATTACAGGAGTCCACGTAGAAAGTAGTAGTACTCCTAAACAAACCCAAAAAATATATCTCGACTTCTACCTCTTGGATTTTATTCAAAATTAAAATGTATATTTATATAGCTAGTACAGTTCTGAATACTGAATTTGAACTTTATATACCTAGTGGAAGGTCGTAATACAGCGATTACAGAGGCCGATAAGATAGGCTTTAATGGGGGCCTCTAAGGCCCCCATTAGTGGGCTACGGGTTGGGTCGGGTTTCGAAGGTTAGGCCCATAGCCCACTGCGGGTTGGGCTTTGGGCCTAGGGTGGGGGCCCATTTGTGGGCTTTACGGAAGTCTACTCGAAAGTGCAGTTTTTAAACCTCTACGTTAATATACTAACAATATACAGTCTTTAAGAAGATAGCTTACCTATTTCGTAAATTATCAAGGAGTTGTGCTTATTAATATCACTTTATATCCTAGTTAGGTATTTTATCTTATAGTTGAGATATGAAAGTTACAAAAAGTTTGACATCAAGTACATTATGTATGGCAGGCCAATACAAAAGGTACCTATATCACGAAATTTGCATTAGACTAGTTTTTGCATTAGACCCGTGCGACCCAATTCCCACTTGGGAATCGGGTCATGCATTGGGCCGGGTATCAAAAAGGAGGTGGTCAGGGGAGGTCTTACCTGTATCCTGGGTAGCATCGAAGAGAGGGAACTGAATCTGCTTTCCAACCGGGTAGATAAGATGGTACGACCCATCCTCAGCACGGACGAGCATTTAGGTGAAGTTGCTCATGTAGTAACCGGGAAGGACAAAGCTGCATCCAACGCCCGAAGGACTGAGCACTCAGACGGGAAGGGAAGGCCAAGAAGTGGCAGAGGAAATCTAGTACTCCGTACGTAGGTACAATACATATGGCATGCTTGGTAGATGGATAATCCCCTATACTAACCTTCTACCGTTCTTGGCCATATATGACCGATAACACATAAGAATTGTGCAAGACCCTACAATAACCCTGAAAGTGAGATATGTATACTTATTGCTAAACCTCCATATCTTTCTTCATACATCGGCCGCGTGAGTGGCTGAGGGCTAAGCCACTACATATGAACCTATCAAAGCCTTCCAATGCTTCCAAGGTTGGCAGTTCAGGCTGCTGAATAACGGATCCATGTTTATTTTTCAGAATGATATATCTGATGTGCCAACTGGGCAAAATGTGGGATCGATGCCCCGCATATAGGGCAGTCTATATTTCCCAAGGGTTCATCGTCGTCCCAGCCATCGTCCGACTGTGGCTGTATCTCAAGGGTAACTCCGGTATCTCCGGGTAATGAAGATGAGAACCCGGGTTCCTGCACAGTCCAATCCTTAAGTACTGTCTCCTGCTGTCGAAACATCTTCCCGATATCGCGTCCACTGTTTTGCTTCTGATCCCCTGCGGTCTCCACCATATTGGTAACCGCAACGTTCAACAAACTGAGGTTCCAGCCAGCCTTTTCGGGATGTAATTTGCGAAACATAGAGAAGATATTTTCTCGGACCAGCCGCTCGGCCAATGCATCAATATTCTCATCCAAGTTGAAAACAAAGGGTGGTAGGGGCGCCGAGCGAGAGATGCGCTTGGAACTGTATGCACGCCCGGTACGCACGTCTGGTGGAAGTCTTGGCCGGGTTGACAACCGCAGAGTGCGAGGATGAGCACGCCATTTCCCTTGGGGAGCGGTGTCATCACTCATATCAAGCAGGTCGGTTCTTATACGGCGGACCAGACTTCGCGACAACACTACGAGCTCTCGTCGTACACCCTCGAGAGTATCTAACTGGCCATAAGAATCTTCGATGCTGATCTGAGTGGGCACATCGCGACCCTCCAGCACCTCAGAATTATCTACTCCATGGAGAATGCTCCACATGCGCATCCCGATCCCTTTGGTTGAGCCTGGTCCACCAAGGACTCTGTCCAGTAAAGGTGGACCCATGCCAGGGAACTGGCGGACATCCTTGACTGTGATCTTTTCATCGGTATTCTCTTGCCCTGTGACATAGGATTTCAGTTTCTGGGAAATCTGAGAACCAATTCCAGGAATCTTCCGGATTTCGTGATCATCCAGAAACTGGAACACACTGCTAGTTCTATTTTTGGTGGCCATATATGGCGGCAGAAGAGTCGTTTGGCCGTTGGGCTTGTGAACATTACCGACCAACTTTGCCAATAGTTTGGAGGTTGAGATCCCACCAGTCGCCGTGAAGCCTATTTGATGCTCCAACTTACTTCGTATATGACTCTGTAAATGAGAGGCAACGAGCAGCCTCATTTCCAACGAAGACGGATCTTTCTGAGCGACGGAGGCTGCCTCCATCGCGGGGAAGGTCGATCCCTGGAAGCGAGTGGCATCGTAAGAGAATCCAACGGTCGGGTCCTTCCGATCAAGATGGAAATACGAATTCTCCAAGTCGTTTTGGTTTAACACGGCAGTGTTGTAGTCAATCATTTCCGTGACATCGAGAAAGAGCTCGTCGAAACCTAGTTTTTCGACATGGTCGCCCCAGACAAAGGAGCGAACCAACAGATAAAGCTCCTTGGATGCATTTCGGAACTTGGTCAAGTCTTCACCCAGAACTATCACCACATCGGGACAGATGCGCTTAGCATCTTTGATGAGCTGTAACTTATGCAGACCTCGCCGTCGAGCTTCGTAGTTGCAGGTTACCACAATCTGCTTTTGCTGAACTGCTAAGGGAAGGGATCTCAGTTCAGGTTGTTCAACCTCAAAGACCGAGGCATAGAAACAGTCATAATCCTGGATATGGTAAGTCAAAGTGACGGCAGTAAGATCAGGGAGAGTCACCAAGTGGAGGATAATTCGACTGTCGTTCCGCACCAGTACAGCCATGAACCTTGATCTGATTCAGGCGTGTCCATGCGACTTGATTTTCAGGTGGCAAAGCATTCAAAGCTGAAAATCCGTTGGAACATTGGAAGTCAGGAACCTTCCAATTCCAAGGTTTGAACTCCATATTTGTGGCTGGTTTGTGTGTGGCGTTTGTGGCTTAACATTATTAGGCAGATTTCGTCGACAACCAGAACAGACCCCTGCGAAATCACGACCCACGCGAGCCTCTTTGCTATTGGCGCCATCTTATCACAAAACGGTCACGTCACCACCATCATCTCCCGGAAGAGGAAAGGAATCATCACGCAGCTGAACGGGAGCTGCTTGGAGTCATATACTATGTATTAAATTGTGTTACCCAAGCTGATGCCCAACGGTCTCAGATTCAGCAGGCCGTTTTTGGCAGTAACCCTCCATTGAGCCCAGCCATGCCTCTCTGCAGCGCATCCTTGGATATCCACAACCTTGATCGGTACGCTAATTTATGTAGCTCAGGTGCAACTCTACTTTATCATATGACGCCCGACCAGAGAGAGTAACTGCAACCACTCAACGATGCTGGTTGAAGAATTTCCTGGTTTCTTTTTTCTTTTCTAGTTTGAACCTCTACAGTAACGATAACACACGTCAATCCATCACTTTACCCGCCTGCATACCACATTCTCATGAACCCTGCAATACGCAAGACCTGCAAAAACCTCTCCTCCGGGTATGAGCCAACAACAGATTCTGAGGGCTCACCCTAGAGAGATCCAGGATAGCGATGTCCTAGTGGCCATTGTCCGCCTTGTCGAGTGCAACCGCCAACAGATCTGGCAGCAAACTGGCATGAAAGGCGCTGGGAAGGCTGGCTGCAGGCCGAGCTGGCCAATTTCATTCCCCAATCGAGTCCCTACTTCGTTGAAAGTGAACAAGCCGTGTTCCAAAACACAAGCCAGTCCATCGATCTTTGGTGTAAACGTCGCATAGAATATTACGATCCAAACACAAACCCCAACCCATCCGAACGGTACAAGAGAATCGGTGTCGAGTTGAAATGCGGAGGATAATATCAGCATTTCTTCAACAAAACTGTGGCAAGTTTTCAGGTGCGAGTGATAGACGACATAAACAAAATTATAGCAGGGATGAACACTGGTATAACTGGCCAGTCCGGGGCTCGGCTATATGCAGTGTGTGTTACCGCCGATTTCACTGGTTTATATGGGTCTGAAAGCATCGCGAGAACTGAAATGCAAGTTCGTTACTGGCAATCACCGCCGTTACAAAATACAGACTGTCTTTACGTGCTATGGTATCGAAATTTTCCCTAAAATTGAATAGAGGTCCTCAAATGTCTGACCGATAGCTTCCTTTGAGAGATATGGCTGGTATGCAAATCATGGGCCCTCTTTTCTTCGAAGTCTGAATCTGGTCGCTGAGCAGGCACCATTGGATGGCGAATCTCTACCTCTACCATCTAAGGCACTCAACTTGCCCTCATCGATTGTCCCGATCTTTTTTTCTCCGCCAAAATATTCCGACTTGGGGTGGAGGAGGCAGCAGGTACCAGAACTGTATCTTGCTCCATGTTTGGTCCCGTTACTGCTCTATTGTTCGGTGTAACCTTCCACTCGATTGAGTACTGTACCCACACACACAATATTTATTAACCCCCGGCGGCTAAGCCGAAAGGGCAATTCTCACTAACTACCAGTACATTTCCTATTTAATACCGTCTCTCCTTTGAGCCCATACATGGTCATTTTCAGTTTATGTCATTCCAGCTGTCAACATGGTAGCGGGTCCTCGTGGGTTAGTAATTTTGTTAGTAGACTGGCTTGAAGGCGCTTCTTCGAGTGTTCAACATCCTATCCTCGGCAGTTAAAGCGCGTCTACGTCTCTAGTTCAAAGCGGTTGGTGTGGGTTAGTTTGGGGGAAGGGTGTCATTGTGTTGGTTAAGCGGCGTCAAGTCGGCCCGTGGCGATTGCGAATCGTATTAAGGCTCGCATTGCTTCCAAGTTCGGCGTCCAGTTCTGACCATCGGAAGGCGGTTTACTTGGACCCAATAGCATCGTCGGGATCAAGACATTTCGCCGATTGCCGACATAGGGCGTATATGCGGCTACCCAACAGGAAGCGGGTCCTAAGGGTGCTATGCAAGGGGAAGTTCAAAAGCAATGCATGCATGGTAAAGGATAAACTGAGCTAATATTCAATTCCTCGGGTTCTTTCTGGTCCAAGGTTGATCAGGTAAATACTAATCTGACTACCGCGAATACGAATGGTAATAAATCAATCAATCAATGAAAGTTCAATTAATATGTTGCAGTCTAACTAGTTGCGTATGACTATGTAGGTGCTTCATCCAGCTGAAGGAAGAATTTGAAGCCAAACGCCGAGTTGGGATCACTCCCGAGAGTAAATACAGAGGCTGACTTGTAAAGAGTGTGAAATCAGCCCATTCCCGCATATCGTAAACCCCCAATCCCAAAACCTATACATAAGAAAAATATATATAATGAATGCGGCGGAGTGCACCCTCCGCCTTCCAACTTCCTCTCACTCCCCCCCCACAGCCCCGCCCCCAGTTGCCTAGCATGTTTGTGGACTCTGGCTGAGCTTCCCGTTTCCCAGCTTCGTTTTCGTCATTGGCTAATACCCATCGTCTTCCACACCTAGATCCATTGCCGTAAGGCCTGTCGGTTCCTCGTCGTCGTCCTCCTCCCCAAGTCTCGCGTGTTGAAACTGTTGGAGGAGACCTGTTCGGTGCATAAATTTGGCCACGTAGCGGATGGCCTGCGGGTTGCGAATGGTAATGAAGCCTTGCGATTCAAGGAAAAATGCCTTGAGAGGTATACAAAAGAGGGATATCAAACAAAAAAAAAAGCCTCACTGACGAGCATTCTTCAACAAAAGGTCAGAACCTTCCAGCCAGCCAAAAGCATTAGCCATGTCTAAAACCGTGGTGCCGGTATCATCTTTCTGAGCAAGATCAACCAATCCACCCTTCTCAATCAAAAGCCGCAATAACCGAAGATCGCGGTTTTCAATGGCCTGCATGATCGCGTTCCAGTCGCGGTAGCATTTGTTGGGATCAGCGCCCCGCTCGAGAAGCAACTCAATCATGGCAAAATCTTCATCGTCACATGCCCGAATCGCTTTGACGAGTGGCAAATGCTCACCCGGAGCATTGGGGTCGGCACCAGCCTTGTCCAGGAGATAGCGCACAATGGCCCAGTGTTTCTCGCGCAGTGCTGTTGTCAGCGGTGAGAACACACCTCCGTTCTTCCACTCTACACTAGCACCGGCTGCGAGGAGTAATTTGACGCTTTCTAGTTGATTTGCTTGGACTGCTTTTTCCATGACACCCTTGTGCGCGGAGAGATCAGTTATGCTAGGCAGAATGTGTCGTAGCATACTCGGCGATTGAGTTGCCATGTATATGGGCCAGTCTTTGCCGCGTAGGTTAGGGTCGGCACCATTTGCCAATAACAATTCCAGCATTTCTGGACGGTTCTTCTGGATGGCAGTTGTTATGGCTGTGTGGCCATGCTTGGTGCGGTCGTTTAGATTGGCGCCTCCTTGGCCCACCAGCCAGTGTAGGGCCTCCGTGTTGTTTTCCTGCACGGCGCACTCCACAATGCCTGGTGGTTTACGGAGATCTGCGCCGGCTGTCACCAAGTCTGGGAGGAGATGGAGACGTTTGTGGGTGATGCACTTCCACGCTGGGTACTCAGATGCCATCAAATTAGGGTCAGCTCCGTGATGGAGTAGCAAGGCAAGGATATCTGGGCGGTCATCGCGAATGGCGGAGCAGAGTGGTGTGTATATTCCATCCTTTTTGGAATTTGGATCCATATTAGCCTGCAGCAGGATGCGTACGGCTTCGATATTGTTGACACTTGTCGCTTGTTCCATGAGACCAGGGGTTTTTTTGATGTCGGCGCCACGTGCGAGCAGGATGCGCAGGCAGCTTGGGCGGTATATGGCGGACCAGAGGACGTGCTCGGGTCCTGGGAGGTTTGGATTCGCGCCTTTATTTAATAAGGCTGTCACAATAGATGGCTGGTCGCTTTTCACGGCTTCGCATAGCGCTGTCTTGCCATGGTCGTCTTTGCGATTGGGGTCGCAGCCGGAATTGAGTAAGGTTTCGATGGCATGCTGCGTTGCTCGCTCGCGAATCGCTTCGATAAGTAACGTTGTGCCATAGCGCGTCTCATCTTTAATATTGACGCTTTGCGCCAGCGGAGTCCGCGGTAGCTTGGCGCTGCGGGCATCGTAATCCGAATAGCTGTCATTGCGGATGCTAATCTCCTCGGGAGAGGCTATTGAGTCTGTTTTGTCTAGTCGACGCGGCAGACCTCGGTGGTCGAAATAGGGTATTTTCTCGGTCTCACGGGGCTGGTAGCCCAGGAAACCGTTCAAAGACAGGACGGAGGACGCGTCATCCGCCATAGTTTTAGGTTCTTCGCAAATGCTTTGATTGAGTCGGGAGTTGTTAAATGATGCTTTCGGGCGCACGGATGGCGTCGAGCGCATTGAAGCAGGCGTTCGGCTTTGGATCGATGCGGATCGAGGCTCGAAGGACTTGGCCTTGTTTATTCCCATCACGGAGCGGCCTTTGGACACGCGATCGAGCGCAGCTGCTAAGCCAGCGTAGCCAATTCCCACAGACTCTTCCGGATGTGCGTCTCCGAGCGACCAGTGGAAGGCCATGCCACTAATTTGTAGGGTTTCGGTGGTCTTCTTCAGCGATTCGCAAATGCGATTGAGGTCATGGCCCGGCCGATGCCACCCTCGCTGAAGTTTTCCCAGTGTTCCGCGATGTTCATACTGAATAAGCTTCAAAATGATCTTGTCAAGTTGTTGGAAATCACGATAGGTGGAGACAAATTTCTTTTCCACTTCTTCAATTATAACATCGGGTAGGGCGCGATTGGCAGATGCTAGTTCGGTCACTCCAGCCTCGATGGCCCATAACATGCGACAGGTATCAAGGAAGATATGCGAAAGTTCGCGAAATCCGTCAGGGAGATTTTTGGTTGTACTGAGGTAATTGAGTATGTGCACAGAGATTTGGTTCCCTAATTGCGTGGCCAGAGCTGAGACGCTGCAGATGGTTTCCTCTGACTTGGCCAGCATGATTGCGTGAGAGGTTTACCTAGACAGGGATATTGAGATATATAAAGGAGTAAAGATAGCGAAGAGGGCGGATTGCCTATATAAACCTGGGGGAGGGGGGAGGGCAATCTAGCCAAACAGCTGAAAACTGGGGGCGAAATCCTCCATCTATACAGTGGGGCTTGTTCTCCAATCTACAGAACGCTCGGTCTAAATTGCGGACAATCTTGATCTGGGGTGTAAATTAGGGGTTTGTCCTCATTAGTGGCTGTTAAGTGGGTTCAACTAGATCATTTGTATCTAGATCTAAGCCCAAAAGTCCAGTTTGGGGATCAACAGCCTGAAATCACCTTTTTCTATTACAACACCTGCGAAATGGTTCAAATATCAGAGAAAGAGGGAATTAAATTAGTCGAAATATCTTAGATGAAAAAGTGACACTTGGCTTGTCAGTATGAAATGTGGGTCCAGATAAAGTGACTAATGCGTCCGCGGGTGATTGCGGTCAAACACCTAACTCGTGGAGATGTACAAATCGGAAGAACAGTACTCCGTACACTTGGGCCCTAAAGCCCTGGAGCTATATCCCGTCCAACCCTTTCGGGTTTGGCGTTATTCCCAGGTGCTGCGCCCCGCTTATCTTCCCATTTTCTGAAATTTTGGAAGCAAACAAGTAGATATTTATTTCACTGATTTCGAATCTGAGTCTGAATCTTGAGTATAGTTTCGTTGCAAAACCTGAGACGCATGATTCGCGCATGTTGAATTCGCTTGACAGGGGGTCATTTATCGAGGTGTTCTCGATAAATATGGAGGTCCACATGGCTAGATATATGATTCTGAGACACGATGCTTTTTGATTGTCTACGATAACCGATGCCCCCACCCATCGCCCTGCTGATCATTGGATTCGAGGATATGACGGCTTGATCGCCACCTAGGGCTCGTGATCAATATTATATTGCGATGGTAGTAAAATGTAGTCTATCAACCATTCTAGAGCTTGGGCTAAATTGCTATGGCTTAAAAAGTTAGTACAGACAAAGCTTCTGTTCGTAGTGGTCAATGTCGCTACTTGACGATTAAAGATGAAGCTCTGGGTCTTGAGGACCAGGTTTCAAAGGATGGTCTATTATTATACCTGCGAATCCTCCCAATCCTTAAATTCATTGGTACGGGTCACTTATGGCTGAGAAACAATCAAACATTTGAATATTTGTAGCCAGTCATTAAAAAAAAAATTCAATCCACACGCATCCTCATTTGCCCATTTTTTTCATTCCCGCCTCTCCATACTCTCCACACACATCATATGCACCTAGTCTAAGACAAAATACGGAGTACCTATAACTTGATATCAAATTAGATCGAGGATATTATATAGGTCTCTCAAAGTATATTAACTCTAGAAGTAAACAGGTAGCTCCTACTCCGTACGGACCTCTTTTTGACTCGCTTTTATTCTTTGCATGACACCATGCCTTTTATGGTTAGTCTATCCCTGACCCACATTCTTAGAAGTACAACATACATATATATCTCAGTACGGTAATGAATGTAGTCTATCCTACTATCTTAATGAAATGGAACTCGTTCAATTCCATTTTCACGACTTTCTCCTTAGAATTCCTCAGCACTGTGATAGGGCTTTAACAGCCAAAGCCTTCATCAGACGAAATTGACCCCAAGTTTCTGATGCTCCGTAGAAATCACATTTCCCGTAGCTGTCATAAAGCCACCGAAAAATCTCTCGGCGTACGCCGTACTAATAACCACTGTGGGCCTTCCATCTGGGTCGAGACGCCCTTTGGTGCAATGCATATAGTACTACCAAATAAATTCCCTAGTTTGAGTAATTTCGGGCACTGAGCTTCCATTTTTCAGCTTATAATCATCAGATACTCTTTCACTTTCAACTAGAAACCTAAGAAGTCAACAAACATGGACATTGGGGAAAAGCGATGCGAGGCTACTCACTCGATCTAGAGCTCACCGTACTGTTGGTGAAGGGCTTTGGACCCATCGTACGTTTATACTCACCACGTGTGGCATCATCCGCTCGGTGGGCTTCTGGTTGGAATCTAGTTTCTTTGCGCCTCGCGCGGCCCCGTTCCCTTGCTAAATCGTAAGTCTGGCGCTTTATACCCATGATCTAGGATTGGAAACGGACATCAATACGCTGGGACGAAGTATAAAGAGAAGAGAATAAGAAGAGACAGTGAGCTGGAGCTCTTGCGAAGATTTAGTGATTGACTATCCATGGGGGGTTTTTCGCCGGGTTTATAGCTCGACTGGATGTTAAGTACCCCATGAAAATCATCCTAGCAATAGCTAAATTGGGCAAAAGGCTTAAGCCATATATTTTCACACGTGGTGATCTCCCCGGGACTATATGAAAAGAAAACATTTAATCAACAAAAAAATGGTTTAGATGGATTTTTAGTTGCTGGCGCTAGCATCCACAGAATACATAGATCCATGGATCGCTGTCAAGTGATCCACATCTCATGTGGCTAAACTCTGTCTATCTTTGCCTTTAATTTCGGGCTAGAAAGTGAGCATGTCACGTGCGCTCACTGAGCGTAGTCTTGAGTACTCAGTGAGCGCGACCTGAGTGCTCACACTTATGCATTGGTACCGGCAGAATGCATTGGAAATACAATTACTGCAAGAGGCCTCAATAGGTTTAGCGAGTGAAGAAGAGGTCCGAATGATAGCCCGAGGGGTTCTTTTAGCATAGCCCTACGGAGTACGGAGTATTTTTGTTCAAATTGAAACTGGACGGTTTGCAAATCGATCTATAAGCTGTGATTTTATCTGGTTTTAGAGGTTTTGGCTCATAATGCATAATATTCTAGAAATAAATCATAACTGGTTCCATAACTCAGTTGGTTAGAGTGTGGTGCTAATAACGCCAAAGTCGAGGGTTCGACCCCCTCTGGAACCATAATCTGATTTTTTTTGCTTCAAGTCCCTACCTATCTTATTATTGTTCAAGATCAACCAAACCAATTCCGGCTGGACTTCATGTCATATTGATGCAGTCGCGTAAGGTTTTCCTGCACCTTCTGGGGGATTTACGTGGGTATATGGCTTGATGGTACCTTGTGCCTTTGCCATTCACGTACGGTGCCTGTATTAGTGAATTTAATCTTGATGATATGTATGTAGTCAACGGCCTTTTTGAGCCATTGTACGCGGATAGCAAATTTTTGAGCTATACAGATCTAGCGCCAAGATCAAGTAGATAGGCCATATTTGAGCCATGATCTTTTGCCAGATAAATAGGGAATTAACAAGCCTCTGGTCTTGAACAACCAAGCAACTTCCTCTCTTTCAAGTCCGAGCTGGAATTTTATCGGCATCTCGGTTTTGTACACACCGGGAGGGAGACTCTTGTTGAAGCACTTATCTCAAATGGGGATGATCATCTTGTTCTAAAAGACCAGGCCTCGGCGGCGTTTGCGGAAATAAGGAACTTACTATGCTATCCCTTATATGGGGCACATAATTGCGTGATAAAAATATATTAAGGGTTTCCACATTCAAGCACACAGTCCATCATTTTCGGTATCTAAGCCAAATTCTAATCTTGTAGGTAGGGCATTAGACTCAGATTAGCCAAACTTTGAGAATGATGGATACATCTGTTTCTCTATCAAAACAGCCTACCTATGTGATTACTTTGCGGTATTATCACTAATTCCGTTGTCCTATCATACAAATGTGCCGCCTTCATACGAGCAAGAATTATTGAATACCAATTCATACCATAATATTTGGAAAGCTGATAGAATGACACCTAAGAAGACAATTCAAGGTCTGTGTAAACATATATCCTATCGCCGGCATCAGGCTCTCTAGTTTCGCCATTTATCATTCTAAGAATAATTCCAATATCCCACATGCTATATATGTAAGAGTAACGAAATATCTTCCATTTAGAGCCACCAAATATTAGGTCCTAATTTTAATCCGTAGCCAAGTATCAACAATGGAAAGGCTAACCAATGGTTGCGTGCTTTCTTTTTTTTGCTACAACCTATTTGGTCACCGCCGTGACCACTCATTTGCCGTGATCGGAGAATGTTGGGCTTATCTCGGCCAATTGCTGCATGATGAGGTTGCTCAGTCATAGCTGCCTCAAATCCTCACGTATCTGACCGACGGTGGGCACGTCATCTCCCAGTTGGTAAAGCGGTAGAGCAAGGCAGAGCATGAGCTGAGGCTGCACATCATATTAGGCCAATGATTCGATTTGATACCGAAGCTGTAGCTCATCGCGCCCATGATCGAACGGCAGGGTCATCTGACCGTATAAGTCCTTCGAGCCCTGCTCGGTCAAAAACTTCTCTCCTTGCCGGTAAATTCTCGCCATAGAGCCTTTGCCATATAGGCGGTACGACGTTGAGATAGCGGCCAGTGGATGAACGGTCCGCAGATGGAGGCAGATGTGTGTCAAGATCCTTGGCAGTGAGGGTTCTGAACAAACAAGCCATTCAGATCTCTAAAAAGTTTAGTAGACATTCTTCATATCTAGGTAGGTTCTGTCCTTCGGTTTCACTGTTGAATATAGCAAGTATACCGAACTCAGAACACATATTTTCTTGCGAATCTCAAACGTGGCAATGAAGGCTGGGATGTTTTCTGCGATATAGCCTATCATTGTAATCTGCTATCCTGTTTCCCAAGACTTTTGCTTGGCCAACGTACAGGCAGAAATGCTGGGGATCATGCGGGGGTTAGAGAATATACATATAAATACCAGCATTTTGATATCTCCGCTAATCGACGGTACTCTGGCCAAGAGCTTATTAGAAAGTGCGGAAAAATCCCGTGAATCTCAAGAAATCCACTTACCCATCCAGGGAAAACAGTCCCCCATCGCTGACCAGTCTCACATCAGGTGTGAGGTTATTCTCAAGCTTTGCGCATATGTCCACAGTAGGATGCCGCTCCAGCCCATTGACTTTCATGAGTAGATGTTCGGAATAAATCTGTCAATCAACCCGTATGAGGTCCAGGGGACGTGGAAGTTTCGCTTCTATCTACGCATCAAAGCCACCGGAATTTCGTTCCAAGACCATCTAGGTCTGTCGCGCTGGACTTTTGAGTCGTGAGTTGGCTTCAATAGCTGCTGAAAGGCCGCTGTCATTCTCCATTCTGCCTGCTGTTTCAAACGAGTAATTTCCTCTCAACCTAGTGAATAGAGCTTTTTTCTATGCTTGAGAGATACTAAATTTCCGGACACCACACTTCGCTTGCCGATATAGCTCCTCGATATAAACCTTCCAATCCTAGTCTCTCTGCTCCTTAGCTGCTTGAACGGAAGGGCCTTAGTTCAATTTGGAGGGCTACCGCTGTGCCCGTTTTAAGCAGAATTAGAAAACATCGATATAGTCTTCACATATACATATTCTTCATGCTTCTTCCATACCAAAAGGTTCACTGAGAGGGTCGTCAAAGTTATCCTTAAACTCGTCAAGCAGTCAACTCACAACCTGAATACGGACTGTCTCTTCAGAAATTTTTTCTTTGGTCGCAGCAGTGGGTAGAGCATTTACATCAATCTTAGTATTAACATCATCAACAAGTAAATCATATCTTTTAGAAACGGCAAAAAGCGACAGGCACTTGTGTGTCTCTAAAAATATTCCATGTAAGCCTATACAGATTTAACACTAGGGGTATTCATTATATCCTTGTGAGATATTTAGATAGACGCATTGGGTGTGTTGCGGGCGCGGTATAGACTTGTTTCAATGAGAAGTAGAAACAAATATATAACGTGTTGATTCCAAACAAAGCGAGAGACGGAAAGTAAGGAAGCAAGAAGCTCTGCATCACTGATACTATCTATAATTTTTGTTTAGCATTCTCATATCTTTTCCTATAGCTTAGTTTTTTCCTCTTTCAATAGTACAGTACTATGATAAAATACTACAAATGGCGAAGTACCGTAGACTAGTACCTACTGTACTGATAAACAGTACCAACATTTGTTTGGTACTGCAGTACTTTTCAAGGCCTAGACAGTATAAGAATATATATTCGCTTGGGTCATGGGCGTTTTTACAGTGTCAACAATAACCCTCTACCAACGAGGTCTAGATACTGATATAGCAAAACGTTGATACACCTAACTTCGCGGCACTATCACATGATCTGGTTCCATAACTCAGTTGGTTAGAGTGTGGTGCTAATAACGCCAAAGTCGAGGGTTCGACCCCCTCTGGAACCACGTTTGTTTTTTTTTTCTCTTCTACTTTAGAATCTTTATTCATTTATTTATTTCTTTTTCTAATCAATCTACAGAGTACTGATATTCTTTTTGTTATTTTGTTATTTAACGTAACATAGCAGTAGTCCATCCCAAAACACATAAAATGTGATAAATTACAACTTGATATCTCAGCAATAGTTTTCTACAATGTATATTTTTAGTTCCCAACAAGTTGGTTTTCAACACCGTGATACTATAGCATTTTAATTTCTTTAATATTCATATATGGAATTCAAAATCTCTATCAACTGCCACCGATAGAAAAAAAAGACCTAAGAAGAATGTTGTTGTTGAGATGTAAATATATAAAACATCACATTTACTATGAGGGTTTGTTGGTGGCCATTCGCTTGTGAAACACGTTATATAGTTATGTAGTCTTTTGCTCTCTTATTAGTAGAATGCTTTTTGTTGAATCTCCTGGGTCATGCGACTCATTGCTGCCTAGGGCCTTTATATAAAGATCTCGGTGCATGCCCAAGGGATCCTCCTAGTCGTTTAGTCTTTTAGTTTCTAGGTATCGCTCATTTAATCCACCATATTGATTCGATTTCATGATCCCTACAGGCTATGAGACCTCTTTTATTGGTTCAATTCTTTTAGCCATCACGCTTTCAGATTTTTGAATAGGGTCTTAACCCTTTGATCCAGGGCATCAGCCTTGATCTTTTTGAATACGGGGTCTGCGCCTCCGTCTTTCCTCATCAGGGGATCTCTCATCAAAGAGCCTTGCATAGTTTTACATAATTCTTTGAATAGCCTCTTTTATTAATACAATCATCTTTCATCATCATCTTTCATCAAACAAATATCTTTCTTCATTATTTATGGGCTGGATGATCAAGCCTTCGAATTACCAGAGAATAATTATATTAAATTCCAAGAGATGAATAATCTTGGACAATCTAATAAGAATTTCGAGCGCTGGTTCGATACAGTGCGATTCATCCTCTCCCCCCTGGGAATCAAGCGAGTCATCGACCCTTTAAAAACACACTAGACCCCCCACGACAGACACGAGATATAAGAAGTGTGTTATTGGTCCATAATAGTAGCCGTTTGGCTCTATATCCATATTGACAGCGAATTGATGGACTGTTTCAAGGCGTTTCAGGGCAATATAGACGAGATCTTCGCCGATCACATTGTCACGGAGCTTAGGAAGATGATAGGTGGCGATCACAAGGCGAATCAGTTATAACTTGAACTTAATAATTTAGATAACATAAAGCGATCGAGCTTCAGCTCAGCCAAAGAATTCATCATTACGTATCAGAGCCAGAGATCGAGTCTTGATCTATCTAGTATCGCCCCAGCTCCTTTGTCATCGTTAGTCTTGATATTGAATCAACCAGGATCTGAATTACCATCAATACCATTCATCGAGGGGGATCTGAAGGACAAATATGACAAAGATGTCAGTCACTATTATATACTCAATAGAATCTGTCGAAAATTGCAGATCGAATCAGATCATATTCGACAGAACAGTGGACAATCCAGGACAGCTCCACAAGCCAGCAGGAAGCCTAAGGCGAAAACAGAATTTATAACCCATGACCCAGCAAATTCATGAACTCCTAAAAAGGAGTCTTTGAAGAGAGAAACTAAGCACCACCAACACATAGGCCAGGGCTCTAGGGTATTCACCCGAGGGGCATTTTAATCCATTAACATACAAAGCACAAGCGTGAGCAAGAACTAACACATGATGAGCATAGAAATTACAGTCACTACCGCCCTAGTCCTCATATAACAAGGAAATGTACCTATCTTAGTGATAGAATCTATCATACGTACGTAGATCCCGAATCCAAGGATTTAATGTTAAATGAACGCCAAAGAGGCAGAGACAGGCACCACTAAGATGGGTTTGGCATAGCCATTAATATCTTTAGATGCAACTGTCGATAACAGATAGTTACTCAGCCCAGGTGCGCAGGAATCGATCTCACCGTATTTTAGATTTAGTGATTTATACACCTATAAGCAAATTAAAGATCTATCGAGGGCATATACCTATCAATCTTACACGGGCGAGAGAGTTGTTACCCAAGGTTCTGGATTAATGATTGTTCAATTGACAATTGATAGAGGTATCAATACTGTTTCAATCAAAGGATGTTACAGTCCATCGATATCAGGAAGAATACTATCCACTGAACATCTGGTCAATAGCCTACAAATTGTGTACGAAATAATTAACAAGAAATTAAAGGATCTTAATAGGAGTATTTTTGCCCATATTGATTGACGGCCAGGTGTTCCATGTATCGTTAATCCATTACCGGAAAAGGATAGGCGATCTCCCATCGATGTCCATTTACCTGATCTCTTAGAATTTGAAGGTAATAGCTACATTCTCACCCCCGAATCACCGATAACGGACTCTCGGGTAATGAAGGGCTGGTCAAGAACAGTGCTGATAAGAGATTTGCTTTTCAAGCGCTGTCTACAATAGAGGTGCATCGACGTCTCGTTTATACTAGCAAGAAAAAGGCATCTTTGACCACAAAGAATGTTGAAATTGTAGGCACAGAGGATAAGCTCTCAGAAAATCTTGATATCGACTGTGAAACTTACCATTTAGCGAAATCAAAGCTACAAATTTCTAGAGACCTCCAATTCAGGGCATAAGATATAGCGTACAAATTCCACATTAAAAGTCAACCTTTAAAGCCTCCTAGACCAAATAGGAAAGTGATATAGAGACTAATTATTGATAATACTACTTGCTACGGTCATAGCATGATAGCCAATAGCAAGGATAACGTTTCTCCGAAGATAATCGCCTTCTACAAAAGAATAAAATTACAGAATATGCGTTATCCCGGGATAATCCAACGATTTTATCCCTTAGGGCAAGGAGGAAGGCATAATTTTCGAGATCACTCCTTTATATACTGCTCAACCCAATAGGGTAGCTGAACGTTATAGTTGATACATAAATAACACTCATAGGACAATAATAATTACCTCTGGATTACCAGATTATTTATAGCCATACGCAATTAAGGCGAATTATAGCCATTTCCTTCGCGGCTAGAAAGACCAATGCACCTCTCGGCCATGAGACTTGGATGTCATTAGCATCACACTGGGTTATGCATTCTAAGGTATATTACTTTACGCCCTGAAAGGACTCATAGAAGAAGGTGCAAAAGAGCCATCCTAATACCGACTAAGGTATATGATTGCTCTATGAAAGATGCCTCCTCATTGAGACTAGGGAAGACCAATGAACTCATGCTTTGCTAAATGGACCTAGGAGGCTAATTTATATACACTTTACTTTCTTCAAGATACTAACATCACGGACACGTTATAGATGGGTTCCATAACTCAGTTGGTTAGAGTGTGGTGCTAATAACGCCAAAGTCGAGGGTTCGACCCCCTCTGGAACCACTTTCTCTTTTTTGGATGAATTTTCATTCATTTTTACTTTTTCTCAAGTCTCGGGGCATTCTTTTTATTGTCTATAACACCTAGACAGGCCTTATTACCGGTGTGATGTGCTAGGCCTACAAAAAGAACCAAGAAGCATCAAAAGAGGGTGCATCGTTTCAAGATAACTAAAGATAGAGAGAGAGAGAGAGAGGAAAGGAATTAAGGCAAGGAGAGATAGCTAAATACTCGATCGCCTTACTGAGCAAATCAAGCAAAGTAAAGCAAATAAATGAGTAAAGTAAGTTGGCGTATACGGAGTACACAAAGCATAGTACTTACTATATTGCATGCGTCCTATGTAGATTACGATAACGAGGTTATAAGTCCGGAGACTAAAAATTTCGCCACCAAGGTTCCATAACTCAGTTGGTTAGAGTGTGGTGCTAATAACGCCAAAGTCGAGGGTTCGACCCCCTCTGGAACCAGATTAGTTCTTTTTTTCTGAATTTTTGTTTCGATAGTATAGTTAATTTAATCATCATTTGTGTTGGTGTTCATCCTCGCTGAAATTTTCATCGAAATCTTTATCATTATCGCTTGCTTGCTTTAAGTGTAACTATAGCTCTGTATTGTGCTCCACCGCCGTTAGCGTTAACCGTATTTAGGTCTATCGCATCGTCATTGTTGTCATTGTTGCTCTACGAGTGGTTGTGGCTATAGCTGCCGAGCTGCTGTGTATGATCTTGGTGAAATTGGAGTATGTCCGTTGAAGGTTGAGCTGTTGAGATAGCCGGTTCGGAAGCGCGGTGTTGGAATTGCACTTGAACCTTTGGCTTCATAAAGATGTAAATAGTGAGGGAGTCGGGGTCTTGTTCAATCGAAAGGAGGCGATCTTCAGCTTGGTGAACCTGATTTGTTATTTATCGTACGGAGTACACACAGCGACATCTGGAAGTTGATCGAGAATTATATTTACGTTGTGGATGCCGGAACCTGCAGGTAGGATTGCGGTTGTTTCGATGTGAGGATGATGGTAAGCGCGAGCCAGGCTGAAATTGCACTTGAACCTGCTGTCGAAAGGTTGATTGCTGTAAGAGAGTCAAGATCTCGCTTTGGAGGGCTTGAATGGTGGAAGCGAATTCGGCACTGAGTTCGGCGCGAAGTTGAGTCATGATGTTATTTGCGGCGAGCGAAGTCGAAACTTAAATGTTGCACTTGCTAAGATCGTACTTGCTGTTAAATTTCGTTTGTTATAGATAGAATTCAATGAAAAAGGGGGGTCTAAATAGCCTTGCCGCAGCGTACCAAGCGCCTCGAAGCAGTGCAGTTCGCACCTACAATACCCAATGGCAAAGGCTTACTGTGCTGTTCATTCGGATCAGGAAGGTGGGTGCTGGACTAAGATTGATACCGGGACCTATATACATTCGTATAAGCACGTGCAGTTCGCCAGTTCTCAGTGTAGGACTTCGTAATAAGGATCTTCAGTATAATGTGATAAGGCAAACTTTAATGTAGTAATAAGTCCATTCAACAACATACTAAAGATGGGGAAAGAAGGAAAGAAAGAAGGAGGACGTGCAAAAGAGAGAAAAAGAGATACATACTAAATAACCATGTGGGGCCCCACTTCCATTGATGCCTGAAATTTAGGGTGTCTGAACTTTGTTGGAACAAGTGGTATTGTAAAATAGGGGGTCCAATGAATGGGTTTCAACTCTCTGTATTTCTGTATCGGCTTCCGGGTACAATTTATATGAAGCCTCGATTACATAATATTAATTACAAAACATGAAGGATTAATGAATCCTCCGGTATGCCGGGCTTCATGCACCGACAAACTTCACATGCAATCATGTGATCTAACAGTCCATCAGAATTTGATGCTTAAAATTCCCAGACAAGAATCATCGGTTCCATAACTCAGTTGGTTAGAGTGTGGTGCTAATAACGCCAAAGTCGAGGGTTCGACCCCCTCTGGAACCAGCGCATTATATTTTTTTTTCAATCTTTTTAAATTCTACCAATCTCTCTAACCGGGTCATTGAACACAGATACCTGCGACAAAGACGGCGTCTGGTCGATGATCCGGTTATGTCTATACCGCTATAAAATTGGATTAAGTAGAAAGATTATATTCAGGGACTAGTAATAGCATTTATTATATAGTTTAATTCATCCTCTTTTAAGGAAAGAATCTAAAGACTTTAGTTAAAAGGGGGTACTATTAGTTGCTTATAGGTAGTAGTTAGATACATCCATAGTTATGGATAGATTAAATGTATTTTTTTGATTGGGTACAAATTATGATAAAACTACAATCTTGGAATATAATGCACAATATGCTCCAAAACACATAACTGGTTCCATAACTCAGTTGGTTAGAGTGTGGTGCTAATAACGCCAAAGTCGAGGGTTCGACCCCCTCTGGAACCACGATTTCCTTTTTTGTCCTTTCTTTGCTTTTTGCTACTCTATATTCTTCATCTTTATTATTTGAACAAGTACATATAACTAGTAAGTACTATGTACGTAAAGTGCTCGACATGCGGGGGAGGGGGAAGGAGGGGGAAGGAGGGGTGGAGGAGAGATCTTCAATCAGAGCAGCAGCAACGCAATGACAAGAAGCGAAAACTGCGCCAAAAAAAAGTCCGAACTGACAGTCATGGTCTGGCACATGTTTCCAAAGTTGAGTTGAAATACAGTCTAACAGCGCCAGAGACAAGACGGCTGAAAGAATTCCGATTTCCTCATTACCAGCCTCCACGTCCTAACTCTTGGCAATATCCCTTAGAGAACTCTAGTGTTACGAACTCGATATAGCTCTCCTTTATCGAAGATCAGCTAAGACGATTAGGGTCATCTGATGCAAGTGACAAACCCAGCGCGAGCAGTAGGAGAAATTCAATTATATCTAGAGTGTATGGTTGATTCGACGAATTGAACAATTTGTTCTGTTAAATTGAGGATGCCTATTACACGCAGAGTAATGAGGTCATTTGGGTCTGTTCTACTTTCTACTGCGAGTGCAGCTAGTTATTGAACACAAAAATGGTGCGATCATTTGCTTGATAAACTGGGTTCAACTAGGGCTTCTTTCTGAAGAAGTCTATGGTTCGCTCACGCATAAGAGTGCTGAATAATATGACATTAATGGTCGAGGCAGTTGGAAAGTGGTAGTCAAAGGCTCCAATGCTTAGTTTAGTCATCTTAACGTTGTTCAACCGGGGTTTGAAGTAAACAGTTGTTCGCATCTACTCTTTTACACACAAAATGCTCCGAAATCTGAAATATGACTACTAGATAAATCAAATTGTTAGGTCAGACCGGTTGAATGGCCGTGAAATAATTGCTTGCCTAGAAATCGATTGGTAAGGTTAATTTCACCGTTGAATTATCACACTCATTTCTCTCTTATGCAATCTGATTTAAAAAAAAAACATTTAAACCAGCCCTAGCATAGGGCTACTGTCCGCAATGCTTACTTTCTGCTTTCTCCTTGTTTGGTTGTCTCGGAGATCCGAGTACAGAAATGGCCGAAAAGAATAACCAATGGACTAGTTCATTATCACGAGTAGCAGCACAAGGAAGAAGTAGGGTGTTCATTGGATATTATTATTAGCCAAATAGCAATCTCCCCCCCCCCCCAAATCATGCGCATTTCCTTATATCCAAGCAACCCCAAGCCTGCTGCAAGAATTATTCTACTAGTCTATTCACTCCTGCGACAAACTTCCTACCACTTCAGCTTGCACCTATCACTAGGAATGGAGACAGCCTGCGCCAGTGCGGGATAACGGGATCGTCAATCTAGTCAGGGTTTTGAGTAAACATACTTGAGCTTGACTATTGATAACACCCTGGTTTAAGGTACAGTGCGCACTTAGCCATCCTTTCAGTTCGCAATAATCGACCTAGTCTTCCTAGAAAAAAACTTAGTTGGCCATCAAGGCGCTCAAACATCTCCTCCGTATCTCCATGAGACGGAGCTGCGGCAACGGTACCCCGAAGCGTCTTTCCCATTTCGGCAAGGTCTGCCCTTCATCTCTTAGTATTTACCCCTGAAGCTTGGAGATGGCTTTCGAGTTCAAGACTTGTGTCTATATTCAGGGTTTGTAGTGTTGAGGGGCCCTCGGCGTAGAAACAGACTCAATTGCATACACTGGCATGAATATCCCGCAGTACAGATGGTGCAATATCAACTAACGGGCTTCGTTCGGCGTCTTCGGCGCCCTGTTTCCCTAAACCACGCTAATCATATTAGCCAAGTCGACTGCTTCGAGCGCAGCTATATTACTTTTATACCTCACACGGCGAGCCATCGCCTTTGTACGAATTTAGGCTCTGTCCTTAAAGCCATATCCAGCGACACAATCATCGATTTGCAAATAAAAATTGGTTTCAAGAGCCCATAAAACTGCATGACGGACAGGAATTTGTTTGCTAGCCTTTAGCCTGGTATCTCAGATAATCCTTTGCTAGATCTAAGGCTTGATTTAAGATAAGAGAGATACTTTTACAATTAAGGTACTTGAAAGAATCCAGGCTATACATATACCAGTGTAGAAGTGCAAAGCGCTCTTCGGCATCTGCTAATGTCATAGAAGGATCAGAGTCCTTTAGTCCTTGATTGCGAGACTACAGAGTCATCGGCATAACAGAATCAGGTGTCATAAACAGCTTCTAGTATCGATTAAATCCCGTATAGTTATCTACCGTAGTATTTGAAATCAATGATAAGGGCTATCGCTTTGAGATCTTCCAGGCGCATTGCGTTTGTAGCAGCCCTGTTAGTTTAAGTCCTCATAAGCCCTTTCACAGACGAGACGGTAAGGAGCTACTGGTTTTCCCACTTATCTGTTGCCGCGGTATGTAATAGCTAAGAGGGGGGCAGGACTACATCGAATTTATAGTCTTGCTAGAATGGCTCCTTGGGAATAAACGGGTAGCAGAGGCTCAGGAAGCCAAACCAAGCATACAGCGAGTCTAAAAAGTCCTTTAGGTTAAAGCCAGGCACAATAAGCAGACCTGAAAAGAATTCGCTAGCGGAGCGACCCTTGCGACCTGTTGTTGATTAATAAAGAGCGCCTCTCGCTGAGCCGACGGCAGCGGATCTGAACAAAAGTAAAGGAAGCCTCGGGAGTACCCAGGTGGATCTTCTTTCCGATGTTAGCTGTCTAGATATTAGATTCTCCGGGCTCATGGTGGTGAGTGGTAGAAATCCCAATTGAAGCCCCACGCTTTATCATCTGCCATACTCCTTGCACTTTTTCACAAACAATTTTCCTTGAGCTCTTATCTATGTAAAAAGAATCCCTTGCAACTGTATATCTTTTTTAACAAATTCTTTTTTATCTACCTTTTCCATCTCTTTAACTCCTGTTGCACTCCACCATGTTTCATCCTACAACTAGCAGGTGGTTTGCATCAGGATGAGTGATTCAATCATCAAGCTGGTTTTTGACAATGAAGGCTTTCGTCGACATGCGACCAGTGGTAAGTGATGTCTCATCACCTATAGCGATATGAAGTTGACCAATTCATAATCATTTATTCTAGGTCAGATAAACAACATCATATAAGAGAAATCGTCGAACACCTATCTTACGCAGCGAGGTTTCTCCACAGGCCTAGTAGAATGTGTCTAAAACAATCGATCCTAAAGGAGCACAATCTACCCAGGCCCTATGGCTACTGCCGTGGAGGCCATCGTTGAAGCTGTCTTCGAGGATAGCAGAGAGAATATCACGGCTACAAAAGGCGCTATAGAGCCTTTAGGCATTTCTTAACATAAGTGATATCTCCATCACAGGTAACCGTATCTTTGACCATGTTTTGAAAAAAGAAGTTCAAGTTCGGAGCAACTACTTGTATTAATAGGACTCCAGTTACCATAGAGGCCTACAAAGGCTTATATGCTGGGGCTGGTCGATAGGACTACAGAGACGCGGAAATGACATTTCGAAGCATAGTTATGTAATTTGATCCGCTCCAAAATGGATTTTCGCGTTTTACAGTGCTGCCCACTTACCCTGGTAGAGCAGCATCCATACGCTCGTACGAGGATGAAGTGGGGTTCTTTGCTATAACCGGCCCCTGGGCTGGTGAGTTACACACTAGGCCAAAAAGACCACTATACCTAAGCACTACGCTCAGATATTCCAGGCTCCGATATATATAGTGCGACATGACATTCTTCAAGCTACGATGCCATTCATATCCAACTCAAAATTAACCGAAAAGAATAACAAATCACCAATACCAACCTAGGGTGCCGTTGCCATGTCAAACTGGTAACCCGGCAAAGATAATCTTCATCAACTGAAAGTTGTGGTGATTTCCTGGCATCAACGTTCAGTGTTTCATCAATTGAAGATCTAGACGTTCATTAGATAATTGTATGAAATTGAGATCTTTTTATGTCTATCATTGCTTTTCTTTTGTACTTATTACCTGACAATTACACACTTTCATTTCAACAAGCAACACTGTCATATACAGGTTATATAGTTTGGTTATATACTAGACTTGATTGACATGAAAAGAACAAATTGCATCTATGATCGATACTCCCTACAGAGTATCGTACATATATATATAAATATACCTTTGTTATTTGAATAATAAGCAAAAATACGGACATGAATGAGATGAAGAATACAAAGTAGCAAAAAGCAAAGAAAGGACAAAAAAAGAAATCGTGGTTCCAGAGGGGGTCGAACCCTCGACTTTGGCGTTATTAGCACCACACTCTAACCAACTGAGTTATGGAACCAGTTATGTTTTATTTCTGGAATGTTATGCATTATATTCCAAAAACAAGATTTTGACAAATTAACATCTTTCTACGGAGTACTCCGTATGTTGTATACAGAGTACTATGTTCTCCATTTTCAAGGCTTCTTATTGGTTTTTATTGCTACCCATATTCCCTTATCAAAATTCTGTTCTAGCTTTGCTCGTTCATCTTCCCTCTGATCTTAAATTCAGAGGTTATATTGAATTCCCTATTTGTAAGTCTCTAAATCCGAGATTTTTCTGACTCTTAGAGTTATAAATCTCGTGCTGCTTCCTGCTTCTAGTCCTAGGTAGCCCAGGTGATCACCCTGTGCTGTGAAATACTCAGGACACTACCTTCATAAAGCGGCACCCCGACCGGGAAAATACCAAAAATCTGGTTTATACTGCTACATATGTACTCCGTACATACATTATGTAGGTACTTTGTACTCTCTATAGAGTACTCTGTACGGAGTAGCATACCATTTTTAGGTCTTCGCCACCAACACGTATACCGTATAGATGTACTTTGTAGATCGGAGACCCACGGGCCCTGTTCTTTTTATAGATATCTTTTTCTTTCGATCTTGATTTTATTTAAATATTAAAATACTAGATATATTATACTAAATTGGGAAAAGAGAAAATAGTATGGATAGTGGCGTCGATAGTTACGCATCCACTTGAGTCTGGAGTTGTGACTGGAAATTCCTGCTCTCTTTACGAAGTACTTCGGACTATCGGAGTGTATATATATATGTTAATAACGTTAAGATGTTAAAATATTCTCATTAAGGAAAATTTAATCTACCTAATCTCCCTGGAAAAAAAGTGACATGCATCTTTCATCACATCCAAGCGCCAACCTCCTCTATTCTTAGTTCAACCCCGCTAAACATATTTCCACTTCCTTTTTTCCCCCTTCTCTTTGATCTTCGATGATACGCATACATACTTTATTCTTCTGATTCTTCGCTAAATTTCAATATGTCGTGTCTGTCGCCAGATGCCACGACTACAATAACCTCACGACCAAAACTCACCCTTCAAACCACCGCGCTCCCTCGCACATTCGGTACTTCCAACACCGGCCTATCGTTTTCCTTTGCAGCGGCACCAACTGCATCTCCCACCATTCGAAATACCTTCAAGAATGCCTACGAAGTCACATCTCCATCTTCCGCAACATCCCCTTCCAAATCTACGCGCTACAACAAGCCATCCTCCCCCTATATCCTACACCCGAACAATAATATCTTCAATTACCGGAGCCCCTACCAACTACCCATCGGAGTGCGCAGCATTCTACGCAACTCCCCACTAGAATCTTCAACCCGTCGACAATCAGGCTCCATATCAGCGGGCGGCAATGGATCCAACGGCCCAGGCTCGCGTCGCGTTTTCTTCCCAGCAAAGAAACAAGTCAGCTACCGATACCCACTGGAGGAAGAGATCCGGACAGAGCGCTATACCGCGCAGCATCTCGATCTCGTGACGGAGGAGGCAGTGCAGACCGAGGCAGACACCAAGACCCCACCTGAGACACGCCCCGCCACCTCTAAGCCCGAAGGCGAAAAAGAGGAGTCTGATTCCAGCCCATCGTTATCAGGAAGTGCCTCAGGCGATGACACTAGCGCTGACGAAACCGTGCGCGGCTCCTCGCTCTCCAAGACCGAGCGCAAGAAGCGCCGCACAATGCGCGTAGAGCGCCAGGTTCGGGCAGTGGCACTGTTAGACGGCTTTGAGGCTGATGGATCGTCTACACCACAGACTCCACGACAGGGTCGGGCCAAGCGTCGAAGGGAATGGAAATGGACCCTTGGGCCTGTCGATAGGGCCTCGAACAATGGGCCCGAGAATGTCTCATTATTGCAATCGGCACAGGTTACCTTTGGGTCGGATTCTCTTCGGGTATCCACCGACTTTGCATCCGGTCATTAATTATGCAATGCTCATGGTTTTATGGCTGATGTCTTTTTTTTTCCCCGCCCGTTTCTTTTTTTTTTCTTCTGCATAATAACGGCGATGCATATATTATTTTACCCACGAATCATGTTGTATAGAGGCGCTTGTTTGGTTTATCCGGTGGCTTTGGGCGCATATGCGCCCTAATTTTCTATTTTCTGTTTTTCATTGGCTGTTGTTTTAGCATCTTATCTTATATGCATTATATCCTCTTGGTGTATATGCGCTTTTTCCAATCTCATAAAGGCACCGCAAAGCAAAACAGCGAGTGACCGAACATATATCGAAGTGTCCCTATCTATAACGTCCAAAATATACCTTGTCAAGGACAGAAGCCGCATAAGCAGCCATAGTAATAATCTGTATATTCCTATTTACCATCACTTATCCTCAGTTAACTTGCTTCCTTTGACGGGCGCCGCCTTTTGTTTGCTTTCTTATACCTCTTGGGCCTGCTATTTTCGCCCGCAGGCTATACAGCATATATATCCAGGAAATGATGAGAATTACTAGAAGCTTCTCAAGTGCTACAACTTAGAAGATATGGCTACTCCACTGAAGCATCAATGTAATAGAGCAACAGCCCAATCCAATAGCTTGTATTCTTAAGAATTATTTCTTGATTTTTAATCAATTAGAGGACCTGTATGATACCCTGGAGTTTGATAAACAGTAAAACATCTAACGAGAAATAAAATCCTGAAGTTACGAAAATTATAGTCTGATAAAATGTGTGGTAGATGTACCGTACCTTTCATATGAATTTCGCATGTAAAAGTTAGACCATTCAATAATTCGTGTGATTTAAACAGTAAATAATGGATATTCACATTTTATACAGTCGATTCATTCAAATGCATATAAAACACCAAAAAAAAATAGGAAAATGCCATAAGTCGTTAAGTCTCGGTCTCAACATCTGGCTCACGACCAGTGAGGCCGCCTGCTCCGACCCTCTTCTTGATCTTACGAAGCGCATACTTGGCCTCATCTTTGGCAAAAGCAGCATTCCGCGCAGGCCGCCACTGCATGAGACCTCGCTGCTGTCGCTGCTCACTGTGTTTATTCGCCTTGTTTATCTGGCTGGTACTCATACTAGCTTGTGACGAAGGTGCCCCAGCCCCAGCACTCCCGCTAATTGTTGAGGGTCCATTAGATAAGGACTCAAGTTCATCATCTGATTCTGAGGTGTCCTCATTGTAGTCCTCTTCACTTTGGAGACTGGCTCGATGAGGAGCCTGGCCCTTGAGTGGGGGAGGTGTGTACGGGTCATGGCGAGGCTGGTCCCGGCCAGGCTCGGCGACCTTGCGCCCAATGGAATCAGTATAGGCACGCGGGTCTTGACCAAACGCACCACTCCAGTCTTGGCCTTGGCGGTCAATCCAACGCTGACGCTCAGAGGGTGAGGCTTGTTTCAACACATCCCGTCCATCGATTAAAGACTGCTCGTGCTTTTCCTGCACTTCTGCAGGAACTTCAATTTGCACAGTGCGGGTACGAACACCCTGGGACATACACGCTTCCCAAGTCTCGAAGGTCTCACGGGAGTCGTTGTCAACCACGAAATGCTCGTGCGATTCGTCAATTCCCGGTGAGAACTTGCATCGGAATTGCAGACGTCCCACTACCGTTAAGTCTTCGAGCCCAGGTTTTTGCTTGGCCTTCCAATTCTCCTCTGTGATGTAATTCTGTGTCAAGCGAGCACCCATCTTTGTCGTCCAGATAGGAAGGTCGATGTCCGTTTCCTCGTTATCGATAAGATGTTGGAGCCATAAAATAGCGTACCCTGCTGCGCCTCGCTTGCCCTTGTTATGGAACTCGAACACAATCGGGGAGCGGTATCGGTGCTTCACAGGCATGCGCAGTGAGTCACGGAAAGTACTGTCGGAGGTATCGAATACCGCGTCATTTCCTTGCAAATGGCACTTGTGCCGGGTGACCTTTCCAACGCTCCCACCGGTGCGCAGCTTGATCTTAGTGTGTCGGCCAAAGTCCTTTGCAGTGATACTTTGTCCAGCAAATTCAAAGGTGCCAACATCCCAGCCAAGCATTGGAGCTGGTAGCTTTGTCTCCACGTGGCGGAACAAAAGAGAAATACGGATGCGTCCAAACCCAATACCACCGTCAAGAGGATACCATCGGGTCACTTGTGAGCTGGTTTGAAGAATATCGGACAGCTTGACAGGGACAACGCCAAGGATAGGGTCATGCTCGCGATAGCGCTGATCTCGGACGGTAATGGTCACGATAGCTGAGCGCCAGTCGCGAACAAATCGTTCAGTTCCTGCATTGAAGATAGGATTAGAGCTCACAGCCTTCGCCCGAGTGCGATAGATCTAAAAAATGCTGTTAGTATCGCGAGCTTTGAGCTGAGGGATATGTATTTACAGATACGTACCAGTTGATCGTTCAACATAACCTTGCAGTAACTCGTTGGGAGGTCATCACCCTGCTCCTCTGTGTTCTCACCATATGGCTTCGCCGGCTCATATTCCTTGCCCTTGCGATTCCCATCGCTGCCCTTGATATTGGCAAGCTGAAGATTGACGATCTGGTGCACAACAATGTGCACAATACCGCTAGGCCATATTGGATCAGGTGGTGTATGCATAACGGCATCTTCTTCTTCGTTGTTGATAGCTCCCTTCTCGTCTTCGAAAGTAGGATCGCCTCTTAGGTTTGCAGGAAGGTCTTTCTTCTTGCCATCAGTACGCAGCTCAGGGCGGAGCTTTGGTTTCCCAAAGTATCCCACTTCCCAATGCAGTTGACCAGGCATTTCGCTGCCCTCGTCCATACCCTGAAGCTTCGAGACCTGAGGATACATCTGACTGGGGTGCTGAAGCATCTCACGGATAGGTAACTCAACCTTGCCGACAATATCATCTGCGGTGTTGCGGTCAGAGTCCCAAAGCTCGATGCTCAAGTTTTCATCGGCCTTGATCAATTCTGGTGTCACAAGAAGGGCGGCTGTCTCTTCCCATACTGGATTGAGGTCATCCGTAATCACACGAGTACAATACATGGGCTTGCCATACTTCGAGAAAGACAGATTGATGTATGGATCACTGCCACCACCCTCGCTGCCACGAGCATCCTGTTTACTCAAGCCGACAGCGCGGTGAATGCGAATCCACATCACACCCAGAGCCGAAGTATCTTTGTGGATGTCATCTCCTGTCAACATCATGCCAAGGTCCATGGTCATTGACTTAGGAGCTGCAAACATGCCACATGCGGTACTAATGGCGGAGTTGACAAAGTTGGAGATCAATGGTAAGTTCAGGACATTCACTCCCGTTCGGAACATTGGCATACAGCCAGCCCTGACGTGGGGAATGCCAACTAAAGTGAAAGTCACATCCTTCATAAACGGTGCTTCGGGCATCATTTGGAAGCGCATGCGGACGGTTCCGACGAGTTCAATCAGCTCCACGAATACAGGAAATGGCACGCCAAATAAGCCTCGAATGCCCAGATAGAAGACTAGTTGCATGTGCATATTGCGTGCTTTTGATGAGGCAGTCTGTCCACTTGGCTTTGCGTGATAGGCAAAAGAGGCTTCCATGTTGTAATAACTTCCTCCTTCTTCGGCAGCAGCAGCTTCCTGTGGATCCTTGTTCTTTCTATTTTCCTCGCGGATGTTTTCTTTCAAATCCTGCACATGGTCGTCGGGAAGAGCCCGCATGCTCAAAATTCGGAGCGGGTTGTTGCCCTGGTCGATTTCTGCGATTCGAACATTCTCTACAACCTTGGGCGCAGAGACTTGCATGATATCTTCGATTGTGTCAGCCACAGGTGTCAACATCTCTGGGTTCACAAGTCCCCACACGACGCCGAGGAAACTGTTCAGCCACTCGACAGATTCAGGAAGGAGGTTGGCAGTAGCCTTTTGAACAGTCAGCATTTTAATCCATCAACAAGACCATACGATAGAAAACTCACCATCTGGCCACGAAGATGCTCACTGCTCCACTCCATTGCCCGACCGCTGCGAATGACTTCCTGCATCCATAACCACACGCCACTCGTAATGCATGCGGCCAAGGGAATAAGGCCCCAAAGAGATCCTCCGAACATCCGCCCTATTACAATTATGGCCAGAGGTATCCCAATGCAAAGACCCGTTGCACGCTTTTGTAATGAATCAAACATGGGCTGATATGAGACAGTTGGCGTGGGGTGGAATAGAACATTTGTCTTTTCTCCTCGAATAGGAACATCGGAAGTCGTGCCTTCGGCGATGGGATCGGGGGGTGCTGTAATATCTTGCTTTTCTTTATACTCTGCAAGATCCTGGTCGGCACTTGTTTGAACGTTCTGAGATACATGTTAGTTGTATGCTTACCGAACGATAATCTATAAAGCCAACTCACCGTGGGTTTCCCAATATTTGCATTCGGAACCGTCAACTGCGAATGGATTAGATTCTATTTATAATTTGTTCGGCATCATCCCACATACCATTGGATTCTTAACAGCTTCCATGGATGTCTCGTCTTGATCTTCAATACCGATGTCCTTACCCGTGGTAGGGTCTGTCACGGTACGCATCTTGGCCTGAGAAACTTCGCGTGGCTTATGAGCAACAACGTCCCCCTCTTTTTGATCCCCTTGGTCTGCTTGCTCTGATTGCTGTCCATATTTTCCCTGCGCTTTTGCACGTGCAGCCCTTTCTTTCTTGGCTCTATTTTCTTCATCTATCCTGCGATCGCGTTCCTTCTTGTCGGCGTCGATATGTTCCATAAAGTGATGAATGGTCGGAATGGGATTAGCACCGCTCCAATGCTCCCCAACCCGACGGCTCTGGGGAGCCTTAGATGGCTGACCTGTAGCCATCTTAAAAGGTTGGTGGAGGGAAGGAAATAAATCGCGGTTCACTTTTCTCTGCTCTTAGTTGTAAGATTTATTTGGGTTGACTGTACAACGTAGAAGACGAGTGCACCTTCTCAGCATCATCACCAGGAGAATAAAGGAATCGAAAGAGAATTCCAGAAATTTAGAGGGGAAACACAGGAAATTTCATGATCGGCAGGATGATGGAAGCTTCCCCCAGAGCTACGTCATCGATCTAGAAATGGGCTATGACGATATTATAAAAGCTCGACCTATCATGTATCTGTAACTTGCACTTAACTCAATAGAATACTACATGTACCTATCTACTCAGTACATATTGCCCTTATTTCCCCACATTTGATGTCAATGGCCCCCTGGGCTGCTGTTTGTTGGGTCTTGGCGTTGACAGTTCCTACTTATCTAGGTGAGTTGGTATAAATCTGACAATAAATGTGTTGACTACCTACGTAAAGCATGCGACTCAATTCATTGTTCGTGCCATATTTGCACTTATTTGCTGTGATTACAGAGATAAAGTCCAACTGAATTAGTGATATATATATAGCATATGATGTCATCATTGTGAATAGCTAATTGACCTCATTATACCCATACCATTTTTCTTATGGCTTTAATGCTGGGTAAATATGATATGAAACAAAGCTAGATAAAGATGATCGCAGTAGACTGCTACCTAGGTAGCCTGGTTAAAGGTAAGGCTGATAGCCATGACCCGGAGAGTTGGAGACGCTAGAAGCGATCTGGTAACTGTGCCAAGCGTACGAGTACTAACACCCCTAATTGTGCCAAGCCCCAAACACACCCTGTGTTGGTGCGCCTCCGCGGACAGCAAATTCTATACAGATAGTAAGTTGAAAGGACTTGGTATCTTTTGTAGAGCAAATCTATATAAAAGGTACATCAAGATAGCATTGAGTACATGTAGTCATAATGTACATTTTATTGTCCCTCTAGATACATATGTAGTTAGGGAGATAGATATAACACAAAATGTTTACAGTGTAAATGGGGTTAAATGAAGTAAACAAACTTTGGTAAAGGAATATTAAGCATTATAAAGAACCTTGGAAAGAAAGCATCTATGTTTCCACATACAATCAAGGTTTACATATATACGCACAGTGTCTTTCCAAAATATCATCCTTCTTTTACATTATATATATTGAACTAATCCTATATATTACTCTTTCTTTTTATTTAGCTGATCCGAGGGTTGAGAAATTCAGCCGAGGTATCTTTTATATGGGCAGGTCATACAAATGATACATAATTTCCAAGGTTCTAGATTTTGTGTTTACTGGGTAGTGTTGGTGCGCTTGGCATGGTTGTCTTGGGGTTAGCGTGTTAATTTTCCAGACGCGAACCAATGAACCTAAAGATATGAATTGGGTATGGATACGCTGCCCAGGTGGCGTTCCTGCCAATATCTAATCTACATAGGTAATGACCATGTTTGCCACATAGCTCATTATAGAGAGTAGTGGCGAAAAGACCTATCTAAAGGAGGTACAAAAGATGAATGTGAGGAATTACAAATCTTCACACGCTTGGAAACACCTTTGAACGCGGGTGTGGGTCCAATCGGCTACTTTTTTTTCTTTTTTTTCTCGGGACTGTAATAAACCGCTACATTCGGGTGCAGCCAAGATAGGGCCTTAAGAGCTAATTAGATCTAGAGTTTGATTTATAGGTATCATGGATGCTACCAGGGGGAGATTATGTCATCCGGTTAATTCCCGACCTCCGGAGGTCATACTAGGAACTACCGGAAGTAGTAATTACGGCGTGGAGGTCCACGAGTGGCATACCAAGTATTAAAAATCTGTAAATAATCTTATTAAATTCACCAAGGAAATGCGCAATTGGAAAATACTATTTTATTTTTGTAAGATCATATCAAGTATATGGATTATAGATAGTTATAGATTTTGCATAGAACTGTACAAAGTACATTCATATGGGGCTCGAGGTCGCAACATTTTCGATCAAGACTTGGCGTTGAAGTTGCTTTATGATTGAAATTATTTCATGGAGTCCATTCATCGTGCAGAATGAGCTAGCACTTTATATTTTAGCTACCTTTTATACTCTTTGGAAGATTGGAATATAGCACATAAAATAGGTGGCCAACATCAACCGCATGTTTATGCCTCTTTACTGACCTGGGGGAATCTAGCCAACAGTGCCCAGGTGGGCCCAGCCTTTCACTCGGTACACCAACCAATAAAACCAATGATATCGAGCCGGCAGCATGAGCCTGCCAATCACAGGTGCCATTTTCTTTGCCAAAATAGTCCTATTGTAAGCTATACTCCGGCCATCAATAATTCCACCGGTAGGGAGATTTGAGGGGCTTTTCTTCCCGATCATTATCTCACAAGGCTAACTGGTTTGTGCGTCTCACTTTTCCTAGTCTCGCTTATAACTCAGCACTGACGATGAATAGCGGGCTGCGAAGTCGCAATGAGCCAAAGGCCATCTCTTCATCACTCTCCGCAGTCTGAAACACATCCATCTGTCCCTCATGATGATAAGGAATCTTTTACCTACGACACAGCTGCCGTTGAGAGCAGAGAAGCCTCGCCCTTGACCAGACTCGACTCGACAGTCTTCAATACATACTATCCCTGGAACACATCCCGAGTCACCGGAGAACAGCCAGTGAATGCCAAGGTGGCCATTCCTCGACTTGACCTTCCACTTGTAAGCAATAATGGTCGAGTCAGCCGAGCATGCCACAACTGTCGCAAACAGAAGAATAAGTGTTCTGGCCATCAACCTTCATGCCTCCGGTGTCAGGAGGCCGGTGTTCTTTGTGTCTACGTCGATGGAAAACGCGAGAGGAATGCTAGGTCTGTGATTCCCCCGAATGTATCGTCGCCCAACATATTTACCCAAGAATTTAGACAACTTACAGCCATAACGGTCCAACTACAACACTACGAGTCTCTCATGCGTGATATTTATCCCAAATTCGACGTCGAGCTGGCCAAAATCGTCGATCAAGCTCTCCAGAAAGTGAGGATAACGACCCCCTGATCCAGTCAACTGAAACCACTCCTATTGATCAACCTAACAACCCACAGATATCTAGCATTTCCCTATCATCGCCGACCGTCGCCAAAACACCAGATGAGACAGACCCATCAACCCGAACGTTTTCCTACGTGGATCATACCCTGGAGGATTTCAATGGAAACCTTTTACTGCAAGCGATTGGCTTTATAGGAGAACATTCGGCAACGGCATGGTTATACAGGCTTAGATGCCTGATCGGCCAAACAAGTTCCAATCTGGAAGGCCAGTTCAAGGAATCGGCCCGTCCCTCAATTTCTTCCTGTGGATTCTTTATGGATGATACTGGAATCCCTCTGATAAACGATCTAGATGTCTTCGCATATCCGCCACAAGCGATCGCCGATGAACTTGTGGACAGATACTTCCAAGTTGCGCATGCCTCCTTTCCTGTTGTGGGAAAAGAGATTTTCCTAAGCCAGTGTCGATCATTCTACTCGAACTCAACAACATACCCCGGAAACAGATGGATGGCGCTACTGAATATGGTGTTTGCGATATCTGCAAGACATTCCGAGCTTTCCGGCGACCAACCTCGACCAGAACAAGATCTCCATACGGTGTATTTTTCTCGTGCCTGGCGATTAAGCATGAGCGAGAGTGTACTGCTGTTGGATAATCCCAACCTGCAGCAGACACAGGTGGAGGGGCTAATATCACTCTACTTGCTTGCCATTGGACATGCTAATAGGTAGGCCGAATACCGCGAGCCTTTACGTAGCCACTGATTTTGGTTTAGGGCATGGAGAACATGTGGCATTGCAATTCAGTCGGCGATCGCGATGGGAATCCACCTTCGTAGCGAAAGCCCTAGAATCACACACGTGTCCAAAGAAACCAGATATCGGCTATGGTGGGCGCTGTACCTGTTGGACATACTCCTCTGTGTGATGACTGGACGCATGCCCAGAATACAACAGGAACACTGCACGACCCCTTTACCGGTGCCATACAAGGAGGAAGACTTCAGGGATGAGCATGTGATGAGGCTTATCTTGGATAATCAATCCAGAGGTCGTCTTATGGCTTCTCTACTCTCCTTTGATCCCTCGGTTGAACCAAACGACTCTTTATCCCATTCGCCTTCTCCACAGTCCATGCCTCAACGGGCATCACCCAGTCAACAGCTCCAGGCTAACGTCTCATTATACTTACTTTATTCCATTGACTTGGCAGCTGTGATGAGAGAAGCAATCGAGATCCTGTATTCCCCCGAAGCGGGACAAAAATCGCGGAATGACACCGAGCTGGCCATGACATCGCTTAACAGCGCCGCTGACAACTGGTTTTCTCGGCTTCCTGAGACTTATCGTTTCATGGAAACTAAGGTTGACCGGGCCTTTGTCCGTCAGCGGACAAGTTTGGCTTTTCAATACTATTCGACCAAACTTGTCATTTCGCAACCTGCCCTTCGTTCTCATATGTCCGGTGAAGAATTTCCCACTGCCATTGAAACCCCAATGGCAATGGTTTGCTTCAATGCAGCATGCCAAATGCTGGATCTCTTACCCAATGAACCAAACATCTCCTGGCTCTTGGGTTCCTCACCTTGGTGGTGTGCTCTCCACTACCTCACGCAGAGTACCGTAGTGCTCATAACACAGTTGCTCACCCAGGATCGAACGAGGGCTAGTGAAAGGATCGAGCTATCGGAAAGAGCCCAAAAGGCTCTGCGATGGTTGAGTGAATGTTCCACCAAGGATCCCTCTTTCAAGCGGGCTTGGGGTAATTTTGCGGGGCTCATGTCGTCCCATGGATCAGAGGTTTTAAAATAACTTTGGAAGATCTCTTGGCCGCCCCCCCCCCCCCCCCCCCCCGGATCCCCGCGGCTCTTTTTGCCCTTTGTTTACCTTATAAAAAACGTATTGCTGATTTCTTTTGCGTCCCAGCGTGTCATTCCTTTATTTCAGATAGATCTAGATATATGAGAGTTCAAATCTGCAACTTAGAGGGTGATGATTTATTTCTTGTATTTCTTGGCACATTTTGCGCGATATGACTCCTTAGAGAGGATATAAATCAGCCATATTGGTGAACTGAACGTGGCCGATTTGGATATTCGAGGGTATACTTCACAGCAACGATTCCGGGAATTCAAAGACTGAAAAGGTAAAAGATTCAAATTCGTTCAAATGTGTAGATAGCGGTGCTTGCCACCTAGATGGTGTTATCTCAAACCCCGGGGGCCCCGGGGGCCCCGGCCTTAGGGGTTCCATACAATGGCATACAATGACGTCAGCACTCTTCACCTAAAAAAGGCATATATACCTGAGGATCATGGAGAGGATATATAGAGAGTCTTGAATTAATTTTCACCCAAAAACTCTATACAAATTATCCACGATATAATGGCCCCAAAATACATTGTAAATGCCCTTCAAACCTTTCTCCCCTAAGCCCTACTAACAAAAACAGGTAACGTTTCAAGATTCAGTTCCCACTGAGCAGATCAATGACTACATGCGCGATATTCACGAAGATGGCGGTGCTGTCACAAATAGATTTCCGGATATGATTGCGAGGGGCTTTTCGTACGTATCCTGTCCACAGGGGCTCTCGATGGGACTTCTTGCTGATGTACCTCCTAGAGCGTATATAACAGACTCAGTCCTTGATAGGATTCATTCAGATTCTGTGATTGATTATATAACGCCCGATGCTTCCTGAAGCTATATCTTGCCCAATCCCTCCATGATCATAATACCTGTATAGCTTTAGCATTTTCACCCCTTCTCATGCCGTATACCTACCTAATGACATAATTTGTAGCAAAATGATCAATCTGGATACTTGTTTGCTGCTTTTAGTAGCGTACGTGTAAATTTTTTAAAATTTTTGAATTTAGTCTACATGCTGTTTTATGTCTACATAGAGTGGAAGATGGTGAATCAACAAGGCTATGAACATACAGTGATTTAGACGGATATTTGCCAAGGCTCTATTTAGCTTGGGGTAAGCTCAAATGGTGGTTACCAGGTTGTAGCAAGCTACTACTAGTATTCCCGGGCTCAAATTGTGAAATTGTGACATGGGGTAAAGCGCGGGAAACCAATGGGGTAAATGGGGGCGGGATGTTAATGTGGGCCTCCAGCGTATTTGATGGTGCTATTCTGTGGGTGCTATGAATGAGGGCTTACATGTTGATCAGGGTGGCAATACATAGGTTTAACCTCTAGCTTGAAATTTCTGCTTGGGTCAAAAATCTCATATCCGATGAAGGGAAAGTGAATGGCGAAGAAAACAATGGCTGACAAGAAGCCAATTAAAGTTGCCTACTTGCTAGTCAGACCAAAATATTTATCAAAACAGGACTACTCAAGGTACGTCTAAAAAGCCCCCAAGAGTACTTTGTATACGACCAAAAAAGTGACCGAAACACCAAAATGAAGCCAAAAGAAAACAAAGCTCGCATTCGGCACAGTGAAACCCGCTCTACTTGCACGCGTTCGTCATAACCCTATATCCATACTTAAACTATCCCAATCAACATCATGATCGGCCAAAAATGGAGTTCGAAACGTGAACTCAGAATTGAGAGCCCAAAACTCGGTATTCAGATCTAAGCCCAAGCCGGTATCCGCCCATTGGGCTGTTTCGGCAACCTGCTCATTTGTATAGCTGGCGTCCTGGATCGTGCCCATCCATGAAGAGGACGGGTAATATTGCCCAGGAACGGTGCTAGGCAAATCTGGCACTGGTATAGTACGATCTGTAAAAACTTTGGTTGACTGGTTGGTGAGAGCATGACGTTCAAGGTATATCGTGCCGAAATAGGGAATATCAAGCTTGATGCGACTAGGCCTTCCATTCTCATATTGATGTCCTTCTGATGTGTTAAGTGGTAGGGGTTCGGTTCCCATTCCTATTCCCTTGATAGTCTTCAAAACACGCAACCCTCGAGTTGCAATATTGTCTGGAACTGTGTTGGATAGTTGCTCTAGAACAGCTATAACACGGTCGATAGCGATGTAGTCTTCTTTAGTAAATTCCTGTGCACCAAATGGCCCGAATGCACTGATAATGATTGTCGTTGCTGTAGTAAAGGCCTGGAAATCAAGAATCTTCGAGTCAAACCCATTTTCAGTGACGCGTCGGATGTTGACATAGCAAGTGATGATCTGACGGCAGGCTTGAAGACAAGTTTGCCGATTATAACCATAGCTATTATCAGTACCTGACGCCAGGAAGAGAGGCAGGTGTAACCAAACCATGAGCTGGTAGTGCCATAGCCGAGAGTGAAGCGTTAGTAAACAAGCAGACCGCTCCGTACACTTGCCCGGCGGAACATTGTCGGGTGACGCGAAAGGAGGGACCTTCAGCAATCGTAATTGCGCATCGATGCTCTGTGTCATCTGCAGCATGCCTGGAGTGACCTCTGTGAAGTTCTGATTGCGGTCAATGATTGATCCGGCTATTCGAGTAAGTGGGTGTAGAACGGATGCCTTGTGAACGGGCAAATCTCGAGAGTCGCTCAGGTTGGACTGGTATAGATCTATTGCAGCATTTGATATAGCTCCATGTACTCCAAGAATCAGTGAAAAATGCCGGTCTACCATGAGAATGTGACTCCAGATGAACGTAGCCCGGCGTTGAAACTCTGCGCTTTCATTTGGAGCTGGTTCAGCACGGTGGAACCCCATAATTTGAGCGATGTCTGCAGCCCGACGATAAGAAAGCCATGCACTTCGCAGCTTCCCATCATTGCTAAAGATCAACCCTTGCAGAGCCAAGCACTCGAGCCCATCGATGCAACTGACAATAGAGTCATCAGAGCATACGAACGTGGAAACACGGGCAACGCATTCTTCAATTAGGACCCATGATAGGCAGGGAAGCCCGAGAGATGGTAAATCAAGCTCTGAAGGGAGTTGTTGGAGACACAGTGCAATCCACAGAATGGCCTTACCAACCACAGCCGGGTGGCTGTTTGAAAGGGTTTCCTTCGAGGACGAGACCAATGATTCATCATAATCTTTGAATAATTGTACGCGCATAAGCCACCAGCTACTGCTAGCCTCTGATATGATCTTCAATGTCTTCTCGGAGGGTATCAAGGCTATCAGATCGCGGCGCAGTCTCCCCCAGTCCCGGTTGATTGTGCCATATGGTGTAAAATCGGGCACAACGCCGTCCGATCGTTGGAAACCTAACTATTAACTAGTAAGCGCGAGCTCGAAGCCATTTCAGACCCCGCTACGAGTTATCACACGAACTGTTTCGTTGTTAAAAAGAGACAAAACTGGAGCATTATCCGGAGCTGGTGTCACGGTCGCAGGACTCGATTCGTTATTGGGTTCCACTGAATCTATAGGCGATTTTGAGTCCCACTTTTGATTACCCCCTCCATCGACTCGTATCAACAGTTTCTCCAACAGTTTCTCAACCCGAGCCATCCGCTCGTTCAGATGGGTCCGGTCCGACTCGCGGGGATTCTCAGGTTCCGGGAATTCTTGGCTGCGACATGGCAGTCCCCGAGCGAGACATTCTCTGCAGCTCGGGTCGCTATCAGATGAAAAATTGCAGCGAACTTTGCGATGTTTGCCTATGTGGGCAGAAAACAATCGTTAGGGATAAATCATCCATAACAAGGGGCTCTTGTACATTGCCAGCAACTGCGGGTCCCCTTTCGGATCTTCTTCCGAGGCTCATCACCGGACCGCTTCTGTGGATCGTGGATCGAGTGCATCTCGCGGAAAAAAAAAAAAGTCTCACTAGTCACATAAAACGCGGGTGGCAAGAATCTGAGTGGTAAGAAGCTGAACTGGAAATTATATTCATAAGTTGTGCAGTCAAGGTCAGGGAAACTGGGCGCCGAGGTGGCGACACATCAAACAAAGCCCTGAAACCTGATCGAGTTGGCGCTCTCTGACCGCCCACTCGACTGAAATTTGTGAGATGCATTTATTATTATATCTCACTACCTTCATCTTGACTCATTTCCCCATTTCATCTCGAAAAGGTCTGGTTCAGCCATGATGCCATCGTTTCGAACTGCAACCCAGGGCGTATCTTCAAAGCGAAGTCCGTGATTGGCTCAGCGTGGAATTCTCGCGGTACAATACTAATGCTCACATCAGGGAGCTCGGCCTGCGGATGACAAATCGTTAGAGATAACACGAAGCTTGGGGAAATCACCTCACCTTCATCCTCTCAACCATCTGCCTAATCGGATCTAACAGCACTTCGTCTCCTCCCGCACCAACAAAGATTCTTGAAACAGGGATATCTTTCCACCAGCCCACTGGGGCTTTAGCCGGGCAATTGTACTCATCTTCTGTAGTCTGGCCCAGAAATACCCGTGCCCAGCTATTCAAAGACTGGGCCAAAATAAGGTCTTTACCCGCGTTTGCGATGGAGCTCGCGTGATCAGTTCCAAAGTCAACCCAAGGAGACAACAACATCGCTCCTCCAAGGGGTCCATCAACTGAGAATCTCGGTACGATCACTTGGGGATGCGGATGAGTGAGATGTGATAGTAGCGCAAGTGCAAGATGAGCGCCCGCCGAGTCACCCTGAAGAACAATATCTGATGGTCGCTTCCCCAGTATCTGGATGGCGTACCGTAAAATGGCAACGGCCTGTTGCAACTGACAAGGCCATCGGGCCTGTGGGGCCAGACCATAGGCAAGTAACAGCACGCCAATGCTTTTCCCGTGTTGCTTTATGTGTGCGGAGAGTGCTTCGAGATAGCTGAAGTGGCCTGGTAGCGCAGGGAGGCAGTAACCGCCACCGGGAAAGTAGATGATCAACTTTTCGGCAGCAGGGTCTCCTAGCCAGAATGCCGTTGTACCTTCGGGGAGAACGAGTATGTTGGGAGAGGTCTTTTGCTGTTTCATGTGGATTTCGTAACTTTTCTGAGCGAAAGTAGAGGGAAGAACAAGTCTGCGAGGTAGGTTTAGAATTGTTTCTTTGTCCCAGGAGAGGCCTTGGATATGTATCTAAGTATCTTTTCTGGGTATTGATGTTCAAACTCACTGTAGCTGCTCTATGGATGCATTTTTAAAAAGGGCACGCATAAAAGACAGTGCAATATGCTTGTAGGCTGTGGCACCCCCCTTTTGACCACGGAATGGAGCAATGATGGCAGTCCATATAGCAATGGCAACTAAATGCAAGGTGCATTAGACGCTTGCTTTATCAACATTGGGTATCTCTCATTGGCTACTTACGGGACTTGGCCACTGCAATCCCTAGACCTAACAATAAGAGAGCCATGGGGCAGGAAGAGCGTGGATTATTTCAAATCGGTTGGAAAATATTGGGCTCACAAAATGCCGTGGGTTGAGAATCTATGCAGAACTTTCAAAAAAAAAGAGAGATTCTGTTGGGTCTCGGTGCAGGGAGCTTTGAGTATAGTGTGGCAGATCCACCGAGTCGGCGGAACAAAGCCTCAGCCGTAGACTGATCGATCGTTTTTTTCTCCCGGGTCTGCAATACGCTGGGGTGATGTGCAAAGGAAAAGAGGGGCGAGAAGAAGAATAAGGAGAGAATGAACCTGGGATTGCTAAATTTTAAGGTGAATGAAGAGTTATGATAAAAAGTGGGAAGGAAATTGCGATCTGAAACTGGAAATGGACTGGCTGCCCGAGGCCGTGTAACACTACTAAATGCCCCCCCTTCCTCCAGGGGTCAGCTAAATTATAGTATTGACCTATGAGCCCTCATATTTGGAGTTAAGATATGTTTGTTTGGTATTCCCTATGCAGCATCCATGTAACTAACAAGAAGATGGATGGATCTACAGGAAAAGGCAACATATTGGGACATTTCAACCCTACATAGAAAAGGAGTCGATTACGGATACTGCATGCTAATTATATTGAAAGAAGTATTTATGTAGATCTATTTTATTTTTCTTTCTTCATTCTAGTCACGCCCTGCAACGGAATTGGAAACCAATTAGTTAAGTGAAAGTCATTATCTGTGTAATTATAGGTCAGGCCAAGGAGATTTGGAGAGGACAGAAGAAGCAGAACTAACATTTTAGATGAAGAATACAGAATAATTACACAGAGTTAGGAAAGCAGAAAAGCGTTAGATACATAAGGTGATTTGGCGAGCAAAGCCAGACGGAAATAAAATACAAATAACACGGACAGTGATGTATTTTCGCCCAATCGTCAACATCCAACTTAATGGGACTATTTTTTCTGGATTTTTTTCGGCCCAGTATCTTCATCTTCATCTTCATCATCGTCCTTCTTGCGCTTTTGCGCTTCAAGGTTTAGTCGGCGGCGTACTGCCGCCCTTGTCTCAGGACCTGTGTAAGCGGTACTAGTGGACGCGATACTGGGAGCCGCAGGGGTTTGAATCGGGGCCTCAGTCTCCTCAGTCTCCTCAGTCTGCTCCGTCTGCTCCGTCTGCTCAATATCCTCAATGGCAAACTGCATCTGCAATACCTCGAACGAACTAAAGGTCCTGATTCGTGAAATCCGGCGTGTCCCACGTTTGAAGGCCCCCAAAATCAAAAATGCCATATTATGCCCAAGGGCTGTCCCTAGCAGCGCCTCAAATTCTGGGGTTCCAGGCATCCAATCACGTATCGCGTCATCTGGCCAAGCGAGGCCATTAGATCCAGTGTAGATCTCGTCCTGCACAAACGAACGGGTATCCGTATTGCAAACGTCGATCAAATAGACGTACTGCAGAGTATTGATTGGGAAGAACTCCTCGTAAATGGCCTGGGAGACTTCTGACATGCGGAAACCTTTTGTCCTTTTTATTTCCTCAATGATTAGGACCCCAGGTGCAACTTGTCCTTCCCATGTATGGATATCACTGTATCTAGGGTCTGGTGAAGCGTCAGTTTCATCTATAGCGACCTTTTCCCATGCCCCACCTGTTGGTCCCATTATTTCGAGTCCCGCAAAATCGGCTTCAATCTGGATCGGAATATAAGGACTCAGGTCCATATCTATTTCTAGTTGCTTCGCTTTCCTGAGGTCTTTGAATGTCAGACTAGAAGGCAGAATTGGACATTTTTGCGGGGACGGGTCAGATGCTGGGGATTCGATCCTCTGCTGTAATAATTGGCCAGCGGCTTGTCGCTCGCTGTATTTGAGAGTGCTAGATAGCGACATTGGAGAGAAGTTGGAAATTTTGAATTTGCACTGGTATGAAGATTTTTGTAGAAAATGTGAGATCAATCCAAGGCCAAAAATGGGTATTGATGTTTTCTCTGTGTCAAACAGCATTGATAAATGCGAACTTGATGAACTGATAAGAACTTGTAGGTTCTGCACTTCGAACTAGACTTTGAGGTCTCTATTGAGGGCCATTAATAGATAATGAACAAAGAGAGGGACCCGAAAGAATCGAAATCAAAGGGCTAAATTTAAACCAAGCAACATTTGGGGCGATAGGATGTCTGTTTGATTGGACTCGGGTGCAGAGTTTCGATCATAAATAGTAGTATCCATGCTTTCAAAGACTGAGATAATGGACACTCCATTGTCTTTGAGATTTTGTCAGCCGTTCGGATGAGACCTCGGGAAACCATGATTTGACAATAAAGAATTGAAATGGTAAGCCATGTCAGGGCCACGAGATGAGAAATAAGAACAATGAAAGCCAACCACATTGTTGGCTGCTATAGTTAGTGGATGGAAATATATTCTTAATCAGCATACAAATGCGATGGATACGTAAAATCGGCCTCCGAGAATTCTGACTGAGTCTCTCGGTATAATTCATGATACTATAATATGGTATCCTTTTTTTTTTCTTTCTTTTTTTTTTTGATTCGGTCCCGAGTCAGTCCTTTGACAGCCATTTACCACCAGAATAACAGCCACTAATAACGATATTTCTATAAGATCCTCACATCATATGATAGTCAAATAGCACAGCTTACAATTAAAGATCTCATGGTCGAAAAATAGGCATTGTAAAGATCCAATACTTGCAGTTATCCCGAGGGTCTGATACTAGTAGTCGATTCTTTGTTCATTTTGTTATTGCTTTCCACGACTATAATGATACAGTTCTCTATATCAAAGCACTACGACCCACTAATATCATAGAAAACTAAGATGAAAAAAAGTACTTTTGCTTCGCCGATGCTGTGGGGGTGACCATATGTTAAGCCTCACCTGTTCCCGAGCTCATGCAGTGTAATCACATCATGGGGCCACTTTTGCTGCAAATGGCTGTGAACTAAATTGGGAGGCTGATTTCAACGTTAATATGGCATTTCTACTCCGTACAGACTAGGTAGCTAGACATTTAGTACACGAAGTACGGACACTGGTATGTCAGTAGGTCACTACAAAACATCAATCAAGTTCACCTATACCCACTGTTTGTAGAATGCTCGGGCCTGTCAATATGTGTTTATGCAGGGACAGGCAGGTGCTAGAATATGTGGTATTCCGATTGGTTTGGCGCTGGAATTTTTCATCCTGTGCCGACAAAAGCGCCAGGGAATGAATTCATCTCCGCACCTCGGATGTATGTTGTATTTTAATATTCAGGATTCAGGGGTGCATGTTTGGAATCCCACGCTAGAACCGTCTACGGGTGGTCCAACCCTAACTAGGAGGGCCAATGATATGATGGCTCAGGACTTTGTTGTCTATATTGTACATGTGTACGGAGTACTCCGTGCATATCGTATGGTTTGGTACTTTGTATTTCACATTGGACATTTCAACCGAACGCTTACAGCTACCTTTTCTCGACACTAGGGATATACTCCGCACTCGGAGAGACATATAATTGACTAGCGTCTTGTTATATCTCTATATCGTTTGGTGCCATGATCGATAGCTGTGCGAAATGATTCACGTGTTTAAACAACTGTCAGTACATTTAGAACGTTATTCCACCCCATCCCTTATCCATCCCACGTGCGATGGTACGCCAAGCCCTCTAACCTTGGCGGACGACTGGGGTTGGTTGGACCGGGCTTGGCATCACGTTCACTCAACTTGGCAATGAGGGTCAAGCTTCCCAGGGAAACATCAGGATTACGCACGTGCAAATACTGCTTACTTCCTATTCGTTCCCGCGTAGAACATACATGATCTAGCAACACCACTTTGCTAAGGGTCTAGCATAATTCGGAGATTTGAATTGCTATACATCACTATAGATTGTCTTGGCAGGAGGCTCTTGGCAGGAAGCCCGCTTGCAACTAGCTGCGAAGCTCGTTGTACTTAACAGAGCTATATTCTCTCGAAATTCGAATCGATTTCATCACAATAAGCTTTGAGATCAAGATGCGTGCCACTTCTATCTCTGTGCTGGCATGTTTTGCCTCGTTGGCGGCAGCCCAGACCTTCCAGCGTCTGGGTGGTTGCCCCGACTTGGGATGTATCTTCCCTCCGGACCAGTATGTAATATTTCATTTGGAATTGATTTATAGCTACTAATTGCTATTTGTAGGGTTGACTTCCTTGCGGGTCAGTACTTCGATATCCGTCTCGAAGTACACTCCCCCGTCAATGGTTCCGAAGCTCGTGTTGGCAAGCCCGACGAAAACTTCAAGCTCACTATCGCCAAGAAGGGCAAGAAGAGCAAGGCTGTCTCTGTAACTGAATTCTTCAAGATCAAGAAGGAGCCTGAGCTTGAGAAGTGGGACTTCACATGGTTTGAAGGTAATGGCCTCGTATCATAGAGTCCCTGGGGAATACATAAGCTAACAGAAACAGATCGCTTCGCCCAGGACGCAAATACGCCTTCTCTAGTCAATGTGACCTCCAAGATCTACCGTAGAATTGCCCTCTACGAGCCCGGCGAGTACGAGGCTACTCTGACCTACTATGGCAAGCAAAAGACCGTCGCCAACTGGTTTGTTCGTAATATCCCTACCAAGCGTCGCGCCAAGAACGTCATTATGTTCGTCGGAGATGGTATGACAACCAACATGATCACTGCTGCACGTCTCATTGCCCACAAGAGCATCAACGGCAAATACATGACCAAGATGGCCTTGGACAAGTTCCCCGTGCTGGGTCACCAGATGACACACTCTATGGACTCGTTCATTACTGATTCGGCCAACTCCGCCACCGCCCTGTATACTGGTCACAAGACTACTGTCAATGCTTTGGGTGTCTATGTTGACTCCTCCAGCGATTCCCTTGATGACCCTAAGTTCGAGACTGTTACAGAAATCTTCCGCCGTCAACGCCCCAAGGGCGGTGTCGGCATTGTGTCAACTGCCTTTTTGGCTGATGCTACCCCTGCCGGTTTGTCTGCTCACACTGCTAACCGTGGCGACTATGACCATGTCATCGGCTCTTACTACGACGGTGGTCTCAAGGACTGGACCGAGTGGGATGGCCCAGATGTGCTCCTTGGCGCTGGTGCGGAGGACTTCCTCGCAAGCGAGAAGCACCGTGATTACTTCAAGCTCTTCGCCAAGAAGGGCTACAACGTTGCCTTGAACAACACCGCACTCAGCAAGGCCTCGAAAACGGACAAGCTGCTCGGCGTTTTCTCGAAGTCCAACCTCCCTACTTGGCTCGATCGCAACGTCTACCAGTCCAACCTTTACAACCAGAGCAACTACCCCGATGGATCCGGCCGCGATGCAGATGATCTCCCCGGACTCAAGGACATGACCCTCAAGGCCATTGATGTGCTCGATAAGCGTCACCGCAAGGACGGCTGGATCCTTATGTCCGAGGCCGCCAGCATCGACAAGCAGATGCACACTCTGGACTACGACCGCTCCCTCGGTGAGCTTCTCGAGCTCGACGATACCGTTCGTGCCACTATTGAGAAGCTCAAGAAGCTCGGCCAGCTCGAAGATACCCTCATTATTGTCACCGCCGATCACGGCCACGGCTTCGATGTGACTGGCTCCGTCGACACTGAGTACTTGGAGGCACAGGAAGACGACCGCAGCAAGCGCAATGCTATCGGTTATTACGATAACTCCGGTCTCTCGCAATACACCGTCGCCGGATCCAACGCCTTGCGGTACTCCGAGGGCGTCCACTTCCCTGCCCGCTGGGACCCCAGATACTCCCTGCACGCTGGTGTTGTTGCCCACCCTGACCACCGCGAGAACTACAAGGTTCACAGCGAGGGTCCCCGTGTCCCTGCTGTGTCCGACAAGGAGCATGGTGTCGTTGCTAACTACAAGGATGCCGTTACTGGCTTCTTGGTCAACGGTACCTTGCCCGTTGATGCCTCACAGGGTGTCCACTCGTTGACTGACGTGCCCGTCTTTGCCCGCGGCCCATGCCAGGAGCTGTTCGGAGGTGTCTACAACTCGATTGACATCTTCTTTGGCGTGGCGGAATGCCTGGGATTGTCCCAGACCAAGGCCAGCAAGAACTAGAGGGGGTCTTAGTATCATTCTGGTGATAGCATCACTGGTTCACTGAAAGGTTGAGCCAAGTAATTAAGGACTCTGTCTTATAGCTTAATTTGTACAAGAGAAGAATTTGAAATTATATCAGTGAAAACTCATCTTGTGATTTCAAGTAATTTACATTCTTTAAATATCGAGCAACACCCCCAGCAGGTAAGTTAAACGTCTAATTCTAAACACCAAATGAAGTCTATTTACAATGGCCCAGCCAATTGATGCAGTATATCAGTCAATACTTACCCAAGCATATCTATAAAGCAACCATTTCCAACCCTGGAAACATAATATATGTTCACTGTGAGAATAAACGAATTTAGGTGGCATTGTTGGCACAGGTCCAGCTGGCCTTGGACGAACTGTCGTTAATAGCCACGCCGGAGACATAAAGTCCCAATCCGCACTAGTCTTGTCAGTAGGGAATTCAGGATCAGGGAGATAGACAAAACATACAATAGCACAAGCAATTGCAAGAATGACCAAGTTGATGATGGTCAGGACGGTCTTTTTAGTTGACGAGAACCACTTTCCCTTGTTCATCATGAGCCAGAAAATGGCAGGGAGTCCGTCTATTTTCAGTCAGCAATCCATTTTGCATCAATACATTAGTATCAAAAGTCGACTTACAGCTAAACCAGCTTCCAAATAGGGCGCTCTGTACAACAGATTAGCACACGCACAATAATAAATGCCGAGAGAACATACAATCAAACTCAACAACTCGTTGAACACTGGGATCGACTCTGCAATCACCCACGCAAGAGTCCAAGTGCTCAGGCCGATAGCGACCCATGTACCTGTAGCCAAGAGACTCTTCTGATGCATGTGGTGCGAGCGCTCGCCGCGGAAGATTCGAACATAGATATACTTGCATGCAACGTGGCCGAAGACAACACCGGCAACAATGACCTATTAGAAATTAGAACAGGTCCCCTGGTTAACCACAGGGAGACAAATAACGCACCGTTGGAATGGCCAGGCCGTAGGCAACCTTCTTCATCATAGGTCCAGCCGACGATAGAGCCGGAGATGCGACACCTGGGCCCGCGTAGCAGTAGATGACCATAGCGGTCACAATATACATAGTAGTATCGACAATTTGGAGCATAGCAAGAGCCTTGGGGAAATCGGCGGGATCTTGCATTTCCGACATGATACCGAAGAAAGAGACATGGGCAATGAAGGCGAAGACGATGTTGGTAACCGCCAAGAAACCTTCCTGGAAGGTCGGGGTCGTGACGATATCGTTCTGGACATCATCGGGGGCCTGAACGGCGATGGCAATCATGGTGGTGATGGTGGCGATCAGGATACTGAGGGCGGAGACGATGGACATCCAGAAGACCTTCTCTGCTGTCCGCGGGAGGGCTGCAATACAGCTGACAAGCAAGCCGATGACTCCGAAAACAATGGTGCAGGTACCGTGGTTGGTGATGGTGTTGAACAACACGGAGAAGGTGAGAATGTGGCTGGCCATCAAGAAGATGATGAACAGCAGCTGGCCGACGAAGAAGATTTCGCGCCCAATGGGGCCTAGAAGAAGCTCGCCAGCATCGCCCATGCTATGGACCTGGGGGTAACGCTTCTTGAACTGGCCCATGGTGTATCCAGTGTACCACGAGATAGCGGATAGGAACATAATAATGACAAATGCTCTTGGAGATGGTCAGCTTTCTTCCTGCATCATAGAGGCAGACATTTTCTTACGGGATAATTCCGAGAGTTGCTACTGCAGACGGAAGAGATAAAATACCAAGCGAGATGTTTTCAGCAACCATTACTAGATGAACAATATTAGAAAGGGGTTCCTGTTTTGACTGAGGTTAATTATGGGCTCTCACGTGTTCCAGCCTGCCTGTATAAAAGTCAGAACTGTGCTCTTTGATGCAATCTAAACAGCAAATAGATCGAGATACTTACCACCATGGCATGATCCGATACTTCACTTCCCCGGATTCTTCATTTCCAAAGGGATCATCTGTGTGGTCTACCGGGCATGACTTCTTCTCCATGTCGGTCGAGTCATTGTATACTTGATGGTCCTGAATAGGACGAGGTGCTTCGTTGAAACTCATATTGTTGAAATAGTATGTGGAAAAGTGAAGAAAGAAAAAAAAAAATCCGGGGCGAGAAGAAAAGGCACCGAAAATCGCGTGTGGAGGCCCAAAGATGAACGGTTGGCCCAGAGTTTTCGCTTGGCGCAGGCGAGGAAAGTTGGAATATTCAACCACCAGGTACCAGTAGTGTACTGTTTATGATGCTGACTGTGGGGAGATCAACGGTTTTGTAACTTTGAACTCGCTCAAGCGCACTCTGGGGGTTCCTCCGGGGTAAAATGCCAATCAGGTTGATGGCGTCGAAAAAAACGCGTTCATGGGCTTCCAAGGTTGGCCAGCGACACCGGGGAATGATTACATAAACATATATTCACCGGCGCGCCTGTTTATAGTTGTGGATTATTCGGTACTAGGCGAGCCAACCCCGTACGTTCTAACCATCCAAGGTTTGGGACCTGGTCGTTGTTCTGCACTCCGGCGACCGATTTTACCGGCCCGGCACCCGGCCCGGCGTGAAGGCACCCCCGTTCGGCACACTTAGAGGCCCCCGTTATATGTCTCCTCAGATAACATAGAAAGTTTTAGTCAAGTTTTTATGTACAATTTGTGTTTTACCCCAAATTTCAACCCCAGATCATTCAACCCTTTAAAAAAGTCCAGTCTTTTCACAAGAAGTTCGAAAATTTAAAGTAATTATGCATAAGCCTCGGGAACTAGAAGTGGCGCTTTTTAACTTTCCAGGGTTATCGCAAGTCCTCGGGACAGGAACTAGAATTTTCTCGAAGATGCTTACATTAGCCTAAACCTCGGAGTCCGACCTCGGGAGGATTTATTCAACCCCAGGTCTTGGTGGGTTATGTTCTAGTCCTATTGCAGGGAATGGGGTCGATTGAATTCCGCATGGATCCGAGATCCATTTTCTTACTTGGGATGCGGGGTGTGAAAATGTTTTTTTTTAAATATATATATATAACATAACTACGCGCTCTATTGAATACAGCTTGTGACATGGGTTAATTTTTTTTCCCACTGAGTCAGGCCAGTGAGGAGCTTGCTACCTAGGTATGTATAAGGTGTAACATGAGACTGTTGAGGCTGTTGAGGCGGTTGAGAGGGCGACTATCTTTTGTGGCGCAGTGGCGTTTGCTTGGTTTGTCATCCAGTGTCAACACGTGATTGTTATCTATGCACATATGTACATAGTTGTGACCGGCTAAATCAGTCACCCGACTTGCCGTAACCGCTAAGAGAGCCTTTTTGACACCAAACCAGGGACCGATGGGTTAAATAGTTTAAAGCGCTTGATGTACAAAATAGCTGCCGATCAAGAAGATGCTTTATTTATTGGCGCGCCGTCGAAACTGCAATATGTCATCTTGATACAAATGCGCATGATGAGGATAGGGTTTCGACACTTTTTGTTCATCAAAGTAGCCAAATCAGACTGATATAGCCGTGATAAGGACCCACAAATGCCAAAAAAATGTGATCATGTAGTGTTCACGCCACACCGGCCTCCGCGGAATTGTAGGCGTAACTTGACAAGTCTGAAGTCGGAACCGACTTTAACAAAATCAAGGCATACACCCAGAGCGCCCACTGCATGGCCAGCTTCATGCTCAACTTCGTGCACTGAAAAGTTATTTTCAACAGTTTCAGCATGTGCGAATGAAGGAAAATGGCAGTGGCGAATTAAAAGGCCACAAAATCCTACTTCTAAAGCTCGTCAGTTGGAACTTCAAGTCATTCAGACACCCTTTCTTCAAACAAGACATATACTCTTACCGGAATGGTTACCATGACCATTCCAAAGAATAAATGGGGTGCCATTGTTAGCAATCCGTTGACCTATCGCAAAAGCGGATACGCATTCAGTGGACGGCCTGAAAGTGGACAGTACGAACACTTTCAGTCGGATTCTTTTAACCAGGATACTTTTTCCTATGGACAAAACTCCTGATCATGGGTAAAGGGTGTTCTTACACCTTGCTTGGGAGACTCGCACCCTCTGAAGCGCTGCCTCGGAGATGGTGAACTGCAGTAAATGTTCAACTTTTGTGGCTTCCTTCGCATTTTCAGATTTCGAATCATGAATATCGACCACACTTTCCATTCACAGTATGCTATCAGCAAGATGCTCTCAGGTCAGATATCTTGATTTACTATCACATTATGTTGTATAAAAATTATATCAGCCATTTGTTAGTTCTAAACTAAAGTACTGGTTTTAGCGGAATAAATGCCCAATTAGTGGTAAACATTGGGCTGAGTGTATTATGAGCGGCGGTTTGTCAACTTTTAAGCTATAGAACGTTGCATTGTGTGACTTATTGTGCCGGCGCCATACACATCAGACTTCTTGAAATGACTGAGACTTCAAGCGCAAACTCCTAGTGTGTGACCACGCGAAAGATGGTAAAAAATCTCATTGGAGCTAGGTACCTAACTGCTTCTAAGAATATGGTTGACTTGAGGTGGTTGAACCTGGGAAGGTTCCGATATACATCTAGGCATTTACTTAAATTAATAGGATTCTATGTTGAATTTATACTACCCGTGGACTTTTTTTTCTATTCCACTATATAACACGCGTTAGTTAACAAACTGTAAGTTACATACATGTACTTTTCAATATAGTATTGCTCTTTTCTGACAGTGATGTAATCTGCTGTATATTACAGCAAACTTTAATACACGCGACTTCGCTCCCGAGCTTCCCAGGGCTTTGGTCTCTGCTTATGAGGCTGGCATTTTGGATGAGAAGTCGCGCAAGCGATACCGGAGTCGAAGAAAATTTGTAACTGCTACTCCTACTTTTGTCCACGAGTTCGTCTGCCAAGCGTTCTGGCCGCCTCGGAGCCACCAAGTCCAAGACTGGGTGCGACACATACAAGTCAATTGTCCCTCAGGAACTCGATCAATCACTGTACTTGACATTCAATTTGCAGAATTCGCCGTGTAAGATGTGGTTAGAAGAAACCCAACTGCCTAAGATATAACAGTACAAGACGCGGGTGCGGCTATAGCCTATAGCACAGGTCTTTTAAAGACTATTGGGCGGCCCCAGCTAGACACCACACCCTTTTTATCTCAGGCTTTGCGGGAGCCTCGTGCCTTTGAATATTACTTCTACAAGGCTGGCCCATGGCTTTCATGTGTCCTAGACCAGGCCTTTTGGAGAGGCTCGGTCCTCCAAATCTACTGGATAGAGCTAGTTATTTGAAATACGATTATCTCGCTCAGCGCGCTCTACGAACGACCTCCCATTCACGAGATATGAGGTCACCCTAGTCGATTATTAATAATCCAGCCGCGGTACCTAAAATATCAGTACCATCGTAAAGCGCTAGTATAGTACTCACGCTCGTTGGCTCTCCTGCAGCAACGTATTAAGCGGGGTACGGTAGACCTAATAGTGTTCTTGATCAGCTGTATTCTCTTCATTGCTATCGGAATTTTACAGGGGAGCCGCAAAGCTGCTCAGATCCTATACAAACAGGGTACGCGACTGATTTTAGTGCCCTATCAACAGCAACCTCGACTATCGCCACTCTCGAGCCTATCTTCCGCCGTTTAGGAATATAGTTTTTTATTACCAATAGACTATCAGAAGAAAGGTAGGATCTTTATTTAGCTGTTCTAGACAAGCGTTTTATATCGATTAAAGAGGTAAGGAACGTTCTGTGTAGCATTGTAGCCGAAATAAAGGCCTTCAAAATTGACACAAAGGCTTATCTACACCTAATATCAGATAGTCAGCTGCACAAGGTATCAGAGCTGGTAGCTAGACAGCAGCGCCTAAAAACCCGACTCTCTTTGTATACTTAAATTCTATACATAGTTCAAACATCGACAGTGCAACTACGCTTCTTCTGATAATATATACGAGCGTCTTTATCAAAGCAGAAGCTATACTGAATCTTAACCAAAGTGTGTATAACGCCTACGAATCTAAATTCGCCCAAATCATTGACTTGGCCCCTACCGCGGTTGTATATATACATAGCTCGGGAGGGAAACAACCGCCGTTTATATTTGAGATAGGCGTATTCCTCTCACTTTTTATCACAGGGCTCAAATATCCCTTTCCCAAGCTACGAAGCCAGGTATTACGGTATATAGGGGAGGCGCCCACGACACAAGGGCTGTTTATATACACACCGACCGCTCATATCGTGGCAATTTTCATTATGCTAGAGGAGAACCTCGATAACCTACCAGGAAATATCTCTCAAGTATATGATCTGCTGGCCAAACCGGGGTATATCCCACCAGTCCAGCATCGCACATGTGATTTCAGTGTGTCGACAGTTATGGATAAGGAGGGTAAGACGTGGAATTGGTTGAATTATATACTCCACTACTTTGACGAAGATGGGAAGATACAGGTCATAGACAAAACAGTGCTATTCCCTGCCTGATATAATCAGCATAACAATATTTTATGATAGCACGATCTTAACTTCTCTGTCGATCATGGGGCTCTGAGCTGCTTGAAAGATCGGGAGAATGTCTCTATTATGCGATCCCACGCAATCATTGGACCTACCAAGGTTTCATGGAGGCTCAAAGAAATTCTGCCGTCCGTCTGACGCTTTATGAATATACACGCAATATTCGTTTGATAACCGTCAATACCGCATTCAGTCAAAGGCACTTGAGCCTGATTCATACCAGTCAAATATGTAAATTCAATTGAGATCAATCCCAAATGTACTACCCTTCATTGTCTAACAAGGCCAAAGTCCTAATCATCTCATTCGTCAAAATCATCAACCCCTCATCAGCCCCAATCCCAGGCTTAGATAACAAAAACTGCGGTTGTGTTGCCAGAGCTACTTGCGTAGTAATCCGCGCCGAAATATCCGTTTCATTTGCAGATCCTCCAAGGCAACACCCGATATTTTCCTTAACACAGTACATCACCGCATCAATGGTGTTATGGAGACTGCCTAGATCAGGCGTTTTTACCTGCACATAGTCCACGGCGTCCGCGTCAGCGAAGTCCTGGATATCATCCAGTATATTACACCATTCATCTGCAACAATTTTCACATTGATCCTGCGAGAGGCAAGGATCTTTTTGATCTGGTGCAACCGTCGAATTTGAGATTCTTTGCTGAAAGAAATAATCGGAGATTCAATCAACACATCGTATGGACGGGCTACCTACTCAAGTTTCTTCAGGAAGTCCGGTATTTCCGTGTCGGTGAAGGCATCACCGATTGTGCCATAGACGTCAAAGTGAAGCTGTGGTCGATATCCAGGGTCCCCTCGCTCCTGGATACGTTGAGCGACAGACTGCACATAATTAAGTATAGTCTCGCCTCTGGGGCCGATGTCACTAACGTGGACAAATGACGCATGTGGAAGAAGGGCCACTCGTTTCATGATCATCCTGTCCAGTTGGTGGTGGTCATTTCGATGGCAGGAGGCGAGGATATCTATCGGCCGATGACTGATATTTGTCTTCCACTCGCGGGAAACGATTTAGGTCATGGTACACTTATTGGCGAGAGCGGTCGCCGACAGGAGAGCTTGACTGAGTCCGTAACGAACGGCGGTGTGGAGTCTCTTGTTTCCCAATTCTGGCCACGGCTGATCAATTTTGACCGCATTTGGGCGGAATTTCAGCACATCACATTCGAGAAGCCATGGTCGTACAACTGTATTGAGCAGCGGAAGATGTTCTTTGAGGATAAACAGAGAGTCGCGCGATGCAGTGCCAGAGAAGATAACATCGACACACTCTCCAATGGCTACAGTTCCATTCGGTAGACGAAGCAGAATTGAGATCACCTCTCCTGCCTGGACAACCTTCTTAAATCCCGATGTCACTGGTGCGATGTCGTCGGCTAAAGAATCATATTTGGGACTCTGTTTCACTGCCTGAAGATCCTTGTGGAAATATCCAGACAGCCCGCAGACAAAGCGAACATCAGTAGGCCGAAACCTTTCAAGATACATTTTCAAATAGTACTCTAATGAGGGGGGTTTTTTTTTGCTCCGAGGGCTGAGTTTCCATCTATTATATTTAGGCAAGTGGGAAAATATACTGGCTGAGTACGAAGTACATATAGATCAGCGATCTCTTTCTTTCCCCGGAAATATTTCGTATTTGTTATTATATAAATTGCCGCGATGAAATCCTCTGTCCGCCTCTTTCCAACATTCTTCCCACTTACACTCCTGTATATCATCCAGAGTGTCTCAAAGTCCCCTTGTCATTATTTGGTCTACCTTTGCTATGGTAGGCACATTCAAGAAATATATCCTACCGGAAAGAAAAGGATTTCACTGTCTGACACTCCATGATGTGCCCAAGCCACGTCCTCAATATGGCCAAATTTTGGTTCGGATCAAGGCTGTCTCGCTGAACTGGAGAGACTGTGCAATTGCGAAGGGAATTTATGCATATCCCGGTGAATGCTGTGACGTGCCCGGTAGTGATGGTGCAGGTACTTTCCATATCACCGCATGCATTTGAATGCCTGCTGACAAGTGCCAAGGAATCGTCGAGGAAATTGGCGAAGGCGTAACCGAGTGGAAATCTGGCGATCGGGTGGTCGCGAACTTTATTCAAGACCATTTAACAGTTAGACTTACCCCCGGAGCTGTCAAATCATGTCTTGCAGGTGGCAGACCCGGTCTGCTGGGTGAATATATGATCCTACCACAATCAGGTGTTGTGAGGATCCCTGAATATCTTTCTTTTGAGGAGGCTGCATGCCTACCATGTGCCGCAGTTACAGCATGGAATGCACTCTACGGCTCGGTGCCAATTCGGCCTGGAGATGTTGTAGTTCTCCAAGGAACGGGAGGAGTGGCGATGTTCGGCCTTCAAATTGCGCGAGCAGCTGGTGCTGTGACTATCATCACATCTTCCTCGGACGAGAAACTTGCCAAGGCTAGAGAGCTTGGCGCCACATATGGCATCAACTACCGCACATCAGACTGGGCGGCGGAGGTAAAAGCGGTTACGCATGGCCGAGGAGCAGATCATATCCTTGAAGTCGGAGGAATCGGGACCTTACCGCAGTCCTTCCAGGCGGTTGCATGGAATGGGCTGATTCATTCTATTGGCCATATCACTAACATGGTCGGTGATCACAAAAATGGCGGGCATAGTGATGCAACATTTCTGACAATTGACCCACCATACATACTCCGACGGATCATTGTCGGTTCTCGAGAGCAATTCCAGGATTTGCTGGCCTGTTTCACTGCGAATTCCATTCGCCCAATCATAAACAGGACTTTCGAATTTGAAAAGACGCAAGATGCTTATGAGTATCTTTGGGGTTCATCACACATTGGCAAAGTGGTTATCCGCATACCATAGCAAAAATACTGAAATTCATGTCTCTTGCATCGTGCATACTCATCTTTGTAGACTTTACCTCCAGGTCAGCGGGAAGCATTAGATTCTACGCCCAATTTGCTTTTAGTTCCTCATTTCAAAAAAAAAAAAAGTCCACGACCCTTACTACGACAATATATACTTATTTCACATAGCATAATGGATTGATTTCAAAACGGTGCTATTACAGTGCATAATAAGTCGCTTCAGATTGTGGCTTGCTTGTTGATGAGCTGGCAGTTAATCTATGAGCAGTGATACCGGAGGCTGGATGGCTTTCGCAGTAAGCATGGATCAAATCGCAAATCCTCGTTTGCTGCCAGGAGCCTGTCTACATGGTAGTCTTCCAGCCTTTCCATAAGCGAATGTATGGTTATGCCAGCCTCGTGTGCCAACAATTTTGTTTGGCAGGATCAGTAAACGGGTCGGGCCGGAAATCAAGGTGTACCGCGCTTGCCGACCTTGAGGTCAAATGGTGTGTGATAGAAATATAAGGCGGTATCTGGGCTGTGCATGAAGGACACCCACCTGGCAAGATGTTCTTCACACAAGAAACTATCCTCATTGTTCTTCTTGGTTCAATATTTTCCGGATAAGGTCCGGGATTTATAAACAGTGCTTGTTGTTACCTTGTTTCATGAGCTGCTACAAGGATTTTGACAAGGCACATTATCATTGGCAACATGATGTGTAGTGACAAGCCAGCAGTAGCCTAGCGCGGTCCACCGTTATAGATCCCTCCATCGCACTCCATATCCTTCGCAGATGCAGCCCAGTTGTACCAATTCACCTCCTCATCCATGCGCATGTTGTTACCGGCTTGGTCTTCAGAGGTACTGGGGAAATCAGTCGGCATGCCCTCCCCAGACCACAGCCAAGGTGCAACGGCTGGATTGATAGTTTGGTCGCCGAATTGAGCTTCAGGTACCATCGAGAAGTAGTTGTGTGAGAAAGCAGAAGGATTTTCGGGTTCGAATTTGGTTCTTGGATTAGGCGCCATGACTGAAGCAAAGTTTGTAGATTCAATGCTTGGAACTTCGTACCCGAACTGTCCTGCATCTACAGCAAGATACTCTGGCTCAGCGTTGAAAGCTGAATTTAACGTTTTATGGGACAAATTGGGAGCAGAATGCACACTTGGCTGTCTTTTACCAATGTGCATTGATGGATTTGACGGGTTGACAATGGCAAACTCAAATGCATCATGTCTGGTTTTATCTGAATGTGCCACCAACTGCCGCCATTGATCAAGGAAGAGATCTGATGAATTTGAACCAGATGGAAATGGCCCAGGGCTCGATGGGATTGGGGCAATGTGATAGCCCTGTTCCAGCTGTTGGACAGCTTGAGAGTCATTTCTCAACCGCCCGACCTCCATATTGCGATAATCTCTAGCCTTGGCCATCAGCTTTCGGAGTGGAATCCATATTCGTAGATTCCTTTCCATGTGTGATTGATTCGGTATTAGCCAGGGACTATGAAGAGCTACCCAAGCCCGCTCAGAAAGAGGTGACCATGGGCGTCGAGAGATCTCTAGCATCATGTAGACAATGGAGTACCAATGGGTATAGGTTTGGAAAACCCAGCGCCAGTGCCTACATGCTTCCTCGTTGTTCAGGGCGTGATTGTACTCGGCGACCTCGATACTGGCAACCAATAGTTTTGTCCTCAGCTCCTCAGAGAAGTCTTCATTCGGGGAGGAGAACAACAAAGGCAAGTAAATAAGTAGGGTCATCTTGGACATAACAAGCCGAGCGACCTTAACTATTACCCAGTATATAATGTTCCCCGAGTCGGTTGAGTATTGAAGAAAGTCTCGTTGAAGGCCTTCGTATATCTGTTGCAGCAAGCGACTTTGCTCTTCTGGGCTCGGTGCTCTGTCTTTGAAATCATGAGGGAACATCTGCCGCGTGACCTCGCTCATGCCAAAAGACACACGGGCAACGGACATATCAGTCAGGGTATTGTGAGCTTGAGGAGTTTGCTTTGAATCAGGGCTGAGGTCGGCGTCATTAAGATTAAGAGGTATTTTAGTATCGAAACTCGCTGTTGCAATTGTGTAATCGGTCCCTTGGTCCTCGGATGCTCTCGCATCCAACATGCACAGGGTCCACCAGACTCTTCGCCGCATTTCAATCTCATATGGGCTGAGATAATCAAAATGTGTTCCATCACGATGTAGTCCCAGAGCTTGGCCCATTCGGATTACTAGTCCCGTCATCATCCACACAAATCTCGGACTGTCATGTCGGCGAGCAAGACAAAGGAAGATGGCAAATGCCTGCACGAGAACAAAGTCTGGTACATTCAGAAAATCTGCTCTTGCAAGAGCATGTTCGAGGCCTTGGCGATATTTGAGATTGAGCTCGGCTTTCGTGGCTCCAAAATTACGTACTACCTAAATGCACCAGGATGTAAGCCTGCAATCCGCATGCTTGGATCTGTCAGAAAGTTGAATATCTAAGGATTTGGCTCACATCTTCTTCTTCCATCGATGTGACGGCGGCGTAGTAAATAGAGAACATCAAAGCTTCATTGGCCGGTGTGAGTCCCTTCATTTCGCGGCTACGCCAATCACGAACCATGTTTTTGATGGTGGGAAGATGAACGATTTGAAAGATAATGTTCACATTTTCGGAGAACACGTCTAGGAGAAAAGGAATCTGGGAGGGGAGTGGATGAAGTTCTGTTAGGTCAGGAAAGAAAGCACTCAAATTGTGCCCAAACAAGAATCCGTGACGCTCCGCCGGGGTCCGTTCAAGTTCTTGTGTGGAAGGGGTCATCTCCGGCGAGGCCTCATCATCCGAGGTCTCAGATTCTCCAAATGGAAGACCGCTAACGTCTGCCCTGAGACCATCAAGCTACAATACAAGTTAGCCAGATATTTATTGCATGTAGCAATGTAAACAAACTAAGGCGGCATACCTCGTCATTGACCCTAGACCAGAAGCCAGTGCTGACATAGCGGGTTCGGTTTGAATCTTGAAGCACCAGTCTCCCGAACTTTTTTTGCAGGTTAGCAGTACCATTGGAAGATGGGTTTGACTGTCGATCATGCGCGGAGCTTTCAGGCGAACCAACGCCGGATGACCCTTCAGCACCAGAGTTAGCTGCTGGTTTAGCCTGTTCCAGCTGAATACGTAGCTCTTGAACAAGGCTTTCAAGGTTGTGAAGCCTTTCCATCACCTCATCTGCTACTGGCTCGGGATCCTGGGAGGCTTGTAGGTTGGATACCGCGCTGTTCAGGCGGTCGAGACGGCGAGCCCATCTTGGTGGCCGGTCTGTTGGTGGAAGAACACACGCGATATTTGCGCGACGGCAATTAGAACAGGGCGCTCGCTTGTCGCAACGGACTTTCCGACTTCGGCATACAACACAGCTGCGTAGCTTAGGGGGTGTTGTGTTTCTGCCTGAGGCGTCAAATCTCGTGTTTTTCTCGGCGTCCGAGGCCGAGGCGAGCGCGCCCCCAAGGGCCCCAGGAACTGTGACTGGAGGCTCTTGTGACATCTTAGGACTGTTCTGGGCTTGTTTCAGCAAGCGATTAATCATAAACGGGCCCAGAGAAACCTAGATAATCGTGATCTCGTTCACCAGACAAATGGCCTGGAAGTGTTGGCCCATTTGACTCAGGGATAGCGTAGATTCATAGACGTGAGCGCCAACCAACGAGATAACGCCATTTCCGCCTCCATTTGTTAGGCTCGGGTTCTCCCCTCATTTTAGTACGTGTCGCGAAAAAAGAGCGAGGCCTGCTGCCTTGACTCGGATGACTTTCGGCGACTTTCTCGATAAGATGGTGTCAGCCAAAATGTATATTATGAAGCCCATCGTCCCATCCAAGGCACTTAAAAGAAGCTATCCACCACGCCTCTATCATTTCTTACATCAGAACACAGCCTTCCAAGACACTACTTGAGCAATCACAGATCCAGACAATGACGTCAAGCACAAAATCCATCGTGTTCATTGGTGCCAGCACCGGCGTTGGCCTTGCTGCCCTCAAACACACTCTCGCTGCCGGACACAAATGTATCGCGCTGTGCCGCGATCCCTCAAAACTCACAGCCATCTTCCCTTCAGGGTCAACACCAAATCTGAAAATCATCAAAGGCAATGCACACGACATCTCAACCGTATCACAGTGCCTCCAAACCGACGATGGCCGCATCGTCGATGCCATCGTGACCACCATCGGTTCAAAGCCAACTGGAAGTGGAATGAGTGTTGAGGATCCAGACATCTGCAAGAAAGGCGCAGCAACTATCTTAGATGCCCTCGGTCAGCTCCGAAGCACCGGCATTACCGGAAACCCACACATCATCGGTTGCAGTACGACGGGCTTCTCCCGCTTCGGCCGCGATATTCCTTTCGTTATGCGGCCTATCTATTACCTGTTTGTCAGCGTCCCTGGAGCAGACAAGGTAGTCATGGAAGACCGTTTCGCGCAGAGCGGGGAATCATTCACAATCATTCGTCCGACCCACCTTGTTGATGGCGAGTCGAAAACGGCTATCCGCGTGGGCATCGAGGATCCCAAGACTGGCCCTGAGTCCAAGGTTATTGGGTATACTATCTCCAGGGAGGATGCGGGGAAGTGGCTCGCTGAGAACCTTGTCTTGAAGATAGACGCGAAGTATGTGAACAAGAATGTGACCATTACATACTAATAGGAATGATGCCGGAGACAGATGAACTAGCGGAGGAGTTCTCGCTTGCTGGGATTGTCAAACTTGAGAATGACACATTGTAGTTAATATAATGCATTGCCGAGACTCTCATCTCCTTGTCAAAAATTCATACCGTCCATAGTTCACTCGCCACATCGACTCCAGTAATCATAGAGTCCGGGAAACAATTTAACCCAGCACTGTATACACTGGTCCATGGGGCTGAAATAGAACCACTGAAGACGCGAACAGGGAAAGAATAAGTCCATTAGGTAGCAGTAGTACCACAAGACGAGCGGATATCTACTCATCTGGGTAGTCGTTCCTAGAATCACTGTTATCGGGGTTTCATTGGCATCCTCTTACACAGAGCACGAAGTCACCGTGGAGGACTTTGTGTCTAATGTCCCCAGATCAAAGGAAGAGAGTTCAAGGCGATGGCATAGGAAGGGACCATATGTGATGGCAGCCTTGTCGAAACTTCTGCTAGCAAATTATCTAAAGATAACTGCGTCTTGGGACTGATAGGGCTCAGGGTATAAGCATTTGTTTCACTTATTACGCCGGCCTCAAAATTGAGAAACGCCACCACGATTGGTGCTTTACTTGTTTCCGAAATTGCCCCAACAGCATCAGTGGCTGCTCGTGAGAGGACTGTTCCAGAAGCAGTATAGCAGCGAAGAAAACCCCCCCAAGCTAGACTGACTGCATGCACTATGCTCAAGTATTTCTACTTACACAATTCTGACCAAGTAGAGCTCAATCTTGGTAGAATCCAGATGTGGGGGAGTTTTGCGACTTTCTAGGAAATATACAATCCTCATCTAGACAGAATTCCTGAATCTTCTAAAATTCAGGAAATGTGTCCAAAGTGACAAGATCAGGAAAATACCGTCTCTCATAAGTCACTCCGAGCTTGGGCTTTTATGGATAGAAAAAGGATGGGCTAGGTGCAAAACTGCACTGAAACCATGGGTATATTCTCCATATCGAATAGGTAATTCAACTTTCTTTCCATACAGACAGTCGGAATGCCACTGTATCAATTTATGCAGCGTGACAGGTAGATACATATGTCCTACAGTGGCATAGATCAGCGCGCGAGTTGGGACAGATCTCATGCCACCATTTTCAACGCTACAATTTGAAGGTATTCGAAGAAGTGGCACTCCGTTCACACCCTGCAAGAGATTGGCATCAAAATCGAACAATTCCATGCAGATCTCGCGCCGGGTCAATGGGAGCCTGTTCTTCCATAGGACTCTCCGCCGATGGTCTTCGATCGCCTCATTATTATTCGCCAGACTATCGATGAGTGTTGCACAAAACTATGGCTTACACACCACTCTGCATCCACGGCCATCCCCCGATAAAGTAGGGATAGGATCTCATGTGCGTATTTCTCTAAGTTCAGATGGGAAGAAAGACCTACAACATATGAATTACAGAGTCCTTTTTGGTAGTAATACATCGGCAGTTTCTCGCTATTGCTACTTTCGGTCTTCCTCGTGAAATCAGCTATAGTCAATTTGTATCGGGTATCAGCAGTGGTAGTCTGTTCGTTGCCTGGAGATGGGGTAATCGAGAAACCATCCTCAGGTGCATGACGATCAGTCGTTTTGAGATCAAAATGATGAATGGCCTCACTAATTCGTACCTTGCCCTGTCCACCATGCTGGTGGCTGGACTTGATGGAATGTTAGTGGAGAGGAGTCTTTTTGTGGGAGATTGCACAGAGCCTCTATCAAGCATGTCTGAGTATGAAAGGCTCTCTCTTGGTATTAAAGTAATGATGCTCCAAACCTTGGATGAGAGCCTCGTTGCCCTCGAGGAAAGTAAGATCTTGCATGAGAACCTTGAGACCCGATTGAATAGATACAGATCTCATAACCCAGGCTAAAATCGCCTCTTAACCCTTTTTGTATCCTATCGGTCCACTAGTAAACATTGAACTTTATGACTACATATGCAACCCAGTACTCTCTACATTGCTGGGATTAATTCATCAAGTAGCAAGCTCGTGATTATGCAATGCAATGCCGAATGATTGGTCACAGCATGTGGCTTTTTAAGCTAGATCCAATGGAACCCGATTCACGCGTGGTCTGCGGTGTTTTTCAGCTGCGCCACATTCTGAAATTCTGTCGATTAGGTACGGAGTACTCTGCAGAATAAAGTTGATTCGTTCGATTTCAGCTTATTTTAGTCTCGCAGATAGATCTGCTAAAATTGAAGATTATGTTTGCATACATTCAGCTCATCCAATAGCTCTCGGCAGTGGGTGGACACGGCCTGCGCCAAGTAAAGAAAAGGTCCAAGGAGGGCTACACAAGAGATATATCCATGAGGAGGAATATTTCCATTTACTATCGTGCGGAGCGGACAGAGGACAGAAGAGAGAATAGATCTAACTGACTACATGGTTCTCATCTAATTAGGGGCTACGCTCCTCAAGCAAAAAGCTATCACAATCCTACGATTCACGAGAAGAAGAAGAAAGCACATTTGCATCAAAATTTGGCGGGAAATTTACATTCTTTTTGATCACTCTACCTCTCCTTGTGGCGAGTACCTAGGTACATGTGCGTGCTTGATGTGCATGCTTCCAAATAGTAACCCTTCCCCCCCTTTACACATTTACAGAAAGCCCAATCAAGTACTCCGTACTGCTTCAGGCTCATTCATGATCAACCTACTAGTACCTATGTAGGTAATCCTTAGCTTGATATATGTATTTTGTATATATTCTCTTGATATGATTTTGAATATTTCCAATTTAGCCCAGCATTATACATATGCATACAATATGCACGTAGTGCCTTGCGACATAACCCACCTCATTACTCCTTGGCTATACCCGTACCTTTCTCTTTATTCGACGAATTGCAAAATATCTCTTCTGGTATCAGGCCTAGTTGCCTTCACTCCCATGATGCTTATCCCGCTCTCTCATGAGCCGGAAAATGTTGAGCTTGTCTCAATACTCCAACAAGCCCAATCCCTCGTCACCGGTCTTCTCAAAAGTAGCCCGACGGATCCATCAAGTCCGATCAGTCGCATACCCAACCTCGAAGGCATAGAAGCCATTCAACGTCTAGCGATCCCTGGCGAGCCACAAGATATCACCTCAGTCATACGTGAAGCTCTTTCAATTTTCGATAATCGCATGCGTCTTGACCATCCAAAATGTTTTGCCTACATCCCGTCATGTCCTTCGCCTCTGGCGTACTTTGGGGATTTTCTGACCTCTATCTTCAATGTCAACGCGTCGATGTGGACTATCAGTTCTGGGCCAAGCGCCATCGAGGCTTCTCTTATACTTTGGTTGGCTAGTCAGGTGGGACTTCCTTCGTCTGCTGGGGGATGCTTTGTGTCTGGTGGTTCAATGGCCAACATGACAGGCATTATTGCCGCAAGAGACCAGATGCTCCTCCCAGAACAACGCGCCAATGCAATAATTTATGTATCTGACCAAACGCACATTTCTGTGGCCAAAGGTCTGCACATGATTGGCTTTTGTGACTATCAAATCCGGGTCATTCCCACAGATAGCAAGTTCTGTCTAGACTGTAAAGCATTGCAACAGACTATCGATGGTGATCGGCGCATTGGCCGTCTCCCGTTCTTGATCATCGCCAGCTGCGGAAGTACAAATACTGGGAGCATCGACCCACTGCATGCGATTGCTGATATCACTCGGAATGAGAGAATGTGGCTCCATGTTGACGGCGCTTATGGTGCATCGATTGCACTCTCCTCGACCAAACGCCATCTTGTGGACGGACTTGGACGGGCGGATAGTATCTCCTGGGACGGGCATAAATGGCTTTTCCAAACCTATGGTTGTGGTATTGTTCTAGTACGCGACAAAAAGTCTCTCGAGGATAGCTTCAAGATCGACGCAGAATATATCCGGACATCACTTGCACCAGATGGATCGACCAATTTCTATAATGTCAGTCCCGAGCTTAGCCGTCCCGCTAGGGCTATATCGTTATGGTTCACTTTGCGCGTTCTTGGGCATAACCGCATTGGTGAAATGATTGATCAAGGATTTACCCTTGCCTCCACGGCAGAGCATGAACTGCGACTACTTCCAAACTGGGAGATCGTAAGCCCAGCCATTTCAAGCATTGTGGTATTTCGATTTTCGCCCCCTGGTTTGGATATTGTGACAGCGGACTCGTTGAATTCAAAGATTTCTGCCAGACTTCTTGATGAAAACTCTGCTGCTATCATGACTACCAAAATCCGTGGCCGCATTGTGCTCAGGCTATGTGCGATTAATCCTGCCGTGCACCCAGATACAATTTCTCTGATCGTCTATCGAATGAATTCAATTGCAAAAGAAGAGCTGTCATTCATATTGCCAGTAAAGGAACCACAAGCTGTTCCAAACTATATACGCACTGAAGGTTATACTCCCGTGGGACTTAAAAGGTCGCGCATTTGACGTATCAACTGAAAAAGATGGTTTTGGTATTTCAAAGGGTTCAAAACCATAATGAAGGTCATTTGGCTTCCGGGTTTATGCGACTTTATTGTGTTTATTTATTGTGTCATGTTGGACACTTAGCTTACAAGACATTGGTCATCTTTACATTTCTTGCAAAATCACTTAGTTCAAGCATTGTACCTTACTACAGAATAACCTAGGAAACTTCAACTATACCATATGTATTGCGCGGCTTGAATATTTTGGTAATTTCTAGACGTTTACATTGCACCCAATCTTTTCTACCTCGAACAATATAATTTTGGAAATTTGATAGAGAAGCTGGATATACGGAGAACACAGGAGCGACTACTATGTGCATATTGAAGTAATCGCGCCAAGCGCCCAGATATCATCTTCTCAACAATAACTTGATACTACACACAATCTACGCATAACGCCCGATTCGAAGACATTATTAAAGGTGCTTCTCGCCAAGTGTAAGAAGCAGAGATAGGGCCAGTGTCATGGAGCAAACAGAAAGATGTGGTCAGCTCGAGTCTTGCTTACAGGTAGATCCCTGCAATGTCAATCGAAGTCTATTCCGTCCGAACAAAGAATTCAGCGATGTTAGATATCACTTTTAGGAAAGAAACCTTAAGCAGAAGTGAGAGCAGAGGTTCTAGGCTCGACTTACGGCAAACAAACATAGACAGCTTTAAGTCCCGGGTTCGCTTCTGTTATACCCAATAATTATTTGGAGTGGAATGGGCCTGACAAACCGTAGGGTAAGTGAAGATTGCTCTCATGATTTGCCATATAAGACCAGTATGAAATGCAGTCTATATTCAGGGGCAATTTCTTAGAGCCCAGTTACCAACTGAAGACTTCCATGCCTGTAAGTAGCAGTTGTTTATAGTGATTAATGAAGTGATAAGGTTTGCCTTTTTTTTTGTCTTAAAGGGTATAGTCTAGATATAATTAGGACAGACAAGCATGTTCAAGATATTTGTTCAAAATATTTTAATCTATTATTTATATTCGAGAGCCAACCAGTGTACTCTAAGCATAATCTATATGCGGTGTATATACAGTGCATGTAATGTGAATGAAACAAAGCAATATGAAGCAAGACGAGGCCACCTAAGTGTCAGTGTTGGCGCAGGAGAAGCTGTTGCTGTTGGAGCTCTTGCTGATAGCCGTGCCAGAAGCATACAGCCCAAGAACGCACAGCACCAAACCGAAGCAGGCAATGGCGATGTTGAGGATAGAAAGCAAAATCTTGCGGGGAGAGGAGAACCACTCGCCGCGGTTGAGGTGGAGCCAGTAGATACCCGAGAGACCGTAACTGAACCAGGAAGCGAAAAGAGCACTGATCAAACTGTTCAGGTCGCTGAAGACAGGGATAGCTTCGGCGATGATCCACGCAACGACCCAGCAAGCCACACCAAGACCAACCCAGAGACCGATGGAACGCTTATTGCGCTGATGCATGAGATCCGTCCCGGCACAGATGCGGAAGTAGATGTACTTCAAGCCGATATGACCGTTTACGACACCGGCGCCGACAATGGTGGGGATAGCAATGCCGTAGGCAATCTTGCTCATCAAGGGACCCGCGGATGTGAGGGCAGGGGAATGCACATCCGTGCCAACATAGTAATAAATGACAACGGCAGCGGTTAGGTAGAGAGAGATCTCAAAGGTCTGAAGCATGTACAATGACTTCTTGAAATCTTGGGGCGTCTCCATCTCGGCAATCAAACCGAAGAAGGCGACGTGGGCGCAGTAAGCGAAGACGATGTTTGAAACGGCCTGGAATGCAGTGTAGAGGTTGGACTCGACAGTGGCGTGGATGACACGGCCGGGGTGACTTTCGACTCCCACGGAGATCATAGTGATCACGACAGCACATAAGATGCTGAGGAATGATGCAAACGAGATCCACGTCATGCCCTTCATGGTACGGGGGATAGAGAGGGCGAGCGAAAGGACCATACCAACGACACTGAAAATAATGGAGCAGGCGCCGTGGTTGGTGAGGGTGTTCATCATGACACGGAAGGTCAGGATATGGCTGCCCATGACGAAAATACAGAAGAGGAACTGGCCAATACCGAAGAGCTCGCGGCCGAACTTGCCCAGCAAGATCTCACCGGCATCACCGAGGTTCTGAATGTGAGGGTACCGTTCACGGAAAAGGCCAATGTTGTAGCCAGTATATGTTGCGAGGAAGCCGAGGCCGACAATAAGGATGATACCGGGGACGAGGCCCAGGGTAGCGATGGCGGTGGGTAGCGACAACACACCTAGTGAAACTGACTCACAGATCATGAGCAAGCCACATTGCCTGAAGACACCTCACATTAGCACAGTGAATTAAAGAGATTCCTGTGTTCCCTATGATTAAACATACCACCACTTCAAGGTTTTATACTTGACTTCGGCGTACTCCTCGTTACCAAAGGCATCGTGTACCTCCCCAGCCTTGAGCTGGCCTTCCTCCTCGAATTTTGGTACATCCTTCCGCTCAACGATCTTATCTTGCTCATAAGCAGGTGGTGCTAAATTGACGTCCATTCTGTGTAGTTGAAAAAGCAGAGGACTCAAAGTGTTGAAGATGAGTTGAAGAAGATGTTTTTAAATCCCAAAGAACCCAAGGGGACCTGGGCGATCTTATTGTTTCCCCATTTTTTCTCGTAAGAATTTTTGCCCCCCTCTTATAAATGGAAAGTTCCACAGAAATTCGATGCAACTCGACGGTTTCACCAATAGCGTGTCCTAATCCGGAGGGACCCGGCTAATGACTAGACCAGTTCCAATGCCGAACTGCACTAACCCAATAATTGCTGACTCACTCTAATTTGGTCATAGAAACCTTGGAATTGGCTGAGTAGCCCCAGTTTTGTCCCCAGTTCCCACTCTACATTGCCTGACTGTCACATATAGTGATCGCCATCCCCGTTATTAAGCTTTACATTATTTAGTTAAAGAACACATTTTTCTATATAAAATGGAACAAGATAATACAATATTCACCATATATTGTGGCTTTTATTTTTATATCAGATAGACTTTTTTTTGTCCCGAGATCAGATCCTTCACCGGGATCCCGGTTCCTCGGCTTCTCAATCAAATTTTTTACGTTCTCACCGAGTGGCGAGTCACCGCCCCACCTGAACTCCGGAGTAGAGAGACAACTCCGGAGTCCTTTCTACTTTGTATGTCCAGGAAGGTCTCGTGCTCCAAGTGGATTCAAATTAGTTTTAGATACCCCGGGTCTAATCTCCTCTATATTGCCGTTGATGCTACATCTTCCTCCAGGTCTCTTCCAATTCGTCTACTTATCCCCGGATTAGATTTCAAAATATTAGTATCCTGCCTAATAGGTGATAGTTCCAGTTCTAAATGGACCGAGCGTTGTTTTTTTTTTCCTTTCGTAATAACATGAGATAACCTTAATTCTGATAAGCAACGTGGCTGTGAACATTTAAAATTGATGTCCATGCGATTTGATTGAGCGTATGGACTTTGTCCAGACCAATTGGTTCCAGCCATCGCTTACCATGCCTTTGCGAGAACTGCCTGAAATATCAAGTACCTTGCATAACTTCGCCCCTGGAGCGGACCCCGGGAAATGCAAATTAGTACTACTCTGCACGGTCTGCATAATCTTTCTGCATAATCCGAAACTACTTCGATGATTTTGCGGGTGATACGGCTCAAGAATCAGGACACCCCGGAGAAATCTTGGAGCGCAGCGAACACATGGCCACAGGTTCATTGTAGATCTAACCTTGGGTGCTCCCGAGATCGGTCCACGGACTCCTGGAGGCACTGCCCCGGGGTGAAGGCTGAGTAATATCCTTGAATATCCTGTACCTGCCGTTCTGGGACTAGTGGGGCAAGGAACGTTAGTTGGCCCAATATGGACTAGCGCGGTCAGGGTTGGTCAGCAATGCCATCGCGATCAGCAAGTTAACGACGAGGCATGAACGAGACAGGGTCTAGCCAATCTACTGGATTCTGAACTATAATCTTGATATACAAGCAAGGGCTTGAATTATATCGCGCCGGTGACTCTGTTCAGCGCTATATGGCATGACTCCACAGCCGCCACCCATCCACCCTTCACCATGGCAGCCGTTGCCACTGCCTCTATCACACATAGAGTTGGAGGGTATGCTGGATGCAAATGAGCCGACACAATGGATGCAAGAGGATAACTCTTTTAATACTAATACTGGCTACGAATTCCAACCATTTCCCTCAGACATCAGTGATTTGGAATGGTCGCAATGGACAAACTATGAGTCACACTTCATACCAAGCGCTGATGCACAAGCACAACCTGGACATCAAGATCATGAAGAATTAAAGGTTTCAGGAAATACATATGATCCTGCTCTGCCTTTAGCAAGGGAATATGTTGACCCATCCCTGTCGCAACGAAGTCTCACCAATGTTTCCCAGTGGCTTGACGGGGCATATCGTCCTCCTGTATCATGTGCTCATTGTCGCAGACATCGGCTACAATGTCTGATAATTCGCACTGGCCCCGCCAACCCAAACCCCAAAAATGCCTGCTCAAGCTGCGTGGCCCTTTTTCGGGAATGCAGCTTGGCAAAGGGAGAGAAACGACTCCCGTCGGGCTTTGAGACTTTCTCTCCGGTCTTAGGTCATCTCCACGGTGTACCGGAAGATGGAAACCCATTACCCGCTACCAATACATGCATGGACGATTGCGATGACCGAAAAGAACCTAAACAGTTTCTGAGAAAAGGAGCTAGAGTTCTCCGCGAGTGGTTCTATCAACATCAAGAATATCCTTATCCAACAGATGCACAAAAGAATCAAATGGCAAACGAGACTGGCTTCTCCCAAAAGCGCATATCAACCTGGTTTGCAAATGCTCGCCGCCGTCAAAAGCAAAAGATCCAGACTGCAGGTCTTTCTTCAACATCCCGTACTCGCTCAGGCTCCCCCATGGTCACCAGCACGCTGTCATCCCTGACTCCCATGGAGCGATGGCAGGCATCCCCACCAGATGAGGAACCTGTTCCAGAAGCGGCAATTCAGAATGCCCTTGCCTCTGGCTCGATAGAGTCGGACGATAGCATTGACCCATTCCAGCTCGATGGGTCTACCATGGATTTCTTCAATTTCGATGAGAGCTCGTCACATTTGGCGTCCTCGGTATCGAGTATTGGAAGCAAAGCGTCTGAGACATCTGATAGCGCCTCTTCAGCATGGAGCTACCATTCCTCAGCAGATACCGGGCTGCCATTCCCACTACTCCCCAAACAAACCAAACCCAAACGCATCCGAGGACGGCAACGCGCAGCAGTAGATCATCATTACCAGTGCACATTCTGTACGCAGTCTTTTAAAAAGAAACACGACTGGGCCCGCCACGAGAAAAGTGTCCATCTCACCCTTGACTCCTGGGTCTGCACTCCAAATCTCAGCGAAGTCCAACAAGCGTTCGACCTCCAGTTTTCTGAATGTCCCTTCTGCGATGTCCTTTTCCCAACGCCCGCCCATTTGGAAGAGCATGAATTCCAAGTCTGTGCCAATAAGCCTGCTCAAGAGCGATCGTTCAGTCGAAAGGATTATCTCTGGCAGCATCTGCGAAAATTCCACAGTTGCACGAAAGCCCCCGTGGCTGACCTTGAAGCCTGGCGCGGATCGGTCGCTAACGTCGAAAGCCGCTGTGGATTCTGTGGATGCTCACTGTCTACCTGGTCAGCTCGGGCAGAGCATCTGGCGGGTCATTACAAGAAAGGATCTCGTATGGATCAATGGGAAGGTGATTGGGGTTTGGATGCATCTATTTTGAGTGTTTTACGCAACGCGGTCCCACCCTCTCAGCAGGCCATCATAAACATGTCTGCTTAGCGCCGATCAATGTTGTCTACGTATATACGAATAATGAAAATAATGAAAATAATGATCACATAATATATGCCATTGAACTATTCATACTGCGCTGATCATGAACGAAATTACAAACTCAAGCTACCCCATTTTATGCCGTAGTCTGCCATTCGCGATTGTACCAAGTCCCCATGCCCAACATAAACAGCAGGAGGCTGCCGTCCCTCACGACGTCTTTGAAAAGCTGCACGACCATTCCCATACCACCAGACTTCCCACCAAGCAACACCTTACCACCAGTCAACAACAACTCTCCCGTCACAAAGATCGCAAATGGATTCTGTGCCGTTGCAGGCTTTGGCGGGGGAGTACCGAACAACGCAACCGAAGACCCAATAATGAACAGCAGATAAAAAGCAACCGACAAAGCAAAGACAGTATGCATGGTCTTCCAAATCCGAGCTTGCTTCTGCTCCGCCTCCGTTGGCGGCGCCGCTCCACCCAGCATATTAGCAATGAAAGGCGGCACGCCAAGCATTGTTGCGATAGCAGCGGGCGAGAATCCAGGTGCTGGTTGGTTTCCTGCACCAGCTCCTGGCGGGGCATTGGGGTCACCGCCGGGTATAGCACCCATGAGAGAGTTCAGGAGTTTGATGGTGGGGTCTTCGGGTTCGTCAGATGGCTGGCCCTGTCCTTGGTCCTGTCCGGCTTGTCTCAACATCGCACGGAATGCCTCTTGCTGGGCCTGGAGGCTGTTTGGAGCTTGCGGATCGGGATGCACGCCCTGGCCTGGTTCCGGGGCGGATTGTCGGAGCATCGAGAAGAACGCTTCCTGCTGCGCGCGGATCGCTTCTGGTGACTGCATGTCTGGTTGGGGCGAAGATGAGGGTTGGAACTGCGGGTTTTGTGGTTCTAAAGAGGGGAATCCGGAGATTGCACGCTGGGGTTGGGGGGATGGGGAGGCTTCTTCGCGCTCTGTTGTTGACTTCAGTTAGCATTGTGTACTGGCGTAGCTGATGAAGTAGCATGTCTACTAATGCTACCAGGGGGTCCCTTGGCTAGGGCTGGGAATGCGGATTTCATTTCGTACCGGTTTGTGGCGTGCGTCCGCTGAGACTGGTGATTTTGTCCAGGCGCGCTGAGCCTCCTTCCTTGATCTTTGCCTCGCGGCGCTCGCGGCGGATTCGGGCAGATCGCTGTGCGGGTGATTCGTCTGCCATCGTTGTGGGATCGAGAAAGTATATCAAGATTGCTGTAATCAGGGAGTAGCAAGATGGTTGTGCGATTACAAGTGGGATGTCGTTTGGCGAAGGCCAAGCTGGATGTTGCCGATTATGTGTAGTCCCGTGGCGATAAGAACACCAGCCACAACACTCCCTCTACTTTGTACACGAATCGACGACCACACCTGATTGTCTCTACCAGAATCATTCAATTTGTCATGTGATGCTCTCTTTCAAAGTTCATCTATCTGCTTGGATTTGTTGGTCACTTTACCGGGTTATTAGGGTGATGGCTACACAATATCGAGCATGCACAAGGCTCTCGGGAGCTCTGTTAGATGACCAGTAGTAAGTATCTCTCTGCTGGAACACTGTTGAAATCCAAGGGAAACATAATGAGATATTCTTGGTATATTCTTCTAAGCAATGCTTATATAGACGTCTATATTCAATAACAAAAGTCCTGCACAAGCTGAGTAAATACCTTCTCAAACTGTTGAAGACTCTCAACTTCGACCCATTCCTCCTTGGCATGAAGGCCCTCTCCTGCTGGGCCATATACAATAGATGGGATACCAACAGCGCCGAGCAAGGCCGCATCGGTCCAGAATGGACCAGCCTTAACGGCAGGCTTGCTCCCAAGCACAGCAGAGGCACAAGCAATCGCCTTCTGCACGAACGGATGATCGGCTGCCACCTTCTGTGTAGGGCGTGACATGGTAATACGTGGCTCGGCGTATTTGAAACGAGGCTTTTGCTGGGAAATTTCTTTCAGTAGCGCGCTGATATCTCCTAATATGGACTGTTCCGTTTGGACTGGGACAGTGCGGAATTCGACAGTGATAGTACACTTGTCCGGGTAAGAGGAAGGCTCTTCGCCACCCCGAATCAAGCCACAGTGTAGCGAACCCTGGCCTAGGAGATCGTCTACTGGCAGCTGAGATTGGTACTTCTCCAAAGCCTGCAAGAAGGATCCGGCATACAGGATGGCATCTTCTCCTGATGCAGGGTCAGATCCATGTGCAGCAACTCCCAGGATATCAACTTCCACCCACACAAATCCCTTGTGGGCAGTAAGGATCGCCCCTTGGGTTGGCTCGGGAAGTACAGCAGCATCAACGCGCCAGCCAGCCTCAATCACATCCTGAGTTCCCTGCGATGCATCCTCTTCATCTGATACTGCAGCCACAATTACATCGCCCCGAGGTATACGGCCGCTAGCTTTAGTTGCTGCAAGGGCAGCTAATCCTGCAGCCAGACCCCCTTTCATGTCGAGGCAGCCCCGGCCAAATATAACCTCTTTTCCATTCTTGGTTCCAATAAACCCGGACAGGGGATCTGTCTCGTAGCTGGAGAGACTGACGGTGTCTGTGTGGCCGTTGAACATGAGAGACTTGCCACCTCCGCTGCCTCTCAAGACTCCTATAATGGATGGTCGTCCAGCGACCTTCTCAATCCAGTGATACTCGATGCCTCGATGGGCGAACCAGGCCGCGAGGTAGTTTGCGATTTCAGTCTCGCCCACTCCATCCGTTACAGACAAGGTCGGGTTGGAAGAGTTGATTTGAGTGAGAGTTTGAGTCAAGCCCACGACATCTTCAACAGAGACGTCTTTGGGGATTGGATACTCGCGTGCACCTTCAGTGCTGAGAAGAACGACCACAGAATCCTTTTTCAGAAGTGAGGTACCCTCCTTCGATGTAGCCAATTGTCGCAGTGCGGCCAAAGATGCACCTCCGCATGGCCCAGCTGCCACGGACTTGGAAGTCAGATACTGCACAGCGCAGTGGCTCTCATATGATGAGACGGTGACACAGGCATCAACCAGGCGCTGCATATCAGGCCATGCAGTAGAAGATACTGTGCCGCAGTCCATACCATCCATGATCGTGGAGGAAGTTTGGACAGTAACCAGCTTTCCAGCAGTCAAGCTAGAAGATAAACATGCAGCGGTGTCAGGCTCGACGGCAACTACAGACATAGGCGTGCTCTGCGACTTGCAATGCTTTGCGACCGCATGCGCAAGGCTGCCCACGCCAGCAGGGGTGATCATCACACTACCCAACAGACCAAGCCGAGCAAGCTCATTCTGAATTTCGTGCATCATAGTAGAATATCCCTCCACAATCCACGCAGGAACATCCACATACCCCTCGAACGCAGTATCCTGAATGAGGAGTACACCGCGTCCCACACGTGTCTCATTCACAGCCTCCTGCACCGCCTGATCATAATCGCCCTGAACAACAACCAGCCTAGCCCCCTCCCCAGCGATAAGATCCCGAGTCGACTGGTTCAAAGACCGAGGAACAAAGATCCGCGCCTCGATACCGAGGAGTCGAGCCATGAACGCAACCGCCCGTCCATGGTTCCCCATCGAAGCCGTCGTCAAGACAATTGATGCTTCTTTTGCTCGGCTTGATAGTTCATCGAGCGAGACAGTAGAGGGCAGGCCGAGATGCGCTGCAATCGCTCGGAAACAGCCCCATGACGCTCCCAGAACTTTAAATGATGGTAGGCCGAACCGGTTACTCTCGTCTTTGACCAGAACGGTGCCAACTCCTAGCTCTGCCGCGAGCTCTGGGAGTTGGACTAGTGGAGTTGGGGCATAGTTGGGGAAGGATTGGTGGAATGCTGTCAGGCCTTCGATATGCGTGCAGGTACTGCTCTCATTTGCTGCCGCAAGGTTGAGGTAGATTGACCGTCGTGATGGCATGCTGTGCGTTCGGATATGCTTAATTGATCTGCGCAATGCAGGTGCTTTATTTATTGCCGGCTACACCATTCCCAATTAATTTGGGCCTTCTAGGGACATCGCGCCTTCTGACGACATGTCGGGTCAAGTGGGGACTCTTCTGACGAAATCAACTCCTACAATATATTTTTGGCGTTTAATGAGAGATTTTAAGAATTTATATTATGTTTATTTCATTAGGTAAGAGTATATCTCTTGTCCAGGTGGATTTGACGCTAGCGCTTGTATACAGGTTGGTACAATGTCTTGAGGATTATTCTAGGGTTTATGGTCACACTCGCTGGTTGCAGTGAGTCCACAGTGATATTCTGGGAACGACTGTTTAAAATTGTGCTTGGACAAAGCTTCAAAGAGTACTTTGTCTGCCACTTGGATTTTTGACATATTTTATCTCCATTTGTAGTGGGTTTGTATGGTTAAGATACATTATGTACCTATTTAGGGTTCGCAGATGTTGCGGGAAGGCGTCGCTCCCGAATCGTTAGGCTTACAGGGTTGGAACCGGCCATTAACCTCAGGTCTTTTCGGTCACCCAACAATTATTCAGGCTTCTAGTGAAAATATTCGGCTAGTAAATTTGATCGTTGCTTCGACCGTATCCACACCTGTTGTGAGAAGGCGCTGTCAGATTCATAGATTGGTAAGTGGTCTCGGACTTTGAGAAGACTGGTTTTAATCTAATAAAGCCCTTGTATATTCTAACCTTTCAGCTCCCGCCGCCTGCTCCGAATTAAATAGTAGGTCCTTTCAATAGACAGGCTATTTGATCAGCGTCACTTTATCAGCAAAATGTACGGCACAAGAGGCACAACACGCGCCCTTCATTTCAATGCCCGGCGGTTCTCTACTGCCGCCCGACTACAAGCACCATCAGGCCTCAAGATCAATCCAGAACGATTATGGAACACGCTGCACGAGACATGTAAATGGGGTGCTGAGCATCGCTATGGCGAGTATGTACCTATTTCCTCTTCAGCCATTGAACATAATCTAACGACATAACAGGAATCCAACAGAAACAGGGATGGCTCGCCTGACTCTGAATGATGATGATGCCCGTGTTCGTCGGTGGTTCGCTGCCGAAGTCCAGAAGCTTGGCTGCTCTCTTTCTGTGGACCAGATGGGAAACATGTTTGCACGGCAATCAGGCCGTTTGAACTCAGCTGCTCCAATGATCGCAATGGGAAGTCATCTCGATACCCAGCCTCGGGGTGGTCGGTATGATGGTATTCTCGGTATCATGGCTGCACTTGAGATCCTTCGGACGATGAAGGAAAGTGGGTTCCAGACCAACTATGATGTCGGAGTGGTCAACTGGACTAAGTAAGTATCAAAACTTGTTCCATCATGTCATTTAGGATTGTCACCAATTACGAGTCCACAGCGAGGAAGGTGCACGCTTTCCCAAATCAATGTGTTCCTCGGGTGTCTGGGCAGGTGCCATCCCAATCCAAAAAGCTTGGGACCTGCGCGATATTCACGATCCCAGCGTAACTCTACGCTCCGAGCTTGAACGACATGGATATCTGGGCGACATTGCTTGTTCCAGCGATCCGGCGACCGGATACCCTCTCGGGGCCCATTTCGAGTTGCACATCGAACAGGGCCCCATTCTCCCAGGAAACAACCGATCAATCGGTGTCGTCCAGGGTGCCCAGGGATACAGATGGTTGACTATGACCGTTCACGGGAAAGATGCTCATACCGGAACGACACCTTTTAGTGCCCGTCAAGATCCATTACTTGCATCAGCTAGGATGATTGCCGCTTCGCACGATATTGCTAAGCGACACAACGCACTGGCCTCGACTGGTATTATTAGAGTTCCATCTAACGCGTCTACAAACACCGTCTCATCGCAAGTGACTTTCACGCTTGATATCCGACACCCGCAGGATAGCGTAGTACATACCGTGCAGGATGAATGCCTCAAGGCATTTGAGGCAATTGCATTGCAAGATGGCAAGGGTGTGTCCTTTGACTGGACGTTGGATACAGACTCGCCGGCTGTCAAGTTCGACGACAACTGCGTGGCGTCTATTCAGGCTGCGGCGGATCAGCTGGTTGGCCGTGAGAAATCAATACTCATGACTAGTGGCGCGGGCCATGATACTGTTTATACTAGCAAGCAGTGTCCCTCTGCGATGATCTTTGTCCCTTGCCGGGATGGTGTGAGCCACCACCCGACAGAATATTGCAGTCCGCAGGATTGGTAAGTCCTCTCGTTCCTCTAGACAATTTTTCCCCTCAAAAGCTAACAGTCGCAGTGCTCTGGGTACGCAAGCTCTTCTTGAAGCTGTTGTTCACTACGATCAATTCAGGGTGGAGACTGAAGGGCAAAAGTAATCGGAATTTTCGGCTGAGTTGGTGTTAAACCAGACCTGGTTTTTGAGTGTTTTATATGATCATATAAGTTCGGCTCGAAGGCTAGCGTATCCCTTACCCCGGTAACAAGAATCAATACTATGTAATACATAGCACCTACATGTGGACAATATGAAAGGGAGTCGGTCGGACCTTCCACTTCTCGAAACAAGCTATTTGCCACTACTCCGTACATCCATGGATGCTGCGGACCTCGGGAGTATAGCGGGTTGACTCGGGGTACGAGTCAGTCTTGTACGAGTCAGACTCCATCCAACTGTTCGTATTCCGCATGGTTCTGAACTACAACATAGATATTCATTGTCCCTCTGCTCCACCCAATGATCTACTCGCCCCACTCTAACTATTCGAAACAAAAGGTTTAACAAACTTCAACATGGCTGACCATATCAAACAAATACCGAGGCAGGAAGAAGGCCCCTCCAAGCGACATGATTGGATGAACTATTACAAGACATGCAGTCGAGCAGTCCTCAAAACAGCCAAAAAAGATTATGCGATCATACAGCGATCTAGCCACGTCTTATTATGTTGGATTTAGTTCGAAGCGGTCTCCATCAATCTTAACTATGGCCCTAAGTCATCCGGGGCCTGAAAGTCATGCGATTCATGCATGGCGCGCCGTTGGTCTACATGTGACAAGAGACAAGGGTGGCCGCATGATAGACTTGGCACTTGTGCCATTTATTTAGCACGAAATACTTTTCTTCCTCAACGCGTTTATACATATTCAGCTCTTTTCCCTGGTGTGGATGAATTTCCTTGTTTGTTTTGTTGGGGGCAACGTCCAGCAGAGCATGGAGATAACACGGTCTTTTCTCGGGTCTCACACTCGACAGAGGGACTCGTCCCACAATAATCTTCGTTATCGATAATTCTGTTACGCTTATTGGGCAGGTTACATTCTCTCCCCGCAGCCAATTCAACGATCTTACTATTGTAAATATACAAATACGGCTTGATACCCCGTCGGATCGCTCGGTGTACACATATGTGTACACAGGGTCTTGGGGTTCGGGCCAAATCACCTCTCTTTTTTGTTGGGAAAGTGGGAAAAGGTGGGCCTTGAACAACCTTTTTTTCTTACAGAGTAGCAGTGTGTTCACGAGGTGTGTTCATTCGTATTCCACTGATCTTCATGCAGTAGTTACAGAGGGGCCAAGATCTCGTTGTACAATGCATACACTACGGAGTACATAAGGCTAGATACCTATGTTAAGAGGATAAATTATTTCAGATGTCAAGCTCATTTCTTATAAGTATTTCCACCAATGCAACTGTAATAAAGGAAAAAGTACCACAGGATGAGAGGAACCCCTGCAAGGTACCCCCTTTTTTGTCCCACACTCATTTAACTCCCCACAATACAATCCAGAATCATTTAAAAATAAAGTAAATTAAAACATGTAAAGAATAGTAATACAGAGTCTTGTACTAAACAGTGGAACTGTCCTTTGAATATCAATCCCTTAGACTACTGCCATATGTAGATATATGTGCATATATATACATAATGTACTATCCCAGTATAAAGTTTTGAGATCAGATCAACGCCAATAGCGCAAACACAAAAAAGGAGGCCTATAGCTTACTCATCCACATTCCGAGATCGGCTACCTAGTCTCGTGATAGAGCCTCCATGATGGCGAACAGTGATATAAGGGATATTCGGTCCGAGAATGCCCAGGTGCCTTGACATCATAACATCATATTATGACATATCGAAGCAAGAATTTTAACATATAAAATCTGGGGAATACAATCTATATGCATACATAACATATGTTGTAACGTACAAACTCCATACTCAAATACTATTCGAATCCGGCAAGGGAGGCCTGTAGTGGCGGGTCTGAGCTGATCCAGGAGCTCGAGGACACGCTTGTATTTCTGAATGTGTCTGACTTGCAGGTCTCCTGTGGCCCGCCCTCCCCTGGCCCGCGACCAACCCCGGACCTTGGCCCTTGGCCAAGCCAAGATTATAGTCCCCGCCTATTGGACTCGGACAAAGGGTTGGACACCGGAACACCTAGGCTAGAGTCGGTTGAACTAGCGTTTCTTCCCGACTAGGAATGCCCCAATAAGGTGGCCGGTATGATCTTAGTCAAAAATATTGGAGGGGCAGCTTACCCCGGAGCAACGGAAGAGGACCTACCAACCCCCGCATGGCCGAACCCAAACCATGTATATTTATGATGTGACGATTGTAATAAAATGAAATTTGGGGGGTGAATTGAGAGTGTATTGAGAAATATACCTTTATTCAAGTCCTAATCTAGAGATCGAAGTGGATAATAATCCAGTTCAATGTACAGAGTAGAATGATTCCAAATGTACTCCGTACATGCCGTCTGCGGCTAGATAGAGTGGTATTTTGGTATTTTATTGTAAGAGAGTGCACGGACCACTGATATGGCCAAAGGGAAGTGGCACATCCACCCAGGAAAGCTGGAACTACTAATATTGTCGTGAATCCCCTCTTGGATTTCCTCTTTTTTTTCTCTTCTCTCTAATTGCTATACGCTGTTTACTCATAATCCTTTATAACTTATAACTCACAGAGTAAGTTCATCTCTACTATGCGCATCAAAACAAAGAACACTTTCATCCCACTTTGCTCACTTTGCCTTCTTTATTTCGGAACCTTCGCAATTCATTTCCGCTAACATATAATCTCGCACAGAATTTATTATATAGTCCATTCCACATTCATCACTTCCATTGGACTCCGCAATCATGTCGGACGGCCCCATTCAGCCTCCCAAGCCCTCAGTGGTAAGAATTACTTTTCTCACCGGGATAACCAGCCCCAGGTGGCTTTGGTGACCGCAGTACAATGGGCTAACAGTTAGTGATATAGGTGCATGAAGCACACGAGGTCGACACTTTCCACGTCCCCAAGGCGTTCCACGATAAGCACCCCACCGGCACTCACCTGAAGGACCTCGACGAGTACAAGAAACTTTATGAAGAATCAATTAAGAGCCCCGATACTTTCTGGGCCCGCATGGCCCGTGAGCTCCTCACATTCGATAAGGACTTTGAAACCACACACCACGGCTCGTTCGAGAACGGCGACAATGCCTGGTTCGTTGAGGGTCGGTTGAACGCCTCGTTCAACTGCGTCGATCGTCATGCTCTTAAGAACCCAGATAAGGTCGCTATTATTTATGAGGCTGATGAGCCCAACGAGGGCCGCAAGATCACCTACGGAGAACTGATGCGCGAGGTATCCCGCGTTGCCTGGGCTCTGAAGGAGCGCGGTGTCAAGAAGGGTGACACGGTCGCCATCTACCTGCCCATGATTCCCGAGGCCGTGATCGCTTTCCTGGCTTGCTCACGTATTGGTGCCGTGCACTCCGTTGTCTTTGCTGGATTCTCCTCCGATTCCCTCCGGGATCGTGTCCTGGACGCCTCCTCCAAGGTCGTCATTACCTCTGACGAGGGCAAGCGCGGTGGCAAGGTCATTGGCACTAAGAAGATTGTGGACGAGGCTATGAAGCAGTGCCCCGATGTGCACACCGTCCTGGTGTTCAAGCGCACCGGTGCCGAGGTGCCCTGGACCGCTGGCCGTGACATTTGGTGGCACGAGGAGGTCGAGAAGTACCCCAACTACCTCGCCCCTGAGCCGGTTAGCTCCGAGGACCCTCTCTTCCTGCTTTACACTTCCGGTTCAACCGGCAAGCCCAAGGGTGTTATGCACACCACTGCTGGCTACCTGCTCGGTGCTGCCATGACCGGTAAGTACGTGTTTGATATCCACGACGATGATCGCTACTTCTGCGGTGGTGATGTCGGTTGGATTACCGGTCACACTTATGTCGTGTACGCCCCTCTACTACTTGGCTGTGCCACCGTCGTGTTCGAGAGTACCCCTGCCTACCCTAACTTCTCCCGTTACTGGGATGTCATCGACAAGCACGACGTCACCCAATTCTACGTTGCACCCACCGCTCTGCGTCTGCTGAAGCGCGCTGGAGATGAGCACATTCACCACAAGATGAAGAGTCTGCGTATTCTTGGCTCAGTTGGAGAGCCCATTGCTGCGGAAGTCTGGAAGTGGTACTTCGAGTCTGTCGGCAAGGAAGAAGCTCACATCTGCGACGTTCGTTTCCCCTTCCTCTTGGACCTTTTTGGAATAACTTCTAATTTTTGAATTTGCAGACATACTGGCAAACTGAGACTGGCTCAAACGTCATCACTCCTCTTGGTGGTATCACCCCCACCAAGCCCGGCAGTGCTTCCCTCCCCTTCTTCGGTATCGAGCCTGCCATTATCGACCCCGTCTCCGGAGAGGAGATTCTTGGCAATGATGTCGAGGGTGTTTTGGCCTTCAAGCAGCCCTGGCCCAGCATGGCTCGCACCGTGTGGGGTGCCCACAAGCGTTACATGGACACTTATTTGAATGTGTACAAGGGTTACTACGTAAGACACCTCACAGTCTACCTTTACAGGATTGATACTAACTCATATATAGTTCACCGGAGATGGTGCTGGCCGTGATCACGACGGCTACTACTGGATCCGTGGCCGTGTCGACGATGTCGTCAACGTTTCTGGACATCGTCTGTCCACCGCTGAGATCGAGGCTGCTCTTATCGAGCACCGTAAGTGCAACCACAATACAATCCAAGATTTCCAACTGAGCACAAACTAACTATGAACAGATGCCGTTGCTGAGGCTGCTGTCGTTGGTATTGCCGACGAGCTGACCGGCCAGGCTGTCAATGCCTTCGTCTCTCTCAAGGAGAGTAATGGTACACCAGAACAGATCAGCAAAGACCTTGCAATGCAAGTTCGCAAGTCCATTGGTCCCTTCGCCGCTCCCAAGGCCGTCTTCATCGTGGACGACCTCCCCAAGACCCGCAGTGGCAAGATTATGCGCCGTATTCTGCGGAAGATCCTCAGCGGCGAGGAGGACAGCCTTGGTGATACATCAACGGTAAGCGCATCGCTCCCTAGGTGACATAACCATACATTCTGAACAATAACTAACGAAATCTTCTTTACAGCTCTCCGACCCTAGTGTTGTGGACAAGATCATCGAAACCGTCCACACCGCCCGCCGAAAGTAAAGTGAAGGTCTATGAATTTGATGATAATGACGTTGGAGAGCAAAATTCCTGGTGGGGTTTTTGAAAGTAGCATGATGGTCCTTCGCGGATCATACACCCCCGACCTCAGTCCATTTGGTTCATAGCGGAATCCTTGGACTAGACTTGACCATGCGGGCGGGTTTCTTCTCTTTTCTTTTTTTTTTTCCGGTTTCAGAATCACTACTTGTACTTGAGATTCCCTTGGTTCGCTCAGAAGCGATGTGAATAGTATTTTTTTGGCGCTTCATATATACTTCGTGGAAGTTCTGCCGAGGTTGTTGGGTATGTGTAAACATTTACCTATCAGCCTCGATGCAAAGCATCTGGCTGGTGTGTAGCTGTACTATGTGATCTATAGTCGAAATTCCCAAAAAAGAGAGCGTATGCTATTAGTTAATTTTTCAAATGGTCTCTATTCTTCATTGAATCAAGTAACAGCTTCACCTTTCCGCCAGAATATCCATTGTCGCTTAATATACCTAGAGTAGGTACAAAAGCTACCTACACCACCGCCCTTATGTATTGATTAGTGAGATCCAGTCAAGGCTTCTCCCGCCATGTGAAGTACGACCTAATAGCCCAGCATGCATTTTAAGCAATTAAAGGCGCCACGAACCCCTCATATGCCACCATATAGAAACTTATGATGAGCACAAGACTTGAGATTATCTGAGCCGGTTTTAGAAAGACGAGACAGCATGGCTTCTCTTGCCCCACGCAAAATATATAATTCAAGCCCTGGGGTCAAATTATCCGGTTGCGGGAGGAGGCGAGAGGAACTTTTGAGTCACTACCTAAGCTTGGAGATGAGACCGATGATGAATAAAGCTCTTTAATAACTACCTGTATGTACCACTTGTAGACTAGATCCTCTGGTTACATCTTATGACTTACCTCGGCTCAAACCCAGGCACACCCTTTATCTACATACCCAATGAGGTGCGGTTTCTTACCTGCATTGTCCTGGCTCTCATTGGATGTTATGTACATAATCTTACATAGTAAATACCTAGATAGTCGCTGTTGTTTCGTCGTGTACCGTACATATCATCCACGGTATCTTAACCTTTGAACTCGCTTAATGAGTTCAAGCCACAGCGTGGGCTTGTTCTCATGCAGAATACCTATCTGGAAGACACTAATCCGCTTGAGACTCTTGAGTACATTCGGTTTCTTTAGATTCTATTCGTTCAATTATCTCGGAGAGTCTTTCCTTATTTAATAGTATCTTATTTCGAATTATGTGCACAAAGGTGGCCTGAGAAATTGCCTAAATGGACAATATCTGCGCGATAAGGTTGACGGTTTTTATAGTTGCCTCCGGTGCGTGGGTGTCCGGCGGTCTACGGTCTTCCTTAACCGCATGAGACCAGCTGATATGTGCACGTGGCTATTGGGATCACTCTAAAAACTTGCGATGATTGGATGGCAGTCAACTATAGGGAGCTATTATACTATCAGTTACGAGACTCGACACATGTGGGCCTATCTTTTCCATATCAAACGTTCTGTGGTAGAAATCAATCATGTCGATATAAACATTGGATGTGAGCTTTCAGTCGAAATTCTGTAGCCCGAAATTAGGTTGAATGATGATTTGGAAATAGGCGAGCGTAGCAAGAATAATAAATAAATAAAATTTAGAGAAACCTGGGTAACAATATAAACTCAAGTATGGAGTAAATGGGTATACATCAATTGAGTATATTTCACCTTCGGATCACTTGTGACTTGACAATAGTCGTCAACCAATAGAATATCTCACTTCGAGCTGCATTGAGCATCAATGAGTCATTTTTTCAATAAAACAAACCGAAGACAAGTCTATTGTCCTTATTTTGCACCGCATTCATTGGAGACGTCCGATTTAGGCAGCTATCACGTGATGGAACATTGTGATCCGGACCTTACCTAACACAAGTCTCCAGCAAACTTAACTCTTCCTTTTCTGTCGCGTCTTCTCCCTCTCTTCTTCATCCCGCGCACTCCTGCTTGCAATTCTTCTTCTCTTAATCTGCAAGCTCTCGAAACTGCGCGCAATCAACCTATGACTTCGTAAACACCCGACAAACTCCAACCGACATCATGTCTTTCGGATTTGGAGGGTTCGGTCAGAACAACCAAAGCAGCGGCTTTGGTACAGGCACTGGCTCTGCCTTCGGAGCTGGCACCGGTACTGCTGGAGGTAGGTTTTTTCTCTTCAATTTTTCAAATTCCCCTTGTGTTTTTGCGCTGTACCCCCATATTCCCCCCTCCTACTCGTGTCCTCGGCTTTTCCCTATCTCGACGACCGGTGCTCCTGATTCCGACCCGCGATGGTGCCACGCGCGAGGCGAAAAAAACATCAACATAACAAACTTCGTCGTGCGGTCGAAAACCACCTGCGGACTACTTGGATGCAATAGCGACACCACAACAAGATAAGGAATGCATAGGCTTCTTCGAATCCAAGTCTCTCTGACCGCGATCCCCTCCGTCATCTAGGCTTTGGCTCGACAGCATCCCCGTTCGGAGGCGCCACTACTGGCACTTCAGGCACCGGCGCCTTCGGTGGTGGTGCTTCCAACACTACTGGCTTCGGATCTGGTTCCGGCGGAGGTACGTGGTCAAACATCTTGGGCTTTGCGCTGCTCTCTCGATTTTCCCTGGCGATCTCCCACGTCGCATCCCACGGTCTTGCGATTCAAGCGCCCCTGCATTGATCGCGCAAATGGAACCTGTCAATTTGGTCTTCGCTCTTCCTGGAGTTATCGCTCGTTGTCCTCATCCTGGAATTGCCAATAACATGCGACTTGCCCACATTTTGGCCGATATGTGCCCGAGGACCTCTTTTCATCAATCCGCACTTGTTTGATCGTTGCATTGAAGACTTGATCGTGTTTACTAATTCTTACTTCTCTATAGCATTCGGTACCACTACTCCAGCCCAACAACCTAATGCCCTTTTCGGTGGCGGAACTCGCCCAGGTGGATTCGGCACCACGAACACTTCTAACAGTGGATCTCTCTTCGGCGGAGGCACTCAGACTGCTGGTGCCACCGGCGGCTTCGGCACTGGTGGAGGATTCGGTTCTACTGGCACCGCTGGTGGCTTTGGCACTAATGCCAGTGCAGCCCCTACGGGTGGAAGCCTTTTCGGTAGCGCTAAGCCCACGGGCTTTGGTACTTCGGCTACGGGAACCAGCGGATTCGGCACTAGCGGTGGCTTCGGATCTGCTGCTGCTACCACGACCCCCAGCACAGGCTTTGGTGGCTCAGGCACTGCCTTCCAGGGAGCTCTACCAAACTGCGAAGGTACTGGCGGCACCCCGTTCAGCCCCTGGAACGAGAAGGATACCAGCTCAACCAATACCACGAATCACTATCAAAGCATCTGCTTTATGCAACCCTACAATAAATGGTCGTTCGAGGAGCTACGCCTAGCGGATTACCAACAAGGTCGTCGTTTCGGCAACGGCAGTGGTCAAGCTGGTGGCTTTGGCGCTCCTGCTTTCGGTAACACGACCACTGGTGGATTTGGTCAAAATACTACAGCTACTCCTGGTGGCTTTGGCGCTAGCACCACTCCATTCGGAGGGGCTGCCACAACTGCACCAACCGGCTTCGGTTCAACCCAGACCGCAGGTGGATTCGGCTCAACTGCTGCTAACCCATTGTTCGGCGGAGCAGCAAAACCAGCAACTTCCTTATTCGGCGGCGGAGCTACTCCTGCAGCTTCATCAGGAGGCCTGTTTGGTGGAGCCACACAGACCACTGGTGGATTCGGAAGCAACACCGGTACTGGAACTGGATCAGCTTTCGGCAACACCGGCGGGTCCATGTTCGGTGCAAATAATCAACAACAGAATAAGTCCGCATTTGGCACTACCGGCACAACTGGTAGCGCCTTTGGTGGTTTCGGCGGTAATACCCAAACTACTACTGCCGCAAATCCGTTCGGAGGTTCGACTGCCACAGCCTCACCCTTTGGTGGGGGTGCTCAGCAGCAAACAACAAGTGCCTTCGGTGGTTTCGGTGGTGCGAACCAACAGAATCAAGCTCAAACTCAACCTAAGTCAATGTTTGGTGGCGGTGGATTTGGTGCGGGCACCCAGCAACAGGGAACTGGCACAGGTTTGCTCGGCGGCGCCGCTGGCAGTACTCCTCCAGCTGCCGGATCTTCGCTCTTTGGTGGAAACCAACCGCAAGCCCAGCAGCAGGGAACTAGCTCACTTTTCGGTGGTCAAAATCAGCAAACTAATACGGGCAGCTCGCTATTTGGCGGTGCGCAGACCCAGCAGCAACAAAAGCCCGGTGGTCTCTTCGGATCTACCCCAACTCCCGCGGCAGGTGGTTTCTCTGGCTTCGGTGCCTCGCAGCCCCAGCCAGCCGCTGGTGGTAGTAGCTTGTTCGGTACACAGAATCAACAGCAGCAGAAGCCCGGTGGCCTCTTTGGCTCGACTACGGGAACCGGCGGCGGCATGTTCGGTGGTGGTCAAAGCACTACGGCTCAAGGTGCCGGGTCTTCGCTCTTTGGTGGTCAAAATCAGCAACCGCAGGCCAGTGTCTTAGGTGTCAGTCCTTTCGGTGCCTCTACGCCCGGACAACAGTCTCAGCCTGTCCCTGGTAGCTTCCAAGCGTCGCTCCTTGATGGAAACCCATATGGAAGCCAGTCCATCTTTTCTGGTCTTCCTGCTCCCGGCGGATCCGCTCCTGGTCCCCTTGCCACGCCACTGTCATCTAGCATGAAGCAAAAGCAGCGCACTCCGTTGCCAGTCTACAGAATCACTCCAAACGCTGCCAATCGCCTTGTCACCCCTCCAAAGCGTGGATATGGTTTCTCTTACTCTACCTATGGCTCGCCATCTGCCAGCACTGGTGCCTCGTCTGGACTTGGCAGTAGTTTATTGGGGGCTGGTGGCGGTAGTCACAGTCTCCGCGGCAGCGTCAATGGCAGCATTGGTCGTACCTTCAGCAAGAGTTATTCCACTAGCAACCTTCGCAAGACCTTCGATCCCGAGTCGGACAGCGTTCTTTCTCCCGGTGCCCTACAGGCCGGCAGCGTACGTGGTAACAGCACCCTCAAGCGTCTCACTATCAACCGTGGTCTGAGAAATGAAATATTGTCGACCTCGCCTCGTACTTCCCCAGCCCCTCTTCTCACCAACGGAGAAGATGCTGCTCAGTCTGCCGACAAGCTGAAGAAAAAGGTTAGCTTCGACGCTAATACCAACGGGCTTCACGGCGGAGAACTTGTTCGCGTTGAAACTCAGAGTCCTGAGCCGTCCGCTGAGGAGCTTGGGTTCCTTCGCTCTGTGCGCAAGAGTGGTAGCCTCAATGGTGTCGATGCTACCCGCACTTCCGATCATCCTGAGACGGAGTCTGTTCGCCGTGACCTTGCTGCTGTCCCCGAAAGCGCACCACCAACCACCAACGGTGCTACTGTTAAACGCCTTACATTCATCCCTGGCGGTGACCCAAGGCCTGGTGAGTACTGGATGCAGCCTTCCCGTGCCGAGCTTAGCCGATTGAGCCGCGATCAGCTCAGACAAGTCGTCGACTTCACCGTTGGACGTCAGAACTGTGGATCTGTCACGTTCAACGGCCCCGTTGATCTGACTGGCGTTGATTTGGACAACCTTTTCTCCAATATTGTGGATATCGGTCTTCGCAAGATTACTGTCTACCCCGAGGAATCTGTCAAGCCTGCCAGGGGCAAGGGACTGAACGTGCCATCTACCCTGCGGATTGAGAACTCATGGCCCCGTGGTAGAGATAGGAAGAGCAACTCGCCTGTCACCAGTGGTCCTCTGTTCGAGAAACACATTGATCGTCTGCGGAAGGTGGGCGATACTGAGTTCGTTAACTACGAGACTGAGACTGGAACCTGGGTTTTCAAGGTGCCTCATTTCACCACATATGGCCTCGACTATGATGAAGAGGAAGGTGAGAGTCTTGATCAGAGCACCATGAGTGCCCAGGGCCCTGACCACCCCACCCCCAGGGCTCATTTCAACCACTCTGCGAGTTTCGATCAGTCTACCAATTTCGACCAATCCACCACTTTCTCCATCGACGAGTCCTTCGTCGGCTCTATGATTGGCGTTGAAGATGATACTTTCGATTTCAAAAAGCGCAAGCTTGTTCCTGGCTCTTTTGCTAGTCAGGCCACGCCTGTTGAGGATGATTATTTTTCTGAGGGTGAGACCGAGTCTTTTTTAGAGGAAGGCTCCACGGGTTCGACTACTGAGAATGACGACGATGTCGTCACCGAGAGCCAACAGTCTGGCGACTCGGTAGTTGGATCAGATGAGGCAGATGAAATGGATATGGAGGGTGCCTTTCCGACTCCTCATCGCACCGTGGAGCGGGACTACTACCAGAACACCGTCGGTGATCTGGATACCACTTACCCTATCTCAAAACACTTCGGCAGTCCTCCAAAGCCCCAGCTTGATCTCAGTGGCGATTGGGCTGAGCAGCTGCAGCGCACCATCAGCCCTCGCAAGCAGAACCGCGATGCCTTGCGTGAAATGCAGGCAAATGCTTTCATTGATCGCAACCTTGTGGACGACGAATCTCCTACAACTCTTGCTACAGCCCCTCTTAAGAAAGGATTCTCGAACAGCATTGATCTTATGAACTCTTTGTTTCAGCAGCCGCGCAAACAAGCTGCCCCTTCTCCGCTGAAGGCTTCTAAAGCACCCCCAAAGGGCTTTGAGGTTAGAATTCCCTTATGTTCACACTGATTATCATTCCTTTCGTTTCCCCCGTCCTGTGTTACTGCATCGTGTATCTATGAAATTGCACATCACCCTTCAGATAGTTTAACAAATGAGATAACCTGAGCTAAAACTTTTTTTCTTCCTTCCAGTGGCCTTACAACAAGCAACCCAAGACCTTTGCTGGCGATACAACACAAATGAGCGAATCCGACGCTGCTTTCCATAGCTCTTTCAAGCCCCGTTGGGGTCCCATGGACTCCCTCATCTGCGCGAAAAACGATATGGAGGACACAATCTTGGGGGTGAACAAGACCTGGAAAGAAAGTTTCTCCATTTTCAGCGAAGAACGTGATATTGCAGTCATGGCTTACACTCAGTCTGGCGAGGTATGTTTAATGGTCTGGTTGGTGTTTATTTGAATTGGATACTGATGATGATATAGGTCAAGGAAATGCTTGACGTCCAGCGGCTTCAGTCCTCTATCCAGCGCATCGACGGCGCTCCCTTCGTTCGTATGGCTAAGGTCGACCTGTCGCAGTTCCCTCTCTCGCCGTCTACTCGTTCCCAGTCGGAGGAAGAGCGCTTGGTGTGGCAGCTTCTCAACATTCTTTTTAATGACGATATTGAGGACGACATCTCAGCGGGTGTGCCCTCGCGACTACGACAGCAATTTGCGCACCGAATCAAGAAGGACCGACTCACACGTCTTTGGGAGGGAATAATTCGTGAAAAGCAGACCCAAAACCTGGATCTGATTCGCTCCCCCATCGAACGCGCCGTCCATTTGATTTGTTCCCACCGAGTGGAGGAAGCGTGCAAGACGTTGATTGAGAGTCAAAACCCGCATCTGGCGACTGTGGTTGCACAGATTGGCCGCGATGCTACCTCGCGGGCTGACATAGCGAACCAGATCGAGGTATGGCGTCAGAACAATATCCTCTCGGAGATGAGTGAACCCGTGCGAGCACTCTACGAACTGGTCGCAGGAAATGCTCTCCGTAGCGAGGGCAAATCCGGCGGTGCACTTGAAGACCGGGCCTCCAGCTTTGGCTTCACTGAGCGGTTTAATCTAGATTGGTTCCAGGCCTTCGGTCTTCGTCTGTGGTATTGCACTTCTGAAGATGAGCCCATTGAGGTGGCTGTCTCCAAGTTCCTTGAGGATTTGGCTACCGGACAAGAACCCGCTTTCCCCCACCCGTCGCACCAGGCCAGCTCACATGCAGTCCTGCAGCCTGGCTCTGATACACTTGGGCGCGAGTCTCCTCTCTGGGTGCTGCTCAAGGCCTTCTCGGCGATTCAAAGCAACAGTGCCAAATCCATTGAATTTCCGGCATCTTTCCTTCCCGAATCCGTCTCCGGTGACCGTCTGTCCAACCGATTCTCCTTCCAGCTACACCACGTTCTCGCTGCGACGGTCGGACAAAACCAGGCCATCAAAATCGACCAACATCAAACCGACAAACTCATCTGGGACTTCGCTTCTGAACTCAGTGCAGGCGGAAAACTTGATCAAGCACTGTTTGTTCTCCTGCACCTTTCCCAAGCCAACGATCGCAAGCAAGCCGTCCAAGAAACTCTCGGCCGGTTCGCCGCTCAACTTCCCGAGCCCTTCGCTGCCGACGGCTCCTCCCACCCGGCATGGCAATATCTCGTTACTGAGCTCCAGCTTCCTGAGCCCTGGATCTGGGTTGCCAAGGCCCTTCATGCCCGCGACATTGGCGACGCTCCTCGTGAGGTCGACTGTCTTATTCGCGGCAAGCACTGGAACGACGCCCACGCCACATTCTGTCGCATCGTCGGTCCAAGCACCATCATCGAGGGTGACTACCGTACCCTCGAGGCTCTCGTCTCTGGCTTCGGCGACGGCCCCGAACGTAAAATGCGCGGCTGGTCTTCTGGCGGCGGTGTCTACGAAGATTTCCTCCGCCTGGTCAACGCCACCAGTGGCCGACGTGATCCAGTTCGCCTGAACCGCTTGGTGGCCGCTCTTGTTGCCATGGGCGATCGTGTTCAGGGATCCAGCCTGGAAGGACTGGAGGAGCGTGTTGCATTTAAGGAGATGAGCCGGGCTGTCGCCGGCTGGATTACGCACGAGGATGTTCATGTTAGTTTACCCCTCCCTTTTCCGCTGATACATTGTTTTTGCTCATTGCTGACTTCCATCTTTCTACAGACTGTTGAATCTTCCGCTGTCCTGGGCCTGCCCTTGACAGGAGATGCTCGTGTTTTGCAGACCGCAGAGATGAGCCGTCGGTACTACGGCGTCATCATGGCGGGTGGATGTTAAGTTTTGAGGAGACAAGGAAATAATGTTCCAGTTTGCATATGTTCATTGCGGAATTAGCGGGCATTAGCTATCCAAAGCCCAAGCACCCTGATCTTTTTCTTTTGTTTTTCCTCTTTTCTACTGTTCTACCCTGTCCCCCAAATGATCTCAAATGGTTCCCATGACATGTATTGTACTCTACCCTATTGCTGAAAAACTATTTGACCCAATTCATTTTATCCTTTTCCTTCTCTAGTGTAGACATTGTAGCAGAATAGAAAATACGTAGTTCGTAGTCATATCTTTGTGATCACTTACGGCTCCGCTCATTGGCTTCACCAAAGTATGGGTATAAATAAAGCGCCTAGGTTATACTTTGCTGTATTCGCATATCAGGATGTTTATCAAGGGTGGCCTGATACCTGCGCTCGTATAATACTCCACGTGAATAGTACTTTAGTGACATGTTAGTCACCGTCATATTCAAGTTACTAGTTACATATTAAACATCATTTGTGCCTATTATAAGCAAACTAAAAGGATCAGGAGTTGGTTACCAGCGAATATTGGATTGATTGACAGCGATAACTGTGGTTCCAACCTCTGCATAAATTGCGTCGTATGTAGAACTTCCAGTCACTGTTGTCAAGGTCCACCAGCTTGGCTAGCTTGTACAAAGTAGTTGGTATCAAGCCATTTTTCAGTGCTATCAATGGGACCAGCATTTGAGAAACCCGAGATGCCCCTGGAAATAAGAATAATAAGCATATACCATCTCGGGGAAGGAATATCACTTACATTTTTCCGGTCAACTTATCGTAGATGAGATTCGATGACGAGGCCACTAGTGACTGAAGACCCCACGGCACAAGCTGTCTTATCGATATGTTAACGCAATGACTTAACAGATAAAAACAGAGTAGGAACTTACTGATACCCTCGGTAGAATTCTTCACGGATTGCGGGGCGGATATGAGGACGCCTGCTCTAGAAATACTCATCGGTGAGAGGCTCTCCAGGAACTTTATCCCAGACAATACAGGTGGTAAAGCCCAATGGAATAATGCCATCATGCTTCTGCTGTTCATGTTGATAGCCAAGAAGTTTGGGGATAACTTCGCAGCCTTTTTCCTTTAATTTCTTCAATGCTGTCAACTCAGGATGCTGAAATGGTGGACCAGCCTGGCTTCCTCAAGTTCTGGAGATTGGGAAATCGGTGCCGGCGATAGACATTTGTTGATACATCCGCAGAAATGCTGGCTTCTTGGTTCGGTCATCATTGCGGTAGCAGAGGAATTTGACGGCGGCAAATAGAGGACCAAGACCATTGTTGATGTCCTTATGAGTCATAAGAAGGGATGTCTCCTCGAGCTTCTGATTATCTATATCTGACAGGGCAGAAGTGTTTTTTTTGGTGTCTGTGGTGACCTCAGTGCCATGAAGGCCGACAAGGAACACAGTCTCAGCGCTGTGGATGGAGAGATTTCTATATAAGAAAGGCCAAGAATGAATGGTAACTGTGAAAGGCACTAGGGACATAGTTACTCAACATGGTAGATATTTATCCATCTGGGTGGCATCATATTTATCTTCATATCGTCAACTAAACGGAAGGAGCAGCCCTGGAAGTACTAACACATGTTACATAGAAAAGTCGGGTTGCACATTTTGCACCTCTTCACGACCTGTATTATATGTATGCAGCTAACTTCCCAACAACAAGGGGAAATATCAAATATAAATGTACTAAAAGAGGTTTGAAAAAGACATGAAAAGGTCGTATACGAGTGACTGATTTATCAAGGACGATTAGATTTCCAGCCCATGTATACCATTTCACAATGCTCAGAATTCCAACACTCCACCAGCACGACCTCGGTTTGATTGACCACTGCTGAGCATCCATACCTAGCCACACCTCCTGCCTCGAGCCTAATAAAAACAAAATTACATGCTCCTTTTAACAACATATGTATATATTTACCGAGATATATATACTACACACTGCGTCTACCTGGGTCTATTTTATAATTATATTATAGTACACAATTTTGTAAGATCGGCCTAGTAGGCGATGTTCAATTTAGATCTTAGATAAATACATAAGACCAGGGTACCAGGGGCGTTCAAACCAATGCTCAGTCTAGAAAAACTGCGGCACCACGGTCACGAGGTAGCAAGACACGGTTATCCCATACCATCGCACGGCGGACTCCAACTTCTGTCACGTTCATAGTTTCCGCAATTGCCTGGTAGGTAGCCTGCCAATGGGCGTATGAATGGGGGTTGGTTGCTGTCAACGTATTTCGGAGTAGCTCGGACGCGAGTGCTCGGCCTGCGCTGGGTCGGAATCCGAAAACAGCAAAGGTGATTGGCAACGCATGTCGCGCATAATCCTGTATTGCCACTTGCGGGGATACAAAAAGGTCGTTGGCGGCGGTACATAGCAATATCATCGAAAGCAATTCGGAGTACGCAGTGTAAGCACACTTCATAAAGCGTATGTACGCTTTGTACGATTTTTCGCGGATAAACAACATTCGCTTGGCAATAACACGCTGGATATACCACGCCAGACCGATACGTTCGACGAATGCGTGACACACATCCACATTGCCCCATAGTCGATGAAAGTCGCTCCAAGAACACTCTCGATGATATCCGACAAGAATCTATCCCACAGGTGGGCGAACAATTTGCACCCAGTGCTATCGAGGTGCCTACCAATCAATTTGTCTTGTGAGATCGCTTGGCCAGGCTGTATGTTAACAACCCATCTTTTGGCGCTGCCAATAGGACCAGCATTTTTGAAACCTGAAATATGCCTGAAGATAAGAAGAATAAGCACATCCCCTTGGACACCATCTCGGGGACAAGGAATATCATGTACAGTTCAAATCTTGGATGAGCCAGTAGAGCTCCAAGCTATACTTGATCCTCGTAGGCCTTGTTTATCCGGTGTTCGGTAACGCTTCCAAGTCAATTGCCTGTTGGAACCGGCCCTTCAGACTGTGCTCATCTTCACACTTTTGATATCGCGTGGTCTCCGTGTAGGCTTAATGGCCTGTCGGTCTTGTTCTTGAGCTCTGTGCTCTGTCTGATGGCTCTACGTCCTGTAAAAAACCAGCCCTGTATCAGATCTTGCCCTGAAATTCAAGTTTGTGAAGAGCACAGGATTTTGTATGGTATTTCCCTACCAATAGACGGAGAATGCATGATGTTGCCTGGTGCTCCAAGATCTGTAACACTGGCAGTGGAGAAGTGATGTGGTGCGAAGATAAAGTTGTCCAGGGTTGTGCAGACACTGTTAGGGAAAGTGCCGCAGAAGAAGCTACTCTCCTCTCATTCTCTACTCTGCTTCTCCATTTTCTCTACTTTTCTATTCACTACTCTCGCTATCATTGCCCACTTTTGCCATCATTCTGTCAAGCTATACCATCTTCCTCAATATGGAGCTGCAACAGATCGAAGGAAGTCGTGAGGCAGGGACTGTGACAGTACCTGGTCCCTTCGAGCGCGCCCCAGCAGATCGCAGTGTAAGGAGAGTCGACAGTGGGTACGGTCCTGGCTTTACTGAAGTACCCGTTGCAACCCCAGCCACCCATACATCCCCCAGCGATGCCAATTCCAACAACGTCCATGATCGGCCCGAAGCTGCTACTGACGGCACCTCAGGCTCGCCAGCTACCGAAGCACATGTCGAGATCGCAGAAACAGCACCTGATAATTCTCAACCATCGTACTCGGCATTCAGCAAATACGAAAAATTGTTCATCGTGATAATGGTAACGCTTGCATCGTTCTTCTCCCCTCTTTCCGGTCAAATCTACTACCCAGTCATGCCAACATTAGTACGGAACTACCATCTTACCCTGGAGCTGATCAACCTCACAATCACTACATACATGATCTTCCAAGGCCTGGCCCCGAGCTTCATGGGCACATTCGCTGACACTGGGGGCAGACGTCCAGCCTATATTATTGCGTTCGCGGTTTATACCGCTGCCAACATTGGGCTGGCGCTGCAGAACAGTTTTGCAGCGTTGCTTGTCCTCCGCTGTCTCCAGAGTGCAGGAAGCAGTGGCACCGTGGCCTTTGGTTATGGCGTTATAGCGGATATTGCGACAACAGCAGAGCGTGGGAAGTACATTGGGCCCATGGCAGCAGGTGTTATGGTTGCACCGGCACTAGGCCCTGTTATCGGTGGTCTTTTGGCCAAATTCCTAGGCTGGCGCAGTGTCTTCTGGTTTCTGGTCATTATTAGTGGAGGATACCTGGTGTTCTATGTGCTTGCTATGCCAGAGACCGCACGCAAGATTGTTGGTAACGGCAGTGCAGCACCAAATGAGTGGTGGCGCAGGTCGGTCATCCAATGGTGGTCCAAGAGGCAGGTACAGTCGGATGAAGAACGTCACGCAGAAAGATCTCAACAAGAGACTTCGCAAACTAAGAGACTTAGGTTCCCGAATCCTCTCAGGTCCTTTGTCATTCTGCTGGAGTGGGATGCCCTGATGATCATTTTGTACGTCGGAATTGTGATGTTCTCGAATATTGCTCTACTAACAAGCATTCCCAATCTCTTCGGTCCCTTGTACGGGTTCAACGAGCTCCAGATTGGTCTCTGCTTTTTGTAAGTTTCTGTGTCTCCCTCTTTATCCTTCCAATAAAGGGACCTACTGACTAACACAAATATCCAGGCCCCTTGGAGTAAGCTCTTGCCTTGGCGCAGTCCTATATGGGAAAGTCATTGACTACAACTACAAGCGAACAGCCCAGAAACTCGGATTCCCCGTGGATCTGAAGAAAGGAGACGACTTGCGCAGCTTCCCAATCGAGCGCACTCGCCTGCAAACAGTATTCCCAGTAATGGCCATCGGCATTGCAGCATTCATCCCATACGGCTGGGTCCTGCAGCAAAGAGTACACTTAGCTGCCCCGCTGGTGCTCCAGTTCATCATAGGCTTCTGCTTCGTTGCATCCCTGAACTGCCTTAGCACCCTTCTTGTCGACCTATTTCCAGATAAGCCCGCCACGGCTGCGTCGGCGTGCAATCTTGTTCGCTGCTGCCTCGGTGCTGTTGGGGCCGCTGTCATTAGCCAGATGCTGAGCGGCATGGGGTGGGGATGGTCTTTTGTTTTTCTGGGTTTGGTCATGGCTGTTGGGATGGGGATGCTCTGGGTTGAATATGTGTATGGCATGGGCTGGAGAGAGAAGAGGTTGCTCAAGATCGAGCGGAAAAAAGCGGAGAAGGAGGCGAGAGCCGCTGAGATTCAGGTCGAAGGAAAGGCCGATGGAAGAGAACAGAGGGATACTGATGTTCGAGAATTGGTTGCTGGTGCTAATGTTGATGTTACTGGAACTGATACTCGCTCAAACCGGTGAGGGGGAAAACATAGGGGACCATCGCTCTGCTATCATGAGGCGGTGGACGTTGTTGTTACCATACGACTGCCTGTTATGACCATAGGATTGATCGCTTTATGGAAATGGAGAAAATGAGAATATGCTACGTAGCACGAATGAAGACATCAAATGCATCAAATTTGCTACCGACTGTACAATAAAGGAAAAACCTAGGCGCGATAGAGGAACACGAGGGGATCGAGCAGAGTAAAGAAAAGAGAAACACCACCCTCCCCGGCCGGACCAGGCAAACAAGAAGCAAGAAAAGACATTACCGGCCAGGGAGAGGGAGATATAAGAGAGGTCTAGATGTGATAATCATCCCCGACCCGTTCCTGCTTCTTTTTGAGGGGCCAACATAGGGAGGAAAAAGGGCTTTAAATGAAAAAGGAAAGGTGTGGGGAGCGTTTACATGCCAGGGGAGATCAGTTTGCCCTCAGCACGGCTGTTGGGGTGCCAGCCACCGGCGTAGGGGGCAGCGCCGAGCTCCTTCTCGTACTGGCGGATACGGGCCTCTAGTTCGGGACGGAAGTGGCGGATCAGACCCTGGATGGGCCAGGCAAAGGCCTCACCCAGAGCGCAGATAGTGTGGCCCTCGACCTGCTTGGTGAGCTCCTGGAGCATGTCAATTTCACGCTCGCGGGCATTTCCAGTCTCGAGACGCTGCATCATCTGCATGGTCCACTTGCTGCCCTCACGGCAGGGGGTGCACTGGCCGCAAGACTCGTGCTTGTAGAAGGTGGACAGGCGAGAGATGGCGCGGACGATATCAGTGGACTTGTCCATGACAATGACGGCAGCTGTGCCCAGACCGGTCTGTGAATCCTTGAGGGCGTCAAAGTCCATGAGCTGGTTGTCGGCCACAGACTTGGGGATGACGGGAGTTGACGAGCCACCGGGGATAATGGCGAGCAGGTTGTCCCAACCACCGCGGACACCTCCACAGTGCTTCTCGATCAGCTCGCGCAGCGAGATGGACATTTCCTCCTCGACTGTGACGGGGTTGTTGACGTGACCGGAGATACAGAAAAGCTTGGTGCCGGCGTTACGCTCACGGCCGAAGGAAGAGAACCAGCTGGCACCACGGCGCATAATGGTCGGTGTCACAGCAACGGTCTCGACGTTGGTGACTGTGCTGGGGCAACCGAACAGACCAACTGCAGCGGGGAAGGGAGGCTTGAGGCGGGGCTTGCCGGCCTTACCCTCAATGGACTCAATGAGCGAGGTCTCTTCACCACAAATGTAGGCGCCCATTCCTCGGTGAATGTACACGTCGAAGTCGTATCCGGAACCGCAGGCATTCTTGCCAATCAGGCCAGCCTCGTAGGCCTCGTTGATAGCCCGCTGGAGAACGGTAGCTTCGTGGTAGAACTCACCACGGATGTAGATGTAGGCGGCGTTGGCATTCATAGCACGACCCACCACCAAGCAACCCTCGATCAACTTCTGGGGGTCCTTTCGCATGATCTCTCGGTCCTTGCAAGTACCGGGCTCACCCTCATCTGCATTGACAACCAGATAACGGGGGCGAGGGTCCTTGTCCCAATCCTTGAAGTTCATGAACGACTGTCGAGTAGCGGGTCAGCCCGGCTATCCCACAAAACACTCGCGTTCGTCGGAATTGCGGATAGGCCACTTACGTATTTCAATCCTGAAGGGAAACCAGCACCACCACGACCACGGAGGCCAGATGCCTTGATCTCTGAGATGAGCTGTGTGTGGCATTAGCAATTGATAATTCCCCAGCTCGTCAATTGTGCGACAACCCACCCAATCATCGCCCTTCAAAAGCATATCCTTGGTCCGGTACCAGTCACCATATTTCATTGATGACTTCAGATCCGCACCGTGGTGTGAGTAAAGGTTGGTGAAGATCCGATCTTGGTCCTTAAGTCCGCCATAGTGCTTCACGGGAGGCGCCTCCGACACAGATGCGAAGGAGCGGGCGGCCGCCCCCTGGGCGCGGAGGGAGCGGGTCGAGAGATGGGAGAGGGAGGAGGTGGAGGGAGCCGCCGCTCTGGATATCATGATGACGGCGGGGGTGACAATGCGTGGTGAGGGTCAAAGGGTCGTGGAGAAGGAGGGAAGGGAGTCGTGGAGCTCACGGCAATTCCTGCGCTTGCTGAATGATCCGCCTTTGGCTTCGATATGATTGGGTGGTACCTTCTCACGTGACCGCGTTGCTGAGTCAGTATTCCAGACTCGGTCATGACGCCCTTGTGGTCCCTAACGGAAGTTAGGGCCTAATAGTTATATACCGCTGCAGTGACAAACACACGTTCTGTTTATCCCTATGATCTTTTGGCCTAGCGGCTAAATGATCTTATGTAATCCCTTAGGAGTTGCGACCTAAGCGGTGCTTAGGATTACACCCTCAAGTATATATTATCACGTGACTTTCTACGTACAAAAAGAGGTGCTTTCACCTCAGTGGCTTCATTCTCTAGCATATATTCGAATTCCCTTTTTTGGGCAACCTCTCATGGTTTTCTTTTGTGTCCTCTTTTCTTCTTAAACTGTTTTTTATCTTCAAGTCAGTAATTGTTACAGTGATCATAGGCAAGAATAGTCGGCCTCTTATGCAACCTTGTGATGCAGTCTTTTGGTGGTCTTCTTAGACATTCTTTATATATACTTTTGGATATTCTTTTCAGAAATCTTCTTCCCCTGCTCAGTATGGGAAAAAAAAGATATTGCCACGTCCAAACGACCACCACAACTATAAAATGGTTGCAACCACTAGATGACAACATGCACGCACATCAACAAATGAAATCGCTTCAAGGAGCCCCCCTCTGAGAATACCGCACCCCATACTGTTTCAAATCCATTTTTTGACCTATCTACATTCCTTATTTTCGACCCGAAATAGCTTGGCTTACCCGTTGGCCTTGCCATTGCAAGGTGTCGCCAACTACCTGCGTACTGGCCCTGTCAAACAGCTTCGCGAATTGGGTTGACCGGACCCAACCTTTTAACATGGCTATGGCTGCCACTGACAGCGCTTCCTCGGTCAGCATTGCAGTCAAAGTCCGTCTTTTTACTATCAGAGAGGCAGCCTAGATCACACGATGTGACGAGGGTCCTCTGTTTCTCGGCGACAGTTCCCTCACGCGGCTAAAATAATAGACATAGAGCAAGTAGGCTGAACGTGAACGGTAAACAACTCTTTCACTTCTATGTCTACTATCTCTTTATTTATTCTTGCGGCACATAAAGGCATGCCTGCTTCAACATGGACAGTGATCCCTCCATCTTTAGAATCTCAAATGGCTCAAGAGGAATCATGACCATTTCCGAACCTGCCACTGTCCATGCCCATTTAAGCCACTCCGAGTCTAACCACCCACTACCCTCAGTAAGCCAATTAACCCCATCACCAGGTGCCAATGAGCTTGGTTGTTCCGCCCTAGTATATTCTTGGAATTGACGAAGTGTTTCGCTGGCTTCATCCACCCCAGTTTCAAGAGATCTGGAAATAACAGAGGGTGGAGGGTATTGCTCAAGCAGGAAAGTAAACCATCGGTTGAGACGCGACGACAATTTTGATCGTGCCTCTGGTGAATTATATGTTGCAACTAGCAAGCAAATAACCGTTGCAAATATAGTCTGTGGATCGCTCGAGATACTCGGGACAGCCTGGCTCACCACTCCGAGGGCGTGCTGGAAGCATGTCTGAGCTGGCTCCTGCATTTCAGCCGGGAGAAGGCTGAAAAGCTCGCCTAATCTGAACAGCTCACCATTTTTAGTGATGAGTGATGGACGCTCCAGAATACGCACTTGGATCCGGGACATGACATCGTCTGGGATGAGGCCGGCCGGGATGCGCGTCATTAGTTCATGTATGAGGGCCTTGGTATCCTCCCAACTTTCACCACGCTTGTGTTCTCTGCCACGTGTAATAGTCCAAGTAGCGATAACCAAGGCAGCCTGATCTAATGTGATTTGACCATTGCGGTAGATCTGGGAGTGGATCTGGTTTAGGGTGGTTGGTTGCGAAGGCAGATGTTCCGCACTGGCTTTCAGATTTGTGGCATGGGCCATGAGCTCAAAGCTAATCTGACCGAGTGCAGCGTAGATACTATGGCTGTTTCCATATCCCGGGGGAATGCGAATACAGTCCTCGGTGATCTCGAGCATTTTGCGTTCGCGTGCGTTTGATTCCATGACGGTCAATGCGTTGAAAAGTGCCGGTGAGAAGATCGAGTGCTCCATCCTTGTTTCGGGTGCCAGCAGTGGGTAAAATGGATTGAATATGTAGTAGTGGTCTTCGACATTCTTGGCAACCTGGGGGAACAGTTCTAGCTGGCGAGCCTTGGCTTCGCCGAGAGGGCTGTCAGGCTTCACACCCAGATGAACAATGCGATAATCAGTTGGGTTTCCGGCAATGCAGAATCCATAGTTTATCAACACTATGTTGTAGTCAGTCTCTTGGAGTTCAGACGTTCAGAAATATTGAATATCACGTGGCAAACGCGATACGTACATTGTTCATTATTACGAGGGCCGTAGTTGTTGGAAATTTCATGGCCTACCGAATGATCTTCAAGCACAAGTAGGCCAATATCCTTATCACCCGCTCGCCACTCAACCTTCGCCATTGGCCGATGGTTCGGAAGGTCAATGAGCGGAAGCAGCGCCGAGACTCCATCCTCAGGAAGATCATCAGGTTGGACAGCCCCAGATAGAACCTTTGACGAGAATGCACGGGAGGTAATGATAGTTGAAGCCCAAAGATATAGCTCCCTGTATACAAATTAGTATAATGTTTCCTCGGGCTTAATAAAAGTGACAGCCAATAGCAGTATGCTATAGTTACTCACCAAGTATACTGCTCACAATCCGGGAATCCAAGTGCATCCAACTGAAGATAGCCCGAATCGTACTTCTGCTCCCATATCTTAATTCTCTCAACGGCAGCTTCGGGAATTCCAGTACCCTGAATCCAATCTACATCCTCCTCGCCAAAGAACAAAGGTGTGGTCAATTGACCGGGCTGAGGCAGGGTACGAAGATACGGATACCAGAATCCCTCGGGCCCCCGTAGATACTGGCCCATGAGGAAGAAGGCAAAAGTCTCCTCTGGTCCGACTTCATCAATCCATGTCCGCGGAAGGTCAATTCCGTATTTGGGGAATGATCCCCGTGGTGACTCGTAGCCTACGGCATTGTACCAGGACATTGACACGTTGATTGGAGTGTTGATCACCCGGGTCTCTTTCGGGATTGGTTCTGGCCAGTCTGCTTTCACTTGCAAGTGCACGCCGCGAGAGGCGTCTTGTGCAATGCGTACGCTCTTGTCGATTGTGCCACCATGCTGGATGAACCAGGTTACTAGCTCTGTGTGGGCTTTTAGACTTGGATCAACTTGTCTGTTTCGCGTGTGTTAGATATGTTTAACATTCTCTTGCAAGATAATCTGGGAATGACGTATCGCCAGACTGCGCTTACTCTGAGGAAGCTGCCATTTTCCAAGCAAATTAATAGATTTTATTTGATTGATATTTTTTTGTGTTTCCTCACAGGCACTGTTTGTTATCGACACTGTTATCCAAGAATGAACTCGACTTGGTGTATCGGTCAAAGTCCTGAGGAAAGAATTGATGGGGGGTGGTGGGGGCCCGCTTTTTTCCTCTGTGAGATCCAACGTGCTTCTTTATGTACACATTTTGAAGAATGATCTATGAAATAAAATACTCTCGGGTTGATCAACGGTGCTACCAATTGCTTAAACTAAATCAATTCGCTTCTCCAGACTTCAACTATCGTACACAGGCGAATGCCAACAATCAAAGGCCATGGACTCGTAAGTCGAACTCAGGTAGGTGACATGCGATACATGCAAGGACACAAATAAAACATCAGATCAGAAAGCTCTCCATGCAGAAATTGAGGATCATGAATGTAGAACCCCATAGCTACTCCATCGATGGAAAGTGTATATACAAACGCCATGCCGCGACGGCGACTCGCGCAAAAATCCCCCCGGTTGTTCAGTAGGATGTACCGTCATAGCCATGCAATCAAATGTAAAGAGTCAAATCTTAGTTCGAGGTTGAGGACTTGCGACCAGGGACCACAATTTCCACCAATCCGTCATCCTCACCATCACTGCTGTCATTTTGCTCGTCGTCATAATGGGAGCTCACGGCTCGGGTTCGGCGGAAGTTGTTGTATCGGCCGGGGCCCGAGAGGTTGGAATAACCAAGAGATTCATTTATGATAGCCTCGTCTTCATCGTCGGAGTCCATCATTCCAATGCCACTGGGTCCGACCATCTCACCCATCTCATCATCGTCATCATCCTCGACTTCGAGAGGGACACGAACCTGGCGCCTCACGGATTCTGCATGGCTATCACCTTCATCTTCAGATGAGTTGGTCGATAACGAGTCTGGAGGGCTGAATCCCGATTCTGGGAAGGTAGGTGAGTGTTTGGCATTTGCTGAGCCAAAATCACTATTTGGGAACGCAGAGCTGCCTCCCTCAGCATCCTCATCGATCCCTGCAATTACGAATGGGTTGCTCGGCCAGTCTGACTCTCGGCCCTCACTCCCTTCGGCCCCTCTGCCTTCCTCGTCGCCATCTTCGTTTTCGGATGATTGCTTTTGGGCGGCAAGGCGCGCGGCTAATTGGCGGCGTGCCCGTGATGGACCAAGGCTCAATGGAGCAGGTGGCGGGGGTAAGATAGGAATAGGTTGGCTGGCTGAACTCGTTAAAACCTATGAGAAAGTCACGTTAGTAAAGATAGCAATACATTTGACTAGTTTCAGTCAAAATCACAGTAATTACACAAGGGGGGCAATGTAAAATAGATGGGCAGGGAGATTCCAAATCTCCGCAGGAGGTCGATGGCTCCATTGAACGAGCTCTAGCAATCAAGCACTCTACCCGGAAGTCTGGCTCCGTCGCCTCTTGCTATGGCTTTTGATACATAGGGTGTATTAAGATGATCGGCGAAACTGGGAAGGACAGAAGAAGGGGGAAGATAATGGGGAATGCACGGAGTCGATCAAGGATTGTGCATCACGTCAATCGGGAAGAGGTCACCCACATTGTCAGTGTCACCTTGATCGGCATTGCCGGAGTCTCTGTCGTCCTGGTCCTCCATTTCTTCGTCCTCGTCGTCATCGCTTGAGCTGGCAAAGCCACTCAAAAGGGAGGTGCCACCTCCACCGAATGCTCCACCAGAAACACTTCCTTGGCCGAGATCGAAGCTCTGGAAGGTTGAGCCACCGATTCCTCCATTCAATCCTGCGTCTGCCAGAGCGTTGGAGTTAGAGAAGCCTTGGCCAGCGTTAGTGTTGTTAAGGCTAGTCTGGCGAGACCCAACCGACATGTCAGGACGAACGCCGCCGAGAATGGCATTGTCCCGCTCGCGAGTCTCTGACAAAGTCTGCTCGACGTACTCAATCCAGTCAGGATTCAACACGCTCTCCATAACGGCCCGTGAAAGCAACTCCGGCGGGTGACGCTCGCTGAACTTAACGACTTCCTCCGCAACAAGAGTAAGGTGTCCCATGTATCCGAGACGGATTTGCTTGGTCCGCTGAGTCTCATCGCTGCGCTTCTGTCCTTCAACAATCGCGTTGGTGATCCGTCCGATGTCAAAGACATTGACTGCGAGTGCCCTGTTGTAGCCACGCTCCATGGGCCCATTGAAAACTTGTTGAATCACATCATAAACAACATTGTGAAGGAAGTTATTCCACGGGAAACGGAAGAAGAAGCCCTATCAATGGTTAGCCTAGGTTCTCGGGCTTTTCCAAGAGAGATACTAACCAGGATCGTTGGGACCACTTTGTTCTCCACAAACTGGATCTTCAAGTAATCACCGACGACGGGTTGTCCGTTAGTATCGAGTTGGATGTATTGTTCGGCTGAATCTGCATCGCCTCCGTCATTCATAATGCTTGTTTCCTCGGCCTGTGCAGTAACACTAGATACTTTTTCTGATTGATCGGCAGGGGCTGAGTTTGACTCCGATGCTTGTTCCTTCGAAAATAGAGGGGCCGGAACATCTTGAGAGATAGAAGCCACGGGATCTTGGTTATCCTTTCTATCCTTTTTCTGCTGGCCTTGTTCGTTTTCCAGATTCATGCTGCCAACTTGGTCAGGGAGACCAATAGTAGGCGACGAGGGGTCAATGGCTGCGGTGGAACTTTGAGATGTATTTGTGGTTTCTTCAGAAGACACTAGCTCTGCTGCTGTGATCTCCGATGAAGGAATTTCGCTGACCGTTTCCGTTGGCTGCGAGTTGGCAATAGTCGTTGTGTCGGCACCAGATTTTGCACCCACTAAAACACCAGATGCACCAACATCCTCAAATCCTTCTTCTTCACCTGCATGTGGCACTTCGGTGATCTTGATCTCTTCTGGTGATCCAGAACTGAAGGCTGAATCGTTTGCGAAATCAGCCGTGGTATCATTACAATCAACCCCGGAATGCTCCTCTTGGTTTGGATCAAAAACTCCTTCACGGATCAACCGCTCACGTTCCTCGTCTCTCTGCTTGACGTACTCATCACTGCCTGGCTCATTCAGAAGACCCATATTACTGCAATGAAGCAGCTCTGCCATCAATTCACACGTCTTGAATCGGTCGAAACCAAGTGGCTCAATTTGCCCACCCCATGCAGAGTTCAACTTTCCTCGCTCAACAGTCTTGAGCTTGTTTCCATCATGAATAGTGTGCTGGGAACTTTGAATGAGAGCCATGAACTGGGGAATATGTTTGGCGAAGAGACGTAGCAAGGTTCCAAGGTAGATAGGGTCGTACGTAGTGAGCATTGTATCGGGACCGCCAAGGGACTCCGGGTCATAGTCGGAATTGTTTTTGCGAATCACCTCAATTACAATACCCACGCCCACGGTCAGGGGATTGCCGCCCATGAGCATAGCATCGATGAGTTGCTGTACGCACCGGGTCGAGACAAGCTGGCGTGTCAAGCTGTTAGGGCCAATACATGACTGGTCGTTCGGGCTTGCATTTGCAGATATAGTGATGATCGCTTTCAAGAAATCACCTGCCGAGGTTTGAACAGATGCCGGACGATCAGGCGACAAGAAACACAAAAGATTGGGAATCAAATCCTGGGACTTGAGCCAGTCAACGGTACCCTGGCCACCTTCCGCCTTCTCAAGGCTGATAATTTTTAGAAGAAGATCCATGACCATCGGGTTGTCAACATGCTGCAACAATGCTGGGACAATTCCATCAAGGGTCTTGAGGAACCCCAGCATCTCCTCGGTCTTTTTATCAAGCAAAGTCTCGTTTACTTTCGTGAAGTAGCTTGCCTGCAATGAATCAAGAGGTGGGGATCGTCGCAGAAAGCCCCAGAAGTCTCGCAAGTATGAAGGGTTGGCCATCATAGATTCAAGGATGGACCAGGTCTCTGATGAGAGAATCTCACAGGCAACATAAGCATGCTTCAGACGATTCTTCTCAACTTTGTCTAGATCATCTGGGTCAAGAATATCCCTCAGCGGATCCCCTTCCTTCTCCTCGTCTGTGTTCGTCTGTTCCGCGGAAGCGGCAGCATCCTTATCCTTCTCTGAGGCGTTTTTCGCATCATCTTCATCGTTCTCTTCATCATCACTCACCAAACTCGGTGCAGTGACATAGTCCATAAGCCGTTTCAAGACATGGTCCTCGCGCAGGTATTCAATGAGTTTTGTATTAAGCTGTTTCAGTTCTTGAATGATTTCGGGCTCATCCAGGAGTTCCTCAAGAGTGATATCGGGTTTGTCGAGCAGGGTATCGATGGTGGAGATATTCGCATATCCCCCAAAGCGCCAAAACATGATGGAGTATATAGCCGAGGGAAATGATTCATAAAATGGATTCGTTTCGTTCGTCTCCGAGATATCGTAACGGAGCAGTCTATGGTACAAGGGCTGGTCGAAATATCGGGTTCCCAGGAGAGATTGCACGACAGGCCGATACACCGGCAAGCCAAGCGTGGTGTCCACACACAGAGACCAGGTTGCGCAGGTCGAGTGGGGTCAGGTCGACCGTCACGGTCGATAAATGACTAGAGCTCGAGATGTAACCAATTGAAAATTGAAGCGATCTAGCGCTGTGTGAATAGAGAATGTATTAGCAATCGGGCTCACACGCTTGCATCACTAGCAGTCCCGATGATGTGTTCCCGTGAAGCAAGCCGCCTTCACCGAGTGGGTGCGACAGACGCAGTGGGAGGATATGATCAGGGAGATTTATCGGAGCTGCTGAGCCAGAAGACAGAGCTTTTGATAGTGTGTACCTTCAATCTTGAGGGAATGACGAAGAAAGAGAGAAATCTGGACCTCCCTGTGGGTTTGGAGAGGGGAAGATGAAGAAATGGCGAGTGGAGTTGGAGAGTCAAAATGAACAGACTCGAGGGACACACACAGAGAAAGAGACGGGAATGGCGACTCAACACCTGTCCATCAAGGAAGCAGTTGAAGGGAGAAGAAAGAGAGGTTCCGCTTCGGGGAAGCTGTGCTGATCGATTACCGATCCCTGATGGCCACGAGCCCTGTAGCAGGGGCGGAAACACGTATGTAATCACCGCGGGGATAAAACCTCCAGATAAGAATGAACTACAAAGATCCCTGAATATATGTGACTTTGATGGGAATTATTTGTTTATTATGTTTTTTAAAAAAATATTATTTATCTATTCCTGTGCTTTTAAATTTCCATCTCATCTCATCATGGGGTCAGCTGCATCCATCAAGATGACGGTGGGTACGGAGTACTGGGTACAACCCTTCCCCGCCACATTTGTGTGCTGAAGGAAGTAACAGATACATTCAATAACCTGTCCCACGTTGTAGCCCAACTTAACTGCCACAATGATACAAGGATCTAGATACTAGCGGATAGTACATCATCTGACAATTCTGCTATATGAATTTTGTAGAATCGCATAGCAAACATCTCCCCACCAATGTGAAACAGGCTAAAGTTACACAGTGATATAAAACCCATGTGCACATGTGAACTGAAACTTCGATTCGAACGTACTTTATGATCACGTGTGTGTTTTGTGGCCTCAGGTATAAACTGACGTTCCCTACGCTTATAGTTATGGGAACTCCTTTTCGAATATAACGCTTCTTTTCTCTAGCCATATCCTGTTAGATAAAACAATTGACTACAATTTGGTTTAATGCACTTGTGGCTCTGTCCTAGCTTTTTCAGATAAGGGCCGGGCAGGCATCTGCTCAGCCTCATCCAGCTTGCCTAGATTGAGATAGGACTCCGATTAATGAAGGACATGGCATTAAAAGCCCTACCTAGTCCTGTACTAAGTAATATTATTGGGATATCTTACTTTCGTACCTTCTAAAGTTGAAGGCGAGGCCAGTCGTCTCACCGTCTATCGGGAAATTCCGATGATGCAAGCCATGGATTCAATCACTGAGAAGCCCGAGTGGCATCACAATGGACATGTATACAATTCAATCACCTCTTAAGTCATTCATTCACAGATATCAAGTTTTTGACGAGGAAATTATTACCAAGCGGCGCAGAGAACTCGCCGAAAACGGCCCCCAAAATGATCGATGAGATTATCAAAGAACTCCAATGAAAGCGGAAGCCTTTGTGAAAACTGGCTGCACAGTTGCCTTCGACACCGCGGTGGTGAATTCAGATACCCAAATCGAAGTTTCCTTGCAGCAGGCCTTGAAGTCTGCAGTTCGCCCGCTAGATTATGTCCCAGAAGGACAAAAGGATTACTATCCAGGGTCCAATGATAAATTCGTCAATCTGGTATACCCATCCTTTTTGCCGCTGATCTATGAGAAGTCGCATTCTTCCAGATCAGATCATCGCAGTCGAAGCTTGCTTCCAGAAGAGCCAAGGTGTCCCACCCAGATTTCCCCCAGAAGGCGACACGGAACTCGCTGACTGGGATATCGGTATCCTTGATAATGATCCGCAGCTACAGCTGAAGCCATACAGCCGTCAGTTTTAGTGGCTCCCTGTGACGTGGAGCTCACAGATAAAGGTTGTCGCATCGCATCTTATATTAATAACCTGCCTCCTTGGGAAATCCGATCCCTTTATGAAGTTATTGAGAAGAGCATCGCGAGGGCAGTTCAAGTCAATCTCGATTAGAATTGAATTACATACGAGACGGTTTGATACGAGGGTGTTGATTGGGTAGAGACTGACGAAAGTGAAGACAAATACTTCACAGTTCAACTCCCTGGGCCCGGTGATTTTGAGCCGCCTCACCTACCAGGTGGTAGGATAGATTCAAGCCAAGACTATGCTGAGAATGGATTGAAAGTCATTATCCAGTTAGTCAACATTGAATTGGCTCATTGAGGGACAGTTGTTGAGTGCCATCCCTTTGTCCTTCATTTGACCTCCCCAATCCTTAAATTCCAAGAAAGCACACCTAAAACTAACGAACTATAGAATGAACACATATGTTCCATTGCTATCTACTAATCCGCGACAGGATCTCCAGGGCTGGGAATCCCGAAGAGGAGGAGGATCTATGTAGATAATAGGAACAAATCCTAGGCCTAGTGCGAAGATAGATGGAACAGTCATGTTTAGGGAACCAACTTTCGCAAGTTTTCAACGAAAACGGTATAAAGCCTAATCCCTGTAGACGACCCTTCTATGATAACCAGGGATGACAAATGGCATTGCCCAGTATACGTAAATGGATGTACGGGTATTTGGCCTAGCGGTTGTCGTTGGCGACATTGGCGCACTGCCTCTTGGATCCCCGTCCATCCTCAGCTTGAGTGCCGTTTGATCTCAAGTTGCCGGATCGCCTACGGGCGATGACTTTTTTCTTTTTAGTTTGATACTTTTCCAATGATAATGATGCCTTACTTACTTACACTTTGGTGTCATTGAATGGGTCATTTGCGATCTCAACTAGAAATATGGCCGAAGTTGACAAGTTGGAGGATCTTAGAGCTGAGGCACCTCAAAAAAGATATCAGCCCTAGAGGGCACCTGCGCACCTGCCCAGATCAGTGAGCTTATATAATAAATAGTCGTGCTCGGTTTTACTCGGCGAGAGAAAAAAGTGGCAAGGCCTGAGGACTAAAATGGGAAGGGAAAGCCGAGAAGCGAAAGAAGCTACCTAGTCACAGTACACAATATGTATAGGTACTTAGGAAATAATTCAGGGCTTTTTACGGAGTAGTACTCCGTACTTTATTCCATATGTACTCCAGCTCTTGACAAAGTGCTCTGTCCCCAGCTATTGGTTGATGACCCCGACCCACCAACCGCGGTTTTATTGAGCACTGGCCACACATGGTCTGGAATCGGTCCCAAGTCCGCTGCCTATTTGCCCTCACCTTCACCTTTGAATAATAACAACACAACCCAACCCACCATCATGAACCGGCTATTTGGCACAAAGAGTACAGGCCCTAAGCCTACTCTTGAAGGTGCGATTAGCAATGTACGATGCCCGCACAAGCCTGATCCAAGGCACTCATCTCGCCCCCTCAAGATACCCCACTAACCATACAACAGGTCGACACTCGAGTTTCCAGCATAGATGTCAAGCTAGCAGCCCTTAACTCCGAACTCTCTACATATCAAGCCAAGATCGCCAAGATGCGCGACGGGCCCGGCAAGAATGCCCTCCGACAGAAAGCGCTCAAGGTCCTTCAGCGACGAAAACAATACGAGGCGCAGCGAGACCAACTCTCCCAACAATCATGGAACATGGAGCAGGCGGGCATGATGCAGGATAATTTGAAGAATGTGATGACGACGGTGGACGCGATGAAGACCACGACCAAGGAACTCAAGAAGCAGTATGGCAAGGTCGACATCGATAAGATCGAGCAGATGCAGGATGAGATGGCAGATCTGATGGAGGTCGGGAATGAGATTCAAGAAAGTATCTCCCGGGCCTATGATGTCCCTGAGGATGTTGATGAGGCCGAGTTGGATGCAGAGCTTGAGGCGCTTGGCGAGGAATCCATGTTTGAGAGCAGCATGGGCGAAAGTGCTATGCCAAGCTTCTTACAGGATGAGGTGGCTCCCCCACAGTTTATTGATGAGCCGCCGGAACAGCATAAAGTCAAGGAGGCCGCAGGCGGACTTGGATAAGACTAATTTTAAAGCGTGCTTTTGTTTGGCGGCAACCAGGTGTTCTTCTGTGTCAAGGTACAGGCAGCGGAGTTGATTGGGTGTTTATTTTAACTTGCAATAAGCTACGCTCATATCATATTTGAAGCTCTCGTTTCATTCATGTGTTATATTATAGCAATTAACATATGCATTATTAAGCTCCATAGATCAGTTTTTCGCTGCAATAAGGGACGTGCTTGGTCATTCTATCGTCCCAGATGCATATACCTTTGGTATGGAAAGCATCACTAGAGATTAGGATGCTTTGCCCATTCCCACTAGAACCAGCAGGGCCACATTCATCACAACGATGACAAGCCACACAAGGACCGCAATCACCGAAGTGAGTAAGCTATTCCGCATCGGAACTGTCACCACGTCAACTTCACCCTCTCGTTCGGAAGGTTCTTCACTCCGGACGGTCATATAGCGGTTGAGGCAAGTGAACCAGATAAGAGGTGCCGAGAGAAATGGCAGAAGAACGCTCAAAACAACCTGACTCGCAGTCAAAGTCTTGTCGATGCCCTCCTTTCCAACGGCTGCAGCAATGATGATGCTAGGAATGATACTGATCGATCGGGTGACGAGTCTTCGAAGCCACGGTTTGATAGTCCAATTCAGCATCCCCTCGCTCACCATTTGACCAGCAATTGTGCAGACAATTCCAGCAGAAATGCCTGACAGTAGCAGGGCGAGAGCAAATACTAAGCCGGCTGCTGGTGAGATCGATTTAGAGAGCAGGCTGTGAATTCCAAAAAGATCGGCATTGCCTCCGCCAGGAACATCATAGAGAGCAGCACCCGCGACAATTAGGATTGCACTGTTCACAAACAGGGCGAAGGTGAAAAGTGATAGCGACAACTCGATGATCGAGTACTTCATGCAGCCGCGGATTGCATGAATGGATGGGCGATATTTCACTTCACCATCAGCGTTCCCTACAGGCACGGAGCTATCCACATAACCAGAATTGACGTCGAATTCCTTGAGACGGGATTGAACCACGCCGCTACCAAGAAATAGGGAGTGTGGCATAACAGTGGCACCGAGGATTCCACAACTTTGGTAAAGACTGTGGGTACGTTAGTACATAGCTCGTTTTTTTGCGGGGGCAGTGAACAGGCAGATTAGACAGACTTACCCTTCTGATTGAACGATGGCTGAAGATGGCAAATATCCGCGGAACACTTCACCAACTGACTGGTCCTTTATGAGAGAGAGCTGAATGCAAAAGCAAACAACAACACCTAATACCAAAGCCATGACAAAGAACTCGAATAGTCTAAGCCCCCACATCTTCCCATTAGGTCGGTAGAAAATGAGAATGAAAAAAACATCGACCAGTGTGATAGCACAACCAGCTACCAAGGGGAGATTGAACAATAAGTTCAACGCGATCGCTGATCCAACCACCTTTCAATTTTGTCAGTACATCAATAAAAAGCCTCTAGACCAAAAATGTGACATGTGACACTCACCTCTGCAATATCAGTTGCGATAATGGCTGATTCTGCGAGGATATAGAGACCAATCACTAGCCATTTCGGAAGGTGTTCTCGGCAATTTTCGGCCAGGTTCAGACCAGTCACAGAGCCCAGCTTGATGCATAGGGACTGCAGAAGAATTGCAAATAGGTTAGAAATGAGAACAATAAACAACAAGGCGTACTTGAAGTCTGCACCGGCTGCAACATCCGTGGCATAATTTCCGGGGTCGATATATGCAACTGCGATGAGGAAACCAGGGCCGATGAAACGGCTGAATTTAGCCAGGCTTTGAGCGCAGTGCAGAGAAGAAGATGTCAAACAAGTAAAAAAAGGGCGGCGAGGTGATCCGCTGCTCCTCGGGGGTGAATCACCTCCCGAGTCCGCAGCGATCACTTCGCCGCTGGGATCCTTTGCTTTTCCAGGGTCTCGGTCTTGCCGACTGTTCGGTCTTTCAATCGATAACGTATCATCTCCTACTGCATTTGCAGAATTGGCATGTCTTCGATGGACTCTAGAATTGGCGAGACCATTAAAGTCATTCCGCATAGTGGTGTCCGGGCTGAAGGGCGGTGGGCTTTGATTCCAGCTCGGGTTTTTGAGAGTGTCGTCGGTCCGCGAGGGGCAATTCATGACTGCAGTGATGTTTATATTAAGTGTTGGGTTCTCAAGAATCAAAGACAAATATGCAATGGGTAACTTGTGAGATCCTGTGAGAGCCTGAAACTGTCCGGGTCTCGTTGATTCCCCGTTCTGGTACCAGCAAACTCTATACCGGATTTGTCTCACACCATGAATTCCGATCTCCAAGGAGTCAAGTCCCCGCTTATCTTACAATTCTACATTCTACATTCTTACTCCGTACGTTCTTTTTTTAAAAAAAGGAAAATAAGAATTGTTGGGGCATAAATGATCGCCTTAATTCCCGGAAGTCGCAAACGGTTGTGGATCAAATTCCACTCAAACAGTAAACGGTCAGAGTCATACACATATACTCACATGCACCAGTTGACCTTTTGCATAAATTATGATCAGGAGATCTTGGAAAACCAAGTGGCTAAAGAGCTATTCGGCTTAACTCCATGCAATACGAGACTTTGTTTATCTTCAATTGGGCCAGGTCCTCCCGGCGTCGGCACACTTGGGCATGAATTAACAAAGAGTAATGATGATTAAAATCTATACCCTATAGGATAATTAAGCTGGAGATATTGCTTTTTCATGTCATTTATATTTAAAGTACGGAGTAGATGTATCAAGTTGATGTCAATCAAGGATCTATCCAAAATATATATACTCCGTACAACCAGCCGGATTTAGTAATAATAGTAAATAACAGTAATAACAACAATAACAATCAGTCAAACAAACAAAAAAAAGAAGCAAGGACTATATGCATACTTAAAAATTACCCCAAAAATGAATGGGCAATAATATGCAATATGACATGTCTGGCTCTCATAGGCTTCAATAATACTATAGAAGGCTAATAACTGCTAATAAACCCCATGTTCACCGCCAAGTCCTTATGTTGCCCCTAGCAACCTCTTTACCCGCACGTTGTTTACTCCTCCACCTTCAATCCAGCCAACCCCAAGGATCGTCTCATGCGCTAAGTCGAGGCAAGTGGATCAACATCTTGATACTCGATGACGGTTGCTGTTGGCAGCAAGACGCCGTTGATTCTTCAAATTCCCCAGCTTGCCCATCGTCTGATCTTTTTTTCCCTTCCACCAGACCTATCTCCTTCCCCGCTTTTTTTTTTTTTGTGTTTTCTGTTAAAATTTAGGTGCTATACTTGATTATCACCCTTCTTTGTGATCGCGTTACTGTTCTGTCCTGCGTTTGTTTGCACAGATCCCGTGAGTTTGAACTGCAACTACCCGTTCCCCTCCTCAGATCTTCATATGCTTCATCTGCTAACAAGATGTACTTAGTTGCTGGTCAAAGAGGATAGCAATGGCTGCGAGTACCTCCGGTCCCAAAATCTTTGACGATGCGAACCGATCCCCTACCAAACAGTCCATGTTCCGGGCAATAATGTCATCCAAAACCCATAAACGAAATCAATCAGCCGACGATGCCATGGCCCTGCGGCCTCTGCAGAGAAGCAAGCCAACCGAGAACATCCATTCCCCATTTAGCGAGGAGCCTGGTTTGATTTCCGGCTACCGCCCGCTCAGTGAGATTGTCCCCAATCGTGATGCGAGCGACCACGGAATGGCCACGCCAAAGATGGGCAAGGAAAGAAAAGGAGCTTTGCATAAGAAGACTAAGAGCGCTGTCTCATTGAAGTCTCTGCGAAATTATATGGAGCGGAAGGATGGTAAATCGGAGGAGACGCCCTTGCAGAATGAGAATCCGTCGCCCAAAAAGGCCAAATCATCCAATAGTCTCTCGGCCATCCTCAAAAGGTCCCAACGGGGAAGAAAGGATGGCTCAAAGCATAGTCGCGATAAGGAAAACCGCAGCCCGACTGACCTGATTGACAATATGCCATCCCCAGTCTGGTCGCAGGACTCGGCCTCGGTTCATAGAGAGCCTATTGGTCGATCGAGGCCGAACTCGACCGCCGACATGGGACGAACTGTGGCAGACGAAGTCTCTCTCTATACGCCCAAGGGCTACGGGCCAAGCCAGCAACGCAACTTCTATGACTACCACCAACCCTCCCTCACCAAATCGAGTGACTCGAAGCCTCGCCCCAAGTCAGACATTCTAACAGGAAACCACAAAGTGAAAAATCTTCTTGGGTTGCAGCGCGCACCTTCGGGAGAAAGTGACCTTGTTGGGCGATCTGATAATGCTTCCTCTAGGAGCAGAGGGCCACCAAGTCCACGAAGAACATCTCCCCCTACTATGGCGAAAGAAGAGCCCAAGCGACTTTCTCGTGTACAGGCTGCTATCTCGGTATTCAATGCAAAGGAGCGAGATGCCGACGTGCATCAGCATCTGAATTCCAAGGATCTCGAAAGCGAGTTTGAGAAGCTGCTGGTTTGTTGGCCGTACTATATTACAATTAATCTGAATTGCAAAGACTAACTTATGACCTCTAGGATGCGAGGAATATTCCTCATAACATGAGAGACAAGATGCGCTCACTTGATACCAATATCAAGGCTGATTTTATCCAGAAAGATCGAACAGAGAACATTACTCCTCTCAGCCCAGGAACCGGTGATAGCCGTCGAGGACGCGGCAAAGAATCCAAGGAAGATCCCCAATCTCAGGATCGTAAAGGTTCCCGATCACGATCTAGGAGCCGCGGGTTTAGCTTCACTAAAGGACCCTCGTCGCCTGGGAAAAAGTTGCGGCGGGATAGTGAAGCATCAAGCCGTCGTCCAAAGTCTGTGGATCTTTCTCAGCCTGTTGGTGTCTATACCACTCTCTCAGCCAATGCTTCAACAGCATCACTTGCTGATGCGGCTGCTGTCGATACCGCGGCGGATCCTTCCGATTTCGTGCATTACCTGAGAGAGATCCAAAAGCCCGAGATGGTTGAGGTGGGAAAGATGCACAAACTGCGTCTTCTCCTACGCAACGAAACCGTCCATTGGGTCAATGACTTTATCACTGAAGGGGGAATGGATGAGATTGTACAGCTTCTCTACCGCATTATGAAGATGACCTGGCGGTATGTGTTCTGTCTCCTCCTTCATTCAGGCTAGTAGCTAACGTAGTTTACAGAGAGGACCATGAAGATACCCTTTTACACGAGGCATTGCTCTGCCTGAAGGCTCTGTGCACTACATCTGCGGCCCTAGCACACCTCAGTGCCATTGAGGAAGAGCTTTTCCCCGCTCTGCTGCATATGCTCTTTGACGAGGAAAAGAAGGGTCCCAGTGAGTTCACCACTCGAGGGATCATTGCAAACCTGCTATTCACGCAGCTCTCCACTGCCCCTGCTGGTGAACTGGGGACCAAGCGCGCCAAACAAATCCTTTCTTACCTCAAAGACCCTGCACCGCCAGTGGACAACCAGCCGCTGGCCTTCATCGCCAATATTTACCAGTCACGACCCTATAGAGTGTGGTGTAAAGAGGTCACCAACGTGACCAAGGAGGTCTTCTGGATTTTCCTTCATCACCTGAATGTGATTCCCCTCCCTAAGTCGGAGGACGTTTTCGGTGAGAATACATCAGTAGACACTCGTCCTTACAACGAGCGTCACTTCCCAGTCCCTCGTCCTCCTGTTCCGGCTGCTCCCTACGTTGGCGGTGTCGAATGGGATGCGACCAACTATCTTGCGGCACATCTCGATCTTGTGAACGGCTTGATTGCCTTCCTGCCTACCACTGATGAACGAAACCAACTTCGTGATGAGCTCCGTGCCTCTGGTTTTGAGAAAGTCATGGGCGGTAGTCTGCGTACTTGCAAGGAGAAGTTCTATTCTTCTGTGCATGATTGTCTACGAACCTGGGTCGCAGCAGCCGCCGATGATGGCTGGCCTTATACCTTTGTCCGTGAAGGTCCACCCCGAGTAGGCGAACCTGGCTCGCCCACCAAATCCCCCAAGAAGTCCGCACCGGGTAGTCCTAGAAAAGGCCTGATCGACGAGCGGCCGCCCAGGCTGGAGCTTGCTCTGGATTTCTCGGACAACCGTGCAGCTGGTCCGATTTCCCCATCGAGCGAACTGCGCAGCTGGCTCTAAGAACCGGGTGCGCAACCCCCCGGTTCGATTTAACGAATTTCCCATTCCTCTCTTGTCTTTATTTCCTATCTTTTTTTTGGGTTTCACATTATCATGACTCGGCGTTAGGGCTGGACCTCAAGCAGCCCCACTCCAACTTATTTTGTTGGTATTTTTTGTTTACTTGACCTTTGGAGTTTATTGGTGGTCTGCTATTTCTGGCGTTGGCATTCTCGGTGTTATTGGTATGTTGATTGCATTTCCTTGTCCAGAGAAGTCCTGCGGACATGATGTAATGAAGCCAAATATTGGCACAGGCGACGGAGCAGAAAGTGAGAAAGAGACAGACTGTTGGTTTTTCCCTGTCTCTTTCCCCCTTCTCTCCATGGTACAGCGACGCCTGTTCTTCCGACGGGATTTCTTCATGACAAACGACCTATGAACAGATATGAGAATTGAATGAAACGTCACTGTTTTTCTTATTGAATTTTGAGATTTCTTACCCCGGACCGGGGCCGTAAATGCAAGTAAAGAATCTAGTTGAATATTGTACAAAATATTGATGTCAAGCACACAAATCGATGTGACTCGACTACTGACTCTCCTCGGACGCTGTATTATCCTTCTGGTCTCTTCTCGCACCGGGAGGCGGTGCGCTGGAGAATATAGCCCGGAGACCAGCGAAGAAGCTCTCCCGAATCTATGAGACGGAATCATGTTAGTCAAGATGGAAATTCGCATAATTCCAAAGGCACAGAAAGCACTTACTCCATGGAACGGAGTATCATTTGTCTCCCACTCCATGAACAGTACAGAATAGATAATGACAACTAAATAGCAATAAAAAGTCAGCATTCTTCCCCGAAATCCAATTATCCACCGTAGTTTTATGCGCAATTCGCAGTTCCCAATCTCCAACCAAAACCCAAAATTTCAGCAAACACTCACATCCAATAACAATCCACTGGCCAATCGTAACAGCCTTCATAAACGTTGGCCGGGCATACTTCAGCGCCGCGCGACGGCGGTATTTGCGCTCGAGCCGGAACTGGTGTTTCGGGGACAGCTTGGACATATCCGGTGGCCATTGACGCTTCGGCTTATAAGGACTGTAATAGACATCTTCGAAGGAGGGAGGTGTGGAGGAGTCGGTTTTGTTTGCGGAGAGGCGGAAGGGTGAGGGGTCTTTGGTTGGTGGTGATGCTGTGAAGGCTGTGAATGGGGTGGTGGTGAAGAGGCGGGTGGTGCTAGGGCTCTGTTGCAGATTTGCGGTTAGTTTTGCTTTAGTTGCTTGGAGATACGAGGCAGGAGCCGTTCTATTCTCCTGCTTGCGAGGTTCACGTACAAGGTGCCATGATGGGCGGGTGAGTGGTAGCTTGCAGGATGAGATGCTTGCCACTATGCTTGAGGGTGCGCGCGCTGATGAGGCGGCGGTTAAAGCGCGTCGGAGCATGAGTGGTTATCTGCTCGCTTTCTTTGTTCGGTCCGCTTGGAGTGGGAATGTATGTATATGTAGTGGCTGGTGGTCCTCGGGGATATGAATGGTGAATCGCCGGGTGCTTTGTCTTGGAGGAGGCCTTTTTTGGGCTATATTGTCTATTATTTGAGGTTTTAACATATCCTCCCCTGATAGCTCAGCTGGAAGAGCGCAAGACTGTAATTGTCCAGTTCTGTAAAGAACTTGTCATCTTGAGGTCCTTGGTTCGATCCCGAGTCGGGGGACTTATTTTTTATAATTTTTAGTTATTCATATAACTTATTTAGTACAGGCAGCCCTATTGTATTTATGGGATTTAATCTGCCGAGATAACTAGCCTTTTTTTTTTTTGTATCAACGGTATACACAGTTTAGAATTTTGGCCTCTTTTGTATATATCTACAAAGAACACCCAAAAACATATCAGAGTGTTCTTACATATAACGTTCAACATAACTATACATACCTACCTACCTATGGTCAGGGCGAACTTGAGAGTCAGTGATGGGATCGCACGGCAAAGATCGTTTATTACCGTAGTTCTTGTGTTATTATAGCCTGTGCTACACTACAATGAGCAACCAGTATGCCAGTTAAGTTAGAACATGGATGCCATTTTTTTCTTGACTCTAAATAAAAGGTTGAAATAATTGTTTCGTATTCATAATACTTTTGGCAGACAACCAATTTGATATATCTCACTAAATGAAAGTATCTTCCTCCGAGGCAAAAATTATGTATCAAACAATCAAGATATTCGATCGGTTTAAAACAAGCAATATCCAGAACAATTGGTAGAGCTATGTTGGCACTTGACAAGTCGACATGAATCAAGATCTTTTTGGTGTTGACGAGCCGTCATCCCAATTGTCAGTATAATCAGCACTACATGACTTTCATCAAGCTGCTCGCATGCTGACTTGATGAGATCAAAAGGGCTCACGTCGTTATCCAAGCGTAGTCCCCAGATAGAAGCCAACTCAATCCGATTATAGAAGTTCTGCTTTTCCTAGAAATCAAGGTCCTGGTAGATTTCATTCTGTTCCTCATGAGTGAGCTCGAGGCCCCGAGCTTCTCGGCAACATCCACATGTAAGCGCACAATGCCCAGCTGCTAGCTACCGTGTTGATAGCTGGCATCCACAGCCCCAAGAACAACATCCTTGCTTCATCACATGACTGATTCAAATCATGCTAAACTCTACTCTCTCCTCTACTCAAATTCATTTTGCTCATGAATAAAGCAGACCTTCTGGGTCAACTGATGCGCGTCTCCTACCTGTTCGGGTATCCGAGCAATAAATGTATCCGATAGAAGAAGATAAGCTAGGGAACAATTCACTATATGGATAAATACTTGTATGTCAGACATGTAACTGGATAAATTGAGTCGCCTCGTGAGAATGATACCGAGACTCAATGCATTGGCCATATATACAGACTCCCCAAAGATCCCTCAAAGCCATAAAGCCTTACGTCCTCAAACCTCTCTAATCTTGAGACCGACCCCAATGTAGGGCGATATCGGGATTGATAATCGCTCGGATGGGTTAGGGTGTTCAGAGGTGTGCTCAATAGCGGGCTGGCCCATATGAACAAACTGCAGTCTGGTAAACATACTAAATACATAGTCCCCAATAATCATATCTCAATATCTTAGAGTATTTAAATGCATTCTATGTTGTTTGCCTGTTGCAGGTGCGTTTTCCCAGGGATCTACCCCGACTCATAGCTCTTGGTTCCTCCTATCATCCAACGAGCTATCCCTTGTCATCGGACTGCCCCAAGCAATGATTTATTTTGGCTGGTGTGCAATTTCTGACCCCATGAGCCAGCTTAATAATTCCGAGCATGGTGACGTCTTTCCACGTGATGAACATCGCTCTGGCGGCCATACTGACAAATTGGCCGTTGAGGCCAGATACCCAGGATTGTGCACCCTTTGTTTAGTTCTCTCTCCCCGCCTGGTCACTCAAAGCACGACCCGTCTTGGTGTGTTCCTCACACGACTTGCTCCCTTACTTTTGTTGACATGCTTGCAGCCATACATCTAGCTTGTCGACCATCTAACGCCCACAAAGGGGAATTGCTCGATCAGCCGTTGCGAAAATTCTTCGAAGTTATCTTGGATCTCCTGTGGGAGGGTATGTGCGAATGCTAGAGCCGGTCCCCTCAACCCTGCCAACAAGGTCATAGCCTGGACTTGGGCCCTATCCTCTGCTAGCATGTCGGTGACGGCTTGCCATGCAGATTTGCACTGTGTCACGTAGAGATTCACATTCTCCCCGGGTTCACCGGAGAAGGGGCCGGGGTTCCGCATGTTGAGATGGGATGGACCAGCAGCTGGCTGGGCTGCTGACGATAGGGTAGTACATAGATTGTCGGGATTCGACGCTATGTGTAAAATTGGCACCTTCGCCGATTAGGTGTATCTGATAGAGAGCTTCAATAATGGCGACGAGAAGGGAGGATGAGGAGAGAAGGCCAAGATGAGAAGCGATTGCTTCGTCTTCTTGTGTGGATGGAGAACCTTGGAAGAGGTTTCGGGCAAAAAATCCGAAGACCCGGTTTATCCCTAGTCAAGCCCATATATGACGAACCTTCCAAGGAATTTTAGAATGGATGATGTATAGTACTATGTACAGCTTCGGATTGTAGGGAACATATAGGTGCGAATCCACATCCCGTGTAAAATATATATCCATGAAGCTCACATATTTGAACGACAGAATCTCAAAAGAGATAATAAAAAGGTGGCAAGCAGCATAATAGAACGAATAAACCAAAAGCTCACAAGGCTACACCAAGAAACCCGTGGAATCCGTGGAACCTCTGCCCTCGCGTGGACCCTACAGTTCTTGCTCCAAAGCCATTATTGGTGATTAGTTAGCCGGCCTTATGATGAGAGTAATCGAACAAGAACTCCGTGATCTACCGCCGACAGCCGAGTAAACGATCTGTAAGATTATGTAGTCAGAAATGTGACCTTGGCTGGGCTCCTGAATATTATGTTGCAACAATGGGTCAAATATCGACCAGATCAGCCGGAGTTGAGGTCATCTCACCAAACTCATCTACATGAACCTACTATAACATGAAATGGGCCTTTGCAGGAGATTACCGAAGTGTGCCTGCGTCTGTCAATGTGTATGCCCCGGCTAGCAGGTAAACAGATAAACACACCCGAAAAAAGGGTACAGTTCAGAAAAACAAAGGAAATTGTGAGATAGGTGAGGACAGTTTTGAACAAATCATAGACAATCATCATAGACAATCATCCGTCCCCAACAAGTGATCATATAGCCTGCGGGCTTTTCTTCAAATATTTCAGTGGTCAATACCCAGTAGCACCCTGGATTTCTATTATACTGGAACCTAGTGAAGAACTTTTGCTTCGCTTCTTCATTTCCGGAACTATCACACGGGATATGTCACTGCCGATCAGAGGCTGTTAAATCTCCACATACTACCCGTGGCCGATATCATTTATACCAAATGATCTAACTAGACTGTTAGTGAGTTTTATTAGACGATTGATGGCCACGGGACCATTGAGTTAACAAGACTAATGTGTGAGGAACAGACAAAGCTATGCCCTTGTCACACGATGAATGTCACCGCGTGTTGATCTCCTCAAAGTTTCTGGCTCACAATCCACTTCTTCTGCTCGCCCTTGGAATGATGTACGGAGTAGATTCGGCTGTAATGGCGGGTGATAGGCAAACTAAGTAAAGCTAAAATCCTATCTGGAGGGTAGTTTGCCGCAACTTGTCTGAATACCGCCATTTTAGCCAAGTAGTGAGTCTATATTTTATTTTTGACAAAAAACCAAGTCTTTCAAAGTGGTGATTCAGTCAAAATGGACATTACGAGAGGTATCTGGGAGCCAGGCCCAATAATGAATGGGGTATAATTCACAAATATGTCCTCCAACCAATCACATCCCCTGATAGCTCAGCTGGAAGAGCGCAAGACTGTAATTGTCTGTTCTGCAAAGAACTAGTCATCTTGAGGTCCTTGGTTCGATCCCGAGTCGGGGGACTTATTTTTTATTTTTTCCATACATTTCTTCATCCATCATAGACCTGTCTCTTCTCTCAACCCACGAACTAAGTTTATCAAACATCAACCACAATGACCGCAAATTCCTATATGGTCGCGGATATCAATCTCCTATCTGAATTTCTCAGCGACAATCAACTACAAGATCTCTCCACCACATCCCCAGCCGACTGCATTGTCATATGCGCCTCAGCCGTTCTCCACAGTGCCGAGGTCCTTTTCAAAACTCTTCAGCAAAGGCCATCTCTTACCAGAGCTCTCGTACTGTGCGGTGGCATCGGGCACTCGACCGAGCTCCTTTATGATGCAGTGAAATCTCATCCAGTCTTTTCACGAATCGCCGATGAGATTCAAGGTCTCCCTGAAGCCAAGGTTCTCGAACAAATTCTGGATGAGTTCTTCGATCGATCTCTCATCACTAAGGAAGGATGTCAAATTCTCCTTGAATCCCGATCTACAAATTGCGGACAAAATGCCTCGTTCTCTCGCAAGGTCCTCGACGAAGCCGGATTTCAGGCACCAGCCACTTGCATTATCATTCAAGATCCCACGATGATGCTCAGGACCAGGGCATCGTTTGAAAAAGCTTATCAAGGCATCCAATCTCCGGTCTCGATCATTAGTTGTCCGGTATTTGTGCCGCAGGTGCAATTGTCCAGTAGCGGAGTCATTGAGTATTCAGACATATTGCCACCTTCGGAGTTGTGGTCACAAAGTCGGTTTATGGAACTAATCATGGGTGAGATACCGAGGTTGAGGGATGATAAAGATGGTTATGGCCCTCAGGGGCGTGATTTCATTACTCATGTGGATGTTCCAACCCATATTGAGGCAGCTTGGTCTCGACTACAAGTAGTAGCTAAGAGTTCTAGATAGTATGGAGAGATGTGTTAAATCAAAACAATATCGTGAACTACATACAACTCTACAACAAGTTGAATAGGAGGGTTTGAAGTGTCCTGGGACCAGACGGATAAGAGAGAAGCATCCAGCACAGGAGGACACTTAAATCTCTCGGTCGCATGGAGGAAAATGTCATTTGACTGAGGTGTGCGTGGGTATTGTATTGGAAGTTATCCATTTGACTGTGATAGTATAGGAACCGAGGTACCAACATGCTGCATAGATTCCGCACATGCATCTGTAATGCAAGTACGGCACACATCTAACCCCACTACCATCCAACAGGGGAAGGAGTTTGGAGTTGTTTCAATTGTTTCCTTAAAAAAAAGATTTACAGAAATCTTGGAAAGATTCAAAAATAAGTCCCCCGACTCGGGATCGAACCAAGGACCTCAAGATGACTAGTTCTTTGCAGAACAGACAATTACAGTCTTGCGCTCTTCCAGCTGAGCTATCAGGGGAGTTGGTTGCGATGTTATCCACATTCCTGATCTATGACTCTATACACTCAGGAAAAACCCGAGAAAGAATTCAGCGGTTCCACCGTTTTCAATCATGGAGACATATTTGATATGGAGATAGTTTTTAGGATAAAATGTTTATGCAGACAATATCTAAAATCATGTTTAAATATGAAAAAGTACCATGCCGAGCTGATCTACTATGTCGCAAAACGTGAGTCCGACCATCAACACGCGCATGTGATATGGCTACTCGATTTCACATGCCCCATGATCCACCAGTCGAGATCCCGTGACTGTGGCGGATCAAGGATGATGCGGCCACATGGACCTCGGTACTTTCTTAGAGTGCGATGGCGGCCAGCAACGGTCGCCCAAACGGGAAAAACCACCGATTCTATGGCCCTGATTTATAAACCAACGGCTCCCCGGATATCTGAGATATCTTATTATCCTTACTTTTGCCCTTTCTTCCATCCTTATACCTCTATCACACATTGACGTCATGTCTAACGGTGAGTGTTGTGCATGTGACAGCCTATGGGCTTGTATTCGATAGAATACTTGGTTTCTGATGGCTTGTTGCAAATAAGAATCGAGGCAGAACCAGCAAGCTAATTCTATATATAGCCCAGCAGCGTCTCAACCAGGTTTCCTCCCACTTCGTCGCTGGCGGCAAGAAGGGAGCCGCCGCCCTCATCGAGAAGCACCCCAATGATATTGTCGTGACATGTGCCCTGCGCACCGCTCTCACCAAGGGTGGTAAGGGTGGCTTTAAGGATACTGCAGGCGCCGACCTGCTTGCCGGTGTCTTCAAGGCTGTTCTGAACAAGAGCGGCGTTGACCCCAGCGCCGTCGAGGATATTGCCGTCGGCAATGTCCTTGCCCCCGGTGGTGGTGCCACTGAGTTCCGTGCCGCCGCTCTCGTGGCTGGCTTCCCAGAGACCACTGCCGTGAGGAGCTTGAACCGTCAGTGCTCTAGCGGTCTCCAGGCCATCGCCGATATTGCCAACGCCATTCAGTCTGGCATGATCAATGTCGGCATCGGTGCCGGTGTTGAGAGCATGTCCTCTCAGTACGGGTATGTTTAATTCTTGGCATTACCCAGCTCGATAATATGGCTAACAAGTGGTGACACAGACCGGGTGCCGTGACTGAGTTCTCCGACCTCCTCGAGAGCCACCCTGAATCCGCGAACTGCAAGGTCCCCATGGGTGTGCTGTCCGAGAACATGGCCAAGGACCGTGGCGTTACCCGTACTTCCCAAGACTCCTTCGCCGCCAACTCATACCAAAAGGCTCTTGCCGCCCAGAAGGCCGGTCTCTTCGACGAGGAGATTGCCCCCTTGGACGTCAAGTGGACTGACCCCAAGACCGGCGAGGAGAAGACTATCACCGTGAAGGCTGATGACGGTGTCCGCCCTGGTATCACCGCCGAGTCGCTGGGCAAGATTAAGCCCGCTTTTGCTAAGGATGGCTCCATCCACGCCGGTAACGCCTCTCAGATCTCCGACGGTGCCGCCGCCGTCCTCCTCATGAAGCGGTCCACCGCCGAGCGTCTGGGCCAGAAGATCCTCGGCAAGTACGTCACTGCCAGTGTCGTCGGCGTTAAGCCCCTGCTCATGGGCGTCGGCCCCTGGAAGGCTATTCCTGTTGCACTAGAGAAGGCCGGCATCAGCAAGGATGATGTCGACATCTACGAGATCAACGAGGCGTTCGCCTCCCAGTGCGTCTGGTGTATTAATGAACTCGGCATTCCTGCCGAGAAGATTAACCCTAAGGGTGGTGCTATTGCTTTCGGTCACCCTCTTGGCTGCACTGGTGCTCGCCAGGTCAGCACACTGTTCACTGAGCTCAAGCGCACAAATAAGAAGATTGGTGTCACCAGCATGTGTGTCGGTACTGGTATGGGTATGGCCGCTGTCTGGGTGGCGGAGTAAATGAAACTTATGTTTCGGTTGTACATTTGCACAGCGATTTGGCTTTTAGCCCCTTTTTTCTATTTCGGATACACATATTTCCCGTTCTGTATTGAATACTTCGAATACCAAAATGTTGATATATATATGCTCTACATTTGATAGCAATATTGTTGTATATTCCCTTCAGATGCTTCGGTGAAATACTGGCGCAGGTCTTTCCATGCTCTTCAGTTCCTCGTCTGCTGTATACCTGATCTAGTTATATGTATAGACATTAGACTAGAGCTATCCGCGGAATTTCTTGAAGGCATCAGTGACACTCATTCCCTGTGCAACAGCCTCTTTGGCGTGGCCATCCATTGTGGTCAGTTTAGGCATGAGCTCAAGCACCTGGCCGAGCAGCTCGCGAGGAATAGCCACTACTCCTTCCAAGGGGTCACAGAAGATGATGTCTCCCTATAATGCATTACGATGATTAGGCCATGAACTCCACCATAAAGCAATCGGCGAGCAGCATTGGGGTCAGAACTTACAGGTGAAACAGTAACACCCCCGATTGAGATTGGCACATCACGAGCACCAGCCTTGGCCTCGGCATTAGTACCAACAGTAGAGGTAGCGCGAGCCCAGATCTATCATCGCGCGAAAAGCTATCAGTAACGCCAACGACATAACCATGAGAGATCATGACAAACCGGAAGCCCAGTAGCCTTCAATTCCCTCAAGTCCCTGACCCGGCCACCCACAACCGTAGCTTTGATACCGAGGGCTTTCATCCGGGTCGCCATGATCCCGCCCGTCACAGCGCAATGCTGGTTCTCAGGCTGCTCAATGACGACGATGGATCCGGCGCCAGAAGGATCTGAGGCTTGAAATTCGCCAACGTAATCTACCCAGTGCTTACCCAGCGGGAAACCGTGCTTCTGGGGATTTTCTGTTGCGATTGATGGTGGGCTGACGTTTTTGGCTAGAAATTTGAATGTTGTTGCAGGGGCTGCAACCTTGGCCATTGTTTCATTCCATCCTGTTGTAGGAGAGAACGGCACTGGTGGATATATGTGAGTCGAATTGGACGCATAGAGGCTTTCGCGAGTTTTGTATTCATGGCTTACCTAGATCTGCAAGGTAGCCTGCTCTTGCTGTGCTGCCCTCGGGCGCCTTTTGCAGCTTGATGAGGGCGTCTGATACCTGCAGAATTAGAATCTTAGATGCACTATTCAATACTTTGGTATGGGGGAGCAACGCTGGCATACATCGCAAGGTGAGTAGTTCTCGGTTAATGTCGCGAGTTGCTCGTTTAGCGTAGTCATTGTGTTTAGATGCAGGAGTTCACGGTGGGAGGGATAATTCGCCGTTGAATTTGTATAGACAGTTGTATTGTACAAAGCACGGTTTATACAATAAGTAATTGAGGAATATATGATGAGCCAAAGGTCCATTCGCTGATCAGTTGAAGCACATGTCCGTAGGTCCGGATATCGGATGAAAACTACATCATCGGCCATCTATAAATCGGAGGGTTTAAAAGCACGTTTCACAAGCTTATTTATTTTGAGACATTGTGATACTGGCTAGAAGCAAATTCTATATTCTCTACATCTGTACAACATTGATAATTATACCTGGATAGTGTTGTTCCTCTCAAGGGCCATAGCCGAGGTGGATAAATACATGTCTCAACCTGTCGCATACAGAAAACGTGGGGTAGGTGATTATCGGGACAATCTACCTTTTTTGAAAAAGAGCAATAGAAAAACGAAGAAATAGATTGTTAGTTAGCGTATATATATAGTACTGCAACTACCGGGATTCACGTCTTCCATTGCCGATATTCTACTGGAGTTATTTACCCCAGTGTTCTAAGGCGGGGTAGTATATTCGATGTAGCATTCATGCTTCTATAATTTCGAATCTGCCTTCTCTTCTGGACCGAGTTTCGTAAACAGAACGTGCCAATAAAAAAAATATGGGCGCATTCTATGCCATATGCCATAAGAGCTATCAACAGTAACTATATATATGGATATACAATTCAATCAACAGTGGAATTATCCGAGCAGGCTGTCTGCAACACGTGTATGCCCTAATATAACCGTTATAAACTGCCGGCGTCGCGGAGGCAACCTTTCGAGGAAAGTGTGGGGAGCCAAGTTAATATTGGTAATCAAAAAGAAGCCTAGGTGGCAATGGCTTGGAGGAATTAGCAGTCGTAGATGTAAGACAATTCATATATCCCTTGAGCATACAAACTCAAACAGCAAGGACAATGACACCACCAAAACCCACATATACCGATGAACAGCTGGAGTTATACTTGAACCGCATCGGGTACTCCCACCCCGCCCAATCCAAGTGCAATCTTCTTCAGCATCTCCGCCAGGATATCGAAAATGATGCGTTCTCTGCGCTATGTAGTCTGCAAAGGCGACATCTAAGTGCTATTCCATGGGGTAACTCAGGGCTGCATTACTCGCAACATCATACTATCTCTCTGAATTCGCAAATTCTCTTTGAGAAGTTGGTGGAGCGGCAGCTAGATGGGTACTGCATGGAGAATACCGGAATCTTCTTGATTGTCTTACGGTCTCTGGGATATCTTGTTTACGCTACTGGAGGCAGAGTTAGTCATGCTGCGTCGAAGGGATTGAATAATGGACTATATTTGTCGTTGTAAGTTCTCCGACATTTTGGCATTCTGACCATTCGAGCTGAACTAACCCCATGGCGAAGTGGACATATGATATTGGTTGTGACTATTGGAGGGAAGAGATATATGGTATGGCATGGAGATCTATTGCAGCTACCACATGAATCGTACTAACGGATACTAATAGATTGATGTCGGCTTTGGAAACAATTGTGCCACTGTTCCAATGCCACTTCAAGAAGGTGCTACTGCTACGGCTATCGCACCATGCGAGATGCGTGTTGTCAGAGAAAGCATTGCCGAGTTTACAGATCCAAGCCAAAAGGTCTGGATCTACCAAACAAGATACAACCCTGAGAGCGAGTGGTTGCCAATGATCTGCTTTTCCGATGTGGAGTTCCTACCACAGGATTTCGAGGTCATGAACTTCTCCGTCAGCCAGAATCGAACTAGCTGGTTCACCCAGGTCTTTGTCTGCATGCGAATGATTTTGGACCAAAGTGGCACAGAGATCATTGGTCAGTACGTTATGTCGGGCAAGGAAGTCAAGAAGAGATTGCGCGGGAAAACGGAAATATTGCAGGTGCTGGATACTGAAGGGGACCGAATCAAGGCCCTGGCCAAGTATTTCGGTATGCACCTTCGTGAGAATGAGATCCAAGGGATTCGGGGAATGACCTCGGAGCTCAAATAGACATGGATGCCTGAGCATACTACTAAGGGAATCCGAGAGAATAAAGGATATGGTACAACGTTTCTAGCGAAATTGCAGTGGATATGTATGGTCACGAAGTAAGGAAGGCGCAGACATTGAACGTAAAGGAAAAGAGGTTGCAATTTTTGAAACTAGTAGATCCGACTCTCGATCTATATCTCGGGTCAGCATTTCTGCATGGAGACTAAAATCGCAGTCTGTTATTCGTACCTTCCATGGGTTGCTGACTTCGAATCCGGTGGGCGCTTGGTGGTTGCTGGACTGTCCTCGGAATGAGCCTGTGATGCGTTGGTCTCTCTCCATCACTATTGTTGGTTGCGATTAGCCTCATATAATTATAGAATTATTCCTAGATGCTTTGGGGTCCGCCGATAAGCTGTTAATCACTCACTTTGCTGTGAAAATGTTAGCCATTGTGCTTTATGCAAGTTCCGACCGCAGCCGACAAGGATGGGGTCAACTTACTCTATCCCACAGGTCCCGGTTCCAGCGCGCCTTTTTGCCATCGTTGGCAAAGCGCTTGACAAAGTGAAGACCGTAGCCTGTCACGCCAAACATCTGTAGCAATTGGTGAGCTATAGTCCTGGAAGGCATTGACCAATGGTACGTACGCCCATGATAATCCCATAGGGAAGCAGGGCCTCAAAAGGGACACCCATGGCGTGCAGTTGTATGGGTATGTATTTGATCGTAAGGAGGTATCAAAGTAGAGCTAAGAGCCGTAAAGCCTCTCACGGACGGAGGAGAGTAGGTAGATCGCAGAGAGTGTGGAGGGGAGTGTCTCTTCCTACAGCAACGGGCTTGAGGTCTCCTCCACCCAAAGTGGTTTAGCCTGCGCTGACTCAGCGCGCTGCAACGACACTCACAGGACAAGGGGCGTGAAGGTCGCTGTGGATCGCATTCGATTGTAAAAGAGACAGGCCCCGGTGTATGGACTGTCTGTCGACGCGTCTGGTACGCTTTTGAATCAAAGATTGCACTGGTTTCTCTTGGGGTGAGTTTCTGTTTTGCGACGCGCGTGCGATGCGTAGCCACCCCAACGGCCGACTGACACCTCTTGTTTGTTTAGCTTTCACTTTGCGCCTGGAGACTTTGAACGTCAATCCCGAACGGTACTTCTGTTTGTAAAAAACTTCGGCACTGCTCCAACCTGCCTCGAACCCGCTTTTGATCCAGATGCACCCCCAGATCAGTGCCGACGTCAGCGGGGTGCTTCTGTAACCGGTTCGGTTTAAGCTTCTTTAACGAAAAGATACCCTAGTCTGCCTGAGCGCATACAATAAGCACTTCTGTGCTCAACCTGGCGGTGGCGGTAACTTTCACTATGGCGGCGACGGTGCCGCCAGCAAATGATGAACCGGGCAAACTCGACCCGCCTATGGACACAGCCGACAGCGACCTAGATGCAGAGGGCGAAGAAGAGACTGACTTGTATGCAATGGATCAACGGCTTCAAGATGCCGTTCACCGAGCATACACTGGAGAAGTTGATGAGGATGGCCTAGAGGAAGGCGCTGATGGAAACAACTCGAGTATCAATGGGTTGAACGGAGAAGACGATGACGACAATGACGAGGCTGAACCTGTTGGAGCTGTCAAGCTTCCTGATGACGATGCGGGTTCTGAAGAAGACTATGCGGAGTCTGAGGCAGCCGACGTGGATGCCGATCCCGGGTTTGAGGCAAACGACCGTGATGTATCAGAACCCGAATCAAGTGACCACGAATCAGAAGCTGAAGACTGGGAGGCTGAGAGTGGCCGCGATGATATCGAAACTGATATCCGTAGTGGCGCAAACTGCATGTAAGTAGAAGGGCTCGATATCGCACTGGGCACAGAGGTAGGACTTTCAAGTACTAACAACAGGACAATAGATTTTGCACCCAAGACGAGGAACACGACCCAAGTGAAGATTTTGAGGAGTGGCTCACTTGTATTGTGTGTGGTGATCACTGTACGTCTTACTCCGTTTGGCAGATGCCGAGCCCTTTACCCCAATTAGGTTGAACCATTGCTGACTCGACTTTCCGACAGCTCATCGGCAATGCGCTCGTGAACAAGAAGCATTTGATGAAACGGAAGGTACGCGACCGCTCTGTCCTTGATTTCTGTCTCATCATCTCGCCGTCCGTTTTATTTATTACACCCACTAACATTACAACACCCAGAACCATGGAGGTGCCCCGGCTGTGTCCTTAACAATCTAGAGCCCGACACGATAACAGATCCAACGACAGAAATCAGACTCGGAGCTTCAGCTCTTCCTAAAGAGCTTCTACCTGCGCACGCTGGTACACATGACGAGGGATTTCATTCGATATTCAACACAGGCGTCAACGACGAGATGCTCAACAGCTCGCGATCGCTACGCAAGCGAAAGGCCTCATCAATCGATGCTGAAGAACACACACCTGTGCTTCGCAAAAGACTCCGACAAACATCTTTCCGCTCCGATCACCCAAGTTTGAATGATGCGGCATTGGATGGCGTGGATGCCACTCCTGATGGTGATTTCCACTCTCCCGCTCGAACACGCTCTGTACGCGTGCGACGTACCCGCGCAGTGGACCGAGAGCACTGCCGCGTGGTAGCTAGGCAGTTTGGGAAACTGATTATTGGGTTCCGGCTGGACGAGGCAAAAATTTCTAAAATAACAGGCACTCAAATCCGACCGCAACGCAAGAAGAAGAAAGCACCAAAGCCGCCACCTGTGGCCCCAGAACCCCAGGCACATTTCGTTCCCCTTCCCCCCATATCCTACAACTCCATGACTTTGTTCGACCGTGAGACCGATGACGCAAAATCAAAACCATATGGAGGCATTCTGTCCGAAGCCGAACAAGATACATCCAGGACACTCCCCACACAATTCGATCGCGACCGGTTTGAACAGGCACGTCTGAAAGCCGAAGAGGAATGGCAACAGAAAGTGAAGGAAGCAGAACTCAATGGCGAAGTCACTCCGCATGCATCACAAAAGGTTTCTGGTCCTCCTTCAAAGATCAAATCCATCAATTTCGGTGGCTATGAGATCGAAACCTGGTATGCAGCGCCTTACCCGGAGGAATACAGCCGTAACCGTGTTCTGTACATTTGCGAGTTCTGTCTTAAGTACATGAACTCGGACTTCGTCGCTTGGCGGCACAAACTCAAGTGCCCTGCGAAGCATCCACCTGGTGACGAGATCTATCGAGATCGATCGATCTCAATCTTCGAAGTTGATGGACGCAAGAACCCGGTGTACTGCCAAAACCTTTGCCTTCTCGCAAAACTTTTCCTAGGCTCCAAGACTCTTTACTACGATGTTGAGCCATTCCTATTCTATGTCATGACTGAGTATGACGATCTGGGTTGCCATTTTGTTGGTTACTTTAGTAAAGAAAAGCGTCCAAGCTCAGCGAACAACGTTTCTTGCATTCTCACTCTACCCATCCACCAACGAAAAGGTTACGGAAACCTTCTCATCGACTTCTCATACCTCCTTACCCGCATCGAAGGCAAAAATGGATCACCCGAGAAACCGCTCTCTGATATGGGTCTGGTCTCGTATCGGAACTACTGGCGATTGATTTTATCATACCAACTTCGGGATTTGAAGACGCCTATCAGTATTGCAGATCTGTCTGACCGCACTGGAATGACAGCAGATGACATTGTATCTGCCTTGGAAGGACTTCGAGCTCTCGTGCGGGATCCCATCACCAAGACGTACGCCATCCGTCTTGATCACAAGTACTATAACGAGGTCATTAGTGGCTGGGAAAGCAAGGGTTACGTCCAGCTCAATCCAGATGCGCTGCTCTGGACGCCCTACATTATGGGTCGTAGCAACCAGTCTCATTTCGATCGTGCTCCCATACATACTGTTGCTCCCCGAGAGGATCAGGATGAAGACGAAGATGAGACCGAGGCAAGGGCGACCGACTATGAGAGCAATGCTCGAATGATGAATGGGTCGAATAGAGACGCTCTCGCAGACTCTGCTGGACCGCCTTCCACATTGGCTCTACGGCCTCATGGCCCCCATCATCCTACAGCGGGCAACGCCGAACCAGCTGAAATCCCCAACCCTGCCGCTGGAATCCCACCGTCCCGGTTCGAACTTTGGCCCCCTGTGCCTCCGGCAGCACCCCCCAAACGCAGACCTGGCCGCCCATCTGGTAGCACCAAACTCAATAACATGTCAATGACACCCACGGCTGCCCGCAACAGCGGTCGCAACACACCTCGACGACCCTCCGGACTGGCAATGGCCACGCCTGGAGGCAGCACTCGTCGCGGAAGAAGCTCGATCCTCACGGACTCACCCGCAGCTGAAGCAACACCTAGCCAGGCCAACGGTCTGAAACCTGAAGTTGTTGATGAGGATGCCGAAAACATCGCTCCTGTACCCAAAGAATCTGTAGATGCGAGCGAAGAACGACCGGAGCGTATTAATGGAGATGGTGCTTCCGATGAACCTGTCAAGCCCAATGGCATTGATGCTGCCGAGGCTGAGCTTGCACCCGAGCTATCCGAGGACAAGGACGCCGAAGCACCCAGGACCCCCGAGAAACAATCTAACTCCATCTCGCGATCACCTGGGATATCAGTCTCACGTCCATCCAACGATAACCCCAAGACACCGCGATCAGTCAACCGGAAGGCTTTGGTCGAGAAAGTTCACGTTATGGTTCCCGCTGAGCCAGGGTCTGCTTCCAAGCCACCAGGCAAAGGTGATGACCAAAAGGCCCTGGTCAATACCAACGGTACCGACATAGACACAGATGCAGACACAGATGCAGATGCAGATGCAGACGCGGATGCAGAGATTGACGCGGAGTACGAAGTGGATGGGGATGTCGTGATGCAGACATGATAATCTTGAAGCTCATGATTCGTGCAAACTTTTTTTTGCCTGCGAAGCAAGTTACGCATGTGGACAGGGCGTTTGTTTTAACGAAATTTCCGATTCCTTTATTTCTCTTCTCGTTTCCTTCACGCCTCCCCGGGACCTGCATTGTCCCACCGTTCGATTTAATATTCTTTGTCCGTTTTCTTTTCTTGTTCAAAGGCTATGTTACACTAAGTGGGTGCCCAGAGGCGACGGATGTGTAATGCAACACTCGTCGATCCTCTTTGGTCCATTTACTACTAGTCACTTTTTTAGGGATTTCATCCAGCACGGAGCAGGGATGGGGGTATCTGGAGTTTTTTTTGTCTGGGTGTTTCTTTTCTCTTTCTATCTAGTTGCGACGAATGAGTACAGTGTGTGATTAGCATATCTTATGTCAATGTATCAATTACTGGGTAGCTCTTTGGTTTAGTGTTCATATGGAGTAGATATGTGCCTTGCATGCGATATATCCAAGACGAAGTGTAATGTCGCGCAGGACATGCTGGGTTAAAAAGTCAAAAATAGGATAGATCTGTTAGACAAAAACGCCGCAACTGCCTACGAGAAAGAAGACAAGGATTGTCTTTTTCTCTAGACCCAATAGCCAATTGTAATCCCAGTACGGAGTATCTCTTCCTCCATATGCGAGGGACAAGGCGTAGCACTTGATCTCGATCTCGATTTCGATACGATATACGGAGTAGTTGTGGCTGATCTGCCATTCATCTGATGTGTTCCATCAGGGGCACATATCAACATAAGTACACGGTCTTCGTACTCTGCATAATCCTTGCAGTAGACCTGTACATATGTAATGGGCTAAGGTGACCGAAGAAACACAGAAACATGAGCAATAATTATGAAAATCATCATGCATGTGAGTCTATCGGGTATCCCCCAACAGGAGGATTTTAGGCCAAGCCTTTTTAGGAAGGTGAGATTTGCATCGAATACCCATGGACGGTCGACGCATCAACTTACCAGATCGGGAGTACCAAGTAATACTAATTAGCATTAGGGATGGTACAGATCAGAAGGAATACAGAATCATTATGTCCACAATAATAGTACAAGGTAACAATCTATAGTCCGATGCACACCGATCGAAAGATCGGCGGCCACGGCGCCAACACGGACCGGACAGCTGTCAGGGAGGGAACGAAACCATGGAACGGACCCCAAACCACCATGGAACCATCAAAGGGCCAGCATTTAAGCATAAACACAGTAGCGCCCACCTAGCAGTTCCTAACCACTGGTTCTCAATGGAGATTGCCGCTGTCAGATATGCGCCCTGGACTGGGTTTTGGCTTTAACTTGTGCAATTCACTAAGGTAATAATTCCACAGTCTCCGTGAATCTAAAAAAAAAAATCCTATCCCGCCCCGTACAGTAACCGCCTCTAATATTGCTCCATAGCCCCCCATTCTTCCTTTTCCCTCACTTCATGCGTGCCGAACAGGGGTTCGTTCTGCTAGTAGGCTTTTTTTTTGGATCGTTCTCCACGGGTCCCTTTTGAGTTTCCTTTGGTCCTATTATTATTATTAGTGTACGGAGTAGCCAGGAGAACAGCCTCGACACAAACAGGTTCCCAGTTTTTCCAATCGGGGCCGCAGTGGATTTTGGCCAGGGTGTGTGCTGTACTTTTAAATTGGGAAAAAAATTTGAAAAATTCGCTTCCTTTTTGGCGGTCACTTTTAATTTTTTGTTTTTCGCACTCGAACTTTCTTTTCTTCTTTTCTCTCTTGTCCCTACGAGTTAGCACCAGTATCACAGCCACCCTTCGCTCAATTATTCCAGTGTCTGGATGAGTCATGTTAGGTAGTTTCCACGACCGAATCATGACTCTGCACCAGATGAAATGGTGGCTTTCCCCGCCATGACCAAAGGCTCAAGTCTTTGGATTTCTGTCCTGGCGCCGGAGCCGACTCCCGGAAGTCAAAAGGAAGTGACAGGTCGTGCTTCCAGTGCTGGGGCTTGCTTGTCGCATAATGATGTGCATTTAGGGCTGTAAGTTTTTTTTTTCGGGCCTATCAACTGCATTCCCAGGAACTCGTCGCTCGGGCATAATGCAATGGATAAGAACTACTGTTCAGGCTCAGTCAGACCATCAGGCAATGCCTGTACCGTGTGTTTTCCCGCCTTCCACCCCCTCACTTGACTCTTTTTTTTTCTTCTTCTTCCTTAGGTAGTCGGCCCCCTTTTTGTCAGCTTGTACTTATCAGTTTGACGAATCGCAGACGCCGTTCTCTGGAAGCTAGGTATTGGCGCCGGAACCCCCCTCAGCGGGTCCCATCTACCCCAGTCACTTGCCAATAACGATAGCACTCTTACTGCAGGATTAATATTGGGAAATGGGACTTTTGTCAGGCTGATCGGCGCGTACGGATCGAAAGTGAATCCTGCGGTGCTCACCCTTGCATATGATCGTTGCTATCAAAACTCCCATGCGCAGATAGATCCCATATGGCCGGATGAACTGTGACAGGAATGCTTGACATAGCCAAGTGTACCTGCAGGTCTCTGTATCACATGCTGGGGAGTGATGATCATCGCCGTGCCACTCCCAACCTGGACCCCAGAATATCTGCATGCAAGCTATAATTTGGGATTTCTATTGCGAATCCTGCCAAGAAAAGGACCCGATAACGAAAAGAAAAACCGGCCCCATGCCTAAAGAGTGTGGAATGCAAGTTCTTCGGCAGAACACAGCAGCCTCAGGATGTGTGATCCACAGGTGCACCGCCGATGCAGCCAAATTTATCTGGAATGTGACTGAAGAGGAGGGGGAAAAAGTACCGTACATCCTCAGCCGCAGGTCGAGGGTCGAGTGTGGCGCAAAGCAGCCTCCCTGTAGTCCATACTAGAAAGTACCGGTTTTTTTTATTTTTTATTTTTTTTATCATGACGAACTCCCGATCTGCAAGCTGCAGCACTGCCCCCAAACATTCTCTGGTATTGATCTCTTTCTTCTTTTCGTTGGCTGATGCATGCTGCCCGGCCCTATATCTGGATGGAGGGATTTCCGGCTGACGGAACCAACCAGCGCCAACGGTGGCTCTCAACTGCAGTCGGCATACAGTAGCTTGCATGAAATCCTGGGCCTGCATATCTCTTATGCAATGTGATGCGTCACGGGGAAAGCCCTGCGCGCAGTGGTGTGTTGTTCGTTGTCGCATTGTGTTTCCCCCCTTTAAACGCGCTGTCCAAGTCTCATTCCTGCGCTGTCTTTTGATTTTGTTTCTCGCTTTTCCTCGACTCAACTCTTTTCCCCTATCTTGCTTCCCATTGTCGCATCATGACTCGGCATGTATCGGTTCGTCCCGGTTCGGAATAACGTGCTCTCCAAGCGCTCTCGGGCTTTACACGCTACTGCACGCGATTGTGTGGGAATCCTCTTTCCCGATCATTTGTCAATCTGTGACTGTGCTGGACCTGGGTCTTCGAACGCGGATCGAGTCCTTGCCCCTTAGGCTCCGACATTCACGCCTTCAAGTGGTACACACAAACTCCTCGAAGAATTCAGGTGCGATATTCGAATATTGGATTTTGTCACCAGAAGGAGCATTGGCATCAAGAGAAAGGTATTGTCCCCTAATTTTTTTTGTTTGTTTAGGGGGGAAGGTGTCCAAGCGAATGTGGGAGTTACTAGTGAAGGCATTCTTTGGTTCGGGATGACATAAGGAAGTCACTAACCATTGGAACCTTGGAACCAAAGGGTTAAAACTCTGGTTGACAGGCGGCAGCTATAACCGCCTATTGAGAAGTTCTATATGAACTTCAACATATGGACTATCTTGATACTCTTGAACAATGGCTAATTACAGGATTTAGATCGAGTGTGGAGACACAGGCGCAACCCCCGGACATAGGCGATGCGGCTTGATCGTGCATATCTCCACTTTTGACTGGAATGCTTAGACGCCGGACCAGGGCCCGAGTCCACCTGGCGTTTAGACCAACACCTTTACGGACGACAAGAAAAACCGGGTCTGATCACCTGCATAACCGGCGCCAACCTTGTGGGTTTAATGATCACAAAGAAACAGGCGCGGACTAGCGGATTAGCGGTTTAGCCATTTCTATTTCGGACCAACGAGAAAGAGAGAAAGCCAGAAGGTTACTACTTATCCTGATCGTCATTCGCCCCTTTGACCGTGGGTAGCTGAGCCTATTCCACTTTTTCTTCCGTCTACGGCCTAATTCCTCCTTTTTTTTGGCTTTCTTTTTGGTTCTTCTCTCCCCCCCCCCCCCCCCCCCTTCTCAAAAGGCAATCACATTTGGGACTTTGGGAAAAGAGATCCACCTCAGCTGCTCTCGTTTTTGAAGAGATTGCTACTGTGGTATAATTTGAGGATTTCCCTTTCTTCTTGACCTTACATTTTTTTTATATTTCTTTTTTTTTTTCCTAAAAAAAAAAATCTTGGATAATTCATTGGGTTAGTTGATTATATTTTTTTTTGTGGGATTCTAGAATCTGATTTGTTCAGGACTGGCAGATTTGAAAGCCTGTGATCCAATTGATTTTCTGATTTTTTTTTTCTTGAATTTGAATCTCTTTTTTTCTCTCCCCCCTAATTTATTGAGAAATTCTTTAGATTCGAATCTCGGAATATCTACAGTTGTTCCCGGGGGGCCGTTTATAGGGGAAGATCAGAGCTTAAAGTTTTTATCTGGAACCGCGCTCGGTTGGCTCTTTCCGCTTGCAAACTGACGACACCACTCCGTTTTCGTCTTCGACACATCTTCCCATCTACTCCAACACGAAATCTCATTTGGTGTCTCTCATTTGTCTTCACTTCCCATGGTTGAAGTCCGAAGAAAAAAAATCATTACCCCACCACACAGCTGCCACCCCTCTCCGACGACATCGTGACTCGTCCAAGGTTCTCTCTATCTTTTTTGACTGGATTTCCTTTCGGTCCTAAGACCCGTTCTTTCCTCCTTTTCCCACTCTTTACCTCGTAAAACCACAGATCACTTTCACTTGGTCTTCTATATTCCCGAGGATCGGCCTTTGTATCTGCTGGTACTCTCTGAAAAGCAACCTCAAATCTGGGGGTTCTCTCCACCTTTTTTTCTGTCTGTCTGTGACTCGTCTTGATGAGTGCGACATTCTCCGACGCCTCTCTCTCGCGCGAAGCTCAGGGGTGAGTAGCTCTTCTGTCTGCGTTGACAGGGTCGCAACTCTTACGCGGTCGTCCAGGGAATCCCACTGACAATGTTGAACAACACCAGTTCTGACTTTGATTTGATCATTCGCCAGCAGCCCAATCGGGCCCGCGTGGCGGGGGGCAAAGAAAAAGGTATGTAGAAGCTCCTTCTCTTTGGTTTCTAGCTAGTTCACCTCGGTGAAACGGGAAGCGAAACAGACAGGAAAAAAAAAGAACCGGATCTAATGGCTTCTGCAGAACGCAAACCGATCGATCCGCCCCCGATCGTCCAGCTCCGGGTGCGAGAGGAGGGCACCTACCTCGCACAGTAAGTGCGAATTCACCGTGGTTTTGGGCGCGTGGCTAACTTCGGCACAGACATTACCTGCAAAGCCCTTATTATTTCATGTGCTGCAGTCTGTACGATGCAACAGAAGAGCGTCCCGTGCCAGTCGCACCGTCGACTGCGTTAGCAGGGACCCTAGTTTCGTCTCTTCACCGGTTGAAGGACGTGGACAACAGCGGTTAGTTCTGGCCAGTCTTGGAATGGGAGACTTGTTCACTGACTCGTTTGGTTTTGTAGATGGAGGGTTTTTCGTCTTTGGAGATCTCTCGGTGAAGATCGAGGGTGAATTCCGCCTGAAGTTTACCTTGTTCGAGATGCGAAAGTGAGTAGCACGGTCGGGAGCCTAACTCCGCATTTCAAAAGCTAACAAAGAGCCAACAGGGATCGTGTCTCCTACCTGAAGACTATCATCTCTGAGCGGTTCACAGGTAAGGATCTGCGTCTACAGTGGAGAGCACTGGCATAGTTGGGGAATCTGACAAGCTTGTAGTCTCCCCCCCAAGAGTTTCCCTGGAATGATGGAGTCAACTCACCTTTCCCGATCATTTGCGGATCAAGGTGTGAAACTGCGCATTCGAAAGGAGCCTCGGACCATGTTGTAAGTGTCATGAACTGACGGGGAAGTTGAAGGCGTGTGTAGCTAACAGTCGTAGGAAACGAACAACAAGACCTGACGAGTTCCATCAGCCAGTCCCTACTCGATCTCCGGAGCGTCAGTCGGTGCAGATCCCTCCAGCATCTAGCTATGGAGGCTATCCGCCGACAGCCCGAGATTACGGGTACTATGGTCAGCAGCCACCGGTCAAGCGTCATCGTACTTCGATCGACTATGGCAGACAACAGCAGGGCCTCTATGATGTGGATGGTCGAATGGCCCGTCAAATGGATCCATATAGCCAGCCAACACCTGCCATGTACACTGGTCAGCCAGCAACCTACCAAACGCCTAACCCCATGTCGACTTACTCTACAGGGCAGGTGGTGCCTGATTATGCGGCGGTTCGTATCCTTAGCCCTTCCCCTCCTCTTTGACAGATTTTAGGAGCTCTTTGAGCTGACATCGGTGGATAGATGTACCCGGGAATGCAACCATCAGCCCCCATGTCCCAGATCCCTGATCCTACCGGTCAAAGCCGATCCAACCAGCAGCAGCAGGCCGCTGTGGGACAACTGATGGCGATGAACCAGCCTGGCACTCCTGTACGACACCCCTCTGCGAACCAGTGAGAGAGTGTGGAATAGAATATCTAGCTAAGGATTTTGGACCCGTGACAGACCCCAGATTCGACTGGAGCGATGATAGCTCAGGGATATGCCCGGTCCGGATACCCCCCTAGCTCGACCATACTTCCTCCTCTGCAGCGGAACCGCGACTATCCTCAAGGAACCAATGGATCCGCGCGAGGTTATTTCGACCAAACTCAGGCGAATACCCCCATTCTTCCATCTCAAATGGTCAACGAAGGCGATCGATTTGGCTCCGTGACCGGCCCAACAACGTTTGATCCCTCTGATTCCGCAAATGGAACGCCCCAATGATTTGCTTGACCTCTTCAACGGTCTGGCTTGATATTATCTTTTCTTTCTTCTGTCTTGATAGACTAGAAAGAGTGTTTCATTATTCTCTTTATGCTTTATGCTTTAACTGGGTGGCTAAAGGTTTTTTTCTATTTTTTACAGGCGCTAGCGGGATAAAAAGGAGGAGGTCTTTCAATGTTCTTTCATGAGATTGGGAGAAAAGTGAGACTATTCTTAAGCCCTTCTTGTACATACAAGCCCTTTTTTTCAAAAAAAGCAGTACCACTGGCTAATTGCAAGTGCTGCTTCTTTTCTCTCTTTTTTTTTTTTTTTTTAATTGACGATGTATGAGGTGAAAATGCAATGGCTTTAATATCTCTTCGCGTACCTTCCTAATGTGTTTGCTACCTTCCCTCTCGATTGCTCTCCAACTTCTCTTCTCTTCTACTCTCTACTCATTTTCTCTCTTGTATCCTTCCTTTTTTCATTTCCTCAATTCATCGTCATCTCATCTCACGATGGATGCCACCACGGAGCCCACCATGGACCCTAACGACAGCCCTCTCTGCAACCTCGATTTGTGGTGCGACTGGAGCGGCGTCCCAGAAGACCCAGTGTCTATCACAATTGCCATGGAGGTAATATTGAAAAACCAGGGAGCCCTTGAGTCTTCTCTTTGGGTCTCAGTACTGACTGTCGTCTGAATTAAGCTAGAAGCCTGCGGTCATCCCAACCTTCATATACCAATCCTCAATGTTAAGTCGCCAAACATCGTCAAAAGCCCGTCTTGGATCATCCGATTGAAGCCCGACTTCGCCCACAATGATACAGACGCTCCCCTTGACCATGAATATGGCGATGAGACCAAGAGATACCCTGCCAAGAATGGCTCTATTTCTACCTCTGGGAGCGTTGTTCTTCATGATGACTCGCAGGGTAATCATTTTCGGGGTCGTCGTACTGTGAATATCTCGGCGATGTACACCCGGGTTGATAGCTCGGATAGCTCAACGTCTCATAACCCATGCAAGAACGATGTCAACGGCAGTAGCCCGAACTCCAACCCGCGTAAGAGATCCGCCACGGCTGCTTCTCTGCCTGACTCAATCCCTCCTGACGATGAATGCCAAGGCATCCGACACAAAGTCCTGATGACCAAGGTCGACCCGCCGAGACTAGAGCCTGTGTCCCAGGACACTAGCGCCACCAAGGAAATCGCCAGCTCCATTCCCATTCGAAAGTGTTCTGTTAGCTTGGACGGAATCAGCGTGACATCTGGGAACATCCCGTTGCCTCCAGACTCGGCTCCAACTCCTGTGCCAGTTTCCCCGAACGTTACACCTGAGAATCCTTTGGACGGCAATATCGCGACAGTTGAAAATCTACTCGATGAAATCTTTCCTTGTCGCAATGCAGAAACTTCTTCCAGCAAGACTGACTTGAGCGGCACTGAGCCGCTGACCGAAGCGAACTTGCTTCAGCGGAATTATGATACGTTTTCTACTCGTGGGCGCAACGGCAGCCTTTCTAGCAGTGAAAATAGTGACAAAGAAAAGGAGGACCTGCTTCTTTCTCTTGAATCCATCGGATCGCCATCATCCTTCTCGGGCCATGGGTTTAATCAACCCCCTCTGTCCCAGACGTCCGCGGAAATTGCCAACAAGCACAAGCCCAAGCTTGTTCTAAACAATGACATTCTTTACCTGCAGACCCCTCAGATTGTCTACTCTGCGACATACCAAATTGCTATTTCGCTCAAGGTCAGACTGCAGAAAGGGAAATCGAGGGATTGGTGGGAGTTGATTGTGAGTGGACTGCCTCGACTCGCACAATTCGAGTCTGGCTACCTCTACTTCCGAACACCCCCAGGCCAAGGAATGGAATTCACGACTTCGCCCTTCAAACGACATACGCTTGTGGAAAGCTGCTTGATGGCCCAGTTTGGCAGCGGAAAAAATTTCGTGATTCCGTTCCGTAAGTGCAATGCTGAGTACTACGGACAACTCAAGGATCACAAAGTCAACACAGTCATACGGGCCGAGGTGGCAGAGACTGGGGATCCTTCATCCTATCTGATCAAATATAACGCTGTTTGCTCTATTGATCTCATCAATCACAGCTTCTGGGCCGAGAAGTGCAAATTCTACCTTAGAGTGCATGGCGGCCCGGAAGGCGAGTTTGACGCCGTTTTTGCAGCTGAGAAGCCTCTGATCAACTCTATTCGGCTACAACCAGCGCCAGATGGGATTGGAATCTCGCGCATCAGTATCATCAGCATCCCCCAAGCCCTGAGCATGTTCACGGTGTCATGGGAAGTTAAGGTGTCACGAGGCGATGTCACCTGGCTGCCATGGATTAGGACCACGCTCAGCTACAGTGATATCGAAACCAATCTCCAAGAAGATTACACTCTTTTTGGCCCTAAAGCTGAACATATCCCTCCAAAGCACCCGAGGTTTGATACTAGGTGCCAATCTCCATCCTCTCAACTGAGACTTTCTCGCAAGCTTGATCATTTTAAGCCCCCGGTTGCGAAGACTCCAGCTTCATTCTTCTATGACAGTTTCGCCATTCGAGAGACTGGAATATTTAAACCAGCTTCCAAATCTACAAGCACACAAACCCTAGTTGCGGAAACTCCAGTCGCTGAGCCAAAGAAGCGGCCACTCCGCGCTGTACGCGGACTGTGGACCTTGATCAAGTTCTTTGTCCAACTACTCGGGTTCCTGGCATCTGTTCACATTATCTACTACTGGTCGTACTTGATGCGCGACTGTGGGTTCCGTTTCGACAGTTTCGACAGTTTCGGCCTCCTTGCTCACCAGACTTCGTACCCCCAAAATGAAGTGTATGGCTGTTCCAACGGCCTAGTGGACTACGCAGTAAATATTACGAATGCTGACGTGGAGAAAGAGATGGACACAGTTCTGCCGGAGCTGTTACTTCAGCCCGAGCTGATTCGATCTGAAGTTCAGCAGACTATCAACACTGCACCTGTGGAAATCACCCCAATGCCCCTGAGAGATCGTATTGACTACCTTCTCGGATGGCGAGGACCAATTGCGTGAGAGTAAATCTTTGATGACGAGGGTGGCTCAGTATCGTTAGGATGGAGAATACCGGGATATGAATGGGAAGTCACAGAAGCAGGCGCAGCCATCGCTGCAGTTAGCAGATAGGGAAAATAACAGACAGAAATCTATTGATTAAGCCAATATACACCCTGGACAGCTCGAAAATCCCGTATTCAGGTCTACAGTCCCTGGTTCTACATAGAAAAATCCTACAGTTTATGCTTTTAACTTCTAAAGGGATATTTGAAAAGAGCATCCAAAGCACATCAGAGCGTTCTTTGGAAATTAATTCTTCCGGGGGAGTTGCTTCGAAAGGTCGGATGAACGTTGCTGCATGCACGTAATGATGATGATTCCATCCGAGGACCCTTTTGGTGACTTTTATGCAGAAACAGGCTATTATATGCATAGCTTATACATGTATATGAAGTGAGTTAAACGGGTTAGAGATATATATTTTTTGGTGCTCCTAGTATTACCTTGACTTCTCATGATGATGCTGGACTCTTCTTGGGTGGCGAGGACTAATTGCGCGGGATTGAGTCTGAGAATATTGGGATGGCTTCAGATGTTAGAATTGCTACGAAGTAGAATACTGGGACTTGAATAAGAAACCACATAAGTAGACGCAACCATCGCTGTAGTTAGCAGATAGCAAAAATGAAAGACAAGATTCTATTGCTTAAGCCACTGTATATATAGCACTTGTATAGTCTACCATTCAGGTCATGTATATATATACTACGTCCGATCCAAATAATATCCTAGAATCAACTCAACAGCCCATCTCAAAACAACATCCATCCCTGCACTCCCACAGCCCGGTGCAACCTCAACCCCAACATCAGTCCTAGCCCTAGTCCCATCCCCAACCCTCCGAACAAGATCAGCCTCCGCCAGAGCCTGGCTCCCGCCCTTCTTATCCTCGTCTTCATCATCAGAAATCAACAACCAAGCATGGTCCGCCACATACCGCGGCCAGACAACATCGTCCACATACCCAGGCGGATCGACCCAGAAATTCTGCGGCGGACGATCATCCTCAGCCTCGAGATCAATCTCCGTCCTCGTTTTTCCATCTCCCCCATCCTCTGTAGTCTGCACTGGCGGTTCCGGCGCTGGCCCGACAGTCACGTACCCACTCCTTCCCTCGCGTCTAGCCTTAACAAGCTCGTACGCCGCAGGCAGGAAGAGATGAAGATTTATCGCGTCATGAACGGAACGGAGGACGTGCTGTTCTTGCTCGGATTTAGACTGGGGAGGCGCAAAGAGCAAAAAACCCTCTAAGAATGCAATGGTCGGGCTCTCGGTGCTCTTCCCTGCTGTTCCATCCCGCAACCGAGAACCAACGACATCCCTCAACTCCTGCACTATTTCGTCTGGCACGCCGGAAGATGTCTCGTCGTTCTGGTCTTCCTTGCTCTGTAGGCGCGGCGGGAGCCTCCCATTTTCGCGTACGTAGTGCAGTGCTTGCGAGAGGAAGGGGATGTCAATTGCGGCGGCTGTGTCCCAGTCTTGAATTTTTGTTCCGGAGGCGGTTGTTGTGTAGGGGATTCTAGGGCAGATATTAGTGTCTGGTTGGGTGTATATGAACGGCATTCAATTAAGAAGGTGTACACACTGATCGTCTGGGAAATAGAAATCGTCTTCGTGGATTATGAACGTGTTTAGAGGTGAGTCCTTGGGTTTAAGATTCACCCCGCAGAATATGCGCTGCAGTAGCCGCGCAAGGGTTGTCTTGCCGCTGCTCGAGGGCCCGGAGATCCCTATTATCACGGCCTTCTCGTGAGTTGGTATGCTCATTTTTTTTACTCGTTGATTTGGGAGGAATTGGAGAATTGAAGATCTTCTAGGCGACGGGAGTGAGGGGTGCGGGGGTGAGGGGGTTGTAAGCAAACTTACTAAGCTTAGCTGACCGGTACTTAGCGGTACCTACTGTGGGTGTGCATATGTACTTGCGTGTGTGTATTTCTTTGTACCTTCCTTCGACTCGGCCAGAGCAAGAATATGCTCATGGGCCTCTCTTTGACGATATAGGACTTTGGCCCAAGATAATATTAGGGATTTTATATGTTAGAATATTCTGATGTTCTTTTGGATGTCTTTCTAGATGTGGCTATACGAAGGCGATAAAAAGCATAAACCGTAGGACTTTCTCCATGTATAACCAGGGACTACTCTTCTCTTTATTTAATTTCCTCGCCTTTTCTTAGCCCGTCTGTCTTTTCCACCATGGGGAGATAGCAGGAACTAGGCAGCTGAGGCGAGACGCATAAATGACGCTGCTCCTTGCACTTTGTGGGACGAAATTGACCGCAATTATCATCGACGAAAGAAGAATCCCGGCGGATTCGCAGCAAGTTTGGAGACTGGAAGACTGGTTTATATATATTGAGACTAAAAACCCGCCAAGCTGGTTCCTCTTACACTGGGATGTATGCCGGTCATGTTTGTTAATGAAGTTTTTATTCAGCCCTTGCTTAAAGCACCTTGGCCCAATCCACCTCATCTATGCTGGCCAGCAATGGAATTCGCAATAAATATAAACAACTTCACCCGCCCTTAAAGCGTTGGAGCCGCTAGCAAATATATCTGCGGTTATATATCTGCCTTCATGCACTATAATCGAATTCCGAAAACCTACAGGCCAGGGACAACAACTTGATCCAGCTCAACATGCAAGCAGGTTTGGACCGCTACCAGGACAGTTCAGGACAGTTGAAACGAATCTGGCTATGACTTACTAGGCTCACATTATGAGACAACGACTAGTGCTGCTACCTCAACGCCCAAACAAAAACACTTGCTATTTTCAAGCAGAGTCGCCACTGACGTTGTTAGAAGAAAAAAAAAATATCAAGGCAGGCAGGCTCGTGGGCCGAGCTTGATGATCTAGTAGTTGAGGGATGGCAAATTGTTTGAATGGTCTAGGTAGGTATCTACTTCCACTTATGTAACACTGCTACAATAAAGCTCGCCAGGAGAGGTGGTTTAATGTAGAAGAATATGTTTACCTTGTTGGGACACGGCTGCAATATCTAGAGTAACCAGAGCTTGCCATGGAAACTTGCCCAGCATTTGACTCGAATAGTAAATTATGGTACAAGAAAATTCAAAATGCCGCTAGAACGCAAAAATGTGGATATCTATCACGCATATGGCCCAAATATCGACACTCGCCCAGAGTGCACAGGCAGTGATTGCACCAGACGAGATTCACCATCACTATCCTCAATACCTATCACGCCCTCAGCGAAGCCAGTCGACGAAAGCCCAGACACAGGAGCCCCAGCAACAGAAGCCGAAGTCGACACGGGGAAAGGCTGCAGCGGCCCATGAACCGCATCCACAGCACCCTCACCCATAACCTGATCATGCTCCGCAAAGCCGATCCGTCGCCGCTGGGCTAGTGGCTCCTGAACACCAGCGGAATCGGAATCGGCATCGGGCCTCGGAACCGGCCGCGGTCTCCGCTTCAATGGCCCCCGCTGCGGCCCGCGCGCAGGGACCACATTATCGGGAATCGGCAATTTATGCTGATCAAACAGCCCGATCGGATGTGCCAGCGGAGCCATGCCGGCCGAAGCCTCGTCGAGCATGAGCAGGAAGGGCTCGTTCTGAATGATCTTTTTCATGGTATTATCGTCTAGCGGGTTCTTTCCTGCGTGCTTTGTCTCCTCAGCGGTCATATTTTTGCTACGGTTGAGCATCCGGTGCTCGAGTGTGTCACCTAGGACAAGGGTTTCGACGTAGACTGGTCTTTTCTGCCCGATTCTGTGGGCTCGTTTTATGGCTTGGCTTTCCACGTTACGTTCCCAGATTGGGTTGACAATGTATACCCGTGAGGCTTCGGGGATGTGGAGGCCATGCGAGGCTTGAGTGACGTTCATCAGTAGAACGCGGACCTCTTGGGTTTGGCGGAATTCTGCTAGATGTTTGGTTTTGAGATCGGCGCCCATGCTTGCGGTACTGGCATAGGTGCGGAAGTTGACTGCTATTAACTCCAGGCCTTGCTCGACCCAGAAAGCGACGTTGTTGTGTTCATAGAAGATGATGATTTTCTCGGTTTTCTGAAACTTCAGCACTTGCTCCAACAAGTACCGAAGCTTGGCCGATGCTACTCCTTCCAACTTCGTTTGTGCCAAGGGCGAAGTCTCCGGGAGAGTGTGGAATGTATTATTCTCAAAAGTTTTCTTAGATCTTTTCCTTTTCGAACTTGATTTGTTTACTGGAAGTTTTGCCGACTCGGGGGCACCACTGTGGGCAAGAGTATCTATCTGGCCATTTTTAGCCAGCTCCCGACGAACTTTGATACCCTCTCCTGCCAGACCGTCAGCAGGATCAGGCGTGCCGAGATGGTTCATCACAAATTGTTGGGCCCGGCGGGCCTGGGTAATGCCCATGAGCAGGGGTTCGTGGTCGGTGCCAGTGGGATCAAGGGCCCACATGTTGCGAGCATGTTCTGGGAAATACCGGACAAAGACTCCAAGCTCATGCATCTTTTTGAATCCGTTCCAGCCAAGAGAACCGATTGCCTTTCGTCCGATCTGGATTCCCTGCTTTAATTGGTTGATATCTGCCACTGTCATCTTCTCTTGGTTTCCCTCTAGATATTCCCGAGCAACGTCGACAGTACTTTGGACGTCGTCGGAGCCAGCCCACCAAAATCCAGCTAGACGTAAATTTTGTATCAACTCAGTTAGTTTAGCTTTGTTTTTTTCATGAAACATATAGTCAAGACCTTCTCGTTCAGATGTGATAGCATTGACTGCGAGTGTGAAAAGGAAGATATTGATGTATAGCCGGTCGTAGAAGGTTGGCTCAAGGTAGACCACTTTGTTATACAGTGGTGGAAGAGTGATCTCCTTTTTGACCGTTTCGTACTGGTGTCGCACAACAAGACTCTGAAGGGTCGCACGTAGAGATGGAGATTTTCGACGCATTCCATCCTCGCCTACCTTTGTTGTGTAAAGTGGCCAGTCTTTAGTATTGTTGGCCCAAGGCTTAAGCTTTAAGAAATAATGAACCATTAAGCCCAATTTCTTCACGTCTTTGATCTCAGGCTTGACGGCATTGCCCGCCTTTCTGCGTTTTTCCAAGATGGCGTTATTGTCGGCTGACGATTCAGTATCATCTGTGTTCACTTCCTGTGAAGCAATGCTAAGTTCCACTCCATACAATTCTGATAGAGGAGTCCCCGAAATGATCCAGCGGCGCTCAAAGTGAAGCTTTGTAAGCAAGTCGACCATTTCCGATGTACCGGCAAGATCATGCCCTTCATCGACAATAACTCGCAACCAGTGAAGATTGGCAATAGGATAATCCGACCTCTGTCCAGATTTGCTCATTTTTGGATTCTCTTTGCTGCATCGGTTTTTGGAGAACAGCACAATATCGAAGTCCAGAAGTTCGTCCGTTGATGGTGTTTTGTCCTTATTTCGCAGAACTAGGACATTCAGATCGCTAGTGTGAGTAGCGATTTCATGTTCCCAGTGGTCCAGCAAGTTTTCCGGGACAATGACCAGTGTACCAGAGCAAAGACGAATTTGCTCCGCCGACTGGGCGTACGATGATGCTGCACCCCTTTCGTTTTCGTTTTTCCCTGGTATAATGTAGGAACCGCTGTGGGCCACACAAGCCTTCTCACAATTAACATGATATCTTCCCTCGGCTTTCTCCTGATCAAAGAAAGCCTTCCATGGCAGGGGAAAAGCGACCAGCAGCAGAAGCAGCCATTTCCATTAATGTTCCAGTCTTTTTCCTGATGGGGTTCTCAAGTGTTTGATACTCCACCGGGACTTTAGGAAACTGACCCCGCGTAGCCAATATCACAGCAAGACTAATGAGGGTTTTCCCGCATCCCATAGACTCTGCCAAAATCCCTAGTAGCAGTCAGTATAGTTCGCCAATATATCCACAACTTAATGATTGGGAAAATAAGTGCTGAAGATATGAGCACTTACCTCCACAGGCCTCGGGGTACAATATCTTGTCCCTCAAAATGCTCCCAGACACTTTATCATAATAGAACTCCAGCCCAGTTGGACCCCGCCAAGGCTGGAATCTCGGATCAAGCGCCAGCGCCGGCTGTGTCTCCCGCTGAACCATTACAGCAGCGGAGTTGCGCTGATACGGATAAAGCGTTGTTTCAAGGCCTCGAATCGAACCGCCAAATAATCGCTTCATGATATTCCGCGAGCGTGAATCTGTTACTTGGAACAAGTTTGGTCTGGGATCTTGCAGCGTATTGTATATATAATACAAGGATTCTTCTTCCTCGCTATCGGGCTGAGTGTTGTAAAGTAGACCAGTATTGGCATGAACTAAGCCGTTCCATGCTTCAGAGGAGCTGTCGATCATGGACATGACGCGTTTGAGAGCGGATTTGAGCTGGCTATTTGACCGTAAGTGGGTTCGTCGTGAATCTGGTAGAACAAAAATTTGTACATTGTCACTGTGGTCAAGTGAGCGTGTGCGGATCCATTGGTGTCTTTCCAGGAGTGTTATGTCGGAATCCGGGTAGGGGGGTGCGGATGAGAATTTGCCCACAACGCCGGCGGGGATATAGTCATCAGGGATAAAAGTGTCAGCAGACTTATATGCCGCCTCTTGAATGTGGGGGTTAAGCTTTTCATCTTTTGCCTCTGGGGTGAGAGTGTCGAGAGGCTCATCTGTCGCCTCTGGGACTTCAGATTTTACCTCGGGTTGAGGACTAGATGGGGCAACGGAAAGTCGAGGAAGGCCCAAAAGATCAGTGCATGCCTCCACTGGGGGTCTGTTCCAGCTGTCCGAGGCGCATTGGCTTAGCCCTGACATGGCGAATGGTTGTAAGATGCCAACATGAGATAAAATCCAGAGATAGATAGGCAGAATGGAGACCGCCTTAGATAAGCGGCTCTGCTGGGCTGTCGGGTAGGGGGTGGATCAAAGGTCCGAGCGCCCACGGGGTTGAGTTCTTAGGACAACGTCCCCTTCCCTCTCGATACATTATTTTACATCATCGCGAATATTATTCTACTTCAACCTCATTAAACTGTTTTCACTATTAATACATATGTATTATATATCAGAAGCATGATGAGCCATCATCAAATTACCACGATCTAATCTATCACACGCCCCAACCAATGAATCCTTGAATCCTTGAATAATGCATCAATTACATTCTATGGTCCAGCCCCAAAAGCAGGCTTGAGCCTGAGATCTACTGAGTTAAAAAGTCCTCAATCTCAAAACCCATGCGCTTAAGCGCCTTCTCCTCCAAATCCCGCCCAACAACTTTCCGTAGTACGACCGTGCGCGCATCTTGCAGCCGCACCTCAACATGATTCCCACCCATACAATCCAGCTCTTCCTTACTACACTCACGGATATAAACCGTGATATCAGGGCCCACGCACGCGCGCCACAGCGACGCCATCCACTGCCAGTGATCCAGCGGTGCGTAGGAGTCGCCGATGGGCGTGGAGCAGGCGAATGCGTCCGCCGTGGTGAGCTGGTAGCGCGGGACGAGCGCGATTGGCACGCCGTAGTTGCTGCCTGTTGTAATGGCGCTGGCCTCGGAGCCGTTCTCGCTTGACTGGGCTGGGGAGTGGATGTGCATATTTGCGGTCTTGGGGATGAGGGTACGGGGGGAGACGTTTGGCGCGGGGGTTTCCTCGTCTGTTGTTGTGGAGCGGGCGTCGACGGAGCCGGCTCTTGAAGTGGATTTCACGAAGCTAATGACTTCGTCGGAGATCCGGTGCCAGGCCGAGATGGTGTTGAGGTAGTCGACTGTGGCGTCGCCCATCTGGCCTGTTCCTCCGGAGGTGGGGCGGGGTGGTTTGATTTCTGGTCCGTCGAATACCCGTACGTTGTATTTTGTTTCCTTTTTTAGGAGATTGTTGAGGTATTCAACGGCTGTTTGGACGAGGTCGGGATCTTGACCCTCGACGGCGATGACAGGGCCGCGGGGTGGTGGGATGCCGTCGCGGAATGAGGGGAGGAGTGGCGGAGAGATCTTGGCGAGGACTTTGATCTTGTTGAGGAAGGGGATTGTCATGACTGTTGCTTCGACACTGGATCCTTCTTGTGGATAGGGTGTCATGGGAGTGGGAGTCATCATTGGTGTTGTGGTCTGGAGTGGCGGTAGCTTCAGACTGGGGTCGGGGTGTGGCTGTCCCTGGACGCTGTGATATGGCCGTTGCGGTTGGAGCATGGGGAGATGGCGAGGCGGCATATCGGGGCGAGCACTCCAAGGGGTCATCGGGTGTGGTGACTCGGGAATGCTACTGCCAGGACTGCGGTCCCGGTAGGAGGGATGTAAAGTTGGCTTGAATGAGCCGTGTGATACTCGGCGACGTTTGTTATCAGGAGGAGATCGACCACCAGGTTCCTCCCAGTGTCTTTGGCGAGAACGGGGATCATGGTCCATCTTTGCTGACTTCGGTACTGAGTCCTTCTCGCGGCCTTGGACGCTTCTTGGCGGCATAGAATTCGGATGTGGTGATGAAACAGAGAAATTTGATGGTGGTCGAAACCCGGGTCCGCTGCTGGGTGTGAACGGGGTCATGGGGGAAGCAGGTGCATTCATCAATCGACCACCGCATCTGTTACAATGGGATGAACCAGATGGATTGTGTCCAATACCTGAGGCCGTACTCCGGGCGCTTCCATCCCGACCATACCGCCGAGGCTGGTAGCGGTAGTCAGGGTATTGCTGCTGATGCCGAGCTTTTTCCTCCTAGTATAATTTTTAGTGTTTAAAATCACATTGCCAGAGATTTCCTGTCTTACCTCTGCAAGTGCTTTCCATTTACCCTTGTCATCCTCAGAAAGAGATCGCCACTGTTCTCCAATAATCTTGGAGATCTCAGGATTGGCCAAGCCAGGATTATGAGCGACCACCATGGCCTGATAATGCTGACGATACAAAATAAACGCTAGATTTTGCATATTAGCAATGTCCATGTGTTCGAAAGATCAAATCTGGCTAATAAAGAACCAAAAAAGAAACAATCGAAAAAGCACTTGCCAATCTCTAATGACGGTGCGGACAGTATCGACTCACCATTACGAGGCCGGGGAATTTTCGGATCCGGTTGACAGAGGCAAAACTGCATAGCACTCTCTTTCTGTGATTTGACGGGACTGGTACTGCTGGCCGAGGAAGACGATGATCGATCTGATCTTTCTCGCAAGGGCAATTCCTTGGTCAAGATAATGGGGCCGACAGGCTTGATTTGACCATTGGAGGACATCCTGTGTGTCTCTTTGGACGCATTTAGAGAGATATGTTGATGTGTCTGGTGTACTGAGCGAGGATCAGGATATCTGACTGAAGCCCCAACTGGACCACCGTCGGCAGGGTGTCTCATGACCATGGCAGCCTTGGACAATTCGTCGTTCATGATTTTATGATCGAGTAAATTGCTCGCTCTAGGCTGAGTGACTTGAGCAGACTCATAGCGTAGAGCAACAGGGTTGGGGAGAACTCGATCGTAAGACATTTATTTAATACTTTTCCTGAATGAAAGGGCTCGAAGGCGAAGTTTGAATCAAAGAGAATAGCCCACAAGGGGAAGGTAAAAAAAAAAAAGTATAACCGTTGGAAGAGAAGGCAGAAGTGAATAGTTTTGGGAGGGGAACGACTGGGCAAGAAATAACAAGAAAGAAAGAGAGGGGACCAGAATAGAGAAACAAAGAAAATGAATCAGAATGGAAGAAAAATGGGAAAGTAATATCCCAATAAGAATTGATAAAGACCGAGGAAGACCAGGGATTAAACAAAGCGAAGTAAAGCGAAGTATATGGGCGTTTGGACCAAGCCCTAAAAGAGCTCGTTCTTTGTCTTGGGTTGGTTTACCCCCCAGAATCCCTGTCTAGCGGCTTATTCTTTGACAATAGCTCCAGATTGCCCTTGATATTCTGACCGAGCCAACCGAGATGCGACAAAAAAGAAAAAAAGTACCAAAAAATAGATTAAGTCGTTATTAAGTGATAAATATTTTTTTCCCCTTCAAATGGTTCTTTTGGAGACTTATGGAGACTACGGATGTATAGACTTGGAAAATCTCAATTTTTTTTTCCTATACTTCTAACGACACGGTACCCTTCACACAGATCTTAACAAAAAAAAAAGAGAGAAATTAAAATCAAACGAGATAAATATGAGGTGTCAACTAACCAAAATCCCCTATTTCCTTTAATTTCCAGGGCCAAGGCACTAGAGTCATTGTTTTCTTTGTCTCCGGATGCGGCGACCCGCTTGATCGAACTGTCCACCCAACTATTGATCGACTATGTTGATTGGACGGGGTATGTCCTAAATCGGTTCCCCGTCAAATCGGACAAAGAAATCTGTTTAAATCTGTTTAACAAGATAGGATTTCCGATTTATTTTATTAGACTTTATTGTCTGGCATTGTCACCTAGACTGTGTTATCTATCTTATATTATAATGAGCATAGGAGCATATAATGAAAATATAGATCGAAAAATATATAAAATTTCAAATTTCCTAGGATCTAGGATGATCTCATTGATCTAACTCTATGCGTTACAGTGACTTGCTTTGATTCTTCGAGGAACAATACCACCCTTTCCCCCCTAATTCTCCCCTAGCCTTATTCATGTCTCGGGTAATTGGATGCCTGGATCTTCCCCCGTTCCAATAACTCTCTGTATGTTCCAGTCTTTGGTTTGACATCGGTACTACCGTTCCTTTCTTTAGAAGTCCAGAGTCAAGGGTTGGGAAAATCCACCCTTGTCTGGAACCGGGCCATTTTGCTCCGCATTAAGTATAGTCGGCTAATGCGTTTGACACTCGGGTGCCGACATCATTGCTATAGACCCCTCCCTAGGCCTTTACGAGACGTCATATCTGTTCTTTCTTTGCTTTTTCCCCCTCTTTTCTATTCGTTTTTTTTTTTAACTTGTTTGTGTGTGAAGGATAGTGTCTCATTGATCTAGACAATGTCTAAGCTGCAAACCCCCGTCGGTTGTGGCGCTTCGGTGACACTTCATTTTTCAACAGAATCCCATCAATCCCATGGTAAACCTCCGTACCCATGAGCTGATGAGCTAAAGGTCCCAAATGCATTTCGTTCCTGAAATCAACCGTGTCTCGGTTAGTAAAAATCACACTTTCACTCATCGATCCCTCCCTCCCCCCGATTATGATAGACTTAGTAAGGAGAACCACTTACCAGAACAGATACTTATCTGGATCCTCACACTGTTTTTTCTCCTTTGACATCATGACCCTGAACCCACTCTCAACGCAAGGTTCCACGACATTTTCCCACCCATCCAAGTTCTTCCCTAGACCATTCTCTTCCTCAATACCCGCCGTAAAGAGCTGCCAGTCACGGATGCGGTCCATCATAAAAGCATTAGTATCAAAGAGATAGACAGTGCCATGACTCCACTCCTTGGTCACCTCACGCAGCTTCCTATTCCACTTATCCAGGATCCGCACTGTATCCTTGTACTGATCACCAGAGGATTTAAACTTGGGTAGGAAAGTCACGTCGACCGTCTGCGTCACAATGAATTTCAGGTCCGTTGTGCCCAAGCGCTCGGACAGCATGTCAAGTTGACCTATGAGCGTTGCAATACGCCGCTCAACGGATTTACTTGCTGTGTCGTAGTCCTTCGTAATCAGGCCCCAGAGATCCCACACCCCAAAAGAGACAACAAAGATCGTGCGATCCTGACGGGACCGGACCGCTTCTTCGGAGAGGCCCTTTGTCGCAGTTGCCTCGGCATCTAGCCATTGCTGGAGCTGGGACTTGAAGTCTGCGACATGGGTCTGAGACAGTTGACCCAGTAGATCGAGTTCTTTGTTGTCGACCACTGCACCGATATTCTTGCCTTTTAGGATTGGACTTGCTGTCTGCGCTAGGTTCTCTTGGTGGCAGGAGAGCTGATAGCGTTTCAGATTGTTTCAGTCAGATATGATGCTTGTTTCTCCGCCTTTAAGCTCTCCCCGGGTAGTATCTTACCATTGAACAGAGCCAGTCTGTCCATACCTTGCCCTGGGACTCGTGGGATTGGTTGTCGCTCCATGAGTCCCCGAAAACGACTAATCGCTGGTCAAATGTGCTGGCTACTTGGAATGGAGCTGATGCCAAAGGGACGATATTGGAGAAAGTCCGTGACGTCAAAATCCATCCTGTTATGAAAACCGTGCAGAGTGCGATAGCAGAGAGTGCATATAAACGGTTAAAGATGCGCATCATGGCGGCTGAATACCTAGGTACGAGAATAGGCCCAATTGAGTAGTGTCGAGCTTGAATCTCAGATCTTCTGCTTGTTTCGGACGTCAAAAAAAGTTGCCACATATGATCCGATGACAAAGTTGTCAGCGTCGAGCTATGCTCCTAGATAGCAGTAGCAATATGACACAATGCAGTCGGAAACCGATGTCTCTCAAATTATGTAGGAGACTAAAATATTATCTAGCACTGTACGGAGTAGAGAAATGGAGATTGCGAGGAAATCTCCACTCGGACAAGAAGAGCCGGCAAGGTCGGATATGAGGCGATCTCTCCAGAAAGGCTACAGGAAAATGGAAAAAAAAAGGGTAGAAATATGATGGGACCGTTAAGATTATAAGCCAGAACTACGGAGTAGAATACACAAGAATTAGGAACGAAAAAGGCTGGAATCCTTGTATTAGACGTAAGTCCGTCACATTTGTAGATTAGTGCCGCGTGGCTCGGAGGGCCGAGAAGACTAACGTCTGACTGGACAAATTAGGGTCGCCAATTTTAACTTCTTTTCACTTGGACTGGGCCATAATTGATTAACCTATTTACCTAATCTTTTCTTCTATGTCTAAGCCTCGTGGTGATATTTGGGTTCTGTTCTTTCACATTCTTCGGTCCGAATAGTGGACATCCGCCTGCTTGCATATCACACAAAACCACGCCCAGCGGCGTGCTGTTTCGCATTGTCTCAGGGATTTGGCATTCTTCTGGCCTTGCCGTCTGACACGCAATTGTTTCTTGTCTTGATACGATGTATATGCCAAGACATTGTATACTGCAGATCTCTACTCCATAGAGCGGAATGCAAAGTACTATGACACAAAGTTTCTAGTATTAGGGAATATATGGACAGGGGAGAATAAAGTACGGAGTACGCAAAAAACATACGCGGATTGACGAACTAATCATTTTCATTTTGCTAATTATAGCACTGAGAAGGGGAAGATTTTTTTTTTCGAAAAAACTCAAAAGATACCCAAAAAAAGACATCATAGTGGTGTCTTAAATACATGATCTTGGAGCATCCCTAATATTGTTTTGAGCCAAATCGGATTTCTCAAGTCTTGTTAAGGACAAAAAGCCGGCCGACTATTCTTACACATGATACCTGGAGGTGGTCTTGCAATTAGTCAATCAATATCTGCCGTCCCTGAATCTCCATACTTTGAATCGCTCATCTACCCATCCCTATGAGAAAAGAAATCCAAGGGTTGTTGCATCCATCTATGATGCCTTCTCAACGGTCTATGCACTTCCGGCGTTTGCAGGACCCGACCGGCCAATGGTTCACACAAAGGTCGGGTAGATAGTCAAATATGATTAGTGAGGACCGTTGATTTGCAATTGTCGTACGAGGCTCATGGTGGCTGTTAAGTCAATTTGTGAGACCGTACCCAGTCTTGATATATAAAAGTTGAACTTCTGTCGGTCGGGACTGAATCATGACCCGAAACATTCATTCATCATTCCGTTGGTGATTTTTAGTCGGTTGTATTCAAAAGTCGCACTGGGAGGTCTCACGTCTGAATAAAATAGTACTGTGTTAATTAAGGCAGAGGGAAAGCTGTAGTTGCTGGCAGTCCCGGATATGTGTTGGTTCTTGGATGCATAGTTGGCGGAGGTGAGTTGCATATTCATCACCAAAGATACAGTTATTCTGGAGGTTCTGGAGATTCTGGCGCGCTGTTCAACATAGGCACGTACACCACAATTTTGCGAATATGACTGAGTTGATGAACGAAGAAAAGAAGATGTATGGGTACTGATACAAAGTCACATGATTTTACAAATTCACGCTAAGCCCCATTGGGTGGACTCAAGCCCTACTTCCCACATGCGACACGTGACTTGCACCTCGCTAAGCCGGCGAACTAAAAAAATCCACAATACAGACTCCTTCGACGACAATCTCACAAATCGACAACACACGCGCTACCGTCTTGACCGCGCCGCCTCCGTCAAGATGAAGCTCAACATCTCCTACCCGGCCAATGGGTCCCAGAAAATTATCGAGATCGACGATGAGCGCAAGCTCCGTCCCTTCATGGAGAAGCGCATGGGCACCGAAGTCAGCACTCCCTTAAACTTCATCCTTCCCCGATGTTCAACAATCAAATCGATGATCCACCCACACACATACACACACATATATACACACACGACTATGGAGAACGACTGGCTAATTGGGATTTCTTTTGATTAGGTTGCCGGCGATGCTCTCGGTGATGAGTTCAGCGGTTACGTGTTCAAGATTACCGGTGGTAACGACAAGCAGGGTACGCATACAATCCCTCTCTATTCCTAGTGTCAGAGGAACAACTCGACGATGGAGAATGGAATTCACCGCACAACGAGAATCAAATGCTGACGATTGAATTTACAGGTTTCCCCATGAAGCAGGGTGGTACGTACACATCCGCACAACAACCTGGGGAATGAACAAGAAAAAAAAATTATATCCCACCCCAGGGATACAACCAACAAACCGCAGAGTACTCATCGAATTATTTCTACAGTTCTCCTCCCCACCCGTACCCGTCTCCTCCTCGCCGACGGCCACAGCTGCTACCGCCCCCGCCGCACCGGTGAGCGCAAGCGCAAGTCCGTCCGTGGTGCCATCACCGGTCTGGATCTCTCCGTCCTTGCTTTGGCTATTGTCAAGCAGGGTGAGGGTGAGCTCCCCGGTCTCACCGACACCGTTGTCCCCAAGCGTCTCGGCCCCAAGCGTGCCACCAAGATCCGTCGCTTCTTCGGTCTCGACAAGAAGGACGACGTCCGCAAGTTCGTCATCCGCCGTACCGTCACCAAGGAGGGCAAGCAGGATTACACCAAGGCCCCCAAGATCCAGCGTCTGGTTACCCCCCAGCGTCTCCAGCGCAAGCGCCAACGCGTTGCTATCAAGCGTCGCCGTGCTGAGACTGCCCGTGATGCTGCGTAAGACTCCTCTCTCTCTGTTTTTTTTTACCTATGCTCTGGTCAATGATCTACGAGTGTATTGGTTTGATTTTTTTTTCGGAAAACATTTGAACTAATGGTTACATAGTAACGACTACGCTAAGCTCCTTGCCGGCCGTGTCCACGAGGAGAAGGCTAAGCGTGATGAGCTCCGCAAGCGGAGGGCTTCCTCCATGCGGAAGTAAACTTCCAAACCCGCGGTTTTATGATTTCGTTCTGCGGCGATGGGGTTTAATGGAGGAGCTTCACGTCTCTGGGATGATTTGAGGGGAATTCACAAAAAATGAATCACTCTCAGGGGCGCGGAGGATACATGTGTGATAAAAAGAAAAGGGAACAAGAAAAGAGTCGGGGAACAGGTTTCAAAACGTACAAAGCAGGCTGAGTGGTTGATACTCCCTTGTGCTTGGCTACGGAGATTTCGGGCCTTGGGAGTCGCATGCATCTGTGTTGAGCCTACCTTTTTTTGATGACCCTTTTTTTTTTTTGAATGGAGTGCATGCAAATTTCAATACTCAGTTCTGTCAATTGCTCGAGGCTTTTTTTTTTTTTATAAAAGGAGTAGGCGTAGTTATATTAGGTATGGAGTATGTTATATCCCCTCGATTTATATCCCCTCTTTGTGGACTTGTCTACTCCACTTGAATCAAGTTACATATATACACTAGTCTAGTTCAATAATGCTAGTATCTTAAATTCCCCCGCTTCCACCGGCAAGTACAAAGAATGCCCTGTATACAGGTCACGTGCTATTATGGTAAGGCGTTCGGAATTATGTTTTTCAGGAGAATGACTGCACTTTGCGGTCAATAGTACATAATTTATGGCAGGAATATTACCACTATCGGACGTGTTTCCGCTCGATATATCCCTCATGACCAGGTAACTAAAAGCTAGTATGGCCTTTAGAGTGCTCCAAGCACGCATTTTAAAAATCCAACACATACATAGCACTTAATACAAAAACACCATATCTGTTTTAAAACGACCCCGAGGCCTTGTCATAATCTAAAAAAAATGCCAAGTACTCTGCATATGAAGAATACACATGCACGGTGCAAACACAGCCAACGATAACCAACTTCCGCCAGAAAGAACAGCGTAAAGCCAACATTTAAACCCTCCAAGAGGAAAAAAAAAAAAGGTAGAAAGTAAAAAGTAATAGAACACCCGGGGACTAACATCCTCGTCCGGCTAATAAAAAGGGTCATAAAAATCGTATTTTTGTTTCCCACTCCAGGGTTTTGCGCAACCACACTCGTAGGTAATCACTAGGACAACCAGTAGATCTGATCCTCTGTCTTGATGTAATAATTCATTTCTGCCTCTGATTTATCCCACGGTGTGCGAGAACAAGAAGCTAACAGACTCGCCGTTGTGTGTACGACGGCATGCCTCTGCCAAGGTAGGGCTGATATCGATCGTATGGATCTTGTCGCATTGCTCTTGCTTGTCGCCCAAGGGGACTGTGTTGCTGACGATAATGCTGCGAGAAGAGAGTTAGTAAAAGGTAACACAAAAAGATTCGTCGTTGGTATTCGGGTGTGTACATACCGCTTGAGGCAGCTGCCATTCAGGTTCTCAATCGCCTTGCCGGACAGAATACCGTGTACAACGATGGCGTTGACTTCAGTGGCACCGTGCTGCATGACAGTTTCGGCAGCCTTGGCGAGTGTGCCGCAGGTATCGGCCATATCGTCAACGATGATAGCGACCTTGTCCTTGACATTACCGACAAGAACCATGCGCGAGACCTCGTTGGGACGAGCGCGCTCCTTGTGAATAAGCGCAAATTGCAAGTCCAGGCGATCAGCAATAGCAGTAGCACTAATAACAATCTAAATTAGCGCCTTGAACTAACCCTCGGTATACAGATACATGTGTAGTATCGAGACAGGCACAACTCACCGCTTGGCACCGCCAGCGTCCGGGCTGACGATGACACAGTTGCTGACATCGAGGTTCTCACGGATGTACTTGAGCATGCTGGGCTCGGCGTACAGGTTGTCGACGGGGACGTTAAAGAAGCCCTGGATCTGGCTGGCGTGCAAATCCATGGTGATGACGTGGTTGCAGCCGGCGGTCTGGAGCATGTTCGCCATCAGCTTAGCGGTGATCGGAGCACGACTCTTGTCCTTCTTATCTTGTCGGGCATAAGGGAAGTTGGGGATGACGGCTGTGATGCGGCGGGCCGAGGCAGTTTTGCAAGCGTTGATCATGATCAGAAGTTCCATGAGTCCATCGTTGATATCATTGGGTTTCGTCGATTGGAGAATGAAGACTGCGACAAGTTATATATATAAGTGGGGGATCTTGATATCACAATCAAGGCGGGATGTTCATACCATCTTCGTCCCGCACGCTCTCTCCGATTGTGACACTGGTTTCTTGGTTGGAGTATTGCAGGACCATAATCTTGGTCAACTCAATACCGAGCCTGATTTCATAGCTCTAGAATTAGTTGGCTGCCCAGTCTTAACCTGATCGGTTGCACATACCGGTCAGCAACTAGGTTGGCAAGCTCTGGGTGACTGTTGCCAGTCAAGAGCTTAATAGAGTTGGTCGACATGATGTATGGCTTTTCGGAAGTGTAAGAAGCGAGAGATTCAATTCAAGGGAGCTCAAAACACACTCTTTTTCAAGATGACCGTGTTCGGCTCAAAAAATCGTTTTTCCTCCGCGGCCCCGCATGTCTTTTTTCCTATGCAGTCCCGTGACGGGCTCACCGCCTGATGATATAAGCCCTTCGCCAAGCCCTCTAACCCTGCCCAGGTGGAGATGTATTACGAAATTCTACTCTTCTCAAGGACTACATGTCGTAAAGAAGTACGCAGCGGATTTGAAGGGAAAAAATAAATGCAGCAATCTAAGTACATAAAGAGGGCCCCGGAAAGAGCACGATTGACCTGCACTTCAACCGAATCCCTTACCAGGTGCCTCAGTTTTCATCTTGTCATAAAGAAACTTCTCCTCGCTGGTCTATGCCAGCCTTTCATACTCTTTTCGTTCGTCCCCAATAAAAAGAGAATCCCATAAGAATCGAGAGAAACGCCATGCAATGCTTTGGCTTGATAGAACCATTCCCATGCCGTAGAGTAGGACAACAGTCTAGGCAAACCCGAAGTATTCACTACCAGCCGTCACGGCTGTGTAAAGGCGTTGACGGAGATCTTCGTAACTTTCATACTCAGGAAGATCAAGCTCTGTTAAGAATAGTTAGTTAATTGTGCTAATGTAGCCAAGAAATGTGGAGAGAAACTTACGGTTGAAACAGGTATGCGAGCTGGGAAGGCGATCCTTATTGCCATAGTCGCGATGGATGTTGAACTTGCTCACACCGTTCATGCCCTCAAGTTCTTTGAAGCCATTGAGAGGAACCTTACTAGTTCCAGTGACAAACTGCAAAAGCTTGGCACGCTCCTCCTTGTCGAATGAGCGGACGGCACGCCAGAACCACTGGATCTGCGATGAGGATGCAGAATAGTTGTGATACTCGGTGTTGTTCTTCCACTCATCCACATCGATATCAGGAAGACCAGAAATCAAAAGTTCCAGCTCTTGCTCGTTGAAAATAGAGATCAGCTCGGGAGGAATGATTTCGTGGAAACCCTTGAGGAAGTTGTCCAGTTGCTCGCGAACCGACTCGACAAGGCGATATTCGACCACGCGTTGAACGTACTCCTCCTTGTTCTCCTGTGTAACGGGAATGTCGTGACCACCGGGCTTCAGGTCGATGACTTGCTTCTCGCCAAAGTCATCAGTTTCAATGGCGAAGGTTTCGGTAATAATATCAGTAATGTCATTCTCCAGCATCCACAGAAGTGATTTGTAGTAGTCCAGGTCGAGCGTTTCCATATCCTTGATAGACACGGATCGTCCGAGGATATTCTTGTAGACTGCTCGGCTGAAGTGGCAGTCGAGGACACGGCCTTCGTACAAGGCCTTACCGATGATCCGCCCGATGAACTTGAAGAACATGAGATGCTCCGAGTTGACCCCACTGAGACGGTTGGGGTGGAAGGTAGTCCGATCAGCGGCGACAGGGATGAACAAGGCGTAGTTAGGGTTGAACATGCCACGGGCAAGGACCTGGAACCATTCTCTGGTGACACCACCAGCATCGACACCCTCCTCGCCATGGAATCTAACATTCAATTTGCCATACTTCAACTCATCTGCGCTCTTGAAGTACAAGGACTTAAAGGAGTCAAGGAAAACCTCAGCTCGGCGCACAGAAAGCTGAAGAGGAGGATGAGGGTGGCGAGGCTCGGCACCACGGGAGTGAACACGACGAGTAAAGTAGTTGCGTTTATTGTCGAATTCTAGAACCTTGGGGTTCTTGACCAATAGGGAGAAGGTGCCGCTCATCAGGCGAGGGTTCTGACGGACGAGCTCATTGAGAATCTTGCGATGTTCTTCGGTGAACTTGAAGAAGATGCTTTCCATGCTGAGACTAGCATCAGCTGAGGTGCTGTTTACTGACAATTCACGGCTGGCGCGAGACAATGGCTGGTCCTTCAGCGTGGTGTTCTTGCAAACGACCATCAATGCCTCAATGAGAGGGAGGAGAATAGTAGCCACGTTCAGCATATTTTCCTTCTGTCGAATGACAGTCAAGCAGTCACTCAGCTTAGTCCAAAGCGGGCCGAAAGTGGCACTTTCATAAAGTCTCTTGAGCACATCCTCCTTGGGGGCGGATTCAGCCTCAATATCCTTGGACTTATCCGCTCGTGTATTGTCAAACAGGTAATCAAGTGCGGTCAGGATACGTAGCAATTTTGCCTGGTCTGAGCTAGCTGGGGAGAACTTGGCCAGAGCAAGGCCTTGCATGTCAGTACCAGTCTTGGCCTGGTGGATATGAGGGAGAAGATCCCCCAAATCAGCCAAGATGGTATCGCTAAGGGCTTGCGCTTGAGCAACCAATTCATTGCCGATCACGTCTCTAGCTCCAGGAACAGCAGAAAGATTGTTGATGGTGGAAAGCGTATCGCGGAATATCTTGCCATTGCACTCGCGAGCCGCAAGGATTTGAACAACCAGTCGAAGGTTGTGATCCGGAATGACAGGAGGCTCGATGGTTCGCTTCTTGCGCTTCTCGTCCTCGGCAGGCCCCTTGGAATCTTCAGCTTTCTTGGCTTCAGCTGAAGTAGCTTCTTCACCCTCGACGTTCTCTTGGTTAGGGGTTTCCACAGTGGGCAGCGGAGCATCGGTCATGGATGTGTCCATACTGGAATCGGCAGCTTCGGCAATTTGGTCGGTAGGTGCTTCGATTTGAGGTCTTTCAGGCTTCTTGCCTTTGCCCTCTTCCTGTCGCTCTTTCTCACGACGAAGGAGAACAGTCAGTGGCTGTGTGATGCTGCTAAGGAGGCTAGAGAGTTGCTCCATACAGTTAGGGCTTTCCATTATCAACTTGCGGTCAAGAAGAGAAAGCAAGGCATTCAGAGCAAACTTGTTAGCTCGGTTTTCTTTGGCTTTGCCCTTGCGCAATGACTTGAGTTTACCAGCTGAGGCAGAGTCATGCTCTGTCAAGAAGAACCAAGCAATATGAGGGTTGAACTGCGAAAGGAAAGACAGTGCAGCGATACATTGTTGGATAACCATAATTGGAGTCACTTCACTGCTGACGCTTGAAGCAGTCTGGAGAGCGAGGGTCCGCTTAGACTGCGGCGTCTTCTGTACTCCCGGTGCCTTTGCACGCAGAGAAAGATGGGAAAAGCTGCGTTCAATCGCAGTGGAATCAACGCTGCCGTCCTGTAGAATTGAAAGAAGGACACTGATCACTTCGCTCCGGTTCTGGCGGTTCTCACAAACATTGTGAAGAATGTCGTTCAATTGATGGCGAGCGTTGCCCTGAAGAGGCATGAACATCAGGCGTAGAAGGGTTGCAACACCAGCCTTGTCGAGCATTTGAACAATTTGACGTCTCTGTTCTTTCTTCGGCTCTTGGCCCGCAGCAGGCTCAGTTCTCTGTCGGTGATCAATGCCACTCATGTCACCAAACTGGGCCATGCGTCGGCCGCTACCACCCATACCACGGGCTTCGGTCAAATACTCTGGACCTAAAGTTGCGAGAACATCCTCGGGCTGATCGGCTAGAACGGCTTGGCGCAAAGAGGGATCAAGAGTAGCGAGGAAGCTGACAGCATCCATTTCTTCTGCCGGTTGAGTGCTAGAAGCTGTAGCGCCAACCCCACCAGCAGCAGCCGCCTGTCGTCGCGCGGTCTCGCGTTCCCGCCGGCGCCGATCGGCCGCTTCTTGTTGCAGTAATTCTTCGCGAATCTCGGCAGGCAAGGCCTCAAGGAATTCTTGGTTTATCTCAGTATCCTCCTCACCCGCGGCGGCAGCCTGGGACCGATGTTCAGCAAGCTGTTGCATGATGACTTCCTCCCGGAGTTCCTCGGGCAGGGCCTCCAGATATTCTGAATCAATTTCCAGACCCGTGATATCAACTTGGCGGCCCCTAATGTTCGTGTAAACTCGACGAGCAGGCTCAGTAGGCAGGGCTTCGGGTTGAGTAGATGGGCCAGCGCTTTCAACTGCAGTATCGATTTCTTGAACATCTTCCATGGGCTCGTCGACCCCAGCAGCTTGGCGTTCGGCTTCCTGTCGTTCTTTCTCTGCTTGTAGTCGAGCTTTTTCTTCCTCTTCTTTTTGCTTAAGCTCACGCTGTTTTTCTTCGGCGGCAATGCGATCTTGGCGGTCCTTTTCAGCCCTTTCGGCTTGAAGACGTTTGCGTTCCTCTTCCGCAAGCTTCTGGCGCTGCTTCTCCTCTTCGATGGCAGGGGGAACCAAGAGCTTTAGAATGGAAGGGATGATGCGTTGGGTCCGTTCAACATACTGGCTGCTGAAAATAATGCGGGCCTCTTCTTGCCAGCGGTTTCTGGTGGTACCAAGACCGAACTTGACAGCAGTGTGAGGATCGTCGCCGCGAGTGCGAGTTGGAGGACCTGCCCCTCGAGGGATTCCAAGCATGTCCTGGATACGACCAGGCAAGACTGCCCGTCGATCGACGTGGACATGAATACCATCAGGGCGAGTGACAACGCCGAAACCTGGCGCCGCCTGTCCGCCAATGGCTTGCATAATGGCATTCATGAAGCTGATGGGGCTATCCATAGCAACAACTCGGCCACCTGCAGGGTCCATAGACTGACCCCAATCGGCGAAAGGATCAGCAGTAGCCCCACGAGATGGAACGGCAGGATCTGGGCGGTCAGTCCGGACCAGAAGAGGATTAGTTCCATCGTCGTTGCCGCGAGACGGGATTTGGGTTCGGTGGACACGATGGTAAGGCTGAATGGGAACAAGACCGGATTGGCGACCTGGCATGATTTCAGTGACAGTAGCCCAGGCCGGTGGTGGGCCGCCGCGGAAGCGGGATTGGGGATTTCCTCGGGCCATTGGAGGCTCATCGCCTTCCCATCCCCATGGCTCAAGAAGATCGTCGTCTGCTAGGCGAGTCATTAATGATGCGCGATTATAATGAGGAGAGTTGAACCCACCTTCCATATCCCCATAGGATCCTTGTTCCTCGTCGAAATCATCCATGTCCTCGTCAAGTTCATCCATTTCATCTTCGTCTTCAACTGGACGGGATGTCAGCAAGGCTGGTCGTGACAGGGGCACTGGGAGTTGCCTCAGCAGTCTAAGGAGGGACAAACCATCTTCATCGAGATCATCAAGAATTTCTTCATGAATATCGCCACCTAGAGCATCTCCATGGATATCATCGACACCTGTACCATTTAGGGCACGGAATAGGTCACCAAGATGCTGATCCTCACCTTGGTGTCGGGTGGATTGTCTGATGTCGGCCATTTCATCTTCGAATTGGTTCATCATCTCGACCTCCTCTTCGTCTTCGGTCATTTCTTCGCTTTCCCACTCGTCCTCTTCGCCTTCTCCGAGGCTTTCGTTGTCTCGATCACCACCGATTTCTCCGTCATACATGTCATCATGCATGTCCAAATGGTCGTGATCTTCATCGTCATCATCCTCGTCTTCATCATCATCTTCGTCTAAGATGACTTCGACTGCATCACCGGAAAGACCTTCGATTGGACCCATACCATCGTCATCTTCGTCGCTGACAACTTCACCATCATCTTCAGCGACATCCTCGTCGTAGTCCATTTCTTCGTCATATTCATCATCGTACATCTCATCGTCTTCATCCTCTGATTCTTCGGTGCTGCTCTCCTCCTCGTCGTGACGAGGCTCTAGCATGCCAAGAGTAGAGTGGCGGAAGAGATCAGGTGTTTCTTCGCGTTCATCTTCCAAGTCAGAAACGGAGGTTGCCGATGAGATATCATCATCCTCGTTCTCACCTTGGATGGTGATATCAGAGTTCTCGCTGAGAAGTACGGCAGTCTGGGTGAGTTTATTTAATGGACGAAGAATGTACTTAATGACACGCCTGGAGGACGGGAAATTCAAGTCAACATCGGCGACTGAAGAAGTGAGGGCGGGGATAAAATTCTTTTCGAACATGGTCTTCGCGAGCTGCCTGGTTGAAGTTGGGAATCCCGCGTCGTTGGTGAAGGAGTAGCCGCTGAGCATTTTGTCGAAGAGGTCAGCAAGACACATGAGCTTGGAATACTTGGCGTCTAGCGGTTCAGTAGACGCCATAGCATCTTTGTAGGACCGTAGAGCATGCTCCAGCACGAAACGGCGGACAAAGGCAAGCTCGGGCTCATCCTCTTCATACTTTGGTTCGGTACGACGTCTACCAACACCGCCGAATTCGCCGGTCTTGGTGCAAAGCGCAACAAGCACTTGCATGGTCCATGTGGAGGTGATGCTGCGTTTTTTGAACACCAAAGTCTCATCATGGTCCATAGTACCGAGGGGAACAAGCACGTTCAACAAATAGTTTAGGACGCCAGAGCGCGGTTTAGAGGGCGTAGTGGCAAGAGGGTCAGCCTTGCGGGAAAAGTTGATGAACTCGACCTTGGTCCGGTTGTAAGAGGAGAGAAGCTCCGTCAAGCATTGAAGGAGCAAGCAGCGGTATATGTAAATCGGGTGGTCATCTGCCTTGAATTGGGGCTTCTCTGCCTTCTTGGAACCGCGAGATGCATGTGCTTCGGCGGTGCTCGAAACTGAAGGTGTTGGCTCGTCCATAGCCATCTCAACATCAGTTTGAGTATCAGATTGGTCAGCTGTCTGCTCTGGGAATTCGGGACCGGCTTCTTTGTCGTCCACATCCTTGTAGGACAGAAGCTCTGAAAGCAAATAATGGATAACACCATCCGGGTTCTCCACAATTGGAGCTTTAAGTTCGGCACCCTTGGTTTGGGTCTTGGCCTTGTCCTCCTTGCTTTTGTCCATATCTTCGGGAGCAGGTGCTTCGCCTCCTGCTGAAGATGATTCTGGCTTGGACTCTTCGAGGAGGATAATGGGCCTTCCTCGTTTTTGTTGCCTGTCTTTGTCGGCCTTCAATCCAAGAACCTGCGGACGTTGATGGTTGTCATATCTGAGCAACCGCAGCTTTTCATTTGTAACTTCCACAAAGATATCAGGAGCTCTCAGCACGAGGTGATACAGCTGGCGTACATAGCCGTTCGTGTCAATCTGACGGGTAGTCTTGGACTCGAAGTTGGCAACAATTTCGCTCCTCATGATCTGCCGGATAGTAGCTTCGTCCTCGACGATGTGACGAAGGATCAGCATGAAGGAGCTTTGGAGTTTATCATTTGTAGCACTGGAAAGTTGCTTGACCATCACAAACAAACGCTGAAGGTTTCGCTTCTCGCCAAAGCGGGCGGCAATGCTGCGCTCACGGGTGAGAATGACAAGAACACGGCATATGGAGAGCGCCAGTGTGTCATCTTTGCCTACTCGGGGTAGGATCTCGACAAGAGCTTCAAATAGCTGGGTCTTCTCCCCGAGGGAGACAAGTGGATCTTCAAGATGAGCTGGTGCATCGCCGCTGGGATTGGGATCATCAAGACTTGGCAGGGTCCAGGTAATCTGGGGAGGCTGGCAATCATCAGACAGCAGCTTCTCGAGAATGAGCAGGACATGTCCAACCCAAGGGAAGGTTTCTTGGTCAGCCTTCTCGGGTGTTGGGAGCTTGATAAATCCAAGGAAAGTCGAGAAGCAATCTTTGAGCTCTTCAAGAGTCGCTCGATACATGTCACGATCTTGAAGGGTCAGTGCGAGAATGTGTGCATAGGCCGCAATCTTTTTGCCAGCTGTTTGGAAGTTCTCCATCTGCAGGGAGACTAGCGATTGAACGAGTGTCTCTCCAATGTCTCGACGGAAGCTCACAGGTTCGCTATGCTTCTTGATAGCCGAGGTGATCAAGTCAGACAGCTCGAAAGAGACATCATGGTGTTCGTTCAGAATGTCCAAGGCCCGATCGATCAGATTTGACCGAATGTTTTGCCTCTCTGCATCTAAATCTTCGATTGTGACCATGTGGCGATGTTTGACCGGCTCTCCCTGGGATGCTCCGGTACTTTCAGAAGAGCTTGGCCCGAGGTTACGACTGTCGGGCCGACGCTGGTTTGATGACTCGCCTTGATCATCGCTATCCATGTCATCATTGTCGTTGAGAACATTGTCTAGAGCTCTAGCCAGCCCATCATGCATGTCGGAGTCAATATTGCCTCCAGGAACAGGAGGACGATGTAGTGCATGTGCATCAGGTACGGGCCGTCCAGTTGCTTGGGCCAAAAGCAATTGGAGAGCTGCAGAGCGATCGAAGGCTGGATTAGCGCCACCAAAAGGTTGAACCTCTCCAATACCAGGGTCATCGAGAGGGTCGATGACAGATGCAGACTCGGGTACTCCAGTTTTGATGTCGCCGGGACCCGGGGGGGCTCTGGGAGGGGCTCGTAACCACTGCTGCGCCTTGCAGTATTCTTCGGCCGCCATCAAGAGATTGTTGCAACGATAAAGGGCTTCTTTGTTAAGATCAACATCCATGTACCCTTTCTCAAGCAAGGCAGTTGCTCGTTCTGTGTGTACGACGAAAGGTTTCTTGGGCATCTCTACTAAGATGGGCGGGGTATCTGCTTTACGAGCTGCACCGGCCTCGTATTCACCATCCAAGGAGCACCGCATAATATCAATCAACAATCGGACAATCGGACTCGATGACTGGGTCGCAAAGTCCGAGTTCCACATGTCTTTGGCCATGGGCAAAATCTCCATGCGAAGTTCCACCAAGAGTTGACCTGGCTGGAAGTAATCGGGACGATCTCGATCCCGTTCAGGGTGAGAGGTCAAGGCTTGTGTCTGGCTAGAGTCCACGATGAATTTTCCAGCAGTGAGGTCTGCGAACAACCCAAGAATGATCTTAATTCCACCATACCCGGATGCAAGCCGGTCAGCAAGCTCTTTGTCCTGATCAGGAATGGACTCGGCAGATGGAAGTGACTTGATGTCGCTCAAGAAGACATCACAGATCTCTTTCAAAACTTTGAGGCCGTTGTTTTTATTGAATGAAACGAGAACTGAAGTTAAGTAGTTCGGACTTGGACGCTCTGCTGAGACTTCATAGAGAAGGTGCGAGAAGTGAGAAAGAACGACAATGAGATATGCGAATCGGTGCTTAGGGCTGTCACTCGAATTGGCAGGGTTGAATTGCAATTGGCGAAGAATACCTTCAGCAATGGCATCTGAGACCAGGATTGCATTCGCCTTCTGTTTTTGGAGCGGATCTGTGCGTCTCTTGCCGATAATGCCGAGTCCGAGATTGTGCAAGAATCCTGTAATCGAGGTTGGCAGAGCGCTGAGAAGGTAGCGAAGCGTACGCGCATTCATGAAAGCAGGACATTGTTCATCAACTTCGGTGTCATCTTCTTTCGGGGCCTGGCCTGGCTGAGCCGGAGCAGTCTCTAGTGCACCAGTGCCATCCCGTTGAGGTTCGGCACCAGGCACTGCTGAAGGCTCCGTAACTGGGGCAGCCTTGGACTTTCCAGAGCCATGCTTTTCAGCGGAGGCCTGTGTGGCCTTCAGCCACTTCTCAGGAATGTTCTTCTCCAGCAAAATTCCTTCCCACACGCAAGAAGCAAGCAGGTTGCTCAATGAGGAAATCAGTGAACAGTAGTGGTCCGCAAGGTTGGCTTGGCCAAAGATGGAAGTTGACTGACCAGGTCGAGTTTGGTACAGTGGCGACGCGAAAACCTCGCGAAGGACATCTGTGAGGAGAAGAACGGCATTCAAGTGCCTTACAAAGAATGTGCCAGATTTGGCAGCAGCCGTAGGCTCAACAGCCGGCTTCTTCGAGTCTGCTGGTTTAATCAATTCTGTGAAGAATCCCGATCCAGTGGGTGCAGTCCAAAAGGCCGAGAGATTGTCCACTGCTGCCTGTGCGCGTTGAACGAGGGACGGGAGCACAAGGTGAGGCTTCGTTTCTGCGAGCATGTGAATAAGCACGGTGATCTCTTGATTGGCGTTGGTGCTATGGAAATCAAATGCCAAGCTTTGAAGTGTCGCAAGATCCAACAAGAACTCTGTGCCGCCGGCCAGGATGAATGACGTGCAGTTCGTCTGGTTCTCGAAGAAAGCGCCCAGGAATCGCAAAGCTGGGAACAGGTAGTCCGTAGCTGAGAGACCATGAGCATCCTTATCTTTAGGCTCGAAGTCAGGGCCCGGCGAAGGAAGAACATGATCCAGATGCCCAACGACCAGCTTGGCGCCATTGGGAAGAGTGTTCACATTGAGCTGGGGAGCACCAAACGAGGCAGGATCATCTGTGGGTGCATCAGCGGCTGTGCCGATTTCTCGGAACAATGAGAAGACATCTCCCAAAAGAGTGGTTTTGCCGCCGGCGTCTTCAGTCCACATCTTTGTCCCCATACCTAACTCCCATGCCTTGACTCGCCCCAGGATGTTGACACGAGCAGCCATTACGAGAACAGCAGTCATAATAGAGGTCTTCAACGCTGGGTGATGTCGGACAAGCTCATCAAAAGTCGTGCCTAACGAACGAACCAGTTCTGGGTCATCCTTCAGGCATTTGATATGCTCAGGGTTCTCAAAGATTTCGAAGAAACTCTCCAGTGCATCGGAGGACTGGAAGAGGTCCAGACCGGAGGAGTTCAAGCAGATTGCTCCGAATGCACCAGGGATACAAGCAAGAGCATCAGCTGCGGGCATTATGCCAGGTGCAAGAGGAGTATTCTGTGGTCTGACGATAGCATACTCGCGATCTTTCTGCTTTTCTTCAGACTGGATAGCAGCTTCGGCGCTAGGTGGTTGAGTGGCGGGTTCGGGGGCATCGGTCTCAGTGTCAGTATCACGGTCTTCAGGCTCCACGGCTGGCGGCTTCTCCAGCACCTGAAGTTCACGACCCATCACGGCAGCAAGAAGGCTCTTGCTGAGGCCAGCCTCGGCGATGACAGCATAACTAGTAGGCTCGTTGTGAATGAAGCTGCTGAGAATGTTGACAGCATTGCTCCAAACATGCGAGCCGAACACACGAGCATTCTCGAACACAAGGCGAAGAGAAGTCAACAGCTGAGGCGAGTCGATCAAGTTTCGCAGAACACGATCGAAGCCTCCACCATTGTGCTGCATGATATGATTGACGAAACGGAACATCCAGCGCAAAGTCTGCTGCTGGAAGTAAGGAATTTGATAGTCAATCGAAGGGTTTTTGTATTGAGCAGGGAATCCATCCCCGCGATTGACCTTCTCGAAGGCGGTCTTGGTCTCGTGATCGATCAAATCAGACATGGCATCGAAGCCCTTTGCTGTTGTCAGCGTACCCAGTGCATCCCGGACCGCATGCACAAATGTGTCGAGGAACTCCATGATACGGGAATAGACTCGGCGGGATTTTTCAGTCCGCAGATTCAGAATGTCAACAAACATGGGAATCAGACCTGCTGCAACCAGGGTTTCCGGTGTACGTGTGCTCGAGCTTGGAAGAGTGCGCAGAAGTGCAAGCAAAGCATCTCGCCACTCATCGTGGTAGGCATCATCCGGGTCGTTATTCTCAGGGCCTAGTTCATTGACCATTTTACGGGTCAAAAACATGAGAATTCCGTGGTTGACATTGACGCTCAAAGCTGCACAGACGTCAACAGCACGAGCCTTATGCTTGGCCAACGAGTCCAGTGCCTGGATCGCCAAAGTTTGGACAGTGCGAGAGACCTCAAGATCACCACTGGCACCGAGATGAACCACTTCAGCAAGCTGGTAAGCAAGCTGAAGGCGCTTCGGTTGTTCCAGATCAGATTGAAGAACCTTTGATTGGAAGGTACTCTCCGGCTGGACATGGGCCAGGTTGGTCACAGCCAGTGCCTTGATGGAAAGGATTTGTTCTCGTGTGGCACGCGTTGCTGTCAGCGCCTTGGCGACTCGGAGCTTTTGAAGCAGCTCATATTTTGATTCCAGGGGCAGATGAGGCAAGTTTGCCGCAAGGAGATCTTCCATCTTTGCAGTTGAAACTTTTGAATATGGAAGCTCTAGGACTTTGCTACCTCGCGTGGCCTCCTCTGCCTTCCCACCGATGGCAGCTGGTGATTCATCCCCATTCGAGGCCTGGTTAGAATGAGGAGTTGGGTGCGTCGCACTACGTCGCAATGGGGTTGGTGTGGTTGGGACATGGGAGCCATGCTCTATTTGACCAAATTCGGAGGTCGTTCTGGTCTGTTCGGAGCCCGAGGGATAGTAGAGAATTCGAACATCTCCCCATTCCTCCCAGCCATCGCGATCACGCACAAGGGAAACCAGTTCATTGGCGTTGATTTTTGTCTGGGCTGTATTTTCCTTCCCCTTGGTTAGAACTGCGGTTGATGCGGCAAATGGCGTTTTACTAGCGATGACTGGACGCTGGAAGGGTGCTGCGATCTTCTGCAATTTTTCGAGGTCGAGAGCATAATGGGACTGCAATACAGACTGCTGATGGGTACCACGCTGGCGAGAGTGATACCGTTGGGCTAAGCAAAGAGACAGCCGCAATGTAGATTGTAGGAGAGAAAGTGAGGTGGTATTCAACAGGTCACCCAGGCGATCGCTGCTGCTGTACAGGCTGCGGTTTCCACATTTCTCGAGCAAAAGACGAGAGAAATCAAGGACTGCTTCCACAAGCTCTCTATCTCCATCAGGGCCATATCCCAGGGCATTCAGTTTAGCATCAACACCCTCTGCGGGGCTCTTGCTCTCATCGGCCGAATATGATCCCTCCAAAACACTTCGGGTAAACAGCTGGGTTTGAGGGCCGGTATTCAGGAAGTATTTCTCCACAGCTGAGGCCAGAATCTCGTCGAATCGGTCTAGGACATTGATCCAATGGTAGAGATCACCGCGTGGGAACGGCCATAGCTTTGGGAATGTGTTGAGAAGCGACGGGAGCTCTGGAACGGGAAGACTTGTGGCACGCGCTATGAATTCTTGCAAAAAAGGTGACTATGATGGAAGGAAAATTTTTTAGTTGGGTTGCACATCAGGCCGCCGGAGAGTAACTTACAATTGTAGCCTCATGCTTTTGGCTAGCTACCTTCTTAATTCTCCCCATGATAACGATCGGTTGACCAGTCAAACATGAGGGAGCTAAGAGATTCCAGGAGGGTTGTCTCCTAGAGAGGGTGGAGCGAGAAGGTCGTAAAGACCGGTGTCGCGGAGAAAGCGCGAAGATGCCTTATGACGTTTTTGGTGCTGGTTTGCTGTCTCAACGAAAATCGAATCGACTCAACGTGATGAACAGCTAAGCAAAGTTTCAGTGTCAATAAAAAGCAATTCTAGGAGACGATAGATCAAATTTACCATTCAATCGTGAAGAAACTCCAGTTAGAAAGCTCAACTCCGAAAGGTGAGAGAGATGAGATATCGAAAGTCGGTCAAACAAGGGAAAACGGGTGCAGGTCGTTATCCCTCGAGGTTTGACGTAGTGGTATTAAGTATGTCAAAAGGAAAAGATGACAAGAGGGGGTGGGTTGATAGAAGAGAGGAGGAGGGTAAGGACAAGCAACGAGAACAGAAGCTGGTCTTGCCGGCAGAAGGCAGAAGGGCGGAGCCGCTGGCTGATTTCCCCCATCAGGCCTCAGGCATCGATGTCAGTCTTTCCACTTCCACCTTTCCAATCCTTAGACATATATATGATGCAATTGTATAATTTTTTATCTTACATACAAAGAAGTACAATAAAATCTACTTTACTACATGTACAGTCTCTGGATTGTTTTTGAGAAAAAGGTAGAACTTCAGACTAAAAGCTACATAGCTTCAATTTTACTGATGCGGTGAGCCTCTTGACAAAAACACATGCACACTATACAAACAGCAATAGACATTATGGAGAACTCTCAAATGAAATTTGCATACTTCAAAGTTCTCAGATATATGGTCTTTACTTCTTCCTCGCAGGCAGGTCTCCATCCCATTGGATTTTCATAGTCGCGGGGAACGGAGTGAAGCTACTGTGCTCGGCATCCATATACATGGCGATGCCTCCTGCTGCATCAAGCCTCTTCAGGTGGCCTTGCGGTCCGGGAGCGCGACGGACATTATCCAACCGCCCAAGAACCTTGAGCATAGTGGAAAGTGCAAGAGGGCACATTTTAACGCCCATGCATTCATGAGGACCGAACCCAAAGTGAGTGTACAGGCTCATGTCACGGTCAAGACGGACCTTATCAGGATCAGGGAACGCAACGGGGTCACGGCCTGCAACAACCTATATTTTGAACAGTCTGTTAATATTTGAATCCTAACAGGAAAAAAGACATCAAAGAGCTTACCAAGTTACAGATGATCTCCTGGCCAGCTTTCAAGGTGACTTTCTCGCCGTTATCTTCGACCACCGTTGGCTTAGTGACAAATCGTGGCAATGCTACCGAGCATCGGAGTCTCGCTCCCTCCATGAAGCTATATGCAGTTAGTATGACCTCTTACATCCTAATTGGGATACGAAGAAACTTACTATCGCACGAGGAGCTCGTCAGCCTCAGGAGTGTCCTCCCTAGACAGGCGCTGGATCTCAACCAGATGCTCCGCAGCTTCTTCGGAGAGATAGTAGTCGATGCATTGAGAGAAAAGTTGGCCTTGGTTGGCAACCAATGCACCGGCGGTGGGAAGAATGTGCGACCACACAACATCCTTTACCGGCAACTTGCTGTCGAGCAAGCGTTGGATCATGTGAACACCATAGTCACTCAGGATATCATGGCGGTGTAGGCGGTTGACCAGGTTGGAAATGAATCCAGTCTTAGAAACGAGTTCCACGTTGGCTAGCGTCAACTCGCCCAGCTGCTGTGCAACATTGCGAGCAGTCTGGCAAAGTTGGAGGGACTTGGATACGTCAACATCGTAGAAAATAGAAGCAAAAATCACGGCCAGAATCTGGTACAACTCTTGCTCGCTGAACACGCCTCTTGGGTTTGACTCTGTCTTGAGAGACAGGGAGAAGATGTTGGCACAGAAGTGAACTTGAGCGAGATTAGCAACATCACGAACGATATCAACCTGGTTGACACCAGCAACTTTGAATGAATTTCGCTCGAGGAGTTTCAGAGTAATGTCCTCGTAGAATGCTTTCACTTCTGACTCCCACTTTTCACGGTGCAGAGCAGTAATGAGCATCTTCCGAGAAGCTGCGTTGGCAGGGAGGTCACCGGCCAAGGCGAAGTCTCGGCCATAAGGACGGCCGCTATTTTCCATCAAAAATTGGATCTTATCACCCCACACTACCTTGAATCCTTCTTGGTCTTTCAAGATTTTTGCGCAAGCAGAGTGGGAGTTGATGAAGAGGGCCGGGGCTTTATAGAGTGGTCGGTCAAAGCTATACGTCTTAACTTTACCAAGGCTAGTCAGGATCTTTTTGTTCTCATCAGGCACAACCAGCGGGAAGTGCGCGTAAACCGAGTCACCGCGGAAATGATTGGGGAAGGCCTTCAGGACCAGTTTGTAGAGAACCTGACCGCCATCAACAGAGACGTCATTGTTGATCTCATTGAATGCCCAGTTTGTGAGATGTTTCGGTGTGAAGTCGACGGTATAGAAGCGATCGCCACGAACCAAAGCAACTGCATCTGAGAGAATGGCCCTCGAAGTCGTGAAATTGGTGCATAGACCGCTACCCGGGGTCATAGCCTGTTTGGCCTCTTCGAGAATGAGGCCAGGGTACAACTCAACAAGGTCGGGATGGTCATAGAAATGCTTAAGCTGGTTCGCAACGTATGGGTCTGAGTTGATCTCTTCGAAGGTTTGATAAGAAGCCAAGCCAAAGTACTGACGGAATTCGTTCAAGGTAGCCAAATTCCAAGAGCGTGCCTGCTTGATTCCGAGAACCTCGATGCTTCTGAAGACATCCGGCACATTCAAAGCACCGAAAGCTCCAGCAGGATCTTCAACACTCTCCTCGAAGATCTTGACCAAATCATTATCGTCGAATTTTCCATCTGCTTGGCGTTGCAATTTAGCGAAAGGGCGTTCTTGAGGATCAGCTGGGAGTTTTGATTCCCATTGGCGAAGACCCCCCGTGAATTGCTGCATGCTAATTTCCTTCGGATCCTGCCCATCAAACAGCTCTTTATACAGATCCTCTGACCATTTCCCGTCCCGAGCTGAGACACAAGAATGCCAGCGATAAACAAGATTGAACTCCGCAGATACTTGGTTTCCGGTAGCCTGGGAAGGTGCCTGTCCAAGCAAGCCATCCTTTATCTCTGCACGGGGATCCAAACTCCAAATACTGTCAGTACGGTTGACGTTGAGAATGGTCCGGACATAGTCCTTCAGAATGATGTTAACATAAAGACCACAAGTAACGAGTCTTGCGGTCTGGAAGAGGTCGTTATCCCAGGTGGTATAAGCCTGAGTATTTGATTCATCCGGCTTCGTGAAACGGCCACATTCATTGATAGCTGCCAATTGGGTTGCAACCGAGTTGTGGAAACGGTTGAACATGATGAGAAGGACGCCAACGCCCGGGGGGAACCCCAAAACTCGCTTGGTGGAAAAGCAGTCAGGTTTCAACTTTCCATCCTTAAATGTTCGGACTGTGTCCTGTTCTTTCTGGTTATTACCATAAAGCGGAGACAAATCCAAGTATGAGGATGTCAATGATTTCGTTTGATCCCTGGGATCCGTCTGAAACAAGTCTGAGAACTGTTAGCCTCCGTGATTCTGCCATCTCTTATCGCAGACAATAACCTACCGTGGATGATAATAGAGGCAAGATAGAATAGTACGCTAGAAATCTTGTTCGGGTGTTCCTTGAAATCTTTCCGGGCCAAGAGACTATCGAAAAGAGCCTCTGGCTCTGGAAGAGTAGCAGGCTGCATAGTCTTCGGCCGAACAGACCGTGCATACGGAGTGTTGGCAGCGCCAATCTGAGGCCAGAAAGGATTCTAGGACTGTTTAGCAGAGATTCTCAACCTATAAGGGGACAACTCCTACGTTTCCAGATCCATCAGCCTTCCGGTATGCCGCATCACGGCCAAGATAGCTGCATCGCTAGTCAGTCACTGGACATTTTCCACATAGATGAACAGCGCATTGCATGACTCACGAGGCAGGCGGGTGCTCCAGATCACCCCACAATTGGGTGAGGAAGGTATTGGTCAGCTCCTTGCCATTTCGAGATGTCGCAGGCAAGCCAGCAGCAAGCTGTAGATGGTTAGAGTGTGATTACAGCCAATTCCTCATGGAAATACATACCTGAATCACGCGCTCCATGGTATAATCTCTGTCATTCACAGCCTTACCAGTCACGGCAGCTTTGGCAACGTCCGCCAAAGTTTTGGCATCTTTCAAGTCAAAACGGAGGAGGTCCTTGGCAAGGCCCGTCACAGCTGGCTCCTGTACATAGCTACCATCGCCAGTTTGAGTGGGCAAGGGCCGCAAGGCTGCAGCCACAACCTGCTCAACCTGAGCAATCTTGTTGCTACTGGAATTGGACTCGTTATCAGCCATGGTGAATTGAGATGATATAATACAATGGAATAGTGTAGAAGTAATTCGAGCGTGAACTGTGATTAATCTGTTAACTTCAATTCCACAACAACGAGGTACGGAGTAGTGTATTGTGACTAAAGCTTTTGGGAGACCTCGAGCCAGGGCCAAACAGCGCGAGGTAGAAGCTGAACAAAAAAAAAAAAAAAAAAAGAAAAACAATAATATAGTGAATAGTAGCTTACCAGTATATGTATGTCAAACACGGTGGGGTAGAGTGAAGTATTGAGGAAATAAGGTGGACAGCTTACGAACAACCCAAGAGTCGCAAGTATGTATATAGGAAAGCAGTAGCAAAAGACCAACACAAGAATCACAAGTAGTTAGGAAAAGAAGAAGTGAATCATCATGCGATCATTTCGGCGGAAATGGGATAGGATATTATTATTATAAGCCTCCCATGGGAATCACGGAGTAAGCCGAGAGCCAGTCGAGCAAAGCGTACGGCTGAATGCACCTCACATCCTAAAAGTTCAGCCGCGCCTCCATTCGTGATCATTCTTAGCGTAAGGTGGATACCCCTGGGAGAAAAGGGATGCCCCACTAGCTGTTATGAGCAATCATGCATCTCTGATTCGCGCATGCTATATTCCCCTGTCAATCAAGGCTTATGGTATTTTTGCCTAGAAGTGTCCACTTAGAATAAATAGTCTATGGCGGATGACCCGGAATACCAATGCCTAGTTAACCTGGTAGGCACGAGCTATAACATATATTAACACATGTAATGGTTCAATTTAATAGTTTCGTAAGGAGATGTGGTCTAAACTGCACACTATGATTGGAGCGGTGACAACGGTAAACGGGTCCGAAGATCTGCAGTGCGCTCAGGCTTGACTATACAAAATATATAATGTATTCTTAGAGAACAATGATAATAATAACAACAATGGCAGGTACGGAGTAGAGTTCTCTGATGTACTTCTAGGCGTTGATTGGCGATGCCGTTCGGCCAGACTAACCATGCAAGCTGGAGCTGAGACATACTCCGCAGACGGGGGCGATATCATTCGATTCTGATTCGACGTTGCCATTTGATACTAGCACAGTAGCTTGTTTTTCTCAACTTCCCCAAAACCCAGCACTGCCTTGCAAATTTTATGCCCCGCTATAATGCATAGTGCGCCTCGTTTTAGCTTCCGGGGACGGGCTACTTCAGCTGACAGGCCAGATGACTTGGGAGGATATATAACCTTTGTTGTCCCAGCAAAGGATAGCATCCAAGGTGGCCTTCTGATGAACTACTTACTGCATTGAACAATGCGCCATTGACGGACAGGCCAGTCCAATCTGCAAGGTGGCGTGAGCGTGGAAGACAAAAGCCATCCAGAGCAACAGGCATAGCCACGCGATGAATTGCGAATATGCACAGATTGTACGACTTTCTTTAGAAAAGAAAAGGCAAAACGACCGACAAGTCCTTGTTCGTAAGCTGCCAAGGCAACCTTGGAAGGCCACCCCAGCAAAGCCCAAATATTCGATATTGAATATTTGGCCTCAGGTGTCGACACGTGACGTCAACCGAGGCCGAATTGTAGATTGTTGGGATTGTACTGTTTTTTTTAGGCAGTCACGATTTCAAGTTCTCTTGGTGGTCTCAAATAAGCTCCATCATTTAAGCATCATACCTGCTTAAGCTAAGCCATCATCATCATGGCGACTGACAAAATTACGCTTATGGTTCAGCCAAGGGGTATGCATACATAGCTCTTGTTTAGCCAAAGCTCTCAGCAAGACCACAAAGAGAGTAGCCTAAGAACGTTGCTAATGCAAAAGCAGGAAAACCCATCCGAAATCTCCCCAAGGAAGTCGAGATCTCTCTCAATGCCTCCAGTGAAGAATTGCACACTGCCCTCTCCGCAGCATCCGGTTGCTCAACCCACCGGATGAGAATCACCAAGGGTAGCGACCACAGCGTGGTACCGAACTCGATCAACACGACTATCGAGGACACTGGCATGCGAAACTCTAGCGTGATCTACGTCAAGGATCTCGGTGCGTTTCTATACCCCATATCTGGACAATGCGAATCCAATCCCTAGGATCAGTGCACTCTCCCCAGCGAATCGACAGAAACTAACATATGGTTCTTCAACGCAATAGGACCGCAAATCGCCTGGCGTACCGTCTTTATCATCGAATACCTCGGCCCACTCCTGATCCCCGCGCTCTTCCTCTTCCCACTCCGACCCTTCCTGTATTTCACCTTCGACAAGCCCCTCCCCGAGCCCTCAGACCTCCAGCTCTTGGTCTGCTTACTGCTGAGTGTGCACTTCCTGAAGCGCGAGTTTGAGACAATCTTCGTGCACCGCTTCAGCAGCGCCACCATGCCCGCCCGCAACATCGTCAAGAACAGCGCCCACTACTGGGTTCTAGCCGGTTTCAACATCGCCTACTGGGTTTTCCGCCCGGACGCAACTGCTGCCAGCAGTACTCCTAACCAGGCTCTTGTGTACGCTGGACTAGCGCTGTTTGTCTTCGGTGAGCTGGCGAACTTGAATGCGCACTACGTCCTGCGTAATCTCCGCCGCCCTGGTACTACTGAGCGAGGCATTCCGTCTGGATTCGGTTTCAGTGCTGTTACCTGTCCCAACTACTTCTTTGAGATCCTGGCTTGGTTGGGTATTTTCCTTGTCAGCCAGTTGAACTGGAGTGTGCTGTTCTTCGTTGCTGTTGGTGGATTGCAGATGTGGAGCTGGGGTTGGAAGAAGGAGAAGCGCTACCGCAAGGAGTTTGGTGACAAATATAAGAAGAAGCGCGCTGTCATCTTCCCTGGCCTTGCCTAAGAAGTTGGCGGAACGGTCGAGCCAAGACTATTATTTGGCGATCCCATATGCTATGCCGATGGTGTTGAATGATTTGGAGAGTGGAGAAGAGGAAGAAAACTATAGCAAGGCATCATATTGCCTTTGTTGACGGCTTGAAGAACAAAGATTCCCAAGCAGCTTATCGATCAACCCTAGTTGTCATGATAGACGGTATACGCAGATTACTGATATCATGAGGCGATGTATTATTTTAGTATTGGACATAGTAAAAATGAATGATTTTCGTGTTCCTTTTGCAGCTATGCATGCACGCCAATTGAAAGCCAAAACACGCAATATGTCGAGGTCTCCACAAACAAACGCCGACCAACTCTAAAACACTGTAACCGTGAATAAGAGGAAGATCCCAAGCAAAAGGCCGTCTGCCCCAGGTGGAAACAGTGGACTCCTAAATGCAAGCACTTCTTGAGTCTCGGGCTGTTTAATCGGTCTGCGTCTTCTTCTCCCATAGCTTATAGTATGGGTCGAGTTCGTGAGCACAGTCCCGGTTCCCCTCTTCATCATCGCACCCATGGAATTGAATCACGAGATCACCGTCTTTATAGGTACCATCCGAAGAAGCACCCGGCGAGCTATTGCTATAGGAGCTCAGAATGCGCTGAGGGACCAACGCGGTTCGAGCAAGCACAGTTGGGTGCCACTGCATGATGTGATCCTAGAAGAATTTCCGTCAGAATCAAGGCTCTCGAGGCTCTATCTATATAAATATAGAGTACTAGAGTAAAAGATTTCTCTTACCAGTCCATGTGTTTCCGCCTTAGCAAAATTGTAGTTGCGGTAGAGCGGGTCAAACCAGACGTCTAGGAAGAAACGGGCAAACTCTCCATTCTTCAAAATGAAACTCCCGGGGTTCAAATTTTCACTGTCTTGAGTGATGATAAGGTCCACATCCTTTTCCGTCTGGTGCGCGAACGTCTTGATGATACTATCTGGCGGCACAATGGGCACATCCTTCATCATCAAGTCTTCAAGACGTCCCTTCTCCAGAATGTGAGACTTGAGGGATTTGGTAGGATTCATGATCAACGCATTAGTAGCAAGATGGAAGAAATATGCCGAGCGAGGATGTGTAGCCATGGCATGGCGGATGGCCGGTGCAACAGCCCAGCTCATTGGGGCATCACCAACGGCGTCGTCATAATCCGAGACACTTGCAAAGAAGTTGGTATAGCCTGTTCCCGCGTGAGGGTTAGATCAAGTTCATTGCCAAGAAAGCTCTTGCACTCTTTCATAAAGAATTTTCTTACCATGGCGCTTGGCGTAATCCTCCCGGTTTGCAACAATCTTTTTGAGATAGCTCTCGCTGAACCGTTGCCAATCTAGCAGTGTGACGAGCACGACACCAGAGGTACCTGCCGGAGCTGCAACGGATGTGGAGGCTGAGGAGGAGAGGTAGTGAAGGAGATAAAGTAGGGATAATATTGCGAATGCCAGGACAGCTACCGATTTTAGTTGCTTCCTGCGGTAGGATGACATTCGAGAGGAACGGGAGAGAGGTAGAGGATGCGGGCTCCGCCGCGGAGGTAATGCGAACTGCATGAAGGCGCGTGTACTTGTTCCTATGTGAGACCATACAAGGGACAGTGTTTCTGTTTAAATCAAATCATTTGACAGAAACCAAATTATAATAGAAAAGAGGGCAAAGTCAAAGATCGAGAATGAGAATTGAAGAGAGACTTGAAGATCGACGCGGGTACGAAGATCCCGAGAGATGTGGCGTCCGAATCCGGCCCACCTTCTGGTCACATTCCAGGCCTCCCATTAGAGAGCCGCATCCAGTGGGAATTTATATTTGGAAAACAATCAAAGATAAGATACATATTCTTTGATCGGCTGATCTAGTTTTCATTGGACAAAAATTATGGAAAAAAAACATATGGCTGATATGGTTTATATATTTTATAGATCAATATGTCTAAACACAACATCTTATGTCACACTCCTCTGACACTTTCGACTCTTATTATTTTCAAACGCCGATGTTTAGATAGGACAAATGAGATTATATGTTACGAATTATCGACCGCCTATGTAGACTTGTCCTGTCTTTTTTGCTTACCTTTTTAGATTTCTCTTGATGTGGGTTTTTTTTGGAGGTCTTCTCAGATATTTCCCATATATCAGGTGATACCTATCTGAATAGCTTTTCAATGCTACTAGGATCATTGCAACTGCATTTATTTTACTTGCTCCCTAGAATGGAGGAGGGTTCAAGTCTAACCCGTCAACCGTCAACCGGAATGCATCTCTTGAATAGCTTCCCGCAACATCCATATCAAGTCGGCCTCGCTCACAATCCTCCAAGTCGATATCAGAAATTACAAGCCCATTTTCAATTGCATCGTCGGTAGAGACTTCCCAGATAGGTTCAGCCACAACTTCACCAAAGGGTCCGACAATGCAGGAGCCACCACGCGAGATATAACGGTCTGGAGCTTCTAAGAAATTATAAGTAATTTACAACTAAGATAAACCTAGTGTGGTGATATACCACGTACCTTCTGTAGTTTTACCCTGCTCGGTGATCCAGGATGGTAGTTCATTGTAGCGCACACATTGGTTACAGGAGAGCACGAAAGTGCGGCCTTCGCCACCAATAGTGCGCATGAGAGGCAGCCAGGTGTCACGGCCATCAGCTGTGGGTGCGAGGTAAATGTTCACATTTTGCGAATAAAGACTTTGACGAAGCAACGGCATGAAGCTTTCCCAGCAGATAGCGGCGGCAATAGTAAGCTTGACTCCATTAAGTTCCGTAGTGATAGCTTTCAGGGTAGAAGGAGAGCCCTGTGCCCATACAAGACGTTCTGAGCCAGTCTTTTTCAAGAATTTCAGGTTAGCATTGTTCTAATAGATATCTTCCAATACCGCTGCATTCGACACCAGGTCCAATTGACTACAGTGAAAATCAATGACTGTACTTACTGGCATGACCTTTCGTCTTTTCCCCAGCACACCCCGCAATGGATCCACATACAGCACGGAGCAGTACAAGCTCCCTCCGGCCTTTTCAATCAACCCAGTTGCGATAAAGACACCCGTCTCCCGGGAGAGCTGCTCGAGAAACTCTCTTGTCCCATCACCACGGTGGTCGCGGCCTTGAGCCACGGGCAGCTTGCGCTCCACCCAGTCATCTCCTGCTCCAGCAGGCGTATCGCCCAGGTCAACGGCAGCACGGAAGTATTCAAGAAATTGATCCCGGCCATGAGGTTCACGCGCACCAAAAACAGTCCCAAAGTCACAGGTGCGAGGGTAACCACCTAGATAAGCTTCTGGGAAAAGCAGAAGATGGACACCCTTTGAAGCTGCATGCTGGGTGGTTCGCTTGAGAGCGGCGAGGGTCAACTCGAGTGTAGACAGAGTGCGGGCTTGCGCCACAGCAACAGTGATTTTCTGAGGCATTATAGGGTAGTTTTCTTTGCTGTAGTGAAATATATCAAAAGCGAAGGTTGGAAGGATTCAAAATGAATTGTTACCCCTCTGAGCATCTAAAGTACTCCATTCGGACTCTTTTCGGACGTTGTAATGTCCGACGGACTTTGGCATGCCGATGAGCTTGCATGGCAACCTTGCCAGTATTTGTAACTTAACTTGAATCTGATTAGTCTGCTATCCCTATAAACACAGTCAGATCAAGTTAATGAAAAAAAACGAAGTCTTTCAGTCTTCCTCCTTGTGGTAAATCATTAGTCACGTGGATCGATGGAGCCAAAATCGAACTTTCATCGGACTTCTTATGCCGATACACTCAGTGAGTCACCAAATGCCGAGTCCGAATGGAAAGAAACAAAGTAGCGCCATCTAGAAAGAGGCAGAAAGCATTAGCTTGTCGACGGTGTCGATCACGGAAGCAAAAGGTGAGTGTACTCGACTACAGCCTTCAATCACAGAGAAACCAACCAAAGCCAGTGTACAGGAAGCCGACCATGTGATAATTGTACAGCAGCGAATAAGGGTAAATAGATATTGACACAGCAGCAAGACAGGCTTGGCTAATTGCATATAGAATGCATCTCAACTGAACCGGTGAGCCGAAAGGCTCGTGTTAGTACCGAGTACGTCTTATCAACCATTCTATAATTACCTTGCTAACTTCTTTTATAGATACATCCAAGCTCTCGAAGAAAGAATTGTAGATCTCGAGTCTCAAATTCCAGACGATAGGCCAGGGAATCTCTCTGCCAGCCGGAAAACAACGACGGAGGAATATCCAGATCAAAGAGGCAATGAAACGGACCCTGTTTCTCAGGCTTCACTTGCGTCAAGGCCACCTTTCCCCCGCAATGTGCCTCAGGTCAGGGCCTTATCAGATTCACAGACAGCGCAATCTTCTGTTACTCTAGAATATTCGGCTCCTTCCCCATCATTGGCCTTACCATCCACCCATGCAGCGAGGGGCTTGTCAGATCCTCATGGTCAATGCGGGCATTCCAGCCTGCTGACGGGGATACTAGCTACTCTCACAAGGAGTGATCATCCTGGATCCTCACAAACACAGCCTGAAAGTCCAAATGCCCACATTTTCTCACAGTTCGCAGATCGGGTATTACAGGCAGATCGTGTCCCGCGGCTTTCAAATGAGGCATCTGATCGCTTGGTTCAAATATATCTGGAAAGAGTTAACCCACGATATCCCTTTCTCCATCTCGCTACTTTTCTCGGCTGGTACGAATCATGGAAGGCTCATTCGCAGATGAATAGGGCTAGACATCAGCAGTCTTTATGGAAGGACTATTTTGTAACCATGGTATGAATCAAATACTTAATATTTCGAATCGATATTTATCTTTGATACATGTTAGGTGCATGCTGTTGCCCTACTTCTCACGCCTCAAGTCTCGGTCGATGACATTGCCATTTCTCAAGTAAGTTCATATTAAAATACTACACCTACGACCAAAGAGAAAGCTAACAACCTAGTCTTTGTACAACTCTGCCATGGAATATCTTGCCCACGTTTTCGCGCAACCCGATTCTGTTCTACATGCCCAGGCATATCTTCTTCTGACTTTGCATGCACTCCATTCTCCATCATCACATATGATTGTCACCATTGTCTCTGCAATGATGAGATACTGTGTCATGGCCCAACTTCACTTAGCTGAGAGCGAGCCGCAGGTGTTAAATCCCGCATTTTCTTTAGAGGTCCAAACCCGCCGCCGAGTGTTTTGGTCTGCTTATGCTTTGGATCGGTTTATCAGTTGGATTTACCACATTCCCAACAATATAATTGATGAACACATTAGCGTGGAGGTAAGTCATTTATCAATAACCCGACCTTATGATCTGCACCTGGAAATTATACTGAACACATTGAAAATGGTAGCTTTTTTCAAATGTCGGAGACGCGGATCTTCACCACGAAGGATCAGAGAATAGTTGCGTTCAAATAGAAACACCATCGCAGAAAACACATGTCTCACCAGCACTTCACCTATTCCGGTGCAGGCGTATACAATCCCGGATTATCAGCACTATGATGCGGTCTGATTTCAAAGAAATCGATGCCTCAACAACATGGCGAGAACACATGTTGGGCGAATTAGACTCCTGGAGGTCTCAATTACGGCTATTGAGCGATGTTGCCTCCAAAAGCTACACAAGCGATCGATGGGTTGGCATGGCTTACAATTATACGATCCTCTTGTTACACCAGCCAACCAAAGCAAACGTCTGTAATGGCTTTGGGGACCGATCAGTCCCAGCCTGTGTTCAAATCGCTATGACATTTAGGACTTTTCAAAAGGACCGACAGACAGCACAACTATGGCCTGGGGTATGTACTCAAAAATATCTATTGTTTCCCATCAACTGACCTAATCCGGTAATCAGCTCTTGAGTCAAGTCGCCGTAGGTATCACCCTTCTATACTGCTTCTGGGCAACTCCGCCTCAACATCAAACCATCGCCTACCGATCACGAGAAGTCCCAGAAGCATTACGCGCCTGCTCGACCGCACTGGCTATTCTCGCTGAGCGATGGGTTCAAGCTGAACCTTTGCGCGATGTCTTCGATGTTCTAGCAAAAGAGGTCCCACTCTACGGAACGACGGAGGAAGACCCGCTACCGAGACGTATTTCGGCGGAGTCTACTTCCTACATCCAATCCCAGATGCCTTTGCTCACATCAATCATCATGCATCGAGGTGTTTTGCGCATGATACGCGAGATGACTACGGAGGATTTCCCTAGAAATCTAAATGAGGAGTTCCACCACCAACCGCCGGCATCGCATGACCAAGCTATGCTTGGGAGTTTGAGTGGTCACATGTGCTCCGAAGAGTGTCCGTTTTTCCGTGAAGCAGCTCATCCTGGATCGATGACTGACATGAATGCTTCGGCTTTTTCTCCACTTGAGAATGGGGTTGGCTGTGCTTATGGGGCTGACGACGAGACACTCATGTTTCCACTCCTCTTCGGCTCAGCGGAATTTTGATTTCGCCGGAGTGCTACATGCTTTATACATACTTGTTATAGACTTAGTGTAAAAATGATGGAACGTGTTGATAAGCGAACATGAACGAAGTAAGATTGGAGTATAAGTACACAGAAGACCCAATATGCAAATTGAAAAAGAGACTGCACCCAAATTAGAAAGCTGTGGCCATCATTTCCGCGATGAGAAACGAGATAGCGTAGAAAGATGGCACAAAGTCCGTGGTGCCCAAAGAACCGTCCATCGCTCTTCAGGATAGTGATACAAGCGCCTGCTCATTCTCATTGGCAGGCAATGTTGTTCAAGTTGCTCTACCGAGCATAAGACTGGGTGCTTCGCGGAGACTTGCGAGGCTTGGTCATTGCGTCAATGTCCAAGTTGTCAATTTTGTTCCTAATTTCCAGCCTATGGTCCCTCATCCATTTGCTCAATGACGGAGGCTCAGAGATACCGTACATCTTGCGCTGGTGTTCAAATTTCTCCTTGATCGCCGGGGTCTGCATGATCTGGTGTCGAAGGTTCCAACCGAAAGGACCGAGCTCCTTGAGGCGTGTTGGCCGATCAGAAAGCAAATAGTTGTCCAGGCCCTTAGCCTTGTAGATTGATCGCAAGGCGCGACGGGTGACCTTGATAAACACTGACTCGCCCAGGGCATCGCTCTCGATCTTCTTTCGGCGTACGTTGGGCTTCCAGCTTCGTCGTGTCTTGCCTGCGTTGCGTCCCTTGGAGATCTTGTTACCGAATCGGATCGAAGCGCCTCCATAGAGACCAGAATCAGCCTGCTTGTACCATTGGCGTTCTCCATAAGGATAGACCGGGGCGGTCTCTGGTAGTTTTGGAACCGATTGCGTTTCCGGCGTTGTTGAGAAGGATCGCTTGGGTGTGGCGATGGAAAGACTTCGGAAGGCCGCGGCCAAAGAGAAGGGGGCAGCCATTGCAGATCTTGCGTGTAGGCCTGCCATTGTGTTAGACAGTTACTGGACTCTCACAGAGTGTCGAGAGCGCAAAGAGGCGGAAAACCGTTAATAGATAACAGGCGGAGGAGAGGTCGAGCAGGGAAGAATTTGGGGCAGTTCACCGCCCTGGGGGCGGCGTTCTCATTTGACGATCTCCCTTGCTCGCGAATTTCGGCCAGAAGCATATCTCACAGAGAACCATCGCGTTACCTTTCTTTTCAATCTAAGCTATTTCTTTGAAGCTTTGATTCATTTCTATTTCACGCGTCCCAACCGATTGACTCATCTTTTGTCAATACTTGTAGCTCTACTCGGCTACACCTCTTCCAAACATGGTCCAGATTAGTGAAGTGAAGGGTAACTCGCGCGAGAACAGAACCGCTGCGCACACGCATATTCGCGGTCTAGGCTTACGCTCTGATGGGACTCCGGAAAACAATGCTGATGGATTTGTGGGACAAGGAGCTGCCCGCGAGGTGAGTGGATAGCAATGCTGAATCCACCAGCGTATCTGGTTCGCAGTATCGATAACTAACGGTTCCAACTATGTGGCAGGCATGCGGTGTTGTGGTGGATTTGATTAAGTCAAAGAAAATGGCTGGACGAGCTGTCCTGCTCGCCGGTGGCCCTGGTACCGGAAAGACTGCTCTGGCTCTTGCTGTATCACAGGAGCTGGGAACTAAGGTTCCTTTCTGCCCGATTGTTGGCAGCGAAATCTATTCTGCGGAGGTCAAGAAGACCGAAGCATTGATGGAGAACTTCCGGAGAGCTATTGGTATGCAGTGCGACATCAGGGAGATCGAAACAAGTGTGGAACTCCAAGCTAACGTATGACAGGCCTCCGTGTTCGCGAAACAAAGGAGGTTTATGAGGGAGAGGTGACAGAGCTTACCCCCGAGGAGGCTGAGAACCCACTGGGCGGATACGGGCGCACAATTAGCCATTTGATCATCGGGTTGAAGTCCGCTAAGGGCTCCAAGAAGCTGCGCCTGGACCCTAGCATCTACGAAGCCATCCAGAAGGAGCGTGTCACAGTCGGAGATGTCATCTACATTGAAGCCAATACAGGCTCATGCAAGCGAGTCGGGCGATCCGATGCCTATGCGACCGAATTCGATCTTGAGGCTGAGGAGTACGTGCCTGTCCCCAAGGGCGAGGTTCACAAGAAGAAGGAGATTGTTCAGGATGTGACCCTTCACGACCTGGATATGGCAAATGCCCGACCCCAGGGCGGACAAGATGTGATGAGTATGATGGGTCAGTTGATGAAGCCCAAGAAGACGGAAATCACGGACAAATTGCGCCAGGAAATCAATAAGGTTGTCAACCGGTACATTGACCAGGGTGTCGCCGAGTTGGTTCCCGGTGTTCTCTTCATTGATGAGGTACGTGTAGAAGTTTATCCTGTGCATTATTAAATCACGTTTCTAACCCCATTTCTCCTCTAGGTGCACATGCTCGACATTGAGTGCTTCACTTATCTGAACCGTGCCCTCGAATCGTCCATCTCCCCGATCGTCATCCTCGCTTCCAACCGCGGTCACACCGTTATCCGTGGTACCCACGAAATCAGCGCCGCACACGGTATTCCCCCTGATCTGCTTGCCCGCCTTCTTATCATCCCCACCAACCCTTACTCCCCCGAGGAGATCAAGACTATCATCCGGCTGCGCGCCAAGATCGAAGGCCTCAATATCACAGAACCCGCATTGAACAAGGTCTCTGAGCATGGCAGCAAGGTCAGCTTGCGGTATGCCCTGCAGTTGTTGACCCCCGCAAGCATTCTCTCGCGAGTTAATGGCCGTCCCGGCGCAATTGAGGAGGCTGACATCGCTGAGTGCGAAGACCTCTTCCTGGATGCCAAGCGTAGCGCAATCATTGTTGATCAGGATAGTAAGAATTTCCTGTCATAAGTGGCTATGGGGCTGGAGAAAGTTCCATGATCTTGTATACCAAAGGGGTATCTTGGATGTTTATTGAAAAGGCGAATTGTTTTGTGTGGGTCTGGTGTTATGCTAATGCTATGTATCAAATTCTATTTCCGAATATTCCTATTTCTGGAAGATAAATGGTTGTAGATCCAAAATAGTGTATGGAGTATGTTGAGATCATCTGCATACCGCAAATGTAGCTTAGATGAATCACGTGCGTCTCACCGTCACCGTTCCTGTTCCAACGTTGGCTACTCCTATCAGCACCTCTAGTTATTTTAAGTATTTTCTTTGTGTTCACTATTACTCTAGGAAAACTAGTCTACATTGTTCGCAAAGCAAAGCACCCTAACAACCTTGAACGATTCATTGACCAAACCGCCACTCAGCGCTATTGAACAGCGTCACCTGCCCCAGATAAAGGTGGAGCCTACATCAACACATCAACCGCCATTGCAGACAGCATATCTTCACTTTCACTTAAGCTAGAACACATATCATACAATCGCCATGGCAAACCTAAACACAGACACCGGCTCGGAGATGTTCGCCAGCTACGAGAATGAGTTGAAGCTGGTGCAAGCCGATTTAAACCAGAAGTTGGACCAGATCGCCGAAGCAAGCGGCGAGCAACGGAAATCAGCAATCAGCAACGCAACACAAGTCCTCGAAGAAGCAACAGAACTAGTGAGTTCACCGAGCCCCTAACCCACTCTCATGCGCCACAATGTGAGAACAACGAACAACCGCAAGAATAAGACAACTAACCCAATCGGTCCCCCATCCAGCTCGACCAAATGCGCATGGAAAAGCAGAACATCCCATCCGCAGCCCGGTCAAAAGTCAACATCCGTTTCCGTAACTACTCAACCGACATCGATGAGGTCAAGCGCAAGCTCAAGTCCCTCTCGGATGACCGGCAAGCACTATTCGGCGACCGGTACACCGACGAGCCGCAGGATGAGCACCTCGAACAAAGACAGCAGTTGCTTTCCGGTACAGACCGGCTAGAGCGCAGCTCAGCGCGGCTGCAGCAAAGTCAGCGCATGGCACTGGAGACAGAGGATATTGCTCGCGGCACACTCGGCACCCTATATGAGCAGAGGGAGCAGATCTCGAATGCTCGGAATAATTTGCAGCAGAGTGAGGGCTACGTTGATACTAGTATCAAGACTCTGAGGGGCATGGCCCGTAGGTACTGACCCCCCTTTGTCTCGTTCTAATATTCATATAGACGGTTTTGCTGACCTCTCGTGTGTTGTTCAGGATGGCTACCAATCGGATGATCACCATTGCTATCATTACTGTTCTGATTCTTTTGATTTTCGCTGTCATCTTCAGCAAGTTCCATTAGCGCTTGGGTTTCACGCTGGCGTTTGTATACTCGGTCTAATCTTTCATGTCCTTTTATTTTCTACTCTTACGTCTACATTAGTAAGGCTATTGTCTCTCTCGCGCGCATATTTGCCATTATGTATCATAGCATCCGGCAAGCCTTGATACAGCTAGACCCAGGTCTCTAGTCCAAGCAATCCCAGTCTCTAATACGACGGTCAACAGGCCAAGAGTCTTTATCAGAATGTACTAAATAGTTTCAATTGGGGGGTATCTCACAACGCCAAATAATCAAAGAGAGAAACACATATTTAAGACCCTCAGTTCATGATTTTCATCATCCCAAAAGCAGCATTAACAATGACACCGACACAAACAGCAACCCCCTTCCTCCAACTCCATACTCCTTCCTCTCTGCGCAACCACATCGCACAACCAACAGGCCAAAAGAACCCCATAACAGCCCCCCAAAGCATATCATCCATCGCCCCACGCGACCCAGATCCAATCCCGCCCTCATCATCCCCAACCCCACCCCCTTCCCCACCTTGCACCTGCGCTGCCGTCGACCCCTCATCCATCCAGCGGTCCTCAAGATCCCGCAGCTGGTCACCAGTAGGCATAGTATCCGGCGTCCTGGATACGGACTGCATGGCCAGGAACTGGGAGCGCAGAGCGGTGACCTCAGCTGCTGTGAAGCCCGCCGAGAGGAGGCGATCGAAGCCGCGGGGTGCAGGTGTGGTGGTAGTTGACTGGGGTTGGGTTTGGGAGTGGCGGCGCGGTTGTTCAGATATTGGGAGTAGAGATGAAGCATCCTTGGCGTGAGATTTCTTGCCTGCGTGGGCTTGCTGCTGCTTCTGTTGCAGAAGGGCTGTTGATGCCACGCTTGCTTCACTGGCTAGGTCTTGTTCTGAGAGTGCGATGTCACCGATCGAGCAATGGATGTAGAGACGTGGGCGGGTATCGTGCACCGCCTGCTTGCCCTTGCCATTGTCGTCTAGTGTGTCAGGCTGGTCTGCTGTGGGGTGAGGGCTCCGGCTTGGTGGTGGCGGGAGCTTTAGTGAGACTGTTAATGCGGCCGTATCTTCGAGACCGCGGCCGGAGTAGATGAGGCGTAGTCGGTGAGATGATAGGGTTTTGGGGAGTTCGGCTCGGATTAGTTGCTTTAGACCTGCGCCTGTCGTGGTCTCCGGATCTGTGACATCTAGTTGGAGGTCGGGGATCGAGGCGGAGAAGCGGACGGTGATGAGGAGCGGGTCTGTGTCTGGTTCGCCTACTGCGTATGGAGAGAGAAAAGGTGAGGCCATATTTTAGGTAGGGTTCAAATCCTGTGCTTTCATATGGAATGGATTGAGGCGGCTATATACAAGCAAGGACTGGTGGTGTATTTCAAGTTGGAGATGAGGCACTTACCCCATTCCAAGCCCCCAGAGTTGCCTTCCAAGGTTGGGCCACATCCCGTCAGGTGACACATTTATCCCAAGTTGGAACTATTCCTTGTACCTACACAAAGTAGGTATGTTATCACTTTTCTACAACCCTGGAAGGCTAATGAGAACGAATAAACGAGGAAGTAGCGCTTATAGTAAAATTTGTGATCCTTTTGAGTTAAGTATGTCACATGTCATCATCAATGTCCCTCGGACTAATCTACAAAGAAAGATATCACACGGTTGATCTTGCAAGGTTTCAAAAGAAGATCCCTGCAGAAAACAAAAAAAAATGAACAGTTCATTGGCTGAGCCTCTAGCCTGTCTCTGGGTATGGCCCGCAAACTTGGGAGCTTATAGGAACCCACAGTGACCACGAGGCGTAGTAGAAAATGCAGAAAAAAGGTCAAGAAAGGTATCAACTGGATATCAAGCGTATGTACTGAAACAAAAGGGTAGTCGTGGAATCCCAAAACCCCCTTTGAAAACGCCGTCCGATGCACCGAGAAGAAAGACGCCGAAAGGTCCCGTACAAGAAATATATCAAAAGGAATCTTCAAGCTGTATGTTTAAACCATGAAAGATTCGCCGCAGCCACATTCTTCCTCTGTAATCATGAGTCAGTAAACCGAATCTAAGATAGATGCAATTTTTGCAGCGGCCACATACTGATATTGGGGTTGCGGAAAACAAATCGTCTGCTCAGTTTATCCTCTTGCCAGTCCATTTCACTGCCAATAATGCTGAACAAAGCCTTGCTGTCGATCAAGACCTTCACGCCATCCTGCTCAACAACCTCATCGAATTTCCCTGGCTTCTCCACGTACTCTAGGTGATAGGCGAGGCCCGAGCAGCCACGGTTCTTGACACCCACTCGAATGAACTTTGGCTCCGGCTGTGCCATCAATTTCCGAAGCTGCTCGGTGGCTACTGGGGACAACTTCAGGGCTGCCTTTCTTGCCCGAAGCGGGCGACGGGGCTTCGGGGAAGTCTTGGAGGCGGACGGAGAAGCGGAAGTCGGTCTTGATTTTTGCGCTTCGCCTTCCCGTAGGCTTATATTGGGCATTGTACTTTGTGGTGTGTGTTGATAAGATCTCATATCGGAAGGAGGGAATTCAGCTGAGATGGAAGTATCGGCGCCGCCCATGCTTCGGGGAGGCGGGAAGGAGGATGGGAGTGAATGCGGACGGTAAGCAGTTGCGGTTTGCATATCCCGCTTGGAGGATAGGTGAGCGTTTCCATATGACGAGAAAGAACGCAGACATCCTGCCGAGGGCTTCGCCCATCGCAGGAGTGTGGCGGATGATGTCACTGGACGTTGCATGGCGGTACAGAAGCTCATGGTCGAGGTGCAATCAATATGAAATGGGAGTGAATCTCAGCAAAAATTGCTATTGCTTTATAGAATATTGTGTGAGAAAGATGGTGGTATAGAGAGGATCAACTAGCAAAGGCAAAAAGAAGAATCTCTGACTGTTTTGAAGATTCCCCGTGGCCCCGGGTGGATTATGTAAGGTAGGTGCATGACGCATATCTAGCCAATCAGCGTCGAGTAATTTCTACACACACCAGCTGTTGCAGTAGTGGCGCCATTCCTCGGCCTCGGGAGGCTTTAAATCATTGACTAACTATAGATTAATCAAAAAGAGAAACCGAGACAACAGCTGATTCGTCTTTGCCCCAGATATTCAATCTGACTCAGGTAAAAATGACCTAGCCTTTCAGATTCCAATGTTGTCATCCAATGCGTTTTTCGGAAGCTGAGTCATCTAGGACCTCGGGAATTCCGTTCTTCGGAGAAACCTGGCTCACCCCTCATGGGGGATGCCACACCTCCAAATGCAGTTAAGTGGCGGGGAATAGTATCAAAATGTAGATTATGGGCTGTATAGATCCACAGATTTAGTATACAAAATGTATTCAAAATTAGTCCTTTCTTATTTATCTCAAGAGTGTAAACACATTGTCAAGTGTAAAGGACATGTGGCTGGATCGGCTGACAAAGTGGCTGGTGTCCCTTTTTCATGAACCTCGAAGCAATCGAATCAACTCGACTTTAAATTAACCTTACTCTTTGGGTTCTAATGCTGGCGATCTAACCGCTGCAGATCATCTTGTCTAATACCATGGACTACTCACCCCTCACCCAACAGAGTAGACCCGAGTCCTTCAAACCCAAGATTGTCCAGCTCTATGAGAATCTCTTCAAAGTACGGACAGAACATGACTTTATGTGATATTTCTAACATAATTTTGATAGGCGGCAGATGATATAGAGCCCTCGGAGGGCTTTTGGAGGGAACTCTTCTTGCTACCTCCAGACCGGAAACAACTTCATGCTATCCTAGACCATTTGAGTCCAGACGAAACAATCGGTCTACAGGTAAAACATGATATAGAAAGCGCCCCAGAAAATAAACTCAAACAGCTGATGCAATCACTAGGTCCAAACTCAGCATTTCTTTGTTCGTGCCACTCGCGAGGCAGCAGCGGGGGCCGCGCCGGCAGCTTCTTATGCACTAGATGTATGAACCCCCTGATCAATATCCGGGACATATTCTCTAACCTCATTTCACAGACATTAACTGTTTTCTTGACGAGCATTCTGAGCAAGAAATACACAAACCCAAGTTCGGATGTGATCACTGTTCTTGCAGGGCTCGACGAAGTGGACCATGTCATTTCCGACTTCGTGGCCGTCTTGGACAGAATCATCCGCAATGGCAGTAGCTGTAAGTCATGTTTGTCTGTTCTTTTCTTAAGTGATATCATGACATTTGATACTAATATTTCCAGTTGATGTGCGGCTCAAGGCTATCAGGACGGCCATTGCCCTGACCAGTGGAGCGTACAAAACGAGCCTGGTCTCCTATCTTACACACAGGGATCTTTTCCCATCACTTATGAAGGTTTTATTTACTTACCTCGCTTCTGAATATGAGAATAACTAACAATTGGCAATAGTATGTTTCTGATTCTGATACCCCGATGCAAGTGTTCGATCCATTCGTCCTTCTGGGGCTACTAGCCAATTACAACAAGTTTGAATTCCAAAATCCCTACCAGCTTCGCCTTGATGATTTTGTGAACGAGTCAAGCATTAAAAAAGTTGCCAAGGGTGTTGGTATGGCCTGTAATCGCCTGCGAAACGGCTACATTGCTGTCCAGGATGATATTCCAGAGGGCTGGAATTTGACCAACACATTGATTTTCTTTGGGCTACGAGCACTCGCTCCTGGTGCCAGGGACAAATCAAGCCCTCCTTCTGCGGAAGAAGCGAAGGCCATGTTCGCTGATCTGTAAGTTCTCTGCGCAACGAATCATTGATTCGAAACTTACAATCCTGGCAGTCCGGCACAAGAAGCCGCAATTCTGATGGCCACATACGACTTCACGAATGCCAATAAGCTCTTTGGTTATCATTTGGTTCATCTGGAACCAGAAAGCAACGAAGAAGAATCCCCTTTCTCGAGCTTCCTTTCATTGTCCTCCTATCTTCTCCAACATGCATATCGATCCCCGCGGGTCGGGCATTATGCCGAATTAAACTTGTTTACACTTCGCATTCTGGTCGAAGACCCGACTATCTGCAAGCACATTTGCAGTGAAGATGGCAAAAAAAAGGTGCGCATCTGTCGACAGAAACAGCCCTACCTCCCAATAGTCAGCGGAGATCGGATCCTCACAACAGTGATCTTTGATATTGTCATCGATACTATTACGCACAACCTTCGACGACGGCTCGATGTCAACATCTACAGGTATGAAACAATCATTCACTATATCTATGAGCCATGGCATAACTAACAATCTTCCCAGCCACACAATCGCAATCACCCTCCGCCTCCTAACCTACCTCTCAAAGAACAAGATCCGCCTCACCTACCACTGGTCCGAGCTTTGGCGGACTCTGCTCTCTCTCATGCGCTTCCTAACAACCTACGCCTCCGACCTAACCAGCAATCCCAAGATCCAAACCCTCACGACCTCCCTCGCAGACCTAATCGCATTCTGTGTTTCAGGCGGCGACACCTTCCTCCCAGACCCAGCCTCCTACGACGACCTCTTCTACAAGCTTGTCGAAACAGGTCCCATTATCTCAAAATACCGCGATGCGTACGCATTGTCCCGTTCCAATACCGCAGTGGCAGGTGTCTCAGCCTCCTCCAAAACACCCGACGCAATCTCCCAAAACAACGAGCTACATTCAGCCGCTATCGACACCCTCCAATCCGTGTCTACTCACTTCTACACCCTCCTCTTTCATTCGGAAGGCGCAGCTTTCCCTGCTGTTACTGCTGCTAGTCCTAAAGCCGATGAGCCTGCGGCGGTTTCGTTGCCGTCAATCAAGAAAAAGAATCTCTCCCCGCGAGAGGTTCACCGTATCATTAAGCAGGGCTATGATACGCTGAGTATCCAGCCGCCTGAGGGTTTGAGTGCTTGGGTTAAGTGGCGTGAGGCGGAGTGGAAGAGTGAGTTGAAGCGTGCGGCGCGGTGTGCTGTTGATGATGCAAGGCAACTGGTTGCTTAGGTGTCAAGTTATGGAATTGTTTCTTTCATTTTTTTTCTATTTTTATGGATCTTGATTCAAGATATTTGCGGGTGGTGCTGTAGAAAGGTATATCTATCACTCAGTTGTAGTGGTGGTATCATTGAGTTTTCTATTAAGATATCCATATCCAGTTGAGAATTTATATTTTCTTCCTTCTCGGTTAAGTCGTTATTTGCTTGCATTCATGATAATTACCAAGTAAGAAGAGTTGATCTCTCTACTACCGGTACAAATCGTAGCTTTGAAGTCCCACGAGAACCTTGGAATACTCTGCGCCTTCTTAGAGATTACATATGTAAGATATAGCTAAAAAAAAAAAGTGATTTGTATTTCAGGCTCGAGGCCCGCGCTTCTTGAGTCAAAGTATTAAAAACAAATTGCTGCGTTGGGGCGGGGTGACCACAACGCAGGCAACGAAACAAAGAGACAGAACTCCTCCTTACCCCCTCTCCTCCCCCCAAAGAACTTGCCGTACTCACTCAGTGAGTGCTCTCCGCCGGCAGGTAGCTGGTGGCGAAGTACTTCTCTGAGTTCTTGCTCAGCCACATGGAGAGCTTAGAGATCTCCTCGCGCAGGCGGTTGGTGGCCTGCATATCCATGTTAGTCTGAGCAATCAACTCAGGCATGGTGCCTACACAAACGCAAGGATTAGCACAATTCCACTCACATTTAAACCGGAAGTGAGGTGAGCTGTAAGTGGATACATACTGAACAAGCGGATCAGGTGCTCCGCTCCGTAGACATCGATGGGGCCCTTATCGGCCAAGTCCCCGGTGGCAGCCTCGAACTTCTTACGCAGCCCACGGTACTGGGGGCGCTCGTGGCGGTAGAGCAGAATCTTGTCCAAACACTTATCGAAGTACTCCTGAATCCCGGCAACCACTTCCTCCAGCACGTCCTCGTCTGCTGATGAGCCCGACCGCTTTGGAAGCTCTTCCTCGTGCCAGTCTTGCAGGATCTGGCGGACTGGGTACTTGGCTGGCAGAGAGACAACGCACTGATTCTTGGTCACCTGCTCCCAGTCATCAACAAGTAGGGACTTCAAGTTGTCTGGCATGAGAATGCGGACAGAGGGGCGGATGTTGAAGCTCTCCTCCTGTTGCAGGTTGTCAGTATGGGATCATTCCTTTCATATTTCATTTGGATTTTTGTCACTCTTGATTTTGGTTCTTTTGCACCAAATTCTGTAGATTGATGTGGTGATTGCATACCTTTTCGATTTCACTGTCACGGGCTCGCTTTGTGCCACGGCCGGGAACGGAGCCGCGCTCCTCGCTGTCCCGCACAGAGTCACGGTCGGAACCGGCACGCTTTTTGGTAGGGACCTTGGTGTTCTTCAGACGGAAAGAAGCTTCAGCTTCGCGACGCAGATTGTTAGCCAATTCACGGTTGTCTTCCGTGTGCTTGCGAAGACGGTCCTCCAGGACCCAGTCATCCCAGCTATTCAAATGTTAGCAAACAGTCCCATGAAATCAAATAATCTTAGTAATATGGTTTCAAGAAACATGTAGTGTAAAAAACAAGAGGTATTTTTGTATAACAGAGAGTGCATAGATCAAGGTCAAGTCTTCCGTAATGGCCCGGACAAACTCCCAAGGTTGGAAGAGACAACAATCTCAAACCTATAGCCAGGACGTAGATAAACAAGGAAATGAAACGAGCCAGACTTACGTATTCTTCCAGCCCTTGTAGTGGACTTGGTATTCAAAGGGGCTCTTCTTGTCGTTGGGATCCTTGTGGCGAACATCCAGGATCTTGGCATCGTAAAGAATCTCATGGTGGAAGCAAAGGACCTTCTCGTCCTTGTTGTACATAGAAATAGGAGCCATTTTGGTCGAAAGGTAGAAGGTTTATGTGCGGATTTGAAGTTAGTATGACAGATTGACCTCCGAGCTTGCAGGTGTAGAAAAGATGTTTGCTGTCTTGTTCACGGGAAAAGACCCCGGGGTTGTGATATGAGGCAGTAACAGTCACAATGATCAGAAGAAGCTTGAGATCCTTCAAAGATCCCTAGGGGCTGTGATACTGCAAATAGATCTTGCAGACTTGAGCAAAACCAGGAAAAGAGGAAGATGCACAAAGGCAGTACAAGATGCTTTTGACTGCAAATTTGATTCAGCAAGGTTGAAGAAGGAAGAAGATTAGACCAGACGAGAGACCAGCTCAGGAATAGTGGAAAAAATCAAGGTTTTAGAAGAGAGAAAAGGAGGTTGGAAGAGAGAAAGGGAGGTTGAAGAAGTAGGACTGGGGATGAAGTAGATGAAGTAGTAGAGTGCAAAGGAGAAGATGGAAATCAAGCGAAGAGTGGCCCCTTGGGAAAAATTAGGCGCGGCAGCTTATTGTCCATTCAATGCATTTACAACTATTCATACATTCTCTATTATTATTACAATAGGAACTATTCTTCAATACCATTCCAATTCTATTCATATTCTGTTTCTTCCTATTGTCAGCTTTTTGTTCACGTGAATATTATTGTCAACTTCGGTTCGCGTCAAACGGGAAAAGACACTCGAAGAAGAACAACAATATATTCTGCAATATCTGGGTCTGCAGGGAAAAAAAACACATACTACACTATACTACACTACACATTCATCATGGCTCCCTCCGAGGAGTCCATCTTAAGCAATTTCCTGCTCTCTCCAGCCCCGCTGCCAACAGTCATGTCACTGCAAAAGTTCATAGAGCTCTTCCCAAAGCGCTTGAGAGCCCATCCACATATCAGGACTTTGTATCGGGAGCTGCAACAGGTCCGAGAACAGGACATGGACCGGGTCAATGAGAGCATCGACAACGAGATCAAGCAAGGTGAAAAACAGAGAGCAGAGCTCCGAAAAGCCATCCTAGCCACTGGAGTCGAAGCCTCCAATTCTGAAGAGCAACGTGAGATGGACATGGATTTCCATCTGTTTGGCCAGCCATCAACTACTGTGCCGGGAGATTATCACTCGGTGGCTAGTCTCCTGGCTGAAATGGAGACGGCCAGCGCTAATATTGAACATGAAATTGCTGGTATCAATCAAGAGGCTGCGAATATTTTGACTCAGATCAAAATCACTGTGGGTGATATGAGCGATCTCCGTTATGGCAAATTACAAGGTCCAGCTGGGACTGCTGAAGATGTGGCTGGCGAAGCGATTAAGGGCCTGCAGAACCTCGAAGATATTTGCTATAAGAGTAGTACTTCTTGATAATTATTCTTCTGGCTCATTGTGCATTGTTTTGTTATTCGCAGGGTACGTCGGTTGATTCTCATTAAATGGCCTTAGCTGACATTGATATGCAAACAGAAGGCAAAATACCACGGGCGCTTCGGTGTCTAAACCCTGATTTCGAGAGTTGAGGTCTCGAGCTCTATATCCTAATCCCGAGCGCGCAGTTGCTGTGTCCACTTCTTTCTACCTCCAGAGCTATGTTGCAGTGTCAATCATGCTAACTGCTCTTTACGATTACACGAAAATTGTTCTCTTGGAAAGGTTATCTATTACACTCTCATGTTGCAAGTCCGAATCTGGGCCACAGCCTAGAATTCTTCTATTACCCCAAAGCTCCAGTTGACCAATCACGCTATGTAGCAAATCTACATCAATTGTTATCTCTACAATGTATTTAACACTCTTGATTCCTGCTTTGGACCAAGTTGGCTACGCACCTTTGCAGAATAAATCCAGTGGACTATTGAGATTTGATATATCTAAAGCAATGCATACTCTTAATCCCACCAATTAAATCATGATACTAATAATGTATTCTGTGATAATTTTGCCCTTTTCTCGCGATAAGAAGTGTGGGGAAATAATCACACGCGTGCCGCGTTCGCGTTTTCCTCCTTCAACTCCAATTGAACATCTAAATTGAAAACCCAAGACTACATACACCATGCCCTCCATAAAGCTGCAACCACACTGCTTGAGTCCGGGAAAAGCAACTGCAACTGCCTCAACGCCGAACAATCCCCTCCCAGCACTCCTCCAAACACCTTCGGGCCTAGCCCTTCTCGAGCTCCAGGGCACAATCAATGTCCCCTCAGGGAGTGAAGACGAATATGACATAGACCACTCTACATCTATGGATAATGATTCGGCCTCCACATTCGAAACTCCGATCGGGAAACTCATGTTCCCAGATTACTCGGTCCACAACCCAGACGATACAAAATGGATGAAGCGCGCTTACATGTATGTCGGCCGGTATCAGCGGATGACTGGGGAAGTTAAGAAGCTGCCACGGCCGATTGCTGTGCTACAAAAACGTCAAGCGTCAGAGGGCGAGGAACTGGAGGTTGTGGAGATTGTGCGCTATAAGATCTTCTTTAAGAGTCGGCCAGAGCCCGTGACCAATGTTTGATTGAGTTGGGTTGGAGATTTTACTCTCTTGCATTGGAATCGAATAAACTGGCGAGGTGGGATCTACTAGAGATGGCATGTATTATGTGCAACATACTGAAGTCAACATACTGGAGTTGCATGACATGAATGAAAGGTTACAATGCATGGTCAGCCCATCTGAACATGACCTCACACTTGGCTACGGAGAAGAGCGGCTTTCTCTCTACAGCATTGACCTCCAGGGCTCATTGGTGTGCAAAACCGGCTTCTACGGGTATACAGACCTAAATTCGAACATACCAAGGTTCCCCAGGACAAAGCTTTGTGTTACCATACAGCGGCCAGCAGCCTATAGACAGCGGAACATCCAAGAAAAATGTGGAATGGCCGGTCTACATGGATGGATGACTTCAGCATTGCCTCATATGTTTATCTAGATAGATCCTGTGCTCTTGGATCCGGAGATGCGGGTTTGGAATGTGACACGTCTGGGCAGGGATCCCTTTTAGCGGCCCTTCTCTTTCTTTTCCCACAAACCTGTCCCAGTTGTCTTCAAAATCACTCATAAATATCTTACCTGCAATTTATACCGGCACCAACAGCTACCAAGGGGGTGACATGCTTCCCGGTCCACACCTGTACCGATACCAGCGCAGCCATATTCAACAGCAGCAATCATGACCATCCCTGAAAATGAAGACATCTTTCCCGCGAAGATGGGCCCCGAATATGTCGGCTTCGATCATATCCATTGGTATGTCGGCAATCCCAAACAAGCCGCTTCATACTGGATCACTCGCATGGGCTTCCGTCCCATTGCATACCGCGGCCCAGAAACCGGTTCACCCTATCTCGTGAGCTATGCTGTGGCCAATAGTGACGCTACTTTCATTCTTACGGGGCCAGTGTGTGGCCCGCCACATGAAGGCTCAGAAGACAGTCTCTTGCGCCAAGCTTCGAATGATGAGCGGACGACGCTGGCTGAGATCCATGAGCACCTGACCATACACGGCGACGGGGTGAAGGATGTCGCGTTCCGGATCGCGGGAGATATACAAAATGTATGGAAGCGAGCTGTAGGGAATGGTGCTCGCGCTATCGCCGAGCCGCAGACGGTTGCTGTCGAGGGGCATGGGTGGATCGTCTCTGCAACTCTTGGGACGTACGGGGATACCGTACATTCTCTGGTGAATCGTGAGCGGTATTCAGCAGACGCTCCCTTCTTGCCAGGGTATCGAGTGCTTGATAATGAAGATCCGATCACACAGCTTCTGCCACCCATTGACCTTATTGATATTGACCACTGTGTCGGGAATCAGTCGTGGGAGGGAGTGGACCGCATTGTCCAATAGTGAGTAAAATAAATGTTGTCCTTGTTGGAATTGTTGCTCTAACAACTGAGCTTTAGTTACGAGGAATGCCTCGACTTCCATCGCTACTGGACGGTCGACGATAAAGACATGTGCAGCGAGTACTCGGCCATGCGATCAATTGTTGTCGCTTCACCAAACGAAACAATCAAGATGCCTATGAACGAGCCCGCAACCGGCAAGAAGAAATCACAGATTGAAGAGTACGCAACCTGTTCCTGTTCTTTGTTTCTTTCTTTTTTCCCCCTTGGTTCTCTCTCGTCCGCTCTACCCCACCATATGTACCAATCTTTCTAATGCTCACAGATTCGTCGACTACTACCACGGCGCTGGAGTGCAGCACATAGCCTTCCGCACGCACGACATCGTCACTGCCGTAACTGGGCTCCAAGCGCGCGGTGTCGAGTTCCTCAGTGTGCCAGCTATATACTATGCCGATCTGCGAAAGCGCCTGACACAAGTGTCCTGGACGCTTGGAGCCGATATAGATATACTCGAGCGGCTGAATATCTTAGTTGATTTCGACGAGCGTGGATACCTGCTTCAGATCTTCTCCAAGCATGTCGGGGATAGGCCAACAGTGTTTATAGAGATCATACAGCGGAATTCATTTAATGGGTTTGGGGCTGGGAATTTCAAGAGTTTGTTCGAGGCTTTTGAAAGAGAGCAGGATCTGCGTGGAAATCTGTAACTATTATTCATTTTTGAATCTTTGATCTTCCTTCCATTTGCTTTTGTCTTTTTCCAAGCGAAGGTTCGATGCCATCATGAAATGATTAAAATTGGTATGAGAGAGGTGTCATATCGATCTAATCCAAGAACTTTAGTCAATCTTCTGGGCATAAGTGAACCTGATAGGCTCCCTAGGTCTTAAATATTTATCCTACGCGCCTATAAAATACCAATCATCTTTCGATATCCCAGGGCATTCCGCACATCAAATACCCCCGCGGAAATTGTGCGCTCTCCAACCAACACCATTCCGCCTACTCACAAAGCAAGGAAACATCTCAATTGAAGAGACAGGCATTAAAGAGAGAGTTATAGGATATATAAAGGTCAATCAAGGTCAACACCATGAGTACCAACCTACTCCTCGAAAATCCCGGATTAATTAAACAAATCATATGAATCAACGGGTCTACTCCGGCTCTTCACCCCACAAGCCGACGGAAGTATCAGGAACAATGTCACCAATTGATATTATTAACCACTAACCCCGCCATATAAACCAATATATATTTCCCCTATAACCCCTCCAATGTCCCGATTCCTCACCTCTTTCCATACCCTCACAAAAACAATGGCCCCTATCGAGCGAATCACCCTCTTCAAGATCCCCAACGAGGCAGATCGCGACCGCGTACTGGAGCAGTACAAGGTTCTTTCAAAGACCGCTACAAAGGTGAGCACGTTTTGTCTCTCACATTCCTGGCCATGCTCAGTCCGCGCTGTTTAAGGTACATACTATGTTGTACTACCTATCCATTCGGAGAGGAAGGAGTGTTCAGAATGAAGCGCAACTGAATCCTTATTAACGGGTATTTTCTTTTTTTAGGACGGCAAGCCCTACATTCTCGCTGCTGCTGTTGGCGCTTCGTTCCCGGATCCTCGCAATAAGGGATTCAACTTGTCTGTCAAGACAACTTTTGCCTCTTTGGATGATATGAAGTACTATGATAACGAGTGTGAGGCGCACAAGGCTCTCAAGGCTTGTGCTGGGCCTGTCAGGGAGGATGTGTTGATGACTTACTATGAGAATATTCTGTAATGGATTTGAGAATTTAGAGACCTTGGGATTTGTGCATGTTTTGAACTTGTTCGTATAAAGAGAGTATAGAGCTAAGGTAGAGCTGGCACATGCAGAGGCTAGATAATAAGAGAACAAAGTCCATTGATGATGTACATTGCATACGTCTAGTACGCCCTGCCCGAGGATCGGATATAGACATACACACACTAATTCAACAGGCAGCAAAACACCGATGCCTTCCAAAAATGGCATGCTGAGAGCTTGGAGAAACAGGGAAACACCAAAGATGGTCGTAAAAGAGGGAGGCGCAAATCATAACATTGGCTCAGAACGGGGGGAAGTAGGACAAATCCAAATGACCCGGCCCATAAGCATGGTACAAATGCGCAGGATAGGACGTGATCACAGATCCTCGCTACCACATCTGCGCATTCCAAATATACATACAGAACCGGATAATGCTATCCGGGGTCGAGAGGTGGAGTAATAATAAAAGCGGCGATATGATCAGTCGAGGGCACGACGGAGGTCACTCCATTTCTGGCGGAGGTTCTCGTGGTTCTCGGAAATCTGTTTTGGTTCGTCAGTCTCGGCGTCTCACGCTGAATATTGAAGGGGATATCTTACCTCTGCCCACTTCATTTTCGTAGCAACCAACTCCTTCTCCATCTCGGACATGGCTTCCTCCATCGCACGGTTCTCGTTTTGCACCTCCAGGTTCCGCGCCATGATGCGTTCCATTTCTAGACGGAGCTTCTCCTCCACTTCCACCGGCTGCTTGTCGATCACATTCTTGAGTTCGGTGACCTGGAGTTGCAGCGCTTCGTTGAGGTCACGCAGCTCCTCATTATCAACTTTGACATGCACCAGTTCAGACGCTAATTGCACATGCTCCTTGTCTGATGCTTCGGCACGTTCCTCAAGAAGTCGGACACGCGCGCCCTGCGTGCTCACGGTGTGTCGCAAGTGTTCCAGCTCGACTTCGCGCTCTTTCTCAGTCCGAGTCTTTTCCTCCCACTCAGTGGTATACGCGGCAAGCATCTCGGATGTGAGGGGAATAGCGCAGGCGTCCTGCACCATGATGTCGGATCGGTAGATCTCCTTGTCGGCAGCACCGGAACTTCCGAAGAAGCCTGACTCTAATATCGACGAGGTGGATGGCTGCTTATCGATGTAGACATCGAACAAACGCTCTTTCAAAAAAGTAGTGAGCACACTCATGTCTTTCATTTCAAGCAGCGTATCTGCATTTCGTCGCATGATCGCAACACCGAATTTAAGGATAGTAGTTTCTAGTCCCTCTTCGAAGATCAGGTCGTAGATACGAAGCACCAGTTGAAGCGGGAAACGGTAGGCGAACAGTGTCAAAAACCACTGTGTTGCATAGAGCTGAGGAGGAACTCCACGGCGCCGGAGATGGCAGTAGAGAGCAGGCTCTAGGTCTTCTAGAAGTCGCTCGAATTGGTATAGGCTACGGTGAAGCCCAGGCATATCCTGAATGAACATATCTCGTAGAGAGTACTTGTTCATCAGCTTGACCATCATGGCGAAAGCATCGACTTCGTCCATCTACGTAGAACGTTAGCCTTTGAGCTCAGTCAGCTTAGTTAGGGGTATACTCACGTTGAACAACAATGGCATAGCAATAAAGTTCATGCCTTGCGCGTATCCAACTCCTGGATCATACAAGGCGTATGCCTTGCATAACCCAAAGAGGCCTTCTTGGCTGCCCTGGGAAACAAAGTATTTTGCGTAGCTAGTGCGAGCACCCAGGTCTCGCCTAATGGCCTTCTCCAATTTTTGCAGCGCAACAGCGTCTGTCTTTGCTTTCCTTAGACGGTCGACATCATTGGAGGCATGTTCCTTAGACAGCTTATCTGTATCTCCTTCGTAAGATGGGCTACGGGCAGCGCTGCTAGACCGTGATCCAGAACCCGAGTGATGGGAATGGACTGAAGAGCGTGAGGACGTAGTTTCAGTCCCATTTATTGTTCGTCCATCTTTGTCTTGTGCTGTCCCACGCGCTACGAGTTCTCGATAGGTGTCCTCCATATCAGCAGTCTGGCAATCCGCCAAAATTTGCCAAATCACTCCTCGGATTGTTTGAGGGATACCTCGTTTGATGGCGGCATTCAGTTCCTCTGAGCTTGCCAAGGCCTGGGGTCCGTTGTTCACAAGCTGCTGCCACATCTCCCAGTCCACCGGGATGGAAGCATCAGTCACAGAACCCGTTCTCCCAGGAGCAGGGGCCATCGAAGGTGAAATGGCTCCTGATACTGCGAACATGCCCTCCTCTCCTTCTTCTGGGATGATAGGGGGGCTAGCTCCAGATTGGCTGACGCTGGCCTGGCCCGATCGCACGCTCGTTTGGTCGACCTCTGGCGCATGGCTCTCCTCGCGCAGCCGCAGCATCTTGAACTGATCCTTCAGGCTGTTGCGTCTCGGCTTCTTTGAGCCGACGCTCGAGATATCGTCGCCATCACGAACGATCTGGTCTAGGTTGCTGGCAAGGGTCGATACAGAGGTGGCAGTGTTGCGTCTGCTAGCAGAGTGGGATGGGGATTTGATGTCCTTAGCATTGGTCGAGGTTGAGCTTCGGGAGAACCACGCAAAGGGGCCACTGGGCTTTCGAGCAGGGGCTGGCGGGGGAACAGGTGGATGCTTGTTCACTGGAGGAGCGGCCCATGGGACTGAGGGCAGGCCACCCGACAGGCCCATCAACCCTGCACTTGCCGGAGGGGTGGGGTCGTTCTTGGGGGGCAACGGAGGCGGTCCTGTTTTGTCCCGTGGGCTCTGTGCCTTGTCTGTCGGCTCGTCTTCCTTGCTGTTCATGAGGTTCACCTCGTCGAGTGATGATGATGTTGATAAACGGTGGGATGTGAGTAGAGGCGACTTCTGCAGTGGGCTCTGACCGTGATCTTCTTCGTTCTTCTCTACCTCGGTCTGCGTAAACACGGGCCCTTGCTCCGGCTTGTCGCCGTGGGTAGGCTCATCGATCGCGGTCTTCACCTCGTTGTTGGTGTTATAGCTAATTTCATCGTCGGTACCCATTCCTATAATTTTTTTATTTTCTTTCTCCTCGTTCTTCTCCTTATTTTTCTTGTCATTTTGTCCATCCTGCCCCTCGCCATCCGTCTCCTGCTCCTCGGCTGTCTCGGTCTTCTTCTCGGCCTGCGATTCAGAAGGGAACGGAGGTTTTTCCGTCAATTCTGGAGACATATTTGAACCAATTGGAGGACTATCGGTCAATGATCGGGTGGAGGTGGACTTGGGGATGGTGACGTCGAGGCTGTTGTTCTCCTGGATTGGGGCTGTTTCAAGGGCGTCGTCAAAAGACTCCTATTCAGATGGCGATGAGCTCATGTTAAAGCAAGCCGGGTTTTGGAAAAATTTGGATCTGAACCACTTACCACTTCATATTCAGGACTGTGTTTCGTAGGCGTAGACATGTCGGCCATAGCTGTTAGATGACCTCACAACAATCAGAAGATGGAACACCCCATAGGATCGCAAAAGAGCAGAGGCTCAAAAGAGCTAAGATTCAATGATCTCAAGGGAGCCAAATCTGCGAGAAAGTAAAAAAAAATATGGAATGAGGGAGGAATTTAGGGAATTTGGCGAGTTTCAAGTGATTGATTCGAGTTGCCAGGTACACTCGCCGCTGATTGGCGCCTCAGGGCGGAACCGACAGGCTGGAGGCGTTGCCCGGAATGGCATTTGCTATATTCTACGGAGTACATATGTACACGTTTACGTTCAGGCTGGATTTATTGTTCTCATCTCTATGTATATTAGGGTTAGTGTGCTTTTAAAAGAATGTCTTCATGGCAATCTGGAGTTTTCTAGGGATTCAATATTTTATGGCGCCACTAGTTACTCCGTACATAGTACAACATGGCTCTCTCACCTGAGTAAAGGGGTCAATAAACAAATAAATAAATAGTCCAACATGTATGCATACTATGTGGGTATGTAACTATTTATTTTCCTAGGGTCTTCTCAAAATCAAGCCATCTTTCTCGTCGCAATGGATCCAGGTTCTTCAATTCTGAGAGCCAGCTCAGAATCTGCTCCCGGTCCTCAGAAGACAAGCTACCTTCCACCTTGGATGCAAGAAGCGTGCACTCAATTAATGCCTGGTAGATGTATTTGCAGTCTTCTGCCCCGTCCAGCATCTCCTGAATCTCTTCAATCTCATTTCTAATGTATTCCAGCCGGTCGGAGGGGCTCAAATTTGGAGCCATAGTTCGCTCGGCCATCGATGGGTCAAACACGCTCATCAAATTTTGGTGATAAAACCAAAGTGACTGATCGTAAGGATCAATAAATGCTTGGTGAATTAGAGATAATTCTGAAGAGAAAAAAAGATTAGCATAAGACAGACTTGATAAGACAGGGTAGACAAACCATCATCCAACATTCTTCTCCGATCATCATCACTGGCAGATTGCTCATCCAAAAGCGATTGAATAAGCTTTGTCCGGTAATGCCACGCAGAGAAGTTGGAAAGATTGGCGCCAATCATCTTCGTCGCATATTCAAATTCCTTCTGTGTCATATTTTTTGCTTCTTCGGCAGTGCCAAGCTCCTTCAACGTCTCAACCACGAAGCGTCGATAACCCCACCCGTGGAAATTCCGGCTATCAAGAGTCAACATCTTACCCACAAGGGCAAGTTCTTGCTGCCAGATTTGCTGGGCTTCAGGAAGGGGTAGTAGACGGCGAGCCTCATCTAACAGCCATAAACGATAGTTCCAGATCCAGTAACACTTGGGGAAACTCCGGAGAAGAGGAATCAGGAAATGTAAATCGTTAATGATTAACTGTGTGACTGAATAGGTAGCAGTTTCATCATCCAAGCCTCCTGCTTGGGAGAATTGATACTGTAGTACCTGCCGGCGGTAGTTCCAGGCTGTGTAGTATTCTGGATTGCTAGACAACAGCTCCGAGATCTTCTTCAAGGTCTCGATTGTGTACTCATGCTCAGCCACCTGTCTTGTGTCAGATTCTGTTTGTAGGCTGGATCTATAAGATTGCTAACCTTTTTGGATACCGAAAGCTCGAGATCCTTGTAACTTTCTATCTTCTGCAACTCTTGCTGTCTTGCCTCGGCGGACTTCTCAACGGGTTTGTACCGTGGCACACCATGCTATCGCAATCGTCAGCCCCAGAACGATACAACTTTAGAGAGGTAATCTTACACTGGGCATTTCCACTCTTTGTTTGACAATAAGAAATAAGCAAAATGTGTTACTTAGGTCCACGGGTAGTTTGCTTCGTGTTGATCAGATGTCAAGTACGCAGTAGAATTATCTCATTGGTGCATGAGGGGGTGGGTAGCTTACGTAACCTCCCTGGTTGAGGCCCGAGGCCCCGACCAAGGTTCCTTCCAAGGTTGGAAGGGTTGTATAGCTTCACGTGACCAGCACGCTTTCTACTTTGCAAGCTGGCTTTGCTTCGCCCTTCTCGTCTTGCCGCTATGCCTTGAATGAGAGGCCTCCTTATACATTCCTTTTCTTAGCTCTAGGTCATTACTCATATACAGCTTATCGACCTGCATCCAGAAAAATGGTAGATACGCGCAGTCACTCCTTTGGGGAAACCTCTCTAACCAGTCACAAACATCCGTTGACTTCACACTCTCAATCCGAGTCTTCCACAGACAGTGGGCCTATCCAATTGACTGAATTTGCAACAATCAATTTGCCATTCTTTGAAACACCTACTTCTCAATCATCATTGTCAAGGAAGCCCAAGGCCCAACCTATTCTAACACTCGTCCCCCGTTCCAAAGAAAATCGGAACTCATCACCCAAAAGAGGTCGCAGCAGAGTGAGAAACACTGGAAATGCAGCAGTAGCAAGAAGCTCCTTCCGGAGTCCAATCTCGCCTGATAGATTCATCCCAAAGCGAGACTTCGTGGAACCAACATCAACAACCTTTCATGTGGCCAAGCATCCTCAGCGTCTTTCGCCTCAAGAGAGACTACTTCGGCGACTTCCGCCCGGGGATGATCCATTTTTATCCTCAAGCCTGCGCGGGACTCATGCTGCCAGCAGACCCCAGCAGTCAACTCGACTCCAACGGATCCCACATCAAAGGCCTCGTCTAGTCACTGAACCGAATATCACAGTCAACAATTCTGCACATGGATCTTTGAGGCAAGTCAGCTCCGGGGCAGTCTGGAACGTTGGTGGAACTTCTGCCGTCCTTAGTAATTCCGTTGTTGCGGCTCTTGATGACACGCCGACTACTTTGACCAATGGATCATCGATTGCCCCAGTGTTTGTGGCTCGGTTCTTACCCAAGAAACCTAAATACAGTGAACAAGAGATCCATGAGTCGAGGCTTGCACTTGCTTTGGGAATTGACCCGACGACTAGACAGCTAGGTACTTGCATGCGGTATCTGGATGCTCCCCTCAATCCAGCATCTCCAGACTTCGAACGCCTCTCTCCATTTGTGTGGAAGGACAGTGCTTGGAAGAAAGTTGAAAAGGAGCGTTGTAAGTGCAGCTGTATTTTACAGCAGTCACTCCCTGACCCTGATTTTGGAATAAATTTACCATCTACAGAGAAAACATATATGATATTTTGATACAGCTTTTGGAGATTATGGGATTGGCGGTATCAATAACCTTCTCTGGGAGATCAACTGACTCAGATTGTTTCCCAGGGCCCAGATCTCCTGCCAGAAAAGAAGTTGTTCCACCGAAGCCTTTTCGAATCCTTGATGCTCCCTTCCTTCGGGATGATTTTTACTGTAGTACTCTTGCATACTCAACAACATCTGGGATACTGGCTGTGGGCCTAGGCCATCAAGTATATCTCTGGTCTGAAGGTCATGGAGTGGATTATCCCCCATTTCCAGATTTGCACCCCTCAAATTATGTGACCTCCCTGTCGTTTTCTTCCGAGGATGGCGAGCGAAGCATTCTTGCAGTGGCTCGGCGGTCTGGTCAGTTGTCTCTATGGAGCACATTCGAGAAGCAAGCCCGGTTTGAGATCAGTCATCCCAGTACCCTTACATGCGTGTCGTTCAAACCGAGAACATCACGACGACTTTCGGAACGGCTCATGCATGTGGAAGTCAACGTGGAAGAGATTGTTGTTGGTGATGACTTTGGAAATATATGGTACTATTCAGTCGAGTGGTCTGAGAAAAAAGCCCAAGCTAAGTGGAAATGGAACGGGTCCATGACGCTTCTTGCCAAAATCAGTGCACACACCCAACAAATATGTGGACTGGCCTGGTCACCCGATGATAAGTACCTTGCCACTGGCGGTAATGACAATGTCTGCCTTCTCTTTGAACTGGCCGAGATTGTTCCGCCACGGCATTTGAATCATACAGTCGGATCCATTACGCCCCCGGATTCCCCTAGCAGCTTCAGCCTCGGTGTATTTCCATACCTTGCTCTGGGCACCGCAACAAGACGGCTGTTTCTTAGACGACCTGCTCTCCCATCATGGCTTGCTGCTCCAATTAAGCCTCCACCTGCAGCCGTGCTTTTAAACCATGCAGGTACTCTAATTTCCGGTGGTGGACGAACGATTCTGGTTCCATACGGCCGTCAGAAGCATCGCCTAGTCCACTCTGCTGCGGTCAAAGCAATTGCATTTGCGCCATGGCAGTCATCTCTGCTCGCGACGGGGGGAGGTACCAACGACAGAGCTATACACTTCTATCACACCCGGAGCGGAGCCTGTCTCGCAACCATCAACGTCTTCGCGCAGGTGACCAGTCTTATATGGAGCGAAACTCGACGTGAGATCGCTGCCACTTTCGGTTATGCACAGCCAGATCACCCATTTCGAGTCGCCGTCTTTGCCTGGCCCAGCTGCGCACAGGTGGCCGTTATTCCCTGGGGGCCATATGGGACTACCTGGGAAGGTCCCGACACTCGAGTTAGCAACTTTGACTGCGGAAGAGCACTGTGGGCAGTGCGGTATCCAGGGAAAGCCACTCGTTTCTCGGGCGTACATTCCAGTAGACCTGATAGTCAGTCATCTTCAGCTTCGACCTCATCAACCCAGGTTAGGTCTCCAGAACAAAGAGCCCAAGCCCGTGGCCGCAAGGTCGGCTCTCGGATGTTCACCCCTAAGGAGAAAGAAGGTGGAATGTGGTGCACACGAACAAAGGAGGAGGGATGCATTATTGTAGCATCTAGTGATCAAACTGTGAAGTTCCATGAGGTCTGGACTGGAAGGAGGACCAGCACTAGCTCTGCTTATGGACTCTTTGGTGGAAGCGACATTCTTGAGGGCCTCGAGGGCATTGAGAAGTCTGGTGGTGAAGTCATTCGTTAGTATTCTTTGTCTTCTTGGGTCTGGGTACTCTCACTATCATTAAATATTTTATATTATTATTAGTTCAGTGCTGCAAAGAGAGAACTCGGGTAGGTTTATCATTCTTTGTTATGACGAATGAATTCTTGTGTTCTTGTTTTCTACAGTCCAATCCAGTCGGGCGAAAGCCTTTTTTTTTAGATACCTTCGAGTTGCAGGCCCGAGACCTTCATGATGAAGGTGGCTATCCTCGTTAGGTTTAATAAGTATTTCTTAACAGCTCTTCCAATCTTAAAAGGCTTCTTGTTTACCCTATTCCAGTGTCCTAAGGGGTAGACGATACCCAGAAATATATTTAGATATATAAATGTCAGTCTTCTTCCCCAAGCAACTATCACCATCATCGTCAAACCAATATCCTTCGTCCTCAGATCCCTAACCATCATTCCATCTATAATATCAGCTCCTCAAAGACACGGCCATTGATCTCGTATTCCAGGCGTTTTCAAGCTTCCTATTGTTGTGGACCCTACTCCGTACAGAGTATTGATCTACGAAGTACGGAATACAGAGTACAGACTCGACTTTTCTAATTTCCCTTCGCCATTTCGCCGTGAGCCTATGTAAAGCTGATCAACAATGGTTTAAATAACTCTTCGCGAGTATATAAAAGGTCTTCCTCTCTAATCTCGATCAAGTATCTATCCACCTTTGAGTATCAATAAAAAAATTAAATAAATCAAATTAAATATTTCTCTTGAAGAACCAAAGGTAAAAAAAGACCTACAGATACAATAGTTGCCTCTGATATACCCCCATATACTCCGTACTATGTACAAAGTACATGTGTCACATTCCAATAATATGCAGTACATTGACTCAGCTCCACCTCTCTTCGAAACTCGCAGTTCAGCTCTTATGTCTTCTCCTTGTTGTATCTTCTTACCTCTTAATTACCTCTTAATCCCAACACCCCAATATCCTCAAAATGCGCCCTCAAGCCCTTATCCGATTTGTCCTTCCAACCGCAATCCTCGCCCAATCCCCCGATACCTCCCTCGGCTCCACCCTCAACATAACTGTGCTCGGCGCGCGCCATAATCGCTCCACCTTAGAGTGCTGGGCTCTCCAGCCGGGATTTGAAATTTCCGACCAACCCGGGCAGGCCGGGACAGCCGAGCTGGATTTAGGGACTATCGGCGGGAATGCGTCGTTTACGGTGTTGCCGGCTGGGTTTGATGGGGGCAGACATAACGCGCCTGCTATGCAGTAAGTCATATTCTCCTTTGCAAGATTTCTTTCATCTACATATCTTTTTGGTGTTGCGGAATCAATGATCCTGAACAAGTTGTTATTTATACACAGAGTTTGGGTTTGTTTTTATAGTCCGCAATTCTTGGCTAATTCCGCACTATAGATGGGTGGTCTTCCTCTCCGGTTTAGCGCATATCACGCTCCCTAACTCAACCACTGAGGCCTGGATTCAAGGTGGCAAGAATGGAGTTGTCCTAGTTCTCGACACTGCTGATGTCAGTACATTGGGCCACTTCACTAAATACCCCTCACGGGACCGGACAACATCCGTGCTAATTCCTCTTGGGGAGAAAGGGGTGCCGGGTCATCGGGTTCTGCATGGGGGTCCCTGTCAGGGGGAGGAGCTACTGGTGTAAATCACCGGTTATATATAGAACAGTCCTCTGTACTGTTTATACTTTTTACCGCTTTGATATACATATTTGGAAAGAGACATCTAAAAAGAACATACGAAAACACCTGTGGACATAGGAGCGTTCTTACATATATCATCCATAATATCATTACTTGGCCAAATGGATCGGATTTAGAGCAGATATTCACGGTTATAGGTACTGAGGGGAAAGTATGGAGTGCTTCGTACAAGGAAATATGTCAAGATACTCGAGTAGAATTTTAATAGACATTGATAGAGACGCAGAGGCGCTCGGTAGAGGCACAAGATATCGAAAGCAAAAGATAAAACAAAGAAAAATGAAATGCAGACCCATTGGATGCATCGAAGGAAAAAATATGTTCTTTTATAGACCGTTACCCCCCCTCTTTCATCTCTAATTCGTACAACTTGAAAAAAGAGAAATGCTTATTTCTTGCCGCCCTTGCTCTTCTTTCCGACAGAACCAGAAGACTTGCTCTTCTTTGATGGCGGGGGCTGCTCAGCGGCATCGTCAGACTCGTCGTCTTCCGTGTCGGCAATGAAGTCAACCATTGAGCCATCACTTTCCTCATCATCATCCTCATCCTCGTTCTCCTCCAGCGATTCCTCAGCATCGGAGGAACCGACAGACTCGGCAGCCTCAATGTCCAAAATAGGCTCCTCGTCATCATCCTCATCATCACTTCCATCATCTTCATCATCTTCAGACTCATCGGCGACGTTCATCATTGACTCATCCTCATCGTAAGCCTGGTCGCGTATTGACTTCCGCGGCGTCTTGGCCTCGGTCTCACTGTCCTCGGCATCATCCTGACCCTCGACGTAGATAATGTTATCCTCGTCCTCGCTGTCCATACCCTCATCACCACCACGGATAGATTGACGCAGTCCCAATTGGGCATCGAGCATATCAAGCTTGCCCTTGAGGAGCAGGAGAGATGGCAGGGTAGAAGAGCGCTGGTCCATGACCTTGTAGAGGGAATTCATGCGCTTCAAGAGATCGGGGTGACCAGCCAGGGCACCGCCGTGAGCAACACAGGTCCACTGCACCCAGACGAGAAGGTGGCCGTAGCGACCAGGCCGGGAGGCGAGGCGCTCAGCAAGTTTTTGAAGCAAAGTCGCGGCCAGGGAGGAGTCGAGACGCTGGATAGTAGTGCGGATGATGGAGGTGTCGCCGGTGTGGAAACAAGACTCGAGCATAGCGTTGTCATTAGTCTTGAGCGACTGTGTGAGGACAGTACCAAGTGAAACACCGGTGGGAATCTGTTGCACTGCGGCCTGGGGCTTTCCGGGAACCAGTGCGCCCAGGAGGACGTCGTCGTCAAGCTCAGCCTCGACATCGACTTCCTGGCCTGCGTTTGCGCGCAGGAGTTCGCCGAAGGATGGCTCTGCGCCCTCTTCTTCTTCCTCTTCCTCCTCGGAATCGGATGCGTTCTGCATCTCAACGTCCTCGTTCGCTGCGACTTGCTTGGTGGGTTTTGTCTTCTTCTCGGTTGAAACCTTGGACTTCTTGTTGCTGTCATCATCGTCGGAGTCCTCCTCGCTGCCAGATTCGGATGCGTCTTGTCGGGAATCCTCCATCTCTACATCATCATCGACCAGGTTTCCCTGTTCGACATTCATGCGAGACTCGTCAACGCGGGTCTCGCCTGAGCTCTTAACTCCATTTGTTGTGACGGAAGAAAGTGTTGATCCGGACTTGGTCTTCACCACGGTCTTGATTCCAGTGAACAAGAGCTCATCAGTGTTCTCATCGAGTAACTTGACACGCTCAAAGACAGGGACCACACCACCCTCGGTGTATGCAATCACAAGGGTAGGGCCCTGGAATGAGATGGCTGCGACGGGAACGCAGGCATTCGAGGAGTCGGTGTGGGTGATTTTGAGAGTTGCGTTTGCTTTCTGGGTCATCTGCTTCCGGCTGGCCTTGGCACTTGCGGAGGGCGCACTTTGGGGCTGAACAAATGGCTTGGTGAAGAGTTCGACGCTACCATCTGCGGTGACCGCGGCAAGCACTTGCTTCTCTGGTGTGGCAACGCCATCGGTCTGCAATGTAATTGATGAGACCTCCTGGTCGGCGACAAGGTTGCGAACAAGCTTCTGGGTGGCGGCATCAAAGACGTTGACAAAGCGGTCACCATCGGATGCAAGGAATGCACCAACACCAGCAGACTCGGAAGAGGAGGAGATGACGGTGTGGATAGGATTGCGCATGGCAGGGAACTGAACCGGCTCGTCGGCCTTCTCGGTATCTATTAAGTACGGGGTCTGGGAAGCGCAGATAAGAGGAGGGTTCGAGGGAACGGGGCGGGAGAGAGCAGTGAAGACAGAAGATGCGGGGAGGTGGATTGTCCTAGTATATGATTAGTTAGAAGCTCGGTATAACCCAGTAAATATCAAAACTTACTTGGTACTTTGTCCGGTGCGCAGGTCCCACTGGACAAGCTTATTGTCACCGCCGATACTCCAAGCCTCCTGGGCGGGCCGATCGACCGTGAACTTGAAGTCCTTGATACCCTTGTCATGCGCACCGGTCAAGATGCCGACGACCTTATCTTCAGATGGCGAGTACATACGGATATCGGATGTGTTTGTGCCGAATGCAACCACGATATCACCCTGGTCCAGGCCATCAACAGCCCCGTTGACATCGGAGCCGCGCTTGCGCTTCTTTTTCGACTGGTCACGACCCTTGCCGGAGCCACCGTAGTATCCCCAGTCCAAAGAGGTCACTGTTTCCTTCGGCCCCAGAGTATGCTCGCACTGGAGACGTCCTGTCTGTGTATCGTGAATGCGAATGTGCTGGCCATCGAGGCCTTGGATAACGGACGCAAACAGGGCCAATTGGTACTCTGACGGGGAGAATGCAGCGCGCAAGATGGACGACTTGCTGCCTGCATATGTCATACCCGACGCTGGCGATGCGGCCGCCGAGGCGACCTTGGTGGATGGGCGAGTCGTCTTCTTTCCCATCTTGGCTGTAACTTTTTTTCCGATCGCTTTTTTTTCCTCGCAGTCGAAGGTGCGGTGGTATGAAGATGAATATCAATAAAGAAGGCTCAAATAAAAACAGTAAAGATTCCGATAAGGCTCTATTTTTCTCCGCCCCTGAGGAAACAAATGGGGGTTTAGGCTGGTGGTTTCGCAGTTGATCCGGACAGGAAAAAAAATGTTCTGTAGAGCCTTGACGGTCTAGTCCTAAATGGGCTTAGCCTGGTAATGTTTCTTATCTAATCATATCATCCCGTGACCTCGGGATGCTTCAAACTGTCAGTAGAGTACTAGCCCAGAGGTCTCGGGGGTAACTCTACCAACTCATTGATTCATTTTAGTCGAGCTTTCGGAGTTGTTCGTGCTTAAAGTCAGCCGAAAGTTTTCTCTAGCTCTAGGGTTTTACTATCAAACTTAATTTTTTCTAATTTGTGTGCTTTTGAGATCAACATCTATTTCCTGTTCTCGAGAGCGAAAATATATAATCACATCTGGAGGCTATTTTAACATATACTTCTGCAGACATCCCCAGTATTTATTAACAACACCGAGATAATAACATAACGAGTTTCAATTTGTGTGACCCAAACCGAATTAAATATATGATAGAAACAGGACAGTAGTCAGATCATACTCTACCTAGGTATATACTCCGTAGTGCTTACAGATATACCACAGCCATCTAAAATGTCAAGCACTAAAATCATATTGTATAGTTATACGGATTCCCATTGGGCAGATCATCGAGAACAAAAGTACCAACCACTAAATCACGTGATGCAACTGCATTTGCCTAACCTGTAAGGGTTGAAGTGCAGCTGCCCATTGTACAAATGCAGAGTGCCGATTGGAAAATTCTAGGATGCCTAGAATATTTAGTGGGGAACTAGGTACATGCTGACTAGGCTACCCCATGATTTATGGAAGTTTCAAGATTCTACAGCATCTTCCTTGCGCTAAATGTACATAGTTATAGAAAGGAGATGTTATTCCTTTATCGATATACAATACGTGTACTCATCATGTTAGTCACGTGAAAGCTCAAGTGGTGACGTGACTCAGACCCATCACGGCCTAACCCGGATTTAGCCAGAACCCTAGGGCTTTGAGTCATCCGAGATATGTGTCCACCTTTATAAAGCGTCTTAAAAGAAAAGTTGAGAAGAAGTAAAGTGAAAGAAGAAAATATAAATGAAATTTCTGTTAAAACATGTGTTCACAATAGAAGGGAAAGAGAAAAAGTAGAGGAAAGAAAAGAAAGAAAAAAAAAAAAAAGAGATTCCAGGGGTATATAACCAATCAAGGGGTAAGAAAGGCCAGAGAATCGGGACTAGTGTGGCTGGTGGAACTGGGTAACAGGAGAGTGCAAGGCGACCGTTTGTACTTAAGGATTCTGGCATCCCCTCCCGACCATTTTTCTGCTTCCGTCCTGGTTTCTCCTATTTTTATTCCTCTGACCGCCCTCCCTATAAGAACCCATAACAAACGCGTCTTCGCGTCACGGTTTTCTGTTCTTTTAACCGCCTTCCCCCAAATTCCTTTTTTTATTTTTTATTTTTTATTATTTTTTTCCTCCTTAATTCCCTTTCTTGATTTTGCCTCAGGCAATCATCGGAACTTTTTTTTAGCTCCATATCTTGTCTTAACCAAGTCATCTAGACCTGGCTTCAATTCTAAATCACGTGAACACTCTTATACCGCCTTCTTGGCAGTATAAATACTTCGTCTCCGATCGCATTCTCCACTCTTCCTATCTCCCGATCATCTCTGACCTCACTTCCGCCCCCCGCCTGTCGCGTTTTTTCCTCTTCCTTCGTGACACGTTTGATATCAAACTTCATCAACTGCTGAGTCAATACTACGTGACCTCGGTTGTCACTAGTGTTTGTCCACTCGAGATTCTACGGGTGTTTTCAGTTGATCACTAGCTTTCGAAACACCTCCCCATAACTCTCACATCTGCACAACTCTCTCTCTTCCCCTACCTTGTATTCTTGATTATCCAACGCGACCCCAATGGCGACCCCGCCTCCTGAGGTTCCTCCTGTCACCAAGGAGGACAAGCCTCAATTGCCTTCATCGCTCACTGGTCCTTCTGCGCCTGACTCTCCACCGACCAGGTAAGCAAATCAGCTTCAATATCTGCTCCGTTCTTCTTGATCTAACTGGTGCGCAGCGCGCAAAATGTTGCAGTGAATCTCAAAAGTGATGGTCCCGCGGATACCGAGGTTAAATCGCCTGTGCTGAATGGCCACACCCCTGTCGCGCCTTCGAACACCAATGGCACAATCGCTGCCACCTCACCGCCCAAGTCTCCCGATCATCAGACCCCTCCAGGAACAGTCCAAAACAAAACACCATCTGCCCCAGAATCTGCTCCACCCGTGGAGGCACAACCGACCGAAGAAAAGACCAACCCTCCGCAGGGCGAGGAATCTACCACTCCTGCTGCAGCTAACCCTGCGGCCGAAAGTGTCGTTTCGCCTGCCCCAGCTGCAGTACAAACCCCCATAGTTCCTGCATCCATGGATGGCCAGAATGATACACCTGAGCCCATGTCCATCGATAACCGACAAGATGTCTCCACTGCCGTGAAAACTGACCTGCCTCATCATCCTACCCCGGCCCCTGCACCACTTACGCTCACTGCTCCGCAGCCCGTTGACCAGGAGATGAAGGACGCATCAGAGGCCCCGCCATCTCCTTCCAAGGTTTCCCGACAACGGGATGCTGATCTCAGCGAAGAACCAGCTCCCAAGCGGACCAAGGTCGAGGGCGATGACTCTGTTATTAACTTCCAGACACCGGGATTCAACTCCCCAGCTGCTGCAACATCTGGCCCAAATCGCACTGGCGGACCAGGACTCACTAAAATGCAACATAAGTTCATTTCGAAGAGCCTCACAAGCCTCAAGCGCATGCACGACGCGCGTTTCTACAAGGAACCCGTGGATGCTGTCAAGTTGAACATCCCGCAATACCACACTATTATCACCCAACCCATGGACCTAGGAACTATGGAAAGGAAGCTCAAGAATAACCAATATTCCTCACCTCAGGCAGTCGCAGATGACTTTGCACTGATGGTCAATAATACGACCATCTTTAATGGTCCAGACCACCTGGTCACTCAAGAGGGGATCAAGCTGAAGGCGACCTTCGAGAAGCAGATGACTAACCTTCCCAAGCCCGAAGAGGTTGAAGAAAGAAAGCCAAAGAAGCAGACTGAGAAGACATCTGCTGCTCGCCGGGAGCATCGGACTTCTCTCCCAAGCCAGCCTAAAGCTTCTTCTCCTCCGTCTCAGACATTTGCGTTGGGACCCGAAGGTCTACCGGTCATCCGCCGCGATTCTTCCAACCCCGACGGTCGACCCAAAAGATCCATTCATCCCCCAAAGCGTGATCTCCCGTACTCCACCAAGCCAAAGAAGAAGAAATTCCAATGGGAACTGCGATTCTGCCAGGAAGTTTTGGATGAGATGCACAAGCAGAAGCACTATAACTGGGTGATGCCTTTCTATTATCCCGTGGATCCCGTTGCTTTGAACATTCCTACATATCACAGTGTCATCAAGAAGCCGATGGATCTATCGACTGTTCAATCCAAACTCAAGACCGGCCAGTACGAAAATGCCAAGGAGTTCGAGAACGATGTCCGCCTCATTTTCAAGAATTGTTACCGCTTCAATATCCTTGGTGACCCTACTTACATCTGTGGCCAGCGGGCTGAGGAAATCTTCAACGCAAAGTGGGCCCAGAAGTCGGAATACCTCGAAGCGCATGAGCCACATCCAGAGCAGAACACAGATTCTTCCGAGGAAGATAGTGATGAGGATGTAGAAGAGAGCGAAGAAGATGACGAGAATAAACTCACGCAGCTGCAGAAGCAAATTGCTGAGATGTCTCGTCAGGTCGAGGCTATTACTAACAAGAAAAAGAAGACACCTCCTTCCTCCAAGAAGGTTGGCAAGACCAAGCTTGCCAAGAAGGATTCCAAGAAACTCAGCTCTGGAAAGAGAGACAAGAGCAGCAAGAGCTCTCAACCTGGCAAGACTCGCGCTATCACCTACAACGAGAAGCAGATCATTTCGAATGGTATCAGTAGTCTTCCTGATAAGAGGATGCAGCAAGCCCTCCAGATCATCCAGAACAATGTTCCTCAACTCAAGGTAAATTTCTCACACATTTCTTATATAAACCAATGCTCATATGGATTTTCGCAGGGTACCGATGAAGCCGAAATTGAGTTGGACATCGACGAGCTCCCCAACAATGTCTTGCTGAAGCTGCTCAACTTCGTGAAGAAGCACGTACCTAATCTTATGGACGACGAAGACGAAGATGAAGTCCCTACCAGCAGTGTGGCACCTCCTAAACCTAAAAAGAATAAGCCAATGAGCAAGTTCGAGCAGGAAGCTCAGATCAACATGCTCCAGAGCAACCTTTCTCGTTTCCAGGGTGGCGCTCACTCTCCCGACCCAGTGGCCTCGGTTGAACACAACGAAAGCAGCGATAATGAGTCTGATTCGTCCGAGGAAGAGAGCGAGGAGGAGTAAAAATACTCTTAAAATCCAATCTCGCCATCTTTGTCTCCATACGGGATGGGCCTTCACCCTGACTTGCGTTCCAAGCGTCGTTTCCCCCCAGTGCTTTTCTGAACAATTTCTCGCCATATCTTTCTTTTTCAGTCACCGCTGGACCCTGACGGGGCTGCTTGCAATGTGCTATGCAATCCCCGCTGGCAACGTCTGTACATACTTTGATTTCGAATACCCCTGCACCCGACAAGGTTTCTACTACCACCGAGAAACATTGTGCTCAAGATTGGCCGAACAGGATTTCATTTATTTGACCCCTTGAATTTCCCTTCCCCTATGCCTGAGTGTACACTTTTTTTCCCCGTTTCGTTTCACAGCCAGGATAGGTGGATGAGGTTGCTCTATTTTCTCCGACGACGTTGCGGATGGAAAAGGTGGACCGAAGCGTTTGGCTTCAACTTGTATGATTACGAAAGAAACGCGGAAATGCAAAATGAATATGTACTTGTAATAGTAAAGTATCCACTAGTAATTTCCTTTGGGTAGTTCGAATATGGAGTATACGATGTATTGTTGTGAGCCTCTTTTCCTCTATCCTATGTATGTCATTGTGTCATTGGCTGTGCCATGTCGGGGCTTCTTCGGCGGTGAACTTCCCCTAGTTTCTTTGGCAACATCAACATGATTCCTCCCTGCGACCCCTCCATTCTTGAGCACAATCCTCAATTCAAACGACTATATGAGAATCTAACAACCTCCCTCCTCAATCCAGATGCCTCAACGCGTGCTCAAAGCGCGAAACCAGCCCGCACAGCCGTGGTGGAAGTAAGTAGTTGACGCGCCATTGCGTATCACATATTTAATGATCCCAAACACGAATATAGCTCTGACAACACTCCATCACTAGGAGCTGAAGCAATGCCAGACTCAAAATGCCAAAAAGCGAATCAAGGAGCAAATGCTCCGGCAATTGGCCTTTGCCCCAGACAACAACCTACCAGCGGAGGTCAGTACATCCCACCCATCAAGAACCACATCCCTAACAAACCTACCACATCTAGTCCCACGATAATCTCGCTATAATAACTCTCTACCTAGAGACCCCATCTAGCGCAATCGAACCTACCACTCCAAAACAAGAAACCGAACCCAAACAAGATGAAGCACTCACCCTCCTAGCACCCGACATTGAAGCTTTCTACTCTAACATCCCATCCTTCATCCTACCTTTCTCCAAAGCCCTCTCATCTGCGATCCAAGACCTACGCGCTCTATCAACCACAAACACAGACCCAGTCATCGCGCCCGAGTCATATGCTCCAGCCACACAGCACTCGAACCACAACGCACGCGCCCGAGCCCGCGACCGCCGAGTCCGGACCTCGATGGCGCCAGTCCCGCTGCTCTCATCACAACTGCAGGCGCGGGTGCGCACGCTGCGCCACACACAGCTATCCGAGCTGCCAGTCGCTCGGCGGAAGATGGCTGCTACGGCGGCGGAGGTTGTTGCTGTGCGGGCGCGGGTCCTGGAACGTACTGTTGTGATTCTAGAGCGGGCAAAGCATGGGGCTTTGGCACGAGCGACAAAAGCCAAGGCGGAGCATTTGGCTCTTGTTGCGCAAGGCGTGGAGGGGAAATTAGAGTAAGTTTTTTTTTTTTTTTTGGCTACTTACCGGTTTCAAGTCTTGTTGTTATGTTTCTGGTGGAATTGGTTTTCTAACGATTTGGACAGGGTTACGAAATTGGAGATCGCGGCTACGCTTTATACGCCGGAAACACTTGCTGCTCTTGCTCGGTATAGGCAGCACTTGAGGCAGACCAAGGAGCGCTTGCAGCACCGCCGGAAGATGACGGCTCAGGAGCTGAGAGCTTATGGTGATATCGAGATGTCTGATTCGGTTATTGATATTGCTGACGACGAATTTGCGGAGATTGCTCGTCGATATGGGGTTTTGGCGAAAGAGGTTGAAGAAGTAAAGATGGAAATTGCACGGTTAGAGAAATGAGTTACAACTACATACCTTAGTGGGATGTAGTTTAATTAAGATATGACTTCGAAACATGCAGTGTCAGAGTTGTAGATTAACGATATCGTATCACGCATGCCTGTGTATACATGCTCCTTGCGCAATTCGTCCTTGTATTTGCCCTTGAATCTCTTCTTTGCAACTGTTGAGACTCATGGTGGACTTTGCAATTGTACAGACTGGAATCGAGGGAGTAAGTTTGAGTTACTTTGGTCATTTTTGAGCAGGTTCATAGTTCATCCACTAAGTCTTAAATCCGGGGTTGCCCTAGGTTAACCCCGCGCATCACATGATCGCGCCAAACTTTTTTTGCCCGAAAGAGTCAACGCTACAAGATCTACTATTCATTCGCCACATTTCTCTTTGAACATCCTGAGAAATATTCAAAATGGCCGACGACGGACTGAACATCTACGACGAGATAGAGATCGAGGACATGACCTTCGACCCGGCTATTCAGATCTACACATATCCCTGCCCATGTGGCGACCGCTTTGAGATCGCAATCGACGATTTGCGCGACGGCGAAGAGATCGCCGTGTGTCCGAGTTGCAGTCTTATGATCCGGGTTATCTTCGACATGGTATGATTCCCTACTACACAACCAGACATATGTTCCCTCATGTCTTCTGTGGCTAATTATACGCCCTGCGGGGTATCTACAGGCCGATCTTCCTAAAGCCGATGCGCTGAGTACGAGCGGGGTGGCTGTTCAGGCTTGAACGTGAGACAAATGAGATTATGCAGAATACCCTCGAAAGGATCGAGTCAATCTCCGCCCGAAGAGAAGGAGCATGCTGCTGATCTTTGGAAGTCGGCTCGCAGCCATTCTCGTTATTTTGGCCACACTGGTTCGACGGATTGGATATTTTGCTATTCAACTGCTACGACTGCTGGCCATGGACTGCATAATGTGTCTCACCAAGTCTATCGGCTTTGATCCTCCGCCCCGAACTTCAAACACCGTATCGCGCGGGCATGTTCCATGTTCTGCTGCGATTGTCGCGGTGTCTTCGGGGCTATTAGTCTCGGCGGCTCGCACTGAGGTACCCGCTGTACCTCACTCAACATGTTCGATGTTGACTCAGGTTCTGTCGACTTCGTCTCTAGTGTGAATTTCGCCTTGGACAATATCACACCGCTAGGCAACCCAGCGCTTCACTCATCGGGTGGAGGCTGTATTTTGGCTATCTACATGTTGTATTCCCTCAAAAAGAAAGAAGAACACTTTGCTAGACGCATTCAATTGGGGCAATGATATGATTTGTTTTCTCCCTCAGCACCCTCAGCATTGCGTTCTTGCTACACTCAATCACTCTATACCCACCTAGTCCATTTGCCTCAAATCATACCCACAACCATGTTCCCATGTTATTTATCCACCTCTCTTTTATTTTGTATATTTATGAGAAAGGAACAGCACGCGAAAGGTTTCAATGCAACTGCGTCTTAAAAATACACACTCGACTATAGTATCTAACAGCATTCTAGATTAATGCTGGAACGACAAGAATCTTCTTCTATCTAGGTAATCGAGAACCCAGCAAGACGACCCATTTACTCAACGACCTCGCCGTAGACATCCTTGGGCAAACGCAATGTCAACTCAGAGTTCAACAACTCGGTCAGATTAGAACCATCGCGCAGGTAGATCCACTGTCCGTTGACGAAAGGCCGCGAATCCTGCTTCTCATGCATATAATCACCCTCAACAATCCAGTCGTACCGCTTCGGCCCGGAGATGGGCGAGCTGAGCCAGATCTGCTTGTTGGGTGGTTGCTTGTTGAGTACATAGGTGCCGATTGCGGGAACGGAGATGTTCAGAACACCAGCCTGGAAGAAAAGAGTGCGTTAGTAGCTTTTCATATTTCATAATCCATGGCAACCGAAGGTCTTTTTGTGTAGGCTGAGAAAGATATGAAGGAGAATCAAGACCATAATATATATAAGGAAAACCTGGAAAACATACACTATATTCAGCCTCAACTTCCGAGCCCTCCTCCTGTGCCCGCTCCAAGTGGCTTTGCAGCACATTGAAATAATGTTCCGAGTACTCGTAGTAGTCCTCCGGCGTCAACGGCGAGGGCTCGGTGACATGAGAAGCGGCTCCGGCAACAGAACCCGACTGCGGGTTTGGGGCTGGAGGGTCTGCTGATTCTGGGTGAATGCCTTTGCCGATTACCGGGGAGGACTGAAAGGAGCGGGTGAACTGTGAGGCGGAGCTGGGGCGAATGGCGCGGACCCGTGGAAGGAGAGTGGAAGTGGGGGGTGTTGTTGTGCGGATGGATGGGCGCACGGAGGCGAGCAGAGCTCGGGGGGCTGTGCGAGAGAGCATTGTTGCTTCAGGATCTTTGGAATGAGATTTGTGGAAGAAGTATAGTAATTGAAGGTTGGGGAGCTGTTCCGATGATGCGGAGGAATAATTTACATCATCGGTTTTCACCGCCTGCTTTATTTGGTGTGATTATGGGCAGTATCTGTGATTGGATGGAGTATAGATGGGAGCTGCTCGATGTGGTATTTTATTTATAAACAGTGGACCATATATCTTGTTCGAATATGAAAATAGATTGTTGAATGCCCAGATTGCTTTATGGACATGTAGTGGTTGGTTAGGTTGAGATATGCTTGCGCAATAGGTCATCACCACAACACTGAGACTGTAGCATTTGGGAGCCTCGAAACGTAGGAGTTGTAGATGTTCAAATTCATTTTCATCCTGGAAAAGTGTGTGAACTTTGGGTTGGGGGAATTGTCCACGGATACGTGTGATATGGATTTGCAAATGACTTATCACAATATTCCAAGGTTAACCACTTCACCTTCCGAATTATGGATGCCCTTGGGTTGAGGATCTCTCTATAATACAAGAAGTTTCTATTCTTGGAGTCTTTATATCAGCGTTTTCTCGTTATTTGTAATGTAGATATTGAATAAGAGCGCAGTATAGACCTCTATATGCAGTAGATGTTTACATGACACCTACATGTACATTTCCAGGTAGTTGTTTAACGAGTGGTAAACATTACGAAGATAACAGACTGAAGTTAGCGAGGCAGTGAGAGACCTACTGCATTTTGTCAATGACACGCCAGGATAAGCACCGAAAGAAGGCAATGTGTCCAGGCCGTCGTGGAGGCTGCAGACAAGGCTGTAGATGCCGATATAGAGACCGGAATGGCCACAACCACGACCCCGATGCCTACAATGAGGATGTTAGTGTATGAGAAAACCGCCGATGCAGAAGAAGTCCCCGAATACGCACAATCACCCGAAATCTACGGAGATGATGTGCCAACATCAACGCCGATAACGATGCCCGACGCCATTAATGATGAGACTAAGGAAACTCATATCTCACCCTCACATCTATATCCGAGAAACTGAACGTATAGCGATTTGCAATCCCACAGGAACACGAGATAGAGTTGTTATATCAACCACAGGTATGCATTATCTCGTACCTCCTTGAACCAATCAATAGCGTCTACTTGAACACATTTTCGTATCCATGACCGTGGGGAGACATGTCATATACTCGTTCGGTGTCTCCGGTATATGCCTAATGCCGTGAGAGCCTGGCAGCCAAGACTACGCGTCTAAATCTAAAATGGGCATCAATAGCCGGGCTGCTTGATGAGTTTAGGAACTAGTCGAAACTGGTAGAAATCCTGAGACGACGGTTTGAGTAAGAGGGGATCCATAACGATATTGGTAAGTAATGAGGGATTAGCCTCCCATATCTCTCTTCTTCATTTCCTACGTATGTAGATCCTAGATGTGTACGACGTAATCCGTCCAAAGTTAGCAAGAGTAGCCCTGGAGGGTTGCGCAGTAAGATGACGTGGGCAACGGCTAGTGCCCGGGTGGGAACACTAGTAGCGAGTCTATTGAGACAAGCCACCTTAATTGCCAATGCGACCAGAACAACCTGTGATATTTTCTTTTTATTATTTATTTTTTGGAGAAAACTATTAGAATAGTCTATAGGAATCAATCAGAAATTAATAGTCGGAGAGAGTATAGAAAGTAGTCTGCGAATGCGAATTTAGAGTTTTGGTCCACGTTGACGGATCGGTGGAAATTTAGTCTGTTTCAGATGAGAAGAACTGCAGTTTCGATGGAATTGTAGAGATACAGTGCATATTTCTTCGGAACTATGCCCACGAAATATTTTTTGGGTACAGAGGCCGAGGTGACTGAAGTCTGATCTCATGGCGACCTTGCAGTTCTCGCCAGTGGCAACTATTAGTCCGGGGAAAGCTACAATGAAATTTAAAAATAAAGAAAAACTGTAGAGTACCATAGGACAATCTGAGATTGAAGAATTCAGAGTCTATTTGGCATGTAATGTACCGCATTCCTGCAGGGTACATGTATGTAATACTTGTGTATTATGTTCTGACAGCCTATAGGAGAACTTGGAATTAGAGCACTGATCCCCAGTCACTATCCCAAGCAACTATTAGCAAATCACTAATAGGTGGCACAAAAAAAAAAAAAAACTAGAACCAGAACCAAAACCAGAACCAGAACCAAAAGGAAAATTAGGATATACATTTGCTGGAGAACGGGGAAATAACATTGGGGCAATCCAAATGCAATTTATCGTAAAACACCGGCGTATAGTCCGGCAAGGCTTGTCCTGACCCTTTTTCAGTAACTGATCGGCCGCAGGGGTGGGGGTTACGGAGTACTGAAGAGGGGTTTCAGACAGCTTCCCTCCTTCTAGCGCTAGAACGACCCCAGTCGATCCAGAAGTAATACCGGTGAAAGGGAGAGACGGTCTAGGTCTCATGATGGAGCTAGAATATGGTGTTGATTGGGTGGTGTCACTATGAGTGGTTGATTCCGTATTCTTAATGTGGTGGCGCCTTCATAATCGGTGTGTCATATTGTCATATTAGTCAGTTTCAGTTGACGCCTGCAATTGTGTTATATTGATGAATCGATGAATCGACGAATGGTTTTGAATGAATCTGTCAGTCTTACAAGTGCTCTCACAATCAAAACCTTGGAATTCAGGAACTCAATTTAAATAAAAATGTAGTGCAATGTTTGATGTTGTTCATGGCGTTCCTAGGGTTATTGTTCAATAGCGCATTGATATGATAGGCTACCCAAAGACCCAAATGACAGTGTATCTAGGATCTGCCTATCAGAGTAGCTCCCCTGGACGGGAGCCAGGGAACCCAGTTTTTTACATTATAAACCAAAGGATGATGCAATACCTTCCGTGGTACACCATTGGCTCCCACGGAATCTTCAATTCGGGTAAATTTCTGTCATTGGGCTCCCTTCAAAATATATTATTCCCACGTTGTTTTTTCATTTGCATATCCTTTCGTATTCTGCCAGGGGTAACCCTATTATTGTTACAAACTTACAGGCACCAGGAACGCTTCAATTACTATATTGTCAATCTCATACTCCGATGTCACAACCCCATTACGGTCCAGGCTATTGTGGAGCTCTCTTCATATCTTGGCTGTGGAGTCAGACCAGATGCAAACCTATTTGACATTGAAGAGATTGAAAGAATTATCAATTAGCGCCTTGGAAGTGTAAATTTCATTGGAAATGTAAGAAAACACGCTCGGTTCAAGTCAAGCATCCATGGTTTCAATTCCCGTCAACGGGCCAGTCCATTGATACCCATCCCTCCCAGGCGCCAATGATATCTTACATTGAAACCATTGATTTGCCCAAACATGGTTATGAGGTAGAACCCCATTCTCGGTTCCCGAACACCCAATGGCCATTTCCTATCTGCACCCCACTCATGAAGAAAATGGAATATCTTCCAGCCAGCGGGTTAGGCTGGTAGGTTTGACACACTGAGGCCCCGAGGATTTAAACCCTCCGCCTCCCTCGATCTTCCCTCTCTTCTCTCTCTACCACTCACTATCCTTCCTTCATTCCTTTCCTGGTCTTCTAGTCCTGTGCCGTGCACGGTCTGAGCCTCACTTTCCTTCAAGTCCACATTCAAGGTCGAGAACAGGTTTCTCTCTTTTATTTCCACTCCTTTTTTTTTATAAACAAGTCCACTCTTTTGTGACTTATACTTCGACTTCAAAATGGTCTCCTTCACCAAGCTTTTCACCGCCGGCCTGGTCGCCACTTCGGCCATCGCTGCCCCTCTGCAGGCCAAGCGCACCATCTCTAACAAGCGCGGTGCCGCCTACAACGACGTCACCACCGTGTCTGCTTTGACCAGTGGCGGTAGCATCTCATGGGCCTACAACTGGGCCGGTTCCGTCTTTGGTCTGCTCCCCGCAAATGTCGAGTTCGTCCCCATGCTGTGGGGCCCCAAGATGTTCGGCGCCTGGGCTACCGCTATCGAGACCGCTATCGCCAGCGGCAGCAGCTACATTCTGGGATTCAACGAGCCCGACATGGCTTCGCAGGCTAACATGAGCCCCGCCGATGCTGCCCAATACTACATGACCTACATTACCCCGTGGTCCGGCCATGCCAAGCTGATCTCGCCCGCTGTCACCTCCTCCACTGAGGCTGGACTTGGCCTTGAGTGGTTCGAGTCTTTCATCGGTAGCTGCAGCGGCTGTGGTATCTCCGGTCTGGCTGTTCACTGGTACGGTGATGATGCCGACAACTTCAAGGCCTTCGTCACCAAGGCCGTCGACACTGCTTCCAGACACGGCCTGTCTGAGGTTTGGATCACTGAGTTTGCTCTCAACGCTGATGTCAACGGCTCTATTAACCCGGCTAATACCGCTGCTTTCCTCAACGACGTTGTCCCTTGGCTGGATCAGCAGGCTGGTGTCACTCGCTACTCTTACTTCATGTGTGCTGAAAACTACTTGCTCACTGGCAACGCTCTCAACCAGGCTGGCCAAGCTTACGTCTCTGCGTAAGACTGTGCTTGTTTGACATATTGAAAAACCAATGAATTAAAACAACGAATCACGAAAATAAGATGAAGGGTATTCAAATACTATGGGTTCTGCTGGCAATTGCTCGCCTTGGGGAGGTTCATATCTACGACTTTTCTGTTCATATTTTCTCGGGAATTTTTTAACGCAAATATCTACCACGCTATCTGATTCTTTTCTATTCAAATAATCTATGTGTAACCATAGCTGGTATGGTAATATTAGTCTATAAGTCTAAAATTTTTTGATTTGAGCTGGGATATAAGGGATATGAACGAATCTCGCCCATCCACCTTCGAATGAGGTGGCGGGTTGGCGATGGCCACAATGGCATTCATGGCAAATTAGACTTGCCACACCAATACCTCATAGCCAGTAGGCAGACCACTCAAAATTCCGATAATATTTAGCCCAAAGGTTTCATTGTTTGCCTAAGAATAATGTTGGAATTTTGAAACCTCGCTTTCATACAGTTTGTTTGTTTGATCCTAATTTAGTGTCACACACGTCTCGTTCTTTGCTCCTTTGTGTGTGTGTGTGCCTCTCTTTCAAATATCAACAATGCATATCGAAATATCAAGTTTCGAGTCCACAATGTGTATCAGTTCGTCTTTAGTCACAAAGAAACTTCTAAGTATTAAATGGTGGACAAATTCTTTCTATGATCCTCTATGTACCGAACTATTTTCTCAACTATTCAAGCACATCATTCAATCTCAAAGCTAACATGCCTGCTCCACAGCCACCGCCAATGAAGAATTGGCCGCACAACTTCGATAAATACTATGTGTTTAAGCGTCTTGACATAATAGAAAGCCCCATGGAACAACAGGCTCTCCGAACTCTAGCACAAGAAATCTATGCTATCGTAGTGGCTGATGCTATCAAACAAGGACGAAATTCCCACAACCTTTTCCGATCGAGCTCTTCGCGCAATCAAATCCAATATGAGTGGCGCAAGCGAATGCCAAGAATCCCAGTGCTTATTAGAAATCATGTAACGGATACCGAGCTTCTCAGCGCGGCGCTGTATAAATACCTCAATTGTATACAAGACGAGTTGGGAGAAGAATATCTGGCACAGCAAAATCCAGCAGCAGTGGGACAAAAGATAGTAAAGGTGGCTAATCCAGCAGCAGGAATAGCAGCAGGAGCAGCAGAAGTAGTAGCAGGAGCACCGGCATTATCGCTGACACCACAACAACTGGGAGCACGACGACTAGCAGCACGGCAGCTAGAACAAGAACAGGAAAGACCGAGCAGATTCGACTATCGTCGGCCCTATATAGTACCCAATGGCGATATCCAGATTATCCGAGCAGATTACCCGAACATGCCAATTGCAATTAGGGTGAGTGACTTTTTAACAAACAGAGGAGACCCGACAGACGTATGCCCGGATGGGGATTGGGTCAACATCGCCAACATTAAGTTCGACTTGTTCAGATCAAACCTCAATAAAGAAGGCTATCTGGCAGATGGGGATACAGTATGGCTACACCATCTATCTCTAGATGAAATTAATCCTGCGCTGATAACTAATCCACAGGCTGGTGAAGTACGACTGACTTCCTTCAATGTTGCATCTACACTATTGAGAACTATCCGTGAGCACTGGCCTAGGCTTCGAAACCCGTCTCCTGATCCCTTCGAAGGTTCAAATCGCTCACCATTACCCAGACCTAACCTGACTATTATTATTCGAGGTGCCAACGTAACAGGTAAGCCATCCCGAGGCCCTTCTCTGAATTCCATTGTTGAAATACAACATACTAACATATTTTTTCTTTTATAGGTGGTGCTCTATCTGCTAACCAGCCAGCGTTGAATCGTCCCGAGCAACGGATGGGTAACAACGCGATCACTCCTAACCGCCGTACTGAACAGGCAAACCGATATGCGGCCAACAAACACGCTAGAACTAAGCGAAAGAGGGCCGAAGCGGCCGCAGGAGCCGAAGCAGGAGCCGAAACAGCAGACGAAGCTGATAACGAGACGGATGCTCCAGCCGCTCAAAGGATAAAGGTAACAGCGAAGACTGCCGCTGCCACTGCCGCCGCTATTGATCCTGCCACTGCTGCTGCACCTGGTCCCGGTTTTCCTCCAGATCCTGCCCTAGGCGCTGTCCCAGAAGGTACCACCTGGCAAGAACTTGAAGGCAGGGATGACGATGATGGTATTTCGGGCGCGTTTTTAGATCCTGCATTGTTTAATGAAGAAGGACTTGTAGTGGGTAGTGATGGCGCTGCCTTAGATGCATTTTTTCAGGAGAATCAATGGGCTGAGACTGGGGCTGAGGCTGGAGAACCGATGGAGGAGTGAAAGGAGCAATGAAGAAAAGATGTAAGAAAAGTAGGCGAGGTAACCCTTGACAGACTTCACTATTATCGTATTTCTTAAATTCTATGCTATCTTAATACTGTATTCTGATTTATCTAAACCACCATTCTGTGACACCAAGCAGAAACAAGGCTCATAAGGGCACTTCTACACCCTTGTCAATCTGACACCCACAAAGCTCAATGTAACTTTAAATGCAACTATGTCAGAGTCTCGCAATATAGCCTGTTTCTTTTGTAAAAGGTGATTCATATCTCGAGATTCCCATCTATCTCTGTTGATTCTGATTGCTTCTAAAGCAAGCCCGCTAAAAATATCTCTTTTCTTCTGAATGTAGTAGACCGTGAGACTGAGAAAAATGAGAGAAAAATATATGATTGAAATTATCATGAAGCGAACGACAGTCATAGCTGTTTGCGAGTTGAATTTTTATATAAGCATAACTACAGACTCGAGTCCCTTGAGAGATTGTAGTCACCTGGCAAACAGAAAAACACACATTGCCACGTTGTTGCAATATTTCAGGCGCAGGTAAATGGTTTACTTACTGACCCCGACTCAAATTTATCAATCTATGAAGCACAGAGTCAGCAATCTTCCTTAGAAGGCGAAAGGAAAAGGAGCTCACCAGTTCAGCGATGCTAGCATATGTACCACATCCAAAAATAATCACGCCCACCAGGAATACCACACCATTCAAGACCGCAGGCTTCAAATTATGCTTTTCATACCACGCACCCTCTTTCAAAAGCATATACCACATGATTGGTGGAATATAGAAAGACAGACCCGACACGAACAAGGAAGAAATGATAGAGAGCAACTCAGAAAAGATGGGGATGGCCTCAGCAATTATCCAAGCTAAGATGGTAACAACAAACACAAGGCCAAGCCATGTGCTCCAACCCTTCGCGGTGTTGACAAAGCGAACGACCGAGTCCCGGTATATCTTTCCGTGGATATATCGACAGACGACTGTTGTATTGATAGACCCCGAAATGAAGATGACTGGGAGCGCTATGCCAAAGACAACCCTTGAGATGACGGGGCCCGCAGACAGCAAAGCAGGTGATTGCACCTCCTGCCCGACAAAGGAATAGATGATTGACCCTGTCAAGGTGTAGATAACAATTTGGATACCTCCTAGCCACCATAGTGTTTTGACATAATCCTCGGGCGTATGCATATCTTCCATAAATGAAGGCAGACATCCAGCAAATGAGTACGCAAAAACAATATTATTGGTGGCTACAATAGCCGCAGAGAAAGTGAGACCAGGCTTCGGCCAAGCAGACCACGGTGAGTGATCTGCAGCAAAGTCACCCGAACCATTCGAGCTCTGGATACCGGTCGCAATCATCGTAACCCCGATAGCCAAGACAATCGACGCAAAGTCAATGTAGCCCAGTATCGCAATCTCAGCAAATGATGGAGGAATAGCGAGCAACATCAGGATTGCAGCGGATACAACGCTAAAAACAAGCGAGCATGAATTGCTTTGGGTGATATTCTGGAATGCAATCGCGCCAGTCAAGCAATGCGACCCAATCACAAAGACAAGCAGAGCAACAAAGCTGCCCACGAAGAGTTTTGATCCCACACTCCCAAGCAAAAGTCGGCCGACATCTGCATAATGACCGACTTGTGGATACCGCAGTTTGACCTCGCCGATATTATAACCCGCGTAGATTGCAACGAAGCCAAGTCCAATAGTCAGGATCACGCCTGCGACCATTCCGAGAGCGGCGAATGCAGAGGGTAGACCTAGACTCCCCAGGGCGATCGCCTCGACTATCGAAATGACAGTGAGTCGTTTCCAACCTAGACGGCGGAATCGGGCATTTCCTTCCAAGATTCCTTGTATCTCAGGGTCGGAAAGGTCCTGATCCTTGGGGAGAGCTTCGCTGGCCATTATGTCGAGATATTGTGGGCAGTTTATCGATGATTTGGCAAACTGTGTGCCAGACTGATATAGAGACAAGTACGGTGTAAGGAAAGCAAAATCAACGAAAAGAAGGGGAAATCAAAACGCAGAAGAAAGGCGGATCAGATAAGATCAAAGAGTTAAAATCGACCGATGGTCGGACCTACAGAGTGGAGTAGCCCCCTCAGCTACATGACAGTCTACCCTTATGGAGGGTACATCGCTTGTCTAGATGTGAAACACAGTGGAGTCTGTCAAACAGATGCCTATTCAATCATATTGATTGACACATGGAGAGAGACTACTGATTCGCAGGATTCCTGACGCTAGATTCGCTTCAACTATATTCTGCAGAAAAAGTAGCTGATGTCGGGTCAAGCCGCCTGAACAATAAGACAACGGTATCCGCTAGGCTCACACTGGATAAATACCCGATCCTTCAAAGGCTGCTAATGAAAATTTCAAGGTCACAACTTCCGAAGGTTGTACGTAATTGTCTCTCGTAAGTAGCTTGCGAAGGACGTCTCCCGCTTTCTAGGCCGCTGATGGGGTAGAAAATTTTCATTTAGATGAGGTTGGGTTATAACTCCCTCAAATATCATACTCGTTTGTCTGGGGCTTTTCTTTGTTTCTAGCTTGTTTGTTCATAGGGCCCTCTTGTCGAAATGGAGGATCGGAGACATAATGATCTTGTCTTCTGATTCGGCATAGTGAGCGGCGAAGCGGTTTATCTGTTATGTGTACGAAGGTGGTGTCTCGGCAATAATGAATGTCAAATCCGATAATTGGACGCACAAGGAATTGAAGAGTATATCGTGAACGAAGCCCTGTAAGGGCGGGTCAGGGCCGTGGACGGGTCCACGCCGGGCGGGCGGGCCGACGTGATTACGTTATCTGATTTAAGTTTCAAAATAAGGCTAGCCTGAATAGGCATAGTTAATGTTACTTGCGGCCTGAGGCTAGCGAGATGAGAAAATAAACTTGGAAGCCATGGTGACACTCTTGATGAGATCTGTGCTTGTATGTGAGCTCTCAGAAAATTATATTTTTCACTCACTACTGATAGTCCGACTTTTGTTTACTGAGGGACGTAGGCAGAGCGTGATAATCAAAGACCTAGCAGAGTATAGGTCTATGTAATTGCAGACAAGGCAGCTTGAGGGGCGGGTGGAAGTAGATATACACTACACTTCAATTATGTGTATTTCCTTGTGAAAATCCTACGGGCCAATCATCTGTAGGTTCTTTTGTCATTGTGCATCAACTCTGCATATCGGTTTCTCGCCTCCGACGGTGTTGCTTGTACTCCGTCGGACAGATAGTGAACATGTGAAATGTTGAATGCAAGTAATTTCATTTCAAAGAGAGGAAGATAATGGAATGACCTTTAGTTCATTAATATATTCAACTTTGATTGATTTACTAAATGGCTGTTCTATCCATTCTGCTCTCGCCATGGGCTATGGCCTTGGCCATCCCAGTGTGGTTCGCCTTCTACTATGTATACCCATATTTAATATCATATGGGCACTTAATTCAAGTCCCAGGTCCTTTTGTCGCCAAATTTAGCAATCTATGGGTCGGACTAAGTGCCAAACGTGGCCAGAAATATGCCGCAGTCGATGCGGCGCATCGAAAATACGGCAAAGTTGTCCGTATTGGTTTCAACCATGTGTCTATCGCCGATGAGCGGGCATTGAATATTGTTTATGCACACGGAAATGGATTCCTCAAGGAGTAGGCCGTATTTTCTGCCAATATTGAGATTCACTAACGTTAACGAAATATGTCTAGTCACTACTATGAAGCATTTGTGGCGCGAACCCCAGGCATGTTCAATGTTCGTGACCGCGCCGAACACACACGCAAGCGGAAGATTATATCCCATGCCTTCTCTCCCAGGTCAGTTGCTGCTTTTGAGCCGTTCATGGCGGAGAACCTACAGCGATGGACAATCCAGCTGGATCGGATCGCGACTTCCCAGCCTCAACGCAATGGGAAGGAATTCGCTCGATACAATGCAATGCCCTGGTTTAGCTATCTCGCGTTTGACATAATCGGAGATCTGGCATTTGGTTCACCATTTGGCATGGTAAACAAGGGTAAAGATGAGACTGAGACGCAGCTTGTGACTGGAGGCCCCATTTCATATACCCCGGCAGTCGACGTATTGAATAGACGAGGCGAGGTCTCTTCGACATTGGGTCTTCTTCCAGCTCTACGTCCATGGGCTCGGTACCTCCCCGATCCATTTTTCACCAAGGGCGTAGCGGCTGTGGAGAACCTGACAGGGATTGCTGTTGCCGCTGTTGCGTCACGACTGGATGCCGCGGAGAAGGGCCTGATTGACTCGCGCAACGATATTCTCTCGCGTTTGCTACAGGCCAAGGATGCTTATGGAAAGCCAATGGAGCGGGATGAGCTCATAGCAGAGGCTTTGACGCAGCTCATCGCTGGCTCTGACACAATATCCAACACGGCCTGTGGAATATTTTACTGGATTCTGCATGGAGAACGCATTGCTCCAGGTACGATAATTCCCCGAATACAAGAGGAGTTGGACCAAGCAATTGAACCCGAAGCAAAAATCGCATCTTATTCCCAAGTCAGAGATCTCCCATTTCTGCGAAGATGCATTGATGAGGCGATGCGAATTCATTCTACCTCAGCTATTGGTCTGCCACGTTTGGTCGCCGATCATAGCTTGGGTGTTGACTTTGATGGCTTCCACTTTCCTCCCGGGACAGTGCTTTCAGTGCCTTCGTACACTATTCATCATATGAAGGATATTTGGGGAGATGACGTTGAAGAATTCAAGCCTGATCGCTGGCTGAATCTGACTGCCCGACAGAAAACGGCTTTCAACCCATTCTCATATGGCCCCCGTGCATGCGTTGGACAGAATGTTGCCATCATGGAACTGCAGCTAATTATCGGAACTTTGTTTCATCGATATGAGTTTACGTTGTACCAGCCAATCATGGAATCACATGAAGGGTTCTCGAAAAAACCCAAAGAGTGCCAGGCAGGTCTCAGATTGAGAGAGCGCAGTTGATGCCCCGCAATTTTAATGTATATATGAAACTGATAGGAATGAATGAATCATATTCACAATGGGAGAGACCATGTCAATATTTCTTAACTCAATTCAAATCACATTGCCAAAGAACATATCTTCAAGCGATGGAAACTCCTGTTCGACACTCCATTCGTTACACACCCAGGGCTCAGTAGCAGTTTCAATTGACTGCGGCATATAAATCCCTGTGCTATTCTCCCCCATCGAAGTCACACAATCTTCTTGCTCAATCCTATCTGCAACATGTTGCTTCATGATGTTCAGAGACCACCGACCCACAGGCTCGGCCTTGCCTCCACATTGAATATGTGAGACAGCTTGTTCCATGAGAATAATTATACTCCCCACATCATCTAAATGGGTTACAAACTCGGCCAGTGTCACCATCGCAAAGGAACAAAGCACGTTTTCGTAAGTAGGATGTCTGTAAGTGGTCAAATCTGACATGGAAACGAATAGATTTAAGAGCCGATGCGACTGGCTAATCGCAAACTGAATCAATGGGAGTTTTGGTTCCTCTGGTGTAATTTTAGGGTTGCTCATCTCCTCAGGTTGGGTTTCGCTCATATGTTGCAGCGTGCGACGTGCTAGAATCAGATAGGCGCAAGAGTATGCGAACCGTAGTGGCTCAGAGGAATCTAGCTCTATAAAAAAAAAATAGAATTAGTGTTTATCTAAGTTACTGCGATTAGATATTACTCACTATAAATGTTCTCCTGGGACTTTTGCAAATCGTCGATTTCGGGCCAAACAACACTCCCCTTTTGTATCACATTTGAGTTTATAATTTCCCAAAGGAGCCGGTATAACCTGACTCCAGCCAGAACAAGTTCGTCGCGTGCATTGTATGATGGAAAATCGAGGACTTTGATACATTCGTCAAAGTACTGACTGGATATAATCGGTGGACGACCAGAGCCCACAGAAAACCTGCGATCGCCGTTAGAACATTTCTTGATATAAATATCAGAAGGATTGGCAATTTGTTGTTATAACGCACTGTAATTGACAGAGGCAAATCAAGTTCCATGTGCGCATTATCTCTTGTGCTTGGGTTCGTTCGCGTCCATCGGCGTCGCTTGTTTTTGGAAGCTGTCCAAAGGGAGTAGTCATAATCACCCGCATAGCCGCTGTGCCACTAAGAAGCCACGAGGTACTATGGTCAGGGCCCAGCGTTGGTCGTAGGTCCCACATAGAGAAAATCAACATAGACTGTATTGTGTCGAGCGAGGTAGCGGGAGAAAGATGTGCCTGACCCAGTAGTCCGTGAATATGGCGATACAAAGCTTGATGTGTTGGCGACCCATAAAGGGAGGGGGTAATATGGAGGCCTGCCAAGATACAAGTACCAAATAGGAGCGGCGATTTGGTGCGTAGCTGGATGGGGTCTGTAGTCATGAATAACCAACGGTTTGATAATTTCGAGAATCTGAAAGGTCAATCCTCAAAATAGATTCCAAACACCCCTGAGAGCGCGCTCACCCTCTAAGCAGCATGACCGCGAGTTCCTCAGAAACTATACCGTTGATTATAATGTCTTCGGCGCTGTCATCGCTGGTCGCTGGCTGTTCATGTAAAGTGATGTTATGTCGGATCTCTTGGATAAGATTCATGGGTGCATCGCGTGATGTTGGTTCAATAATTGATGAATTTGCCTAGAGTATTCAATCAACTGTATTACCAAGATGAACCGTAGATAACCGAGATTTACCCTTGGACTGTTCCGGCAGTCGCTAGAACTACGGACAGATAGTGATGCTTGAATTTGAGTCAAGGTGGTTTCCACTGCACAAAGTCTATTTTCCATCAGTATATTGATCAGTCCTAACATCATTGAGCATGGGAGGGTATACCGTGCATTATAATCATCGTGGCTTGTCCCAGAATCCACCTCCGCCCCCAGCAGCGGTTCAGTGAGATTGCGGGAACTGGCCTGGAAAGAGCATCTGATTCTAAAGATGGTCAGATACCAAAGCCCAGTAACCAGATTTCTTGATTGGATTTCTACCGGAGAACATCGCAACGATGACATCGATCAGAGTTGCCCGTTTCGCATCGCGTTTTCAAGCGCCGACAAGCCTCGCAGGATCGTGCTTTGCTCATCTTTGGCTTGCTCGAGGTATTTTTATTTCGTCTTCGTTTTCTAATAAATGACTCAGGTGAAGACATGATTGATAAAATTGAGTTTATATAGGAGACATAGAGGAGAGATGAAGGTTGTGTTTATCCCACTGTTGGAGATGAAAGTGTTGGTCTTTTGTGTTTGCCTGCAGATGCGCCTTGTTTGTCAGGCTTGAACTCATTGTCGGTGCATAAAGCCCGGCATACCGGAGGATTTATTAATCCTTCATGTTTTGTAATTAATATTATGTAATCGAGGCTTCATATAAATTGTACCCGGAAGCCGATACAGAAATACAGAGAGTTGAAACCCATTCATTGGACCCCCCTACTTTACAATACCACTTGCTCCAACACTCATCAACTAGCTATATTTGGAACCCCTTGGACACTACGTACCCCATATAACATCCATGCTAAATAGAATGCTTGCCTCCATATGTTATGTATAGCAAATAAACCATCTCTCTTTTCCATATATCCCTGATCAAGACTCTGCTGCGCTTAATAAAATGAATCTATTGGAGACTTAATAAATATCAATAAATTTGAGACTATTTATAGAACAGTACCATCCTGCAATTCCCAAACATCAAAATAATTGAACCCACCTTTGGCTTGTTATCACTCTGATAACCACTACTCCACTCCTAGTCTCACTCCCACCGAAGTTCTTTATCCGATTCAATTCAATGCGCGGTCATAGTTTACCTATTAGCACGGGGTAAGAGAAATTGAATTAAGCACAAACGACCTTTATATCCACAACTAATTCACTCATTTATTTTAAAAATGAGTTTACCCAGGCACAATATCGCAAAAGTAAGATCTGTTAGAAGGCTTCGATTTATCAACTTGTTCCATAAGAAATACCAAACACATTAACTGTGTAAAATACGACAGCGCCAAAAACCAGCTTCAGCCCAATAAACTATAATCAAACGCCAAGCCATTCGACACATTGCCCGATTCAAAGAAAAGAGGATATTCTAGACTAGTCTGTATTCCCTACAGCGTCGCCGAGAAAATACTCGGCGAGGGTCTTGAACGCTTTCGATATCGACGTCTGGTTGGAGAATTCGTAAAGATCAGAAGAGCGCACGACGAGGGATTTAGATTTTTCGTCAAAATAGGACTCCAATAAACGTGCACGCTTTCCCATCAATGAGATAAGCAAAACCTGTATAGTATATTGTTAGCAACCTTGAAAGATACAATAGAATAGGGGAAAGGAAGAATAGAGCATTACCGGTGCTATATTATGGTGAGCCAAGCGCAGCTTTCTCAATTGGCCTAACATTAGGCGAAGGCTGATCAGGAGCTCACCACGGAAACAAGTTTCATTGTCCGCCTCCAGGTCGTTGTATATGACTGCTTTAAAATGCGGGAATTTACTTCCCTCACTATCCATCATCCTGAAAGCGCCAAATGAGGGATCGTCATGCTGATACAGGTCCTTGTAAGGGGTGTAGTCGATGGGCCTATCAACTAACGTTAGATAATATGAACTGGAAGAGCAAAATAGCTTCCAATAGCGGTAAACTTACTCCTTTGAGCACCACGGCCCATGAGCATCGAAACGTACTTGGTGGAAGGCATACGAGTTCCAATCGGTGTGAATAGCATACGCACGAGAGTATGGGTCTGTAAAACATTGCTCAGGGTCCCCAACTAAACAGGCCTCGTTGAGTATCTCATCGCTGGGTTGCGGGAGGTTAGGTCTTGGTGCGAAGAAGTGAGGCTTGAACTCTGAGTTTTGATCGAGAGTCATACGGCAAAGCTTGACGTTCAAGTTCAATTCCTTGAGTTTTGTGGCGTTAAGTTTGTGCACGTCAAGGGCATCGATGGCAGCCTCGAGATTTATCAAGAACCAGCGCTGCTCCAAACGCTGATTTGTTTCCTTGACTTGAGTCATTGAAGACATGTTTTGTAGATGAGGTAGTTGAAGTCATAAGGTGATGGATGGCTTAGATAGGGGTGATAGATTTGAACGAGGACAACTGGATACTGGGCAGGTTTTATATTGGAGATACCTCGCTAAATTGATGCGTGGAGGTAAGAGAAGGACGAATGATGAATGTGGATTGGATAATAAATGTGATTGAAGGTGATGGGATGAGTTGCCGAGCGACGCGCTAAGACTATTAGGCGGCTACCATATTTTCTTGTCTCAGACAGACAACATATGAAAGCATGAAAACTCTAGATATCCATACATTTAAAAATAGGCGCCTTGTCTAACTCTTCCTTATTCCAAGTAAAAATAGAGCATAAAAATAGAAAATAGAAAATACTACTCAAAACAAATCCGATTACTTTTCATCCAACCATTAACCGCCAGAACCCGCGCAAAAACAGACCATTCACCAGTTAGGGGAATGGATAGACTTAGGTTGGATCCCTTTGAGACTCCAACTAAAAAGCCCAACCCGTCATCTGATAGACAGGGTGCATCAAAGCTACTTCCATTCGAAGATGATAGCACCAGCCCAGAGTCCAGCACAGATCCCAGCCCACCAGCTACAGGCTCACGAGAACTGGAGAAACTTCTGTACCCTCCAACAAAGGACGAAAAAATTGTGAATACAGCGCTGATAGTATTCCTCAATGCTCTGACCACCCACTTCGATTTCTACTCGAACTGGACCTTGCACAGAAAGCCATTTGTGGCTATCTTTGAAAACGCCCAGTTTGAAGCAAGGACAGACGGCTATCTTGATAGTCCTGCCGGGAAGACCAGGGTGCTTATTGAGGTCAAACCTGTCAAAAGATCTCAAAATCATCTCCCTATCCAGATGCAGGAGAGCGCCCAAATGGTCGCTTGGATCAGAAGTGATGACGACCTATCACAGCGCACTAACACCACGTATGAATTTATCCTTTCTTGGGTCAACTATGGATATTGTTGACATCATAACAGACGTTTTCATATATCTCAAGATCGACATGAGGTGTTCGTGACCGTTGCTGAGTATAACCAGAACTATCTCAACTACCTTAGCAACAAGCAGGCTTCAACTTCGCAAGACCCTTCATCATTCTTAACTATGCACCAATATGGTCCGTGGAATACCTCGAAGAAATCCTCTGTAGAGGAGATAGGGAAGATTATATTAGCAATAACTCTGCGAGCCGAATCGGCCATCAAAGGAGAGATCGAGGAAGAGAAAGAAAAGAACAAGAAAAAAAGAAAGCAGTATAGTTGCACATCATATCTGCACCTATGTCGCAAGGGTGATGAAAATACTAGGTACTTGTATTTATCATCTATCGTTTGTGATGTCTGACGCGGCGATTCTGTTTGTTGGGAAAGTGAGTTGTGTGTGTGTTCTCTGCGTTTGATTATTTTGTTTTAGTCTTCACATGTGTTTATCTATATATCTTCTGGCATATTAAATAGTACATAGTACTTTGTTGTATATTCATCACGTTCTTTGACTAACACATACCCCGTTTATTATATCGTGATACTAGGCTAATCATACATGATGATAGTTTGAGCGGAGGAATAGCTTTCTCTGTACATACATACATAGGTATATACTATAGTTTGTGATGTGCATTTGATTATAGGATATGGTGTAGTATTGACATATGTTCAGACTTATTCAAGTACTTTAGGAACTTTCGTCTAGCAAAACCATCGGACTTTGTCGACAAATCTTACTACCGAGGTGATTATGTATTTGGCAAATCATGTTTCCAAGGTTATATTGGGTACTTCCATGTTTAAAGAGAAGAGCGGCAAAAGGTCGGGGGGGGGGGGGGGGGGGGGGCTTGAATTCCAGGTGGGTTCAGCAAATTCAGAAAACCATCGGCCAGTAGAGAGAGACAAGGAATTATTTGACGCAGAGGCTGGTATTATTTTCTTGGATCAACGTCGTATATCTGTTTCAATGGAGTGTTCATCAATTTATTCATCGTAATTTTATATCTACACAAAGTTTGGAAAAGGATTAAGCTGAATATACCTCGCGAAGCTGAAGCTCAGGGCACTTGAAGTTTGGATCAAGCTCCTTCTCAAGTGACTGATCAATTGATCGTCCACGTTGAAGAAGCCGAGCAACTTTGACAGCGTCCAAGACATTCCGCGAAAGAGCGAAGATCTTGTCCATTTCCTCGAGACTGCGCCCAGCAGTCTCAGGAAACAGGTAATAGATAACAGGTATCATCATTGCATTGAAGCCGGCAAAAATGACAAAGTACGTCTGTCCCATACTGTTGAATGCGATGGGTGTGACGCTGGTGAGTATGATGCTGACTGCCCAAGATATGCTGATGCTAAAGCTGTTGATAGTCGTGCGAAGATGCAAAGGCGCAATCTCCGAGGCATAGAGATATGGTATTGCGCCAAATCCGATGATATAGCTGAAATGAAATAGGAAAATAAAGAAAACAGCACCGCGCATTGCAAGAGGGTTGTCAGATTGGGTTCCGAGGCCAGCTACTAAAGCCAGACAGACGACATTTCCGATCGCACTGCCTAAAAGTAATACGCGGCGACCAAGTCCGTCGATTTTGAGAACACAGAAGGCCCCGCCAAGGGGACCGACTAGCTGGTACACTGCTGCCAGGACTGTGGATGTTGAATTACCGAGCGAAAGATTGTTTTCGAAGATTGCGGTTGCTAAAAGTGAGGAGAATGAGTCAATACACCGTGTAAACAGGGGATAAATAATTCGGGATACGTACTATAAAAGGTGATGACTGTAGAGCCAGTGAGCTGCAAGAATAACATTGCCAAACCAGCAATCATAGCTCGATGGAAAGTTCTTTGGGGGCCCATGTGGAATATTTGTCCAAGTGACTTTGCCCCAAACGAGTCCAGTGATGTTTGGACATCCTTGATTTTTGCAGTCACGACTTCATCATTGACGCATGTATCTTGAAGAGCCGCCAGAACTTCACTGGCCTCAGAGAGTCGGCCTTGTCGGATAAGCCATCGGGGGGATTCCGGCAACAGGTAGATAAACACCAGAACAGCGATAGAAAGCAGCACCACAAAGGCGAAAGGAAATCTCCAGGCAACGCTGCCTTGGGTGAATGACATTCCAAAGTCAAGAAAAAGGGCAAGGGCGCACCCAAAACCGCTGAATATTCCCTTCATACCAACATGAGCACCACGCTTGTCGGCAGGTGATAGCTCCGATTGCCAAAGAGGGATTGTGGCCAGGAGAACACCAGTGCCTACACCGAGTATGACCCGAGAGGCGATGAGTTGAACGAGAGAGCTTGCACTAGCCATCAAAGCAGCTCCAATGACTTGGATTACTGATCCTGTCATTATAGTGCGTCGGCGGCCAAACCGGTCACCTAGCCATATACAGGAGAGAGTTCCAAAAAACCCTCCTATTGTGTAAGAGGCCACAGCAAGGCCTTGGATTGTTGACGCATGTGATTTATTATCCGCAGCGGCGATGTTGATTTCGGGAAATTGTTCTTCGAAGTTCTTCAGAGTCAACACACCCCCGAGTAGTGATGAATTGTAGCCAACTGTGAGAATTCCAGGCATGAGAACCCCCAGAACGGTTGCAATATTGAGGCTATTGCCCCGAAGTCCAAGAAAGCGTCGCATGTGTATGACTGGGTGAGGATCAGAGGATAGGATAATATACTTGTAATAGATGGGCAGGTTTGAGATCGACACTGATCAACAGATCAGCGAGATTTTCTGTGCAAATCAAAGTGATCGGCCGCTGTCAACTTGATGAAATCCCCGAGATTTAAAGAAAAAGAGGACAGTCGAGATTCAGTTATTTCTGTTTATTGGTATTAGGCTCTAGGCATTCCATTCACCTGTGCATTATCTTCTCATTGCCACCGAGCCAAATTAGGATGTTTGAGCCACATGCTCCAAAAGAGAGCATGCAAGGCTATTGGACTCATTTTCGCGGCTCGCTCTAGAACCAAGGGCTTCCAGTGGCTAGGCCGACAATATCTGGAGGGGGAAAGAAAGACAGAACAGGAAAAGACCTTGTGACAGGGCCCAGGAATGCACAGAAAGGGAGAGTAATAGGAGAGGGAAATGAAGAATTGGTCAACAGCTTGGTAGAATTGTTGAAGAAGCTCCAAAAGTCTGGAGTAAATGATACCCAAGAGCCGACGCAAGGGGAAAGATCCCAAATGAAGGTCTAGACACCTGCAACTCAATGCGTTGAATGTTTGATGGGCTGGCTACAACGTACGGCGTACTCCGTACTCCGTACATGGCCATTTATTAGCTAGTTAATCTTGCAGCTGCAGCAAGAATGCACTCTTAAAAAGCAAGGCCGTTGCTCTTGCGGATCACGCAGGACCTGTTATTAGTCCGCATATGGTAGATAAGATACTGTATCAGGAACACATTAGCCCCTCGATCGTGACAATACTCCGATGGGAACCCATCCGGGCCGACCCTCAGCGACTCTAATGTGGAGATATTATAAGCTGTGCCGTATGAAATAGCGCGTATATAGAAGCCAGAAACTTAATCCCCGATTTGGCTCAAAGTACATAAATGTCAAGGGATCAAGAATTCCTTGTGGAATGATACTGTACGATTGGGTTACAATTCCTCTACATGGTACCATAGCCTCTCATTCATTTTTACAAATTGAAACTATATTTTTCGTTCAACTCCTTTGGGAAGTAAGGGGATTGAAAATAATTCCAGAAGCCAAGATCCAAAGTACCCGACTTGTCCCAACCCTCCAGATGAAACAAGGGTTAATACTGGAAAATAATAAAGATATTACGCCAAGGTCAACTCCGTAGACATGAGCGAAATATTGCATGAAGCTAGTACCTTGAAATTTGAGGTAAGGCTAATTGACAAGATATCCACTAGGATAAACAAACTCCCTGTGCTTAATCGCTTTGCTCGACCAGGGCACATCTTCATCCTTCCATTGTGAGTAAACAATATCCTCACTAGCGACTAATTGCCGTATGTTACGCCTGGTGCTGTATACCATATTCCAGGCCAGCTCTTCGTGGAATTCAGTCACGCTGTTGCTCTCAATATCTGAATCCCGGGAAGCCGAGCCGGCCTTTCTATATGTACCAATCAAGTTAGGGAATGGAGCCCAGCATTCAATCTTGTGACGCCCATGAGCCCCCGCGCACAAGTCACTCAGGGCATTGTCTACCGCCTGATCCAAATAATCGATGGAGAGAGCGGAAAGAATATTTCTAGCACCCCTGGTGGTAACTGCATAGCCAAACATACAGCAGCCCATTTCAGCCTGGTAGATAAATCGTGTCGAGTCTTCGGCAAGTTCTGGGTATTGTTCCTTCCACTTGTCGGTGGGTCCGCCCCAGGTGGCTCGGTGGTGGGCCCTTGGAACTGTGGGGTCCATGGGGATCGCGTAGAAGCTTGTTTCGTTGGCGTTCGGGCCGGAAGCACATCCGCCAATCCAGAGGAGATCCCAATCCGTTCCGTAAGGAGCTTCTTTGGATACAAATTTAGTTCCTTTCAAAGCGTGTAGCCCGCGAGCAAATTCCCTCAGTTGAGACTTGAGATTCACGTCCCAGTCTGCGTCATCTTCCAAAATCAAAGCAGTTGAATAGTCATTACTTATCACACTGTTTTTTTATACCCAAATGTCAGCAACAGCCTCTAGATAATGAGAACGAGGTGTGACTGTACTTGACCAATGCATTCATGTGTGCACGCCAACATGCCACAACAGTCGGTTTCACAAGTGAGGGGTCCAGTCCCTAATAAAGCATGAGATGATTGTTTGGAGTTCATTGAGCTGGAAGTCATACATCAGGCATGGCCTTGGGAGCTAGATCATCGGGTCGCACTCCATCGAGCCATTCCACCTTGAACCCCGATATCGAGGCTGCTAGTGTTAGGAAATCGCTCTTGTCCGTCCGCTCCTTCATACTGATCGCGTAGATATGCTCAAACTAAATATTAATATGCAGTTAGAAACCAATTCTATAAGATACTAGGCAAGATCTAACCCCAAGAGTGCGGTTCTGGATATGCTCAAAGACACTATCACCCATGGCGTTCCGAGCGAATTCGGAAGATGACATGGAAAAAGATTTATCTCCAAGGTTTCTGATAAGCACCGCACAGAGAACATAAGCAGTCAAGGCCGCCGCGACCATTTGAAGGCTTATTTTCCTGGCGATCATGGTGAACAGCGTTAACAACAATAAGGATTGATCGGAATCAAGTCATTCAAACCACCTCGAGGGTCTAAGTCCAGGTGAACGATTCCAAGTTATACTACAGGAAAGCATTGCGGTAAATATTTTTCTTCACATTCCTCGAGCGCCGGGAACAGCTTGATATGAATGCATCGCGACCTTCCGACCTCGGGAGCCCGTCCAAACGCGGATCTGGCACACACGTGATACCATGGGTCCACATGTGTTCGTTGCCTGATATATGAGGCGTATAGGAGCAGCAACGTAGGTTACTGGGTGTTGCGATGCATGAATCTAATGCAAAAACCTAGCCTGACGCAAATCCTAGATTTAAGTGCCCTTTCTATGGAGTAATTTGTATGTAGATGGGATCCTGCCAACCATTCGTCGCGAATGTTTCAAGGTAACTAGGTAGAATCCGGCGAGAGAAACCCCAAAGAACTTGGCAGCTTCTCTATAATGAGCAGACCACTATAGTAAAGGTTATAAAATATATCCGAAGCCACAGATCAGGACTCGAATAGCTTTTGGTGGTTTCTCAAATCAAATTGGTTGTAATGAAGCCACTCCCACTCTCACCCTTGGAAGGTGTATATGGGGACATTAGGGGATAATCAATCATAAGAATGGGAAGAGACCTCGGGATATTGAAAGGGCCGATGGGGTAAAAAATAGAGAAGAGATAATTCTATGGAATGAGAAAAGCAAACCTTCGAGGTTGACTGATTATGACTTGACATCGTCACCTAAATAGAGCTTGTCCCGGCCCGAGAATAAATCCGATAATATCACGTGCAACAGGCTACAACGGAAGGTAACGACCTCGACCTTCGAATCAGGTAACGTGAGCTTCTCATCACTAACTACCTAATGTTAATTCCCATAAAGACTTTCTGTTTCAATACTGTCAGTTTTTCAATTGTCATTGGCTTATTCATTTCTTAAAATGTAATACCTTTTTTTCAGACCAAGAACGGAAGTTCCCTAGGATATTGTTTTCTGTTAAGGTGTTTACCTTCTGTTAAACACAATCATAATGTCATCAAGCCAAACAGGGCCTCCCTGCTCGCCATCCACTGCTTTATTGGGTATATCCGAACCAGTCAATGGCAATTTTTTATACCGGTATTCAACACTGTTAGCGATCAAACTCCTTTGGCGCATTCGACCCCGAAATGGGAATGTTCTCATGTTGACGGACCGACTATGCGTCAAGTACGAGAGCTATATTCATTTATCTGAGGTATCAACAATGCGGTTCATAGCGCAACATACATCTATCCCAGTACCAAAGGTTTTATGTGCATTTACTCATTCTGGGCGGACGTACATCGTGATGGAAAGAATTAAGGGTGACATAATTGGCAGTGGCTGGGTGGAACGAAGTGAGAATTCAAAGGCGAAACTTCTTTCGCAATTAACAGAAAGGGTCTGTGAGATGCGGAAGCTTCAGCCCCCGGAAGGTACCAGGGTTGCATCTGTTGATGGCGGATCACTTTTTGACTGTCGTGTTCCGGGCCCTTCCTTGCGCTTCGGCCCCTTTGATAACCTCCAGGACTTCCATCGGCATTTACGCATGGGTATAGAATTTGATTCAAGACTTGGCCCTGAACCTCAAGAACTTATCAAACAACAAAGCAAGTCTTGGCCTTTGGTGTTTACCCACGGCGATCTCAGCAGCCTCAACATTCTTGTTCGTGGAGATGATGTTGTTGGTATTATTGATTGGGGAACTGCCGGGTGGTATCCATCATATTGGGAATACACCACTGCCTACCAAGTCAACCCACAAAAGTCCTTTTGGGTCAATGAGGTTGACAAGTTCCTACAACCAATGCCCGGAGAGCTGGCGATGGAGCGGATCCGCTAAAAGTACTTTGGAGATACTTGAGTTACTTGAGTTATCGTCAGAAGAGGTCTAGGGTGACGTCTAGGTACTTTAGCCTTACAATTCCTATTTGTGCCACACAATGCTCCGAGTTCACTGTGCGATACTTTCTACCCTCGACTCAAAGTGGAGATGGAGTCGGCAATGCTGAGAACTATCTAACTAGTGTGCGATCCCTTTGATATCATCAATAAACGCCATTTCCATAGCTACAGATTTATCCACCTTACTCCCCCCCCCGCGGTCATAATAACTAAGCACTAAGTCCATCACCAAGAATGAATATCAAAGAGAAACAAAAAACAAACCTATCTATCCATCATCTAACTATAAGAGAAACCTCGAAAACTAGTCGTAACACGAAGTTAGATAGCAACTGGGCCAGCACCCAGTCTATCATTAGGTCCGATGCCTTTGTGTCGAACAGAAATAATTCCAATGATCAGCCCAAGACCAGCTAAACCGACAGAGCACCAGAGACCGGTAGCATATTGTTGTGCGAGGCTGTGTCCCTGCTGGATATCGACAGCGTCAGTAACGGCCGCCGAGATAGCCAATGCAACACCAGAGCCAATTTGGAATGCAGTGTTGAGCTAGTTTAGGATGTTAGCATATAAATGTTGAAATAAAGGAATTGGAAACTCACCATTCCGCCAGCAAGTCTCTTGACTTCGACCGGTACACTTGTGAGTACCACAGTGCTTGTCGTAACGAAGATAAAAGAAACGGATGAGATACTGATAAGCGACGTGGGGAGAACATTGAGCCAACTGTGGGAGTTAGTATAGTTGTTTCCAAAAGGAAATGGCGATACATACAATCCTGCTTCAGGGTTGGAAGTCAAAGCACTCGAGATAGGAGCAATCACAGCTAGAACTAGTCCGGCAATGAGGAGGTGCTTTCCATTCATAAATTCGAGAAGTTTTCCCGTTCCAAGAGAAACTATGAAACCAACTGCTCCCATAGGCAAGAAGCGAAGGGCGGTATCTCCAGCAGAAAGCTTGTCCACCTCCTGTGCCATAAGGACGATATAATAAATAACGTTTTGGTAGGCGCCATAGCCAGCTATGTATAATTAGCATTTACTGAAGTGCAGATTTGGTAAACATGCAACTTACTGAAACCAATAACCCAGAGACCGGCGAAATTGCGAATCTTCCACGAAGAAAGTGGCATGATAGGGTTGCTGACATATTTCTCAAAGATTGCGAATCCAACGAGAAGACCAACCGCCAAGATAAGTAGCACAATAATGAACGGATGGTTCCAGCCATAGGTTCCACCACTGGATAGGACGAATTGGAGTAGGATCAGGCCAGCTGTAGACATCACTGCGCCAATGTAATCCATTCTTTCGTGTTTCTTTTCGGAAGGGACATCGCTTGGGAGGACGATAAAGCCCAGAATTCCCAATAACCCGGTAATGATGACAATCAGATAAAATATATATCTCCAGCTCAACGAAGAGGTCAGGAAACCGCCAAATATGAGACCGGTACAGAACCCCAGAGTTCCAGAGGCTCCATAAATTGACAAGGCACGGGTGCGATCAACGCCACTGAAATAGGAGCTGATGATTCTAATAGCAGATGGCACAGTCAACGCAGCTCCAATTCCTTGAATACCACGGAATACAGTAAGTCGAATAAACGACTGCCCAAACCCAATGGCTAATGTCCACACAGAAAGCCAGGCAAGACCCAGACAGAGAATGTTCTTTCGTCCATAGCTGAACAGGTAAGCACTGTGTTAAGTCTAAAAGCAATGGGAAGGAAAGCCATACCGATCAGATAAAGCACCGGCTAACAAAAGGAAGCCACTAAATGACAAAGTGTATGCAGAAATCATCCATTGCAAATCGGTACTAGACACGTCGAAATCCTGTTGAATTGACAACAGGGCGATGTTGGCGCTCGTCATGAAAACATTGTCGAGAAACTGAGAGCCAGAGGTGACAAGCAAAATCAACGATCCTTTCCAGGAACCCAGGCGACCAAACTGATGCGGGATATTCTCGAAGAAAAGGGTATCCTCGCTGCCAGCTGGGGAAGGGAGCATGTGCGCAGGTGTAACAGCGCCCGAAGACTTGGGACTAGAGATGATAGTAGGCTCGATTACTTTTGGGGCTTCCATGGTAGGTGTTTCATCACCAGCATGTGCATGAAGGCCACGCGGTCGACTGAAATAGTCAACAATGCCCATTGTAGTTGTGAAAATAGAATGAAGATAGGAACGGATGACCAGAGCAGCGCTGGCGCCTACTTTCATACTAATATAAGATTTATCATGGTCAGAATATCAAACTCTTCAATCGATCCAGTTTAAAAAGTGGAGTGAAGCCTTTCGGATTACCTTTTCGAGCAAAGATCTTAAACTGGAGCATGTTCTTTCGGGTTACCTCTTTGAGATTATGACCTACGATGAACCCATGAGGAGTGGAGAAGAGAAATCACTGGTCCTTATCACCCACACATGCGAGATAGTATAGGATTACATATGGATTATATTTAGAATGTTGCTTTGATAACGCAATACATATGTAGAGTAGCCTTATTGCTCAATTTTATAGAGCCAACGCATCAGTGGAGTCTCTCAAAATGACTATCATTTTGAAATCTTCAATCCTTTCGAGAAAAAAAATAGTGAATGTTATCGGGCCGAGCACTTAGACCCACGGGATCCCGATAGGGCTTGTGTCCAGAGCTATCTCCAGGGCTTAAGAGGGCTCGGATAAAACAGCTATAGAAATTCAGCGATTTTGTATCGCTCTCATAGAAAAACCTTCTATATCCGCTTTTATTTTACTTTATATTACATTTTCTTTTGACATCTAGTCAAAAATTTATATTCGCCACGCTGATTTTTACCATCCCACATTCATCGCCCACAGGCCGTCTTCCAGACCTCTATTTTTCTCCCAAGTAGGAGATTAGTATTCCTTGTTTTCGAGAATTTCAAAATTTCTCTACATGTAATCATCCTTTCAGGAGTTTATGTACTCTATCAAGCTCTCTAATAATAAGCAGGAATCGCTATCCCTATGTACTCATCCTATAACGTGACTGTTGATAAAAGGAAGGGAGGGGGGGGGGGGGGGGGGGGGGGGGTTTCTAGTCTACTAAACTTCTTAATCCCTGGATACATATCCATGGATGTATACATGTACATTATGTATAGAAGTCATCTGTATGGGTTATATCTTTTACCGCCTTATATTTTAAAATGAAGTGTTAGCGCAGCGTTACCTTCACCTGATCCTTCCTCCTGGCTCTATTCAACACATGGTTTCTTTCCCACCTTGCCTTTGCCGTAATAAGCCCAGCATTTCTACTCTGCAATATTATTCCTACTATTTTTAACACTCCTGGCGGTACTGTTGCACCTAATTATTACTTTCTACCTATCACACAGCGAAGAAAAGATATCTGAAAAGAACGCGCAAAGCGACATAAGAGTGTTACCTTACATATGACGTCCCTAATATCGTCTTGGGCCGGTTGGGCAGATAAATCAGATTCTTAACCTACGTCGTTTAGAGGCAGAGTAACCCCCCTCAAGCCTCGGATTACTTTTGCCAAGCCAAACATGGGCAATAGGAACTTCTCCCCTGCTTTGCCAAGCTGATCGCCAGCCAAGCAAAAGCTTTGACCAACAGCCATCAATAATTAGTACATGTTTCTGCTATGTTGTACGAAGCATATCTAAACTTGGCAAGCCTTTATGCTCCAAAGGCGCATTTCACCTTTGTTTTCAAAAAAAGGAAATGCATAATTTCCTGTATTATATTGCATATTCTATGCTTTTACTTAATTGCAAGGACTCGGCTTTGTATCAACCCTTCAATTTACGTATGTAGCAAGATAAATTGGGACTAATGGCAGATAATAATATAGCCCTGGAACCCTCCCTAGGGCATAAACAGACACTTTGGTTTTTGCTATGGTAGAATGCTGGATTACACATAGATCAGAGACATTGCTAAATTCCAAGTCTCTTAACATGGAGCAAATAAAACCTATTATATATTCAAAAGGAAAAAAAAAGTAATCTCAGAGCATTTAGATATCCGAGGCCCTACAAACATGTAACTCGGCTAATCGAAGGTACCTCGATAAATGACGTCAGATCTGAAGAGCCAAGCATTCAGGGTCAACCACCAGTGGACTCCCCAGTGGACACCCTGGTGGACATCACCATCTTCGCCAATCATAAGGATATGGAAAATACTTCCCCGCTCCGGATTGGAACTAGTACACAGATCGAAGGGGAACCCATGACGTACGCTATTATATATCGTCATATCCTTTCTGCCAATTTCTTCATTCATTTTTTGACTGTGAATAGTTATATAACCACATATTGGCTCACATCCGAAGTGATCTACATCGAAAATCCACCAAAATCACGACTCAGCCTTACCTGCCATGCGTACCCCCCGAATTATTGGTAACAATACTTGAGCAGTCATCAAACACTTTCTATAAGCTTCCGACGTCTCTTCCGTCGATATTGGGAAAAGTGCGGTTCGGAGCGAAGAAATAGATGACTTTCACTTTCAATCACAATGTCTCGGCACAACAGCTGGCTGACATCCTACCGAACGGCGTCGCCATCCTCACTCACCGCTATGAACTAGTCTCAGTGAATCGACGCTTCCGGGAACTCATCCCACACCCCAGCATCAACTTCTCCGAATGTTGGCTACGATCGGTTCATCCAGATGACTATGACCGGGTCTCCACTGGATATCGGGAGGTCGCAACTTCCAAACAACCACTACGTCTCGAATACCACACCCGTGACCCGGACTCTATTTGGTGTGTGATGACATTGGACCGGCTGGATGATAAGGATGTCCAATGCTTTGGGCTAGGAGAAGGCGGGGTGTACATCTGTACAATCGCAGATATCACACCAGAGAAAAGGGCTGAGCTCATACAAAAGCAGGCTGCGGAAGAGGCACAGGAACGCAAGAAACAACAAGAGCGATTCATCGATATGATCAGCCACGAAATTCGCAATCCCCTATCTGCGATAGTACATTGCACGGAGGACATTCAGGAGGCAGTCTATAATAAGAAGCCGGAGGAAATTTCAGTCATGAACATCACCGAGGCAACAGAAACGATCAGTCTATGCGTCAGACATCAAAAGAAAATCGTCAACGATGTTCTCACCTTTTCAAAACTCGACGCGTCCATGCTGCCGCTGTCACCACGAAAGGTTCAGCCACAGCGACATCTCACCATTCCGATGGCGATTTTCCGACCCGAGCTCCGAAAGCAGAAGATACACTTTGAATACAAGGCTGATGTTTCCTATGCGAAATGCGGCATTGATTGGGTCGTGGCAGATCTGGATCGGATGGGCCAGGTTCTCGTCAACATACTCTCGAATGCTATCAAATTCACAGCCAAATCGGAGCGTCGGCGATCGATCCAAGTTTCAGTGGGCGCTTCGCTCAAGCGTCCACCTTCGTACCCGCCAAATATTGTCTTCTTCGATTCAGGTGAATCAGGGCTCCGCAAAGATGCGACTGACAAGCCCGAATGGGGAAATGGGGAAATTGCATATATCATGGTCGCTGTCAAGGATTCGGGTATCGGTGTTACCGAGGAAGCCCAGAAACGGCTTTTCGAACGATTCAACCAAGCAACTCCCAAAACCGAAAGCATCTACGGTGGCTCTGGCCTTGGACTTAATGTATGTAGGAAGCTCTGCCACCTCCACGGGGGTGAGATTGGCGTGAGCTCGAAGGAATCTTGCGGAAGTACCTTCGGGTTCTTTTTCAAAGTGCGCAGAACAACCAACGAAGGCGGCGAAAGAGAGGAGAGCCCTAGCGTTTCTGCAATCGATAGGCTCTGCGTTGATATCCAGACACTGGGAAATAAAATGCGCGGCATCGATCAAACGACGGAAGAGCCCCAAATCCCGGAAAGCCCCCCTGAAGATATGACTTTTGAGGCAGAGCCATGTGATTCGAAGGACAAAGACACAATGCGCACTCACATTTTACCCCGTGAGGCCAATAAAGATGAGATCAAACAGACAAATGGAAACACCTCATCCTATCGTGACCAGGAGAAACTAACCGGCGACGGTCAGCGCATTCTCTTGGTTGAGGACAACGTTATAAACAGGCGAATCATATCGCGCAAGTTGAGTACACTGGGCTTCGACATATCGGAAGCGAGTAACGGGAAAGAGGCCGTGGATGCGAATGAAAATGAACCATTCGACTGCATTCTCATGGATCAGCAGATGCCTGTGATGGATGGCAACTGTGCCACAAGAGCAATTCGTGATATTGAAAAGGAAAGCGGAGGGCATGTACCCATTCTAGGAGTCACGGCGAATGTCAGAGAGGAACAGGAAGAGGAAATGATGGGTGCCGGAATGGATGATATCATCTATAAGCCGTACGGTACTCAGGAACTTGTTAAAAAGATCAATCGCATGATTTCGAAGGAAGGAACCGATGACAAGGGAAGTTGATGATTGTGAATTTTTTTGCAAGTTTTGGAAGCATGTGAGATATGTATTTGTACAATAAAGAGAGAGATATAGGGGAGTTGCTAATCCCCCCCCCCCCAGCCTATTCTCACCCCCCTTTGTCTATTCTCACCCCCCTTTGTCTATTCTGACCCGCCCTGCCTGAAATTTCAGTACCGCCTTCCTAATTGGGTGCGACCGATGATTCTGCCATGTTTTCTGCCGCTCCGTTTTTATACTGCCATATATTCTGCCACCACCATAGTAATTCCGGTTTACATAGTAAAAAATGCACCATTTTAATCAGAAAAATCGTATACTTCATTGATTTCTCCATTGATCTACTCTACAAATTGATGATAATAGTTCACAGGTACCTCCTCGCGCGCGTTTTGCTCCCCAAATCCAGATCCTCCGGTCTGGGCATTGTTGCTCTTCTCAGCGTTATGAGTAACAAAAGTGACATAATTTTGTATGGGTTTACATACAAATTGCAGGTACCTGCTGTCTACTACTATTGTATAGGGAGTTTACCATGAAGGCGGTGTAGAGAGCGGTAAGGTGTACCCAGAAATTTCAGGGTCAGACTAGACAAAGGGGGGTGAGAATAGGCTGGGGGGGGGTGAGATTAGCAACTCCCTAAATATACTAAAATGATAAACCCGACCGTACTCCGTACAGGTCGATAATTCTAGACCTTCCTTCACCAAGGATATCATTATATCGCAAAGCAGTCTAGGTCACAGAGACTCAACCCCATCCCGACAACTATTAACAACGTTTTTATGAGCGTTTCGTAAACACCAACGGGCACCCATCCTGTGTCAAATGTTAGTAAGAGATATGAGCAAAACAATCAGTTAATAGCGGTACTAACCATTGGAAACAGTGTAGCAAAAACTCGAATCTCTTCTGATCTCTCCGTAGCATGATGCTTCCAGTCAAGTTCCAGCGCCGCTTTCCCAATCATACCAGCCATAGACAGCGGCACGTACTTTCTTGCAAGGCAATCGTGTGCCCCCGCACCGAATACTAGCCAGTTTTTAGTCTTAGACTCAGCGTCCCCGGAAATCCAACGATCAGGATCGAAGTTATCGGGATTAGGGTAAACATTAGGATCATGTAACGCTGGATAACAGGATGGGATGATCATGGAGCCCTTAGGAACGGTATAATTGGGTGTAACAGGGAAGTTCTTCGTTGCGAGATATGGAACCATAATAACGGGTGGACGGTGGCGCAGGAGCTCCTTGATGACTGCGTTGGTGTAGGTGAGAGATTCGAGCATGGGAAGATCGAAGGTCTTGTTTTTATCACCACCACGAGCAGCCAAATTTTCTTCACGCAATTTGTCGAGCACGTCCGGCCGCTGGGCGAGGATTTGGAATAGCCAAGTCGTGGCACTGCTCGACGCATCCTGAGAGGCAAAGAGGAAGGTGAACAATGTCTCTCCAATTTCCTCATTGGTGAACTCGCGGATCACGTTCTTTGGTTTCTCGACATCTGTCTCCCCTGCGGCGATTCTTTCGTGGTATCGCTTGGATTCCATCATGTGGAGTACCCAGTGGTCTACTATGCATGTTGGTTTTGCGCCTTTTGCCATGTTTTCCTTGCATGCAGCCGCGCATTTTGAAAACTCGACATGGACGGCGTTGGCTGTTCGCTTCCCGAGCCAAGTCTTGGTGAAAGGAATATATATCGATAGAGGTACGTTGACTAACTCAAGGGCAGCCGTCGCAAGGTAAAAGTCATCTGCAATCTTCTTGACGGCAGCCTGAGATATGTAATCACCGAAAAACGTGCGGCATGAAAGTGCACAGTTGATCTCGCGAAACATGGTCATGAATTCCTTTGGTTGGCCCTGATTCGCCTTGCTAGTAGCGACAAACTTGTCAAAATAATCGGCCAGCACCTTTTCTTGCACCGGTAGGTACGTAGCCATGGCCCTGTTGGTGAACAGAGGAGTTAATCCCCTGCGGTACTCGGTGTGATCTTTACCTTGAAGAAAGACCCATGCTTTGTGACCTAGGATATCCTTTGCGATCGGTACTATACATGGCTCGGCGTATGTGGGCGACTTGAATACTTTGTGGGCTATGTCTCTGTCGGAGGCTAGAACGACAAATCTTTAATAAATAGCGTTAGTTTGGACAGTTTCCGGAATTTGACTGAGTCCAACGAGAACAATAGTTGTGAGCGCTTACTTGTGGAAGACGGACACACAGCTAAGTGGCCCGCTCGCCCATTGCGCAAGGTATCCTTCAAACCTCGGGTGTAAGGCTTGTATAAATGGACCCATGAGCGGAATCTTAAGCGGCGGCCCAGCTATAGAGCCTTTTCGTATGATATACATCACTAGAGACGGGTTTAGTAGATTCTTATGCTGTTAAGGGCTTTGCGTACCTTGATCATAGACTACTACAGCAATCAGAAAAGTCACAGCATACTGCCAGGCTGAAAAGCTCATCAAGGAGGCGAGCAGGTCGCTTTGAAATCGAGGATGGTTCGAAGGCCATATCTGTGGCAGTTCATTTTGAGCGATGGAGATGTTGGCCATCTCAAAATCCACGTTGGAGTCCATGGTGGTAGGTGATGAGGGCAAGTTGCCAAACTCTTCTTTGAAATGGGCAGAGGATATTAGTAATGGCATGATGTGGCACCAGAGGCACTGCCTAGCCCTGGAGATATCTTCTGATTATACGTATTACCTAATTAGGACTAGACTCCGATGCCAAGCAGGGGTAAAGCGGGGTCTAGTCCTATTTTGATTTGGGCTCAGGACATTAACCTGAGGTCCACATATAACGGAACAATTGCCCGAGAATTTCAATATCGAGCCAACCTTCTGTTAAGACTTACGTTTACGAAGTTCTAACTCTTTGATTCGTATCCTGACCCCAAAAGCGGTGTGGGATTCATAGCTTGAGCTATTCCTAGAGCTGACACATTCCTCTTGCCCCTTTTGGATGCTCGATTTTCTTTCAAAATGCGCCAATCTCTCCGCCGGTCTTGTGCTGCGTGTGCCAGGTCTAAGTCCAGCTGCGATCTCCGCACACCTCGCTGTTCCCGCTGCGTCAAGCGTCAGGTCGAATGCGCCTATGCAAACGAACCATCGACGGGGCCGGCAACTTCCGGATGGCAGAAAGAGGAATCAGCAAGCCCTCCGAGTGGAGCCAGTGCTTTAACTAACTACAGATTCGGGTCTCTTGATCCATTTGACTCGTATCCACAGACTAGACTTCCTCGGGAACGCGTTCAACGTCTGATCTACAGCTGTATGTAGACCTCCAATGAATCATTATCGATGAAAGCTTAGCTTACTCATTCAGTCCTCCACAAAATCGCCTTCCAATACTACCCTCTTGATCTTAGTGCCACTTCAAATCCATTTCTGATCTCTTGGTGGCCACTAGCCCTAGGGGATCCCGCATTATTTCACGTTTCTCTACAGACAGCATGTCTCGACGAAGAGTTGTTGGCCCAGAAAGGCTTTCAGACCTCCGAAATTCTTATGGCAGATTCGGTGGCTTTACTGCGACGCAAGGTTGAATACATGTCATTAGCCGTTCAAGATGGGACAATGAACTCAGTCATCACATTGGCAACCATCGAGGTGAGATATTACCATAAGCACTGTCTTTCCCTACTACCTCCTAATTTGAGCAATCTCTGATTATATATAACTCTTAGTTCGGCAAAGGAAATATAAAAGTCGGCGAAATGCATGTCAATGGGTTAAAAAAGCTGGTCGATATGAGAGGCGGCATCAACGCAGTAAGGCAGACAAGCCCGCTTACCGCGAGAATGGTCAGCTGGTAAGTCAATCCCTTGAAAACCCAGATAGGCTCAATATTTACATATGCCAAAGGGTATCAATGCTCATAATGGGTCATCCTCAATTTCAGACCCAAGATGACTTCGGCATTGGAGATGGCATCCCTCCTATCCCTGAATGGCAGTTCGACTCGCATTCGCTTGAAGATCAACTGTTTGATATTAATACCATCGAAGTGGACTACGACGTTAAGAATGTCTTCACTCGTTTACGTAGTATCTTCCAGCGAGCATGCAATATACCCTTCCCATCCACACAACTTCACGACCTCACCTGTTTCGTCATACACCGACTCCTACTCTCCGCTCCAAATACAACAATACCTTCGCTCTCACCGATGACGGAATCAATCCGCTGCGGAATCATTCTCTACATGTTTATCGCCCAGGGACCAACATACTACTCGCATGCAGTCATACTGAACACGATTGTCATTCGATTTATGGAGCACCTCGAGCATCTCGCATCAGCGCCTCGTGTGTATGATTCACTTGATGTCTGGTTTGCTGCGGTTGGAATGGTGGCTTCAGCTGGCACGGCTCATCACCAGTGGTTTGTGCGGAGGACAGGAGACATAGCTGCTGTTCTACAATTGGGCAACTTTAGTGACATCCTCGTCCACATCAAAACTGTTTTGTGGTTAGAGAAACCACAAAGTGAAGACCTCTTTCGATCGTATTGGGATACTATCTTCACTCCATCAGACCAATCGGTGCTATCAGACCTCTCAATGTCGGTCTCGCCATACAGCAGTAGTGTGGAATTTATATGAAATATAATTTCATTCAACATTTTCTATGCGCGGAACATGGCTAGTCAAAAAGCATTGATCACCGGAAATATCGCTCGTACGCGACACTATTATGAGCATCACGACCTCAAAGATGATGGCTACCTGTGGGGAGACAACCAAACCACAGCTTAATTGGCCATATCGCATAGAGGTAGTAGAGGCAAGGCACCGATAAGCCAAATGCAACCCGAAATTGCGTGCACAAAACAACAAAATGTGCGTGCGTAATAGATACAGCCCCCCAAATCAGGCCAATTCAGCGCGGGCCTTAAGATCCCGGTGGAAGATATCGAAATGGGCACGCATCTTCCTCCCGAGCAGCGAAGGGCTCATAATGAATGCAAGGAGACCCTTGAGATCCTCAGACTGCGTGAAAACAGTTGAAACACCGTCATTGGCCAGTTCGATATGGAATTTATGCAAACCAGCAATGGTAAACACGGGCGGGCCTTGCCAAGAAAACAAGCTCTCCGTGTTCTCCTTGTTGATGACAGTCTTCAGTTTATCTTCTTCTACTCCATTGGGGGAGGCGTTATTCTCACCTTGACTTCAGCGACGAACTTGAAGTTCTCAATGTTGACTTCGATTTTATCTCCTGGGGAAAGTTCTTGAGGGGTCTTGGTGCTGTCCTTGGGCTCGATCCCCTTGAGCCATTCCGTATGCCATTCCGGGTATGCTGAGAAGTTAAGGAGCTAGGAGGCCCAAGGGTTAGCTTGTTTCGCCAAGAATTCCGGTCCGAGGGCTGGTAAACATACAATATCGCGCACTTTGGCAGGTGGCGCGGCTATTTGGATTGTGCTTGTGATCATTTTGTTGGTTGTGTGGTTAGGGAGGTCGGATGCATGAGAAAGGGGATACAAATAAATGGTGCTATTATGAGGGAGGTGCGTGGATGTAGAATAGTGCATATCATTGCTGTATCCAATCGTTGTACCCACCCGAGCTGCAATAGCCGTGTTGATCAACGCTTCTTTTGTTGGCTATTCACAAAAAGTCAAATAGAGAATATGAATGTTGAAATAAAATAGTGTATTTTTGTCTAGCTCATCTAATCAACATCATGCAATGGTTATGGAACAAGAGCCAACCCCAAGATTATACAGAAGTAATGAGGTGCTCAGTAAGGTCATCAAAAATCCTCGACGTACCCATGACGAGTCATATATACATAAGAATGAAACCAAATATGCAGAGTTTCACATGCGTCTAATAATGCAATTTTATATTCACAGATCAAGGCTCAATGCTGATCCTGCTGACACGGCGGCCATTGTTCTGTTCTCTGTCTGCAGCAAGCGTAGAGGCGAACTTACTCTTCGCGCGAAGCTGAGGTCCCTTCCAGTAGAAAAAGTAGATGGGAGTCACAACCAGACAGGAGAGACAAGCCAGGATGGTAGTAGCGTACTCAACATGCCACTTGTCACCGATATTTGTGTACATGGGCGTGGCGTACATGGCCGAGATACCAGCGAGAAGATCACGCGCGAAAGCGTTACCACCAGTCGCAGAAGCCGAGTACACACCATAGGAAGCGACCATGTAATCAACCGAGGAGAGGTAAATGGCAAAGTTGGCGATACCGACTAAGCCTGAGAAAATCATGGATCCGATCCAGTGGACGTTTCTCGAGTCGCCGAAGGATGTCCACGCGAAACCGAATAGACCGATTGGCTCGAGGGGCGCGAGGAAGAGCAGCCACTTGAGACGGCGCTCGGGTGGGATCGCTGCATCGCCATGTCTCAGACGAAGCTTTTGATCGCGAAGGAACCACGGGAAGTAACTGAAGTAGGCAATGAAGTAGGCGGCGTTGATGGGAATAACTGCCCACGCTTGTGCGAGAGTACCGAAGCCCCATCCTTGCTCGTACACGATGGCGAAGCTTTCCAGGAAGGTGAAGATAAGAGCGTCGGAGAAACCGGATAGGAGAGACAAGCAGAGGACGATGGGCTCGCGCAGAAGCATGTAGAAAGGACGTGCCCAAATCTTGCCGGCTTCCTTCAGGGAGATACGGGGGGATTTGAGCTCGTTGGGTCCGTAGATATTTGTGTCTTCTCCTGACTCACGGCGGCGCTTGGCTTCCTTGTCCATGATAATGGTCGAACGACTCTCGGGCATGAAGAAGATGATGATCTGGGTGACTCCACCGAAGATGAGTTGAATCCAGAAGAACCACTGCCAATCAAGGACTAAATATCGAATATAGGTTTTAGCAATAATTCACAAACTGATACAGGGCGAAGAGTGGTTTTGCTTACATCGCGCAATCGGTCCTCCAATCACACCACCAATACTGGTACCAAGACAAGATGACAAAACGATGAATGCGAGAGGGAATTGTTGTGTCTCGGGCTCGTAAATATCGGCAATAAGACCGAGAGTCACACTACCACCAGCAGTAGAGAGACCACCCTATATTATGTTAGTTTATCAAATTTTCAAGAAGCTAGCTTGCCGAGGGAGAGACTAACCAATGCACGAGCAACAACAAGACTGCCCCAGTTGGGGGCAAGGGCTGCAGGGAGTTGCCAAATGTTGATAAGGAACATGGAGAGCTGGAGGATAGGCCAGCGACCGAATTCCTCAGACCAAGGAGCCCAAAGCTCACAACCAATAGAATAAGTAACCAGATAAGCCATTTGGCCTGTGCGAGCGTGTTGCTCGCTAATGTGGAAAGCCTCGGCAAGATTCTTGACAGCAGCAGGATATACCGAGGTATTGAAGTTCATAGAAACTTGCACGAACGCGACCGCAGCCAAATATGTCCATTTCTTCCATCGTGGCCAGGAGTATCCCAAGATCTCATAGCAATCTGCTTCCTTCAGCTCACGCTTTCCATCCGGACGTTCGCTTTTTTTGCTCTCTTTCTCCTCAAGCTCATTAGATATGTCGACGGGAGCACTAGATTCACTGTCTGTGCCATTGATTGATGATCTACTCTCTCTGTGAACAGCTAGAGCTTCATCTTGTTGCTCTGGGGGCGACATCCTTTCATGCGGGGGACGAAGCAAAGGGTGTTGTGAGGAATTGCTTTTTTTTTGTGGATCTTCTCCAGGTGTTATATGTACAAACTACAGAGTGCACAAATGTTAGTACAGTGCAGACTTTTTTTTTTTTACCTCGGTCAGGATGGGCTGAAACCGGATTTATAGTGGATTTACAGTGGATCTACACTGCACTCAGATTAGGGGTGTGGTGGCGGCCGTGGCGCACAACTCAGTATTTGTATAGTTCAAAGTGTTCGAGATATCGGACTTCAAAATGTAATAGGCATTTGAAAATCCGATATTATAGATATTCAGATTGTAATAATTACTATAGTCACAGTATTCACAATCTTTTAGTATCGCTGTGAACAATATAGCTAAAATCGAAATGCCAATTTTTGATCTGCTAACGCTTCTTTTCTTGGCATTCCCCACCGAACCTGACGTCAGAGCGCATCTCTTCTATTGGCCGTCCATTTCGGCGTTGGATTTGGGCTGTAGAAGAATAGGTACCGAAGTAGAATATCCTATTCGGCTTGCCGTGAATAGAGCCAAGAATATCCCTAGTCTCTAGGCAGTCTTGGCTGACGAAATCACTCAGTATATTGGACATATTGTTGCCTTTGGTCCTCGGAAATAGATTATATGACTCTGACCTCGGAACGATTCACAATATGGGGAGATGGGGAGGAATGTGAGGAGAAGTATGGGGAGAATACGGGGGAAATTGACATGGAATTAAAACAGAGAAATGCATATGAAGTCATCCCTGCTACTCTGTAGATAAGCTCTAATGCATAAGCACAAATCAAGGAATATCTGTGCGGCTAGCCGGGAGATCTTCGGAGAATATAACGCCCAAGCGTTGAATTGTATTATCATAAATTTGCGCCAGGTAGTACTCCCATACCTAGGAAGGCCAAAATGACATCATCTTTCTATAACATCAATGTACATAAATATTATGTATGCTGGACATAAAATAATAGTGGACCAGTGCGCTAAATTGTGATATGTGATTGTTATCGTTATCAAAATGAAAACCAAAGAGGAAACTCAGCCGAGAAGCAAATATGCTCTGACCTTCGACGCCTAAGGCATAAATCCATCAACGTGCCTGAGGCAATCTCTATTATAGCTTTTTTAAACCCGACAATTGTGGGATATTTAGATAGAGACAGACTAATGACATAGGCGTCTCGAAGAATATTCAAGACCCAAAAAAGGGGAAAGGGATTGGCACGAAAATAGTGCGCCCGTTATGTGATGCACGGATAAGGAAGATAAGGATATGTACATGGATGTACGGAGTACTTTCTGACCGCGACGCGTGTAGACTCTACTTCGACAAAATGTATGCACGCAGGGTATATGGGTTCCTCCTACCCAGATCCCATTTATACCCTTGCATATGTAGACCCATCTCATGGATTTCATTGCAAGCTGTCGATATAGCCAGGTTCCGATGTTGCAGCTCGCGCCCGACGCGCATATTTTCGACCTCTGTCCCTCTCCGGTCGCATGCACCCCCTGCTATACAAGGAATTTCTACACTGGACTGCGATGAGGATAGCTTTTATTGCTACACATCGGGGCGATGGCTTTGGAATGAGAAGGAACAGCTTTCTCGCCGTTATGTTGAGTTTGATCTGGCAGGACTCGTCAGGATTGCGACCCAGGCTACAGGGTCTATGTCCTGCGTCGAAGTGAAGAAACTTCCCGAGGGGAACTTTAACAAGGTCTTTCTTCTTACAATGGACGATGGAAAGGAGGTGATTGCAAAACTCCCGAATCCCAACGCTGGGCCTCAATACTTTACCACGGCTAGTGAGGTGGCAACGATGGACTATGTGAGTTTCCTGGCTGCATGTTGCTATATGCTATATGAACTGATCTCAATTTCGTTAGGTTCGTAATGTACTCAATATTCCAGCCCCGGTGGTCTACGCTTCGAGCTCCTCTACTCGAGAGATTGCAGCTGAGTATATTATAATGGAGAAGAGCCCGGGAGTGGAACTTAGCAAGATGTGGGATGATATATCGGGTCCTGAAAAACTTCAGATTGTTCAACAACTCGTTGAGTTTGAGAAGGCACTTGTCTCCACTCGATTTCCTATATATGGAAGCCTCTATTATGCAAAGGACTTGCCAGGAGTTCAATCAACTCAGATGATTGACCTTGGAACTAAGAACAACAGTGGATTGGATTTTGCGGTTGGTCCGACAACAAATCGAACGTTTTTCGATGATGGCAGAGATGCAGTTAATGCAGGTGTGCCCCAAGGGCCTTGTAAGTGTCTCTTGGCTCTTTGACAATCCATTCTAATGACTGTTTTCTGATAGGGGCATCTATTGAGGATTACTTTTTTGCTCGCGCCCACCGTGAACTTGCTTGTTTGCAGACTTTTACCCATTTCCCTCGTCAGCGAGGACTATTTTACGGGCCTGGCCAATATCAGCCTACTGCGCAGCGTAAACAAAAGACACTGAGGAATTACCTTAAGGTTGCTAAATTTTTATCACCGAAAGATCAAGAAATATCCAAGCCCGCTCTATGGCACCCTGACTTGCATGGAGATAACATATTCGTGAACCCAGATCAGCCAACAGAAATTCTCTCCATTATTGATTGGCAGGCTGTGAACCTGTCACCTCTATTTCTTCAAGCTCATCATCCAGCCCTTATTAAATTTGAGGGACCCATTCCTGAGGGGCTGCAATCAATCAGTCTACCTGAGAATTTCAATGAGCTCAGCGTGGAAGAGCAGCTCGGAGCGAAGAAGCTTCGTGCTGCCCAGTCTCTCTACAAGCTTTATGATATCAAGATGATCCAGCACTGCCCTGAGACTGCAGCCGCATTGAAGTTCAGAGATTCACTTGCTGGCCAAATCACAGGTCTTTCGGGCTCACTTTTCAGTGACGGTGAACCAATTGTTCAAGGCATGCTCATAAAACTACAGGAAGAATGGACAACTTATGTAGGATCATCCGTCCCATGTCCACTCTCTTTTACAGAGGAAGATAAACAAAAGCAAAAGGACGACGAGAGAAAGTGGGCAAGTGGAGTTGTACTAATGGAGGAGTTCCTTGATCAAGTTGGTGTATACAGAGGATGGGATGGTTGGGTGAACCACAGTAGCTACGAGCACTATAAAGTGCGTTTGGAAGAGTGCCGACATGAATTCTTGAATTCTCAATGCACTACAAGTGAAGAGAGAAGCCAGTGGGAAACGGTATGGCCATTCATAGACGGCCAGAAACCATCTTAACATAATACTACATTACCTATGCTTGAGCTAAATGTGTCGGTCCCGAGGTGCTTATGTGTTGCGTTAATAAATTGAAATTCGAGGTTTACTGATCCCACTTGCACAAAAGAAACCATGAACATTGTTTAGGAAAGTGTACTGCCTCCGAGCTTCAACGTTTTGATATATATTGTTGGCGTAAAATAGTGTGTATTTTATTATACAAATACAGCACCGGGTATGATATTTGCACGTGTTTCACCGCCTTCTCGAGCGGTGTGGGGATGGCGTGGGGCTCTGCTTATCAGAAAAGCGGGGGCCCGCCAAAGGGAGTAGATCGCCCAGAGGAATTGGCCAATGTTCCATTCCTACCTAGGATGTATAGATGTACGTGGCTACAGGAAATCACATTTGCATTGGCCTGCTTTTGAAGTTTTTCTGGTAAAGACTTCATTTTATCTAGGTATTGCTAGAAGATTTGATCTGAATTGTTCTTGATTCCCAGAAGAAGTCTCCTACAGAATTTCGGTCGAAGAGGCGGGCCAGTATCTGGTTTGTCATGCGTTTACAAGCTTGGTCTACTCTGCTAAATTATCTGAGCAGAAGTGAAGACTAGATCTGACTATTCATTCGACCCTTTCATTCGATCCTTTCGGCCTCGATACAGCAGCTTACTAGGAAGTATAGATTGGAGTGATCCTGCAGCTTTCTTTAAGGCTATTGGTGCTGGTGAATTAGGTTCCTATCCCATCCCGGAGATCAAGTCTACAACAGACGTCTGTCAAGAGGCTATAACAAGGTCAGGCAAATTATTCACCACCTATCAGACATTGCACGAGATACTACGGCGCCATAAGGGTTCAATTCGAAAGCGGTGGACCAAAAAGACCCGCCAGCAAAGACTGAAAATTCTCCTATGTTCCTGGCCAAACATGCCAACAATGTATTGCCCTGATTTCGAAGCTTTCTCCGATTCCAACTCTATCCCCAACCAAGGTGCCAAATATCGTGATCATTTCATGTGGCCGTATATCACCCAAGAGGATCTGTTGAATACCAAGACACTGCCTATGCTGTTGAACACACGAAGTCGCTATCCACCGTCGCATTTCGCTGCTGTCGATATCGAGGCCATGCGTATGGGCGTGGTCAGCTGGGCGATTGTACCCATCTTGCTGAATGAGTATGTTATGATTCTGAACGGCCCGAATGAAAATACCAGGGACCATGGAAAGCTTATGTCTTGGAGCGAACACCCAGATGCCTTCGATTGTATGACTAAGCGAAAACAGTTCAGGCCCGGAGAGGGCCTGCTGGTACTGGAAGCCCAGGAGCGATTTTTGATGTTTCGTCTCAAATGCTGCACACAGGTTCTCCATGACATCCCCTAGTCCACTACTACCAGTGAATTATTCCCTGTGTTACCTCAGCCTCAGTTCAAATCTGAAAGTGAGGTGAACGGGTTCGAGTCTTTAAGTGTGATGGCCGTAGAAGCTCCATATCGTGTTCTAGCACTACTTGATCTTCGTCTTATTGAGTCACTGCTCTCAGTGCTGCAGAAGATCACCTTTAGGCTCTGCAGGAGGATCCAGAGTATTTTTCTAGGATGCTTCGTGAGGCCAAAGATCATCGCCAGGAGCTTTTGAAGGACCTCGACGGTACATAATGATCACTCAGTACTAAGTCATGGTTGGCTAGAAGCTCTTTGGGCGCGCATTATTTGTTTCGTCGTATCGGAGGCGTACTGTGACCTGGAGCTGTTTGTTAAACTTAGCAGCCAAGCTAAAAAAAGTTGATCTCGTTACAAAGCCGGTATGCTAGCGATATATCGCCCTCAAGAAATTTACCGGGAGTATCTAAATACTTTGCTGCGATCTCATCATTACCTCACTAAAGGAGCCAAAGCATCATTATCCAACCTGAAATTTGCAGTTGTGGCATCTCCGTCTTGGCGAAGACACTTCGCTCGCGAGCCACCACTAGAAGACGCTCACCCAGTACAGATTGTGGTTGTCGCAAAGCCCGGCATCAAGTTGAACAAAATGGAAAATCGACTGACCTGGCTGCTTCACGCCCTGTGGGAGGATGGCCGAGACTTGCTCCTTGTTCGGATGCCCCTGATCGTGGATGAGCTAGAGCGGCTGCTACAATCAGAGAGACAAGCGCAAGAACTGCTCTCCTCATACATCACTACGATTCTAAGCGAGCTTTCAATTATCTCTCGGGCTTAAATAAGTTGGACTTCTATCAGCCATGGGCCCGGCGCTTTGAGGATGGGCTTCTTCAGCGCGAAGATAAACTTGAAGTTGAATTTGTGGAGTGGGCCAGACCATGGGTCAGGATCGTCGACGGGCTTCACGATACAAGCATCGAAAATCAAATTGCAAGACTTGGTGAGCCGTGAGGTTCCAAATCCAACTATCCTATTGAGAAGCGCCGCACTAAAGAAAATGTGGAGTTGATGCGCAGTGCTGAAAACAGCCTGGATGCTTTCTGGGCCGCTATTGACTAGAAGACGGTTGCCAAAGCTGGTGAACTGAGTGACACGGTTATACGGAACCTCCTCTCCCAGCCGCAGAACCTACTGCGCACTCAAGAGTGGATTGAACCGTAAAAGCCTTCGCCTGCAGAACCTATAAAGGACAAGGAATGTGACACCGATGATTATTCTTCATAACACCCTGCTTCTCGGCTCTATTCGGATATTCCAAATAAAATACTCGATGTCGCCTAACCCAAGAGCAAAGTCAAGACCCGTGGAACACCACAACCATAACCCCCTATACAAATCGCAGAAATTTCCCCACACCCCGATCCGAGTGATTATCAACCCATATTCTCCGTTGATATGCGCTCTCTTAAGGTCTTCCAGACCATCTTCTTCAACCCCACTGTGATACCTTCTCCAGGCGAAATCCGTCGAATAATTTCCTTCATGCTATGGCTCCGGTGGGGTTCTCACGGCTAGGAAGCTGTACGGCTCTGTCGGGCAGTTCCAGCCTATGATGCTGGATTTTGAGCGAAGCATTCAATTCCATGAACCTCATCCACGAGGCAAATTAGCCTTCAGAGTTGCCCGCTTGTATAGCTATGGGCTCAACAAGGCGTATGGTTGGACTGGAGGGATATTTTGCTTAGCTGAGAAGTGAGAGAAATCTCAGATGAGACATACTTATCATTTAGGCAGTCAAGGCATTACTGGGATTTATGTTTAGTAATGATATTGAAAAGAATATGAAAAATTGTGTTTACAGTTAATGATATGACAAGATGTAAGCATAAGAGAATGGACGAAAATATTGGAGGGTGCCTTGCATGGCAAACCAGGTACAAAACCTGATTGATTAATATTTGCTGATAAATCCCACCAATTTGAAGCGACGGCTCATAACACCTTAGTGCCAGTACCGGCTAAACATGCTCGGAACGTACTACATGCAATTTGTTCCCTATGATTTTGAGCGGGAGGATACAATGAAGATTATACCAAACCTTCCACATACTAGGTTGGCGAAGGGTTACTCTCTTGAGATTGTGGCCATTGAGAAGCCGATACTAACGTCAACTAATATACGATGATGCTGCTCCCCCGTTGGTTCCTAGGCAGACAAATAACAGAAGCTGATTTTAGAAAAGCCCCATATAAAAACGCGTCAATCTAGGCCCCGATGTTAGCGTCCAGAAGTTATATGGGGCCGAATGATGTGCGGGTGAGTCCTCAAACTGGTCCGCATATCTTCCTGCATTCTCCCGATCCTACTTGTTTTTTATTTTTTTCTCGTGTATAGTTGTGGAACCAGATATTGTCTTAGAAAATCTTGATTCCACTATGGTAATTTTTTTGGACAGGCTGTAGTTGGTGTTGAACTTGGTGCCTGTCCATATCCGGCCAGCATTGAATAGTAAAAGCTAGTGCTAGATATGGTATAGGGGAATTGAGCGTTGCGTTAAGCTCTACACCGACAATCTACCTATAAATACCTATGACTCAGATAGTTTCACATTAATTGGTCAGTTCTATAAACCCTGCTAGCGCGTTGTAATTCTGAGCCTGTAAAACTCGGAATAGACCCGTTATGGATCACATTGGTCATTATTATAGGGCCTAGGTGGGTCATGAAGCAAAAGGCCCCCTGGGGGCCACCTCTAGAGACTTGATAAAAGGGCGCATCCCCCGGTCCCTCTGACTTTCTTCGGGAATCATCCCCCCTTCCCCATCCCCTATTGGTTTTTTTTTTCCTTTTTTCAAAAAGATTTTTACCAGCATTATGGTCCAGATTCAGGATTATACCAAGGCTTTAGAGGTACTCAAGGAGTATCCCTCTGGAGATGGCCTCCACGTCGATACACTCCTCGATTCGGATAGTCATGGAGCCTTGACCTATAATGACTTCCTCATTTTGCCCGGTTCTATCAGTAAGGCAATTGAACGTATCTTACAGGTCATGATTTCTGATCTTATGAACAGCCTTCCCGGCATCGGACGTTTCTTTGGATACCAAAGTAACCCGGCGGTTCACCATCAAGGCCCCTCTCCTGTCTTCTCCTATGGACACTGTGACCGAACACAACATGGCCATACACATGGCTCTTCTAGGAGGTCTGGGTGTTATCCACAATAACTGCCCACCGGACGAGCAGGCTGAGATGGTGAGGAAAGTGAAACGCTATGAAAATGGCTTTATCCAGGATCCCGTTGTTCTGTCTCCGGGCACAACGGTCGGGGAGGCAAAGGAACTGAAGACTAAATGGGGATTTGGCGGATTTCCCGTGACTGGTTAGTCGGAATTCCTCTTGGTATCTCTTCTTGTCTGGAGATTCTTACCTTGTTCCCTTCACAGAAAGTGGAACCCTCCATTCGAAGCTTCTTGGCATAGTCACCAGCAGAGACATCCAGTTCCATAAGAATCCTGAGGATCCAGTCACGGCTGTTATGGCGACAGAACTCGTTACCGCACCGGCGGGCACCACCCTCACCGAAGCCAATGAAGTCCTCCGGAGTTCGAAGAAGGGAAAGCTGCCAATTGTGGATAAGGAGGGATGCTTGATTTCCCTGCTCTCCCGCAGCGACTTGATGAAGAACATTCACTACCCTCTTGCATCAAAGCTTCCATCCAAACAGCTACTCTGTGCTGCGGCTGTGAGCACCCATGAAGCCGACAAGGTCCGCCTCCAGAAGCTCGTCGACGCGGGCCTGGATATTGTCGTTGTGGACAGCAGCCAGGGCCACAGCATGTTCCAGATTGCTATGATCAAATATATCAAGCAGACCTTCCCCGATATCGACGTTATCGCGGGTAATATTGTCACCCGCGAGCAAGCCGCGGCGTTGATTGCTGCTGGTGCAGACGGTCTACGGATCGGTATGGGTAGTGGCTCTGCGTGTATTACGCAAGAAGTCATGGCCGTTGGTCGCCCTCAAGCTGCTGCTGTTCGCAGTGTGTCCTCCTTTGCCGCGCGCTTTGGTGTCCCTACTATTGCCGACGGTGGTGTCCAAAACCTGGGCCATATCGTGAAGGGACTTGCACTTGGTGCCTCGGCGGTTATGATGGGAAGCCTGCTTGCTGGTACCACCGAATCTCCTGGTGAGTACTTTATGAGCAGTGAAGGACAGCTGGTCAAGGCCTTCCGTGGTATGGGTAGTATTGCGGTTATGGAGGACAAGAGCAAAAGCGGTGGTGGTAAGAACGCCGGCGCTTCGCGGTACTTCTCTGAGAATGATAAGGTGAAGGTTGCGCAGGGTGTTGCAGGCTCCGTCGTCGATCGTGGCTCCATTACCAAGTTTGTTCCTTACCTTGTTGCCGGTGTGCAGCATTCTCTCCAGGATATCGGTGTTCAGACTCTTGATGCCCTGCGTGATGGGGTGAACAAGGGATCAGTTCGCTTTGAGATGAGGAGTGCGAGTGCACAGACTGAGGGTAATGTCCATGGTTTGCACAGCCACGAAAAGAAGTTGTACTCATCTTGAATGTGGGACCTCTCTCTTTTTGTCACATGTTACTAGAGCTCCATACATCTCTACAAAAGTTAGCTAGTCAATAGATGCATATATCTTGACCACCTTCCATAAGCAAATTCCCCTTTCGGATTTTGAGGGGATAAAAGGAGTAAGTTGTGGATAATTGAATAGGTGAATAATTGGGTTAATGGAGAAGCACCGAGACAAGAATGACTGTTGAAGGAGAGGGGAATATTCTTGAGACTGATTGTGGGTTGGTAGCCTAGCCGGTTAGTACATCGACGAGCAAGACTCTCGATACTGACGATGAACGTAAATAGAAAGATTGGATAGAACACAGATTTCAAAGAGAGCTCTAGAAAGTGGGAGATGTCGCGATACATTGTTTTTGAGAGATAGAATTGCTGATGTAGTTAAGTTCTGAGATATTGGGTTTTCGGATTTAGAGTCAGCCGTCAGCCGTGTGGCTAGAAATATATATCAGTCCTTCTCAGGCAAAAAAACACGGTTCCCCATACAAACGTCCTCCTTGGCGCCCTTGGTCCAATAAAATCGCAGCCTTAGACACTCTTCTTCTTTATCGCAACTATATGCTTCAGAAAGTTCTTACATCACATACCTCCATCAAGTGCGAGGATACATGGGTACTAGCTGCCAACTGTGAAACTGTGTACAGGTGCTGCCCCACTTGGTTACGCCGATGTTGGAAAATAAAGCTCTTTGCGACAGAAACAAAACATTCGTCCTAGGGCCCCTAATAAAGGGTATACTCTAATTGCCTCTTTATACGACGACAGTATAATTCCCTCCTGGGACACTACGACACTACGTTGAAGTTGAAGACACTACTACCAGGATTTCCTCACGCGAACATCTGCGGCGAAATACGTACCATCGCTGATTTTTGTACACACAGAACTGGACCCACTTGCCATAGATCAAACTCGTTATAATGGGGAGAGGCGCGAAAATGAATAAATGCCATATACTGGCTGCGTTCGAGTATGGGTCTATTGTTCCAATCTCCCTGCCGTTACAGTGGAAGGTCCTGCTTTTGGTTTGTTCTTGCATGGAGAGAAAAGAAAAAACAGCAGCTATATATCAAGAGACAAGAAAGCCAAAAATTATGGCGTGATTGAACGGGGCTCCTAGGGCTCGAATATCATCCTATTTATCCTGCCGCTTGGCCTTTTTCTTCTTATCTTTCATCTTCTTCAGCTTCAGTTCCAATTCCAACTGTTTGATCTTATCGGAATCATCATCAGAATCAGACTCTTCATCTTGCGTCGACTCAGCCTCCGTGCTCTCTTCACCATGACTTCCAAATGAATCATCCGAATCATCAGAGCTGTGCTGATCGACTTCCCGGTGCCGAGTTACATTGATAGAGCCGCGAGGTCTCGATCTTCGGCGCTCACGACGTAGATCATCTTGGGGAGGCTGGAATTGCTGTCTCATGATGGTAGTGTTATCCTCCCGGATGCCGTCTCTTTTCGCCAACTCTCCGTAAGCGTCAACTTCAGGCAAGTCGTAAATCTCACTGATGTAGTCGTCAAAGCGACCAGCAAGCTTGGCCACTTTACGAAAGTGCCGCACCTTTAGAACTGGTCTTGATCGCTTTTTGACACTGTTTTCTTGGAATTCCCAATTGGCGAGCGCTATGGCTGTCTGGAAAGCGTTTTTGATTTGTCTGCCATTCCAATGCCGGCTTGGACTGCGGAGATTACGCTGCCAGTGTTCATCTGCAAACTTTTCGATCTCTTTTGCATCGATCTCAATATCCAGACGACTGCTTTTAAGCCGCTGGATGTTTTTCTGCCAGATTTGCTTGGCTTGCTCCTGTCCTAGCTTTGGGTAATAGAGGCAAATGTGGATGCGTGATCGGAAGGCCTCATCAAACTCGCCTACTCGATTGGTTGTTAAGATGATGACTCCAGAGAAATACTCTAGTACTCTGAGAAAGACTAGATATATATCTCGTTAGTTCGATTCTGTTCCCTGCTTCCAGACAGTATGGGTTATTTAGGAGCACTCACCGGAAACCAAGCTATTTCTTTCGATATCGCCCCGTTCGCGCTTCGCCAAGAAAACATCGGCCTCGTCCAAAAGAAGCACACACTTCCACCTATCGGCCAAATTGCAGAAAGTTTCGAGATTCGCTTCGGCCGCAGTGGCATAAGTTCCAATATCACCACAGGTGACTGGCAAGAGAGGGCGGTTTAATTTGGCAGCGATACATTCTGCTGTCGAAGTCTTGCCCACTCCGGGTGCACCATGAAGAAGAATGATCAATCCCGCGCCTTTCCCGGGAACAACGTCCATGCTGAATTGATTGTGTGGATTTGCCCCATCAGCAGACGGGGGATTTTGTTGGAACTGATTTGTAACAAGGGCCTGGAGCATAGTTTTATGATCATCGGGGAGAACAAGGTCTTCCATCTTAGCCCAGCCATCTTTTCCTCTGCTATAGGACAAATCTGTGAGGAGTTTGATATTGAAAGCAGCCCATCGGTGATTCAACAAGGAGTACCCATAGACTCGAGGGGGGAATAAAACCCGGTCGTTGTCAGAAATGGAAGTATTGGCAATCAAGCGGATATCTACTATGTTGGTACTGTGTATGAACTCCTGGCGCCTGGCCAGTTCAAATTCAGAATCTTCAAAGATATCAGATACAATATCGTTGTCGGCTTGTGTCAAGACGTCAATACACTCCCGCGTATCGGCCAAGGTGGGTGATGTGATGACACGGCCACCGACACGCAAGCGAAAATTGTTGAACGTTTGTTGGAAATGCTGCAAGCCGGCTTCTTGGTCTATCATGACCTCATTGTACACCTCAGAGAGCGTTAGCAAAATAACATCGTCCGCTGTGGCTGAGTGCATACTTCTGTTGAAGGAATGTTGTAGCATTTCCAGCTTTGCGCCACAAATCTCGCTTCTTGGATTGTAGCCCCAGAATACATCTTGTGATTAGAATTCACCGAGCGATTTCGAGAAATTAATTCAATGAAACGCGTCCCTCGGTTGAGAAGTTCGGTCTGGATTTGTTGCTTCTGTGGATCAAAGTCCAAATGTTGCAGTGGAAATGAGAAAATAGATCTCTCTCCAATATAGGGCGAAATGACAAATCTTTTTCCTTTTGGGGCAATTGTACGGCCATCTGAATCAAGATAAAAAGCATCGATTATGAAGCTTGTTCTCTCAGTGCCAGAGCACCTGACCGAGTCACAGGCTTTTTCATCATCCTCTGAGTCTGAATCCCATTGCCGGTCTCCAACTGGGTCAAACGAGAACTTTCGTCTCTTTTCGAAACATACTCTCCCGCCAGTGACATGCAACACTTGATATGCCTGTTGTCGCTTGTCATCATCACCAAGGGAACGGTAGGTCAAATCACCGGGGTTGAAAAACAACCAGAGATGTTCAAAGGCAATTTTCTCAAGTGAGCGGGCCTGAATCCGGCTTTTCATGTCGAAGATATCCCTCATATCTGTATCCATAAACTCCAAAAGGCATCGTAATTCGTCTCGCTCCCGTTCCTTGAGGATAGCGGCTTCCTTGCACCTCTCTAAACTCCCCTCGGTCGGGTGGCTTGTTGCAGAGGTATGACTTGGAGAGTTGTTACCTTCAGATTCATGCATACAGTGCCCAAGTTCAGCATCCGCCTTCGCGCATTGTGCTTCCGCATTTTCCAAAGCTTCGCGAAGTTCTGGCTCAAACTCCACCAAGTATTTGAAAGGTCGAACCATGACATTCTGCTCCTCCGAGAAGGAGGTTCCTGTGCATTCTTCCAAAACACGCAAGAGAAATTTAGAGTTAATCGCCAACCGGTGTGGCTTATACAGACGATTAGAAGTTCCAGAAGTTGAACTTCCAGCGGCATCAATAGACCTGTTTTGCCTTCGTCTGGTTTCTGGCAACATGAGAACGCCGTTACCGGTTGCGGATGTTAAAAGGATACTCTGCTGAGTATCAATCTTGCCCTCCTTTTTGACCTGTCGCCACTTTCCTGGGGCCACTCGCGTAATTTTGATTTCTTGCACATTGATTTCCTTTTTGTCTGTCGGAGTGCTTGTTTCTTCTACGGTAGCTGTTTCGGGCTCCGCACCACTGCGACAATAACACTTTGATTAGACCTTCTCACAAGCTGAGCATGCAAGGGAAAAAAAAACAAAAAAAGGGCGGACCTTGATAGTGGCTTGGAATCCGTGCTGGCTAGTATGGAATCAGTAGATGTATTACAATAGCGAGTTGTACTTGCTTCCAGGTTCTAGGCTCTATAACTTACCATCATGATTGGTTTTAGAATCTGGCGAAAGGCCTTCGGCTTTAAGCTGTTCCTGGGGGGATGCCGATGATTGCGCCTGCTCCAGTGATTTGACATGAACATTCGTGTCTTTGCACGATAGGGACGTATCATCGTTAATAGCCATCTCGATGTCACTCGGAACGCGATATATGTGGGATCACTTTCGAACAAATAAGTTATTTTTCAGGGGACAAGTCGCGCTAAATATAGGGACGGGTTAATACCTTGGCAACTTCCTAAAATATTAGATTTGAAATGATCTCGGGGGCCGATCTATTCTCCGTTTTGGCTCTTTGAGGCTGAAATACAAATTTGATAAATCAAGTGACAAACTATTGGAAACGCCGGTAAAATTTAAATTGAAGCCGTGGAATAGTATACCCAAATTAATATAGATATAATTCTATTTCAACATCTTTTCTTTAATTGATTCTCGCTCTATGTTTGCCTCCCAAGTCTCCTAGGCCAGGATAAACCTACTAAAAAACCGTGGCTGTACAAATTAGAAAATGAGATATGCTTGACAATACCTTGAGCGCCTTCAAAACAACTGTCTGATCAGGCACATATGTTAGACAAACAAGTGTTACCCCTCAATGTTCCTGCGCGGGGTAGCATTGATCCGGTTTAAGTAACAAAAAAACGAAACAAATAAGCCCTATGTTGTAGTTGTCCAAAGACGAAACGAAGCTAAGTGGGTTATACTTCAGCCGGGGCTTTGAGTAGAAATTGCGCGAATCATCATAAGCCAACAAATAGTCTACGGCTGAAAACATGCATGCATGGAGCTTCTGGCCCCCGGAGCCTGGTTATCTGTGTAGTTTTATTGGATGCTCTCGCTGATACGAACGCTTGGACTATGTACCGCAATAATTTGGGGGCCAAATAGTATTAGCCCAAGCCACATTCCTACAGGCCGTGAGTGGGATTAAGCAGAAAAATTAATCTTCGTCAGCTGGGGCTCTAAATGAAGTATCATTGCTCTTCAATCCCCATAGTTATCGATTCATACCTTTGGTTCTGTTTGTCAATAGTATATACCAAGGGGGACATATTTCTTGCTCATAGCTCCATTTTTTGGGTGACACGGACGATTTTCAACACAACTGCTGTTCTTGCGAATAGCCAACTTTGGCGATAATACATTCAAACAACATCAGTCCAATCCAGCGTAGCTACCATCAGACGCAGCTCAGTTGAAATCACCATGGGGAGCAACCACACTGTCAAGGATGATAGTCCCTCGAACCGCGGTTTAGGTACTTTAGTTGGAGGATACGTGCGTAGGAGGCTACATCTAGGAGTACCTCCCACCGTTGATGATCCCAAAAGCGATGAGAGTTCGAGTTCTTCCGATAACCTATCTGATGTGCGGAAACGGACTAAAGAGGAAGTTGGCAAGGAAGTATGTGTTGAAGAAACACATGGCGGTGAGCCTCTGACCTGTGAAGATGAAAGAAAGGACCCTTTGTATGAATTACATACACTATTATGCGCCAAAGGAACGTTCTAATTATGCCCAGAAATGATCTGACCTCGGAGGCCATCAACGAACGAGAACGGCTCCACACTGCTGTCATAGCTTATGAGGAAACTACCTATGGCACAACATTTCACGCAGATCTCAGCCTTTCAGGCACCCAGACTTGGGAAGAGGTTCTGACAGAAGTGAATAAGGCCTCAGAAGTCTATAATTCCAAATCGGGGATCTGGAATAAGATAAGAGAAGGTTTCCATAGATTTGGAGAAGATAACAAAGCTTTTAATGCTTGGCTTGACATTTTACCTGCTGGATCAGACTGGTCATCCATGCTAATTGGAGGCCTCAGGCTCATAGTCAGAGTTTGTTTTCCCTGATATCCATAGTGGAAGTCCGAACTAATCTCGCAAAAAGGTCTCTGGTCGGCTAGCTGATTTACGTCAGGAAATCTCGAATGCATTGACCGAGATTCCATTGTTGCTCACATGCATTCACCGCGTGCTCAAGATATTTGAAACGTCTCAAGAGTTGCGCCAGTGGGGATTAGAGCTCTATATCAGCACGCTCGGAATTATCCATCACATTATAAATTGGTATAAGCAGAAATCAATGGGTATTTATACAATTTTCATGGATAAATTAGCCTCTTTTATTGACTTTTTCTTACAGTGAAAGTTGCCAAAGCTATCCTTAAGCAAGAATCCTATGGAAGCAAGCTGAGCTCTCTGATTCAAGATCTACGAGACAAGTCTACTCGTTTTGATAAATCAGCTCAATTATCTTCCTATGAAATGGGCAAGGAAACAAATTTGGTGCTCAAAGCTCATGACATTCAATCAAGAAATGATCAGGAGACGCTCCTTAGGCGTTTGGACCAGATTCAGCTAAAAAGTACGGACAATCAACGTGATGTCGACTCAATAAAAGCTCAGATATCCAATCTGACGGCGGCAATATGCGAGAACTTTTTGGCCGCCAACAGTCGAGTGGACTTCAAAACACAACAAAGTTCGTGGAGAGCCTTCACATACTGCTAATATATATGTTAACCAATCGAAGTCAGAGGCCCAATCCTTCCATCAAACAAGATGGCTGTACACCAACGGACATTAAAACGTACCATCCACTGCTCAAATACGCATGAATATGAGGCTAACGTAATAGTAACATGATAGAATATCTGAGAGCTCAAGATAAAGCCCTCAAGGCGTTGGATTATGACAGTTCGATTGTCCCCCACGATATTGCAACTAGTGTGCAAGAAGTTTGGAGGCTACCCAGAGTTGACCAAGACCGCATACTCGCCATCATACATTCAACAAAGCTAAAAAGCTGGATTATCGCGGCCCAATCTTCCGCACTGTTTATCAACTGCAATTCTAATTCTTCGGGTAGTGAGAAGATCTCGTCATTCACGCTCGCGAAACTGGTAGAATCAGTGGTCTCATACGACAGCGACCATACCATCTCCCTTTCCTGGTTCTGTGGCGCACATCGTGGCCGTGGAGATCAAGAAAGAGGGGTTGTTGGTCTAATGCGAAGCTTGATCTCTCAGCTTCTAATCGCTTATCCAGAGTTCGACGTACAAACACTTGGTCGAATATCACAGGTACAGCCTGGAGACGTTGATGCCCTATGTGAGATATTTTATCACTTGGTTCATCAACTTTCATCAGAAATTGTGGTCTTTTGCGTCATCGACTCAATCACAACTTTCGAACTTGGCACAACTTACCTCGACGAAAGTGAATTGGCAGTCTCACAGCTTGTCCAAATTGTACAAGCGAATACGTACAGCTGTGTTTTCAAACTTCTGTTTTCAAGCCCTCGAAACAGCCGAAAGCTGTATAAATTGATGCCGAGCCAGAGTGATGTTATTTGGGTACCAACTCGGGTTCCGCCTTCAGGGGGATTTACATCCGCAAAATGGCAAACCGATGTCAGTGAGAGAATAAACCGGTATAATCCATAAACATCATCCAGAATAATTGATCTTCTTATCAGTGTACTTGAAAATGAAGTCTTGAATTTAGGAGACAGCTTTGCAATGTAATTGTATTATTCCAATCTATTCGTCAAGTCTCAAAAGAGACTGAACAGAGATAACGAATTCCTCCCGCGTCATTTTCCCAACGGCATTGTACTCTTCAATTTTGTCCAAATCCTCGTCATACTTACACAGGTCGTTCATCTTCCTTTCGATAAAGTCCTTCACTTCTGCAGTATCCCGAAGCTTTTTCAACGCTTGATCCAATATTTCAGGCCCTGTTTTCCCCTGTAATTGTGCATAGGGAAAATTGGACATATCCAAAAAGCCACAAGAGAGGAGCATATGGAGCCACATAGCCCCTGAGTCCATCGACCATTGAACAAGAGTGGAGACTTCTTCATTTCCTAATGTCTTTGACTCTTCTTCAGCTAAAATACGGACGAACATATCAAGGCACTTGAAAAACCGGTTATTAAGCTCAGGTGGCTTTCCCATCTTGAAATCCCACTCTTCATTGATGGGCCGATCATAAAGGAGCCACCAAGGCGCCGAGCAGAATAGTTGCGCTGGCCCCGCGTACACCCATTCTAGATCTACTATCCCGACGATAGTAAGATCTTCAGAACTTTTAACGATCATATTGGCGAGGCCAAGATCATCGCAAATAAGCTTAAATGGGCCTTCGTTGAACTCGGTAGCGATCATGTCGGGAATCAAAGATTCCAAACCCTTCAACGGTATGTATCAAAGTCGAGCATTTGTCTCTCCAGCAACTGAATTCAGTTGATTTTGGAGCTGTTGCCAGTCTTGCCCGAGAACATAGTGAAAGTATTGTCGAGTTGTAGAAAGTTTCTGGTTTTGATTGTCTATAAGGTTATGCGGGTCAGAAAATTGAGGAGAATTCAAAGCATCAGAATGTGTGATATGTACCAAAAGTGTTTATCCCTCCTGTTTGTAAAATATCATGAGCTTTCCATGTGAGCGGACGTGTGGGTACAGCAAAATTGGTGGTTGTTGTAGGCAAGCTACCAATCCGATAGAAGTCTATTTTGAATAGTTGCAGCATGATATTGGCCATCTGCCTATAGATCAATTCGATTGTATCGTCGGGAAGATGTCTCTTCAGCACCTGCGAACCACTTTCAATCAGAACGTCTTTGAGACATACACCCTCGATGAAAGTCATCAGAATAAACGGCCCTAGATTGAGGGGACTTATATCAGCTACCCCCCAGGCCCAAACTTCTGGAACAGGTAGAGCCGTTTTTTGGCGGATAAGACGAAGGGCCTCAACTTCCATGGCAACTTTTTCATCTGCATGTCTGCTGGAGACACTGCTAACGCGAGGGATGCGGAGTAGTCATACAGCGCTATCTTCAAACACAACTTTCTGAGCAATGTTGTAAGACCCATTCAGAAAGTAACCCTCTAGGCGGCACCCCAGTCGCTGGGGATGCAAACTTGAAACCCAGGCGCAAAAGCTTCCGTCAGAGCGGGCCTTTAGGACCTTTTCAAGCCAGATCTCCTCTTCGGCCTCGTGTAGTAAGTCAAGACGTTTATCATAGTCCATAATTGAACAGGAGTAGCATGGTAAGTGGGATATAAACAGTAGCAAGGGCTAGGGCGGCGCGCGTTTTATTGACCCGGTAACGTGATTTTTCACCGCCGATTTCGGTACTACCTAATGGTATGTATGTATTATTTGTAGTAGATTTAAATAGGTATACCTAGGTATCTGGGCATTTGGGCATTACGCTTCTAAAAGAGGCTTACTAGCTGTGTTTTTGATAGTATCCTCATCAGGTATACTGGAGATGATCAAGATGTCTCTTGAACTAAATTTCCTAAAGGTTTCATCGTACAGGTATACGCGGTATATATGCAGCTAGCCCCGTAGCAGTATACCCTCTAGAAGCTTGCGTCGGACTGGAGACCAAGATAATTACCGGGAGATACAATTAACGCTCGGAGAGAGATTTCAGGATCGATAGGCAACACTTCTGTAGTTGGCGAAAAATGTAGATTTCTCAGAGAACCGAATTACCTAGCATAGAAAACAATGACCATTTACCTGTCAATCCGTCAGGTCAACAGGCTGTTGTACTGACTTCTTCCCCTGCTTCCTCTCCAAAGTGAGATCCATCATCATCTGTCTCACTAATGGCAGTGGCAGGGCTAGGTAAGTAGTTATATCACGCTTCCACCACGTGATGCAATCTCATCCATCAAGGTGTCACTTTTATTTTGCTAAGTCGCCATTCCAGATCCCAGGCTGCAAAATATCAAACTCGTCAAATATTTCTGATGGTACTTCCAACCGTGTGTGTGGGACCATGTTGAAATAGGGAGCGACGGTATTCTGGGATTGTGTTTCATTAATCGGCTGGTTAAAAGAAGCAAAAGCATCTGCGGCGAAATTAGAAGTGATCGGATCTGACAATTGCGTTGGGAAGACTGAATCGTCTAATGCAACATGTGGCTGTATTCTATCTTCCTCCTGTTTGTCCCGACGAGATGATGCTCGCATCATAAGTCGTGATAACGGTCGCCACAAAGGCTTGTTTTGTCTGAACGCGTGTATTTGCCATTCTTTGAAAATTTTAGACACTGACAACCACGCACGCTCCATTTCCAAGTTGTCCCGGCTGTTGCATAGTTCAGCCAGAACATAAGCAACGGCATACCAGGGAGTATGTGCTTGCAAATCCCATTTCCATCTTGTGACTCTGATATCAGTTTGAAAAAGGTGCGAGAGTTCAACCACTTCGATGGCTTTAAGCAGAATCTTGCTTTGTATGTTTTGTGGTAGCGATGCAATGCTTTTTGTTTTGTCCAATGGCTGGTAGATTATAAGCGAAAGTTTGGCGACAGCTGTGCTGACAAGTTTGCTGCAGGCCCATTGCAGGGGATTCGTTGTATCAAGATGGCGGACATAACGCTCATTGAGACGCCTATCAAGGTCATGGACAAGCGTTTGGCGCTCTTCAATTGTCTGTAAGGCAGGGCAGGGACTCCCTGGGAGATAGTAGGTCAATCGGCGCGTGGCCAAAGCGACTTCACATTGAAGAAGAAAATATGTCAAGCTAGTGTAGCCAGCAAGTTCGTAGGGCATATTCTTGAGGCCAGGGCGAATGTCCTCGTCGTTGATGTTCAACGGGATTTGGGTGTCGTAGAACACATCATGAATCATTGGGTCTGTGCCTTGATCTTCTGCAGTTTGAACATCCAGAATGCAGATACTCCACCATAGGCGACGGCGCATCTCGATTTCGAAAGGTTCTAGATCGAATGCGGAACCATCCCGATGTAAGCCCAGGCCTGTAGCTAGACGGATCACGATGGAAGTCATTGTCCATACAACCCGCATCTGCTCCAATGCACGCAAACTTTTCAGATAAAGGACAGCGGCCTGGATTACAATCAAGCTTTTAGAACTGGTGAGATCTGCTCTAACAAATGCCTGTTCAGTAGCAAATCTGAAGTGGCTCGTCACTGCTTCTTTCGTATCTCCAAGTTCAAAAACACATTGGTCGTCATTCATGCTCACGGAAGCTGAGAAGTAAATAGCAAATAGAAGACATTCAGAAGCGCTGTCCAGGGACCCAGGATCGAGGTGGGATCTATAGAAGACCTCTTTTACAGTTTCTGGGTGTAGGATCATAAGTAGCGGCGCTACATTGCGGTGATAGTTGTCCCATAGTCTCAACAGCTGCTCTGTCTGTGGATGATAGTTGGCCAACGTATGTGCCACAGAACTAAAGCCGAAGAGAAAACAGTCATAATGTTTATTGCCGTTGTGGCCATTATCCGGAGAGAGATATTCATCACTATGTGGAGATGAAGGTACCAAAAGATCGTGCAGTTCATCTATCTTGAACCAATGTTAGCAGCGGATACTGGAGCAAGGGCAGATAAATAGGAGCATACCTGGTCACTCAAACTCGCCCATAGCCGGTTGCTTATGTATCGAGAGGAACCATTGTCAACTATCAGCCGTCCAAACTCTTCTGGAGAACCATGCTTGTGTCGAGTTGCTCGGGGATCTGTGCCATCGAAAGGGCACTTCTCCATTACTGTGATTGTGTCTTCGCCAGCTGCATCCGATGGTGGGTTTGGTGTCTCCAGGTGTATAGGATGCCTGATATTTTTGACTACGTCTTCCAGCCGTTTTAGACGATTGATGACATCTATTTCACGCGGTTTGCTTGCCCTCTGGAATTTTCTTCCAGATGTGGGGAAGACACAAGCCATTCCTGTTTTGACACAGTTGGAGCATGGGTCCCTCCTATTGCACTTGACCTTCCTGCGGCGACATGTTACACAGCTCAGCTGCAGCAGCTCCGGTAATCGAGTCGATGGCGCCGCGAGGATTTGTTGCATCGTGCGTAATCCGTTGTTGTATTGGCTTGAGTCTCCACTGTATTCAACCATGTCGCGAAGCTCTCGTTGCGGTGGTGTCACTTGATCAAGCGTCGTCGTAGGTATTGAGGAAGAGTCACTGACTCTGTTGTGTGTGTAGATTGGAGTACCAGATCGTGGAATTGCAGCCATCTGTTGGGCTAGATAGGGTGTAAAGGGTGGAAAAGCCATGCCAATACTATGGCGATGAGAGGAGGAAACCCAAAAATTTTAAGACGAAGAGTGACTTCATTGCAGATTTGCCACGTGAAGAGTAGGTGGATGGAACTTCGGGTATTTGCCTGGGGAATTCCATGGCTCCAACGTGCAGTTACGTAACCGGGAGGCCCGGCTCTAACGGGGACGGCCCTGGTCCATCGTCTTATCTGATCTTCCCTATTGCGCTAGTTTCTTTATCAGATTGCATGAAAAACATCCATATGTGGGAGTTCTATTCTGCCTTTTTCACAAAATAAGTAAATTTGATAAACTGATCGTGCTTAATATATTCTATAGGTTCACTTGGAATATAGATTAAAACTTCGTTCAGTGGATACCACATTTCGTTCATACCCCTATTTCACATGGCTTTATGACTCGCCAACTCCCACCGATCGGTTTGGGAGGTACATCGCCTCCAGTGAATCAGGACTACTCAAATTTGATGCTTTTCAGGACTTCATGACAGTTTCACGAATTCTAGGTCTATTGCAAGTACTATGTAACGACATTATAAAAAGAAATAACATAAAATGAACAGTACGAGGAACACAGCATTAGGTGGTCTCAGTTGCTCTTTCCACTTGCCTAGAAGAGCGGTTCGAACCCCTTCCAGGTGTCCTTCGTGGCACTGGTCCCGATGGCTCGATAACTGCCCAGCCCTCCAAAATATGCTCTCACACCCACCGCCTTTCCAGGGATATTACCTCCAGTGAACCAGGAGGTTTTCAACTTGTTGAAGAGGCTCCCTTTGGCGGCGTCCTCACATACCTGATCCCATTCATCCGCTGATTCCTGGGTGGCTTCAACGATCGCGTGGGAGCCATGCCTTTCCCTAGCTTCCTCCGCTCGCTGGATAGCATGAGTAATAAACTCAACACTAGCTTCCACAGCTGGCACAACATTTCCGAATGCACCCTTCGGACCGTTCACTATGAACATGTTAGGGAATTCAGCGACGAAACTACCAAGGTAGGTCTTGGGGCCAGTCGCCCAGACATCCTTAAGCTCCCTGCCATCGCGACCCACGATGTTCACCCGAACAAGGTTGCCTTCTACTGCGTCAAAGCCGGTGGCGAGAACAAGTACATCAAGCTTATGCACGGTCCCGTCCTCGGTCCGCACGCCCTCAGGGATGATCTCTGCGATTGGGGTCTCCTTCAAGTCCACAATTGACACATTATCCCGGTTATATGTTTCGTAATAACCATCATTGGAGATTGGTCGTCGCGCACAGATCTCGTTAGGGATGAGTTTAGCTGCCTTTTTCGGGTCCTTCACAGTCTCGTAGATCTTCTTTCGAAGGAAATCGCACACCACTTCATTGGCTTTCTCGTTGGTGGTGATGTCACAGAAATGTTCAACCATGAAGCGCATCCCATTGCCATTGTTCCACAGGTCCTCCAGAAGCTGTTGGAGTCGCGCAGGATCCACAGAAAACAGTGGACGGTTTGACTCGACATATCCAAACCCAATCAGGGAGTTTTGGAGCTGCTTCCAAATCGTGTCGTAGTTCTCATTGACCCAGGCCCTGTACTCTGGTGTGACCATTCTGTCGTTGTTGGGCAGCGTGTACTGTGGGTGTCGAATAAATGCTGTCAAGGATTCAACATACGGGGCAATTTTGGTGATGATTTGAACACCACTTGCACCGCATCCCAAGACACCGACGCGCTTGTTCGTCATATCCAAGTCGTTCGGCCAATGGGATGTATGAGCGGCAATTCCTTTGAACATCGAGATCCCTGGAATGTCGGGAAGATTTGGCTTCGACAAGCTCCCCATTGCAGGAATAAAGTAGCGTGCTCTGAAGGTCTGTCCGGTACTGAGCTTAATCTCCCAGACATGAGACTCCTCTTTCCACACAGCCGACTGCATTTCGACGTTGAACTCCATGTACTTGCGGAGATCATGCCTCTTCGCGAAATGCCTCAGGTATTCGAGAATCTCAGGTTGTCGAAGATATCGGCGGTTCCAAGGGTACGTTTGCAAATCCTCTTTATCCCATGAAAAGCGATAGACAAAACTCTCTGTATCACTCAAGGCACCTGGATAGGTGTTCGTGAGCCATGTGCCACCGAGATCCGGGAGAGAGTCAATAATCTTGATAGAGAGCCCAAGGTTGCGCAGTGCATAGGCCTGGCCGATGCCACCAAAACCTGCACCAACGATGAAAACATCGACTTGTTGTTCCTGAGGTTTCATGATCTCGGAAGAAGATTGAAAGATATATGTATTTTGTCGGATATTGTACACAGCCAGGACGCATCCTGTATTTAAATACCCATTTCTATAACAATCTGATTCATACATCATGTACAAGTTCAGCATTGAGATCTATGTAGATGTCTTGGCCGTACCCACAACCTCGGACTTATCGCTTTCGGACTTTCGTTCCCTAGTCCGAGCCGACAACCACTTTTGTGTTGGAACATAGCGAAGGCCCACACCGAATAGTGGACTAGGAGAACACTGAATAAGGAGAAGCATATCTAGACTACGGGAAGTGAGCGTAATCCATTTGTTTTCACGCGAGGTATACGTCACATATACTGCCGGGGTCTCACTGATACACAAGTATCATTGATCGCTGTAAAAGGTCCACTAAGTAAAGTGCAATTTGCATATATCTGTTTTTCTAAGGGAATAGTCTGGTGGGATTGAGCGTAAGGGATTTCACATAGTCATCTAATACCAACTTGTCGATCATCTCACCTTAACTAGCTGTCGCCTTCGGCCTACTCGGACTTCGGACTCCGGGCCCACTTTGGTATGCCGTTCTTGCAGCCCCTATCATACAAAAAAAAAAGACAAAGAAAAGATTATGAGATCCTCTCATTGCTCGTCGCAGCAAACTTATTACCGCCTTATTCTTCGGATTAGATACAGCTTAACTAGTTATTTGTTCCTGGAGACGCGAGTCCCGCTTAACGTGAAAACGTGCGACCCCATCGTTCGCCAGTTGTGCGACAAGCCCATACTCCCAATCAAGATACCCTTGCATATCCTTGCGAGCATTGCTTGTTCCTTCGTACGGCCTTTTATACACGTCAATTGGCTGCGACAGCCACCGCGATTCGGTCTCGAGGGGATGGCCGGCAGCTACCCAGGCCGTCGTCCCTCCCACCAAGTAATAAACTTCTCGCGCGACTGAATTGCGCGCCTCGTCAATATTTATCGAGGCAAGGTCACCATCTGGCGAGGTGAGCACGATAGGGCCGTCGCCGTCGACAGCTCTCAAATCTCGGGTAAGTTCGGGCCCAGACGCAAACCATGCGCCCGGAATGTGGCCTTGGCGATAGGACGGGCTACGGGCGAGATCGATCACTGTAGGCCCTGTGGTATTTTGAAGGTCATTGATTGTGATAGCGCCACTCTTTGGAGGATAGAACGAAGGAATTTTAGGCAACAAAAGTCCATTAGGCACGAGGGATCGCTGTTCAAAGACATACACCTCCCATCCGAGCTGTAAGAGCCAGCTGGCTGTCATTCGTGCTCGCACACCATCCGTATCATATAAAACAATGCGAGCTCCTCGAACGCCGACCCATTCATCGGTGGCTTGTACCAATTGGCCACCAGGAGCATTGGAGAAGCCGGCTGGGTGGCCAAGGGCGTACTCCTCCGGATCTCTCACGTCTAGAAGGTACAGTGTTCGAACTTCTGACTCGGCAGCAAATTGAGCGAGCTGCTCGCCATCAATACAAGAGACGCCGACGTGATTCGCCCACGATTCAGCGTATTTCCGTGCCTTTTCCGATGCCTCACCCGAAGGCCGTGGAACCCGCTCTGTCTTTTCAGTCTCCAGTTCCAACCCCTCCAATGTCCACCCGATAGTCCCATTTCGAAGTGCAACTACTTTATTCGGGATTCCAGAATTGATCAAAGATTGGGTCCCAACAATACTCCGCGTTCGACCTGCACAGTTAACGATGACTGTGGTTTCCGGAGATGGTACAGCCTCGAAAAAGCGATACAAAAGTTCTCCCCCTGGACAGCTGCGGCCACGGGGAATGCTCATAGTATTATACTCCTCAAAACGTCTGGCATCCAAAACAACAATATCACCATCACGATTGAGAACATCATTGATCTCCCGCGCAGATAAAGATGGGGTGTGGTTGATGGATTCGACGAGCTCGCCAAACGCCTTAGATGGCACATTAACATCGCGATAGACTTCGCCAACAAGGGAGTAGCCGGAAAGCCCGCCTTTTAGAATAGAAACATCCCGATACCCCAGGGTTAATATCCGGGCAGTAGCCCGGTCTGCATAACCTTCACCATCGTCGTAGACAACAATCGGGGCGGACAATCGAGGAACTAGTGGAAGCAACTTCTTCTCGATTTCCGAGACTGGCACACTTAGTGCGAATAGAGGATGGGACTCGGAATAGGGGCCTTCTTCACGGACATCGAGGAGGGCAATTTCAAGGTTATTAACCCAATGCTGGCGCAAATCGCGTGCAGTTATAAATTTGGCCATTTTGCTGTTCTGGTCCTAGAATATGAATTCTCTGGTCATTTTGAGGGGGAAAGAATTATGGAAATAAGATAAATATTGGCAAAGCGAAACTGCACAAACTCTCGGGTGTTTTTTTTCTCGGAGGTTTTTAGACAAAGGAGAAACCCGCAAAGCACGATAGCTCCTTGATATTCAGAAACATATACTATCCTTGGGCTTTTATCATTTCCTACGTAGATGCATTGTCACATAATGAAGGATTGATGGATATCAACTTTTGCTCAACACGCTGCTTCTGTACCCCGCTCGGTTGACGCCATCCCAATGCAGGATGACCAATCCTGGAATTCCACCTGGAGATCAATCCCCGACCTCGGTCTTGTCTGGCTTGGACACATTCGACATAGTATGAATCCCAATCCACAGCGAAACTCGTGCGAAGCATGCCGTAAGCTGGGCCACTCTCCACCTAGGCAGTTTCCTGAATGTGTTACTAATGGAGAACAGGGTCACGGAAGCTCAGATGCTCAGGTGAAAAGAGCGGCTGCTCTCGCTGCCGTGGCTTAACATTGACTTGTAAATTCAAAGAGAAAGGAGTCCCTGGAAGGCCGAGAAAGCGCGTGCGACAGGAGCCAGACTGCGATTTGCCGAACGGAGAGGAGCGAATAGGATCGTCAACCTCCTCTCATTTCTCGTCCACTGTATCAGAGGCGACTTTACATCCTCATGATCCCGTCAATATGCCAATGGGTGCCGGTGAGTTCGACTCATTACCGTATGAGCTGTCTGGGAACTGCGGATTCCATTCCTCTCACTGGCAAATGCTTGGGAACGGCGATATTTGTTCCTTTCCTATAGAGTTGGTACAAGCATCACGTCAGACCGGATTGCACGGACCCGAGATACCACCAATATCATTAGACGCATACGTTTTTCCGATGTCGTTCTCACAGTCTTGTAAATGCGACGAAGAAGTTTCCGATCTAGTTCGGAACTTGAGCCGCGCGAATATGTCACACGATATTGTCCCGATGCTTCGCACAGGAGTGTTCCTCGCAGAGAAACTATTAGTCTGTTCTATGTGCTACGATGTGTCCAAACCGCCTCGATTGACGGTTCAAAATGTGCTCCTCATCGGTCAGCTCATGTTTGAAATAACATCCGGCTACCAAAAGTACCTCCACTGGCTGAATAAACACTGTACTGAGCTCGATGTCAGGAACGAGACGAGAACCGTCTATCTTGACTCTGGGCATGGAATCCCGTCAGAATTCAATTTGCAAATTAGCGGCGAGAAACTCAAAGACCTCGTTGTGCACGGCCTCCAGACGGATACCGAACGGCTGTTGGTGCTGGGCAAAAGGTTTGCGCAGCGACAACGCAGTCGCCATATGGCGGGCCATGAAGCTTGCCCCAGTTCTGAAGGTCATTGTCGGAGGAAGGAGGATGCTGTTGATCATGACCCGCTCGATCTCTGCCCACATGATCCGGTAGCGCGGAAGTTGGTGCCTTGTTTCCGTATCGTTGATGAGGTTCGCGGGATGATCAAGCAAGTTGCAGATGCCGTTGTATGACACCCGTATTTATGACTTGTTCTTTTAATCTTGGAAGGTATTTCTTGAAGGCCATGAGCGCTTGGCATGGTACATCGGTTGCCTACTTTGGTGGGCCCGGCCTCCCTTTTATGAATTTTTACGTATCAACAATAAGGAAACGGTGAAACAACATTCATTTAGTCACAGTTTTTATCTAGCTTCTACACATAGATTCTACACTGTGGCAACTATTCACTTTGGGCTTTCCACAGGACGAAGGCAATTGCCCAAGTCGGCAAAAGCATGAAGATGTGATTTCAACGTCCGCCTCCACAAGAGCAAGGGAAAGTTGCTTCTTGATAATATTTGCCTCCGCGTGGCGACCCAAAAGTTGAAGGCATTCGTGATAGCCATGCAGAGCCCAAACATTATTCGGGTGTTGATGGGCACGTTTGGGTGTTGGGGAGAGTCCCAAATCTTCCGCGTAAGCCTGTGCAGCTTGCTCAACTCTACACTGTTCCAATGAGAGAGCTGCATATGCATGCCGAGCTGGAAGCATCCACCCCCATGGCTCTGCGAAAGGCAGCTCATCTTCCAGGGTAATAGCCTCCCGTAACCTGCAGAATGCTTCATCATAATCGCCTCTTCTATACTCAATTTCGCCGTCCAGCATAGCAGACGCTACTTTGAGAATGTCGGTGATCTTGTTGGGGAAGTCGAGGCGTGTGGAGGGGACAAGCCTAGAAGCTAATTTGAAAAGTTCTCGCTCCTTGTCGGCTTTTTCAAGCTCAGATGTGGCTGCATACGCGATAGCCTTTCCATAGTGTCTCATAACATTTGTGACACAATAAAGATGCTTGTCTTCCAGTGGTTCGAGTTTCTTGAGCTCTTCCCACATTCCAAAGCGAATAAACACATGAACTCTAACAGCCTTGAAGAATTCCATCCAGTTTGCAAGCGCAGGTGTTTCGACCCGAAGAATCTCTTCTGTAATAGTCGCCTCCATTCTATTTGTCGCTGATAATGCTGCCTTTGATTTCCCACCAAGCATCGCGGCATAGATGAGGGAGTGATAGTCGTGTAGACGGTAGTAGCTGTAGAATGTCAAGCCGCCATTCTTTTCAAAGTATCTGTCATCTGCGACGGTCGCTTTCAGATTGTATTCCACTGCGCGACGATAATCTCCCACAAGAACATCGATATGGGCAGGCATGTGGAAGGTGTGACCTGTATCGGGAAACATTTCGCGGATCATCTCTGCTGCCGGCAAAGCAGCCTCGGGAGTCGCCGACATTTCCATCAGGTGGATATACATATGCGCGGGACCTGGATGTAGTTCGACCTTCGGCATCTTCAAGGCCCGATCGAGCAGATCTTTCACTTCGAACACTGGGGAAGATGGTATCGGAAGCCCCGTGGAGGCGTCGTATAACTTTCGTGGAGCACAATTCATCAATGCATCGGCGAAGAGTGTGAGAATGTCGAAATCTTCGCGTCCGAAACTCGCATATACCTCTCTCATAGAGTCGGCGTACGCTCGGCTACATCCGGCAAGATCCCTACCTGCATCATCATTGGGGTAACGCTTTGTGAGAGCCTTGATAAGCGCTTGCTCCCAATCTGATGCATTGTTTGCCCGCCTCAGCGCTTCTTGAGAAAATATATAACACTGATTAATCGCATTGAGCTTATCTCTTTCGTCGAACAACGCCCATGTTTTGTTGTAATTGGAGCCTGAGCAGAAAGATATCCCCCAATAGGCCATGGCGCAGTTCTCGTCGTGCGCGATTGCCTGCTTGTAACAGGCAATTGCTTCATCATGATTAAAGCAATATGTCCAGACAAGCGCTCTGTCGAACCATATCTGGGCTTCTTGGGAATTGGTACTGACTTTGCGAGTCAGTGTTCCCAGATCAAAGTAGGGATCGCTCGAAGCTCTTGGCGGTTGCGCGTCAAAGGAGTTCATATCCAAATCTTGATGAGCCGAGTACCTGTACGTCAGAACCCTTTCGAATAAGGAATAACCTTGAATCTAAAAGTACACATGAAGAAGTTCCCACAAATTTTGAGGGGTATGTATGGAGTCGGAGGGTTTTTCTTAGCGGAGAGATCGCTTGATTTTGATTCGACCCTCGGACCTTTTGGTAAGTGCATGGCTCGGAGTATTTATTGAGTCTTGGGCTAACTAACATCGCGAACTTCATTTCTTCTAGCTCCACGTCTTGTGTGTTTTATTTACTGGACTTTTGTCATGAAGGAGTTGGGCTTGGTCTATGATCTAGAGCCTATATACAGGGTGTCCCGAAATTTATCTAGGCTTCTCAATAGCGCTTTCCTTAATGACTCTTCAAGTCATTGTCCACAACATCTTCCAAAATTATCTCTCCTCTTTTTTCCGCCGCAATTTTAGCTAGCTTGAGTCGCCTTGTATCACGCTCCGTATCCCAAGTCACCCACCACGTCACCAGCGTCAAGATCGCGCAAATACCCACAAGACCCATGGCCACAGAGAATGGCACTGTGTAGTGTGGTGCATACATGCTTTGAAATAACTGAGGGCCGATGGCACCTCCAATTTGGCCATAGCTGTTGACGAATCCAATAGAGAAGGCGGATCCCGTAGCCCGGGAAGTAGTTTGTACGCGCCATGGCCTATCATCACGTTGTGAGCTATACACTTTTGATTGGGTTAGGACATAGAAAACTCACCACATAACAGGATACCATCCTGCAGTCAAGGCATTGCCGATCAATGTCACCGCGTAGATTGCACCATTACTCGGATAGGCAACAAAAACGCCGTAACAGATTATAATGATGAGAAGGAATGAAAGTGGGTATAATGGCCGGGGTATCCGGCTGCGATCTGCTGTGATACCTGTAGCCGCAATGAAGAGGAGACCGCAGACCGTAATAGGGATATTGAGGAGTTGGGCTTGAGCAATGCTCCTGAGAGACTGTCAGCAATTCTCTTTGAGGTAATCATTGCCTTTACAACTAAAGGCGGAACTTACGTGTAACCGAGGTTGGCAATGACTGTTGATTGATAAAAAGTGACGCCGTTGGTTCCAACAGTAAAGGTAGCCCAGATAAACGTGAACAGCCACAGTCTCCGATCTTTCAGGGACTCGATAACTTCACGTAGCTGAAAGTTTTGCTCATTTGCACGAGGAGCATTAGACGGCAGTCGAGCCTGAATAAATTTCTTCTCCCTTTCAGTCAACCATTTGGCTGTCTCAGGGACTATTGAATTTTCTTATATTAGCGACTGGTGTTTTGATGACGAAAAGAAGGCCCCTTACAGTCAGGGAGCAGGAACCAAATCACAGCTCCAAAAATAACAGTTGCAATACCTTCTGTAAGGAACAACCTAGAACAATCCAACTTGTTAGCAAGTATTCGAAAATAGGAGTGCATCAAGGATCGGGCTACCATTGCCATCCGGAAAGCCCGCCTGCGCCAGATGCATTATCAAACGCATAGGCAAGAAGGCCACCGAAGATACCCGAAACATTTCCACAAATATCTTTGAATCATGAGTCAGTAACATTTCAAGCAGCGTAAGACAATTTGGGAGTAAATCGTGGGAAACTTACAGAAATAGAGTAGTCTCAAAGACATCTCGTCCGGGCGATACCAGTAAGTCATTTGGAGAATGACACCCGGAAACTGTCCAGCCTCGGCCTATTGCGTTGTCAGCTTACTTCGCCGGTAAATAAGTTTATGTGTAAATGTCTTCTGAAAATCATGAGACCTATTAGGCCGGAAACGTACCACACCCAGCAAGAACCGTGTCGTATATAAACCGCCCTTATTCTTCACAGCAGCATTGCACATAAGAGCGATGCCCCAGCTGATCATTATCCTCGACTGCCACTTTGAAGGAGAGAACCTCTTCAGCAGTAAATTTGAGGGTGCTTCTAACAAAATATATGGGACCTGCCAGGGCACGTTCATGATTAGTGACATGTCGCGGGGCCTGGGTCAAGACTTGGTCAAACTTGCATAGTAAAGAACAGTCACGAGATTGTACTCGTTAGATGTGATTCCGAGTTGTGTCATGATGTTCTGATCCGTTCCTTTGTTCATGATTCGAGCATTGGATGCCTGCAAGACTGTAAGTTATCATGTAACACATGGATATCTTTGATGGGATGGCTCCAAATACACACGTTGTTGCTGTCCAGATTTTTGAACATAAAGATAAGTGAACAAAGCGTCATCAATCGCCAGTCAATCTTGCGTAGTAGCTTTTTCTCTTCTTCTGCTGTAAGCAGTGTCCTACCACTCATAAGCTCCGGATCGTAACCGTCGATGTTTTGCTGGTTCGATGATGTCGGTGCAAAATCTTCACCACGTCTGGCAAAATGAAGCTCATTATTGGCATCGCTGCCGCTAGTTGAAGAAATATCAGTGGCCGTGGTCCTGCCCAGGTCTTTGGATGAAGTGCGCCCGTTTTCTTTGTCTGCCATCGTCACAATGTTACTTTCGACAGTACAAAGCTGAGAAAATTACCGCTGGTAGTCCCAGTTAAACGTGAGCAGTTATTACTAGCTATCTATATCTTTCCTTTATCAGACTGGAAACCCTCCGAGAGTATTAAGCTTAGACCAAGCTCAAAAGCCAGACAACAGAAATTGTATCATAGTCCAAAAGTATTGCAAATGCTACGGCCTAGGCCACACTATCAAGATGGTAAATCGAAAATAGTGTCGATGGGATTTTGATCTAGACGGAGACATTTTATTCGATTACTGTTAGAATCAATTTGCTATTTTCCGTCAATGATGCGGGGATTCGGGATCGTCGTGTAATTAATGGATTCTCATTATATTTCCTGGAGAAGTGCGTTGCCAGACTATGTTGTAGGGTTTTTCAATATTATACCGTTAACTCCTACGAACGGAGTGTTGAATTTGTGATTTAGTCATGGCACAGTTCCCGATCACGCAAACGGAGGATATCATGATGAGATCTGAAATATATGTGGCGCAAAGCGGAGGAAGCGGAGGTCCACTTGCACGCGCATCGACAATCTTACTGACCTTGTATATCAACCCCATGAGCTATTAGTGGAATGGAGCTAGAAATTGCCCGATTGGAATAAATTCAAGAGAACAAAGGTCAACCGCAAATATACTGCGAAGGCAAGGATATTGCGATCTTGATAAACCACCCCATCTCCCAGATATAATGCAATGCAATTCCTACCATTGTCTCCATAACACGAACACCTTGGCCAAATCGTTGTGATTCTATTCATATTTGTCTTATATTTTCTTCTGATATTTTTTCTAAGCTATGGCAGCGATTGCTCAATCACCAGCCTCGGTTCCTACAGGATATGATATCCCGACTTACAACCAGATCCCAGAGACTTCTTTTGATCGTAAGACTTTTGTGTCCTCATTCATGCTCTACTTTGAAGTCCAAGATTAGTGAGACCTAGACCTGAGACGCCATGGCTAATGTGTGTTTTGTACGTAGTGGACTGGGCGGACCTCGCCACCTTGGATCTGTCTCTGTTTGACCAACCCGGTGGTAAAGAGCAATTAGCCAAGCAGCTCTTCAAGGCTATACAGAATATAGGTCAGTGCTATATGTATAATCAAGCTCTGTTTTCTATGCTTGTAATACTTATCTGACTTTAGGCTTCTTTTATATTACCAACTTCGGTCTCTCACAGGAAGATGTTGATCGCCAATTCTCTATTGGCAAGGAGATATTTAAGCTGCCAATAGATGAAAAGCTCAAGTTTCGTGCGGAGCTTGAGAAAGGTGGCTACAATGGCTACAAGCCAATGGGTCTCCGGGTAAGTTGAAACCCAATAATATATGGCGAAAAGCAATGGTCTCTAATATTGTACCTTAGGAAATCATTCCGGGTGTTTATGACAACACAGAAATCTACAACATCCCGAAATTCATCCCGGCTCTCGAAATTCCCCAACCTGGTATTGTGAATCACAATCGCCCCATCATCGAGGGCTTCGCACGCCATATTCATGACCAAATTGCGAGCAAGCTTCTTACGCTCTTCGCCATTATCCTCGAGCTACCTGAAGACTATTTTCTAAAGGTGCATCGCTATGAGGAGAAGAGCGATTGCCACCTACGGTACATGAAGTACCATCAGCGTACAGATGAAGAAAATGAGAAGGCCGGCGGGATTTGGTCCAAAGGCCATACCGACTTTGGCAGCTTGACCTTGCTATTCCGCCAACCCGTTGCCGCGCTGCAGGTTCGCACACCGGAGGGCGAGTGGAAGTGGGTAAAGCCGTATCCCGGGAGCATCACGGTAAATCTTGCGGATTCGCTCCATTTTCTCACCAATGGCTTCCTCAAAAGCAGTATTCACCGAGTCGTTGCACCACCGCCGGATCAGAGGAATGTAGACCGCCTAGGTGTTTTGTACTTTGTTCGACCGGAGGATAGCCTCGAGCTGCGCCCGGTCGTGAGTGAAGTTTTGAATCGCTTGGGATATGATCGGACGACTGATAATAGTGCGGTTGGTATCACTGCTGGTGAGTGGGTGAAGGCGAGAGTGGCCAAGGGAGTTGACAGAGGTGTGGCTCGGAGTGAAGTCGGGGATCAGCCTATCATTGGAGGTGTAGTAGCAAAGTATTATGATTAGAGTCTACATATTGATGGTCTTTTTGCCCAGGTGGCGTCTTAGTATATTAGTTTTTTTTTTCTTTTCATATGAGTCGCGGCTTCCTCGACAGTCTCGGCCTTTGGAGGAAAGAGGCGGCTTGGGCCCAAAACATTTTCTTCCGTGTGCTTCTCTCCTTCAATCTTCTCAAGTCATACTTACACATTATCCAATATCATCCGAATTCGAAGAAGTATTCTGAGATTTGTTTTAGCAATGGCCACCTCTATTTCCTCATAGTTATATGAATGCAAGGTTTTGCTTTTTCGGGGTGATTTATTATCCCCTCATACAAGGAACCACCCAGGCAAGTTGAAATATTGCCCTACGGGCAGAGCCTTCCCAATTATCAGCTCAATGATTCATACAAGGATAGAAATTTATCTTCAGATATGAATTATAAGAAATCAACCTATCCTCTTCTTCCTCTAGCATATCCGCAAAGCACACCAGTGTTTCAAGTACAAATCAAGTGCAGCTTGTGCAGTGCGGATTTCCCCTATCCAACAACCTAGTATGATTTCTCCTCTGAATAGGTTAGATACATCCGGAAAATTCTGGGTTTTGTACAGTGCTTCAATCTCATGATCCACCAAATGTTGTCGTCGGATTTGAGCTTTGATGATATCCGGATCTTCCGATTTGGGTCCAGAGAGTTCGCTGTATGGAGCCTCACCAGCAACTAGCTCGTAGAGAGTAGATCCTAGAGCAAAAATATCGGATATTTCGGTGTTAGGAAGTTCATAATCTCGTGGCAAGCAGTGTGATGCTTTTTCGTAGCCCAGTGATATATGACCAGGGCATTGCGAAGAGTTAAAATCACCAAGTCGTAGATCCAAATTGTCGTCAATGAAAAACTGCCGCAGGGCGAGATCAGAATGGATAATGCCATAACTATGAATAACGATAACAGCTTCCAAGATCTGCTGGTACCATTTAGATCGAAGCTCCGGGCTGATCGAGTTCTCCTGGCAATATTTCACAAGGTCACCATATGGGTAGTATTTAATGTCAATGTAGTCGGATATGCCCCTTGATAGCCATTCAGCAATCCGTGCATGAGTACCGAGAATGCCATATATCATAGCTTCACGGATTATAGGTCGCCTGTCTTCTTCACTCTGGCTACGAGGAATTTTCCTGATAATTTTATCATCCAGAAGATACACTTCAGCGAAAATTCCAATGATCAAGAGCTTGTGGTTATCCGGGCGTTGAGAGGCTCGTCGAATAGTAATGTTCGGTGGAATATGTTCGGATGATTGGGCATCAACCTAAAGTATAGGATTAGCGAGAGTCACCAAAGATTGCAAATTCCACCCACAGAATTTAAACGCTGCTCTTCATCATTCTGATGCTGCTGGTCTCCTTTTGGTGTAGTCGAAGCAAAAGCAATGAAGAGGTGTCGGAGTGGCCAGAGAATGAAGCTCGATATATTCGAGGCGAAGTGCCAAACTGTGCGCCAAAAAGACCATTCAAACCAGTGCAATGTGATTTTCATAGTGTAGGAAGGAGAAAACAATACATTCGGGAAAGGGGATGGAGAGAAATATAAATATGATCTGTCGTGTTATCAGTACAAGGAGCGTAACAGAGGGTATAGACCAAAGAGAGGCCTGAGTGTTCCGAGAGTACAGAAACCAAGGATGAAGACCCATCTGCTGATTATCAACCTTGTTCATTTAAATATTGAAGAGGGAAATGCTCAAGGCTGCGTGCTCTCAGACACGGGTCAATTCAGCATTCGCAATTCAGCACCCAACTAGCATACAAAGAGAACTAGGGGTACTCCCCAAGGAGTCAATTCAGAGAGATTTATGTGTATTCTCAATCTGTGCCTAGATATGACCCCACTAATACACAGCCATCTACATCATAGTTAGACTGAAAGTTCTGATTAATATATCTTTGAGAGTAACCTGAATAATGATGATATTCGTAAACCCATTTGCTAGCTTACGCTCACGGTTCTCAAAATTTCAAACATGGCTAATCGATATTTCAGCGCTGGTACGTAAAGTAATTCTATACAGTAAGAAATCAAACAACTGCCAAATTCGATACATCATGATGAATCAAGCAAAAATGAGATCTTGTCGGCCTGTTAAACTCTAGAAAGAGTAACGCGCAGTGCCCGGGGGGATAGGCTCGTAGCATCCCCATCATGATCCAATGCGAACTCGAACTCTGGGAGACCCACGTTGCCATACACCATGGAGTCAAGCAGAATCCACGAAAAGCAGGACCCAACAAGAGGCCCAGCATCTGATGGCATAGCAAGAGTATAGATAACAGCCAAGAAGGATATCCGCCCTGGGGTCTCGAGGCCACTAGGCTGCAGACGAATGCTTATCCCTGAGCGATCTGTTACTCCTTGCAAACTCATCAAAGTCTCGATCATGTCAACCGAGTTGCTGATCCATGCTGAGACTACCAAGCCAGCCCCGTCATCGGCTGTGATGGTGATTGACGAATTGGAGGAGTCATTCGTCAAGGCATATGTACCCCCGAAGCGTGCAAGAGCTTGATTTCTGGCGACGTCATCAAGTGCGGGAAGCATAATATCGGAAACCATCTCAGTGATTGTCGATGTCATCATGTGAGAGTTCCCACCGGCAACTAAGACCGTGATTCCGGCATTGTGATCTGGTGAAAGACCCATGGAACTGGAGTACAGTCCGATGTCCCCAGATTTAACGTACAAGTCCACTCGACGAGGTATCAAAAAGGTATAGATCTCCCAGGGAGCGCCCACGGAATTTTGCAAGGATGATGTGTGTGTTATCGGCTTCAGCCACCGTCTAGTCACGGCAGGGTCAACTAGACTACTAGAAAGAACGGCACGGCCAAATGTGGCCATATCTTTTGCGGAAGAGAATATCCCTCCAGCACTAGCAATTTGTGAGTTAGCTATGTATACATCGAACAGTCCATTAGCACTCACGGGGCTTCTTCGCCGATTTCATAACCAAACCAACTGAAAGTCTCATTGTAGGGAATCACTGCCAAGCTGGGGTCTGGGACTTGAAGACAGGACCGAGTCAAGTTAAGGGGCTTGATGAGACGGTCCATCAATATATCTTCATAGTCGCCTTTTGCGATTGACTCTAGTGCATAGCCCAAAATTTGATATCCTGCGTTCGAGTATATCGGTGTCTGTGAGGTCGAAGTCAAGGGATCTAACAAACCAAATTAGTGTTATGTCCAGTTTCAGCGGAATCACTCTACTCACGCGTTTTTAAAATACCACGGAAAAATTCTTGAAAAGATTTCTCCTGTCAGCCAAACAACTCGAGCGATAATTTAGGCAGACACAATTGACTTACCTTTCCTATCACAAGGATAATCACTCCCACAGGTCAGTTGCTCCTTTTCTGGAAGTGGGGGGAACCCCAGGGTTTGGAGAAGATCTGACTTGAATCCAAGATCTCCAAATGCATCTAGAACCCAAGTTTAGTTTCTTTTTCACATTGTGCGCTCGGGTTTTGATCATCATACAGTCTCTTGCAAGGCCAGCTTGGTGACTAGCTAGCTCACCAATAGTCACATCGCCCCATTGCAAATAATTGATTTTATCCTTTGCTTGTTTTGGCCTGTACTTTGTTTGCAGCTCAGGCACGTATTTCGAAATGGGCTCATGGAAGTACCGTGTTCCTTCCAAAGTCATGAAAAGAAACATGGTCCACAGCTTTGATATGCTACCAATGCGGAACATGGTATCCTCGTCTACCTTTTGAACCCCCACAGATCCAAACTTAACTGGATCATCTGTGTGGTAGAACTGGAATGCCGATTCTTCCTCTTCACTGCTATAGACCTGCGCTGCAAACGATATAGAAGGTAGGCTGCCATCCTCGATGGCTTTATTGAGCTTTGAAGTCAACTCCTCGGCTTTGCTGATAAAAATGGGATCCTTTGACAGAGCAGTAGGGGCAGGAAATGCCGGTCCCAGAAGAGGACATCCTGTTGTCTTGGTGGCTTTGGCAGAGAGGGCTAGTGCCGATAAAGTCCACAGCAAGCGCATGATGAATAGTAATCAATAGATTGGCTGATGAACAGATGTAGAGTCCTGATCCAACTGTTTTGAAGGGAAATGGTTCCATATTTGTAGGTCCCATCCTGGATTGCGGATGGAAAAAGCGGACATGAGCGATTTCCCATTTGCGGCCAAGGAATGTCTCGGGTTGCACGCACTCGGGCAATCATAGTTTCGAGTCTGAAGATGGAGTCAAACTCAAGTTAATTGAACACTTGTAGATTGGCATAACCACATACGATCAAATGCAGAGAGTGCGACAGCCCTAATATCGGAAACAAAGAGCAGGGCTTAATGAGCCCCACATAATTCATCTGAGCACTGTCCCGATATGAAACAATCCTTGCCATCCTAACCGCCCCAGCCATCCGAGCCGACGATTGATGTGTAGATGATTCTCACCGCTCGGTTAGAGGTTTTTTTTTCGCTGCGAGATACACATGATAGCTTGAAGCTAGCTTAGTTGCATGAGCTGATCTGTTGTTGCTCCGTCGTTGGTCTATCGTTTGTCGGACTTCTGTTTAACCGAGCCTAGTGACCTTGGCAGATGAGAGTTCTTTGTTTGACCCTGGTCAAAGGATGTTCCAAGAGACTGAATGGAAAAGTCAAATTTCCTCCAATGGTATCTGACAGGGAAAAGCGAGGTCAAGACCATACATACATAGCAACTGTGATATCTCACAAATTGACCTACTTTGTTCGAAAGAATATAATCAATCATGCTTTGTTTTGTACGGTTTCTTTATTTCCTTTGTTGTCCTTTACTTATCACATAGGTTTGTTGGTTTGGTTTGTTTGATTGGTTCCATTGGAGTTTGCTATGTTTGCTACGCATGCTACGTCACATCTCCTCAGTGCCAGGGGTTACCTATATTTCCCTCGCTTCTCTAACTTGTATCCAGCTTTTGTACAGTTCTCCATAACCACAGTTGAATCTCTATTCTTACTTAGAATAACTAAAAGTATATGAGTAAAAAAGAAAAAAAAAAGGGGCTCAGCCGGGAATCGAACCCGGGACCTCGTCTATGTTGGTGATTTGAAACCAGAGATTTCTCCCGAAAGACGAATTATCCCACTAAACCACTGAGCCGCATAGCGGTTATGCTGTCATATTTGATACAATCAGGAGACCACCTACATGGGTAATTCACTCAACCCTGTAACTATACGAAGTATGCAGGTTGGTATTTCATGTGGGCTACCATGAAATGTCAACCTGCATATTCCTGCATGTTCCCGACCTAATCTCCAAGAATTTATCCTGTAGGTTCCCCTAAATTTGCATGTATTGGTTCGCAGATCCCCTTCGGGTTTTCACGGGGAGGCAAGTTGAATTTTCTCAAAATTTATTCTACAGATAAAAGGATCCTAGTCAAACTGTCCTAATTTGATGATAACACCAATGAAGAAAATCCCTCAATATATCTAAAGCGAACGATTGCTCTTCAAAGCACCAGGGAAGTCATCTCGAAGAGCGTCCCATAACGGCTTCCCTCCCATCTGAAGATCTTGGAATGCCGGACAAGTAAGGTTGAGCAAAGGCACAGCAAGGATATTAGTGACAAACTCCAACGGCTTAGCAATGGTCGAGTATATCCCAGCAAGCGCGTTGGGACTGGCGAACTTCAGCACCTCAGTCACAAAGCACAGTAAGTTGTTATCCTTCAGCAGGCCAGCCAAATTCAAGACACCACCTGTCAGATCTCCTAGATCAACTCCTGCAAAGCTGTCTACTTCACCCATATTCCCTCCAATGCTATATTAAAATCACTGTTATACACGGATCAATGTGGGAGACTGGCACGGTCTCTTACCTTCCAAGCTCCGGATATCTCAATATGAATCCAATGATATCCAGATTGAGTGAGATAAGTCCGTAGTCCACAGGGGTCTTATACCAATTCTTAGGAATCCTTTCCCACCCTTCTCGGTAGGTCAAGTTATGTTCCGGCCCGTAAATGCCATAGAAATTACGGAGATGGCTCTTAGCTAGGATAGGATTAGCAAATCTCGCATAACCAGCCGAATTTAACCATCTCTTATATCAACTTACTCAATGTGCCCTCTGGGTTTTCTCGCGAGTGGTTTCGGAACAGCCGACCTGCGAAAATATAACCGGCGTTGCGCGCAATGAGCCCCGTCACGGGTCCATAATAGAAATCAGGGTTTGTATGGATACTCTGCTCCATACGGATCTTTGCACGTTCAGCCATAAGACTCATATCATAAGTGCCGTCGGAAGACATATTATACCAAGTCATGAACTTGTCCATGTTCAGCGTCCAGCTGTTGCCTGTAACGTCGAGATCGTCACGCGTGTTGGAGGAGTCGGCTTCGATAAAATTGTGCGAGCCAATCAGGCCTTGGGGTTCGCCTGCAGGTGATGTTAGCATTTCACAGATAATTGGAAGCAAGGGTATTCTAACCAAGGACGCCCCCCAAGTTATTCAGTAAGTTGTTAACACCAGTATCGGGACCCCCGATGGAGAAGCTGGGAGCGAGGGATATCACGTCCCCAGTCCAGACGGTGCCCATAATCGCAAGGATGGTAGCCAGATCAACACCCATACCATACACTGCAGAACAGAGGTTAGTATATGCTGCATAGATGATTCGATGATGCAATTGTACCTTTGTTGATTGCTGCAATCACTTCTAAGAACTTCTCACGTTTAGATTAGGAGCTCCTGTTGGCCACGCTGGAATAACCTACCGAAACCACTCCACTCCGCGGAATATATCCATGATTTGCAAGTGCATTAAGGCCCGGACAGGGGCCTCGCTGGTCACCATTCTCGAAGTCCGGAGGTTGGAATGCATGTTTGCCGGTAACTAGAGTTATTTTGTTATAAATTGTGACAGTATGGGGGGATATTTGTAACATACTATCAACAGGGGATTTCATCAGACTGAAGAGAAACCGCTTTTCATGTTCCGTCTTTGGCTTGGATTGGTCCTGGACGTTGGCATATGGGCAAATTTTGTGCATTTTTTGATGTCCTGAGTGGCCATTGTGGCCGTTCATTGACCCCGGGAAAGCCAATACTATGGTAAGCAATGACAGTTGCCAGACCAGAAGGCCTGATGTGAAGATGCGCATGGTCAATAATGTGCTGGTTATCCTCAACTAGAAATTCCAGTTTCCACTTGGGATCGAAGAAATGATCATATAACGGGCGACTAAAGAACGCCACCTAAGAAGACTGGAATAATGCGTTCCTTAGATATCCTGCGACAATCATGTGCCTAGATAAATCTCCGAATGATACACATGCTGAAAAATAATGCTCCCCTGAATGGCTCCGTGTTAGCGCATGAGCCCACTGTGGAATATATGCAATTCTTGCCTAAAGGAGTAGTAGTAGTAAAGATGACTGGCAAGCCGTATGGTAGCTGTATTGCATAGAACACAGGTATATCGTAAATTAAAGCCCCGCTTCTTGCGGGCAATCAAGTACAATGCTCTGGATCCTTCTCTTGAAGGATTACATTGTTGATCCTTTTCAGTACCCCTGTAAAAATCTGCAAATAGCACGGTACAAGCCCCTTATCTCTGGATATTCATCTGTGCAGCTATACTGCAGGTGATTACAGATATATTTGTAGGTTGATGTTGATCAGGCCTGGTTGGGGAATGTTCGGACGCGCAGGCATGAATCTTAGCGCACGCCCTCGCGGTGAAGTCGAAGGTTAGCAACCGCCTCCGTATCGAAATTGAGCCCTAGTTCAATGACAGTGCCGATCATAGCACTGGGCTTTTAAACTATAGGTCGAAGGATATGTGTACATCATAATATCGAGGCGATCTTTTCCTCAGGACAGTAAGACTCAAGACCCACTTCGGATAATATTCGGATCTTCTCCACAGAGACTGAGCTACAATGGGCCAGGGCAGCCATTGTTCCGGAGACCGCTTGTAGCTCTTTCTGGAGACTAGTAGCTTCAATTATAGAAATGGAACGCAGAAACCCGTTCCGGGTGGGGTGAAGTTTCAAAGTCCCGACCTTGGAATGTAGATCAGCGGCTTATCAAGCTCTTTGGCTTGCTTTGTGGACGCTCAGGCCGGTTTTTTGTGGGCCCCTAGAACATCTAGAGCAGGGCCGAGAAGAACTGGGGAAATGCTCGTATACGTGCAGATCCTAATTTTCCAAATCAGCCACCATGTCGGGAGAGAGGAGCTTAGTTGACTTCTTGATGGATCCAGAAGGAGGTCATGGTGGCTGTATGGCTGAATGCAAGAGGTTGTACTTTTGTCATTTAGGTCAGAAACTGCTGAACCTGTGCATTTTTTAGGCCGCAATATGATGATTGCGAGGGTGTTAGAGCAGTTCTCGAACTATTGTCAATCATATCAATGACAGATCTGATGCCCGAGAACTTGGACAAGCACAAATGAGATTTGCAGCGAGGACAAACGCGGCGCTTGAACTGGCGGTCTTCGCGCGCTAACAATCCCAACAGGGGAGGCACATCAAACTATTCTATCCAGCCAAGAGATCGTCATGAATCACATAAAATTACTCCGTAGATTCTCCTGACTCGCCTGGTCAAAATCAGCTCAAGTCTTCTCTGTCAGTCTCTTGATCACGAATGCATCCTATTCTGCAATCCTCGCAATGCGTTTGTTCAATATACTAGCCATCGTGGCCGCCTTGTGCGCAACGACTGTCATAGCAGGAATGGAACAGTTGGCAGCCGTTTTACCCTCATGTGCGGTAGGTAGTGCAATTTTTCTGCCCCTCTTTTGGCGCGAACTAGTTAAAGCTGACCCTTTGAAGCTGGATTGTATGATGACTTCGGTGCCGCAATCGTCCTGCAAAGCAACCGACCAGATATGTCTATGCAATGATGCACATTACATAGCCGTTCTCCAAAAATGTGTTCTCACTAGTTGCACCATTCGAGAATCTTTAGGTGAGTCAATCATTTTATCTTTCATACTCACCGGTCACTGCTAACATACACAAGCTACAAAAAATGTCACCACGTCAACGTGCGGTGCCCCTATCCGGGATCGCACAAAGATTGTTTCCCATGCAGGAGTTGCAGGCGGAGTTATAGCTCTAATCGCATTTATTCTCCGGATGGTGGCTCGATTCAGGTGCTGTGGTGGCGTTTTTGGCGCAGATGACTGGACAATGATGCTGACGATGGTATATACAAATTTTCCCTTTGCTTGAAGCTGAATTTTCTTCTCACTAAAAGCTGACAGGCATTTCTCGTTCCACTCTCAGCACTCTCGGTTGTTTGTATGATTTCCTTTACAGCTGATTAAAACCATCTTCAATTAACTAACCGCTTTGTACAGTGGCCAATGCTGGTTTAGGAAAAGATATGTGGACTCTCCCTTTCGATAACATCACCCACATTCTCTATGTGAGTACCTCGAAACCCTTGTTTTATGGATTTTCCAAGACGAATTTGTCTAATGGCGCCAGATCTACTTTTGGGATGAATTGATCTATCTAAGCATTCTCCCGTTGACCAAAATATCGATTTGTTGTTTCTACCTTCGTATCTTCCCTGATCGGACGTTTCGGACAGCAACTTACGTGACAATTGCACTGAACGTTTGCTACTGGATTGCCTTTATATTGATCTCGGTCTTCCAGTGTCGACCTCTACCTGGAGCGTGGCACCGCTGGTATGAAGAGGAAAAATACAAATGCAACCATATCAACGCACAGGGCTGGGCAGCGGCAGCGCTGAACATGTTCCTTGATATACTTGTCATGGTACTTCCACTTCGTCAGCTGTACGGTCTGAACCTTTCCGTAAAACGGAAGTCATACGTAATTTGCATGTTTGGCTTGGGCATCTTGTGCGTTTCCCTATTCTAGTCTGTTCCACAATGTCTGTGATTAACTTATGAACTTAGTGTCACCCTTGTCAGCATCCTACGACTGAATTCACTCATTCACTTCGCCTCTACCACTAACCTAACCTGTGAGTGTTTCTTTTCCTCCTCCTTCCTCTTTCAACATGTCCATTTTCATTGACATCTGTAAGGGGATTATGTGACTGTTGGGTATTGGAGTACTATTGAATGTGACGTTGGCGTTATCTGTGCGTGTCTGCCTGCCATTCGATCGTTACTACGTCGTGTATCTCCCGGACTATTTGGCGATACCGCGCAGGCCAAATCAGCCTATGGCCTAAACTCTCATTCTCGCGGGACAGGATCTCAGTTTACACCTGTCCCTGTCCAGAGCAAGAATGGCGATCGCCAATTCTACCCACTTGATGACGTGGAGTCCTCTGATGAGACCCGGCTACACCACCCCCATCCGGTCTAGTTGAGGGCAAAAATGACTGAGTCTCTTCTTATATAGAGCAATAATGTTCATTTTCTTCATTTCCTTTTCTATCTTTGTGCCTATCTATTTATATCATCGGATTGCTAGATCCTGCCAAAACATCTTCCTCTCTAATATATATTCAACATAATGAGTAAATATATAACTGAATTCTAGTTATTAAAAAGCCCACGTTATATTTTTCTTCCCATATGAATTTAACACTATACATATAATATGAGAGGCAATTTCAGCGAGTTTTAATGAAACAGTAAAGAAGCAAAGTAGTGTTGCTACCTACATCGCCAGTTCCGCGGCAGCAATAAGGGGCTTCAGCCTTCAGGCCAAAGTACTTAGTATGCACTCCTTTACATCGGTTTTCACCGCAGAGTGGAGCAACTCCTGAGTAGCTCCAGCCTTTGGATCTCACTTCCAGTATGGATATCAGGTTCCAATCCACTTATTCTGTGTCCCCACCCAACCCCAAAACAGTAAACTGTGTCGTTATCACGAAAACAAAAAAAAAACAATACCTAAATAAAATTAGCTCCGCCGTTAGATTGGTGGCTGTTCGGAGGCTGTATGATCGGCATGTCAAACGGGATAGAGAGGACGCTAGGAGGTCGGCACGAGGGGCCTGGATTTCAGACATATTGATTGGCCGGCCAGTCCCACAAGCCAACAGTATGAATGTCTATCTCTATTTTGCCGAGATGCCACTGCATTCAGACCTAGCTCAATACTCCGTACGAGTCATGGCCATTCACAAGTACAGGGTTCATGGGAACGGTCCGTTACCAGGGCTGCATTGGTGTCGTATTTCAGGATGGATATACATGCGTGATACAGACTAATTTGGAAAGTGGAAGATTATGTCGATCACCTCCAGAAGCAAAATGAAGGAATATGCTAGCATGGCCAAAGATCGTACTATGGGTGCTCATCGTGCTTTTGCTCATACGCTTCTATAATAAAGCCAGGAGAACAGGTTTCTGGTCGTTCATCTATCGTCGCTCGCTTTTTTTGGGTTTTTGCTTGAACAGTTCTGTTTGACTTTTTGGGTTTGGAGTACATCTCCGTGCTTTCCCTTTTGCAATGCGGTTTTCTGCAGTAGTTGGGCTATTTTCCACTCTTTCGGTTGTCTTAGCCTCGTATGTACACCTCCAGTCCTCCGGTGTCAGCTTAGCTCTTGATTACACATGAGACTAATAGCATAATATAGTGATCATAGACCAGATCATCGATATCACGATGCACACAGGCGCTCTTCGGGTAACGATAATTCCACCACCAAGTATGATTATGTTGTTGTTGGCTCTGGTGCTGGAGGTGGCCCTGTAGCAGCACGGTTGGCCATTGCAGGATATAAAGTGCTTCTTCTAGAAGCCGGGGATGACCAGGGAAACGCGACCCAGCAAATTGTCCCTGCTCTGCAGCTCCAATCCACCGAATACGAGCCGATGAGATGGGATTATTTTGTGAACCACTACTCGAACTTGACTCGTCAGAAAGAAGACACCAAGATGACTTACCGGACACCTGCCGGTGATCTTCATGTTGGAGGCAATCCGCCCAATGGCTCCGAATCATTGGGGATTTTGTACCCTCGAGCGGGCACCTTAGGTGGATGCACTGCTCACAACGCCATGATGTGAGTCAAACATTCTCCTCGGTATCTGTCGGACGTGGCGATCATATTCTGACCAGTATCTTTATAGCACCATCTACCCATACGAGAATGACTGGGAGCAACTGGCCAGTCTCACTGGCAATGATTCATGGTCCGCCTCAAACATGCGACAATATTTCAAGAGACTAGAGCGCAACAGATATCTACCCAGCAGCTTGCTAGGCCACGGCTTTGACGGCTGGCTTACTACAAGTCTCACGGACTTGCGCCTCGTCATCGAAGATCAAAAGCTTTTGTCCTTGATCCTGGCCGGTGCGACCGCCGCGGGCCAAACACTGTTGGGCAAACTGATAACCACGGTCACGGGCCTTGCAGCAATTTTACTGCGTGACTTAAACAACCCCCTCCCCTCACGCGATTACGAAGAGGGTCCATATCAAGTTCCTCTTGCTGTGGATGTCCCTGAGTACAAGCGGACAGGCCCTCGAGAATTCGTCATGAAGACAGTCAATGCTGTGAACTCTGATGGTTCGCGGAAATACCACCTTGATATCCAGCTTAACACACTGGTAACCAAACTCCGCTTCGATACCACCGAAGCCAAGCCACGGGCTACCGGGGTTGACTACCTTCGGGGACAGAGTCTCTACCGTGCAGATCCCCGGGCTTCCCAGACAGCGAGTCATGGGACACCAGGTAGAGTTAGCGCTTCTCGTGAAGTGATCCTGTCTGCAGGCTCATTCAACACTCCCCAGCTGTTGAAGCTGAGTGGCATTGGCCCAAAGGAGGAGTTGTCCAAGCTTGGAATTTCAGCCCTTGTAGATCTCCCTGGCGTCGGTCGGAATCTGCAGGACCGGTATGAGATGGGCACAGTGGGCAAGTCACCCACTGATTTCGTCCTTACATCCAAGTGCACCTTTATGTATTCTCTTCCCGACCCCTGTTTGGAACAGTACGAAAACGACCCATTCTTCAAAGGCACTTACACCACCAACGGAATCGCCATTGCCATCATTCGCAAGTCGTCTGTCGCAGAGGATGAGCCCGACCTATTGATTTCAGGAGCACCCGTCAACTTTCCCGGCTATTACCCCAACTACTCTTACGAAGGTCTCAAAGATTCCCAGCACTGGACCTGGATCACATTAAAGTCACGTTCCCGCAACAACGCTGGCACAGTTGAGCTGCGCTCTACGGACCCACGTGATATGCCTCTTATCAATTTCCACTCGTTCGATGCGGGAGTGACCTCGGATGGTGCAGATGAGAAGGACCTACAGGCTGTGTATGAAGCAATGCAATTTTCCCGCACGATCTTTGATGACCTTATTCCTCTCGATGGCGGGTTTGAAGAGGTTTGGCCGGGACCTAATGTCACTACTGAGAGTGAGATGAAAGACTTCATTAAGCAAGAGGCATGGGGCCACCATGCCTGCTGCACTGCTGCTATTGGAGAAGATGGGGACCCTCAGGCTGTGTTAGATGCTGACTTCCGCGTTCGTGGGGTTGACGGACTGCGTGTTGTAGATGCTTCAGTCTTTCCTAATATTCCGGGGTATTATGTCGCTTTGCCCATTTATATGATCAGTGAGAAGGCTGCCGAAGTTATCATTGCTGATGCTGTATAATACTGATACTAGTCCACGTTGGTACCTTTTTTGCAATCTTTAAGTCTTGTTTTCTTTTACTTTTTGTGAATACATAATACAAAAATTATTTTCATTATATAATTTATTGATGCTATACAAGAATAGTCAGCCGCTTATGCCTTGTGATTCTTTTCGGCAGTTTCTTAAAAGTCTTTTTTTCTTTTTATATGTTTTGCTTCCCTTTCTCAGTTTATAGCTGGACGGTAGAAAAAGGCAAGAAAAAGCATAAAATGTGCAGATGAATTTTCTATGACAGTGTGTGTATGAGAGAGTGAGAGATGGGGGGAGGGGGAGGAGGGGGGTTTATACTGACAGGCGGGTACGTCGCGCCTTCTAAAACATAATTGTTAGGGTTCAGAGTTATCCCTCAGCGTTGGAAGTTATTCAAAGGAGGAAAGAGAGAAGAACCTTGGAAGATTAAAAAGTAACGACTGCTCCAACGTTGAACACTTGGCAGGTCATCTACCCAGGAAAACCAAGAATTTCTAATAGTAAAATATATGACTTCTATCTTCTATCGCTGGGAATAGTTCTAATAATTAAATAGTGACATCAGTCGAAAATTACTAATTTAATCAAATCATAAAGCTCATGCAGCTGTGCCCACGGCAATAGGCGCAGCTATAACAGGTTCAATCTCAAATCTCATCTGCGGTAAGGTCGCATTTGACCAAGTGACAATGCGAGTAATCTTCATTGTGCCCCTAGGAAATGACGAAAGGATAAGACAGGCAACGCCTTTACCCAACTTTGTACCGAGGAGCTCTTGGTATTCAGCACTACCGTGCTTAAATACCATACAGTCAACGTCTCTTGCCTCTGACCACTCAATACCAAACCTTCTAGGATAAAGTTCGTGGCGTATATATGGAGCTGTTTGATCATTACCGATATCAGTAAACAAAACATGCCTCAGAGTTAGCAAGTTGAAATCAAGCAAGTATTGAGCCCGAGCAATCTCATTCCAATGAGGACCATCTTCCCTAGAAAGTCTCTCCGCAACAAGCACACCACGAGCAACTCGATGTTCAAATTCGTTAGCGTCGAGCGAGTTTGGCCCCGGATCCCTTCGGATGTGTGTATAGCGATATCGTGGACCACCGCGAGCAATATTCATCGATTCAACGTCGCCGCCTTCTAGTGCCATAGGCTCAACGGTGAAGTAAGATTCATCGATTGTCCAAGGCATTTGTTGCGCTCCATCAGTCAGTTCCTCTATAGTTAATGTTGCAGGTTGAATTCGGCACCCTGGCTCCTCGGGGTCGTCTATCCATGCTTGGTATTGTGCTCCTATATTTCTATACCTGGTAATGTCCTCGACGGTCGGTTCGATGCCGGTTTTTACTCTCCCGCTTGCGATGTCGGATGAACCTGCAAGACGCTGGCGCTTGCTACTACCGCTACTGCCCCTGGATCCAGAAAGACCCCTGTGCTCAGCATCAGCCCGAGCTTGACTGTCTATAGAACGTCGGCGCCTCCTATCGCTAGAGTCGCTCAACCATTCTTGGTCAGAAGATTCAGATTCTTCGGGCTCTACCGAATCGTCGTACATTTCTTGATCATCGGACCGATTCAGATCGAGACTGTCGTCGTCAGCTCCATTATAGTCCTCATCGGTATTGTATTCACCTGCAAAAAGCGTACTTTCCGGAAGAGAGCTTCCCCTCGAATCTGGGAGTGAGTAATATTGGGAGTCACTAAGGCCGGTATCACTCATCTCAGGAGTTATGCCTGTATGTACATTGGCAGCTGAGACGGAAGAAACCTCATCACCAGATGAAGACCTGATAAAATGGGTATCACTTACCTGGGGTGGTCTGTTTGTATGGCGAGTGCTTGAATAATATTCATCAGACGAAGACTCATCGTTGATATTTGTCTCACTCATCGCAGGTGTTATGCCTGTGTGAGAAACTTCAACCTCGCTAGGTGTGGGACTTAGAGGAACATAATCTTCGCTTATATCCTCATCTCTGTCGCCGTCTTGATCTTCATTGCCGTCTTCACCTCCGTTCTCAGCTTCATCTTCATAACCCTCACCACCTTCACCGCCGGCTTTGGGCTCAACTGGAGAAGGGATTCTGACTACATTTCTCGGAACTGATTGGCGCCGGGCAAGTTCTAGTGGCCTTTTCCGTAGGCGGTTAGGTTGGGGCTCCGAAGTATCACTGTCAGTGTCACTGTCACAATTGCAGGAGCTCCTTGGAAAGCACATCAACGTGTGACGAATCTTCTTGAACATTGAGCCGGTAATTTTAGTACCAATAATTGAAGTCAGATAGAATATAGTTCTAGTTTTATTGAGAACAAGCTAAGAACGAAGAGCATGAGACATGCACAGAGAGATTATATACGTAGCTTAGGACATTTTAATGGTCTTTGTTGAAGTTATTGTAAGCCTAGTGGTAAAACACAAAATTCACTGGAAATAGGGCCAAAGAATACAAAACAAAGGATGAACAACAATAGTGACCCCGAGGACGTGGACAATCCAAACATAGCCTTGGGAGACAAAGAAACTCGGAAGTGGAGCAGATAATCCTAGGAAAACAATGAAATCGAGAATATATCAATGACAATGACATGGTATATCACCTTGAAGATAGTAAGCTTGAAAGCTGAGAGAGGTTCAAGAATAGAAGACAAAGAAACTTGACTTGAGATCCCTCAAAGAGTTGCCAACACCACATTTTGCCTAAACTGGACAATTTCATTATGTTGAATTAGATGCATAACTCCTTGTATGCATATCATGTTGCCATAGTGAAAGGGCGAATCACGGCGGTATTACCTACACTGGCTATGGATTGCTCAGCAGTGGAGATTGCTTAAGAGAAAAAAAAAATTTCAGACACCTATTGATTTACTTAGGCTAAACATCTGATGGGAAATAAATAGAATATGGAAACATGAAATTTTTGACGGACTTAATCTAATGATCTCATTTATATATTTACTTCAATACAACCCATTCCATCATCATCGTCAGGCATAGTATATACAATTGGCAACGTCTCAACAAATTTGATCTATAGTTTAGGCATTCTCCTTCTGCTCAATGTCACGCTTCTCCTCCGTATGCATCCACGTGTCAACCTCAGCAGCCTCACCCTGGGGCAGGTGACGAGCCATGGAGACAATATCCCATGGAGTCGGGGCATCGCGGAAGACATGGTTGAGAGCCTCCAGGTTGCGGTTCATCGTCTCGGGGTAGAAGATGTAAACCGAAATTGGAATACAGGCAGAGATGACTGCGTACACAATGTAGTACCTGTATCCGATGGTATCGAGCGCAACGGGAGTAATCATGACAACGACGAAGTTCCAAAGCCAGTGGTTCGCAGTCGAGACGGCGGACATAGCGACACGGAGACGCATAGGAGCGACTTCGGTACAGTAGAGGAAGTTGCCGCCGAGGAAACCGATAGGATAGAACGTGTTGAAAAGGAAGATGAAGACGGCCGAAACAATCGACGCAGTTGTGTTGTCTTCGAAACTGTTGGTGATGGCCAGGACCGTCATGCAGATAGACATACCAGTACCGCTGATCATGAAAATTTTTCGGCGGCCGAGTCGGTCGATGGCGAAGAAAGAGATGAAGCTGCAAATGAACTTCCAGGTCATGGCACATGAAGACAGAATGCGAGCCAGATCGCTGTCCATGTTGAGGTTTTCTTCGAAGATTGTTGACACGTATGTCGAGATCAGGTTACCACCACACATTTGTTGGAAGAATTGCAGTGCGACGCAGAGGCAGAATCGGTATAGCAGGCGCTCATCGTCGGGTTTGGTGAAGTCCAATATATCCATGAGAGAGGCGCTGTCGACCGTACTCTCAAGGGAGGTCTCAATACCAGCGATTTCGACACGAACAGCCTCGTCATCCTCGGACAGACCCTTATAGGCAGCGAGACTGTTGGTAGCCTCTTCGATGCGGCCAACTCGCACAAGCCATCGAGGAGACTCGGGAAGCAAGAAGACCGACAGCACGACAACGAGGGAAAAGAAGAAGGAAATGGCCAACGGAACACGCCACTGCAATGCACCGTCGATTTTGCTCAAGCCGAAATCAATCCAGTTGCAGAGAACATAACCCAAACAGATACAGATACCATCCACGACAACGTGTTGTCCACGATGTTTAGCTGACGTACACTCAGACTGCCACACAGGAACAGCAACACTCAATTGACCGACACCGAGACCGAGGATGATACGGCCGACAATGAATTGTGGGAGGCCATAAGCAGCGGTCTGCAGCAATTGGCCGATTATAGTAAGGACAGCGCCCAAGAAGATGGTCTTGCGGCGACCGAGCCGGTCACCCAGGAATGTACATGACAAGGCTCCAAATAGAGCACCGAGCTGGAAGGATCCAATCACGGTACCCTTTGCTGTAGAGTTTTGCGAATGCTGAGCACCCTCTGTGTTGATTGTGTCGATTTCTGGGAACACGCTCACCCAGCTCTGCAATGTAGCCAGAGGGCCCAAGCCAGACTGGTTGTAACCGAAAACGATGAAGGCCGGTGCTACAATGAGCAACGCCTGCGCCACGCTCAGCGCTTTTCCTCGGAATAATGTGACCATGTTGGAGTGTGTATAGGGAAGGTCACTCTGAGGGATGAGAGAAACAGAGAAAAAAGGGAGGCCGGTCTCTTTATCGGTTTATACCCTTCGGTGAACCTGGTCTCGTGGAGACCCCGCATGCGAAAATTAAAATCCTGTACCTGTGGGATGGAGAATTCCACAGTGGATAGACATCTATCCACCGCAGCGGCACCAATTTGGTTGAATTTCGAAAATATCGGCTGTGACTCGGTCATATCGCCGACTCCACGGGGTAGGGTTTGGTCCCGGTGTGCAAGGATTCCACGCCTTCGCCACTCCCGAATCAGAAGCGCTTAAAACATAGATCCACGGTGCTAGGGCCGAAAATCAGTCCTGGAAAGTTAAGTGGCGGGATGATCTTTATTACCCAGGGTTGATTGGATAAAATGCCGAACGCTAGATGTCACTCAGACCGAGGTTCTGATCCTCCCCATGATTCTCAGTTATTAAACACATAGAATTGGGAGAGTCAGGGGGGAATCAGGGGAAATCTGTACAGGGGAATTTATTTTCCGAACAATGCCGGCAGAAAAATGTTGACGCGAGGTTGCTCATTGCCTACTCGGGCCGGTCTCGGCGGTAGAAAAATCGGTTCCGAAAGGCTTGAGTGGCTCGGCTTGTCCACTGCCAAGTGCCAAGACATAGTAAATTCAACTTCAATTAATCTGGGGTGCCCCCCGGGGAGGATACAGATCCCTTTCTAGTTGTTTTCAATGCACTCCACCATTCGGTCATTCTCCGGATTTGCCCGTATTGGTGTCTTACAGATCCTGGATTGTGTCGGAATTTTTATGCAGCCACCTACATTGTCCCTTATGTACATCATATTCTCTCCTGGTGGATACCTTCCTTTCTCCGAGAGATATCCGAGAAATATTACTGAGACTAAAAGACACGGGCAAGATGGGAGGCACTCCACACCGTGCACTTATTCGGCTCACCCGGAGTCAGAGATTTCAACATTCTTTGCGGGGTCTAGTAGATGCCTAAGATAAGGTAAAAAACATGACCAATGATCAAATGGGTGATTTAGGCAGTCTGTCAGCGGGCTTTCTCTAGCAGCCAAATTGAAAGAACAAGTTCGCATGTATTTTGTACACTGTAGCTTGGTGATTTACCAAACCACTCGAACCTAGGATGGTTTGTGAATATACCTGATCTTCCTCTCTCATGGCACTGACACGCTTACAGACGGAGTTCGGTTATTTGCAGCTTTCCTCAAATCCTGGATCAGGCCAGAAATAAACCCATATACCCCATCCGGGGTCATGTTCCAGATTTCTAGTGCACAAATGGATCAAACAAAACTTCTGTTGAGCTGAGTGGAGTACAACAGTCCGTCTAAGAATTCCCGATTCATATTATCAATAAAATCTCATTACATAGAATAACTGATAGCTAAATCAAACGCGTCATATCCATGTGCCTTCATGAGTGTGACCCAGTTGCCCCCTATATGGTACGGAGTAAGACCTTTAGGGGGTGACTTTCCTCACATAGGACAATATTGAATATGTTTGGTTTCACTTTTGATAATTAAATGCACCATACCCTCGCGTCTCAGCCCATTTCACTCCGTTGTATGATAAACATCAGAAATAATATCATCCGCTACAGTCCCTAGTCTTCCATGGAAGGTATACTCTATAGTCTGTCCAAGTCGCAATCAAAAAGCCAATGTATTATTATCCCAGCCCCTCTTCTGATGATGCCAAATTTATTACATAGTTCATAATTTGGGGCGGCATATCATTAGTTACTCCGGGTAACACGCGTAGCTATTGATTTCTCGGCTAAATTTGATTCGGGATACTACTCTGGCTAATTGGATTGATGACAATCCCCAAGACTATCCAAGTCGGCAGGAAACGGACCTCGGGAAGAGGTAAAATCCATGACCTTGAAAGGCTAGAACATTGGCAACTTCCAAGGTCCAAGATGTAATGTAAAGTTTGATCTTATACTTGATCCTCTTGCCATGTCATAGCGCAAGACCTACAACGCACTATAGTCCTGTGTTGCTTTGTGCCACTCACAAGGATAAATTCCTGTCAAACTTTATAGTCACTCTCAACTCTTTAATTCTCATATTACACCATGCATCTCGAAGTCTTGACCTCGAATCGGGTCTTTAAAAGCAGACCAATAACAGCCAAACCTCTATTCCTAATATAAAATAAACTGTTGATCTGAAACAATATGATTTCGAGGCTTTTACAAAGGATTTTACTGTGAACCTGAATGCGTCAGCTAGCAAAATACCATTAATAGATATGTATGGTATACCGCTTGATCTGGCCCCTTCAATGCTTTAGGCAACTACATGGTAACAGCTATTTCCGTTACTTTGAGGTGAATCTGTATGGAATGAGAAGGTGAATGCTCAGAAAGAGGTAGAGGAGCTCAGGATGGATAGGTGGATGGATTATGGTCCCTGAATCACAGGACAACCTCCTTCTTCTCAATATTATCTCCGGTTTTGATAACTATACAAATTTCAGCTCTATACTGATTGAGATTGAGTATTTCGAATAAATGAAAAGATCTATTTGGGAACTTGAGCTGGAAAAATTGACACGTACGTTACCTAAACCAGTTTAGCGATGTCAATATCCACTTCATCTATCTCTAATCAACCTTTCCTAGCTCTATTATGGATAGAACATTGAATGCATCATCGACTATATTTCAAGAATTATATCAGCTAAAGGCTAGTCCACGGGTGTACACGTTACTACAGGCAGCATCATCATGTAAACCTTCCAAGCTCGACCGCCTATTATATCTCTACTCACTCTATCGCAGGCTCGCAGCCTCATGCCTGGATTAGTACCTTAGGTAAGGTCCTAGGTTTACATCTATTTGCTACAATATTGTGGCTTGGCCTACAAGCAATTTCAAGTTAATCTTCTAATGGAATATTTGGATCTATATCTAATTTATACAAAAATATATGGATTTTATGATTTCCAACCTTCGAAGGTTGGTCATTGAACTAGACGCGATAGAGTAGGCAGAATAAAAGGCGGTCTGGTATCGACGAATTGTAGTAAGGTTGTCTGCTGCTGAATGACCTCACCTTTACAATTAATTTCCAGCTCGTTTTCCCCCGCCATCCAAGTCTACATTGTCGCAAATCACAATGGACACACAAGAAGATGATGTGCCAGTTGAAGCCTTATTTCGGCCAGCGAAAAAGCGCAAATTCATGCGACGACGTCCTGACCATGAGAGCCCCGACAACGAAGAGGCCGATGATCAAAATGACAATGCCGGCGCGTCACAAGCTCCGGGAAGCAATAATCTTCGGCGCCCACGCGCAGCTCGAAAGGGCGGCATTGGTTTTTCTACCGCGTCACGACTAGGAGATAATCAGGGCCAGCAACTAGCGCTAATACCACCGGCTGGACAAACCGAGGACGAGAAAATACGAGCAATGAACGAACGTTTCACTGGATATACCGGTCAGACAGTCGATGTTGACAAGCACATGTACGAAATCTTTCTTCCCGCTAATCATCCAGTTCGTTTTATGTGGACTAACGAGATAAGGATGGCATTCATAGATTCCGAAATGGCTAAGCGCTACCAGCCCGACTCAAAGACGGACCATTCAGGCTCCAACCAACCAAACCAGGAGGAAGTCGCCGGGGGGCTCTCGCTACCTGGACACCAGACACGGGAACCTGCCTCTCTAGGCAAACTCCATGAAATCGACCTTGGTCACGAAACTACATTGCGAAACATTGCGCGGACAGAAGCTGCGACTCGGCAAATGGCCGGGAAGGGTGAACTGCCAACATCAGCGAGTTATTCTGCTACAGAGACAGGTCGCCCTGGCCCAGACGGCAAGTCATGGCGTAATCGCAAACAGAGGACAGATGCAGACATCGCAAGAGATCGTCTTGTGGAGGAGGTACTACGTGAGAGCAAATGTGGGTCATATTCAAACATGAAATATTACAAGATCTTTGTATTTGCTAACGCTAGCTGTTATAGTGGAAATTTATGATGAACCTGAGGAGGAAACTCAGCTTGATGACCAACAGGCTGCTGATGACCGAGTTGCTGAGCAATTCAGGCGGGACTTTATGGATGCCATGCAGACTCGTCGTCGAACTAAACCCGCAGCAAAACCGGCGGCTAATGTTGAGGCGCCTCGGGGTCCGAAGCTTGGTGGCAGTCGCAGTGCAAGGGCTGCAATGCGGGAAAAGGAAGCACAGGCGGGGAAGAAATGATTGTTATTTTCATCCAAAACGGCTGGCCCCCTTAATATGGACTTTTATCTACTCAATCCTCTACGGCATTTGTTTTTCTTGATATGCATACGATACCATAATGACTTTCAATGCGATTTCTGACCTCTTTTTCAAAAGGGCTACCGACTAAATCACGGGCCGCTGGTTTTAACCGCATGTGATCTGTGGTTTGTGGGCGATTCTTTCTATCCTTCTGGCCCTAAGCATCAAGGAGGAATAAAGCCATTGTAATATTAGATCAAGTACATGGTTTACGGGGCGATCTCGAGTCAACTAGATATTAAATCTACTAAAGTTCTGTGTTGTCAAGGACAAAGGCTGCTTAGTTGGCTAACTATTTTAGTTATATATATATCCATACACATGCTAGGTGATTAGTACAGATATTCCAATAGGCTAAATGGATATTTTTGCCTAAACGTTGGAGTAACATGTAGGGGTACCAAGATGCGAGAAACAAAGATGAAGGGACAAAAGCCAAAAGGAAATGATATCTTGTTTGGGTATATCTTGTCCAGTAACTATAGATCCTGCTTCGTTTCGGATTGTGCCTGGGTATGTTGGTACAACACCTCGCCAGCTTATCTTGACATTATAATATGGCCCCTTCATTCCAAACCACTCTTTACCTCTCCAATATTTAACCATAAAAGGATAAAGACTCAAGGAGGACCATATATAATGTCCTGGAGCCTTCCTACTGGAGGGGCCCGCCCAGGCGGCCACTGCACCTGATTAGTCATTGCAGTAGTTCATAGGCGGTGACTAAGCCTGATCTTGAACTGCCCATTTGGGTGTCAAAGCCAAAGCTACACCCGCACCAAAAAGACCCGCCCTTCTCCTGCCTCCAACCAGCCCCTCTGATTGTCCGTTCGATACGCGTGGCCAGGTCTTGATTTGTCTTAAGGCGACCTAATCTAAAATATTCACATGATCTTGTGACAGCTACGGCCCTTTCCTGATATACCTGCACAACTTTCGCGATGAACCCTTCCAACCCACCTCAAGCTGCCGAGTATGGTGGAGGTATGTGATCCCAGATATGCCATTCCAATTGCGCCTGCTCTTGCGATCCCACAAAAGCTTGGCCACTACTCACCGCGCAAGATACTAATTATCGCACGACTATAGATGAGGTGTCGGCTATTGTCCTAGACCCGGGATATTCAACCACCCGCGCGGGCTTTGCTGGTGAAGATGCCCCCAAGTCATTGATCCCAACCTACTATGGAAAATATAACGCCGACGGCCAAGAGAAGCTCGTATTTGGCGATGATGTATTCGTCACCCCACGACCCGGTCTGTCCATCCACAACCCGATTGGCAGGGATGGAATCGTCGAGGATTGGGATATGGCAGAGAGAGTGTGGGAGCACTCATTCATCTCACGACTCACGGGCACAAAAGCAGGCAACCCCTTTCAGAACGGACTGAATGACGTTTCCCCAGATGAGCTCCCTACAGAAATGGAGGTGGAGTCAGAGGAAAAGCCTTTGTCGGACAGCCCATTGTTGATGACAGAGCCTGGATGGAACCCGGCGAAGGCACGCGAAAAGACCATTGAAATTGCAATGGAGAAATGGGATACTCCGGCCTTTTATCTGGCGCGCAGTGGTGTTCTTGCTGCGTACGTATACTAAGCCGATGAACTATGATAGGTCTACCATTTGCTGACCCAATTCCATGCACAGTTTCGCTTCCGGCAAGGCCTCTGCCCTGGTAATTGACATTGGAGCTTCCAACATCTCTGTTACCCCGATCCATGACGGCATGATCCTGAAACGGGGCGTGCAGCACTCTCCATTGGGCGGTGATTACATCTCGTCGCAGATCAACGCAATCTTCAAGGCAAACTCCCCGCAACCCATCACAATCACACCGCATTACCTTATCAGCTCGAAGACGGCTGTCGAAGCTGGCCAACCGCCCCAAGCGAAATACAAGACTTTCCCCGCAGACAAGGCACCCGATGCGTCGTACCGTGCTCTGCTTGAGGAACGTACACTGTCCGAGTTTAAGGAATGTGTTGTCCAGGTTTGGCCCGGGCCTACGAAGCTCTCAGCCCCCAGCCCTACGGGTGTCTCCAACGAAGATTTGGCTCGAAATACTCCCGGTCGCCCATTCGAGTTCCCCGATGGGTACAACCAAGTCTTTGGTGTCGACCGTTTCCGCGCGGTGGAATCTCTGTTCGATGCGAAGGCTGCCATTCCAGACCCCGAATCGCCTTTCCCTCCCCCGACACCCGCCCAGACTATTCCAGAACTTGTCAAGGCTTCTTTGGCCGGCGTCGACGTCGACCTCCGCCCCCACTTGCTGGCCAATGTCGTTGTGACAGGTGGATCTAGCTTGCTTTATGGATTCACTGATCGTCTCAACCACGAACTGATGCAGATGTTCCCTGGTCCCAGGGTCCGTGTCACTGCTCCCGGCAACACCTCTGAGCGACGCTTCGGCTCCTGGATTGGAGGAAGTATCCTGGCCAGTTTGGGAACTTTCCACCAGATGTGGATCTCGAAGAAGGAGTACGAGGAGCATGGGCCCAACATTGTAGAGAAGCGTTGCAAATGAGTGGTTCAATATCTTCGCATTGCAGTCTTGTTGGTTTTTGTTTTTTTGATGTTTACGGGCGTTACTGCGCTATCTTGGGCGCTTGAAAGAGGGTTTTGAGCAACTCCGGATCTGGGCTGTCTGCAAGGAAGGGCCTACAAAACTGATCTAGATATTTTGTGTACGACTAATGCCACTTGATTTGATTTGTCAAAGAATAATACGCAAGACATGAAGGTGCACAGCAGTGTATATCATATATCATCTATATAAAAATATGTAGTGGCAAGCAATGATATCCAATTTACAACGGAATTATTTTTTTTCCAATTTTCAAATAATCCATAGCTCTGTAAGATATGATGTTTAATGTGAGATGTCATTGGTGGGAGATGCTTATTCGTCTGCACCGATGTGTTGGCTGCCAACACATCAGTGCAGCCCCGGGGTGGTCCGTGTCTCACTTTATTTATGTTGGCCATCCCTGCCCAGCTGGCTTTTCAGTCAGTTTTTTCCTACCAGCTCTATGAGCATTACTAAGACATTCTAATACATATCAATCCAGGAAATCGACCAGTGAAAAAAAAATAACGGGAAAGAAAAAGAACAGGGATCACGCAAATGACCGTTAACATACATCATCATCACGAATTCGAGAATCCATGAGCAACAAGACAAGAAAAAAAAAGAAAAAAAAAAGACTACATCGTCAACGTCGTTATATCCGAGGCTGCGGGCCAAACACGCTAGAGTCTACAGGACATGAACAATCAAAATGCGAGACAGTCAAGGGGTATGGAAACAAACGAAAAGGGATATCGCGAGTCAAGGTCAAGTGTCAAAGGTGGTAGGCACAGGGGGTAGTGTCTTCATCGGCTAGCTCGGGCAATGAGCCAATGCAGGACAGCATCAAGATTGGTTTCCTCCTTGGCGCTGATACCATAGCAGCTTACTTCGCGGTGAGTGATGGATTTCAGATCCATCGCCTCGATGATCTCATCAACAGACAGCTTGTCTGGAAGATCGGACTTATTCCCGAGAACCAGGAGAGGGATGCTATCCAGCGTGGGCTTTTTCATTAGGTCATGGAGTTCTTCTGTCGCTATCGGGAGTGCATCACGATCTGCTGCATCCACGATATAACTTCACTTTGGTTAGTATGCCAGCCGGAAGGGAGAAATGATCCAAGAAATGGGAAAATAAGCAAGTCTTACACGATCGCGTTGACACCCCGACAATACCGTTCCCACATCGGCCGAAATCGAGGTTGGCCGCCCAGATCCCAGCTGCGGGGATATATTAGCGCCGCTGGTGCTTTTATTGGGAAGGACGAACATACCATTTCAAGGTCACATGGCCTTTCTGCACTTTTTTGGTGTTGAATCCGATTGTCGGGATGGAGCTATATGGAAGAGATTAAGGTATGGCCGAGATGAAATGATTTCTCAGATGGTAACTTACTCGATAGTGAACTCTCCACCCTATTATGGTCAGCAACCGGGATACTGAGTTTATCGGATTCGACTCACCGCCAAGACACGCAACAGAGAAGACTTGCCGGCATTCTGAAGGCCGATCATGGTGACATCCATCTCGCTGGCCCTATATGGAGTTTAGCATGGCTTCATCTGCGGGGACGGGCCGTGGTCTCCCGAGAACTGCATCTATGGCCCACTTACCAGAACATCCTCAGAAGCCAGTCATAGATAGCACGAAATATGCCGGCCATGACGAAGGAGAAATTTATGGAAGAAAATAGAAGAGAGAATAGAGACGGTATAGTAGAATAGTAGAATAGAACTAAAAAAGCAAAACAAAAAGGAAGAAAGCAGAGAAATTAATGAGCTTGGAAGTTGCCTGTGTGTGTGGAAAAAGCTCAGGATGACAAAAGCCAAAGAGTGGGGTCAACCTTGTAACTGCGCAACAGGTTGTTGATTTCAATGTTGATGAAGAGGTCAAAAAAGTAAGAAAAAGAGGAAGGGGATAAGAAAAAGAAAGAAAAAGCAAGATCGTCACACCGTAACAAGAACAATTTAATGCCTATTATTAGGTTGTTTTAAGGGGAGAACCGCCGGCAGATGTCAATAGAAAAGGGATATTGGATCTACTATTTTTCTATGGAGAATTTACGCTACCTACACACATGACCCCGAGGGCGCTTAGACTCCATTGGCCTCAAAAATGAAAAATAGAGGACATTGTGCAGCATATCTAGGGGCGTAGTTACAAATTTCCACATTTCTGGGAGTATTGCAAGGTTTATCTAGAGTTTACTAGGATTATGGGTTCAAGAGCCAGGAACTGGCAGTTGAACTAGAGTTTCCGTAGTTAGTAGTTAGTAGGGATGAAACGGCATGGCACGAACTGTCTGAACTTGGAACTTTTGGGCAATCGAAAGGTGCCTCAGGCCAGAATTTTGTATATCACCACGTGATGATAATCATCCGGCTCCACCCTCGAAAAATTTCCCCAAGCAGAACAGACCTCTCATCTTCGTTTGGCAGCTGCCATTGTCGGTTCAATTCCTGTGGTCTAGTGGCTGATATAATTTTGGGCGGAGGGATCGAACCGATATTGCCACACTTTTATCTTTACATTAACGGTCACATTTATTGTGTCGTTTTAAATCTTTATTTTTTTATACCGCAATCAACCGGCTTTTGAGAGCTGCGAATTTCCATCATGGCGCCCACAGCCACAGATACCGAGTGGTCAGTCGAATATGACACCCTACGACGGGAGAACCTGTTCAAGAATCCTCCCACCGATCACACAGCTTATCCATCGCTGGCCGAGTCGATTCGACCGCATATTGATTCCTTCAATGCTCTCTTTGAGGACAGCAAGATCCTGGAGGCAGGATTGAAGGATATCGGTATTAAGACCTTCCTCGATGGTGAACTTGAAACCTACGAGCAGAAGAAGGCTCGTCAAGCAGAAGGCGTTCGCCCACCGAGGCGGAATCGCTTGAACGTCCGCGTGCGTGAAATCTTCCTCGAAAAGCCTACCCTGCCCCCCACCAACAAGTACGCCACCCGAAACCGTGAAATTTACCCCTCGGAATGCCGAGAGCGCCATGCGACCTACCGTGGTAAGCTCCGCGCCCGCCTCGAGTACCAGATCAACAATGGCGACTGGATGGAGTCCGTCCGCGAGCTGGGTAATGTCCCAATCATGGTGCGCACAAACCGGTGTCACCTCGAAAAGGCTACTCCCCAGGAGCTCGTTCAACACAATGAAGAATCGGAGGAACTGGGTGGTTTCTTCATCGTCAATGGTAACGAGAAGCTCATTCGTATGCTGGTTGTCGGCAAGCGCAACTACCCAATGTCCATCATCCGTGGTTCCTTCGTCAAGCGTGGTCAGACCTACACAAAGTTCGGTGTTCAAATACGATCGGTCCGTCCCGATCAGACCTCGCAGACCAACGTGCTTCACTACCTCTCCGATGGAAACGTCACTTTCCGTTTCTCATGGCGCAAGAATGAATACCTTATCCCCGTGATGATGATTCTCAAGGCACTTGCTGAGACCAATGACCGCGAAATCTTCGAGTCTATTGTCGGTGGTGCTTCCTCCAAGGGCATGAAAAACACTTTCGTCACGGACCGTGTCGAGCTGTTGTTGAGAACCTACCACGCCTACCAGAAGCACAGCCAGTACGATTGCCGGTCTCACCTGGGCAAGGCTTTCCGACCTGTGCTCGGAGTCCCCGCTGACATGCCCGATGAGGAAGTTGGCACAGAGTTCCTCCGCAAGGTCGTTCTCCCCCATCTTGGAAACGAGAATGTCACCGAAACGCAAGACTGGGACAAGTTCAAGTTGATCACCTTCATGATCCGCAAGCTTTACTCTACAGTTGCAGGTGATTGTGCCCCCGACAACCCTGATGCCGTGTCCAACCAAGAAATTCTGCTTGGTGGTTTCCTTTACGGAATGATCCTGAAGGAACGTATTGAGGAGTGGCTCCGTTCATTCGGTCCCATTGCCAGAGACTGGTCTATCCGTAACAACGGCGCTAAGTTCACCGACGAAACATTTGAGCGAGATTTCCTCTCCAAGATCGTCAAGCGATCAAACGAGAATATTGGTAATGCGCTTGAGTACTTCCTTTCCACCGGTAACTTGGTCAGTCCTACGGGTCTCGATTTGCAACAGACTTCAGGTTACACCGTCATTGCAGAGAAGATCAACTTCTACCGTTTCATCAGTCATTTCCGCATGATTCACCGTGGTAGTTTCTTCGCTCAGTTGAAGACTACTACTGTCCGCAAACTGCTGCCAGAAAGTTGGGGTTTCCTTTGCCCTGTTCACACTCCTGATGGATCGCCTTGCGGTCTGCTCAACCATTTGTCGCATAAGTGTTTAATCTCCACGGACAACTTGGATGTATCTCATCTGCCTCGGACTCTGGTTCAGCTTGGTGTCCGGTCTGAGTCTTCCGTGGCTCTGGACGAGAGCGTGGTCGTCCAGTTGGATGGACGAATCATTGGTTACTGCTCACCCAAGCAGGCCCAGAAAATCGCCGATACCATCCGGTACTGGAAGGTCGAAGGCAAAAACAACATTCCTCGTGAATTGGAAGTTGGATATATTCCCAACTCTAGCGGTGGTCAATACCCAGGTATCTATATGTTCTCCCAGTCAGCGAGAATGTATCGCCCTGTCAAGTATCTGGCGCTGGATAAGCTGGATTACGTCGGACCATTTGAGCAGCCCTTCATGGAGATTGCCTGTGTGGAGTCTGACCTGATTCCCGGTCTTTCGACTCATATCGAGTTCTCGCCCACGAACATCCTCTCCATCGTCGCGAACATGACTCCCTTCTCCGACTACAACCAATCTCCCCGTAACATGTACCAGTGCCAGATGAGCAAACAAACCATGGGTACCCCAGGTACCTCGATTGCTCACCGTACCGACAACAAGTTGTACCGCATCCAAACGGGTCAAACGCCAATTGTGCGGCCACCTCTCTACAACGCATACGGTCTGGACAACTTCCCCAACGGTATGAACGCAGTTGTGGCTATTATCTCCTATACCGGATACGACATGGACGATGCTATGATTATCAACAAGTCCGCACACGAACGTGGCTTCGGTCACGGTACAGTCTACAAGACCAAGGTCATCACTTTAGCCGAGAATGACTCCCGTCGCAACAAGTCCAAGCGTGAGGTCACCAAGCTGTTTGGATTCGCTCCCGGCGACGAGATCAAAGAGCAGGTGCGCAACATCCTTGACGAAGATGGAATGCCGCACTTGGGTGCTCGTGTTAAGGAAGGCGACAAGATCGCGGCTTGGCACAATGTCCGCTTCGATCCCGCCTCCGACTCGTATGTTAACGTTGATGGAATTACTCACTATATGAAATATAAGGATGCCGAGGAAGGCTATGTTGAGAGCATCCGCATCATGGGTTCTGAGTCTGGCAATGAGCCCGCTCAATCCCTCAGCGTCAAGTACCGCATTCCCCGAAAGCCCGTTATTGGTGACAAGTTCTCCTCTCGTCACGGTCAGAAGGGTGTCTTGTCTCAACTCTGGCCTGCGGTCGACATGCCCTTCTCTGAGAGCGGCATGCAGCCCGATCTGATCATCAACCCTCACGCTTTCCCGTCCCGTAAGTCCCCATCCCTCTTTACATCAAATTTATCCACCCATCTAACATATATCCCCAGGTATGACAATCGCCCAAATGATCGAGTCCATGGCCGGTAAAGCCGGTGCCATGCACGGTCTCCCGCAAGACTCCACTCCCTTCCAATTCTCCGAAGAAAACACCGCAACCGACTACTTTGGCGAGCAGCTCCGCAAAGCCGGCTACAATTACTACGGCAACGAGCCGTTGTACAGTGGTATCACGGGCCGTGAGTTCTCTGCCGACATCTACATGGGCCTGGTCTACTACCAGCGTCTGCGTCACATGGTGAACGACAAGTTCCAAGTGCGTACCACTGGTCCCGTCAACGCGCTCACTGGCCAGCCCGTGAAGGGTCGTGCGAAGGGTGGTGGTATCCGTGTCGGAGAGATGGAGCGTGATTCGCTCATTGCTCACGGTGCGGCCTTCTTGCTGCAGGATCGTCTCATGAACTGCTCCGACTCCACGCTCACCTGGATCTGTCGCTGCTGTGGTTCCTTCTTGTCCACGCAAGTTGCTGTTTCCGGCTCGTCCCGCAACCGCGCGGCTATCAACCCTGGTGCTGCCGCGGCTGCTGCCAAGGCTGCTCCTAACCAGCAGAGCACCAATGCTCATGCCGGTTCTGCTATTGGTGCTGTGGGCGGTCTTAGTGGTGTTGTGCGTTGCCGTCGCTGTGCCCGTGAGGCTACCTTTGATGACTCCCGTGCTGAGGTTTGGGAAGATGGTAATGGACGCCGCCACGTTGGTGGTGACAATGTTACTATCGTTGCCGTGCCTGGTGTGCTGCGGTACCTGGATGTCGAGTTGGCGGCTATGGGTATTAGAATGAAGTTCTTGGTGGATAACTGATATATCAGTCTCTGACTGGGGGACTCAAAAATTGTTTGTCTTATTTCAATGTCATAGGTGGCGTATACCTGGTTTAATGATTATACTCATCTGCTTCTTGTCTTATCTTTTTTTTTTTGCAAATATTCTTTTGTGTACGAACAACATTTCCTAGTGGAATCAGAAGTATTACAGAAAATGGTCTTTGTACATGGGCTACGTTTAGCTCTAATCTTCTCAAGGCATTTAATTTTCAGGATCCAGTTACAACAAGACGAAATATTCATTTCATTTGATGCCACATTACAAACAACTCGCTACCGCACTATAATTCCACTATTACCTTCCAAATATTATACCTTAAACCGAGCCCTTCTCCCCTTCGAGCTCACTCTGTACCAAACCGGTCTTCGCATTCGGGAACTCCCTTGTGCGCACCTTGTTCTCAAACAGAACATCCAACTCAGCATAAGAGCGACCCTTGGGCTCAGGAAGTCTGAAGAACGACCAAACAAGACAGAGAATGCAAAGTCCACCCCAGAAGAACCCAGACTTTCCCCTCCAATCCCACGCATCCACGTTCAACATATAAGGAATGATAATACCAGTCACCAGATTGAGCACGTTGTACGTATTTCTTGCCAGCACAACGGTCTTAGTCCGGAGTCTCGATGAAGGCATCTCCGAAACCAGTGAGAAACACACCGGCCCGATAGTCGAATCATAGATGAACGTATACACAAGCAACATCGATCCCGTAGCCCACGAGAGCGCCGAAGTCGCCGGCGCAATCGATATAAACCCAATCACAAACAGGATAACAGCCAAAATCATCAGGCCACCGACATACAGCGTGCGGCGACCGAAGTACGTCATAAACAGCCACGAGCTGAAAGTACCAACAACTCCAATCGCATACTGTGCCAGCGACATCGTAAATGACTGCGAGTCCGCCAGTCCAGCACGCTGGTAGAAGACAGTCGAGTAGCCCATCAGACCGCTACCGCACAGACTCTGCACCGCCCACACACAGCACGCGATCTCTGTGCGTCGCAGGTCAGTGCCCTTAAAGCAGTCCATATACGAAGCGCCATTCTCGGTTTGCTGTTCCATTGCATTCGTATACACAATCATGGAGACGGTCTCCTCGGCGCTGAAGTTGGGATCGGCGCGCGTGAGTCTTTTCACAGCCTTGATGGCGTCTTCACGTCTATCCTTCCGCACAAGCCACCACGGACTCTCGGGTGCGAGATACACTCCAATGAAGATCGGCACAGGCCACACCCACTGGATGGCGAAGGGGATGCGGTATGCCCACTGATCGGTGTGTTCGACGAGACCCTTCAGCACGCCTGAGGCGATGAGCTGTCCGAATACCCAGCACAAGTTGACGTAGGTGGTGAGATAGGCGCGCAGTGCGACGGGGCATACCTCTGAAGCGTATGTGACTGTGAGCGTCTGGTAGACACCGAGGGGGATACCCATGAGCAGCTCGCCGGCGACGAGGGTCTGGACATTTGGAGCGAAGAAGAGGATGAAGATGAATCCGACGGTGGTAGCGAGACAGGCCATTAGAGTTTTGCGGTAGCCGTAGCGCTCGGAGACGATACCGTTGACGAAGAGACCTATGATCTGACCGCAGCTCATTGAGTTGGTTAGGGCCGCTTGCCAGGAGGCGGCGAGGCCGTACTTTCCGTTGGACATGAGGCCGCCGTATTTCTCGTTGAAAGCTGGGAAGGCGAAGAATGAGCCGATCAGGACCACGTCGTAGCCTTCCATGATGATGGCGCAGGAGAGGAGGAGGGACCAGGCCACAGCCTTGGGATAGAGCCTTAGGGCTTCCATGGCGGTCATGTTGTGTTCTTTTTGAATGGCAGCGTGGGCTTCATTGGTGGTTTGTTGGTCTGAGAAGCCCGGCAGGACATTGCCTGCTGGCTCGATCGAGTCATGCTTCTCGACATGGTCGCTGGCTTGCTTTTCGGAAGCCATTGCTGGGATAATGGTGGCAACGAAGGCCCCGAGAATGATTCCAGGAGGTTGTATGTGAACTGGACTGGATGGAAGAGAGGTATACCATGGGGGAGTTGGACACTTATATACAAAAATTTCCTAATTGTCGCCGACGATGAGTCCATAAGGAGCGAGGACAAAAACGGAATACAATTGGCCCACTTTTCCGTCAAGTTTATTTCTTTGCTTATTTTCCTTCCAACAAGCGAAAATAGTGGCGTGGAGAAACTTTCCCCGGTTTATCTTTACGGGGTAGGTCTAGGGTCAGCCCACTATCCCCGGATTTTGTGGGAGAGTCATGATTGGACTGATGTCGGGCCGGAGAGGGATGAAGAGGGACACTGTGATCTTCATTTGCTTTGTATTTACTTTGCAATTGCCCTGCAATTGCCCCGCATGGAATTTTCCATCCGTCTAACTGATTCAGGTGAAGCGATAACCCTAAAGCAGTCAATACGAAACACAGGGCATCGCGCAGGTTGATTGGTGAAGTGTCGGCCCGATATACTCCTTCTCCCCTCCTCAATCCTGTTCGGCGATCTAACTGAGATCAGCTAGGTCCGGAGAAGAGACGAATCGGCTCGGAGACTCTTGGCATTTCACATGGTTAAATACGTTGGACAGCTCGGTATGCTCTCCGGATCGTGCAATTGAGTGAAATAAGTGGGAATTAGTGGAAATCTCCATCCTACTGTAGCACTGCCATTCCTCGAGCAGTATTAGAAAAAAAAGCCCCCGCAGGAAAATGAGTGGCACGAGATATGGCTAATTTTGACAGTCGGCCCGACATCAAGTCAATTAGAGAGCAGTGACCCAGCAATGACCCTCTCCTACATGCATATCAGAGGAGCCTGGACTCAATCATTGAGCTGTAGGTAATGCAATGATGATCCCAAATTGAATGCTTTGGGTATATATACCTTCCGCACTTTCTCCTATCTTGTGTATTTTTCTCTTCATTTGCCATTTCTTACCCAATCCTTTACATTCACCATGTCTCCTGCTATAGTAGGCGAAAAGTGGTGGAAAAATTCCATCATCTACCAAATATACCCTGCCAGCTTCAAAGATTCCAATGGTGATGGCATTGGAGACATTCCAGGGATCATCTCGTCCCTCGATTACATCACAAGCCTTGGTGTAGATGTGATATGGCTGTGTCCAATGTATGACAGCCCACAGATTGACATGGGCTACGATATTTCCGACTACCAAAGCGTATATGGCCCTTATGGCACTGTCCAAGATATGGAGACCCTCATTGATGCATGCCACAAGCGGGGACTTCGAATTATCCTGGATCTGGTGGTAAACCACACCTCAGACCAGCACCAGTGGTTCAAAGAGTCCCGCTCTTCAAAGACAAACCCCAAGCGCGACTGGTACATCTGGAAGCCAGCGAAGTATGATGCCAATGGAAACCGTCAGCCGCCAAATAACTGGCGCAGCATTTTTGGAGGCAGTGCATGGGAGTGGGACGAGACAACACAAGAATATTATCTCCATCTGTTCTGTGTTGAGCAACCTGATGTCAATTGGGAGAATGCCGAGACTCGTCAGGAAATCTACGAGTCTGCGATGGAATTCTGGCTGCAGAAGGGCGTAGATGGCTTCCGAGTCGATACGGTCAACATGTACAGCAAGCACCCCGCGTATGCCAATGCCCCAATCCTTGATCCAAAGTCCGAAACGCAACCTGCTTTTGATCTGTTCTGCAACGGTCCTCGCATTCACGAGTACCTGAGCGAGATGAACGAGGTGCTTTCCAAATACGATGCAATGACCGTTGGCGAACTGCCAAACACACATACCTTGGAGGGTGTTCTGCGCTATGTCTCAGCAGCAGAGAAGCAGCTGAGCATGGTCTTCCAGTTCGACCTCGTGGACCTCGGCCAGGGCAAGGACTATAAGTTCCTCACCACTTTCCCAGGCTGGAATCTACGAGAACTGAAGAATGCAGTGAAGAACACACAAGATATCATCAGGGGCACTGATGCATGGACCACAGTGTTCATGGAAAACCACGACCAGGGTCGCTCTGTAAGTCGGTTCGGTTCTGACAAGACACCCGAGTTGAGGGTTCGGTCGGCAAAGATGCTTGCCATGATGCAAAGCACACTTTCCGGCACACAGTTCATCTACCAGGGCCAAGAGATTGGAATGGTGAATGCGCCCCGGGAGTGGACCATTGACGAATACAAAGACATCGATAGCACCAACTACTATCAAATGACAAGCAAAGCATCTGGCGAAGATCCAGCCGCGTTGAGCATGGCCATGGATTCTCTGCAGCATTTGGCGAGAGATCACTCGAGACTCCCCATGCAATGGAGTGCTGAAGCCAATGCGGGCTTTTCACCGGCCTCATCGGCAAAGCCGTGGATGCGCCCGAATGACAATTACCCCGAGATCAATGTGAAGCTCCAAGAGAAAGACTCATCTTCTGTACTTTCTTTCTGGAAACAGATGAATGAGTTGCGCAAGGAATATGCTGATCTCCTGGTCTTTGGAGAGTTTGATATTCTCGATGAGCCAAATCAGAGTGTCTTCACCTATACCAAGACAAGTCGCAACCAGACTATTTTGGTGGTTCTCAACTTCTCGGATACAACACAGAAGTTCCAGAAACCGGATTCTGTGAAGAGCGAAGATTGGAAATTATTGGCTGGAAATGTAACTGGACACAAGGAGGACTTACAGGCGTTTGAGGGAAGAGTCTTTTTGGTTTAGGGCTGGGGTATACCACAGGTCAGATAGCCCATGATACTCAAACTGGTCCAATAGAGGACACCATTAGGACAGATTGCAATCAATTATGCTTATTGGATGATTTCAGAACCTGAGTAATTAATATCCACACTTTTACGTACCTAAGTAAACGCCCTGATATATATATAGCCGGCCTAAAAGTACCGTACACCCCAGCTCATCTCAGCCTTACCCCAGATTCACCCCGGATTCCAGTTTTACCAAGCTTTTAATTAATGCAAATTAATGCATATTTATATGGGGTAGGCCTACCTAGGCAGTTTCTCACACGTGAATTTTTCATAGTTCCAACATAGACGGAGAACAGGCCCGTGGCGCTAAGAGTCTTAGTTGCCAAGGCCTTCTTCAAGAACGCGGGGAAAAGGAAGTACATGTTTCGACTAGACATCAACAGATCTACCCCTGACCCCTTAAAATCACAAGAGAAAATGGCTAGTCCAAATTCTCAGTCGCGAGTTCCCAAAGCATGCGACCCATGTAATCGCCGCAAAGTTCGCTGTAACGGCCAACAAAGATGCCAGCAATGCGAGCACCTGGATCTCCTCTGCACCTACACAGAGAACCGTTCATTGCGATCAAGAAAACATGCACTACGTCGAGGAGCCGTCATCTCGAAATACAAGAGCGCCAACAGCCGAACTGCCTCCCTGACACCACTTCTCTCTCCACTGGCACCTACAGCTTCACTCCAACTACCAATCTCGTACTTTGAAAGCCTAATTCCAGCCTACATGTCCTATGTATACCCATTCAGCCCAATAATCACCGACACAGAAGTGCGCCTATCAATCTCGAGGATGCACGAAAGAGAGCACGCTGCCTTCATCTACGCCTTCACCGCAGTCACCCTGGACCTAACTCGCTCTTCTCAACTCGGCACCAAACTTGGAACCCCACCAACCTCAACACAAATAACCGACCTAATGCGCCAGTCCGTGGAAACCCAACAACCACTAGTAATAGGCTTCCGACCCTCAATCCTCCGCGCCATGACAAGCGTCTTCATCCAGATGTGCGCCATGAGCCTCGGCCAGTACGACCTCGGCTTCTTCTACCTCCGCGAAGCAATCAGCATGATCCAGATGCTTCGCATCAGCGACAAGACCATCAACTCGGGCCTCACCACTGCCGAACGAGCCCGACGCCAACGACTCTACTGGCAATGCTTCATCCACGAGCGATTCATGTCGATCGTGAACTTTACTCCGGCGACATTGCCCCCGCACACGCAGTACCCAGAAGAAGATGCATTCTTGGCCCCTGAAATCCAGCAGGGTTGGATGCAGGTGATCAAGACGTTCTGCATGCTGGATGCGTCGTTTATTAGTCTGTGGATTGGAGACCGCACGCAGGTGACTGCGTCGTGGGTTGAGCGGAAACACCGGGAGCTGGATGATGCGTTGTGGGAGGTGGAGGTTTCTGCGCTGTCGGAGCTGCAGCAGGCGGATTTGGTTGTTACGAGGCAGTGGATGAGGACCCTGTTGTGGCAGATGGCAATGTCGAATTGTTTGCTTAGTTCGCATGCGTCGTGTCCGTCGTTGGAACTGGAGATGCCGTTGAGGTTATCGAGTCAGCTCAGGCAGTTCTTGACGAAGATCTCGCAGAATACAATTCGCATGCATGGCTCATCGATGATTAGCAAGTTGTTGGAGATTGTTAATACTATTGCTGATGTGGTGATTCATGTGCCACAGGCGACTAGGGAGGAGACGACGAGTCGCATCGATGATATTGTTTTTATACAGGGGGTTGTGCTTTCTTTTCATAATCTGCAGGTTATGCCGAAACATATTCTGTTGGACAAGTTTCGTTTGATTAGGGGGAGGTTCCCGCAGATTGAGATAGCTATGCAATTGGCTGTTTAGTTGGAGATCAGAGTTATCTTATGAAAGGGGTAGGCCTAGAGAAAGGCAGGGCGACTCCTAATGTGAGATGAGCCAGCATGTGTTTAGCTGAGTGCCGTCCACCTGATTGAACAACAGTACATAGGTTGAAACCAGCGTTGACACTTGAAACCTAAGCATAATCCAATGACATATCGATATCAATATTACACACAAAAATTCATTCCTCTAGACCCGTTTACAACTCAGATGTCACGTTGGAGAACTCGCCCTTCTCGAGCTTCGTGTTCCAGAAGATAGGGTTCATGTCATCGAATCCGTGGTGCACCCATCCCTCTTCCTTGACGTGGTACAGGTTAATAAAACCACCGGAGTAGGCATCACGATGCATGGCAGCAAGAATGGCTCGGCGGCCCAGGTTCAATGCCTCCTCCTCGGTCAGGTCATATTTGTACTCAGCGTCCAGCACACCATAAGCAAAAGTCTGACCGGATCCAACACAGAACAGGTTACCGGGGAGACGAGTGCCGTCGGAGTCGATGTAGTACAGGGCGGGTCCTTCTTGGGGCGTCATCTAGAGATCATTGTCAGTCCTCGAGTCTCATGGCTGTAGATGATGCATGAGACATACTCCTGCTAACATAGTTCCCATGCTAAGTCCGTATCCCTTGTAGGCGTAAGTGAGGTTGGCAAGAATCTTGGACGCGGCCGCAACAGTGATGCGGCGCTTGTGTCGGATTTCTAGATGGGAATTCATCAGCAATGTCCTTCCAATCTCTGCAGATATCAAGGATCGAGCTGACTTACCATGCAGAGTGCACTGCTGACTCAAATACCGCAACCAATATTGACAATCCTAGCAATTCGCAACAACCATCAGCAACCAACATCCATCACACCATCACTTGTCATCATCACTTGTGGTCCAAACTTACAGCTGCACCACCAGCCATCGTTCCCAGAAGTCCTGGCGTTGGCTCATTTGACTTCTTGTCCTCACCCCGACTCAACCGCGATACAGGAATGACCTTCTTGACTGTCTGACTGGCAATCCAGTTGCCGGCTGTTGCTCGTGAATCGGTACACACGATCTAACCCAATATATCAATCAGCATAACATGCCCCAGAACTAACAGAATCATGGTATAACCTAGGGAAACGTACGATACCGCCCTGGAACCGGAAGGCCAGGGTTGTTGTGCCGTGGGCAAGCTTGATAGGACAGCTAGGATTGGAGTGATCATCGGTCATGGCACGCAGGAAAGCAGAGTGCTAGATAAAAGAAGTCAGTGCCAATCCGATAGTTTGCTTCTTTCAATCATAGATAGGTTCTGGCTAGCGATTCTCTTAGGCATAGCTGTGATGACGGCGCAGCTTAGGTTGACGTCAGGATAGACACACTCCCTCTGATCAAACCGCCATCCAAACCAACGAGAATCTGCCACAATATTTATCAGAAACTCACGTTATCGACAGGAGGAAGGCTGAACTTCAGCGAGAGTGGAGGGACGCTCGCAGTGAGGTCCTGCTGCTCTTGCTCTGAGTACATCTCATTTTGATGGGGAGCGCGTGAATATTGGGCAACAAGTTTATCCATTGTATACTGAAGTGAGATAAAATAAGGGGGAAATTAGAAAAAAAAGATGCTGGAAAGACGTGAAAGGGATTCTGGTGAGACAGTAGAGCGATGGTTGGAGCTCCGCTGGAGCTCGGGGTTTCCGCGTCACTCTGGCGCCTGCGGTCACGTGAATGCACTGCTACAAATCGCAGTACGATTTCATATCATTTTTAGAAGAAAGAGAATAAGTCAAAACCACAAATTAAAGAATTAAAGAATTAAAGAATTAGCGAATTAACTTTACAATACACACTGCGCATATTTCCTGAGTATAGCCCTGTGTTCAGTGCCAACGCCTTTCCCGAAAACACCTGCACCGTTTGGTGCCCAATCTGAGGCGAAGAATCGAGTTTACAGATAACAGCTGAAGTATGTCCGTATCGAACAAAAAAAAGGAGACCAATGAACCTCTTGAGAAGGATTGAATCGATCACGCAGGCGAAGGCTCCACAACCACCATCCTCGCGGGCAGCGCACCGCTTCCCACTGGTTCGGTGTAACCTTCAATCACAGAGACATTCTCGAGAACATCCGACTGTTGCTCTGACACCTCATCGAGTCCATTGACACTGGAACTGCTGATACCATTGATACCATTGGCCTGAGCCTGAGAATCCTGGGCGGTGGTAGAGGGAATAGGCTCAACGCTGGGTTCCCATCCACGGAGGTCATTCTCGGCATCCTCGAGGATCTGGCGCGCCGAGAGCTCATGGTCATACGCCTGGCGTGCATCGCCAGGAACAACAGGAGAGTCATCAATGTAGTGAAGCAGGCGACGAGCATGGCGAGCCAGAATAGTCTGCTTCTCGGCGCGCTCAATGACGGCCGCCAGATGGATGTCATAGGCCTCCTTGAGCTTTTGGCGTGTCTACAGATGAGATGAACGTTAGCGAAAAACTAACCTCAACACACCACACAAGAACAGAACGAAGTCAGAATCAAACTTACGACGTTAGACAGCTGCGCCTCAGCAACCAAGTTCTGAGCCTCAGCCCGGACAAGCTCATGCTCCAGCGTGACCAGACGAGGACTCGAAGGATCCTTGTACTTGAGCTTGGCAATCTCGTCAGTGACCTTCTGGCGCTGCTCGCGTGACGGCTGCACCGAGGCCTCCATGTTGCGAATCTGCTTCAGGATACCACGATAGTCCTCGAGGTTCTGCGCGAAGCCGTCTTCCTGCTCTCCTATCTCGGCGAGCAAGACACCTAGCTTGTCGGAGATGTCGGAGACATTGTCGTCTTCAGTCGCCTCTCCCCATTCAGAGAGCTGGGCGGCGATTGCGACACGCTCACGGCCGGCAGCTTCGTGGGCACCGATGGCGGTGTTCTCGCTTTTGATCAGCTTGGTCATCTTGCGGCTCAACTCCGGCGCTTGCATCCCGCGCAAGGTCGAGATGCCGAACCGCTGCCGGCTGGCAGGTGGCTCCTTGTTGCGCGATCGGAATGAAAGGTTGCGGTTCCTGGAATTTGGTTTAGCCAAAGTGAAGTATGAGAACTGTAGAATACGTACATCTTGTTGTATGTAGATATGGTTCAATCAATACAAGCTAGGGTTACGGGGGGTGATATGTTTGAAGATGAGAAGTTGAGAAATGAGAATCTGGGAGAGGTAATGGATAAGTCAGGTGGTAGCTTCCTATAGATGACGATGGTCGAACCCTATTCTTCTTCTTTTACCTTAGAGGAAGTACAGTCCCGGTGGCTGACGTCATTAACGGGGAGGGACGGATGTCGAGTTGAACAGTTCATACACATCACTTCGTCCGATTGCGGAAATTTCAAGATTGATGTTGTAGAATAGTCATGAGTGGTGATGGTCTTATGCACTTTGAGTTAACTTGTAAGTATCTTTAAGGCTGATCATCATTCTCGACCGACTTCCCGATATTAGAGTACTGATAGTACAGTACCTACCAGCTACTAGCCCTGGAGACTATTAGTTAATTATGATCCTATATTCCAATTGGGAATGCACTTCATAGGTATATAATCATAGATCATAGAAAAGGGAATTGTATCTTTATTTGCAGATTCTGAATATTGCTACCTTCCTAATTGGGAAATATCTCATTCAATCAAACCTACAGTGAACAATATAGTGGAAAACAGGGATTAAATTCATGAGAGATCCCACACTCTATCCTCAGGATTCGAGGCCACGAGAAAGAAATTCGCAGAGCCAGAGGAAACAGAAATTCTCCTCTGGCGAATCTTATGGTACACAACCAGCTAAAGCATCCTAAATCCAGACCCCCGAACAGCAAGCCCCGCAACGCCTGGAACAGACCAGAATGACTGATCTGCATAATCATTCGTTAGAAAAAAAAGAAATAAAAAACTACTTTCATATGAAAATATTTCAAAAGACTAGGAAATGTCATCCGTATCAGGGTTGTGCGAGTGTTCGTTGTCAGATGCATGGAATGCGTCGCCAAACGCCGAGTTATCCAGGTCTGGCAAGTCAAGCCCATCATTCTGCTCGCTATAAGCCGCCAAGGCATCACCGGCACTGTCGATGTTGGTAAAGTCGAAGTCTTCACCAACCGGGCCATGATCTTTGGCCTCATTGTTCACCATTACCCAGTCGTTGGCCTGGCCATTAGTACCACCGTGGAGCTGGTCGCCCAAATCCATGTCAACATCACCAGACATATCAGCGCCATGAATCGGCTGTCCATTGACGGAAACACCTGAGACTGCACCTGCACCCACACCTGGGGGGCTGCCAAATTGATTGAGTAGGTGGGAATCATCGTCCATGACCATATCATTAGTAAATGAATCAGGCTCGTCTTTGTGTTCGGGCTCAATCTTCTCCAATAAACCGCCCTTCTCGACACAGGATACCTTAGGTTCGGCAACGATTTGCTTATTCCAGGCAGTCTCAACTTCCCGGACTACCTCGTCAACCCTGTATTTGGCCTTATCCTCAATATAATCCAATTGCGGGGTTTCATCCTCTGTTGGAATGACCACTCGGCCCTCCAATCTCCAAATCTCTGGGCCCTTTTCGGTCGGGTCGGCAGCAGACTCTCGAAGGCGCAACTCGGCATCCTTGAGCAATGAGCTTCGGTTGAAACGTTGCATCCGGCGAGCATGCTGTTTCTTCAAGTTTTCGATCTCGGCAGTCATGTCTGCCACCTTTTTGGAAACCCGCTCAGCAAACTCCTCTGCCTTGGCCGATTCCATCTTGTTAGCCTGCGGGGCGTCGCCCGCCTCCTGGCCTTCCCCACCAGAGGTTCCAACAGGAGCATCAAAGAAGCCTGCGGTCAGAGACTCGAGCTCTCCCTTTCGGCCCAGGCCCAAAGAAACTGGCGTAATTTGTGAGATACTGTATGGCGACGCAAAGATTTCCTCCATCCACTCGTGGTGCTGCTGGTACCGCATCTTGCTGACATCGCGGGGAGTCAAAAGATCCATAGCGTCACCGCTGGAGACGTCCTCATCTTCAATAGCAAAATCAGCTGTTGCAGAAGCGAGGGCGGCCGAGGGCGCACGGTGTCCGCGCGGTCCTTTGGCTACTGGTGCATTGGGCGCAACTGCACCGGGATGACCCTGGGGGGTATAGAAACCAGGCCCACGAGGCGCGGCAGCCGGGTAAGCACCAGGTTGTCCAAAGTTCTGCGGAGTCATTTGTGGGAAGTTGATGACTGGCCAGCTGTTGCGATCATGAAGCAAAAAGTCCTTGCGGGCCAATTGCCCTTGGCTCTGAAGGAAGCGGCGCTGGCTCATCATGCCCTGCATTTGGGGTGTAAGTTGAATTCGGTTTGCAGGGGCATGGTCTTGAGGCGCTGCACGGGTGTAGTGCACAATCCACAGTGATGGGTCGGGCTGGGGAGCATTCGGTACTTTGGACGAGGTGATGCGGTAGCGCTTGCGGCAGTGTGTGGCCACGGGCTCATTGGGAGGGTGGAAACCGCTTCGTTGAAGGTACATCTCGACAGTCTGTGCCCTCAAATATTAGAATAGAATCCACGTAGAGCAAGGGAAGCTTCATTGCAGGAGGCATACATAGCCGCGTGATTCGAAGGTAAAGGCCTGTTCCTGGTCAGCCCAGATATAGCCATCACTAGCAAAATTATTGCCTAGGTGGTTTTGTGGCTGCCATGTAAGCATGACAGTCCCATCTGGGGGACCATCTAGGAATGTCCAATGCATTGGCTGAGATTGGCAGATCCGGGGTGCGCTCGTCAAATACTCGACGGCGGTCTCGGAGGGCATCATGTGCATGCTAGGATATCGGTTGCGCGAAACCAGGTGCATGTGGGGGAGCTATCATAATTGCGACAATATTAGTGGGGGTTCCAGATCATAGGGCAATCGCTATAGGAAGTTGTCGGGGTCTTACCAGCTGCCCCGGGATGCGTGTGGCTGGGTCATCCATATTGGGCGCTTGATCGCCAAGTGCAATCAACTTTGGGAAGATACGAGTGAATCGAGTTCGAAACAAGGGAAACAATTGGGATGCGATGGAGGTAGACAGGCAAGAGCAATGAAGGATGGGGGTGTTCAATAAACGCGACACTACGCGGGAGATTTTTGATACGGTCATCCACAACGACCTGATGTGCATAACACCTTAATCTACAGGCATCAGCTTTTTTTCCATGTGTTTTCCCAGTTTGAGAGATTCATTCATTCATTATTTATGTAATTCTGTATACATAGACACTAGAAGATAAATCAGTGATGCTACTACAACATTATAGCCGAACATTTTAAACATGGATGTTGGCAGATGAGAAATGGTATGCTCTACACACTGGTTGACAAATAGCATTTTTGTGTATATGAATCTTTTTTCTTTCTTTCAACCTTGAAAATAAGTATATAGGTATCCTGAGTCAAGGCTCAAAGGTCAAAAAACGACACAGTGTATTCTCATACCCTTAGAAAAGGTTTATATACGACCTACAAAGTACAAAGTACTCCAACCCCAACCTCGGGGTTCAACAAAGGCGGCAGCTCCACCTAAGCTTTTGCCAATTCCTCCGCATTCTCCTCTCCAATTCTCCACTCAAAATCTCGTCCACTGTCCCAGGACCAATAGAATATCAATACACATGTGGTTTTGCAGTCCCCGCCAATGACTACGAATCTGACCCGAGCTGGCCATTAGTTCCTGTACTATGTAGTACGCCTCTGCCGATCCTAGGTTTTTCCCCCTTTCACCCCGCGAATAAGTATGCCTCCGAACCCCGGAGATCTGTCCGGGTCTCTCTCTCTTCTATCCCGTTTTCAACCTCAGAACAGTAATCCATTGTCCATTGAGACGACTCAAATTCATTATGGGCTTTTTAAGAAAGCAGGAGCAGCCGGAGGATATAATCCAAGTAGCCCCGGACGAAGATATTGAGAAAATCGCCGTGCCCGCTCATGAGGAGAAACTACCCAATGCAAGCTTGCCGGCTATTGATCCAGAGTTGGAGCGTCGAGTGGTGAGGAAACTAGACTGGCGTGTTCCGACGTTACTGGGATTTTTCTGTATGCTTCGAGGCTCCCCAGGACATTAAACGAACTATGTTCTAACCATGTGCTTTTTTCTGTGGTATCTAGATCTCCTTGCTTTCCTCGACCGAAGTAATATCGGGTACGTCCGCTGCACCATCTTTGGACCTGCATGCACAATAGCACGACCGCTGACAATGTAGATCATAGCAATGCCAAAATCGCCGGTATGGAAGAGGACCTCGGCCTTGATGGAAAAAGCTACGCCTGGCTCTTGACGATATTCTATATTTCATATACATTGTTTGAATTCCAAGCACTGATGTGGAAAATTATCAAACCTCACAAATGGGCTGCCTTCGTCGTGTTCTCCTGGTATGAATCCCATGTGCAATGCTGTCAATCAGCCGGAATTGCAAATGTATATGAATCTATGAATCATAAACTGACGAATGATGGAAAGGGGTCTGGTAGCAACGTGCCAGGCAGCGGTCACAAATCGGCAAGGCATGATGGCACTTCGGTTCCTGATGGGCGCCTTCGAGGCTGGCTTCGGTCCTGGTGTGCCCTATCTGCTATCATTCTTCTACCGTCGCCACGAGCTGGGTCTCCGATGCGGTATGTTTCTGGCTGCTGCACCGCTGGCAAATACATTCGCCGGTGCCTTAGCCTATGGTATTACTTCGGGACATGCTGCATTGGCAAATTGGCGATTGCTATTCCTGGTTGAGGGTGTTCCAGTCTGCGCGGCTGCCCTGTTGGCTTGGTTCTATGTGCCAGATAGCCCACTACACGCTCAGTTCCTGACTGATGAAGAGAAGGATGTTGCGCGTGCCCGTGCATTGCAACAATCCGGTGAGCAAGATCGTACGGGCAAGATCCAATGGAAGGAATTAGCCATGACGCTTCTCGATGTGAAAGCGTGGATTACAGCAGTAAGTCGAACATCAGCATCATTGTGTATATTGTGCGGAGAACTTGCTGATGTTAAACCGTGTACCTAGTTGATGTACTTCAGCTGTAACGTCAGTTTTTCTTCTCTGCCCGTATTCCTACCCACCATTCTCAAGGAGATGGGGTTCACAGCCATCAATGCCCAGGGACTCACTGCACCTCCGTTCTTTGCATCATTCCTGGCGACAATCGCGACCACCTGGGTGGCAGATCGCATTCAGCAACGTGGATTGACGATCGCAGCTTTATCAATGATTGGGGGTGTGGGGTATATCCTCTGCGCAACTTGTACATCAGTTGGTGTTCGATATTTTGGTGTGTTCTTGGCAGCCTGTGGGGTCTTTCCCTCGATCGCCAATATTTTGCCGTGGGTTCTGAGTGAGTCATTTCCTTTCTAGTCATTTGATGTAAAGGCTTTTCACTGATTGGATGTGCTACGTTGTACGTACAGACAATCAGGGTTCCGATACCCGCCGTGGTGGAGGTATCATTCTGCTGAACCTGATCGGTCAGTGTGGTCCTTTCCTGGGCACAAATATTTTCCCAGATGAACAAGCTCCAAGGTATGTAAAAGGTATGGCAATCTGTGCTGCTTTCATGTTCTTCACCACATTCCTCGCTTTGTGTATGCGTGCGCTCCTGGTGTGGGAGAACCGACGCCTTGACACAAAGTATGGGTCTCGCATAGAAGAAGATCCGACAAAATCCGTGGACGCCCCGGTAGCGGAGGATAATTACGGTGCTAACTACCGTTTTGTGTTGTGATTTTTGAATTCGGTAATGGACATCACTACATATTCTCTTGTGTCTCCTTGTGTTTTTATATATATTCCCAGTTCCAAGCATGACTATGATGTCAAGTCCCAAAGGGTCTTCGAAAACAAAATGAACTATATATACTTTGTACTCTGTATTTCCTGTTGAATTCACAGTTTTGCACCAAGCGACTCTAGGTGGATCTTATTATTGATAATAATTGCTCTCACTCTGCGATCCTGCCACCTTGTGGCGACGTACATACATATGTATGTAGTCACCCATCAGTACAATATAAATGCCACGAAACACCCCATCTATACATCTAGACAAGTTTAACAGGATCCCACAGTATAAGAGTTATTGATGTACGAAGTACTATGTTCCCATTTGGTGGTATTCAAGAATTATACCTTGTAGTTACATATTTAGCGTATGTTGTACCCGGGAAACCTCCTCCGTGGGGCAAAGGAGGAAGCGCGGGACAGAACGCTCCGGGCCACTCATGAAGCCAAAAGCCAGAGAAGCCAGCAACGTCACTTCATTGGGACCTTTCATTCGTGCTTTGGTCGGGAAAAGGAGCTCACCGGAAAACCGGAGAGTGTCGGAAAAATATGACATCTCCATAGGTGGGATGGTGGGGTCAAAATGACAGTGGCATATATAAGGTCGCACTGTTCGCAGTTCTTTCTCCTCTTCTTCTCTTTTCTTCATCAATCTAATTGACGCATACATATTACAACAGTAACTATCTACCACTATATACTTACATACCCTCGGGGCTGACTCTTGTTTAGATCCCAAACAAGTACATACTGCCCTTCCTTTGGGAGCCATGGATACTCTTTGGTTGGGCATATTATCCCTCAGGGATCAAGGTATCTCAGGTAACTTCTGGGTGTGAGCCGGTGTTCGTTCTTGCGTCGGTGGTGAACTTCAATGTCTACATTCAAATTCACCATCGGCGTGAGTTCGTTCTGAGATTATACGGCCTTTAACTTGATCTGGATAATACCAGCGAAAGGATCATGCCCTCCCCTCTCCCCCTCCCCCTAAATAGAGTAGTCAAACTAACCAAGAATCAAAGTCATATCTCCGACTTGATCTCTGAGCCATTATGTCTCCTCCCGCTGCCATGTTTGAGTCTGCTACTGTTGCCCCTACCGGCATCAAGGGCAAGGTCATCGTCCCTGAGTCGGTGACTACCACCCTAACCGGTCAGGGCCAGACAAACCTTCTTGAACAGTTCGGCAACAAATGGGATGAGTTCAAGTTCGCCCCTATCCGCGAGAGCCAAGTCTCGCGCGCCATGACCCGTCGCTACTTCCAGGATCTGGACAACTACGCCGAGAGCGATGTTGTCATCGTTGGTGCCGGTTCCTGTGGTCTGAGCGCTGCCTTCGTGCTCGCCAAGGCCCGTCCAGACCTGAAGATTGCCATCGTGGAGGCCTCTGTGTCGCCCGGTTAGTCTTGTCCATATATGGGAGCAGACTCTCATAGAAATACACGCTCAGACCAACATAGCATTACTAACATACCATACAGGCGGTGGTGCTTGGCTAGGTGGCCAGCTATTCAGCGCTATGATCCTCCGACGCCCCGCAGACGCCTTCCTGACTGAGCTTGGCGTTCCCTTTGAAGAAGAGCCCACGAACCCCAACTTCGTGGTCGTCAAGCACGCCGCTCTCTTCACGTCGACCCTCCTGTCAAAGGTCCTCGCCTTCCCTAATGTCAAGCTCTTCAACGCAACCTGTGTCGAGGACCTGATCACCCGCCCAGATGGCGAGGATATCCGCCTCGCCGGTGTCGTCGTCAACTGGACCCTCGTCACCCTCCACCACGACGACCACTCCTGCATGGACCCCAACACTATCAATGCCCCCGTTATCATCAGTACTACTGGCCACGACGGACCATTCGGCGCCTTCTGCGCTAAGCGTCTTGTCTCCATGAACGCTATTGAGAAGCTAGGCGGCATGCGTGGCCTTGACATGAACGCGGCTGAGGATGCTATTGTTAAGAACACCCGTGAGGTCGCTAAGGGTCTTATCATTGGTGGTATGGAGCTGTCGGAGATTGATGGCTTCAACCGTATGGGCCCTACTTTCGGCGCTATGGTTATGAGCGGTGTTAAGGCTGCTGAGGAGACTCTGCGTGTCTACGAAACCCGTAAGCGCGAGTGTGCCGAGTAAACTCGCACTCTCTTGTGCTGACGCTTTGTCGTTTCTGCTTGCTCTTTGCTTGATGCTGGTGGATTCGGTAGAGGTTCCTATAGCTTTGATGATGCTGATTTCTTAACAAATGCACTTCACACTCGTTTTGTGCAAATTTCCTTCTATTCATTCTTCTATTTAAAACTGTAGACAAGTATCTCATCGCGAAGTTGATCGTGCTTTCGAATTATAGATTAGTTTTGCCAGTCAGGGATAAGACTAGCCGGGCATATGCCCAGGTTTTATAACTAGCCCTGTAATATACTTTCGTAACCAAATATAAACATCCAAATAAATCATATATCCACCTGCGTAGCCACTTTTCCATCGAATAATTGATTCCCTTTCCACAGAACAGCTTGCGAGAAGAACGATCAATCATCCTTCTGACCTCTTTCCGTTTCTTTGGGAGCACCTGCACCAGTCTCGGCGGCAACCACCAAGCACCTAGCATTCCTTACCTCCCACTCAAATTCCTTCAAGGCACGCAACTCACCTGACATGAACAGTCCACCAATCAAACCATCCAGAATCCCAGCGCCGAAGTTGAGCGTGCTGACTAGGATGAGGATGAATCCGATGTACGTGCGACTGCCAACCCACCACACACCAACCATGCAGCCAATAGAAACCACAATAGACACCAGGAAATGCGCCAGACGCCAACGGCGCTGAGAGCGTTCACGGGACGCGTATTTGTGGATCATGTCAATGATGTGGTCGTATGTGTCTGGTGAAAGAGCAGCGTTGGGGGAGACGGGCTTTGAAGTTGTTTTATGTAGGGTGGGAGAAGTGGGAGAGGCTGGGGCAGAGTCTGTGGAGTGGGAAGGAGGGTATATCGGTACCGAAGAACGGGTGATGACAGCCTCAACGGCGAAGTGATCGCTCAACGAGCAGAGAAGAGTGGGATGGCGCTGTGTCATGGTGACTTGAACTGACTCGACTGACCAGCTAGATGGTGGGAATGCAGGCGGGTAGCCACCATCGCCGATGAAGATATAATCCAGGCGTTTGCCGCGCGGATCTGGAGTGTCCTTGTCAATTACAATGTCTTCACCCTTGACTAGGCGCTTGCGCATGGCCTCAGTCCAGCGCCAGGTATTGAAGGACCCGTCACATGTAGCTCCATTCTCCGCAAGATTGAACTCGGCAGTTGGAATAGGCAGATTGCGTGCTTTTTCCACAGGATCAATTGCTGCCGCGAGGGAAGAGTCTGGGTGCAGCTCACGCCAAGCATCGCGAACAGGGCTCTGCGCGGTGATAAGGCGATGCGCGAAAGAGGAAGGAAGCATGTTGAAGTCGCCCAGACCGATGACCAGATGACCGCGTTCAGCGGCGCCGCGCATTAACTTGGAGATCTCCCACGCCTGCGCAGTCCGGTGGCAGAGATACGAATCGTTCGGTTCCCGCTCATACGGAGCATGTAGGTGAGTGCAGAACACCTCGGCGACATCAGCAGCACCAGGGCCGAACCGAACGCGGGCGCTGGCGACACCTTTCCCCACGAACCAATCTCCTCGGAAAAATGCTGTTGGCCGGCCGTTCAACGGGTAGCCAAACATGCTACTTTCCTCGATTGGCCATTTTGACAGAATCGCCAATCCCGCGCCAAATATGCCCCCGTAATAAAATTTCCCATATGGCAGGATTTGTCGCGTCTGATCGCGAATGCTTTCATAATCCTTCTGCGTCCAACATTCTTGCAGTCCGACTATCTCTGGCGGCGGGCTAGCTATTGCTAGCTGTCGTCCAATCTCCGACATACGTTCATGGCGGTACTTGGCGATGTATTTGAGACCCCAACAGTTGAACGTGAGGATACGAATGTCGGTCGGAGGTGTGGAGGGAATAGCGCAAGTCATTGCTCCTGATATTAGCTTTAAAGGCTATATATGGGGATTTCTGATCGATCAGGAAGTGCTTAATAAGGTGCTAAACGAAGATCGATATTTCAATATTCCACCTGAACGTCCATAGGGGTTGTTTAGTATGACGCAGCCAACAGAAGCCCGCCCCGAACTCACCGCTCGCAAAATACGACACCGCCTTCATTTTATGCTTCGCAACGCGTCCAGTTGATTTTCGTTTCGAAGCTCGAAATTGGCTATTATTAACCCAATTTCGGCGCATTCGCATCCGTTTGTTTGGATGCTTTTGCGCGTCCCTATTGTATAATGGATCATTCAAACCCCCAGCCTCGCCGCCGGGATCCTCGCGCTCAATCTCCCGCTGAGTCCTCCTCCGATGAACTCGCCGCCGGCTCCGCGCATGACGAAGCCGAGCGCCGCCGAGCCAGCTGGACTATGCAGAACGGCTTCACCCCACAGCGGCCGCAGCAGACCTCACGTCACTACAGCGAGTCTGAGAGCCCCGATGAGCTAGCTGTGGATGCCGACGAGTACTGGCGTTCCTCGCGCACCCGCAACCGCCACCGGAGCCCTTCCCCGATCACCCGCCCTAGCATGCAGGACGACCATTCTCAGGGCGGATCGGATGATCTTGCTGAACATGACATGGCTGACTCAGATGCGGACCAGGCGGGCGACGCCGACAACTGGTCCGATCGTTCTGCCACACCTCTTGCTAGTCCGGTGCCTCCCAAGCCCGAGCATCTGAACTACAAGGAGAAGTTTGTTATGCGCGGCCACCTGCGTGGAGTTTCCGCTGTGAAATTCTCGCCTGACTGCTCTATGATCGCTAGTGCCGGTATGTGTTATGCTCATGATCTAGTTACTGCGCGACTTGATAACTGACTTGTCACAACAGGCGCTGACGCAGCTGTCAGGGTGTGGGACACTGCGAGTGGTAGACTCATTCATATTTTCGAAGGACATCTAGCTGGTATCTCTACCCTTGCTTGGGCCCCTGATGGTGAATGGATTGCATCTGGTTCCGACGACAAAACAATTCGCCTCTGGAACGTGAACACTGTAAGAACCCGATCCGTCATTTTATGTCCTAGGGCCTTATACTAATGATCCAATGCAGCTCAAAGCCCACACCAAGGTCTTTGATGGCCACCATAACTATGTCTATCAAATTGCTTTTGCACCGAAAGGCAACATCCTTGTCAGCGGTTCATACGACGAGGCCGTGTTTATGTGGGATGTTCGCCGAGCACAGGTTATGCGCTCCCTTCCAGCCCACTCCGATCCTGTCGCTGGCATTGATGTTGTGCATGATGGAACCCTCATCGCGTCATGTGCTCTGGATGGACTTATTCGTATCTGGGATACCCACAGCGGCCAGTGTCTCCGCACCCTGGTCATGGAAGACAACCCGCCTGCAACATGCGTCAAGTTCTCCCCCAACGGCAGATTTATCTTAGCCTGGACCCTGGATGGCTGCATTCGGATGTGGAGCTACGTTGAGAGCCGCGTCCTTAAGACATTCCAAGGCCACGTCAACACGAAATACAGCTTGCAAGGATGCTTCGGTATTTATGGGCCCGGAGATGTGAGCTACGACCCACCCCTGTGCTTCGCTGTTAGCGGGAGTGAGGATGGTTCTATCCTCTTCTGGGATCTTGTGAGCAAGCAAATTTTGCAGCGCCTTGAGGGTCACTCAGGGGCTGTACTCTGTGTTCATACAGGTACACTGAACGGCAAACGTATGGTTGCGAGCTGCGGAGCGGACAAGACTGTTCGTTTGTGGGAAGAGGTAGATGAAGATGACACCGAATCCAACGACGATGTGTTCAGCGGTGGCGTCACCCCTACCCCTGAGTCTCACTCGCAAATCAGCAGCCCTACGCATGATGCCGATGGTGATAATGCTATGACTGATGTGTCCGCTATGCTTTCCACTGCCGCCACCCCGGCGGAAGATGTGATGATGGCATGAGCTGATCTTTGTCATTTATCTAACGATTTTTCTTTCTTTCTGCATAGGCGGCTGCTTTTCGGGAAAAGGAAAATACCCCCGGCGTCTGGTGTTGTTCTCATATGGACAATCTGTGTTTCCCTGCTAGTCTTTCGGCATGGGCTTTTATTCTTACCAATTATGCGACTTCATCTAATTGATACTTGCATTTCCAACATGTGACATATCGAGCGAATGTATCTATTCAGAGTCTGATAATACATTTCACTCCTGACATTGAGCAGCAGAGCTTAACCCTTAAAGTCGGTAAAAAGTTACATATTCTAGGTCAACCTACTGGTCTTGCGCCGATGTTCAGTTTTTCCCTTAGATTAATAGAACTGTGGTGATTCCTATATGACTGTTAGGCTAGGGGGGTGGATGTAGGGGATGATTGTATTCATATCGAAATGGTATATAGGCTCATAGACATAGTATAACATAGGCCACAAGGAAAACCTACAAGAGATGAATGCAGTGTTTGCGACAGTATACCGACCGAATTGAAAGAATACATACTTCAAATGTTGCATACCAAAACAAAGACGAGCTCTATAGAAGTATATTGATGAATTGTCCTGTATGTCCACTCTGAGTTCGGTTAGGTGATGATTTATGGAGCAGAGTATGGTGTGAGAATTCTATGTTGTATGTTTCAACGTTACTACTCTGTACAGTCTCGTTATCGAAGAAGCAAGGAGCTAGCAATATTTGTGCATATTCTATTCTTGGATCCGCGGGAGCTACAAAAATGACTCCATATACATACCTCAGCAGAACATTTACCCCAAATGGCTATGATTTACCCAGATCTTCAGTCTGACCACATAGTACTCCGTACCTGTATGCATATTCCATTTCCACTATTATTAGGATCATAAATGGGTCTATTCTGTAAGCATGTTACCTGTAATTTGCCACCCTTAATATCTGAGGCCACTACAACCTACTCCGGAGAATTGTACAACTTAGCTGCTCAAAACAATATTTTGACAAAGGCTCTTAAAACCAAGTACCTCTACAGGCTACTAGATCGATAATATATGAAGTGGATACACTATATTGTGGATGTTTCTATGGAATACATATACATAATGCAAATTGGGACGAATTGTCTGTAACGTGACATGCAGACCACATGATGACTGCACAAAACCAATCCTGCAATGAAAAGATCACTCTAATGAACTGCATATCCTGTATAGCATATATTTGTCATGATACGCAGAATAAACTTGATTGGATAATTGAGCAGCCAGCTTTCCAAATGAACGCGTAACGCCGAAAATCTCAGGGTATCTCTTTCAACAGGTCGTCTAATTGCCGACGGTTTGACTCGCTGTAGCAGATGCGGGATCTGACTCGCTGGGTGCTAGATCAGACCCAAAATCACCAGCCCAGCCAGTGGGAGGTGTGTCATATGACGGAACAGATTGAGGCCCATCAACTTGTTTGGTAGCTCCTTTCCCGGCTAAAGACGACCGAGCAGGCGTCTGTGTCTTCCTCAACCCGTCATCATTCAAGAATCGGCGAAGCGACTCCTTGCCAACTTTATAATCAACCACCACAAGCAGTTCATCGTATGTAATTTGAGGATTCGCATGAAAAGCCTCGCGGATTCGGGCTCGATCGTCGTCCTTTAGCTTTGACGGTCGGCCAGAGCGGGCTTGTGAATGATTATTGACACGATTGCTCTCCCTGAGAATGGTTGATTTGATAGTGGAGAGTGGGATATGCGGATATTCATTCTGGATCTGTTTGTAGGTCCATTTGGCAGTGGTTCTGAGCACACAGAGCCGGGTGCGAAGGAATGGATCAAGTTCGGCCCCACGTCGACGAGATCTTTTCTCCGGCTTATCTGGGGTCTCAGGCTTCTCGAGCCCCTCGGGCCCCATGGTAGCGAGCTTGTGCCTGGAGAGAGACTTGACGAGAAGGATGGTAGAATGGGAGTCTTCGGTTGTCACTCACGATGTAGTAGGCGGTATAGATATTACAGTTTCTGCCGAGTGCCCGGCCCTAACAGGAAGGTCGCACGAAGTATACAAAGTACAAATATACATCTCCCTCATTTCTGGGTTTCGCCTCTGTTTTACAAATCACAGGTTATAGTTAACTACATAGCAGTTTGTTTGTAAGAATTATGCTTCACATCTGCAATACTCTGTGGTTTGCATTAGAATTTATCTCAACCCTAGGTATATCTAGTTAGTGGTAACACTAGAAGGGTACAAGATAAGAGAAAATATATTGTGGTAACATCTCAAACATATACAATATAAATCTTTTGCGATTCAAAATTATCTTGAGCTTGAATATTTAGATTGTTAAAGTGCCATGTCGTGCTCAGGTGAAGAACAAGGGCGGTAGAAGCGGCAGACTGTTCTTAAAATATGTATTTGAATTATTAAGGAGTTCAAGAAAAGGATCTAACTATGATATATCTTGGATATTTACCCTATAGTTACATACTGCTACTCCGCATCATGTATTTAACTCCTAAGTACAGAATATTGTACTTTGTATGTATGTTGTAGAAGTCTCTTTTATGTTGATTTCATTAATAGGTTTTCTTGGTGGGACTCTTCCCGGGGACGGGAGCATGCCCCTATTTTGTAGGTTGGTGGAAGGGTTTGTTCATTGGTAGCAATCAACTTGAAACCATGAAATGAAGAGATAAATGACCGCAAAATCTTTCCAGAGTAATGGAATACGGATGATTATAGAGTCCTTTGTAGCTCTTCTCCAGCAACAGGCTGGGTACTCTATATAGACTCCACAAATTATGTATGGAAACTAGTAAGTGCTGTAGAAGGAGTACTCCGTACTTTGTAAGAGGTTGTTAGTTGGTGATAATCCCGAATAATAATTGATGGTGTGGCATAATACGCTATCAAAAGCGACAAGAATAGATATCTGTAATTTAGGGTGGCACCCCAGTGCTTGGCCCTGTCTCACATTGATAGGGCGAATCCACATAGGTCAATCTCAAATTTCATGTTTCTACTCTGTACTCTGTACTCTGTACGGAGTACACATTCACAGTTTCCGAGATGTGCGTGCGATACGCACAAAATGTGATTCCTAGTACAGAGTACTCTGTTCTCTGAACTCGATTGGTCGTATGTATCGTAATACGGGTTTCACTAACAACGTTATGTGTCCATCCAGAAGCCTATAAAGGGGATCCACTAGTAAGCCAGCTGGGATTGTGCGAGGATCTTCGATCCGCGCTCCAGTCATACTTGAGCCCTGCAACTTTGTTCTCCCCTCAGGACTTGCGTGTGCGACACCTGCCCCGCGAGGGGCACACGTCATACATAAGATGCAATATAATACCTACTTTGTAGGGATGTCCAATTTGAGAAGAAGCGGCCCATGGATACTCAACTTATGGTACTGCAGGTACCACTACGAAGTACGGCAGAACAACATATCTCCAAGTGCCTTGCGCCTAATACATTTGAATTAATTTGCATGGTCAAATCATAATTTAGCAGGCGCTACCCCATAGAGGCAATTGACATCCCGTGTGGCTGGTGTGGCGTTTTGTTCATATTTAGCGTAATCCCTTGGTGTATTGCAGGAATGTGGTCCATGGGTGAACTTTTAGCTCCAGGGTAAAGGTTAGGCTGGAACCTTGGTAACAATAAGGGAGAACCTTGGATCTAATAGTCTGGGGGAAACCTTAGCTTTCATATGAACCTCAACTGTTTACTTAGGTACAGGTACCTACCCTAACTCCTTTTAATCCATAGAGGATTATGGCCATTGTTTTGGTAATAATAAATAGAAAAAATTAAGATGTAAATACCAAGTCTAATGGAAATAGTAACATACCGAGTGTTGGGTCTAGACTGAAACGGGGGGAACCAATCAGTCCCAAATTCAGGGGCCAAGTTTAGACTAATCGTAAAGTCATAATTCTCTACTCCGTACGGTCGAGGCTTTCCTCTCTTTTCTTCTTTTCACTGATTATCGCATTGTGAGAGGGGGAATTTCATTCACTAATCTCCAATCGCTTCCTCTCTCCTACTACCCTCGTTCAATTGTCTCTCGCTCAGTTCTTTACAGCTCCTGGTTTGCTCCAAAACCGGTGTCTTGAAACAATCACACTACCTCGTCCTTGCGACCCTTTCGACTCATTTATTATTGCTTATATTTTTTCATTTTTTTTTCTATAGCAGGTTGATCCTGCCTTGCTTTTTGGTTTTTCTCCCCCCCCCTGTGGTTTACCCACAGTCGCTCCATATATCGTTGCAACCCGTCCGATCCTCGCGACAGTCGATCCCTACATCCTTGATGAATACGCGCCTCTTTGGTTTAAACTTTTAGATTTGGATTGGTATAACGTATCGAACATCAATTGTGCTCGGCCAACATGCAGAACTTCATCTGGGCTCTGCTAGGCCTGGCCATTGTGCCTCAAGCCCTGGCAGGTGACACTCTATCCACGGACGGGTTCAATCTGTGCATGAGCGATTCGGCAATTAACGTCCAAAAGATGGATGTTACCTACACTCGCTCTACTGGAGTAGTTGTCTTCGACTTGGCTGGTACCAACTCGATGGAACAGAATGTGCAGGCGTCTATCACCGTCACTGCCTATGGCAATGAAATCTACAGCAAAGAGTTTGATCCCTGCGGTAATGAGCTTCATGTTGAGGAGCTCTGCCCCATCCCCAAGGGTGCTTTCAAGGCCAGCGGATCCATGGAGGTTCCGTCCGAATATGCTAGCCAGATCCCTGGTATTGCGTTCAAAATGCCTGATTTAGATGGTCAGGCAAGGCTTGTCCTTAAACCCTCGAAAGGCCAGAATCAACTGGCATGCGTCGAGTCTCAATTATCCAACGGCCATACCGTTGACGTCGGCGCGGTCAAATATGTGTCGGCCGGCATCGCGGTAGGCGCTCTAGCACTGAGCGGCGTCTCTGCCATTGGCTCAGCAGGAACTGCTGGATCATCGTCGTCTAGTCCTGGATTTGGCGATGTAATGGGCTGGTTCCATTCCATGGCCACCAATGGCATGCTCAGTGTCGCCTACCCCCCTGTCTACCGCAGCTTCTCCTCAAACTTCATGTGGAGTACTGGTTTGATCCCTTGGGCTAGTATGCAGCAGTCCATCGACAAATTCCGAGAGGCCACTGGCGGTAACTTGACCACAGAAAGCTATGATTTCCTGAGGAATTCCTCCATTCAGCACAGTAGCTCATCATCCACGAATACGACAAAACGGAGCTGGGATTACACCATCGAATTTGGCGAGATGGTTGCTCGCTCGGTTGACACATCCAACGATGCTAGTGTTTCAGAGAGCTCTTCAAACAGTGAGGAAAGTACCTCTTCGAGCACTGTTAGCGACATGAAGCAACTCGCTCAAGAACTGATGGTTCCTTCTGCCAATGTGTTCATGACTGTTCTTCTGATCTTCGCCATCGTTATCGCTGTGGTTGTCGTTGGAATTCTTTTATTGAAGGTCGTCCTGGAACTGTGGGCCCTGTATGGCAATTTCCCCAATAAGCTCTCTGACTTCCGGAAAGATTATTGGGGCTTGATGGCGCGAACAATCACCAACATGATCCTTGTGCTTTACAGTATCTGGGTGCTATACTGTGTCTACCAACTACGAAAGGGTGATTCATGGGCAGCAAAGCTGCTGGCTGCCATAACCCTTTCTATCTTCACAGCGGTTCTTCTTTTCTTTGCCATTCGCATTGTCTACATGGCTCGCAAGTACAAGAAGGCCGAGGGAGATACCGACAGCCTCTACGAGGACAAGGAAACCTGGAAGAAATACAGTCTGTTCTACGATAACTACAAAAAAGACTTCTGGTGGCTCTTCATCCCCGTCATTGTGTATGCATTGGTCAAGGGCTGCATCATCGCCGGTGGCGATGGTCACGGTCTGTTCCAAAGCGCCGGTCAGCTCGCCTGCGAAATCCTTCTGTTGGGACTACTATTGTGGAGCCGTCCATACGTCACCAAGGCATCAATGGGGATCAATATCGCTGTCCAAGTCGTCCGTGTTCTGTCCATTGTTTGCGTCCTAGTTTTCGTCGAAGAACTTGGTCTTTCCCAAACAACAAAAACCGTCACTGGCGTTGTCCTCATTGTCGTGCAGTCCACTCTTACTGCAGTACTCGCCATTCTCATCGCAGTCAACGCCATTATCACATGCTGGCGCGAGAATCCGCATGCTAAGCGGAGAAGAGAAGCTGGTAAGTCAAACCTAGCTTTTGATCCAAGTCCTATCTCCACATGTGCATATACTGACAATTTTCTTCTTATAGAAAAAGCAAACCGCGATATTGACGATCTAACTCCCTTGGATGCCCGAGACTCCCTCCTCATGGATCACCCACAGCGCAAGGAATACGCTGAGATGAGCAACTTCAACTTCACTGGCCCGTACGAGTCTTACCGAGATGAACCCAAGCGACCCGGATCGAATGGTAGCAACGAACGTGATGGCCTAGTCCGCAATGACTATGGCGTCGCTCACGGGCGCAGCGCAAGCCCTGACAGCCACCGCTCGCGAAGCTCTATCGAAGACCGTCGTCCCACAGCCCCGGGTTACGGCATGGCATATTAAAAAAAACAACCAACGAAAAAGAATAACAATCAATCCACGAAAGCGTCACAGGCTTGATATGACGTTGCAATTCTTCTTGCTTCTCTCTCCCATATTTTTACTTCCTTTTCAACTCAACATTCTTAGATCGGGCACAGTGTGGCTTTGGAGTTAATTTTTTTTGTCAGTTTTTAGCGTGTGCTTGAAAATGGCGGCTGGAAATTTCTTGGTCTTCCCGCCTTTAGATGCATTTTCTTTTGTGATATCACTTACATCCATTCATTTTTTTTATCTTGTGTCTATACATACCTCATTCATTACCATATCTACCATCTATCACTTATATTACAGCTTGCAATTGATGAGCATTTCTTCTATATCGAATTTCTCGATAATCCCTGTACCTTGTCTATAGTCTTAGAACACTGGCGTGATGAGTAACTAGTATGTTGCGGACAAAGAATCTCTCATGATGGACTCTCTTTACGAAAACAGTCTCAACAGCAGGGGAAGGCCAAGATTGAGTACAGAGTACGGAGTAGTGTGTCCCTAATTGGCATGAATTAGTTGAATATAATCTTATACACGGAGTACGGAGTAGTGTGAGATGCTATATAATTTGGAAGCTAATGATTTCCGGGAGACAGGTCTACAGACGGAAACCTTAACATGTATAGTGAAAGCGAGATAGACGGATAGATAGAGCAGGCAAGAGCGAGGAGAGTCGTCTACTCGAACGAGCTCGTGAAAGCATTCCTTGGTAATTTTGTGTAGTTTATCCCCATGGCGGGTTGGAAGTTGGGTGCTTACATTACGTTGTATGGCCTAGGTGCCTAGCAAACCTCCCAAGATGAGAACAGGTGCGCGTTTTGAATGACTATAAAAACATCAACAGCGCCCTAGAAATTCATTTCAAAAGAGCCAAGCTAAGGAGTAACACTAAATTGTATGTTTGTATTGATGTGAGCGTAAATCATAAGGGCTGGTAACTGGACAATCCCTTCCAAGTCACGTGGACTATTTGGCCCTATCTAGGAGACAAACCATACCACAGCACCATACGTAAGAATAGTGACATTTGAGTTCAAAAGTACATGCATACATATTTATTCGAAGGTGGCAATAGCCCGAGAAATTATTTGAAGTATACAAAATTCTACTTGGGCAACAATGAATACTCTACGCCCTACCGCCTAAGGAACATCTACAATGTAACCTCTCAAATGAACACTTTTTGACTTTTGATTGTGAGGCTAACAGACATCACAGCAAAAAGTGGTGTATCGCCGAGCTTGAACGAAGGTTGAAGACTCGTTATCACCGATCACCGAACAATTTCCCTGCCACTTAGCACGGAAAACATCGACCCAAGCCTTGATCCCCAGACCTCGATATCTGCGAACAAAAGCTCCGTCCACGCAAGCACCGGACCAGAGACAACCTTGAAATGAAGACAAAGAGTATGGAAATCGCCAATACAACCAGTTCGCCGGGCCCCCACTCCCCCTTCACTGGCGGCCACGCAATTATCAATCAATGGGGCCCAAATTCGCTGGCCCCAGGTAAAAAAAAAGACTTAAAAAACACATGAAAGAAACGAAGTCGTATCTGAAATGATAAAAGACAAGATGTGTCACTTAAAGAGCCACAAGGGAGCAGATTAGCGCTGGTAGGGGTGGTAGGTGCGGTGTCCACCTCGGCCGCCACCACGGTAGTTCGCACCAGGCTTGCCGGCGTTACGGGGTCCAGTGGGAGCATTAGGAGGAGCAGTGCCCTGAGGCTGAGGAGTAGTTCCTGTTTGGGGGAAATGTTAGATAACGTAATCAAAGAAAATAGGAATGGAATTGGGATGAAAAGGACATAATATGCAGAAACTCGTAAGAATCACATACCACTACCCGAACTTCCAATGCGTCTCATACCTGCTGGTCCAGTCGGGACATGGGGTTGAGGAACTTCATCGTACATACCCTCCCACGAAGTGGGGCCGCCCTGCTGTTGGTAAGGCGAGAAACCGCGAGGGTCCATCGAGCGGTTGATCTGCTGCTGCTCATACTTTTGCTGCTCGAAGGCAATCTGCTCAGTGGCGTTGTATCCCGGCCCAGTCTGTCCTCTGGCTGGGGTTCCAGATCCATTGTTGTAGTTAGCGGCCATGGCGGTGGCGTTGGGAACGGGGCTGGCGCAATCGCTGACTGAACCGCCGGGAACATTGGCTTGGTTGGGCTGCATCATAGCGGGGTTCATCATATTCGGCATAGCCTGCTGGGAGCCAGGGCTCTGAGGGCCGGGGCTCATAGTACCTTGCTGCTGGGCACCCATTTGCTGTTGCTGGTGCTGCTGACGCATCTGCATCTGCTGCATTTGCTGCATCTGTGCGATCATAGCGGGGTTCATGTTCATAGCATTCATGTTCATGCCGGGCATTCCTCCCTGGCCGGCCATTTGCTGTTGCATCATGGTAAAGTACTGTTGCATGCGTTGCCAGTACTGGGCCATCATCTGAGGAGTCATCGAACTACCCTGTCCCTGCTGAGCGGCTTGCTGCTGACCTCCGTCGTTCTGGTTTTGGTCGCGGTATCCTCCGTTTCGGTGGCCTTGACCTCCACGTTGATCGTTGTTCTCGCGAAGGTTGCCACGAGGCTGTGCCTTCTTGACCTCAATTGGCTTGCCTAGAATCTCAAGAGGACGGGAGAGAGCCTTCTCAACAGCAGCATCACCGTCGAAGGTGACGAAACCAAATCCACGGGGACGTCCGGTGTCCTTGTCCATCATAAGAGTGGCATCCACAACACGGCCAAACTGCGTAAAGAATTGTTTGAAGTCCTGCTCGGTAGCCTCCTGGCTAACACCACCAACAAAGATCTTGGAAGTTTTCTCTTGTTCGTCACGGGGAATAGCACGTTTGGGATCAATCTTCGATATTCGTCAGCAAACGTTTACTTTGTCCAATTGTCCCAATTGCGACGTAATCCTTACAATCTTTCCATCCAGATAATGCTCCTTCACCATCACCGTATTGACAGTCTTAGCGTCACGGAAAGTCAAAAAGCCAAAGCCGCGAGAGCGTCCAGTGGCGCTATCCCGCATGACAGTGCACTCCTGAACCTCACCGAATTGGGAGAAATAGTCACGGAGGGACTCTAAATGAAGATCAAAGTATGTCAGCAAGATGATGAATTCCAGGTATCGAAGATACATATCCATACCGTCGGTAGTTTCCCAGTTCAGACCTCCAATGAACATCTTTCTAACAATCACATTATCGTCAGTTAGCGGAGAACATCGTAAAAAAACCCCCAAAAAAGACAGAATAGCCCAGGGAATGATATTCAGTGAACAACATGATGCTGAACGTAATGTGGCTGAAATGATAATGTGTGGGGGCAAAGAGAGCAAATCAAGGTGCAAAGTTGGGTGGCCAAGTATTGCTTGCTATTCATGGGCTAGTCGAGTGTGCGAAAAGCCTCGCTATTCTGAGCACATTGGCCCAGAACAAGCAAGGCGCGTGCTAGGTCGGTACATGGTCTTTGTACCTCGTAGTCACTGTCAATGTATACTTGTACGGTCTTGAGCAATTTTGATGTTCATGACCGGGATTTAACGTCAAGCCCACTGGTTTACATGGGCCTGGATGCAGAATTCATGTCCCCCTCTTTCTGGATTGCTCAAGCCGGAGACAGGCGAGATGATAAGCAGGGAGGTGCAAATATTTCAGTCGTAAAAAGTGAATTGTCACTGTCTGTCTGTCTGACCCGCGAAAACCTTTGCCTTGTCTAACACAGAGTCCCAAGCTAGATAGCTACTTCTTGCTCTGCCCTATCAAGGTACATCGACAGGAAACTATATAGTATCGGCTGTACTATATATGAATCGTTTGTGACAAAGGTCCGTTGGGTGGCGCGTGGTTGATTTGCGTAAGCAATTGTCTTGATCAAGGGCTCCAGGTGGTGTGCCTTTTGAGTCTCTGCTTGATTCCGTGGAGAGAACGCCAGAGTATCCCAATGTATGATTTGTAGATCGCTTTCGATTGATCGTTGTGTGATAGGGTTCCTTGAACAGACATGCTGATTGGTCGCCGAGCCCGCATTTTGTTTTCCCTCCTTCGAAAACGCATGCGCCACCAAATAACCGGCGAATTTTTCCTCAAACAGTCCACAGTCCACAGCCCAGAGAGATATTAACCCACAGCGAGGAGACTCCTTCCTGCACCCAGAACCGTAGTCGAAACCCATGAATAGCAATTGGTGCCACCCAGGTTTTTACCAGCGAGATATAGCCCAAACCCAGACAGATACATGCAATTGGGATAGAGTTCGAACACAAAGATTTAAAAGCAACGCAATTAGTGGACTTACCCGTCTTCTTTGATTCCTGTTCCGTGAGACTCGGTCTCGGCAGGAGGGGGTGCCTGGGTAGTGACAGGGGCGCCATAAGCGTTCCCGGAGCCATTGTGATAACCCGTGTCAAACTGCGAAGGCTGAGGAGGCTGTGATTCATATGTGCCAACAGGGTTAAGTGCGAAGTCCTGCTCAACAGAGTCCCCAGCAGGCGCAACGTTCGTCGCGCCTAGATCAGTAGGCTTTGACGCTTCGACCGCTGCGGTGGTTCGGTTGGTGGAATCATCGGCATCGTAGCTAAAGAGAAGAGATTTGATTAGAATTTTGTTATTAAATATAGGGTGAAGTAGAAAACATACAGATCAGCAAAGAGATCATCTCCATCCTCTGGGTCGGCCATGATAAAATAGTGAGCGGTGAATAGAGAGATAAGAGAGGTAGTCACGGGAACGCGTGTAACCTCAGTCAATCAGAGTAGAAGCAAATCTAAAGTAACAAGAAGAACTAGAAAAGATGAGAACAAGCGGATGAAGAAGTTGAAGCCCAGGACCGCGGGAATCCTCCAGGCGGAGCGCTTACATAAGTCATTTACGTTCGCCCGCCGGACTCGGGATGAAAGCTGGGTAGTATTTGTATCTATACATGATTAGAACCTGCAATATTGCTTTGATTTGCCTTTCATTTCGAGTTCATTACTCCCAAATATGCTTCATTGATTTTCTATTCTGTCTCTACATGACCTGGCTGCAGGATAGACGGCATCCATTCCATTACAGTGTCACCCCGCACGTGTATCAGACTCCCGCATGAGCACACCACTTTCGGAATCCTCATACAATGGCGAACAAAAAAGGGCAGCAGGTATGTTTACATTCCCCGCTCTAAAGATCTCTTGAATCCTTCTGTATTAGACATTGAGCTGACTGCATTCGCAGGAAATGGTCCAGGTTGGTTCGTATCTTTTGCCTCCCCTTGCATTTTAATTGCAGCTATAGCTTACATGGTCTTTCTTCCCATTTCATAGACAAGTCAGAGTAAGTGGAAGCTTTTCATGCTCTCTTGTACAGCTATGAAAGCAGCTGTAAGCTCTGTCAAAATGCTAATGTCCTTCAAAGACGCACCCAATCGCCCTTTTGGGCTGGCCGAAGTGCGTCCCTAAATCAGGGCTCGTCGAAGTTCTATGGTTCGAATACTGTTGTCGGTGCATCATACTCACATGCCAATATTGTACAGTATGTTAGCATACATGCAACAGATCCAGCAATTGATCGAAAACGATGACTGACAAGTGTCTTCTTCGGTAGACCTACCTCCTCCCACTCAGGCCCGAGAACACCGCCAAAACCATCGGCTACAAATGCTGCATCGAGTTTGGTTCGCAAGCCAGGAAAGCTGGTAGCCTCACCTCCACGGCAACCCTACCCTGGCATTATGACTGAAGGAGTCGACGAGTGGAGTCGTGACCCCACCGAAGAAGATGATGAAGATGATGATGATGACGAGATTGTGTACGATGACGACGAAGATGAGTTCGGGCTCCCTAGTCTTGCTAGTATGAGGAGGAAAAGATCTGCGCCTTTGAAGGCCCAGAATATTGATTTCAGTGGCGGCGGGGCAGGAGGCAACCCCTCAACACTTGGGTATGGATTAGGGGCCGCCAACAGGCAACGCGCGAATAGTTCAGATATTGCGGAAGAGCGTGGCGCCCCGATGTATCCAACTGCTCGCAAGGGGGAAGGGAAGATCCTCCGGCCTCAATACAAAGACATCTTACAAGGTATGGATGAGCTGATGACCGAAGAAATGTAGGAGTATGCTGACAGTTATAGACCCTGCTAATGCTTTGAACCTCATCAACCACTCCCCCCTCCTATAGATGCTTCACCTAAGGAGAGGGACATCCATTCGAGTCGCATTACGCGAATCAACAAGTTCAAGCGTATCCTGCAAGCAAGTACGGTATCCCCCACCGAGCTGCGAGATCTCGCTTGGTCAGGTATCCCGGAAGAAGTGCGGCCAATGACTTGGCAACTTCTACTTGGCTATCTTCCTACAAATAGTGAGCGACGCATCTCCACCTTGGAACGGAAGCGCAAGGAGTACCTAGACGGAGTACGGCAGGCCTTTGACCGAGGCAGCGGGGCAAACTCTGCAAACACCTCTTCTTCAACGAAGGGCCGGGGCAGAGGCCTTGACGAGGCAGTTTGGCACCAGATCAGCATTGATGTTCCACGCACCAGCCCGCACATTCCGCTGTATGGCTACGAAGCCACCCAGCGGTCTTTGGAACGCATCCTTTATGTCTGGGCCATCCGACACCCAGCAAGTGGTTATGTTCAAGGTATCAATGATTTAGTAACACCGTTCTTCCAAGTCTTTCTGGGCGTTTACATAACCGATCTGAACGTTGAAGAAGGTATGGACCCAGGCCAATTGCCTCGGAGTGTGCTAGATGCAGTGGAAGCAGACACTTTTTGGTGTTTGACAAAGCTGCTGGATGGTATCCAGGACAACTACATTTATGCCCAGCCTGGCATTCACCGACAGGTCAGGGCGCTACGAGACTTGACAATGCGCATCGACGCAGCACTTGCGAAGCACCTGGAGCAACAAGGCGTGGAATTTATGCAATTTAGTTTCCGATGGATGAACTGCTTGCTCATGCGGGAAATGAGCATCAAAAACACGATACGCATGTGGGATACATACATGGTACGTTTTCTCCCAGGGGACTGCTTTATGTATTACTGATCGTCATTTTAGGCTGAGGAGCAGGGCTTCTCTCGATTCCACCTCTATGTTTGCGCCGCATTCTTGGTCAAGTGGACAGATCAGTTGGTCAAGATGGATTTCCAGGTACGGTTTAGCAATCGAACATCGCCACTATCAAACAGCAACTAACGTTTTCCCAGGAGATCATGATGTTCCTCCAAGCATTGCCAACGAAGGATTGGACCGAGAAAGATATTGAGCTCTTACTCAGCGAGGCATTTATCTGGCAGAGCCTGTTTCAAGACTCGCGTGCTCATCTCCGATCTGCTGGTGATGAACCTCCTGAAAATGGTATCTTTTATTGATAGTAATCATAATTCATGATCCGAATGTTTAACTTCTATTTTCGGATGCTTTCCCCCAGGGCAGATGCTGTCTTTCTCGCTCAGTTGAAATGAATGCCCTTTTGGTTGAATGCCCACAGCAGCTTCAAGAAATCATTCTCATCACACATTCTCGCGCGCCTCTCTCCGAGGTCAGTGTCATCCTCCAGGACCTGGCGGACCTTTTCACGGACTAGCTCTGCAACCTTGCCACGCTTCTTACGCGAAGCTCCATTCTTGAGTGCTGCTTCGAGGCGGGCGTTTGTGTCCGCCTTAAAGAAATCAGGAACATCGTCGTCGTCCATATCCATGACCTCGTCAGCCGGTTCCTCGGCAGCCTGTTCCTGCTCCTCCTCCTCACCCATATCCATTGCCATCGCATCATCATCATTGGCGACTTCGATCGGACCATCCTCCACAGGAATATCGTTTTGCGCACACCATGTCCGATAGTTTGCTTCTAGCAATTCCATGATACTTGTTGTACCAATGAAACTGGACCGGAGAGTTTTGTTCTTCCGCACGAAAACAATTCGCAAAAGACCGTCCCACTCTTCGTAGTTGATCTGTGGCCGTGGGTTCTTGGGGACCATTCTAATGACGCTGGACTCAACCTGCGGCGGTGGCTTGAAGTTGTTCTTGCCAACCTTCATGATATGATCAATCTTGGCCCACATTTGCGCATTGACTGAAAGTCGACTGTAAAGTTTATCGCCGGGCTTGGCGAATAAACGCAGAGCAAATTCACGTTGGAACCTGTACGAAAGGTTCAATGTAAGCTCTCAATTACACAGAACGTTTCTGAACTCTTCCACACTTGGTAGTGGAGACTTACATGAGAACGCAGGAGCGAGGCGCCGGAGATGTAGCCAGGAGCTTGAATGTGAGAGGAGAAGAGATCTTGACTTGTTAGACTCGCGAAGAACCCTTGGAAAATATCTTGGGGTTGGACATACCTGGTAGGGAGTATTACTGATGCAGACATCAAAGTATGGGAGCTCCGTCTTCATCACATCTCCAAGAATGACCTCCAGGCGCTTTTGGTATGGAGTGGACTGGAAACGCTTGGTAACTTCTGCGGCCATACGAGGATCCAATTCCACAGCAATACACTTCTTCGCCTTCTCCAAAATCTTGGCTGTCAAGTTACCAGTACCGGGACCAATTTCGAGGACGATCTGTTGATTCACACTATTAGTGTTTGTTAAGCCAATCAATCAATTTTGTAACTCACATCGCTTTGCTTGAGCTCAGCCTTTTCCACAATTGCAGCTAGACATCCATCCATTAGCTAGAGAAGGCATATTGCAGTAAAGAAAAGTCCCTACCAGCAATACCAGGGTTCTTCAGAACGTGCTGGCCAATATCAGTGTTCATCTTAAAGATGCTGTGAGCAGCTTTTGTCTTGGCAGCTGCATCTGACATGCCCTGCGAAGCGCTATTGCGCTTTGGCTTGTTAACCTTGGGCATTTTATAGTAATGAGCCTCTTGAACTTGATAATTATCAAAAGACACCAGAGAGAAAACCTGCGGCAACAAAGCACATTGACTTCAATGTGGGCTGGAACTTTTTTTGCGATAAGATTGCCGGCCCGGAATTACTATCCTCCGAGCCCGCCTTTGCCTTCTGCGCCGTCGATGTCGAGCTCTCAGACTTGTGTTGTGCCCAAGATGGCGTCTGGACGAAAGGATTTCCTCAGCCAGGCAGCGCCTGAAAACTACGTTGCTGGTCTAGGTCGTGGTGCTACAGGATTTACCACTCGGTCCGATCTTGGCCCGGCGCGTGAAGGGCCTACTCCCGAACAGATCCAGGCTGCTCTAACCAAGAGAGCTCAGCTTTTGGGAGCTGCTGCACCCACTGCCTACGGCAGCACTACACGCGAGAAAGGTGGAAAGGAAGACGATAAAGAGGAGGAAGATGAGCGGTTCCAGGATCCTGACAACGAGGTCGGCCTGTTCGCATACGGACAGTTCGATCAAGAAGACGATGAGGCAGACCGCATCTACCAAGAGGTAGACGAGAAGATGGATAAGCGCCGGAGAGCTCGCAGGTTAGTCATATCCTTCCCATTCTCCCTTCGAAACCATTTGTTTATCGGGTTAGCCCCGGTTGTTTGGACAGAGTACCGACTTGAGTCGCTCGCCACCTACAGGGAAGCTCGAGAAAAAGCCGAACAACAAGAGTACGAACGAAATAACCCGAAAATTCAACACCAGTTTGCCGATCTGAAACGCACACTTGCCTCGGTATCTGAAGAAGACTGGGCCAACCTCCCGGAGGTTGGAGATTTGACGGGCAAGAATCGACGAGATAAACAGAATGCACGACAGCGGTTCTATGCCGTCCCCGATAGTGTCATTGCTGGCGCGAGAGACTCAGCTCAATACGGCACGACAATTGCCGAAGATGGCACGGAAACCAATATCGCCGAAGGAGAAAACGCTGAGGGCTCTATGATGAACTTCGCAGATATCGGTGCGGCGCGTGATAAAGTGTTGAAGGTCCGGCTCGACCAGGCTGCTTTAGGGTCATCCGCTGGTGCATCAGGAACCGCTACGAGCGTCGATCCCAAGGGTTACCTCACCAGTTTGACGAAATCAGAAGCCAAAGCCGGCGAAGTTGAGGTGGGCGATATCAAACGAGTTCGTACTCTGCTAGATTCTGTCACCAAGACCAATCCTAAGCATGCTCCTGGTTGGATTGCCCTCGCTCGTCTGGAGGAGCTTGCTGGCCGGATTGTGGCTGCTAGGACCCTCATCGCTAAAGGGTGTGAGCTCTGCCCCAAAAGTGAGGATGCATGGCTGGAAAACATTCGACTCAACGAAGGTCACAACGCAAAGATTATTGCAGCGAATGCTATTAAGAACAATGACCGTTCCACAAGACTTTGGACCGAAGCCATGAGACTAGAAACAGACACACGTGCCAAGAAAAATGTTCTTCGACAGGCTATCTTGCACATTCCCCAATCGGTGCAGATCTGGAAAGAAGCTGTCAATCTAGAAGACGATCCCGCCGATGCGCGCTTACTGTTGGCGAAGGCCGTCGAAATCATCCCTCTGTCAGTCGAGTTATGGCTTGCTCTTGCTCGCCTTGAAACCCCAGAAAATGCTCAAAAGGTCTTGAATGCTGCTCGCAAGGCAGTTCCCACTAGCTATGAAATCTGGATTGCTGCAGCTCGACTTCAGGAACAGATGGGTACATTCGCGAAGGTCAATGTCATGAAGCGTGCTATTCAGTCCCTGGCCCGAGAGAATGCCATGCTGAAGAGAGAGGAGTGGATCACAGAAGCCGAGAAATGCGAAGCCGAAGGCGCTGTCCTTACATGTGGCGGTATCATCCAAGAGACTCTCGGATGGGGCCTAGATGAAGATGATAGCCGAAAAGATATCTGGATGGACGACGCAAAGGCTAGTATTGCGCGTGGTAACTACGAAACTGCCCGGGCGATTTACGCTTACGCTCTGCGGGTCTTTGTGAACCGCCGATCAATCTGGCTCGCAGCAGCAGATCTTGAGCGCAACCACGGCACCAAAGAAGCTCTCTGGCTGGTTCTGGAGAAGGCAGTCGAAGCGTGCCCCCAGAGCGAGGAGCTCTGGCTTCTCCTTGCTAAGGAGAAATGGCAATCTGGAGATATTGACGATGCTCGTCGAGTCCTCGGCCGTGCCTTCAACCAGAATCCCAATAATGAAGATATCTGGCTGGCTGCTGTGAAGCTAGAGGCCGACGCCAAGAAGACGGACCAAGCCAGAGATCTGCTAGCTACCGCCCGTCGTGAAGCTGGCACAGACCGTGTGTGGACCAAGAGCGTTGCCTTCGAGCGGCAGCTCGGCAACATCGATGACGCTCTGGATCTAGTCAACCAAGGACTGCAACTTTTCCCCAAGGCCGACAAGCTCTGGATGATCAAGGGCCAAATCTACGAATCGCAGAAGAAGTTCCCGCAGGCTCGCGAGGCATACGGAACAGGCACCCGAGCCTGTCCCAAGTCCGTTCCGCTGTGGCTACTTGCCTCGCGACTGGAAGAAAAAATGGGCACCGTGGTCCGAGCCAGATCCGTCCTCGACAAAGCCCGTTTGGCTGTTCCCAAGAACGCAGAGCTCTGGACCGAAAGCGTGCGCGTTGAACGTCGCGCTAACAACATTGCCCAGGCGAAGGCCCTCATGGCGCGTGCGATCCAGGATGTCCCATCATCGGGGCTTCTGTGGAGCGAAAGTATCTGGTATCTCGAGCCCCGCGCCCAGCGCAAGGCACGCAGTCTGGAGGCTATCAAGAAGGTCGAGAATGATCCGATTTTGTTCATCACTGTCGCGCGCATCTTCTGGGGCGAGCGTCGGTTGGAGAAGGCTATGACCTGGTTTGAGAAGGCGATTGTCTCGGATAGTGATTATGGTGATGGCTGGGCTTGGTATTACAAGTTCCTTATGCAGCATGGCACTGAGGTTAGTTACCCCTCTCTATTTTTTATCTATCCTTTATACTTTGTGTTATCGTTGGAATATCAGCTAACATCCACATTACAGGAAAAACGATCAGATGTTGTGTCGAAGTGCATATCGATGGAACCAAAGCACGGTGAGTTTTGGCAATCCATCGCGAAGGACCCAGCCAATGCCTACAAGTCCACCGAGGAGATCTTGAAGCTTGTCGCAAGTGCCATCAATTAGCTGGCATGTTCTTTGCGGGTGTATTGTCTACAGGCGTTTGGGGGGGGCAAACCGCTCATGGAATGCAATCTTATGACAGGGATATCCATCTCTGTTAGACTCAAGTCTATGTAAAAATCTAGTGTTTTAATGTGTAACTATGTAATAACTTCTCAAGATAGCTAAAGTAAAGTACCTAGGTAGAATTCATGGGTATCGAACAAACTTGATATGACCTCTTCCAGCAGGGGTCATCCCCATTGAGCTTTTTAGGTCGGTTTGTTTTCGAGATGTTCTTTCATCCTCCAGATGTCGACCGCTCCGCCTTGTCCCTTAACAAAGTATACTGTACATCGTAAAGACCAAGCATGACCAAGATAGGAAGGAGGTGAAAACATATAATGGGACAAGACAGGCGATGTCGAACGGATAAGACAATATCTTCAAACTCCAAATCCATATGCAAATCATGTGGGCGTTGCAAATAGTGACAACCTCCCTTGGTAGTACCCCGACGCCGTGAGCCACCATCCAGCCAAACCGTAAATAGAAAAAATAAAAGAGCAGAAGAAACATATAATGTGGCATGTATGAAAAACAACGGACAAAAAAAAGACAGGGGGTATAAAATTCTCATGCAGCCATCGACAGACACTCGTCGAGCAAAGAGCTCAACTGCTCTCGATCACCAAGTGTGCCGCCTTCCCAGTCTAGCAGAGAACCGTCTTCATCTTCGTCCAAGTCCATCTCGTCTTCGTCAGGTTTGATTTCCTGATGTGGCTCGCCAACACCATTCTCCAACCGATCATGTCTCTCAGTTTCTAGTTCATCTTCGAAGTACCCGCCCATGATCTGGTCTACAATGAGTGGCATGTGGCCGAGGACACCGCCGCCCAGCTCCAAAGTCAACCGCAGGTCTCTAACGCCTAATGGTTTTCGAAGGTTTGCCTCTCTCGCTTCAACAGGGAGTAGGCCAGTGGCAGCATCCTTCGCAATCTCGCCACGGGTGTATGCAAGCTCTTCGACTTCGAGTTGGTGTCGGTACTGACGCATCATCATGTTATTGATTGTACCGGACGGGCCATTCGAACGCGTCCGTGAGAATACCGCGGATAAAACTTCCTTCACGAATGTCTCCGTCGCAATTGCCATGAACTCAGCACATGGAAGCCCAGCACCGCTGGGTAAGGATTCTTCGTAGCATATAGGAACCATGCGGGCATGGATGGATTCGGCATCGGGAAATTCGCCTGTTTCTGCGGCGAGGGGCTGGGCATAGCGTTTTCGGATCTCCAGTTCCCAGTCTGTAAAAGAGAAGGATGGTTAGGCACTATTTTTTTTTTCAATAGAGGACCACGCGAACAGAGATGATAGCTCGAGTTCGACGTGGAGAGTGTCGTCTTACTAGTTTTGTTGAGCCCGCCTGCACTTGCGGGAACCTGGCTGGGTAATTTGAATTGCTTAGCTAGATGGCTTTCTTCAAGCTCTGTGGGCACTTTCTCATTGGGATCTCGCTGGTAATAATTAGCTGTTGATTTCTGGGGAGAAGGTGTTCGTCATCGTTTGCGACTGCGTACCTCTGGGATTCCCTTTATGCGCCGACGGTCCCTTGGAGGTAGTTTCATAACTTCCGTCTTCAATCTTTGTTCCGCAGCATCTCCGGAGACGGGTTTTGACACCGTTGACGGTTTATCGTTGGCCGATACCCAGTTTGCGACTCCATGATCGGGGAGGTCTCGCGTGAGGTTTCCGATGAGCGCGCATATGAAGTTGTTATGTAGATGTTCATTTTTAGGGTCGGCGCACAAGAAGTAGTCGACCCGTGACGCGTATTCGTTCTGGTTGTAATGTCCTATCAGCAGGCAAGTGGTCAGGAGGTGATCGAACGGGAGGCCAATATGTAAGAGGGAAGGGGAAAACAGTCTCCGCGGAGCTCAAATAATCGCTCTCTGACCAGGAATTCCATGCGCATCACGACATACCTAGTAAGAATAGAGCCGTGGACTCTTTATACTCGGCCCACTTGTCCCCGATGGCGGCCTTCAGGTCCGTGTAGGCATGCTCTAGCTCTAGCCGCGGCACAGATATTAGAGCTCTGGAGGTCTTCGCAGATACCGAGCCATTGGGCACGGCGCTCTTTGGATTTGAGACAGAGTCACTCCGACTCAGAGCCGCCGGATCAATCTGCATGGTTGCTGGACTTGCGAGAGCACAACGGGCGACGCCGAAGGGCAGGGAATATTGGCACCTACGCCTTCATCAAGGAGGATTCCAGGGTTCAAACTAGGAATAGAGAAAGAGAGGATGTTTTCATAGGGAAACCTGATGAATTGAAGATGAAAATTGATGGAGTGAGAGGGATGGCGATGGGTTTGGGTGGAAGGGGAGGTTCCGACTTGTGGTTCCCCGCCAGAGGCCAGAAACGGATACATCGATGTGCGCCAAACTTAGCAGTGTTGCCCTTTTATGTTTACATATATCACCTTTTCCTACAGCAATTGAAATTTTAGGTGCTTTTCAAATTGATTAGTTACATTTTCAAGCTAGTTGTACTACATCTTCACTTAATACCCCAAAGAGTTGTCCGATCTCCGCAATGATCTCCGTGATCTCATTCGATAATTGGCCCGTCACCAAAACTAGAAGTGCAAGGGTTAGTATATCAGACTGGGTATAACCACAAACTAAAGAAATACTCACTATAGGCATAAAGCAAAGCACAGTCTTCGTCTGTGGTCTGTTGAGATGCTTCACGATCTAGGCGATAGCGATAGATGCGAGCAAGCAACCGGTCTCTGGCATGCTCAATGCTAGGAAGCACATCACTCAAAGGGTACTCGAGTTTCATTGACGAAGCAATCACTGGAAGGTAGTCAGTAAAACTTCAAGTGCACGGTATTTGAAAGAGAACTAACCTGTTAATAGATGGCTCACACGAGCCGATAGCTGTTGCCGTTCCAATTTGGTGTATTGCAGAAGGTTGATTTCACCTTCAGTGGCCACATCATTCTTCATCAGCTCGATGTTCATAGTATGGAAAGAATTCACCATGTTGCGTGTACGGCGAACAATGTTGGCATAAGAGGCTTCAGGGAATGCACTCTTCAATTCAAATTCGGAGCCTGCCGCAGCCTGAAGAGACTCCAACCGAGATAAAAATCTTTCAATCTCAAGCTTCTCTCGGGGTGTCATGTATAAAATAGACCTTGTATCTTTGGCCATAATAGATAGGGGGTCACGCTTCCAGACAAGGCTCAGATGCAGCCAGAGAAGACTCAGACTCTCCTTGAGTCTACTTCTTGCGCTGACAGGCCAAACCACCCGAGTGATGATGACTCCCCAAATGCATCCAGACAACACAGCAACAACTCGATGAAGTGCAATCTCGGTCATGATTGGATTAGAGCCGCCTTCGTCTTCATCGAGATTTGCCGCCTTTTGAGAGAGGGAATAGCCGTATAGTACGGAGAGGTTGTAAGTGAGCATGATAAACCGGCCCATAGGCCCATTTCCACGAACAATGGTTATATATCCAGTCCAGACAGCCATTATCCATCCCAAGAATGCAAGAGCATATACATTTCCAGCGGTAATGTTCCATGCGACGATAGCAGCGACTGCCCCCAAACAAGTACCGAGAAATCGGGCATATCCTGTCGTGTTCGAGGCCCCAATAGTCATTGAACAAACCAGCATGTAGGACAACAGACCCCATTCTCCTCGCCAATGTCCGTAAAACGGGCGAGTTGAAGGAAGGAAAGCAGGTAGAGCATATATTGCAGCTCCTGCCCCAACCTTGATCGCGTATTTCGTATCATCTCGTCGGAAGAACCCAAGCCATTTCCATAAACGGTAGCCAAGTCTTTGCTTTGTTGTTTCCTTTGCTGAAGGGCCTTTTTGTGTGTGAATATTGACAAGCAGCCTATCATGTGCGATCAAGCCATCTGATGCATGTCTAGCATGCCTATGGAGATCTTGCTCACTAGCGAGCGGATTCAAAGGTCTGGAAGCTGCATCTGTAGAGCATTAACATAATATCCGGTCTCAACGATTGGGATGTGGATGTATACGTACCAGCATCAAAGGAGGCTATTTTAGCGGTCTCTGTAGTCCTCGACCACTGCCAGACTTTGAGCCATGACCAGGTTCGCCCACTAGGCCGCTCTTCGACTTCCAACTGCAGCTCATCTAAAATGGAAAGCATCTCTTTGAGCTGGTCTCCAAATTCGAGGAGGGAAAAGCTGAAATGACTACAGCTGGCTGAGACTTCCTCGAGATCCGCTTCAGCTTCGCGGGTTTTCAATTTCATGGTTTCCTTTTGTTGATACAAGGATGCAAGTGTCTTCTTGCGCGAGTCCTTGTAAAGATCAAGCGCCCGGTCAAGACTTATTCGTAGTCGGCCATCCACTGAGACTTTGTAGTTCGGTGCAGGCCCAAATGGAATTTCCTTGAAGATTTCCTTCAATGCAAAAGCCAACGATCGCTATTTCCAGTCAGCCTTGAATTGTATTGAATAACTTGAGCTTCAACGTACCATTGACGGACCTAAATGGGAAATGAAGATAGTGAAGACATCTGCCGGTAGAAGTGCGGGTCTGGGGGTTGATTGACCACTTCCAAGTTTGGGGGAACGTATAGAGCCGCCTGGAGATAGTTCTTCCTCTGGTCGCTCAACGATAGGCTCCAGAACGGACCCATCCGGGAATGACCAGGATCGCTCAAGGGGCGTGAAATAGTCCACATGGGTCGAGCTACCCCGTTGATCTTCCAAATAGCTAGACTCACGGGCAATAGTTTCACGAATCAAGCTGAACTGGAGAGCAGCTGCATTACGCAGGCCTCCCATGTTATGGGTAATATCTTGCACCCAGCGTACAAGGTTCTTTTCGAGCCTGTACTCTTTCTCGGTGCCTGCTACATAGTGCTCAAGTTTAGCTTCTCGGACGAGCTTGTCGAGCTGGCTATAGGCCTTGCGGTGCCTCGCCTCTGCATCAACGAATTCACCCGAGACAAGCACATCCTCGGTTCCGCTCAAGAAGCTTTCCGTGATAAGTGCCATCATAATAGCCATTGTATCAGTGACTGTGGCAAGGTTCGAGCGCAGCTTTTTGCGCGCTGATATGGGGAAGACGAAAAAAGATACAAGCATGACGGCCACCACCCCCATCAGGACCATCTTCAAGACTTGGAAGATCTTGACAAGAGACAAGTCGCCGCTTTGCACAGCACCTTCCTTAGTTAAGACAGTGATTGTTGACAGAGCAGTGAGTGAACAGGCAACGTTCACTAGAGGATCTCCCAGTCGTTGCTTGGTCCAACCGACGAAGCCAAGCCCACCGCCACAAAATACTATCAGAACTACAGCATGGCCAAGGGCAGGTGATTCCAATGTGTCCTGGAAAAACATCTCCACGAACATGCTGGTAATAGTCAAGAAGGCAGAATAGCAGAACGCCAGGAACGCGCAGATCAAGGCCTTGAACATCCCACCCTTAGATCTGGCAGGGTGAAAGTAGACCGTGACCGTAGCCACCATGTGTTTCCCATCCTGATTTCCCAGCAAGGCTGAGACTGCGGGGATAAAAGTTGCAAGAGATCCGACCAAATACGCAAGACTGTACTTCAAGACTCCAATGCCCGGTTCCGACCTAATGAACTGAATTGTACGCATCCATCTATCATGTATATGGCGCGTGAGCGCTTCGAAGTACCCCTCGTAATGTTGGATCTCGTTTGTGAGAAGCCCGCGTCTTTCATCAGTGTCGTCGGAGACGGGCGTGGAGTTTCGGAGGTTGACGAGGCCTTTCAGGCGCTGTCCTGTTTTTGGGAGAACAAACGTAGCATGGCGGAGCTTCACCGACGGTCAGTATCTCTCAAGTCAGAAAACGCGAGTACATACCGTTGGGCGCGAGCGGCGGGAGCTGCTTGGAGTTGCAGTCGGCATCTTTCAGGTTTCACGTACTTCTCGCGAACTCAGGACATTGTACAAGCCCCATGGCACAAATTCGATGACTCGCCCTTGGCTGCAGGCTTTATTTAGACGTCAAAGGGTTGTGCGGAAGTGCAGAGAGCTATGCAAGTTAATTTGTTGGCGCTACGATTGGAAGAGAATTACGGCCACTTCCGAATTGTCATTGCCACGCACCTCTTTGTTTTGCTTTCTTACTTTGTCTACTTGATATTGATATTAATAGATTTGATACACATTTCGAATGTATCAGGGTGACAGAAAATATCTCGATCTTTATAATTCTGTAGCATATTGCAATCCCAGCTACCTCACAACTATTTCAAGCCATCCACTTTCCACACTTTCACCGCTGCATCAGCACCAGCTGAGATGATCTTAGAGCCTCCTGCAACCCATCCAACACCATGGACGCCCTCCTTGTGAGCATTTTGCAACTCAAGCCAGTCACCTGGCTTGGCCAAGCTCCAAACAAAGATGTTCGTATCCAGCGATCCACTCACAACGTGTGAGCCAGCCTCGTTCCAGGCCAGTGATGTGATTCGTGCAGTATGCGCCGTCCAGCGGTCCGTCACCAGACTGCCATCGGCAACTTTAAAAACAAGAACACGTCCCCGCAAGTCACCCACCGCCAGGTGGGAGGCATCTGGGGAGAACGCAAGAGCAGAGATTGGGTTGCGAGAGGCATTGATGTCTGCCCGGGGAGAGAGTCGGGAGCTGGAGATGGCACAGATCTGAACAGATCCATTTTCACCCCCAACAGCTGCCTGAGAACCATGCGCAGCTACAGTTGTAGCCACAAAGTCTGTTTTATATTCTCCCGTCTTCTTGCCATCCTGGAATATCTCAATGGTTTCAGCTTCGCCAACAAGCACGGTCGAGTCGCCAGCCGCAATGTCCTTCGGTTGTCCATTCAGCTTTGAAGCACTGCCAGTGTATGTTTTAGCAGCGACGTCGACAGAACGGAGGGTGTCGTCCCAGCCGACACTATAAATTCTACCGCTTCCCTCTGATGTAGTCGCAAGCCCGGCGACGTAACCGGGGTGGGCTTCTCCTTCAATCTCCTCGGCCTTACCTGAAGCTACATCCCAGTTGCAAACTCTTCCGTCAAAGCTGCCGGTCCACAAAGTTTCCTTGTTATCCGCAGTTGTCTGTGTCAAAGACGTGATGCTCTTCTGGTGGCCCGAGACAACCTGCCGGGGCTCAGGGGTTCCCTCGACCAAGTAGTTCAAGTCTCCGCTGAGAGACAAACTAATGAGCAGGTTGTCACTTCTTCCTGGGGGCCACACCACTCCAACTTGGTGGTCGCGAACAGCCATAGCACCCTCCTCTCCTAAGGTCCAGGTCTGTGTTGCTTTGCCAGCTTCGACATCCCAGATCTTGACGGTCCGGTCTGCGCTTGCAGTTACGAACTTTCGCGAGTCTTTAGCCCAGGACACACCAAAGATACTACCTTTGTGTTCTCCTTCGCCGATCTGACCCTTGGTCTCGCCTGTCTTGCCGTCGTAGAGCCAGATCTTCCGGTCCGCGCCAACACTGACCAAGTGCGAACCATCCGGGCTGAAGCCAACTCCGTAGATATAGTTTGAGTGCTTGTCCGCGATTCCGTTATTGAATTTGAACGGCGCTCCGTGGTAGAAGACTGTCTTCCTATCGTCACCAGCCGTGGCGGCACGCAGAGGCCGCTGCTGCCTAATTGACACGGTGTTGAGCTGTTGCGTATGGCCATGGATCTCGCCAACGGTATTTCCACTATCCCAGGTGATACAGTGTCCATATCGCTGCTTGCCATCGCCGACGGCAATAATGCGCTGGGAGTCACCGTCCCAGGCCAAATCATTGATTCGACCATTCACAATGCTATATTCACCCTTGGTGATTCCTTCGCCGACACAGTCCCATACTCTTACGATTCCAGCAGCATCGCCACTTGCAACATAGAAACCAGAGGGCGAAAAGCGTGCAACAGTTGTCTGTGCCTTGTGTTCGGTGTACTGCCTAGCGACCGCGGGGTCGTCGATTGAACGCAGGAAGATGGATTTGTTGGACTATAGTTGCTTGTGTCAGAACAAGGCAGTGATTTTGTAGAGAGTCTTAGAGTCACATACTGCATAGGCTAATCGCTCGCCTTTGGCATCAGAAGAAAGCTGGGTGGGCTGGCCGCGGGTGGTGGAGGGGCTAGCAGCCCAAATAGACTCTTTGAATATGTCAGGATAATGAAAGATAATATAAAATTGTCAGGTTCTCACCATTCGTAAGTGACATTGCTAAGATGTACACACTCAAGCAGAGGAGTTGGGAGAAAGCAAGGGGAAGTCTACCTGGGCAGTCCACCCGTGGACTGTTTATCGACTGACGTACCCGGGCCACAATAGCGGGGAATTAAGCCACACGTCTTGTCTACATAAAACAAGCATCGACGACGTGCAGGAAAGAGAAATATCAGCGTCAAGACATATAAAATACACTTGCTAGCTTCAAATATTCTAGCACAAAGGAAGTTGGAAGTTTAGCTCTCAATAAAATCAATGCATAGCGCTAAGAGTAATAATACACTAAGTCGTGCCCCTTCCACCAGGCACCGGCCTGTACTTGTACAAGGAAATCTCCCAAAATATGTTAAGATCCCAAAAACAATGACTCCAAAGTTATTTTCGGCTTAGAAACCTCCAGGTCCCTCCATACGTGCCCGCATCTCAGATGCAAGAATTTCGGGGTGTCGGTGGACACTGGGCATGAGACCCATGCCGATGGCTCTCCGGAGTGCCTTAGCAACTTTGCGCTGGTTGACAGGTCGAAGACCGGTGATGGCTCGGGGCTTGATGCGGCCCATGCTGGTCATATATTCGGACATGACGGAGAAATTCTGTAATAATAAAAGAGCCAACCATCAGTGGCTATTCATCATGGTATATATTCCATAAAATCAATGGCTCCAGTAGCCCGATGACTTCATACCTTGTACAAATCCATAGGATTCAGGTTCAATGCATCGAAAGCATCTTTTTGCGGGTTCTGGCGCTTGCCCCATTTCTTCATCTCGGCCGGGCTAAGATCGTGAGGGGCGTAGATGTCTCCAGCCTTGAAGTCACGAGTCTGGTATTTCTCAAGGGCTCGGCTCTCGCCTTGCGCCTTCTGATCTTCGAGGAATTTGAGGCGACTTGGTAAACGGCGTCGTTGGACCACTTGGGAGGCTATCGCAACACATTAGTCGCCAATCATTCAAGCAAGCATGTGCTCATATCATAGAATAAAACAGCAGATGAATCATCTCGGTGTATCGGGTTCATCACATACTCTGTGAGCTTGTGCCGCGCTGGGAAGTGAAGGCGCTCATGGCAGCAGTCGAGCTCCAGCGACATAGCGACAGGCCAACATTGGCTGTGGTCGCGGCATTGCGCAGCAATGGCGACGAGGAAAAGAGGTTCAAAGACATATTGATCTTTCAATCCCTGATTAATTGTAGATGTTGAAGACGGTGATAGGGAGACCGGGCAACGCGGAGATGAGATCTTTTTTCGCCAAGACTTCTTCCGCCTCCAGGTCTCTCCGCGTCGCGAACCCCCGTTTTTCACGATTCCATGCCGATTGCGAGTCAACCTAGGACTACACATTTTTATCCAATCCCTCTTGCTTTGTCTGAGCCATTCAAGCTCAGCCTACATGATCCATAATGCAGTCCCATCTCACGAGACGGGTCTTCCGAGCAATTATCAACAATGAACCACTTCGGTTCTCCCAATGCTATCGAAATCGCCTATTGCACACAATCACCCCTGCCCGTGTACGACCTGCTATTTACGGCCTTCCTTATGTATCTAGACGCAACATCTTTGTCTTCAGCTCAGACCCCGAGCGGTCACAGTCTACTTTGCCCTCTGAAAAAGGCCTGAAACCAATGGCTGATCTGATGAGGGCACTCAAAGATAGAAGCAGAGCTCCTCCAAGTGATATCCTCGCAAAGGCATTCCAAACATTTTTCACAATGCGGCTTGAAACACCGATGCTTATCAGTCATTTCCAAGCCCGTGCGCTGATCGTCACCTTCAAACACCTCAGGGCCCAGCAGGACGAGATGGAAGAAGAAGACTGGCAGAATGTTTTCTCGACTGAGAACCTCGAAAAAGTGTTGGATGTACTCTCCGAGTCTGGATGTGCCCCACAGGCTCGCGAGGTTGTCATGAACCTTGCCCGATACGCATATCAAGAACTGAATCTCGATCACGGATTTGGTCCGGGTAAGATCAGCCGGCCAGCCCTTGCTCTGTATATCAATATCTTGGCCATGAATGGCAATCCTGAGGATGCTAGACATACCTTATTGAAGTTTTGGGGTCAAATGAGCAAGCTTGTTCCGTCCCCTTGGCTCACAATTGTGAAAGGATTTGCCATGAAGGATGATCTGCGACAGGTGCGGAAGATTGTTGATGAATGGGGAAATCATGGCAATAAGTTTGACCAAGCGTCTCATGGAGAGCTAGTTAGATTTCTCGTCGATCACGGTCAGTGCAAAGCGGCCCAAACTGTCTACGAATCTCCAATTGCCGGTGGCTCAGAACCTTCCATGGCTGCGAGAGAGGCTCTTATTAAATATTACCTCTTGAATTCCCGGGCAGAGTTGGCGGAGGAAATCTTCAAGTCCATCCCCGATGAGCCCAACGAAGACACCGCTGGCATCATCTTGCTCTGGGAAGCAGCAAAGGGCAGCAATGCTTCTGCTCTAGCGCAAAAGGTCGATGCTTGGACTGCTAAGAATTCTCACCTCCAAGACTCAATCAACATTGACATTGTTAATACCCTTATTCAGTACGCAAACGCGATGCAGAATCCGCAGTTGGTTTCTGATTTCATGGCACTGGCAGGCCAGTGGGGTCTTACCCCAAATAGCCAAACTCATATCTTGCAATTGGAGTCCTGCATCCAGGCCGGCGATGTCGATGAGACTTTGAAGCTCCTTGAAGAGAAGGTTGATGCGACTTCCCTCACGAGTCATAACTTACCAATTGCAAACAAACTTGTCGCGATGCTCTGTCGATCCGAGGAAAAGGACGCCTTGTTCGACCAAATCTCCTCCCTCCTAGACCCGCTTTTCCAAGAGAACGTGCGCCTAGAATCTACGACCATTGCCGCATTGACACACATGCTTCTTTACCGCCACGATCTTGACGCTGTTTCAGAGTTGCTACGTCCACGATTAGGTAGCTACAGCGACGACCAGAAGATGCCGGTGCGCGATGCGCTCGCAGAGTACATTATGGACAAAAGCCAGTCCGATACAGACGTGTGGAATGCATACGAGCTTCTAAAGATCGCATTCCCAGAAACGTGGGTCTCAGTCCGCACCAAAATCATGACCTCCTTTTTCAACCGGAAGCGCAGTGATCTTGCTGTGCTGGTATTTGGACATATGCGTCAAGCCGACGAACCCGGTCGACGCCCTAGGCAAGACACTTATGCGCGCTGTTTCCAGGGCCTGGCTCGCACAGCAGATGCAACCAATCTGGACCTTGTTCACAACATGCTGAAGCTGGATCTTGAAGTGGATCTCAACACCAGAATCCTAAATGGTCTGATGATGGCGTATGCCGCGTGCGAGATGCCAGAAAAGAGCATGGAGATTTTCCGACAGATTCTACAGTCGGACGAAGGCCCCTGTCACAAGACTATCACAATTTTCTTCAAGGTCTGTGAGAAGCATCACAATGGTGCCCAGGAGGCTATAAAGATGATGGGTAAGGTCAAGAAGCTGGAGATCACTGCGAATCGCCCGCTTTATTCGGCCTATATGGAGGCCTTGGCAGCGCAATGCGAGTTTGATCTGGCCGTTGAGGCTATCAACAACATGGAAGCTGAGATTGGGATCCCTCCGACAAGCAATACGTGAGTATATTTCTTCCCGCTTTGTGTTACGATCGCTAATATAGGCACTAGGATCGGGTTGTTCTACAACGCTATCCCGTATCAATACTGGAAAGATGAGGTAGAGAAATGGGCAAGTGAGAAGTATCCCGAGCATTGGGAGCATCTAATGACGATCAAACGCACTGATCAAGAAGACGGGCTGGAGTTTGACGGCATTTCAAATGAAGTGTCAGTCTAATAATTTTTGTATTTAAGTGACAACATTGAAGCCAATGTACCATAGTTCCTATATAGTGGACACTGAGAAGTACCTCCTACTTAATGATCTTCTTCCCTCATCAATATGATGGATAATGATAGAAAAAAGGAGGGATACAAATAACATAAGAGTAACAAAGATGAATTAATATATCTCTAGATGTTCATCTTGCTTGAAATCTAGTATGTTGAGGTGTGATCCTTCGTTGCTCCTATATAGATAGCCCTCAATGCTAGCCTCTCCCCTCGCTCTCCCTCTTTCTTCAACAATGTAACAATGTCTTCTACGGAACTGCAAGTCATCTTGTGTTCTTCCTTTCCCTTCTGAAGTCTGAGTTGAGTTGCCTTAGCGTTATCATATCATTCTGATGTCTCTGAACCACGAACACCCCGGACTAGACCCATGTGCAGCGTGGCTGTCACTCTTCCTGTCACAATCCCGAACTCGGTTATTGAGTCCCTCCAGAATTTAGGGTCTCATTGCAGTCCCTTGTCCTGGTAGGGAGTATACCCAAGCGGAGGCTAATGTATATCTAGAAATTGTAGCGATATTGAAAAATCGGGATGAACCATGGGGCTTATGCGGGTATTATTAGGCTATTCTACCTATGTAGGCTGGCGCTGTATGTGGAGTACGAAGGGCGTATTGTGCAAACTCAACAAGGCAAAACTCGGGAGGGGAAATCCAATGGGCTGTGGCTGTAGGTATATTAGCTTGGAATATACGCGCTTGCTGCGCCACAATATATCTTTGCGGAGACTGAGGCTCCTGGCACTAGCTAACTAGCGCTTACGGAGTACAATCAGCGACAATAACTGACACACTTAGTGACACTTAATTCACCCTTCGATTCTGCCTCAAGTCCAACTCGATCAGGTTGGTAGAACATACGAAACATATATTTTCACCACGAGGTGTTAATCCTAGTGTTTCCCCCAGTTTCTTGACGCTAGTGAGGGTTTGGCTACCATGGCAGCGCTTTTCGCACGCACGCCTATCGACTTGCCTCGTTCAAATACAACGAACATTGACTTGGAAGACATGTCTACCCCAAACCAAACTGTCCGTGATGGTAGAAGACGGTTCTTTCAGCAAAGGAGCCCAAAACTTGCTAGACAACTAGCAGGGTATGACAGAGTTGTGAGAGCTACCCCTCAAATAGCTGCTTCGGACCGGTAATAACAAACTAAAAACGCGAAGTTCCGACAAGATTCAAAATCTGATATATTTGAGACGATCTCCGGAGACGAGTCCCTGAAAAAGAACTACCGTAAAATCGCCCGACGATCCAACCTCGGCCTCGCTGAACAAACTTTCATGTATACCGCGACCGAGTCAGAGCTTGTATTTGAAAAAGATGATACTTGGTCCACATGCTTCGAGCGGTTATGCTCTTCTATGGAGACAAATGAGGCGACTGCGTTGGAAATCTGCATCATTACCCCCGACACCACGAAGCTTGGCCATGTGTTTTCCTTCATTCACAGAATCTTCCTTATCAGCCATCATCGCGTTCAACACGCCTATTCCGTGCCAAGTCAAATGATCATCCGAATTCTCCAAAGACAGTGGGGATTAAGTGATGAAACAATGACCGAAATTGTGGAAAGCGCATGTGCGAAGGAGCTTTCTCTCCCGGCATGGCAACCAAAGTTGCCATCTCATCGTACAGTACCTAGCTCCATGGGATATTTCATACCTGAACTGACTAGCCGTGCTAGGTAACAAAGGGCAAGTAGAAGGCTACGTCCAGGTGCCACTAAAGTTCGCGTTCAAGTGGATTAATGCTCCGTACTATGCGACAGATCTTTCAGTTTACGTGTTTAGGCCATATGGAAAACATCCTCAGGTAAATAGTTTGGATGTTATATTAACATCCATGGAATACGAGCAGATTCGGCGGGCGATTGTGGTTGTGAACTCTCACAACATCCTAGCGGAGTTCCGACGCGACTTTCTCGCCACGCAAGTCTTTCAGCATGACGTTTGCGGCCTTTTGTATATTATGCAGCTCTTCCGGTTTGTATGTACTAAGATCACCGGTGAGCTTGTCACTTTCCTGACCAAAGCATGCGACGATATCAATTATATGGTGAGCGCTGCCGTCCGTGACAACAACGCTCGTGCTTGAATTGATTTGATTAGACATACGAAGCCCGAATTCGTCCCTCTGGAAGCAAAATGCAGTATCTTCGGCACCTAGAAGACTGCCATCGCGCCGCCAAAGATTGCTGTCAAACAAACCGATGTGTCATTCAGGTGCTACTCGACCAAGTCAACTTGATTCAGGGGCCACGCATCGAAGATGAGATACGGCTAGTGAATGAGCTTGAAATGGTGATTAATGATTTAGACTACCTTCATGATGAAATTAACTCTTCGATGCAAAGAATACCCGGTGTATGTCGAGACATTCGTGAGCAATTGGATTTGGTCCAAATACGTCGAACAAGCATCTTAGGGATTCTCGCCGGACTATACTTGCCACTTGCGTTTGTGACTGTGAGTTCTTGACGCAACTCTTTTGGATCTATTTCTAATAGATTTAATTCTAGAGCTTTCTAGGTATGAATCTCAACCAATTCCCGGAACCTCAAGGCTCTTGGCGCAATTCCACCTGGATTGATCCAACCAATCCGGAAAATATAACGAAGTTCTATTCCAAGATTGTGGACTCTGGAGCCAACAAAGCATGGGAATTGGAAACCTTCTTCGAGATTGCGATTCCGCTTATGGTTGGCACAATCCTTGTACCCCTTCTCATTGGAAGCATGATTCGAGAAACGTTTGCACGTGGAAGAACTTGGTGGCGTCTTCTGTTTGCTTTTTTCACTGTCGGGTCAGTTGCTATGATTTTGAAGAGCCTGAGTAGCCGGATCGCTAACGGCTATCGCCACAGTTATTCCACCTTTTCAGCCATAATTGGCCCTGTGATTGGGATATGCTTGTTTATACCATTCTATTTGTTCACTCTCCTCAATTTAGTCCTGTTTTTCTGGGGGAAGAAAAGGAATTGGTTTTGTCTCATCTACTGGCTTATGAGCGTAGGCTGGTTGATAATGGTGATAATAATGATGATTTGGGGGGTGCATCTTATTGTTTCAGGGTTCATGGGTGCAGTTTATGGGGTTTCCTATTTTGTTGTCTGGTGGCTAAGGCCAGATTTCTATTACCGATGGGACCAAGGAAGAAGACCGAAAGCAAAGGAAATTTGACAAATCGGCATCGAAACGAGCATTTCCCTGGTCTATCTAGCTTGTATATCGGCACTGGCTACATTTGCCCATATCAGAAAACACATTCTGGAGAGTCGGAGGCTGAGCCTTTTGGTACAGATTCACGGGGAAGAATCCTTGCCCTTGCCCTCCCTTCCAATTGCGGATCCCAGATGGATGGACGATAACAGGGATAGGAATTCAAGATCTGCCCCGATAAATCAAGTACAAATGAACCAACGTTACTGAAAACCCAGAGAACACTATGTTATTGATGTTGAAATAAGGAAAGACTAGAATTCAGCCCCGAAAGCTATAGTAACCCCGATTATTGAGCAGAGAGAGCTCTTGAACAAAAGAAGAAACAAGAAAAGCAAGCACCCAATCATTCTCTTCTTTCACCACAGCTCCATCCATAATTTCAATGCGACCCTCCTGACTATGTGTCAACTATCCCTCTGTAAATCGGGAGAACACATCCGCAGTCACAGTGGCATATTCTCTCTCAATAGTCTTCCGGATGGTCTCATTGCGTAGTACAGGTCGACAAGGGTAATCTTTGGCACAGTAAAGGAAGCCGTGATGGTAGCCAGTCACCGGGTCACTATCCATGGGGCCCTCTCCCGGCTGGAATTCAAACGCCCACAACAATTTGGCAATGGCCAGGAACATGTTGCGCTCGGCCAGGTGGATTCCGGGACAGATCCGGCGGCCAACGCCGTAGCCGTAGTGGTCGCGACGCTCCCATGTCCCCGGCACATAGTCAGGGGACAATTTAGGATGTTCGGCAAAGCGCTCGGGGATGAAAGCAGCTGGATCATCAGGTTGAGATGGATCCATGTGCATTCCCCAAGTGTTGATCACGACTATTGTGCCCTTGGGGAGGAATTTGCCGTCGACCCAGTCATCTGCAAGGAGGGTTAGAAGACAATTATAAATTGGATGGAAGAACAGAAGCAAACAGAAACAGAAAGGAAGAAATAAATGTGCTTACCCTCTCCCAGTGCATGGGGGAAACAGAGCGGAAGGATCGGTCTCCACCGGTGACCTTCCTTGACGATCATGTTGATATAAGGAAGTCGCTCAAAGTCCTCCCAGACAGGTGATCGACCGTGGCCGACTACGGCATCAATCTCAGCATGCGCCTTTCGTTGAACTTCGGGGTTTTGGATCAACGCTTGCACAATAGCCAGTGTAAGACTGGAGCTAGTGTCTGAGCCACCTTCCATTAGAACACCGCCAATAAAGGCCAGCTGGTGCCAGGGGAGATTATGTTTCTCTTGGCCATCGAGGACCTTGTCCATGAAGGTTCCGTTGTTGTGGCCATCATCCCGCCGCTGAATCACCTTTTTCAGGATGTCAACGTATAGAGTCTCCATCTGCACGCCGATAGCCTTTGCCCGGGAGACATAGTTGTTAAACATCCACTGTGGCAGCACTTTCAACCAGGGGAAAAGGTCTACTGGTGGTGTTGCGCCAGTTTCCATCACTTCCGACCATTCCTCCATAAGTTTGTAAAGTCGAGCCATGTTGGATCCCTCCCGGGTGGCGGTGCGTATTCCAAACACTGTGATGTGGGTTTAGCTGGTTTCTAGTAGTGAATATATGGGAGACTCACCGATCGAGTTAGTGATGCTGTTACTGTACCGCTTGGGGTGGGCCATATGGTGCTCCGGGTCGACCATATAGTCTCGCACCAGCTGTATCGCCTCGGCGTTGACTATCTCGGTATGTTGGCTTTCCACCATAGTCTCCATCAGGTGTTGGTGCACAAGTCGCCTGAAGGTGCGCCACTGATCGCCATAATGCATGACTAGTAGGTGATTGCCCTTAGTGATGAGATCGTGCGACACAAAGGAATGGGGTCGATGGCTGTAGATGCCACTCTTGCGATCGATAACTTCTTTGACTAGTCGGCGATCGGTGATCACGGCCATATTGCCATTTCCGATCTTGAGCATGTATAACCCGCCATACTTGGCGGCCCATTCGGTGAACCTGAAATCCGCAAGAAATTGGCGGTGAGAATTTCATTACTGATTTAAAGGGAAAGGGGGAGGTTATCGAACATACTTGATATGGGTGTACTTATTGGTGATTTGGTGGATGTTTCCGATAAAGGGTAGGGTAGGTGGACCTACGCCAGATGAGCACCTCCACTCTCAGTCAATTTTCAACACGAATACTTACCAATGGGCATTGAGCTGATTCTATGGCCGTAAGTGAAGGCATATCGTACCAGCACAATGGTTGGTAATAAGACCAAGAGTAGCAGCAATAGTGGTTCCATAGTTCGTGGGATCTATCGAGGCTGAATTGTACAAGGCTTGAATTTCTTCACGATCGAGATAATAGTGGGGTAGGCTGACTTATAGATCGATAAAACGAGGGGTCGATGCCCTGGTGGTTTATTGGATTGGTTGCATTGGTTGCATTCAACAAAGAAACCCAGTTACCCAAAGGAGTACTGGCCCCCGGTCAAGATTCCCCATGGAGAAAGACACTCCTCTTTCTGTAGGGTTGACTCGAATATACCACAGTAAGTTCTAGAGTCGATCATTAAAGGGAAAAGATAGGATATCCTAAAGAGGGCTTTTAATAATCCACAAACAACTGCATCCCTCTGATGTAATCTGATGGAATGAACAAGTAGACCTATGAGAATGGGGGCCATCTATCTGGAGGGTGGATTTTATCGTCACCTGGTAGCAAATATTTATGACAGATAAAGAACTTAGGAAGAATAAATACGTCATTCAGGAGGAAAAACAATATTTGGATGATTTGGATGCAAATTAGAGCATGGCCAAGGTGGTTGAGAAAGTTGGTGAAAGCTATAGTTGCCCTAAGTGAGGCTAAATAAATTTACAATTCAATATTCACCGACAGATTAGATACTGATGGGTTCCTTGATGAGAAGATAATTTGCAAGCCAATCCCTTTTATTATTATATCCATCTTATGCTATATAAATAATTATTAGATCAATCACAATATTGCCCCACTAGCCTTGAATCCAATACTCCCCCAATAGCCTCTTATGCATGCATAGCTCGCATCGATCATGTCCAATTTCAGAGCCTCGCCTGATCTGGGATCTCCTTCAGCCGTGGAAACAACTCCAATGCCGCCCCGCTATCTACCTGTCGCTTGGTCTCGGCCGGCAGTTCATACGCCTCCAGAAACTCCGTAAAGCGTAGGATCGCATCATGCGGGGCATTAGGGAAGTCACTACCGAAGAGGATATGGCCAGGTGCAGCAAACTCGAACAGTGCCTTCAACGTGACCGGGTTTGATGCGAGGGCCGTGTCGAAGTAGAAGGCTCGGGCAGCCTCCAAAAACTCTTCAGTTGACGGTCCGAGCGTGCGTGGCATTAAGGGGAGCATGGTAGCCGCCCGATGGATAAGATACGGCAAAGTCCCGCCCCCGTGGGAGAGGATGATCCTGCATCCCGGGTAGTCTTGTAAAATACCACTGGTTAGTATATCCATGGCGGCCCGGCCAGTCTCATGCGGATAGTCAAACATTGGCTGCGGGAGCCATTGATTGACGAGCTCCGTGTTGACTGGATGGGTCGGGTGGACGAAGACAACTGCACCGCGACGGCTGAGATCGGCCCATATGGGCCGGAAAGCTGCATGCCCTAGATAATGAGGACCTTCGCCGTAGCGGGTGTACAGAGTCACTCCGTCCGCACGAAGGGTAGTACAGGCGTACTCAATTTCCTCCAAGGCGGCTGCCGTATCAAATAGGGAGGGCACTGTGGCAAAGAAGCCATACTGCTTCGGATGAGCGTCCCGAATGGCGGCAGCATATTCATTGCAGTTGCGTGCCAGATCGACAGCTTTAGCAGCATCAGGCTCAATCTCTGGCCCCGGTGCAGTGACGGAGAGAATGGTGGTGGTCACCTTCATCTCTCGTGCGATGTCCTTATCTAGCTCCAGCGTCCAGGGGGAGTATACCAGCCCGAGGGATCACCTCCTGCGCGATCCATAGCTATGCGAGGTTAGCCAATGGGGCTCTTACTCTAATACGTATGGGACCAACCTTGACGCATGGCCGGAGGATAGAAATGGTGGTGCACATCGATTTTCGCCATGACGGTCGTTGGGGAAGCAATTGTAGAACTGGTTTTGTTGGTGAACCAGCACTTGGTTATGGGATTTTCCCCTTCAAATACAGATATCTGGCAATCATGTGGTGCATCTCCGAATACCTGATTGCTAGTCTTCCTACTGCTGTAAATCGCTCAACCAGACTGATTACCGATCATCCCGATTAGATACCGGCTCGGGATACCCGAACGCGAATCAACGGTGCTTGTTAAAAGTGCTTGTTAAGACTTGCAGGGATTACGGCACACTCCCGGGGGAGCTGGGGGGGGAGAGGGAATTATAATGGGACGATGGATGCACATGATATCTAGGTACGGAATTGCTTACGGAATCTGGACGCAATTTTGCATGTGCGCTTGTAAAATCATGGGATTCATTTATAGGCGCTTATTCTTCTCACACCAACCCCTCTTCGGTTGCTTTCGAAAGAGGAAAAATTCCTCCGAAACTCCTTCGGGTGATCATCTTCCCTGTAAGACCACTAGTATATCCTTCCACTATGGCGCTGGATCTCGATTAGGCCTTGGCGATACCGCCCTCTGGATTGGAATAAAACACCTTGGTGCTATTGTCCGACCCAAAGGATGAAGCGGTGGTAAAGGTATCCTCCATCCATTGGAAATTGAAGATTTTGTTGTCCGAATTCACCTCCGCCCGTGCAGCCCAGGGCGAAATAACTGTCTTCCCCAAAGTGCGTGAGGTCGCCGTGAAAGAACCCCAGGCGGTCACATTTCCGCCATCGCCAAAGATATACTCAATGGAAAATGGGCCTCGATCCCAATACAGGCCCACTCGGGTGAAGATGTCGATGAAGGCCTGCGGACCCACGTTGGAGTGGGTTCCCGACCAGGGCATGATCCCATGGAGAGTGGGATTGTCGAACGTCAGCGAGACGTAGGTGCAGTCATAGGTGACCAACTCCTTCAGGAGATTATAGTCGGGATCCGGCTGCGTGTTAAGCACTTTGGAGAACACCGAGACCGGAGTGCGTTCCCAGTCAGTAGGGCCAAGCGGTGGGGGGCTTGAAGGATAATTCCCGGGGAAATCATCCCGAGCAGCGACTGGGCGCAGGCTGATCAGAGACACAGCGAAGCTGATCCACACAGATGGTTTCATTTTTGAAGAGATGAAAAATTGATACTGGTTGGAATTGGGATTGCAAGTTCTGATAAAACCCGGTGCCAGGTTGCATATACTTATGCTCTTCCACTACGATCAGCGCGAAGACCCTTCTACCACGATCAGCACGCATCTTTCGACACAATTAATCATCACACAGGACGAACCTTGTCCATCGCCGTGAGATTATGTAATTCTTCTCGATTTTTGTCCAGTATGACTCCGAAACTCCCGTCTCCTTTTGGCAACTTCATCCGATCTTAAGGCACAATGCGAGCTGTTCCAACGATTCCCCACAACGATCTTCACCCTTGGCAGAAGAAACAGCTGATGGATGAGCTGCATGGAGCACGGCCTAGCGCAGGGCGGCCGCGCTGATAAATCGTGGATTTGCCTGTTCAAGAATCAGACGCTTTTTGACTCTATTACGCAGCCAATTTCTTTCTGTGACGGCAATTGGACACTCGACAATGAGATTGATATCGCAGGTTCTCTACGCGGCCATCGCAGTTGCTGGAGTCCGCGCTGTGGCTCCGGAGGAGCCATCAAACTCGCAAACCCATCGCAATGCGTATGCGCGGCGTATGCTGGGTTCCTCCTTTGGCATTCCCAAGAACCAAACGTTCGATTACGTCGTCATTGGCGGGGGCACGGCTGGCTTAACTATCGCAACTCGGCTGGCCGAACAGGGCGCCGGCTCAGTTGCTGTTGTTGAAGCAGGAGGCTTCTATGAGCTGAACAATGGCAATCTTAGCCAGATTCCTGCCCAGGATGCCTTCTACGTTGGCACGGATCTCGACGATTGGCAGCCAGGCATCGATTGGGGATTTCACACTACGCCTCAAGCGGTAGGACGCCTTCCCCCGAGCAATTGATATGGAGGGCTGATAGATCTGATCTAGGGTGCTTACAACCGGGCAAGTCACTACGCACGGGGAAAGTGTCTAGGGGGCAGTTCAGCACGCAATTACATGGCATATCAACGCGGCACCAAGGCGGCGTACCAGCAGTGGGCAGATATTGTGGGGGATTCCAGCTATTCCTGGGAGCACTTCCTGCCATTCTTCGAAAAGAGCCTTAATTACACTCCCGCAGACGATGCGCTGCGCGGTGCAAATGCCAGTGTCACGAGTGATCCAACTGTGCTAGGAACCGGCGACGGCCCCTTATCCGTGACCTATCCTCACTATGCTCAGGCCTTTGCGACGTGGGCGCAACATGCCTTGGTGGAGATCGGCCTCCAGATACGCAATGGGTTCCAGAGTGGAGCACTTTTGGGCCAGGCCTACGGCCTTTACACGATCAATGCCACAACCATGCATCGCGAGTCGTCCGAGACGTCTTTCCTGCGCCAGGGACTCACCGATCCAAACCTCACGGTCTTCCAATCGGCACTGGCAAAGCGCATCCGCTTCCACGGCAAGCGGGCTGTCGGAGTCGACGTGGAGACCATGGGGCATGCGTACACGCTCTCCGCACGCAAAGAGATTGTACTCTCAGCAGGAGCCTTCCAATCCCCCCAGTTGCTCATGGTTTCTGGCGTGGGTCCTGCGGCCACACTGAAAGCTCATGGTATTCCCCTCGTAGCGAACCGGCCAGGCGTGGGCCAAGGCATGCAGGATCATATCATCTACGCCCCCTCTTATCGGGTCAATGTCATCACGCAGTCGGCCCTGCTAAATGAGGAGTTCGAGGCACAGGCCAACCGCGACTACAACGAGCGAGCGGCGGGCATCTACGCCAATCCCACGTCGGATATCCTAGCGTGGGAGAAAATCCCTGAACCCATGCGATCCACCTTCTCCAATCACACCCTTCAGGTGCTTGCCGAATACCCGGATGACTGGCCAGAGGTCGAGTTCCTGACCATGGGCGGATATTTCGGCTATCAAAAGAACTATATCCGAGACAATCCTAGCGACGGATATAATTACGCCTCGCTTGCGGTCTCGCTCTGTACACCGCGCTCACGGGGAAATATCACGATCACATCGCCCGACGCCGCGGTGCCACCGGTGATCAACCCTAACTGGCTCACCGATTCGGTCGATGTCGAACTCGCGGTGGCGGCCTTCAAGCGGACCCGCGACTTCTTCAATACCACAGCCATCAAGCCCATTCTCATCGGGCCTGAATACTTCCCTGGCTCCCAGGTCGCCACAGATGAGGAAATTCTGGATCATGTCCGTAAGAGCTTCGATACCATTTTCCACGCCTCTTGTACATGTGCGATGGGCCAGGCAAAGGACCCCCAGGCAGTGGTGGATTCTAAAGCCCGGGTCATCGGCGTTGACGCCCTGCGCGTGGTGGATGCATCAGCATTTCCCCTCCTACCACCAGGCCATCCCCAGTCCACAATCTGTAAGTCTTTTTTATCTTCTTCTGATATATTTCTTCAAAGGGAATCTCTAACGCGAAGTAACTAGACGCACTGGCAGAGAAGATTGCCTGCGACATTTCGGGCAACTGTTAAGATGCAGAAAATGTAGAGCCGACTACGAAGGAAGATGAAAAGTATGGCGTGGAATATAGCAAAAGTAGAAGTAAATACTCAATCTATGACACCTTTCGCACTGTGTATTACGCAGGTACTGCCAACATGACAAGTATAATGGAAATAATCCCTAGTAGTTATGTCCTCCAACTCTTACTGCATGGTGATGACGGCACGGAACCGCACACTTCCCTCCATCATGGCATCTGTAGAAGGTAGGACGGCATGTTAGAGAGAATAAAACAATAATCAAAGGAAAAATATCTCATACCGAATGCTTCGTTGCACTGTTCCAATGGGAATTCTTGAATCATACAATCGATGCCATGCAGGTCCGCAAACGCGATGGCGTCCTCGGAATCGGTGGCGTGGCCGCTGGGCCAGCTCCAGATAGATTTGCCCTTTCCGACCTAAAATAGGATTAGTATCGTCATTGTTTAATTCCCCCATAATCTCTTCTGTTTTCGCTTCTGTTTTCGTTTCTCGTTTCTTTCTAATTCTCAAAAAGCAAGTCCAACTCACCAACAGGCCAGTATGCACTTCAATACCACCAACAACTAGGTTTGTTAGTATGAAATAAAACATCTTAAAAGAACTCCAAAAATCTTACTGGACAGAATCAGCAACTTCCCCATCACACCAAGCCCTTCAATCAGTGGGTTAATCATCTCCGGCCCAGGCGCCGTAGACACAATCAGGGAAGCACCACCCAGCTTCTGCAATGCAGCAACGGGGTCTTCTTTACTTGTGTCAATGTACTCATGTGCTCCCAGCTTCCGGGCAAATTCCTCCTTCTGGGAGTCCCGCGAGAGCGCCACTACACGGTAGCCAAATTTATTCGCATACTGGAGCGCCAGATGGCCGAGTCCGCCCAAACCCTGGATAGCGACAACCTCACCAGGCGGGATGTTCATGTGGCGCATCGAGTTGAAGACGCTGACACCAGCACAGAGCATAGGCGCATATTTAGCTGCATTAACATGGTCGGGAATGTGCACGGCAGCTTCGCGGCGGATGATGCAGTATTCGGCATCTAGCCGGATTGGAAAAGAGAGGTTAGTATTGAGATATCATTCGGTTAAGTGGAGTGATGGAATAATGGCAAGGAGAGAAGATGAAGAAGCAAAAGAAAATGCAAAGACATACAGCCGCCATTTCGGGAAATGCCGTTGACTTGTCCATTATCGCACATCTGGAAGAAGCCCTTTTTGCATGCCCCGCAAGTGCCTATTCAGTATATCAGCATTTATTCTCCTCAAGGAACTAGATTCTTTTCAGGTTATAGAAGAATAGTATACATACCATCGTGCCCGCCATGCCATGCACCTCCAATCCGATCTCCTTCCTTCCAGAGGGTCTCGCCCTCCCCAACGGCAGCCACGCGTCCGATAATCTCATGACCGGGAACGAGGGGACTATAGAAGTACTGGAGTTAGCCGGAACTGTACATATTTCATGATTCAATAGCTAACAATCCTCCTCCCATAAGATTAACCTGCGCAAAGTGGTCTGAATGACACACGCCACAGGCTTCGACTTTGACCAGAATCTCATCGCGTTTAGGCAGAATCAATTCAACCTCTTCTAGAGTCAGACTGGCGTCTTTTTCCTTGAAGACTGCCTGCTTGTAGGTGCTGGGAATAGAGGAGGCCATGATGCGTATGTTGCTGGATGATAGATAGCTGTGAGAAGTAAGACTTTGTTTCTACAACGCAAAGAGGGGAGGCCATGGTGGGGGAGGACTGGATATATATATCTCTCTGGTCTCTCTACTAGTACCAGCTGGGAATGCGGAGTCGGAGTTCCGGAGACTACTATATTGGTAAATTGGTATAAATGTAGATGATCAATCTTCTCAGCTGGATAGGGCTTAATTTGCCATATCCGAATCGTAGAAGCCTTTCAGTTGTTATATTTCATTCTATCCCCTCATAGTATGTATTTTGATTCCTCCAACTAGGTATATTACGATTTATAAACAAGAAAAAGAGCGCAGGGCACCCCCGGAGGTTGACCTCGTGCTCAAAAAGGACAAGAAGAAGAAAAAAACCTATTACTAAACACCATTGCTCCTCCCCCTTCCCGAAATTATTCTAGAATCGACGGCGAGGCAGAAGGCAGGATGCGACCACGTAGAGGGCCCCTGCCGCAATCGCCATAACGTAGACATCACTGATCGAAGTCACAATCACCTTCAGGGCTTGGTCCTTCAAATTCGGGGGAAGCCGCTCCATCAGGGTACTCTGGGCGCCAGCAACGGCACCTTGAATTTCCGCTTGCGAATATCCCTTGGTCCCCAACAAGGAAGTGAGCCCGTCGAGTGTCTTGGTCTGGAAAATCGCACTTGCGATGGCCAATCCCAGCAGCTGACTCTGGCCTTGGCCAATGTTCATGAACTGGAGGCACTCGGCCACACGGTCAGGGGCCACAATGGTCGGTCCCACCGCGTAGGCGGCCTGTGTGGTGGTCATGCCTATTCCCAACAGGATGGAGTACCCGTAGATGTTGCCGGCGCCGGTATCAAATTTCACGGTGTACATCAACACGGCTCCAATGAGCATAAAGACGCCGCTCACCAGGTACCAGAGGATAAAGTAGCCTGTCTTTGGCATAACATATCCACACAGCAGGATCGTAGCCACATAGAAGCAGACGAATGGCAGCAACCGCACCGCTGACATGATGCCGGAGTCGCCGTGGACAAACTGGAAGTAAAGTGGGATATAGTAAACCGCCACGAAGAGAGAGGCACCGCCACAAGCCATAATGATATAGAGGAGGATCATAGTGGGGTTCTTCAAGAACTCGCCAGGGAACAATCGGTTTTCTTTGTCTGTTCCCACACAGAAGTACTGGCTGAGCACGAAGGCAATGGTGCAGACAGCGGCGACCACATACAGCGCGATATTGCGCCCATCTGTCCAGGCCCATTCGACACCGCCAAATACGATGAACAAGATAAAGGAGATATGCATACCTGCGGACAGGACTGTGCCCACCCAGTCCAGCCCCAAAAGCTTCTTAATGAAGCTGCGGCCTTTACCCGCAGGGCGTGGCAGGGACGGCAGGAGGAAAATATAGATGGGCATCATGGCTCCGAAGATGACCAGATTGAGATAAAATGACTGTCCACTGCGGTTAGCACACTCCGCCAGAGAATCGAGAAGGGAATTCTACGTACCCATCGCCATGTGGCTGAACTGTCGGAAAAGGCTCCACCAATGATGGGACCCAGGATACAACCGGTGCCGTAGATTAAGCCAACCAGGCCCACGTACACAGGCTGCTCCGTGGGAGTGGTCAAGATGGTGATTAGGTTCAGATTTCTAACCCATATTGGTTAGTTCTCTTTTTTTCTTGTTCTTTGCCTGTCATGATATAACTTACCCCAGATACATGCCTGCTCCTCCGGCTCCTGCCCACACACGTCCGACAATGATGGCATTCATACTGGGAGCACCACCGCAGAGGGCACTACCGGCAGCAAACATGGTCAAACAGCCGAGAAAGAGCCATTTTGTATCGAAGATGGCATAAGCTTTGCCCAGCGGGAGAATAAACACTACCGATCCCAAGGTGAAACCCACTCCGAGCCAACCTAACCGCGTGTACTCGTCAAAGTCGCCTGCAATGGGACCTTGGATATCTGCCACAATGGTATTATCCAGTCCATAGAGTAGGTTGGCAGAGAAAACGGCGACACAGACGAGGAACCAGCGGAAGCCTACGATGTCCCGGCTTGGGACGGCATCCTTTTCGGCATCGTTTTCGGCATCTTTCTCGGGATCCCCAGTTTTGACGAGAACTGATTCGTCCACGCGGTCTGGCGTTTGACTTTCGAGTACGCTCTCACTTGGTGAATTGTCTATACTCATGGTGGGAAGCGGACCGAGCGGCACTTAATCCGCTGTGGAGCGATCAGGTATGTCGGCACTTGCCCAATGGAGTCGTAATAAAGTGTAAATGGAAGACGGAAATATAGATATCCGCTGGAGGAGTTGACGAAAGTATTGTCCATATTGCCCGACCGTGGCTGGTTATTTAAATGCGAACAGTGCTGTAAGAGGAGATTCTAGTAACAATGCATTACTCCTTTAGGACATTTGTCTTTGTCATTTTGCCATCTGACCAACCACAGTTTACTATTTTACTAACCAACTCCGGATCTCCTTTTAGACTCCGAACGGGAGTTCCCGTACCTCACCTAATCCGCCTCCGAAGGTAATCAAGCGGGTCCGTATGCATCCATGGATCCGCTCTTGAATTTCTAATCTTTTCCAAGGTTCCTAGGCTCTTCATCCATGGAATGTGATTAGCTATACAACATTAAAAAGAACAGCTTATTTGGTAAAATGGAATTCATATGCCAATCCTTTTAGTCATCTCTAATGCTTGCAACGGAGTATTTCTTTTCTATTTAGAGGGATATGCATAGGCCCTAGAGCATAGTAGCATTGACATAAGCTGTACATATATAACTGTACCAGACTAAAAGAAATTACTAAATAATTCAATACAAAAAATCTTCAAATGTTTAGAGTACATTATACTTAATTATTCATCCACAATGCAAATCCTTGACTGGGCCTATCTGCTACTGGCCGCATCCGGGGCTGTTGTGGCGGCTGCCCAATTACCGATTGTGGACCTAGGCTATCAGCGGCACCAAGCTATTGGCTTCAACGTGAGTCTCATATGAAAGAAATTAAAGGCTTAGAAATCCATTCTGATGGTCAGGTCAACCATATACCTAGTCAACTGGTAACTATTACCAATTTTCGAATATCCGGTATGCCGAGCCCCCACTGGGTCCGTTACGGTTCGGGTTACCTGTCGCACCACGCAATCGCAGCCACGAGGTCGTTAATGGTGAAGGGCTTGGTAACATATGCCCCCAGTCACAGGCATGTTGGTTCAACGTGCAGAGTGAATTTGTCAGCGCTGTGACTGCAGGGTCTGATTTCAATTTCACCGCTGCATATGACCAGGTATATCAGCAGGATAGCTGTACCAACCCACGGCCCATCGCAGAACAGAACCCATTGGAGTCAGAAGATTGCCTATTTCTAGATGTGTATGTCCCAGAAAAGGTGATATCGAAAGGAGGACTCGAAAAAGCAAAACCCAATACAGGTGCGCCCGTGTTGGTGTACTTCCAGGATGGAGCCTATGTGTCTGGGTCCAAATCAGATCAGAATCCTTCCGGCTTGATCGCAACCAGCAAGGCAGATGGCTCCTCTGGTATAATCTACGTGGGAGTCAATTATCGAGTACGTGGTCTCCCCATATTTTCTCGTGCAAATTCGCCTTCTCTTTCAGCAGCTGACCTGGGGATGGTGTTGATCAGCTGGGCGCTTTTGGATGGCTATCAGGCCAGAAATTTCGGTCGGAGGGCGGTGTGCCTAACGCTGGGCTATACGATGAGCGTCTGGCATTAGAATGGGTGCAGCGGCATATTGCGAAGTTCGGCGGTGATCCCTCGCGCGTCACCGTCATGGGCGTCTCAGCCGGTGGGGGATCCATCACAATGCAACTGACGGCATATGGACGCGCTATTCGGCCCCCGTTCGCCCAGATCATTGCACAAAGCCCGGCTTGGGAAGCAGGCACGAAGACACCGGCCATCGAGGACGACCTATTGGATACGTTCCTGGGCTTGTTGAATGTCAGCAGCCTGGAGGAGGCCCGGCGTCTGCCATCCCAGGCCTTGCTAGATGCTAACTATGAGCTAGTAGCATCCCGTCCGTATGCATCTGGAATATTAGGACCTGTGAGTACCATAAGGAGCTATCTACACTTATTCTCCGTTCTTCGTTTATCCCAATGCTGACCAGATGTCTTCCCTTTACCACGATAGGCCATTGATGGAGATTTTGTGCCCGATAGTCCCAAGCGACTCCTGCTCGAGGGGAAGGTCGATCCTTCAGTGCGAATTTTTACCTCGTACACTGCCAATGAAGGCTTTATGCTGGCCCCGGCCAATGTAACGAACGATGTCACATTCAACCGATACGTGGATGTGCTACTCCGCAGTACCAATGACACCGTACGCGCCTACGCCGCCAAGGTGCTTTACCCACCCATCTTTAATGGTAGCTCGCCTTATCGCAGTCAGCACGAACGGGCGAACCTACTCTGGTCCGAGGTCTCCACCACCTGCAACACCCGGTATTTACATAGAGCCGTCAAAACACCAGGGTATGCGATTGAGTACGCTGTGGCTCCCGCAATGCATCTCTCAGACAGCACGTCTGTCTTCTACAATGGACAGGGTTCCGACGCATCGCTGAATGCCACAATCGCACAACTCATGCAGCGGCAGATCGTACAGTTTGTCAAGACCGGGGCTCCAAATGTCAAGGGAGACCCTCAAGTGCCCATCTATCACGGACAAGCCCATCTCCTTTCTCTAGGAGATGACGGGGTGTATGTGAAACTGGACTCAACCAATACAAATCGGTGTGCGTACTGGCAGCAGGTCGAGTTTTGATGATGAACTCAGTCGGGGAGCCCAAAGGCTTTCTCGATATTGTTATGTTGGAGCGCGTCATAGCTTGAATTAATCATGATTTGTACGTACTCCTATCATATCATCATATCTAGTTAAGACCAAAAATCATTCAAACATATACCATTGGGGAAATCTGATTATTTACCATGGTGGTCTTCAGAGTTGCAGTTTATTCTCTACACAGTTGGCGTTTCAACCCTAACTCTAATCCCGTCCGGCATCTAGAGCATCTCCGGCATGCAATCCCAGCGCTCCAATGGAGTTCGTTTTATCAATTAATTTACGCCTCGTCAAATGGTTGAATTCAAATTCGGCCTGTATTGAATCCCTTTTACCCGCCGAATCCATCCTATTACAAATGAGATTAAATCAGTTGTTTTTATATCTTTTTATAGAGAATGAGAGCCCTGGAGGTTACCAGCCTAGCAATACATTTCACAGTGCTATAGCTTTCATCAAATTTCACAATCACTCTCGTACTACGGAATCAACACCGATACCCAAAATCTCCCTCATTCTCCCTCTCCTCGCCAGACCTCTTGACATCACATCATTTCCCCATAAGTTGATACTTCATCATCTCTTCTGCCGGCGCAGGCGCGCATACAAGGGACTTGTATCCCCTAGGGGAAACGAGAATAGGAGCGCATCCTGACACATCAGGTGGGCGACTGTGTACCAGGCTAACAGCCCCGAGACAAACCCGAATGCACCCCCAGCCTTCTTCAGAGCGAGTCCAGTAGATGCCTTATCATCAGCGAACGCAAAATACGAGGCGGCCAACAGGGTGTATGTGATTTGGGAAGTTCCAAGCATAGCCGTGTACACAAAGTTCCTGTCTCCCTGTCAGCTGTGACTACGTTTTCAGACAGGATGTCTGTATATATATGTATCAACTGACATGGGCATTGCAGCAATGGTAAAGAAAAGGACGAATATTCCCCATACTGTATCGTCATATTAGCCGAAATCCCAGCTAAAGGATAGCAACCCTACGTGGAGAAGACGGTCTGCATAAAGAACTTACCGAGCATGAAATATCCAATCGCATTATTCAACGCGGCGGGTTCGTCTTTAAAGGCTTCTGCCACTCCAAAGGCCGGTGCACTGATCGCCCCGAAAGCCAAGTTGAACAAACCTAGACGGAAGCAGATGGGTCAGATCCAGGCCGTGATGCGCGATATACGGCAGGATAAGGAACTGGATGCTCACCAAAACCTCCAAAGACAGTATGACCGAAGGAATTTCCGCGCACGAGCTCCCATTGAGCCACCAACACCAAGCCCAAGCCCGCTGTAAAAAAGCAATTACCAATATAGGCATTGGTAATGGCTGCGCTTCGCCATTCCATGAGACTCATCGATAGAGTGGTGAAGGCAATTGCGAACACACCCATGCCTAGCGCAGTCTGGTAGCAACCGCGGATGGTTAGAAGATGTTCTCACTCGGATTGTGAAGATGGGGTACTTTACCGGGCTGCCAATCTGCGGTGTGGGCTGGAAGTCTTGCTCCTTGCTGCTTCTGGGATTAGAGCACGAAACATCATAGCTTAGCTGACCTCCCTCTTCTGACGACGACATGATCTTTCCTTCGACTGTCATTTCTATTTCACGCCACGTCGGATTGTCAGATTCAAGTAATGATTCAACTAGGAAAGGACCACACGATGAAGGGCTTCTGAGTTAGAATCAAGCTATCAACATCCCAAATTGCGTGACGAAATGTGGATCTAAATATGCTTAAGTTTATTACGCCATGCCGCTGATCAAGGACCAATAAGGATCATAATTGCCAAGATTCCTTGGCATGATAAGCTGTCACTTACTCCATGGAGCAGTCGGGGTTCAGCTTACAAAACCAGATTGGCCAAGGAATCTCCTCATGCTAGTCATGTCTTGCCTCTGCATGCCGGGATTTCATTTTCCCATTGATTTCTGTGCGGGAAAAAGACTTGTGCCTGGAAAGATGATTGATAAGTCGGAGTTATTTGGATGTCATGTACGCTGACCGGAGTCAAGAATAGACAAATACGGACAGATTCATCCATGAATGATTGGAAGAGAAACGGCTCGTACAAATTAAATTTCTCTATCGTTCTATGGTTTTTTTTTTCTACTTTTCTATTATCAGATATGGAAATCATCCCCGAAACGAAATTCCCCCCCCCCGGTAGTATGGGATCACAGCAGACTAGAATCCATCTTCCGTCAGTGACGGCGCGTCTTGGTAATATAGGTCATCACCAAAACCATGGTGAAATTGAAAGCAATAAAGCCAATGAAAATGCCAATGTTGCGATTCCGATGCGCAAACTCATAGCCATATTGTTGGTACTATTGAATGATTAGTTTCCAGAATACACCAGTCGATTTTGTTTTCTTTATCAGAACTACTCACGTATGATTGTCCATCACGATATCGGCAGTATTGACATTCCGTTGTGCTTGCTGGATTGAGTAGATATCCCGTGGCAGTTTTCAGGAAGTCCTCAGCATACTGGCCACAGCTCGTGCCATTCGCAGCGTAGAAGACTGAAACCTCCGACTCCTTGCATTGAATAGCCAAATCTTGCAACACATCCACGGTAACGCCCTCGCCAAGGTAAAATAGGGGAGAGATATTGTAAAACCAGCGCCAGCCCGAGGGGGTGACCGGCTTCGGCGAAAGTGTGCCCGCGAAGGTGTTGCAGAACATGAAGAAGAATCCATTAGCGGCAAAGGCTGCCTCGATGTTAGGCATCAGCGATGCGCACAGCTGAGCCAGACTAGTGGCGAAGACTCCAAACAGTTCGTACATGAGGAAACTGTACCCTGCGCGGTCGGGAGCGTAGAAATAGCCAACTGGGAAATACCAAAGCAGCCAATAGATCAGCGAGCTGAAGAACGTGAAGGGCAATTCCACGATAAATGCGGATAAGACAAAGGCCATCCAGTGGTAGGTCAAACTCTCTCGCTCCCGGTGGACAAAAATATCTCGTAGGGTCACGAAGCGCGGTTGCACCTGCAGTCCTAGCGGGGGACCAACGATAAGTGACATAAAGGCAGAGAAAACCCGATTATACGCCCCTCTCTCCGTGTTGGGGGACTGCAGGTACGTGAGGGAGTTCAGGAGGGAGTTTCCCACGCTCATCCAGAGCTTAGACGTGACATAATCCGGTTCTCTCCAGTAGTATAGCCACGTCCGTTGAACTACCACCCACAGTTGTACATGGAATGGTACCGAATATAACGATTGTTTCTCCAGCTGTGGTGCTTGTCCGGAAGCAGGAACCAGGCTTTGTTCCACCTTCTCTCGCTCCTTAGCCTGCTGGCTATCATTCCAGAGACTAGCCCAATCCACGTGGGCATCGTTGCGAGATCCAGCCCCAATCACCGCTAGGAAATACTCTGCCGGGTTCTCTTCTGGGCCGCAGGGACGGCTGTTTGGCTGGAAATACTGGATTGCCTTGTGGCAGCGTGTTCCTAGGGCACCGTCATAGACCAAGTTTCCTCCCCGGCTTAGTAGATACAACTCATCAAACTGGTCGATAAGCTCGGCTGCCGGTTGATGGATTGTGCAGAGAATGGCTTGGCCCGAATCCGCCAGACGACGAAGTAAGCGAGCTATCAACATAGCGGACTGTCCATCGAGACCCGAGGTTGGTTCATCTAGGAAGAGAATCTCTGGTTTAGATGCCATCTCCACACCAATACTGACTTTTTTCCGCTGTTCGAGATTGAGTCCGGCACCCGGCACACCAACTAGGGCGTCCGCAATATGCTCCATATTCAACCATTTGATCACATGCTCGACGTATGCATTCTTCTCCGCCAAACTGATCGAGTTTGGGCGTCGAAGTCGTGCAGTCATTTGCAATGCCTCACGCACGGTCTGAGTGGGGAGATGAATGTCCTGCTGTTGCACGTAACCCATTCGACTTCGGAAGAATGTGGGCAGCAGTTGACTGTTGAGCGCTAGTGTTCCTGTGAGAGTCCCAAAGTTGGAACGACCTGCGAGTGCATTCAACAGGGTGGTTTTCCCAGCGCCCGAGACTCCCATTAGAGCCTTGAGCTGTCCACTCTCAACCGAGCCACTCAGATTGTTCAGCAGTCGTCGTTCGCCATCCTTGGTTTTGATGTCCAGACACAGATTCGTCCATGCAAGAGTGTGACTCTTGTCGAGGTTCTGATGTTCTTGACCGTCATTGCCTTGGCCAGCTGATATCTCCAAATTTTCAATTTCGTGAACTGGTCCTGTTTCGCCATCGGTTTTATCACGGCGTTGCATTCCTCTTGGGCTTTTCTTGTAGAAAACGGTGGCCAATTGACCTGCAGGGGTCTTCAACATCTCCATTCCAATGCTATTAAAATTGAAGTGTCAGTCGTAACATTCTCCATAAACTAGGCTTCGCCAGATGACTTACCCAGAGCAAACGGCAAAAAAGACGAATAGGGCCGCGTTAATCCCTACATTCCGCCAGAGGTGGTGGAGGTTTCAAATCCGTACTGGGCACGGATGTATGAAGCTCCGGACAATAAATCATCCCCAGGTTGAGATCCTACTATTGTACAGACCTGATGGGCCATGTCGGTATATCCTGGCCCCGATGGGGCCAGATCTGAGGCGCTGCACTGGTAGCTGAGGTCTCCAAATTCATTCGCCGCCACCGACTCAAATGCATAATATAGGGGCTGCGAGATGTTAGCATGGTTTGTACACAACCCATGATACGGTCTTCACTGACATTTAGATATCGCAACCACCCGAGCCATACTTGCATCTGTGGTGCAGGCACGTAGAGCCCCGTGTAGAGGACATACATGTTAAAGAAGATTCCCACTGGAAGCACGGCCCGATGCATGTTAGGAGAGAAGATGGCCACCGAGCGGAAGAACATCGATAGTGCGAGATGTTCCAGGTAGATAATGAGGAACCAGGTAAAGAAATTCCCGGCCGTCCGTTGGAAGCCGGTCAGGAAGTACAAGGGGATATTATAGCAGATCGCAGCCACCTTCCACACAACGTCTGTGGTGACCAGGCCGAAAGCGTAGGCAATCGGGCGAGAGATTTGGTATCGTTTCTGCTTTAGAATGAGCGGTCGCTGAGCGAATCCATTTCCAAATTCAGCCATGGCCTGTAGGGCCGGGACTAGGACCGAGTAGAACAAGGAGGACGCGAAGATAAAGAGGGAGTTGGTCGTTCGCTGCTGGTTTCGGAACAGCGTACCTAACACCAAACTTTGAACGACGATAGTAGTGAGCTCCACCGCCCACAAGCTATAATCACTAGTGACGATGCGAAATTGGCGCCCGGCACAGTACCAAATCTGATGCCAGATAGGGAGAGCGAAGGCCGACGTTTTGACAAGAGGACTGGCGTTGGCTTGGGATTGCTCCTTGGCCACCTGCACCGAGACTTGCATTTCCTGGTGGATATGACTCGCACTAAATGCACGTTCAAACTCCTCCGCCGTTCGTGGGACCTGGTTTTCCTTATTTTCCTGAGCTCGTCGCACGTCTGGGTCGGCGGACATCACATTGAGGAAGTCGGCAATAGTGGTAGTCGATAAGCACTCGAACCCGAGATCTTCGAAATATGCCTTCGCCTCGTGGACCGGGCCGTAGAAGATCTGGCGACCAGAATTGATCACCATGACTTTGTCAAAGTAGGAGACAATTGCATCACTGGCTTGATAGACGCTCATAGCGGCCACACATTGACTTTGTGTCGTCCACTCGCGCATCATCTCCATGAATTCAACTGCTGTGGACGAATCCAGGCCATGGGTTGGATTATCCAGGCAGATCAGGCTGTGAGGATGTATAAGTCGATGAGTCACTATTGGTACTTAATTGAGTAGAAGAGATCACTTACCGGGCACAGGTGGCTAGGGCCTCCGCCAGAGACACCCGCCTTCGCTCTCCGCCACTGACACCTCTTATCTTCGCATCTCCTACCTTAGTATTCAGGACATTTTCAAGACCAACTAGCCTTGCCAACTGGGTAATCATTGTTTCAATCTCACTGGCCGAGACCTTCGGACCGCATCTTGCTCTGGTCGCAAAGCGTAGGGTCTCTGCCACGGTCAACGTAGGAAAGTGGTCATCAGATTCGGCTAAGGGGAAACACATCTGTTAGTGTCTATCCAAAATGATCAAAGAGCAGAACGCGAGGACTTACCGCAGAAAATGATATCTTGGGGCCGCTTTTCCATCACATCTTGCAGTGGATGACCGCCCAAAGTGAGTTCACCCTGGATCTCCTTGTACTCGTCCCACAAGCCCGACAGGGTCTTCAAGAAGGTTGTACACCCACTTCCCGGCTTACCTAGTACCAACAACATTTCTCCGGGTTCAATTGTGCCAGAGAATCCGCTGAGGATGGGTCGAGAATACTGTTTCCTTGCTCTGTTCTGCAGAGGACTCAACAGCCCAAAGGCCGACTGAGTTGCTGACGTGACGGTGGGTGCATCTTGTGACTATCAATTGTTAACAAAACGGGTTCCTAGTGAAACATGTTCAATTGAAATCATTGCTACTCACTCCGGTTCCGCTTCCCACAGCTGATATCTTGTCAAAGACCACCCCAGCGCCATCGTGAATGCCACCCTGGCGTAGTTCAAGGAAGTTGCGAACACTGTATGCAATTGATTCCCCTACCGCTGCGATCTGGGACGATTTCGACGACGGGCCATCGGTTTCAGCCAAATCAGACTTCTGCACAGAGCCATCAGACTGGATGGGTGTCTTTGCTCCGTCTAGCGACGAATGATAATTATCTACCATGATGGAGATTGGAAGTGCTGGAAAACTGTCACAACCCCTTCATTGATCATGCGAGAATCACATTGCCGACCAGAAATTGTGGAAATGGACGGGTTCAAAAGCAAATACATATATTCAATAGCTCATCTCCTACACCTCCTTTCGCTATCTGATCTAGATATACGGTGTTTTCCCAAAGGAGTTTCGGAGTTTTTGACAGTTCCAAATCGGGTAAGTGTTTTTGGACATGCTACTTGTGGCCCGAGGGAGAATTCTAAGATAGATGGCCTGGTGCATCTCCTAAACGGTCGGAGAGCCAATGGTTTTCAAGCTATAAAACAAAATGCTGCGAACTCCGAATTAGCCTCGGAAGCTATTTCGCCGATTTCACTTCTCTTTACTTTATCTATTTTCTACATATTCCCATTCCCATTCCCATTCCCATTTTTATTCCCATTTCAATTCCAATTCCAATTCCAATTTCCAAATTTATTATCAATCATGGTTCTCACTACTGGTCTCAAGGGTGCCCATGTGCTCATCACAGGTAAGAAAAATAAAAGAAAAAAGTACATCAATTTGCATCCGACTAACGCGGGGTCTAGGAGGTACGCGGGGTATGGGAGAGGCAATGGTTCACAAGTTCCTCCAGGAGGAAGCCAATGTGTCCTACTGTGCCCGGACTGTCACCAATACCGAATATGATGAGTTCTATTCGACTCTCCCTGAGGGAAATACTGCCCGCGCCGTGGGCACCGCATTCGATGTTGCTAGCAAAGACGCCCTCGTCCAGTGGGTCGAGAGCTCCGCCGAGCGACTCGGACGAATTGACGTGATCATCGCCAATGGTGATTGATTTTCCCTACATCTTCTGGTTCAAATTCATACTGACTGGCCGCAGCGTCGCCGATGCATATGGAGGGCGAGACCGAACACTGGGAGAGCAGCTTTGCGATCGATGTCATGGGCTTCGTCGAGCTGGTCAGGGCAGCCACTCCCTACTTGGAAAAGTCTCCCCAGGCATCCATCATTGTGCAGAGCTCATTCATGGGACGGGAATTCTACCGCTCCCCTCCGGCGGCTTACGGGCCCTGCAAGGCAGCACAGCTGCAGCACGTCCAGGAACTCTCTCACTTCTTGGGACCTAAGGGTATCCGGGTCAATGCCATCTCTCCAGGACCAATTCTTTGCAAGGGAGGTCCCTGGGAGCTCTATTCTAAGACCAACCCCGAATGGGTAGAGGAACAGCGACTGAAGATTCCTCTCAAGCGCTTGGGAGGACCAACTGAGGTGGCGGACGTTGCAGTATTCCTGGCGAGTCCCCTGGCCAGCTTCGTGTCCGGCACAAATTTGTTGGTGGATGGCGGAATTCATGTCGGCACCCAGTTTTAGATTTTAGAACTTAGAACCCAGAATGAGACCAATGACATTGTTATTATGAACCCCCAAGAATCGTCTGGTTCTAGCAGGCATATCTAAACTCTACCCCTCCGCCGTAGATGCTTAGAGACTACACGACATAGGAAGGCCTACGTGGCAGTTCGAAATTTGGAGAATTCTTTTTGTCTGATTTTACTACGAATTTACTATGGTGCTCTGTAGCAAAATGGTGATGAATTCTTGGGATTTCTTTTATATCGAATGATTATTCAATGATACTCGAGGAATATGTTTTTTCCAATACTCAGTTCAAACGCAAAATATTTTGAAAATATGTAGTTATTAGAAATTTGGTGGAAAATTAGAAGTTGAACATTAGTGAATGTCAATGTGACTCTGATCCCACTTCCCGAAAGGTTACAAATGGTTCTCCGAGAAACGGGTAGGATGCTATCGGAGTTGCTATCTCGGAGCCTGAAAGGTATCATGCAAGGTAATACCAGTTGAGAGCTCTAGTGTGGAGCTTTGGGTTGTACATCTCACTCTAGTGGAGCCAAAGTGAGAAACATCCTTGCCGACCAACTAGAACTTATTGTGAACAGCTAGCCTCACATCAGTGTCGGAGACACGATGCACTCCCCTCTCCCCATCCGGGACCCCAGCGCCCCCGAGAGATATCCACATCCCTCGTGTAGTGTGGGGATCGGGCAGTTGAATGCAATTTTTTATAATTTCGAGCAATCGACAGTGACGACAACCTTCCGGGAAAACTATAAGAATGTACTCATCGACCACAACAGAGTATACAAAGCAATTAGATCTGCTGGATATCAGGCTTCACAATGCGGTTTTATAGATCCCCATCTCTTCTCTTGTTGTGCATCTTCTCTGTTCTGCAGGCGTCCGCCGGATTATCCTTGAACTGCCGATGCATGCCCGGGGATAGTTGTTGGCCGTCCTCGGATGACTGGGCCCGCTTCAACACATCCATTGGAGGCCGATTAGTGAGCACGCAACCACTGGCAAGCCCCTGTCATGACCCATTCTATAACGCCAGTGAGTGTCTTGCTCTGAGACAACAGTGGACAAAGCCAGAGCTCCAGTAAGTAATCCTATCCATCCACCGAGCCCCGGTATCGGCCTGTTGAATTAACCCCATTTGATAGCGATGATTCATCTTCTTCCATTATGGCAGCTTCTGTGGCCAATGAAACCTGTGATGCCTTTGGTCCCCGATCGAAACCCTGCACCCTGGGTGCGATGGTGCGCTATGCCGTCAATGCCAGCTCTCCAGACGACTTTGTGAAGACCATTCGATTCTCCCAGGAGCGAAATATCCGTCTGGTTGTTCGCAACACAGGCCATGAGTATGCATCGCCTAGTACGAATGAAATGTTTCATGGCTAATAATGCATCATAGTTATTTGGGGAAGTCAACAGGTGCAGGCGCACTATCTATCTGGACCCATTCTCTCAAGGATATTAAATTCCTGAACTATACTAGTTCGCAATATACCGGACCGGCTGTTCGGCTGACCGCGGGTATTCAAGGCGGGGATGTCTACGATGCCGCCCACAAGAAAGGGCTAGTGATCGTAGGCGGCGAATGTGCCACTGTAGGCCCCGTTGGTGGTTACACACAGGGAGGCGGTCATTCGGCTCTAAGCTCCCGATACGGCCTTGGGGCAGACCAGGTCTTGGAATGGGAGGTTGTGGATGGGATGGGGCGATTGCTCACTGCATCACCCACCCAAAACCCAGATCTGTACTGGGCTCTCAGTGGAGGTGGCGCAGGTACATACGGTGTTGTATACGCCATGACCGTCAAGGCATTCCCCGACTTCCCCGTCACGGGCGTTGTTCTCCAATTCGAGAACAAAAATCCCTCATCGAACCGCTACTTTGAAGCTATAGGCCACTACCATCGTCACTTGCCCACATACACCACGGCTGGCGGGATGGCAATTGCACAGATCACAAACTCGTCATTCCTGCTCACCCCTCTGACACTGCCTGATTATACTGCAGCAAAGGCTAAGAAATTGGTGGCGCCCTTTTTGGAAGACCTGCACAAACTGAACATCTCTTATACTTTGAACATCACCCAATCGCCCTCGTATTACCAGCATTATATGGAACTGATTGAGCCAAACCCAACACAATTGGTGCAAAACGGGCAATATGGTGGTCGTCTCCTCCCGATTGACCTCATCCAGCGCAACAACTCGCAGCTCACGGATGCGGTCAAGAAAATCACCATGGACGGGGCTGCGTTTGTGGGCATTGGCATGAATGTCTCGTCATCTGTGACCGGCAATGTCTGGAATTCAGTTCTGCCTGCATGGCGTACAGCAGCAATGACTGTAATTTTGTCTACGTATGCTCATTTTCTCTGGCCCAATGTGCAACTCTTTCAATGTGCTCACTGACACACATACTGCAGTAACTGGCCCGCCGGTGCCAATCTCACCGAAATGAAAACTCTGGCCGACAAAATGACGGACAAATGGGTGCCTATTCTGACAGACTTGAGTCCAGATTCGGGTTGTTATATGAACGAGGCAAGCCGAAGCACACTCATGATTTAGTGACCAATGGCTAACTATATCTATAGGCTAATCCCCTACAGCCAGACTGGAAGCAGACCTTCTACGGTCGCAACTACAATTCGCTGTACGCGATCAAGTCCAAGTATGACCCATTGCGGACATTCTATGCCCCGACCGCAGTGGGCAGTGACGACTGGCAAGTCGAGGCTGGTGGTCGTTTGTGCCAGGCCGCCTAAATGGATGGATACGATGAGGCATTTGACGAGCCCTACAGGGGCCCTACAGGACCCGTTAGAAATAGGACTTTAAGACGTCAAGGCCTGTTGAGTAATAGGCTAATTTATGAAAGTATATGATAATGGAAACCTTTTTGCCTACCTAAATAGGAGGCTATTTTACGAATATATCAAGTGGCCTGTCAGATGCTTAAGAAAATAAACAGAAATATGGAATGTAACTGTTCCCAAACTTGTATTGTCTAACACTTTTTTTTGTGACCGAGTAGAGACCAACAATCCAACTAACGCCATTTCACTACCATCTAGAAGTATACATATTATCAGACTAGAATATAGCCCCCCTAGGTCTTAAAGAGAGACCTTGATTTTTGTTATGGTCTAGTGGTAAAATGGCTGTATTACTTCCCACATATATAAAGAAGTTCAGAGTCTTCGGGTAGCCTCTTCCTAAAAGATGTTCCATATGTTTCTACATATCATGTCGCACTATATATATCGGAGCCTGGGATACCTGAGCGTAATGCTCAGATATAGTGGTCTTTTTAGCCTAGTGTGTAACTCGCCAGTCCAGGGGTAGGTTATAATACTATATGTAATCTACATGTACGATAATATGATTAGGTCTAGTCTAATCGTTGGCCCAATACACTCTGCAATAATATACCAATTCAGTAATATGTAAGTAAACAAGTTGTGTATCAATCCAGTTTGTATGTTTGTGTCTTTTCTATTTCTCTCCGCCTAGCAGAGCCCGCTGCCTGGTTAGGGGACTATGGATTAGGGTTAGAGAGGACATCACTCTAAGTCGACCAAAGTTTAAAAGCAGCAAGACAAAAAAAAAAACAAGAGCAAAAGAAAATACATTCTAATCATGAGTTAGTGGTCCAGGAATCCAGTATCATCGCATTCGCATGTAACCATTGGGCTTCAGTGCCAGTGACCATATCAGCACTCGTAACCGACATCACACCGGACATAGACTCCGTCGTCACCAAAGAAGGAGATAGTTCTGGTAATGACCCGATCGGCATCATGTCCATTAAGTGCATGCGCGCTTCAAAGTTAGGCATTGGCTGGTGTTGTGACACCTCCAAGCCGGTTGATGGCAGCGCCCGCTTGAGAGAGTTGGACTGGCCCACAGTTTGCCTGGGCGAGATGAACGGGGACTGGTTAGGCGACGGCCTAGAACTCGGAGCCCTGGTGGACAAGGCCTGGCTGGTACGCGGCGCTTGTCGCCGGGTCAGACCTTCTTGCACGTTTTTGATGTGTCGGTCGGCCCGGCAACAGACTTCGCGGACGACCTGCGCCGCATTTTTGGCTGCCAGGAAGTGATCACTCACGAGATCCAGCGTGCCAATCGCCGTCTGCAACGACTTGCGGGCAGAAGGGGTCGGTGGGCAGACGGGGTTGGAGAGTACAAATCCTAGCGTACATAGGATAGCATCCCATTGGTACTGGAAGATTGGCGACCAGCCGCGCAGGAGATCAGTCTCAGACAATACTTGATTTAAGATGCTGGTGATCGTCATGGCGTGATTCAGACAGGTGACATTGTAGCCATCTGTCTTCGGGGTCACTGGGGAGCTCACGGGAGGGAATCGGATAAAGGGACGCAGTGTTGAGATAACAAGATGGTGATAGTGGAGCTCTAGCAGGAGGCGTTGGCGCTGCAGCCAAAGTGGGCTATATGGAGACAGATTCAGCGCGTCCCGATTGGTAGAAAAGGGTTCTCCACCCCCCTTACGAGGGTTACATAAGGACTGTGGCACATTTTGAACCCAGTTATGAATGGCTGTCATCTCTCGTCCGAGAAATTCGGCCAATGTCTCGAGTAGGTGCTTGTCCTTATAGATATCCTTAGCCTTGTCCCCGTTCAGCACCTGGGAGCATTTCCGGTGCAATGCACTCTGTACGCCTTGGACAAGGAATATGAGCTTCGTGCACTGGACATGGAAGCTGAGCCAGCTGATGTCCTCATGACTCGAGAAGAGGACTGTGCCAGATAACTGGGCGTGCTCGCGACTGTCTCCGGGTAGCCCGCAACTGACATGGCCCAGCTGAATGAGTGGGGGCCGACCCAGGGTCATTGAGAGCTGGCTGTCAATTCGATAAAGCGTCCACCAAATCCGACGCTGTAGCTCCTGCCGCTCGGGGGAGGTCCCGTCCAGTGGGCGGATATGCAACCGCAACGCGTGGGCGATTCGCAGCGTGGCACCAAGGTTAATATGCGCCGTATTCAACAGGGAGGTGTTGTACAAGTAGACAATAGAATAGATGTGACTTTGTACGAGCATGATGGTTGGATTCTCGAGCTCACTCTGCAGAAGCCTCTGAGCCCTCTGGTAGTAAGTTCGGCTGGCTATATCCGCATTTTTGGCCTGCCATCCAGCATCCGAATCTTCCTGCTGGTTGTCTCCACTGACGAAGAACGTGCTGCTGTACTGCATACAGACCGCCAACAGCACATCGACCAACGCGGATGGCTTCCGGGCAGACATTCCATCTGTGGAATTGGACCATAACGAGTCATAATATTTCTGAAACTCGCGTTCGGAGAGGACAGGATAGACGCAGTGAAAGGACTGCCAGAGCAGATTGAGAAAGTGTTCCTCTTGTGATCGGGTGAGATCCTCGGCCTCCTCGCTTCCATCCGCATGGTGATCTCCCTGACTGGCTGGGCTCGCGTCCCATCTAGATGGTTGATGGGACGGGGGTGTATACTGAAATCGTGCCATGCATGCCTCTAACTTTGCATTTTCCAATGGCTCGTTGAGTGTTTCGGATAGGTACTGACTGATTCGGGCGACAAAATATGAGGATGACAAGGGCCCGTAGTGAATATGCCCGGTCTGCTGGTCGCCTTGCCATCCTTCCATGGTATTGGTGAGCTCCGCGAAGTCAAATGAGCTGTGCGCGGCATCAGACAGTGGAGGTGTGGCGAAACCCGTCTGTGCTTGGATTTCTGCTCTATCTTTGAGTTTCTCGATCTGTTCCTGAAGGTCCTTTACTTTATTTCGTAACCTTTGCATCTCTCTGTACTCCCATATGGGATTAGCCATCTTCACTCATCACGATAATGATACTGCGAGAGAGGGTGGACATTTCCTACCGGTTTGCAGCCGGCAGCGAGGTGGCCTCCTGTGGCTTTGTGTTGCTGCAAGAACCCCCTCGATTCAGGCAGTTTTGACATGGCTGCTTGTCATCGCACCTAACGCGGTTCAGCCGACACCAGTCACAGGCCCGAGCAACCTGGTTGCGCTTTGGGCGTGGAGCTGTTATGGGTGTAGCTGACCTCTCACGAGAGGCATCGATGGTCGTATCGAAGTTGGCGGAGAAAGTGGAGTACATAACTGGCTGTGGGGAGGATAGTGGAGGACAAAACGATTCAAGTCTGATTCATTTAGACCGCTAGTTTCATTCGACTCCAAATGGCGGTCGGAACCTTAAAAGTAATTTCCTCTAGACTACTTGAGACCAGATTAGGGAGGGGGGAATAAGAGGGGAGTAGATTGCGAACGGAAAACTTAGAGTTATGTTGGCGTTGGATGCCTGAGGTTACATAACTTGGCCTGGGCAAAACAAAAGTACAAAAATGCAGGGAAGGTAAACTTTTACCTGCACAGAATGAGACTTGCATTAAACCAGAAAGGCAAAAAGAGTGAGAAATCAAGCCCAGATACTACCTATGAACACCCACAATCACACTAGTGTGTCATCTCATCTATTGTCGTGGACACTTGGCAGAATTGCCACTTTGTCTTTTGCTTAGAACCATTCCGAGGAGGGCATAAATAAGCGTGAAGCGAGATTGCGCTATTGGTCCGATGTCAGACAGATAAGTGCGTTGGAGGGCAGGGAATCGCATCCGTCCTCGTATAGAAGATCTTATCATCAACAAGTCTTGACCATATCGCCCAAAGTCTTGATAGAAAAGCTTGGCCCCTCTATCTACATTACTAGAATATATATATATACGAGAGTTTAACATCTGCCTATCTATATACTATCTATGGATTATATATATATTATATATATACTCCGTATATGTTGTGGCAATGTCTAACCCCCGGCACAGTTACCTAGGTACAAATGGTAAAATCGGAATTATTATTTATGCAATGCGTATGTCCCTACATCCATATGTCCAGATGGATCTAGGTAACAAATAGAATAATTTAAATTTAAATTACTTATTTACTATTTCACTACCAGCTCTGCAGGCATTCTCTTCACAATTACTTACCCCCACGTCCTATCCCGGGACTCCGTGAACCCTAGCCAAGCTCCTAAGGCGTGCTGGGTCGATCATCTTATCTCGTAAATTAAAATTAACTCCAATCTGTGAAGAAATCGGAGTGAGGTCCGCTCGTCCGCTGCTCCTCTGGGCCATATGCATCGGCTGCAGAAACGGAGTTTCCATTTTACCATTCTACAGTACGATGTGCATCGATGGACAGGGATTAAAATCTTACATGTTTTAGTTGAACGGGTCAAAATTGCCAATTTCTGCCTAGTGGATGCATATATGCACCTAAGTACGACCTCGGGATGTAGCCATATGGTAATACATGTACAAATCTGCACAAATAGAATGATTTCCCAGGTAGGCATATGTAGATCTTATGAACTAAAATCTTACGCCGCTAGAGAAAGTACGAAAAACTTTTGATTGAAGTACTCCATATGGAATGCACGATGTCATAGAAAAAATAGAACCGACCAATCGTGGGCTTTGATCAAATTGAAACCACGTTGGGAAAGATACTGCATGCTAATTGAAACGGATGATCTACAAAGAAATAGGGTTTTGATGCCGAGCTGGCCGCTGGCAGGTACACATGGTCGTAGCGCCGAGTAGCGTGCGGATGCCTTTTCACCGGGCCCTCATATTAAAAAAAAAAAGAAGCCAAGAGACAGCCAAGAAACAGCCACAGAGGGGGAAAAAGAGAAGCGGGTCAAGATCACATTTGAGTTATCTAAAATCTACCTAATCATATTGAGCGAAGACCTCCTGTGCCTCGGCAAATTCTCGCATAATAGTCTCCCTTTTCTCCGGAGATCGGAGACGAATGGCACATCCATAGTCCTTAGGACAATGAAGGAAACCCTTACTAGCGCCGGAATGCGCTGAAATGTCATTGTCGCTGCCTGGGGGCTCGACAAACTCAAAGGCCCAGAGTAGCTTGGCAATGCCAATAATCAAATTGCGCTCCGCCAGGTGGATGCCTGGGCAGATGCGTCGGCCCGCCCCGTAACCAAAGTGATCTCGCTGTTCAGACGCTGCGTAGGCCGAGGCCAAGGCTGGGAAATCCGCGAAGCGCTCAGGCTGATAATGCTCAGGTTCCTCCCAACGTGTGCTGTCGTGGTGCATACCCCACACGTTGAAAACGATACTCGATCCTTGCGGAATTCGTTTGCCATCAACGTGGTCATCTGAGAATTGTTAGCCAATTTCTTCCGTTGAATTTGTTTTTTTTTTCTTTTCTTTTTTGCAAAATACTCAGATTTCATAGACAAACCTTCGGCGACGGCATGTGTAACGCCCAAGGGGCTGACTGGACGCCACCGGTGGGATTCTTTAATCATCATGTTGATATAGGGCAGCTTGGACCAGTCAGACCAAGCCGGCGAGCGGTCGTTGCCGACAACGGAGTCGATCTGTGCATGGGCCCTGCAATACCACTGCATTAGCTTTTCTCACTTGAGCAGAATGCGGACAAAATATCCGAGAGCTTACTTTGCTTGCACCTCTGGATACTTGGTCATGGCTTGGATCATGGTCAAGATAAGCGAGGATGAGGTATCCGAGCCTCCTTCCATCAGAACTCCCCCTAGGAACCGTATTTCATTATCTGTGAGCGGGGTCTGTTTCTGTGTATCTAGAACTCTATCCATGAAAGAGTCACGCTGAACACCGCGCTGACGGCGCTCCTGCACTCGGTCTACCATGATCTGGTAAAGTGACTGCATTAGGTCACCAACCTCAGTGGCCCGATTACGCCAATTGCCCAACAGCCACTGTGGCACATAGCGTAGCAGAGCGAACGAGTCCACGGGCGGGGTGGCGCCAAGCTCCAGTACCAACGACCATTTATCCATCAGATAGAAGAGCTTCTTCATGTACTCATCGTGAACAGTCTTAGTACGAATACCAAAGACAAGCGAGTTGGTGATACTGTTACTGTAACGCTTCGGGTGCAACATGTGATCCTCTGGCATGGTCAGAAAGTCATGCAGCATCTGTTTCGCCTCCGCCTCTTGAAGCTTCCAGTGGTCGCGCTCACAGCGGGGTTCCATGAAGAATTGATGGATGGTTTTCCGCAGCATGCGCCATCGCTCCCCGTACTGCATGACCAGAAGATGGTCGCTCCGCGTGATCATGTGTGATACAAGCGAGGCCGGGCGGTGGGAGTATATGTTGCTTTTTTTCTCAACCAGTGATTTGATCAATTTCCGGTCACTGATGACTATCGTGGTGTTGTTGTATCGCTTCAGCGTGAAAAGCCCGCCATATTGCTTCGCCCATTTGGAAAACCTACATGAATCACTTAGCATGTTACCATACATCACAGGTGATGAGTCCCTACTGGAAATGTGCATCCGTCTTTGGCACCTGCAGTTCGTTTCCAAAAAGTGGGACAGTTGGAGGACCTGTGCATCTGTCAGATGTGAAGTCCCGTCTCCTTCATTGCAACCACATACCATCGGGGAGATCCGAGGGTCTATGTCCTGCACGGAAGAGATATGTGACTATGAACAGTGCGCTGGTACTGCTGAGCAGTAGCGCCAGAAGGTGGGCGGGTGCGAACTGTAGGAGATCCATAGCGTTGACAGATGGCCGGAAAATGCTCGTCAGGGTAGACTTATTGTCTATACTTTATGTATGGTTTTCATCAACGCGGGGAACGGGAATGCTACCTATTTTGAGATTAGGACTCAGCTAAGTGGGCGATGGTGTAGGGCTCGCTTCCTAAAGGAGAATCGGAGTCCACTCGTATAGAACTCTCACGTCTACATACATTGCCTACGAGTACACCCAATCCTATCTACCTACGTATGTAGGTATTACATATCGATATGGACAAGGGTTCCATAGTATCCACCCCAAAATAAGATCAGAACCTTACCTGAATGGATAGCTAGGTATCAAGCATATGCTACAGCGTTTTCGGATGCTGAGAGGAGAGCTTTGATACCCCATTTAGCTCCTGGTGTACGAGAATCAATTTCTCTATGTTTGATAGTCTACGTAGAATAGGTAATTCATGGGAATCAAGGCGTAAGAATCTAATCTTCTATGACTGGCGTAACGCTACGTGAGGTCGTGCGTTTTTCTCTTGAGACCATCGTTCTTCCCATCTGTCCATAGTTTCCATTCTGGACAATCGATCAAAACTCCATCCATCTCATACATACTGTAAGCAGAAAGTACTCTATACAGGAAGCAATGACTGAAAAAAAAACCAATTGAATTCAAATGAATCATAACTGATGGACTAACAAGTGTTCGAAAACACATCTCTACTTGTCCGCACCATCGGCCCCTGTCCGTCGCTGTTTCCAAGAACCCGACTGCTCCAGCTTCCTCTCAATCCCTGTGGAGTGACCGTTGGTCCCATTCCCATTCACCGGCGCGGGCTGTAAGCCATTGAACTGCCCCTCCTGATACGCCACTGGGCCCAGAACCAAGGGAGTGGGGGACATATCGTCCGTCCAAGGCTCAAACTCGGCGTTTTCAGGCTTAGACTTGGGTTCCAGGGCTGCCTGTTTCGCCCAATTTTTCTCCTCCTCGAATGCGGCATGCACCAGATGCCGCTGGAAGAAGGAACCCTTCATCTTGGCGACGGCAAAGTCCCAGTCGGTAGTATATTCTCGGAAGAAGGGCTTGTACCCTAGGAGTCCGCCGATCCACCGGCCGATGATCACACAGGTCCAGTATCCGACCTGCCGGCGGAAAGGCACCCATGCGGGGGCGGCCGTGTAGGCATCCCCACCGTCTTGGATCTGTCACTATGTCAGCCAATTGGCAAGGAGAATCGTGCACCGAGAATATATCATTACCGCAAGGAATTGGATCCAATCAATGCCTCCATCGTGCAACAACGCGTCGTGCCAATAGCCGTACCAATTTTCGAAGAAGACCCGATCGAGCTGATAGTCGTTTCCTGAGTCTGAAGCACTCAGGTAGACGGTCATGCTCTCAGGGGAGTCAGGATGAATGAAGAAGTTATGCACACTTCCCGCCTTCACCGAGATTTCGCCGTCCTCTGGCGTGACTCGGCGGACGACGCCATTTACTGAAATTCCGAGCACCCCACTCTCGACGCGGAAGTACTCAGTTTGAAATTGGTGGAAGTGTGGGGGCGGACCCTTTGGTCGATCGGGGCTATTAATTAGCTTGCGCAAGTTTTCCGGGATCGGCCCTTCAATCGTGTGGCGATAGGTCTGACGAAACAGAAAACAACGGCCTGGTGGGGGTTCGAGGAATTCGGTGGTGAGAAGACCGCCGAACCTAGTTCATAGATCTAAGTTAGCAACCAAAAGACCTTTCACCCAATAATCAAGAGATAGAAGGGTGATGATCACTTCACAATAGTTGACTGGCCAGCCGAGTAGTGGTAGGGCACAAATGGAGCCATTGTAACAAAGACGCTCACGAAGGTTGGCTGACTGGTGGAAGTGAGATTTTACAGAAAAATCACGACTATTCGACCTCTTCTCCTAAGAAATAGCTCCGTGCATCTACAAGAACTATATACTTGTTATCCCATTCGATTACCCTTTGCAGAGTTCCCCATGGGCTGCAGGCTGATGGCTGTTGAAATGGCATGATCAAAACTTGGGAGCATCTTTGCCGATGCACCTTCTTCTTCGGAGTATCTGTACGGAGTTCCTATGAGGTTCCTAAAGGGTTAAATAGCTCATCCAATATCTTTTGAAGAAATTAGCCCCGTCACTCCTTTGGGTTAATCAGCATGCATCCCGTTCCGGCTTAGGGCTGACAGTGGCTTGGCCTCTGCGTCTCAGCATCCCTGACAATAATTTCGTGATCGTCATCGCCACTGCTTATTGACGGGAAGATAATCAATTGCGTCTATTTTTGTTAGCCATCAGTGAGATTAATCTTGCGAAGCTCGGTTGCATGATGGTGGAAGCCCGAACAGACCCCGATGGACGAATGGATGGAGATAAAGATGTCCTGATTAGGAAACGTGCTGAATTGCAACCCACTATCTCTGTTGATACCGTTAAGATTTCCTTGTGAATGTTCTGGATGTCGGCCTCACCGAGACGATAAGCAACTGCCGCAAACGGAGGAAGGAGTTCGGGGCAATGGAGGTCTAGACAAATGTATTGATGAATGGGATATATAAAAGGATCATGAAGATCCGACAGCTATTGACATTTCCATGAGAAAGCTTGACTTTACAAAGGAGACTTGAGTCTCTAAACCACCACAAACAGACATGCATTCTGCTGCGACTTCTACATACCCCTCTGGGGGTACATCCCCAGCACCAGCTGAAACTCCTGGAACTGAGTACAGTGAATATGTATGTAGCCCCACTCGACGATGTTTTGCATCGTTGTGTACCACAAGCTTTTCTTCGAACTAACAGTGGATAGGAATTCTCCAATGATGTGGCTGTGGTGGGAATGGCTTGCCGTGTGGCTGGAGGCAACCACAACCCAGAGCTCCTCTGGCAATCGCTCCTCAGTCAGAAGAGTGCAGTGGGCGAGATTCCAGAAATGCGCTGGGAGCCTTACTATCGTCGTGACCCCCGAAATGCAAAGATCCTCCAGAAGACGACCTCGCGTGGTTATTTCTTGGATCGCCTTGAGGACTTTGACTGTCAATTCTTTGGTATCTCCCCTAAGGAGGCCGAGCAGATGGATCCCCAACAGCGAGTCTCACTTGAGGTCGCCTCGGAAGCTCTCGAGGATGCCGGTATTCCTGCCAAGAGCCTGTCTGGCAGTGACACAGCTGTCTTCTGGGGTGTCAACTCGGACGACTACTCCAAGCTAGTGCTGGAGGATCTGCCAAACGTCGAGGCCTGGATGGGCATCGGCACCGCCTACTGTGGCGTGCCCAATCGCATTTCCTACCACCTCAACCTGATGGGACCTAGCACCGCCGTGGATGCGGCCTGTGCCTCGTCTCTTGTCGCCGTCCACCATGGTGTTCAGGCCATTCGGTTGGGAGAATCACAGGTGGCTATTGTTGGAGGTGTCAATGCCCTCTGTGGACCAGGCCTAACTAGCGTCCTCGACAAAGCCGGAGCCATCTCATCTGATGGATCTTGCAAGTCATTCGATGATGACGCCCACGGATACGCCAGAGGTGAAGGCGCTGGCGCCCTCATCCTCAAAAGTTTGCACCGTGCATTGCTCGACCATGATAACATCTTGGCCGTTATCAAGGGCAGTGCAGTTGCCCAGGATGGCAAGACAAACGGCATTATGGCCCCCAATGCTAAAGCGCAACAATTGGCAGCACAAACTGCTCTCAACGTTGCGAACGTCGATCCCCTCACTGTGCGCTATGTGGAAGCCCATGCCACATCCACGCCACTGGGAGACCCGACTGAAATCTCCGCCATCGCGGGCATCTACGGTGTCAACCGCCCTGCTGATGACCCATGCTACATCGGATCCATCAAGCCCAATATTGGTCACCTGGAAGCCGGTGCTGGAGTCATGGGCTTCATCAAGGCAATCCTGGCCATCCAAAAGGGCGTTCTGCCGCCCCAGGCCAACCTGACCAAGCTCAATAGCCGTATCGACTGGAAGAAAGCCGGTGTGAAGGTGGTCCAGGAGGCAACCCCATGGCCCTCCACAGACCCCATCCGCCGAGCAGGTGTGTGTTCGTATGGGTACGGAGGTACCGTTTCTCACGCAGTCATTGAGGAGTTCAATCATATCCTGCAGCAGCCAGATCCCCTGGATGATGGGGCAGCCACCGGACCAGGCCTTTTGTTGTTGTCTGGCCCTCAAGAGAAACGGTTGTCTCTTCAGGCCAAAACCTTGAAGGACTGGATGGCCGCTCATGGAAGTGAACACAGTCTGAGCGACATTCTCACGACTTTGGCTACGCGCCGAGATCACCATGACTACCGAGCAGCGCTTGTTGTCGATGATGAGCTCGATGCTGCCAAGCTCCTAGAAGCACTCGCCAATGGAGTCGACAATCCCTTCAAGACTCAGAGCCGTGTATTGGGCGCAGACATCAGCAAGGATGTTGTCTGGGTATTCTCCGGACACGGTGCGCAGTGGCCAGACATGGGCAAGCAACTAATTCACAATCCTGTCTTCTTCGGAGCCATCCAGCCACTGGATGAGCTGATCCAAGCTGAGATTGGCCTGTCACCCATCGAGATGCTTCAGACTGGCGACTTCGAGTCGTCTGATCGCGTGCAGATTTTGACTTATCTCATGCAAATTGGTCTCAGCGCCATTCTTCAGAGCAATGGTATCACCCCACAGGCCGTGATTGGCCACTCAGTAGGCGAAATCGCCGCTAGTGTTGTGGCCGGGGCTTTGAGCCCAGCAGAGGGTGCACTTATCGTGACCCGCAGATCGGTGCTGTACCGACAGGTTATGGGCAAGGGCAGCATGATCCTCGTCAACCTCCCTAGCAGTGAGACCGAAGAGATCCTGGGTGCCCGATCAGACATGGTTGTGGCCATCGATTCATCGCCTTCTTCCTGCGTTGTGGCTGGAGACAAGGATATCGTGGCCGAGACAGCAGAAGCCTTCAAGACAAAGGGCGTGAAGACTTTCAATGTCAAGAGTGACATTGCCTTCCATAGCCCGACCCTGAATGGCCTCGTGGATCCTCTGCGCGACGTGCTCGCGGACACCCTGTCCCCCACCAGCCCCACCATCAAGTTGTATTCCACCGCATTGGTCGACCCTCGCGGCGAGGACCTGCGCGACGTGGAATACTGGGCCGGCAACATGGTCAACCGCGTTCGTCTCACCTCGGCTGTCAATGCAGCCGTTGAGGATGGATATCGCCTCTTCCTCGAAGTCTCAAGCCACCCAGTGGTGTCTCACTCCATTAACGAGACACTCATGGACAAAGGCTTGGAGGACTTCGCAGTCATCCCTACTCTTCTTCGTCAAAAGCCTACTGAGAAGCATATCCTGCACAGCATTGCACAGCTTCACTGCCGCGGTGCGGAAGTGAACTGGGCGGTGCAGATGCCTGGACGCTGGGCCACCGGACTGCCCACCACGACCTGGATGCATAAGCCCATCTGGCGCAAGATTGAGACTGCGCCACTCCATGCTGGTCTCACACATGATGTCGAGAAGCACACACTTCTGGGCCAGCGCGTCCCAGTGCCCGGTACCGAAACCTATGTGTACACTACCCGGTTGGACAACGACACAAAGCCCTTCCCCGGCAGCCACCCCTTGCACGGCACCGAAATCGTTCCTGCTGCAGGTCTGATCAATACTTTCGTGAAGGGCACTGGTGGCCAGATGCTCCAGAACGTTGTGCTCCGCGTTCCCGTTGCCATCAACGCGCCACGGTCCGTCCAGGTTGTGGTGCAGCAAGATCAGGTCAAGGTTGTTTCCCGGCTGATTCCAAGTGAGCCCTCGCAGGCCGATGATGCCTCCTGGGTCACTCACACCACTGCATACTGGGAGCGGAAGGTTCTGGGTTCCGAACCTAATATCAACATCGAGGCCGTCAAAGCGCGTCTGCTCACCAGACTGCCAGACAACTTCTCGATTGACTACTTGGACAAAGTGGGTGTCTCAGCTATGGGATTCCCATGGGCCGTCACAGAGCACTACCGCGATACCAAGCAGATGCTGGCGCGCGTTGATGTCAACCCCGCCATCGCTGATGGTGCCCCCCTTCCCTGGGATTCTTCCTCGTGGGCCCCGATTCTCGACGCTGCCACCTCCGTTGGCTCTACCGTTTTCCAAACAGCTGCGCTGCGGATGCCGGCCCAGATCGAGCGCGTGGAGATCTTCACCTCGGAGGATCCGCCTAAGATCAGCTGGCTCTTCGTTGAGGAGGCCTCCGATGCAGTGCCCACCTCCCACGTTAGTGTGGTGAGCGAGGCGGGTGAAGTCCTTGCCAAGTTTACGGCCATGCGCTTCTCTGAGATTGAAGGCACCCCCGGTGTCAGTGGCAGCATGGAGAGTCTCGTGCACCAAATCGCCTGGCCACCAGCCACCCCGGCCGAAGAGCCCTTGCTTATCACAAAGGTGGTTGTTATCTCGCCCGATGCTACCACCCGGGCCCAGTATGCCGCGACTCTGCCGAGCCAGATAGAATCCTTCCAATTCTCCACCCCAGATGAGTTCATCAGCAAAGCTTCCTCCGTTCCCCTCGAGAAGGGAACCGTGGTGGCTTACATCCCTGGTGAAGTCGCCTCGCTGGCAGAGGTCCCTACTGCATCCGAGAATTTCACTTGGAACGTGCTCGAACTCATCAAATTCATCGTCAACGGCTCACTGCCCATCAAACTCTTCACTCTCACCGCGAACGTGGGCGAGGGCCAAACACCCACTGCTCTGGCCCAGTCCCCATTGTTCGGCCTGGCACGAATCATCGCCAGTGAGCATCCCGATCTCGGATCCCTCATTGACGTTGAAGGGCCTGCTATCCCCTTGTCGGTGATGCGCTACATCCAGGGAGCCGACATTGTCCGAATCAGCGATGGGGTCGCCCGCACCTCCCGCTTCCGCAGCTTGCCCCGCAACAAGCTGCTCCCTGCCAGCGAGGGTCCTCGCCTGCTTCCCCGCCCCGAGGGCACATATCTGATCACTGGTGGTCTCGGTATCCTCGGACTCGAGGTTGCTGACTTCCTGGTCGAAAAGGGTGCCAGGCGTCTGCTGCTCATCTCGCGGCGTGCGCTTCCCTCTCGCCGAACCTGGGATCAGGTCAGCGAGGATCTCCAGCCGACCATCGCCAAGATCCGCCTTCTGGAGAGTCGCGGTGCCTCGGTCCATGTCCTCCCGCTTGACATCACCAAGCCTGATGCGGTCGAGCAGCTGTCCGCTGCCCTGGACCGCCTTTCCCTGCCTCAGGTCCAGGGTGTCGTCCATGCTGCCGGTGTCCTGGATAACGAGCTGGTCATGCAAACCACACGCCCTGCATTCAACCGCGTCCTTGCGCCTAAGATTGCCGGTGCGCTAGCTCTGCATGAAGTCTTCCCTCCCAAGAGCGTTGATTTCTTCGTCATGTTCTCCTCCTGCGGAAACCTGGTCGGATTCACTGGTCAGGCCTCTTATGGCAGTGGCAACGCCTTCTTGGATACACTGGCCACCCACCGTGCAAACCTAGGTGACGCGGCCGTGTCCTTCCAGTGGACCTCTTGGCGCGGCCTGGGTATGGGTGCCAGCACAGACTTTATCAACGCTGAGTTGGAATCCAAGGGAATCACTGACGTGACTCGCGATGAGGCTTTCGCTGCCTGGCAACATCTCGCCAAGTATGATATGGACCACGGAGTTGTTCTGCGAAGTCGCGCCTTCGAGGATGGGGAGCCGGTGCCGGTCGCCATCCTTAATGATATCGCGGTGCGACGCGTGGGCGCGGTATCTGGCTCCGCGCCGGTCGCTGGAGGTTCCAGTGGTGGCGAGGCAGTGCCTACATCAGGACCCGAGCTCAAGACCTATCTGGATGAGAAGATCCGTGGCTGTGTGGGCAAGGTGTTGCAGATGGCAGCTGAGGATGTGGATTCGAAGGCCGCCCTTGCTGATCTTGGCGTGGACTCAGTCATGACAGTCACTCTGCGTCGCGTGCTGCAACAGACACTGAAGATCGCAGTGCCCCCAACTCTGACCTGGAGTCATCCTACTGTCAGCCATCTGGTGACGTGGTTTGCTGAGAAAATTGGAAATTGATTGAACTCCAATTCCGATCGGCCAAGTGAAATAACCGATATCGGTTGCTTCTTGTTACTTTTGATTTATGACTGTTTATAATGTTTCCTTGATGTCTTTCTGATTTATATTTGCTTCATTTTGTATTTATTTTTTTCATTATTCTGAGAGCCTTAGTTATTAGACCGAGTGAAATATAGCATGTATTTTCTAGTTATCTTCTCCTTCTACCGTACATGTAACAGGAAAAACCACCTGGGCACCCGTCTCGAGCTTCATTCTGCTTAGCTAATACTTAAATGACACCTGGGCGGGGCTAGCCTATCTGATGATCACGTGTCGGTGATCCCATCAGAAGCTACGAGGACTACAAAACACTAATAAATCGGAGAAGGATGAAGATCTTGATGCTCTAACATGCGGCCAGAATGGTCTGCTAGCTACAGACGAAAATATCGAAAACTATTGAAACAGGGCCTCACAGGCCCCACGAGAAGAATAAAAGATAGAAGCCAACTCCGTCCCGATCTGCCCATACCAGTACGCACATATTCGTCTACTTCGCATCAATAAAAACATCCACAGACTCATTTGAACTGGAATATTCATCTTCGGCATCATAGTCCTCAATCAAACCCTCTTCCAGCAGCACAGACTTCAGGTTCCGCAGATCAAACTGCACACGTGCGTACACTGCCTTGATGGCTGCATATGCGGCTATTGCCGCTGCAGGGTTGCTCATGTGGTACACAGCAGGCTCTTCCAGGGGAGAGTGATACCATGCATAGTCATACAATGGTCCTCAGCGGGGTTGCACGATGTGTGAAGTTGGGAGGGGACGATCGACCTGCGTTTTCTTTGCAGTGGGCGTGCCAGTGGCCTTCCGTTTAGTCCGTATGGTAGGAGCTGCTGTATCTCCAACTGGGGTTAATGGAGTAGTGGTATCATCAGATTGATCGCTATCTTTTTCAAGCACATAGAGAGCCTGTGTTTCTATTTCTTGTCTTGTGTTCGTCATATTGAGGAGATAGAGACCCTGGCAGGAGGTCTACTGGGAAATAGGATAATCCCGAAAAGCTCTGCTGATTTGTGGAGGAGGAAGGAACTGTACATGGGGGAGAGAGAAGACTATTGATATAGGCATGTAGAAGCAAACAACTCAACAAGTTCCAAAAGAAATATCTTAGTTAGATATGGCAATCTATTGACCATCACCCTTTTGTCTCCTTTGTCCCCCTATATTCTCGTTGTTTGCTTATTTCACCGTAACCTACATTGCAGCTTTTATGCTACTCTTCCATTGACATATAGAATTGCAGCCACATGTGTTGTACGTAAACTTGAAGCAGTTGATACCAAAGGATCTAATTCAGCGGAATACATTGAACATAATTCAAAACGAGCCCAATACCCAATATCAAGAAAGAAGTTCCCGCTGAGCAACCAAAAACAGATTCCAGATGTGTAGTGAACAGCTCCCCTCCAGTCTGCGCCCAATTTCATCCATTAGCTTCGTAACCCGACCACGCAACAACCACTCAGCCTGAAGTGGCTTCAGCAGGATAGCGTAATAAGCCAAGAGCAGTAATGCGCCCGGATGATTCCGATCTAACAAATCAAAGTACTCGGGCAATACTCGGATCGGCCACGAGTTCAGAGCATCCCAAATACTCAGAGAAGCGCCACATCGTCGGGTGAACTCGAATGCTTCAGCCAACTTGAAAGCTGCGTCGCGGTATATATGCATATCACTATCTGAAGATCTGTTGCCACAATCGGCGGCTTCATGTGACTCTGAAATGACAGATAACAATGACATAAGTATGGGATCGCTGGGATCAACAGTGGTGCCGAGATCCTCCCGCCATAGTGCTGTAAAAGGAGCCAATGACCCATGTGTTAGTTCAGACCAGACATTACACAGCATAGAGCAGCCATTGCGCAAAAGACTAATCCAGTTCGAAGACGGGGTTGCCTCCCATTTATTGCTGAGAAACAGTATATCATCTTCACTTTCGGGGCTTAGGCCATAGACGACGAGGAAGAATGCATAGGCCAGTATTGCCCGACAATTATCGGTGTCAACATGCATAGTTTCCAGGTGGTAGGCTGGGAGGGCTTGGTCTTGGTGCCGGATTGCCTGGAGTACATATGATTTTTGGTTTTGGGGGTTGGTGGAAGCCAGATGGAGCGCTGAACAGGCTAGTATGCCATGAAGCAGGAATGGGAATTGGGCAGCTAGTTGGGGAACAATAATCCTGAAGATACCGTCGGTATCTGGGCCACTTGACATTGTTTTATATGTGAAGCTCAGATAATGGTTAAAGAGGTGGGTGTCCTCGATGCTCCACGATATGTTGTGTTTATAGGTAGATAGACTTGGTATTCTTTGCTCATCTGCGTCTGGGGTTGTGATAGTCTGGAAATAATAATTAAGAAAATCATCTGCGTAATGTTTCTTTGTCCACTTACAGTACTTGGAGATTCCTCGTTTGCGCTCATCGGCTCTTCTGAACTACCAGTCGAGAACTCCAAGAGCGCTGGGTTTGTGAAATACCGTAAGGCATTTCCTCGGAAAAATGTCTGCAGTGGCACTGAGCGCCAGCTTCTATTATCGCTGGCACTATTATGATGCACAGATGACCAGTGCGCTTTCATTCGCTTGGTTGTGGCACATAGGTGAGCGCACCCCTCAAAGCGACAGGCCAGCCCGTCGTGGATCGGTAACAAGTCCACCGGAAACTGGGTTTCATCGGGTAAGATTACAAAATCAATTTTTGCCAGATGAAACTGAGATGCATAAGCCACGAATTCTCGACGTTGTAATCGATTTGAATAATGGATCTCTTTGAGATGGCGGACGATAGCCCCTGGTTGAATGGCGTAGTGGCAGTGCAGGCAAATTAAAACCTGGTGGGCCGGGAGATAGCGTAACAAATGGGATGGAGGCAGTGTTTCCGGAATAATATTCGAGATCATGATGAATATCAATAGAATCAAGTGTGTAGGGAGATGTTAGATGAGAACAGCACAATGTCTCGGATATCTAGCTTAAGCCCGACCAGCCAATCATGGTCAAGAACGACACTGTCGGCTTTTCTATATGGTTATTCCTCCCCAAGTTTACCAAGCCTCCCGTAGTTGAAAGCTTGCAGTTAGACTTAGGAAACTACGGCAGTACACCGGCTTTGTCGAGTATTTCTAGCAATCCGGAATCTATATTGACTTCGCCCTCCACAGAGCTAAGCTGGCTACATACTTAAGCTACCTAATTTTCAATATGTATCAGGAAAAGTTCGAAAAGGGAAGAATTAACACCATTTGAAAGGCTAAAGGAAAGGATGCCAACTCTAAGAAGGCTTCAAGTAGAGCGGGCTGTGGAGTTATTGCTTGGTCCTGGAAATCGAATAGATATCTGCATCATCATTATCGGTGTGCTTGAATGGTGCAGATGAAAGTCTATCGACAGGCCACATTGGGAATGTTGATTGTAAAAGTCCTGAGAAGTTCCATCAGACTCTTCCACAACCTGTTTGTTTGTTGTTCTGCAGGGTAGAGTTCATTCTGCAGAGAATCATCGGCAGGTGGGTGTGCTGAGCTCTGAGCACGGCCAGGAGTTCTTGTTTATGGATTTAGCATTTTGTGACTCAAGGCTAAGTCCATTGACAATGTTCCTTTTTGTGGTATCCCCGATAGCAAACCATCAGAAAGGTTGGGTGGGCTGAGGCGTTGAGAGATCACACACGGCTTCTTGGAATTGTTCATTCCATCGCGATAGTCGCCTTCTTGGTGAAGATCACTTGCAGTTGGGCGAATGAAAAGTGTTGTTAAGGGGAAGTTGCCAAAAGGCGAAGCCACAGATACATCGTTTTCGCGGGCATCAACAAAGAAAACCCTGTCCATGGAGTAAGCCTTGGTCAATTGACCCGTTTTCGATGGGTGTAGACAACCGATGTCAGATCTCAACGTCGTTATTGGATTGAGAGTGAGACTAGATAGGCATCACTACACAGAAGACAGGTAGTAAAATAATCTGCAAGGCTCTAACCGCAGCTGAGCAACTCAACGAACCGAAATAATCTTCTTTTGGGGACCATTATAACCCTATCCCATCAGCAGCCCCATGAACTATCAGAGTCAGGTAGCAGTAACGAGACTATATATAGCAGACTTCCCTCCCACACTCCTAGTTTCGAAATGAAATGGGTGTCACCTAAATCTTCCCCTGTTGCTGGGAGGGGTTAGCTACGTTCATTTATGTCAAATATTATGTCATAGGCTTCTTAACTTGCCTAATTAGATAAATATTTGCAAGGTTGAACTGAAAGAGAGGTGTATGATGAGAATTGAGCACAAGCAACAGTGGGAAATTAAATATGTACATAGGCAGTCTGGTACTATTTTGCATTGTTATTTTTGCTAGATGCTGAAATAAAAAGACTGCAAGTCTGGCACCTTCAACAAAATTCCCAATTTCCTTGAAATAGCCAGAAGCTCACAGAGCTAGGTGCTCAGGCTGAAGTCCAACTTGATATAATCTTCATAGATGAAGTGTAACCAGCATATATTATCATCCATTAATCACTTTTACATAGTCAAATGGCTCAACTTATCTCAAATCACACACTCGCTATTTAAGTTGTGTTAGGCCCAGCGCTTAATTGGATCTGGTAATGGCCAGTTTGCCTGTGAGAGTGCTAAACCCATAGGGCTCTGAAACAGCGTTGACGTGCAGCTTGTCACCCTGCTTCTTGGCAAACAAATCACATTTCCGATTGTCGTTGCGAAAATCTGTCATTCCGGTCATAATAATCTGCAAATTAAAGGGTAGTCACTATTACTGTCTCAGCTACCTTCTATGCTCCATGGTGATAAACTAAGACATATGCACATATTGTGCACTCCTAGAAGGCATCAATGATCTAGTTGTTTTACCGGTTAGCTTGCCATCCTCCAATCTATGAAATGGATGCAGAATGTTTCGGATATAGGTTTCCCATCAGCGCAGTTGTTTCCGTTGCTGCGATGTCGTGGTTGAGTCTTGGCGCGGGTGGTCCTCGGTCTTTGGGGCTACCATTGAGCAGAGAAGACACCTAGGCAGAGATATATATGTACTTACACAGGGAAAGGAAAAAGGGAAACTGGGTGATTTGGCAGCCCGATCTGGAGGGGGGGAAAAAATAAAAAAGATAGGCCCGAGCCCGGGATTGAGGGGGACCTCGCGCAATATTGCTTTGGGTGAACCCTAAGCGCGAATCATACTGTGTACATGTTAGTGAAATGAACTTGGTTGTTGAGGAACTGAAGAGATTCTTACCCACTAGACCACCCGGGCGATTGATGTGAGGGTTAGATAGCAGTTGGTTTAATAAATATTATCCATATACAGTAAATGGAACGCTTTCTCCACTCTCTGATAAATGAAGACGCTCATGCACATAATACATAAAACAAAATACATCGCTCAAACTAATACACGAATCTACAAACTGAAAATCCCACTCCTTTTCTTCCCATGCGGGTAAACAATCAAAGCGGAGATAAACAGCCCAACTGAGATACCAATGGCAGTCTGGATCATACCATATCCCAGCGAGGTAAGCGAGCTATTAGACGTTGCACTAGCATTGGTAACGTTACCAGACGCAACAGCCTCAGCATACTCCAAGCCCGAAATAATCGATCCGCTACTCGCAAGACCCGACGGGACGAGGGTAAAGATACCGGGAATAATAGCAGCAGCCGCATGGCCATGCCATAACCGACTATACAAATTAGCCAGAAGGCCAATCGTGAACGCGCCAACAGTATTAGCAACCTGGTTCGAGCCGAGTTTCTTCGTGCTAAAGTAATTCGTGACATAGCCACAAACACCCATGATGATAGTAACCGGCAACTGTTTCGGCTTCGACTGATTAATCAACGCAGCGAAGAGACAAAACAGCGCAACAAACGGAAAGTGCTGGATATATTCGTTCCCCCAGACATCCGGTAGATTCGAACACGTCGATTCCTTCGTGGCATTGTGGTCCATCAGCCCGTAGACTGTCGTGCCGACTGTAACGCCGTACCCGAGGAAAAGCGAGTAGATAATCGTGAAGACAAGCCGGATTGAGCCCGCGTTCATCTGGTGTGATTGCAGCTCGAGACTACTGCTTAACACGGCGAAACCCGGTAGGATCATTGCGATGGAGGACTGCGCCATGGCTGAGAAGCAGAAGACGCGCTCGCCGTTGTGCTGGATGCTGCCGAACGCACGCGCGAGGAAGGAGGTCATGACCGCAGCGGTGACTTCTAGCACATTTGAGTAGGTGGCTGAGTTTGGTGCGATGACGTGCTGCATGAAGCCGACTAGACAGCCGAGAATAAAGATTATAGGGAGGTCGACGGGGCGGGCGCTGAAGGCGTATGGGCCGACCGCGACGCTGGCGCAGCCAGTCAGGAAGATGAGCATCCAGCGGTTGTAGCGTGGTTTGCGCTGCATGATCTCGTCTAGGTCGAGAGTTGCTTGTTCGACGCTGATGAGATCGTGCACGACGTTTTTGTATATGTTGTGTGTCTCTGCGAGACGGGAGAGGTCCAGACCCTGGATTACGCGGATGATTTTGACCTCGGCGGTGCGGGTTAGCGGGTCGTCGAAGGACATCAACATGCACCCTGGGATATACATGAACTGGGCTTTTAGGTCCAGTACGTTGGAGGTCATCATCATGTACTCTTCAAGGCGATGGGTTGGGGCGCCGTATTTCATTAGAGCGCGACACATCTGCATGAGGTACTGTTGGCGAGCGAGAATATTGGCAATGTGCACGGTGAGCTTGATATTTTTCTTGTGCTTGCGCTTTTGCTTCTTTCGCTCTTTAGGGTTCACGGGTGGAGGACCCGTGGCTCCAGGCACCCCGACCCGACCCAAATCCATGGATGCATGCACGAGGGAGGAAGTATAGCTGTGAGTTGGTTTGTTGGGGTGACTGTTGTTGTACCATTTCAACTTGTCTTTCTTTCCACTCGGTGTCACTGTGCCGGATGGTGGGAAGCTTTCTGTGTCCAAGTCTGTTTCTGTCGAGACAACACTCATCCGGCTTGCAGTGTGGAGATTGTTGGCGTATACACGGAGCAATTGTGACAGGACTCCTCCGGGTGGACCACCTGGTGTTGCCGTCCCATCTGGAGTTCCTGGAGTTGTCGAACCGGAGCGCGGTTCTTCAATACGTGGAGGACGTAGGTCGGACTCTAAGCCCATCCGTTCCACCAACTGTCGAGCTTGTGAATGATAATCTGTTCCTGGGAGCCGAGCTTCTTCATCATTCGCCTGACGAGCCTCGAATCCTCGGATATCATCTGTTGCACCATAGTACTCTGGTAACATTGGCGAATCCAAGCCATCAGCCTCTCTTTCGTGGGGCCGTCCAAGCTTCTCCGCTATTGTGCCAGCGCGATTCCGAACCCGCCGGCTTGCTGTTCGCCATCTTTGGGCATTTGAGACACTAGGCTTGAGACTAGCCTCGTCTGAGTGAGGGGGTTCTGTGTTGGTATCGACATTTTGGTTATCTTCAGCTCGGTCCGTCTCGGCAGTCTCCACAGAAGGATTGGGAGGGATTGGCGGAAACTTTTCCTGTGCATCCGACATGGCGCACGGCAAACTTGAATCGTTCCGGAAGTGAGCGGAAGTGTAATGATTCTTTGTTTGTTTCTAGATGAAAAATATCAGGGGAATATGTCCTCTTTCAGCAGACCCATCGCACAGCAGAGAAGCTAGTGCGGCAACGGTCTACGGAGTGACAAGAATGCCCCACAAACGGTCGCACATCGTATTTTTTTAAAGAGAAGAAAGAGAGGAAAGGGAAATGGGGGGAAGTGGACTCTTTTTATCTAATATGAGGAGAACCTAGCACCCTTAATTTAATGCAATTTATGCAAGCTATGGGCCATGGACACGCGTAGGATTTGTTCCTGGCCTGATCCAACCAGAAACAGAATATATCCTTGAGCCCCTGATAGGCCATTATATTCAACGCTTTCAGCATTTTCCAAGCTTCCAAGGTTGGAAGGTTGGAACTACGGAGGATGACATCTGATACTTAACATTCCACATTGACAACTGACAGCTGCCATAACAAAATAAGCTTCTCCCCGGGTACTATGTAACTCCCCTATTGTAGATTTCGCATTTAGCACACAATATCCTAAACAGAGCTTTTAACAATTCTTATTCGAAGCAGAATTTTTCAGTCTAGACTACGCCTCAATCATTGGCATAGTGTGGACCATGGTTCCACCTGAAGAATTAGAATCATACAATTCTAACTGGGGGGGCTATAAGAGAACTTAAGGATCTAGATTCCGATTAAGAAAGACATGCCTGAATTATAAGCCTAGAGCCGTACCTAAGCAGATTCTACAATGTATGTAGTACTGTCGTTGTATATCATACCTCGGTAAATCGGTAAACATGCTATATCCGATTACATCCGTACAATATATAGATGTGAAGTGTTTGAGAATCACGCCAATCTCTTTTTTTATTCTACTAATAAAAGAAAATAGAACTAAAAGAAGAATTCACAGTCCTTTCTTAATTATTCTCCTATTTATATATGTACTCCTATTGGTGACCTACCCCTACACCTATCCGGCGCTCCCGACCCCACATCATCAGATCTCCAACTTTTCCTACTGTATATGTAGCTCGACAATTTACACACATTACCCACCAATACCCTCAAAATAGACATAAACATCAGCCACAAAGCCACAAAACCTACGCATTCAAGCCCAATGCCAAAATCCAAATCCAAATCCAACCCCCTCACATCCCCCGCAACACCAATAGCCCTGCACCCCCACCACCTCCTCTCCCCACCCCCAGACCTCCTAACCAACACCGCAACAACCCTAACAATAACAACAACCCAAGAAACCAAGTCCCCCTCGCCCATCTTTACTGTCCACCGCACCCGCCCACACGAAGCCCCAGATACCCCAGACCGCAACGTCCTCCTCTACAACGTGTTCGGGAAACCATGGCCGAATACAAGTCGCATAGTCTGCGATGCGGAGGGCATGCCACTGCTCGTATTGCGACGCGTTTGGTTATCCAGTGTCCGGAAATGGAGTGTTAGATTTCCCGATCAGAACCAGGGGGATTTATTGGTTGCTTCGATGCCGTGGGCTGGGGGTGGGGATGGGGCTAGGGTTGGTGTTGGGAGTGGTGGGTTTAGGCTTGAAGTGCGCTTTGTGAATGCGCTTGTGATTAGGTCGGTTGGATCTGGGGGTGTAAGAAGTGGAAGCAGATTGGGAGTGGCTATACCGGATGATCCGCCGCCTTATAGTGCTGTTTCTGGGGTTGGAGGAGAAGAGCGCCAGTGTGAGGGGAATGCGGGGGTGGTGCATAGGAACGAAAAAGAGATACATCCAAGTCCATCGCTGACCAATCCACACTCACACTCACACTCAAATTCACCTTCACATTCACATTCACATTCAAGTCCCCACTCTCACCCCGTCCTCCCCTCCTACGCCTCCGTCCGCCGCGATTCACCTAATTCCCTACGAGATCTGCTCGATGCAATCGAGCCGCCGCAGGAACCGGCGCCAGCTTCACCGTTTCTTTCATCTGCATCTGCATCGCAGAATCCCAATCCCAGTACCAGTACTAGTCCTGTTCCTGGGCTAGATGCAGAAGCTGATGCACCCCCCGGCCCAAAAGTCGAGTTGAGAGTTATGCAGCTAGCTGGGTCTGACACAGGTATCATGATGGGTAACCAGCAGATCATGAATATCACGCGACGCAATGTGATTGACTACAGTAAATCTAAAGTGAAGTCGAGGCCCAGGTGGGAGGTTGAGGTTTCTGAGGGAGTTGATTTGTTATTGGTGAGTTTTCTAAGTCTAAGAGTGTTGTTTTCTATTTGATAGACTACTACTAACACCCACGTAGGCTGTGAATATTGTGTTGATTATGGCTGATTCGGTCTCATCTCAGAACAGATGGAGGTAAACACCGTGAAAGGGAGTTGGTTTGTGTAATATAATAAAATTCGTATGCTAAAGTTATGTAGTACTAATGCTCGTTCCAATGGGTAAGAATTTTTGATTCTAAGGGATCATATCGCCCTAACGGCCTTGCTCTTCTCTCGCTCGCCAAACTTTTTTTTAAAACCATACATTCATCAAGGGAACAGATCTTTTGTTCCGTATTAATTATTTCATCGACTCAAGGAAAGTCTTTCTCGTCAAAAAGGACAACATAATGTCAAAGCAGTGTCAAAACCAGCACTTTTCGCAGCAGGAATATCTAATTCCGAAAGCTTACGACTCGAGCTTAGCCAAGCGCTTGGTCATGAAGTCAAAGAACGAGAACTGGCTGGGCTGGTTGCCGTACTCGTACACGAATCGGCTGGCCAGGTAGCTGCCGAAGATGGCACGGAGATAGTTCTCAGGGACCTGGGATTGATTAGCGGGGATTCAAAAAAATAGAAAAGAGCAAAGGGAAGACATACACGTTCCAAGAGGGTATCCAGACCAATCTTGTCCAACAGACGACGAGGCAGAGCGTCGCCAAGCACGGAGCGACGGAGCGCAACATTGTCCCAGAGCTCGGTCATCTGGAGTTCCTCGTCAAGCTTGGTGATGGCCAAGCTGAGACGGTCACTGAGTACACTGCGGAGCACACCAGTCTGCTGGTGTTCGCGCCAGATGGCCTCGAACTCGAGGGCGGCGTTCGACTTGATGACCTCCTGCACTTCACGGACGTAGGCCTGGTAGAATTCGGGAACGGTGCCATCCTCGCGGACGCACATGTTCTCGACGAACTCTTCGTCGTTGAAGGACAGCGAGGCTAGGACTTCCAGGGAGGAAGATGTCACACCACCCTTGTTGGCGGAGGCATCCTTGTACAGGATGCAGCCGGCCTTCTCGAGACGCAGCTTGGCGTCCTGGGTGATGAACAGGTTGGCACCTTCGACGATGTAGGGGATGATGGACTTGTTGTCCTTGATGAGCTTGCCAACGGAGGACAGGTCGATAGACTCGGGACGGCCACCACAAGGCACGAACACATCGAATTTCTCCTGTGAGCGCAGGTGGTAAGTGTTACGGAAGATCATGCCGTTGTGGACAACCTCGCCGCTGGGGAGCTTGACGTTCTTCTCGTCAACCAGGACGCGATATCCCTCGGGGGACAGCTTGGTCATGTCGAACTCTGAAATCATCGCGCGCTTCTTGGCTAGACGGATGAGCTCTTCGTGGTTCAGACCGTTGGGGTCGTAGATCACGCCAGAACCATCAACAATGGCTCCGTATTTCTCGTTGGAGAGAAGAATCTCGTTAGATCCAAGATCGCCGTCAGGACCACCGGTCTGCAGCTTGAGCTGTGTGGAGGGGTCGATGTTCAGCTTGCGCTGGATTCCGAGAACGTACTGGCGGACCGAGAGGGTGGTCATGCCGTAAGCGTCGTGGGGAATACCACCCAGCTTGGTGCTCTTGCCAGTGAAGAACGACTTCCACCAGGGAGCGCCACGGCCGCGAGCGTGCTCAGTGGCCCAGTTGACAAGCTCAGCGGTGTTCTCATCGGGACCCATGAAGAGGATCTCGTCCTTGCCGTGCAGATCAACGATAGGATCCTTGATGCCGGGGCTAACCGGGGGAAGGAGCAGATCGAGAATACTGTCGATGTACTTCTCGAAGGCGACCCGCGCCTTGTCCTGGTGGTCAGCATCCAAGAGAATGACACCCTTGGCACCACCTTCGGGGATATCCTTGTTCTTGCGCTGTTGGGTATTGGCCAAGTTGTAGTTCTCATCGAACAACGAGCGAGCATTGATGTTATATGCTTCGCCGTTTCGACTCTTGACGATACGAATACCGCCACGAGCGATGTCACGGAATCGCAGGTGGAAACCGCGGAACTCGGAGCTGATGACCAGGAACATGCCGTAGAGAGGCTGGGGGTATTCGTGCTCTGGCAAGAAGTCCGGCTTCAAGCGGAAGCTGAGAGCGACCTTGGTCGGGGTGAAGAAGTTAGTCTTGAGGATAGAGGAGTTGAACACGCGGAAGGAGGTCATGACCATCTCGTCGTGCTCGTTCATGGCGGTGCCACGGATGAGCTGCTTCAACTTGGGGCCGTCGAGGACCTCGTCGACCTGCAGACGCAGGTAACTGAGGGTGGGGAGGAAGTCATCACCAGACTCCCGGGTTTGAACGTAGTGGGTGTTGGCGAAGTCAAGATAGAGCTTGTGGATCAACTCGGGGTATTTGTTGATAATCTCGAAGATATAATCAGCAGTGAAAGTTTCCGTACGCAGACGCTTCTTGATCTTTGAGAGCAACTCTGCGTGAACACTGTTGTTGCTATCCAAAAGAGCAGACAACGAAGTGTATTCTGAACCCAGACGGTTAAGGAACTGCTGTACGAACACCCACGCGCAGTGAGCGTAGATGGTCTCCTGCAAGCTCAGACGACCAGTGGCGAAGTGGCCCTGGAAGCGGTTCTGAGGGATACAGTACAAGAGGGAAACCTCCTTCATGATCTGGTGGATAGCAGCCTCAATGGGAGGGAACTTGGCCGAGAACTCGGAGTTGTCCGAGGGACGCAGGTAAAGCGAAATCACGGTGATTCCGTTAGAGAAGTTCTCCAGGTACTTGCGCGAGCTGGTCAAGCGGTAGTAGTGGTACAAATCTGACAGAGCACTAAACAAGCCCATGGCGGATCCCTGGCGGTAAGCAATCACCAGACGCTTTTCCCGGCTTCCCTCGATCTCGAACATTTCGATAACGGGGCCGGACCGACTGACGGCTGTGGCGATGATTTCCTGGTAGATCGCCTTGGTATTGGGAGTGGCCTTCTGCAAGAAGCGCTTCTCGCCAATGATATCGATGTTGGTCTCATTCGGTGAAGGGTTGGGGTTGGCGAACTGGCACTTGTACACGAAGTAGCAGCGGAGCTGCTGGCCATTGTCGCCCGGCAGGGTGCTAGGCGAGCGGAAGGTCTCCACACGGTAGCTGTTGGCACCCTTGGAGTGGTTGATGTACTTCTCGTCGATGCGCTGCTCGTAGCGTGGGCCATCGATAGAAGCCATGCCGGGCCTGCTGGTATCGATGTAGACAGCATGGTCCTCGGCCTCTTTGTCCAGACGAATTTCCAGCTGCTTATCATCACGGGCATAGGCAGCGACTTTGGCGGCATATAGGGACAGAATCTGGGTGACAATGGCATCCACTGTCTCGGTCTGGAAGTAGGTATCGTCGATGCCAAGCTTGTCATAGAACCAGGTGGTTTCGGAAACGACAAAGTCACTAGGGAAGAAGCCCTTCTCCTCTAAAATGTCCATGACTGCTGAAAGTTAGCTAATTGTATTATCTGCATATCAGTCAATTGTACTGACCTTGTTCCATCTGTTTCTGCTTGCCCTCGAAGGTAGCTGCAATGTAGCCCGGGTCCTCCTCGGAGAGCACACGGTGTGGGGTACCGGGAATGCCCAAGTGAACGGGCTGCGGGGACGGTTGTCGCATGGCATTTCCAACGGCGTGATCTAAGTGCTTGTTGTGGGGGGGAAAGCGTTGGAAACCGATGGGGGTACCAGAGCCGGAGCTACCATCCTGGCTCGTAAAGGGCTTAGGTTGAGGGCGAGCAGGCAAGCTCACGCCATTGCCATTGGGAGTCTCCGACTGTGGGGTGGATGCGGGAGACGACATGACTGAGTATGTGAGGTAAACCTCTTAACACGTAAGAGTGAGTAGTTGAAAGAAGCTATAAGTCAAGAGCATGAGCTGAGATGAATCATCGAGGCACGTGTTGGGAAGATAAGGCAACACAAAGAATGTTCTTATCTCGACTGGCAGGTCGACAGTCAAGATAGGGAAGTAAGGAAAGAGAACTTACTGGCAAATACAATAATCACCTATCGTCGCCATGGACTGAAGGTGATAAAAAGAGGAATGATGTTTTTTTGAATCTGAATAGCCAGAAAATCCGGGGAACCCTGGTCTTCTTATACAAAACCAGATTCTCAACTTTTTAATAGTAATCTCTATTAATTCCCTCTTTTTCAACTATTAATACCTATCTTGATTTGATTTCTATTATTACAATCCCGCAAGTTCCTTGACCAGTTATAACCGATTGTAGGCGGGAGGTTCAACCGTATAGACCGTCTCGAAGCCTGAGGTCCGCAGTGTCCACTTAGTTCCGCCCCAAAACAGTCATTCTCAATCCACTTTTGACTAAGATCCGGCGATAAATTGTACGTTGATTGGACTTCATCGCCCCTCCTTCCGAGCAGTCAAGCCGAGCGTAGAAAAATCCCGCTGCGTCATGCGGGCCGATAGAAAGAATTGCCTCAAAGCCTGGAACGTGGCTGAGGATTATAGGAACAGGGGCAAAAAAAAATTGAGGCAGGTGACCTGAAAAAAAGACTTGTCAACTGAAAATAGAAGGGCAATATAGTCACCTGAGATGTTTCACTATATGATGTACCCTAGATAGGTAGTATAGAGGGGGGAAATGATGCAAATGATGTGATCTCTATCGAACATCGTGGAATGCAATGTGTCATTGAGAACCCACTCGGCTGGGATAAGAAAGTTCCGAGTCGAACAGTTTTTTTTTCTTAGTTATCTTTGCTAAATGCCTCATTTTTTTTTTTTTTTCAATGTTCCAGCCTGAATGCCCCAGATCGCATCGTGATCGACTGTCCTCATTATCAGCCACCAGTGGATCTCTGTTTTCGGTCCGGGGGATTTTCGCCATTGGGGATTAGTTTGACGTAGTTTGATGGGTTTGTCAAGTTTGTCATGCTAAATGTAACCGGGCCGGTGAAATATTATTCAACCGGGAGGCTCTCTTGGGCTGGTACCTGACTTGCGGGGTAATTAACATAGGCAACATACTAACATATCAACATAGTTACAGTTATCTAATGTATGTAACCTACCTATCTAACTTGTCTAACTTATATAGTGCACGCTCCTTAGTTGCATATTGTTATTCGTTAGAAATAGCGCATTGGGACCTCTTTACCCCATTGCATATCGCATTTTTCAATCCCAAGAAATCCTATGGGGCCTTTACGTGATTGCGGACCTCTCGGCGAGCTTACGATTGGAAGAGCCCGCCGCCCACCGAGAAGATGAAGTAATTGTTGTCCTCTAGGGGAAATGATAGTCCGACCCCGTGACGTAAAAGGAATAATTAGCCTCAGGCAGTTTTACATTCTCAACTCTGGAAGTCTGGGGGAGACCGCTCTTCGGTACACCCTTCCGACAACCCCCAGATTTTCTTCAACTTGATTCAATTTGGCTCCCCTGAACCAAAGTATGGCTTTCCATTCTTCCAAGGTTTCCGGGTGCCTGACTGGTGTCACCATCTGACACGAGCTCAGCTGGTTACGATCACAGCTACTAGTGTTGGCAGTTAGGAGATACTTATGCAGTCAAGTTCCAAGACAGGACACGAACGTCAGGTCAGAAGATCATCTTGAAGATAGTCAGGTCGCGTCTTCGAAAGCATATTCTCTGCAAGGCTGGATGAAGCGGTATAGAGTTCAAGGTTGCAGGTACAAAACAGGGCTCTCGTTCTCGTTCCTGAAAGATCTTGGGTACAAGCCCGAGGGATGTTATGATTAGATATATATCCCCCCGAAGGCGTGCAAGGGCCAGAATAGATCACAATTTTGCTTCCGATATTCGTCAGCGCCAATCTGTAGATCGGGCACATTTTCCAGTTTTCCAGCAGGGCGAACAGTCGATTATCTGGTCTCGATCTTGTTCGATCGAAGTATCCCCTGCGTCCGCCTTATCATCCTCGACTGGAGGGGGTCCGCGGGTACGGGTACTTATTGTAGTGCCCAAGATTGTATCTCCAATCCTACCGTACAGTCTGGCGCCTACAAGGATACCTAGGTATGCTGTCTGTCGATAAGGCAGAGCTGAGCTGACGTGTTGGGTAGACCAACGTTCTTCGTATGTAAGTTCCAGTAATCTCAATAGCCAGCGACTACTCCATGACTCATGTCAGTTCATATCATGCATAAGATGTGTTGTACATCTTGTACCTGACGACTTTCCCACGGTTAGCGCCACAAATGCAGGAAATGGTGTATCTAAGAACACACTGGGCAGCCAACTCATCATTCCTCTTCGACCTATCTCTACTCTCTATTCAAAGTACATTATCAAAAGTATCTCTAAACGAGCGGTGAAAAGGACAGGTCACCACGCCTAGACCTTTATCTTACTCGGTCGCAAAAAAAGATTTGTTATCTACGTTTCACGAGGTACATGGTGCACTTCCAGATGCAAGTATATTAGATATAGCAGGGAATTGCTGATAGCACAATATGATAACTCGGTAGTATATTCGTGTTGCTATTATTGTAGGTAGATACCATGGGGAAGTTCGTCCAGAAGTTCGTCCGCGATCGAAGGGGGGCCCAAATTCCCGGGAAATGCGCCCTTAATCACCGTCGGAGACCCGGTACCCAGGAAATCAAGAAATCTGTGGAATGGACATTCTAGAGATTCTAGAGTAACACTCTCCCCCCCCCCCCCCCCCCTTTCCCCAGATAAGAGTACATTGTGCGTACGTATGTGTGGCAGTGGAGTGGAGTGCATTGCATATTGAGAATAGTAAAATCACTACAGTGGCCCCTTGGATCCGGGGGAGAAGCATTGTGGAGTTCCCTATTTGGACGTCGATCAACGCCGTTGTAGAACGGTCAAGGGGAATTTGGTACTTTTGTAGCTCACCCGTTTGTGCCCCTGATTCTATCAAGGAGGAAACCATGAGTCGTAGGAATTGAGAACAAGCTAGCTCCGGCTCATGGATCGTATCTCTGCTTTAGACCCATCGTACTCTGTAAACCCTGTAGCTTCTATCCGTACTCCGTATACGATGTACGGAGTACGAAGTTAACACATCTCAAACAAAGGATTTGATATGCGCCCCGGACTGTTTCGGCCCCTGTCGTAGTCCACTCTTGAGATTAAGCGAAGCTCCAAACCATTACAGGTTTATTTGTGGCGTTAGCAATATCCTATTCCATACAAGTTTTATCATTAGTATCAGTGTTGGATTGGTGGAGTTATACTATAGCCGGACCCGGGGATATACCGGTCGTTGAGCCGTCTCCTATATATATATACTTTGTACAACTCAATCCCAGTCCTTTTAGGCATAATCTTGTCTCAATTTTTGGAGGATCATCCTGATTAACAATTCAATTCGGGATTTGGCGAGCCCATGAAAAATAAAAAGCCTTGATTTGCGTACATTCAATAATAAAGGTGGAAAAATCGCCAGTTGGACGCCTCCTAATATCGTTAATATGTCAAGCCGGGATGATTCCTTTTCTCCGGAAGTATATATTGCAGGTCATATCAAATAAGAGCTCCAATTCTTCTACAAAGTACGGAGTACGGAGTACACCGCAACGGAAAGGGATCCTTTCATAACCCCGGCAGTTTGGGCGCCGGGCCCTACTAGTTTTGTTCTCGAAAGGATCGCCGTATCCGCTCTTATGCCGAGGTCCAACGGTGAGTTTCTCCGGGAAACGCTAGAAGGCGTGGAATAATAGAAAACAACCCTTAAAGTAGCACTAATTCATTAGTTCAAATAAATGCCTTGCCGATTCAACCGCCTCAATCAGATTTCGGTAGCTATTTCCCGCTCCCAGGCTAACTGTTTCTATGGCAAATAATTCTATTAATGTCGATAACGCAATATATCCATGGATAATATCAATTGGTTGATTCATCGATTATCACCCCCTGCCCAGATGGTCTTCTCCCCCACACACTAACGCGTCAGGCTCCATCTCCTTTGTTTTTGTTTTCTTTTTTACTTTCTCTCCAACAGGCCTAAGGCTTTCCGGGTTGGGCTCCCGCTGTTCCGATGGAGAATGTCCACCATCCCTACCTCGATGGCTGGGTTATTGGGCTGTTTAGAATGAGGCGAATAGGCTTGGCGAGCCGATCTCCAGGGAGTAAGCATTAGGCCTGGCCAGGTATGCGTGTACTAGGTACTTCCGTGCTTCCCCAGGGAATGTACTCCTCCACACTTTTACGGAGATGGCTTTTTTTTTTGTTTTAATTATCTGTTTTAGGTGTCTCATATCTTTTCTTAATATTATTAATTATTTACAGGAGAAAAAAAATATAAACGACCCGTTGACCCTGAAATCTTCCTGCTCTTTTTTTTTCTAGTTCCATTCATTCACATATACAATTCTTGTCAACTACATACTTAGCACTGTCAACAGCTTTGCTATCATCGTTCGCTCAGATCATCTTCCAGTCTTCTACCAGAGCAATACCATTACCGCAATAATCAACTTAATTGAGCCTCTTCACAACTACCGTTACAACTACCGTCACAACTACAACCCATCGTCTCAACACAACATTGAACTCACTTCTCGCCTCCCCTCCCGAGGTCAATAATTACTATTATATCTCGCAAATAGCCGAACATGTAAGTATCACTCTTGTCACTACTTGCCACCTCACATCGCACCCTCCGACCCGATCTCCCGAAACCGGGGCCTCGGGCAACCCCGGAGCCACGGGCTTCTGTACGGAGCATATGCCAAAACCAAGCACTGCACAAACAGGAAGCTGACATTCAATCTCGTGAATCTAGCCCCAAATCAACTCATACATTCTTATCTCTCAGCCGAGGTTGTCAATCAATCCTATACTTTCCCCAAGTATAAGAACCAAACAAACCGACAACTTCATTCCTCAATCTATTCAAGCGCTCAAAAATCAATAGAGTTTAATATATCCTCTCAACCTCTATAACTCAATCAAGGAATCCAAATCCTAAACAATGGCCTCCGTCGCAACCAAATCCCCAACTCCCGTCATGCCTACTTCCTACTCAATGTCGCAGGACCTCTCCCGCGCCATGACAAACTCTACCCAGAAGACGGAAAAGACCCGCTCAATCCTCATTGACGGCATGCCTCCCGCGCCTCCTCCATCGCCTGTCGCCTTCTCCAAGGGCAAGGCTTGCTACAATAACATCTCCAGCTTCAGCCTGGAGTGATTCTATTTCTTCTTTTCTTGGTTCCGGGTTCCCTCACTATCATTCCAATATGTCTTCTTCTTATGCTTCTCAAGAAGAAGTTATTGTACCATCATCCAATATTCCCTGATAATGGTCTTGCGCACGTGGACATATGGGACTATTTGGCAAATTCGCCTGTCCTGTCCAGTGTTATCTCTCCTTTTGACTTTGTTCTTGACTTGATATCCGCGATGCTTGTTAGCCTTATGTCGTTTTGTTATCTCTTTCCTTTGTCTGCTTGTCGCCTGTTGGATTTAGCGTGTTGCATGGCGGCGCTGACATTTATTATCTGGTTCTGGTTATGCGTGCTGGGGCGCTTCTAAAAGTCTGGGGAATGGTGTTTTTAATCTTGTGTGTTTCCCTGGGCTTTTCAAATCAGAAATCAAAATTTGATATTATTATTTTATTATATCGTTGTGTGACCTTGATATGGATACTCGACACCCTTTTTTTTGGCTATGAGTACTACCCAGTATATATTAAAGATCGACTTGTACTACCTTCAATAGCATCCATGCTACAACTATAACTTTTGTAAGATTAAACATAGGTGTCCGGTGCATTCAGCCTCGGGAAGTCGGCTATACGGTGTGACTATGGCCCACATAAGGGTTGCTAGAACAGTACTTTTGTGCATCGAGAATACAAAGTACTAACTACATAGTATAATATATGCAACTAGGAACCTGCTGTCCGACATGAACAACGAACCATTTACTTTCTGTATGTGAGGGATTGCCGATCACCAATGTCACCTGTCTCACATTCCAGAAGTAGATGGGGAACAGAGGGGTCGTCAGGTTGCCAGGTTGCAGGTGAGTTTTGGTTACTAGTACCTAGCTTGCGAGGTCCCAATAGATCATTACTAAGAGCGATTAGTAGCTACCTAGGTAGGTACCAAGTGGGTGCTGCTTGCGAACTAGGTGATCGACGAATCATACATTTTGGTCAGACCGTTTGCGGATGGCAACCCCCCTAGCTTTCAATAGCTATAAAATCATGCTTTTAAACGAATTGGGTTCAGTCCCAGCACAGCGAAATGGTACCGAATGAACCCGATGAGAGACTGGTCTATCTGGCTTGTCGACATCTTTTTCGCGACTTAAACTCCCACCTGCGAAAGCCGAAGCCGATTAAAAGTGTGCTTGAAAAAAACACACCAGCACTCACCGATATTCTCAGAGAATATGATATTGAAGGCTTAAGCAGTGTTGTGAAAAAGCTCTTGGAAGCGCAAGTTTTCGAATCTACATTAAAGGCCAAAATCAGATTCCCTGAGCTATTTGATGTGTCACCGGCGCAGAGTGCCGAACGAGAAACTTCAGAAGCGGAGGCAGCAAGAGACGAGGCGAATTCCATAAAGGAAATTAGTGAAAAGGAGTTTACCCCGTCGAATGCCGTTGACCTTTTACCAGAAACTTCCCGGGCGGACAAAGGGAAAGAAAAACTGGATGGTATGTATAAACATCGTAAACAAACTTATGGTATTTACGTTTATATCTAATTCACCTCGTCTAGAATATTTAGCCGAACATGATCGTCAACCTGACCGAGAGATACCATCGTTATATCCTATCTACATTCCCTACCGAAGCCAACATCTCATCACCAGCTCGGTACAATCCATAGTCGAAGAGAGTTGCTTCATATTCGGCCAGCAACATTTCCCTCAGCTTCTAGCCAGAAAACAGTGGGATTGCCCAGAAGCCGTGGAATTGACAGAATGGACTAAGATCCTTGCTCAGAATCATACTCTGCTGAATACCACTGTTGTCAAGGCCGCGAAGAAGCCACTCGACGAAATTTTTGGACTACTCCGTGAATTGAGGCACTCTGTTGTACACCGGCTTCGAAGGAGCGCATCTGGCGTGGAGCGGCTTGTTGAGAATGCAGAGCTTTTTGTGGAAGTCCTGCAGGATCAAGATCGACTAGGCAAGATCTCAATACTTCGAAATGAGCTAAAAACGGCCATTGAAGAGCTCGCGCGAAATAAAGACCTTTTGGAAGCAAGTCTACTAGCTCAACTGAAAGATATACGTGCCGAGCGGGCGAAGCTGGATTTGCGGGAGCAGAATGCTATCCAGGCCATGACTGATGACGACCTTCAATACCTGGATGACACCGGACACAGACTAGTTGATATGGTCATGCGGATGCAGTCAAGTGGGGTGAAATCCGTAAATGGAGAGCCAATAATGGCTAGATCTGAATCGGGATCTGATTCGGAGGCAGGGTCGGAGTCAATACAAACGATTTGTTGTTGATATGGTTCGTGATATCTACTATGTAATCACTTGGGTGTAAGAATAAGGAAATTTCACGTCCCTCGGTACCTAGGATATTAGTGAAGAAATCCCCGTACATATGTTTATTTAATCATCATGAATCACTTGTGTATTTAATTTGGCCAAGTATCGGCTAGCGAGGCTGAGAGAATCAGGAAGAGCGCAGTCAATCATCAATGGGACTGTAAGCTAATAGAGAACTGGAGAGGAGGGGAAGAAAGGAAGAAGTAGAATTTCCTCCACAAATAAGCAAACAGGTGGCCATGCCCAAGTGCACCAGGCTTCAACACCTATATATATATGCTTTAGGCTGTATGTTGTACATATTGATTGGATTGTATTATGGTTGAGGTAGTGATTTCAAGGGGATGACGTTACCCTCGAGATCTACTGGGCAGTAAAATTCGTTCATTTTAGCTGGCTAAGATGGCTTCATCGATGGGCTGGTCGATTTGGGTGGGGCATCTCATCTTTGGTGATCGCTTGTTGTTGGGAGAATTGTCCTGAGTTGTAATGCCATCCCTCCGATATCATAGAAAGACAGATCAGCCGTGGATTCATTATCCATCACGAGTAGCTTCTTTGCTTCCAGCAAGGATATCAATATCTCTTCGCCGGTGCTGCTCCTCGGTCCGGCTCCCGCAATGCTTGCGCGTGACAGCACGAGTCTGCTATAGAGTTAGAGCGTAAAGGCTACAACGTAGATACAGCGAAAGAACCGACACCCGGTGGCTTGTTCAGGCGACGCTCGACTCAAAGACACAGGGTGTAGACCCGAGTTCTGTGTCGATGTCAGCACACTGTCGATCTACACATTCATGAAGTAGAGTCATCGCTGTCAGAAGTTAACTCCGAGCCGGACTCAGACGCGGCCCCCTCGGGATTGAGGTCTTGGTTTAGCTCTTGAATTAGCAGCTCAAGAGTCGCCTTGGCCTCCAAGTCCCCTCTCGAAGCACGTTCGTTCAGCCGCTCAATCTCAGCAAGCTGAGCCTCAGTACGGGCCCAGCCATGCTGTCTGTCCGTCATATTTACTTGCCGACGTGTACTCATGACGGTGCGAACGGTGTCAGGTTCCCCTTTAGCGTTCTTAATCTGCTGCAGCCTGTAGAGGAACTGCGCCTGATGGGATGGCCCTGCGGGGCGACGAGGTACACCGAGGGGTTCGGCGCCCTGAGAAGATGCAGAATCCGGGGTAGGTCCTGTATTTGAGGTTTCCTCGGTAAATCCTTGGGCTACTGCTGTCCCAGCGCTGGGGACGAGCTGTGCCTTTCGACCGAGGATCTTCACGCTGTTGGCGGCCAAAAGCTCGTAGGAGGGTCCACGGTGTAGCGGTTGAGGGAGGTGGTTGTCCGGGTCTGTTTCCGTGTCTGGGCTGGCAAAAACTAGTTCAGTGCCAATTTGGTCGGCCCAGGAGCAACTGAACATTTGGTTGTAGTATGAGATGATTGGGTTGCTTGTGTGGAGGTCGAGAATTTGGATTCGTTCGTTCGGAAGGCTGGCTGTTTCGGCACTCTCGATCGGAGGATAAGCTTCGCTTGGAAATCCCTGGCTCATGTCGTCTCCAGGGTTTTGTGTATCCTCCATGGAGGTTGTTTCCTTTGGGCGACGGCGTGGGGGGCGCACTGGGCCATGGTGGGCGGTCAGGTCCAGGTTAAGATAAAAGGTCTATCATTTGATTAGCAGCATTGAGAGAAGAGGTCAATTATTCTCACCTCTGTCTCTGTACCATATTCATATTCATATTCTCCGTCGGATTCGGAGTTAAGCATTGAATCCATGATGAATTGCAAGGTCTGGAGTGGTCTGGAACTGAGAGATAAGATAAAAACCGAGTCAGCTTTTCTGTAAGCGGTGAGGCCAGGAACCCTCCTTTCCCCTCTCTTTCCAAATCACCAAAAATCAAAATCAATAAAATGGGACCTGGTGGCAAATGGCGTGTACATCTGCCGGTTTCGATGTTTCAGATGGAGGGGGAGTCTTCCATGCCCAATTGACTTATATTTTTCGAATATGAACTATTACATGCCACTTTGGAGTACTAAACTGGGTACATGCATATATACATCCCGTATATTGTACAATCTGGTCTGGAACTAGCCTTGTAAGGTTGGAAGTAGAGTTGTGCCCAGCCTTCCTTCAGCCTTATGAAAAAAAATGTCCACACAATTCTACTCACCGCAACAACCTAGACAAGATAGACAATGGGATCATCTCTTCGTAAGTTCCCGCCCCTTCCGCTCCGGCTCTGGACGGATACCCAAGTCTATGCATTCGGTATATGGCATCCGGCTTGGCTATGGTTTCTATGCATTCCGCAGGTTCCCGGTCTGACTGGTTCGAGATATTGGACCATTCTTGCTCTTGCCCTTTTCTTTTTTTCCGTTTTTGAATTATAAATCGGGTTATATTCCCCTACTTAGACTCGGAAACCTAGGCTAACAAAGAGTTCTGTATTTCTTTTTTATATAGGTAACCCCGCGGTCCTGTTGTGCGCCCTTCTTGTTCCAACTCTCGTTATCTCTCGTCCCACCATAGTTCCTGGGGAATGCCCGACTGCTGCAGCCCTACCACTTGACTCCCACTGCATTGAACCCCTAGCCTCGACTGTAATTCCCGAAATTACAGTCTATGAACATACCCCACATAGGTCTTCGGCCCTGACAGTTTATGTCGACTCGCTCCAGCAGATGACCCGGAAGGCCAAGGCAACCATTGCTGTGCTCTCGACCCTGATCGCGTATGTATCTATCAACAGCATAATCCACGTACTCCGGCCGACTGCCTTTGTCTGGTCTGCCGAGGACCGGGAGGAGCGGACCTGGATTGCGAGCTCGCGCTCGTGGTTCGACCGCAAATCCTGTCGATGGCTCGGCGTCTGTGGTGCAGCCCATTTACAAACCGTACACGGCAAATTCGGAAATCGCAATCCAGAGGAATGGGTAAATTCGCGAGATGCCGAGCCAGAGGCATGGCGGTCCTGGTGGCTTAGCGGGGCTAATGAGTCCGAGTGGGATGCCGAAGAGCGGGCTCGGCGGCAGATCCCGGACTATGTTTTCCACTACGCCCCACTTGTTCACCTTTATTCTGGCGAGCAATTCTGGCCTGGGGATATCGCAGAGCACTTGCATCATACCACTCCGAGCCTGAATTTCACTCCAATTCAGGCCCAATGGGACCGTCCGACCCTGGCCAATCTGGATGAGCTGAACAACTGGGAAAGGGGTAGGCACGTTTTCTTGACGAGCAATGATAATGTGCAGACGCGTCCACCATGGCTGGAGGGCGATAGCAATATCCCCCAACCGGATGGAAACATTAAACAAGAATCCTGGGCTGATTGGGATGGTCGAATTGATGGTGATATTCCCGGTGACACGGAGGAAGATCGCGCCAAGTGGTATGATTTCCGCCAACAAGAGCCTGCCGTTGTGCAAAAATCCGACGTCGACGAAAATCTTGAAGCTCAGCAAATACTGAGAGAAGAGCTCCGCAAACGTTATGGTGGAACGAAGATCTACGATGGAGGTGCCGGTGGTCGAAGCGATGCCCCTGCAATCCTGGTGGTAATGGACAAAGGCAACGGAATTGTCGATGCTTTCTGGTTCTACTTTTACAGCTTCAACCTCGGTACCACTGTTGTTAATGTGCGGTTCGGTAATCACGTTGGCGACTGGGAGCATTGTTTAGTACGATTCCACAATGGCAAACCAAAAGCGCTCTTCTTCAGTGCTCACCAGGGCGGAGAGGCTTACAGCTACGAAGCGGTTGAGAAGCTTGGACATCGAGTGAGTTCCCAGAAGATACAAGCAGCAAGGATTGTCTCACTAACTGTACTCTGCTAGCCCGTCATCTACTCTGCCGAGGGCAGCCATGCCATGTATGCCACGACCGGACTACACGAGTACATTCTCCCCTGGGGACTGCTGCGTGATGTAACCGATCGTGGTCCACTATGGGATCCCCTCCTCAATTCGCAGGCCTATACCTATGATTTCGACAACGAGGATCTTCGGGCATCCACCTTCAGTCCTTCTGCGCCAACGGAATGGTTCCATTACAGGGGCCACTGGGGCGACAAGTTCTATCCTCTAGGAGATTCTCGTCAGTATCGGTTTGCAGGCCAGTACCACTTCGTGAACGGACCCCTTGGCCCGAAGTTCAAACATCTCGACCGTTACAAAGTGTGCCAGGGCCCCGATCATGCTCCCTGTGTGATTAAGAACTATGTCGAGCAAGGGAAACGACCTCAGCGATGGGGCTCAAGCGGCGCGGGAGAGTAGCTTTTCGTGGGGATCCATTCAATCTCTCAAGTCTCGCCCATCTATCACGCTTACGAATTATTTGCCCATGCCCCCCAAGATTCCCATGTGGTCGGAATCTTCCGAAAACCCACCAAATTATACCCAACCCAAATTTAGCAAAGCACCCAGGAGATGATTTTTGCTAACGTATTTTCTTTTATTTTTTCTGCGTCTTTTTTTTCTATAATGTTTGCCCCAGATACCCCTTTGTTACTGAAAATCCTTGACCAAGGCTAACAGTATAGATCTCTCCTACGGATGAGACCATGACCCTTTATTTTATTTAACACGACTTGCATGTGCTATGGCGTGTTTACTGGCTTTGATACCTACCCTACTCTTTTTTTTTTCTCGGATCCTGGGCGTTCTGCGTGCTTGTTTCTATTTGCTAGAAAGCTACCATCAATCTCAAAAAAGCGATTGGCGTATTACAAAAGTATCATTGCGTGTATATTCGGTTAACTTCGCTTTTTTTCAATCTACTTCTGTAGAACGAGTCAATGGATGCCTTAGGGTTTGAATCATGGTCAAGGCAGCGGCTATATCCAAAGAGCTTAGCCCTTACTATATACCCAGAGAGCACATTGATTTATGGCAGCGACTGTACAACAGAATGAAAAGAATGTGCCACTATCGGGGTAGTGAATATATGAACAAGAAAACATAAATATTTTATTCCGTATTTCGGACCTCTATCCCTGAATCTCCCAGAGTCGGATACGACCTTGCTCATTACCAACAGCCAACTGCTCCGAGTTCGGTGAGATAGCCACCGAGGAAATGCGACCCAGAGGTGTGTTGGAAGTAGGCCAGTTACGGTATACCGTGCAGGTAGGAAGGTGAACTATACAAGAAAACACAGTTAGCAAAGAATCCACGAAAGACAAAGCACGAGCAGAGCTAGAAAAACATACCAAGACGCAAAGCATCACGCTTCCACCGACTCGACATAGCCATCATCTGCCCATCAGGCGCAAAGACCAAATGGCTAATGGGGGTAGTGAGCTGATCGAGCACACGCACAGGGTCAGGGTTACGCGGGATACCAGACTGAGCCGATGAACTCTTATCAGCAGCAGAAGCATTCGCATACGCAGCCGCCCATTCGCGACGGTCATAAATGTTAACAATACCACTGGAGGAGCCAATCGCGACCCAACGATCACCACCAAGCTGAGTCCGCCCAGAGCGACCACCAAGGCTGAGAACAGTCGTGCCAACAGCACCGGCATCGACCCAGCGAGCCACAACACGGCCTGCACGCCCATCCCACTCGGAGACCTCACCGTTCTTCGACACAACTGTCAGACCCTCGCCGTCAGACCACCAGGCGAAGTCTGCGACACCACCGCGGCCGTCCACGCGCACCTGTGCGATCCACTGTGCGGTGTTGGCATCCAAGACGTTGATAAGACCGCCACCCTTGCGGGCTGTGCCGACTAGGCCGACGAAGCGACCGCATGGAGAAAGCTTGAAGCGCTCCATGGACTTTTGCTCTTCCTTGCGGTCGGAGGAGCCGTTGACTTTGTCCACTTTGCCGGTATCCAAGTCCCAGATGTGGAAGTAGCGCCGGCGGCCTGAGGCGAAGATCTTGTTGCCTGTGGGTGCGGCGAAGGCCGACGTGTAAATTGGTGTGCGCGTGATGTGCAGAGATGTGAGGAGGGGGTTTGGTGCGGGAGCGGAGGGAGAGATGTGGTGCAGGAAGAGGGTGGAGGCTGGTCCGGAGGAGAGCAGGAGCGGGTAGTGCGGGTGGAAGTTCAGGGAGTCGACGGAGGAGGGTTGGGATTTGCCGACGTCCTTCAGTCTCTGGATGTCGATGACTTCCTGGCGCAGCTTGCGCTTTCCGCCGGAGCGCGCGTTGTCTTCTATGCGTGTTAGGTCGGAGGCGTTTTGGAGGAGCTTGGCTAGAGGCTGCATGGAGAGGGTCTCGTTCTCGTCGTCCGAGTCGATTTCCTCCTCGCTGCCGGAATCGGAGTCCGTCTTGCGGCGCTTAACCTCAGGCGTGGCCCACTCTGGTGTCGGGTGCAGGCGTGTGAACTGTCTGCGCAGTCGTCGGGCGTATTCCTTGCCGCTGACTACATCTTCGGCTTCGGTGTTGCGCAGTTTGCGCAATCTAGCTTGGCTTGCTAGCGACACGGCGAGGCGCTCGTCGTCGCTGTCGTACCATAATGCGGGTTCGTCCTCTTCCTCCTCCTCAACGTCTGACGGGGTTTCCGGAGATGGGATGAAATCAGTGGTGGGGGGTGCACCGGAGTCAAGGAAAAAAGCTAGATGAAAGCAGAAGTGTGAGATCGAAAGCCTGAGATTTGCGAACACATGGGGGTGGGGTTGCATACGTCTGAATCGGCTAGAGCGGCCAAATCCTGGCCCTCGCCTTCCTCGCCTTCGCTAGCATCGCTCTCATCGTCATCGTGCAGAGTGAGAACCATACCGGCCTCGCGAGCCTGCTGATCCTTCAATGCGCCCATGAAACCCTCATCGTCGCCAAAAAGCATGCGCTCTAGCTTCTTCTCCGCCTCATCTTTCTCGGGCACATCATCTTCATCCGAGCTAGTTTGGTCGTCCATCTCGACATCTGAATCCACTGGGCGGATATTGGCTGTATTGTTCTCGAACGGAGACCGGGTGGTCGTCCGCTTGGACTTTTCCTTTAGCCCAACTTTAGGCATGGTGATTGGCGTGAGAATATCTGCAAATTGAGCACAACTGCTTGCAGATTCGATCACCGGATTGATACTTGAATGCAATAATGCAATTGTAGGCTGCAAATGTTCCTCTGGCGGAGCTAGAATATTTTTCTTCTTTGATTTTTCCAGAATCGGCAGAACAGAGCGGTGTAGAAGGCGGCATATCCTGTTACATGCTTCGACCCTTTCAGGACTAGTGCCCTCCTTTGTCTAGATGAGCTCTCACCTGGGCAAACATATTTGTTCATAAAGCACGATTTATTTATTGGGCAAAGTAGTCACGCGGGATTGTGCTACGACTATGGGCAATGCTGGGTTCTGACGGGCAGCAGGCAGGCCAATGCCAATCAATCTTACATTGCCTCGGTTTAAAGAATTAAATCCAATAGATGAAGACGACCAGCCTACGAGAGGCTTTTATACAGCATGCTTATTTAGCTCATTCTCTGTCCATTCCCATATCTCCTTTGCGAGTTTGCCATCCCCTCCATGCGCACTTGCGAGGCCACCAACACCAACGGTAGTATTCGCCACTCTTGACATCCTTGAAAAACAGCCGCCCACAGCTGGTTCTTCACGCCAGTCTCTACACTGGATTTGAGTCCTAAGACGTGTGTCGCTCCAAACACAACACGAAATATCAATGGTGCATTCGTTGCGTCGGACAGAAGATTCGTCTTCACCACCCCTGGATGGACTGAGGCAACGGTGAAATTGGGATATAAGGCTGCTAGCTGTCGTGCCCAGAGGATATTAGCTAGTTTACTCTGCCCATACCGCTCAAATGCAGTGAGTGTGTCCCCTGATGCCTTAAAGGGTTCGAAGTAAAAGCCTTCGGCCGGTGCATAGAAGTGTCCGTGAGACGATAGTGAGACGACTCGGGTTTCTTATTGGAGGTCACGTGACCTCTCGTTTGTCCCAGTGTGGTCCCAAGCAGAGTCTAGGGCCTAATATATATACCGCTGCAATGACAAACAGATGTTCTGTTTGTCCTTATGATCTTTTGGCCTAGCGGTTAAATGATCTTATGTAATCACTTAGGTGTAGCGGCCTAAGTAAACCTGCCGTCCCGGCAGGTTTACACCAGGTACTAGTCTCCAGTCCTGTAGATATGTAGTTTCTTCCCTTCTTTACGCAACTCAGGAGTTTTCCGGTTACCATACTGTATCTCTCTCTCAGGGTATGAGCTCTGTGCTTTTGAGTCCTCTATATTACTGCAAGACTCGAAACCCTGCTTTTTATCCTATTGGTGCATTGCGTCGCACCGCAGTGTGGAACCCTATTGAGATTTTATCTACGTACTATAGGTGGATCTTATCTTTGTTGACCTCGTCGAATCACGTCGTCTACCTATATATCAACTTGACATCTTGCTACTCACTGTTAGACTTCGGTAGAACCCATTTTGGGTCGGAGCACCCGACCCAAAACCCAATAGGTTGGGTTTTGGGTTCCGCCTTCTATAACCCAACCCAACCCAAACTGTGAAGGTTATGCCTGGGCGCATATTCTCCCGCTCGGCCAAAAGACCATTATGTCAGAGCTCATGCTCTGCTCATGCTCTGACATGCCCAGGATCAATATATATATAGTAGCGCACATAGTTTATCCGTGACACAAACCCAATAGGTTAAACCCAATAACCCAATAACAACCTATTTAAACCTATTTTTGTATAAATTATAGGTCTTGGCGTTTATAACGATACTAAGTTATTGAGATAAATGACTGTTTTTTACAACTATTCTAGTTTGTTTATTCAGTGGCATAACACGAAACCAAGTATGCTAGCGAGGGACCAATGCCATAAACTGAAATGGTCTCTCCACATACCGGTGTTGATGCTTAAAAGAAATCTGGATAAAAGAAAACGCAATAGGGTCCACAAGTGGAGGGGCCTCGCCTTGTGGCCCAACGGCTAAAATTAGAGAGTGGTATCTAGAATCAACAATATATTGTAGCAATCAGATGGACCTAGAAATTACGTCCATTGAGCACAGCGAGAGAGAGGGAGCTATCGTAGCGATCCGAATAATATTTCACACATCAAGTACATCGATCGCCATGAAATGAATTTGGGATAGAGCCCAGCTCACAGCTGTTTTCTGTTAATATACAGGGCGAGCGTGCCCAAGGAGCCGAGGATGACTGCCAGCGTCACTATTGGCCGCTCATCAACTAACTTTTGAATGAAACAAAAACCTTTCGTTAACGTAGGTTTTTCATTTAGAGACTCGGGGGCTGGCGAATGTAAGGCGATTGAATCCAGTGCTTGTAGCAGGCTACGAGCGTTTCGAAATCCTCCGTCGACCCAGCAGTCTTCAATGATTGAGCCAAGCCAAACATTTTCAGTGCTGGGAAGGAACTCTCTCCGCGGCCAGGTCGCTCGACCATCAGTTGGAAGGTTGTTTTTGAAGAGATCGATTTCGCATTTCTTGCCAGTCACAACTTCATAGATAACTGCCCCAAGAAAGCCGAGGTCTATTCGAGTCGTGTATCCGTTATCATCGATAGTATCCATATCGACATCCAAGGGTAGAAGAGATGCTTCTGAAAAATCGCAGAATTTGATTGTCATATCTGAATCGAGAAGGAAGTTTCGACTGGCAATGTCTGCCACAAGCACACGTTGATCGTGGATATACTCCAGCGTGCGAGCCATTTCACGAAACCAAGAGAGCTGGAGTTGTTGAGGTGGCTGGTTGGTTTCCAAATAGGTGCGAAGATCTCCATTGGCCATATAAGCAAGTTGGGTAGCTTCTTTTGAGAAACCAAGGCAATTGACAATACCACCACATTGGGCATTGGATGATTGGAAACGACGATAGACATCTTGTTCACGTTGAATGACTTCAATGTTCATCTCAACCTCTACATCCGAGCTCCAACAATATCTCAGAGGCGTCTTGACGGCCAGGCCGTCACGTAACACCACAACCGCTGAAGATCCAGATCCAAGGACTTGCTCCAGAGGAATAGAATCTCCGGAGAGATCTATAAAGGGAGAGACCATATTCTATTGTTGAGAATAGAAGGAACGAGCTTTGAACCGGATTTACTACAGAATGAAACAAGGGGTTATCGCCTTTTTAGGTAATTCCCATAGTCACGTGACCAAATTCCATCTTCCAGCTCTCCCGTTGTCCTTTCCAGATATCTGTGAGTATCAAGCTCAATGTGCTTGAAATTGATACGATCATCGGTGTTTGGGACAGTTTTGTTTGCGTCTAGTCGAACTGCCCTGGCTTTTTGGGGTCAATTTGTCGCATACTTTGCCTCGCGCTTCGGCCGGTTCACACCACTGGATGTGATCATGATCGGGGTCAAAATTGATGCAGTTGCCTTCGGCCTTTCCCTTGCAATCGACGAAGGTAGTAGGAGTCTTCCAACGTTCCCAACACATCTTGCTTTGAGTCTATTAGTTGAAATCCGAAAAAGGTGGGGACTTGGGAGCTCAATAGCCATACATTTAGCGAGACGATAGGTGGCAACTTTTGGTGTTTTGTCTTTGGTTCAATCCTTTATTTGATGAGAAGGGCGACGATGGCGGCGTTTAAATACAAAAAGTTGATACTCTCTGAGTATTTGCAGTGTGTTTGTTTGAATTCATTCAGGTAATATGCAAGCCTCCGTAAAGAGCTATGTAGGCCTATAGGTCTGTAAAGCGGGGTATATAGGCTTACTGAGCTTTTTACTGTTTTCTATTCCGGGCGAATCTATCTAGTTCTTAACAGACTTGACCAACTAGGGAAACTTTAAAGCCTTTAAAGCCCGGGGCTTCCACAGAATTTCTCGAGATGAGAACTGGGGCCCTCGCACAATTTCGTTTCGGCCAGACAGATCCGACTGGGAATAGTACAAAGGCCAGGTTTCCCCTCCTCGTCATAAGCGGGCAAGCCCTGGGATCCTACACACTCACTTTCTTACCGAGTCCTGTAGGATAGAGAATGCAACCTACCAGTTGGGCGGTTTCATTCTATGACAGTAATCGCTTTCTGCCGCCTCCACGGACCTCGCACTATTACATTTCGGTCGATTTTGTTTGGTGCTTCACAAACGTGGGCCGAAATGGAATAGTTCAAAGCCTAGCCCCGTGTGACATCATAGCAGGGACTGGGGACGTCTCGCAGTCTCGTACTACCCCTATAAAGGAACATTGAATAGTTCCAGACTTGGTAAGCCTTTGGAGAGGGGTCTTTTGGTTCATGTTTGGGGAAGCGTTCGAGGACGTGTCTTTACCAATTAGATGTATGATCAATTACGAAAACCGTCAATACTGTTCAAAATTCCACGAAGGTGATAATAACCCAACTGACCCAACCGATAGCATTCTAATTGAGCTCGACCAGGCAATAATAATCAGTGTCCAATCAAACCAAACACTATTCCGAAAATTGACGTCTACGCTTTGAGCATAGAATCCTTAAATGCTAATGCAACAAGAATTATTCTGTATTCACCGCCATGTGTTGGAAAAAATGGTATACCTATCTCTCTTGTGGAGACAAGAAAGAGTTCGTGGGCCACTTTTGCTGCTTCACGCCAGGCTGCAACAAAGGACAAAGCTCAAAGAATGGAAACGAAGAATGAACCGACATTTTTTCCGCAGCAAACATACGATTGAAGAGTATCGTGATCACGATTGATACTCGATGGTGTGCCCAATACAGGGCTATGGTATAAAAAATAGTGGCTTAATGTTCTAGTCATACTTCGCCTTTGACAAAGCTTAGATCAACCGTATTGAAGACCCGCTATATACACTTACATTCACAAAGGATCATATATGGACTGGTTGCTTGTTTTACCTCATGTAACTACCTCCATTACCACAGACTGACATTCCAGGCTTGACAGAAATTTACAGATGTCAGATGTGTTCAAATCGATATGTGGTAAAGGATGGTGATGAGTAAATCGGCATCTCATTCCCAGCTGAGGTGGCTCTGTATTGCTTCACATCTTTCTCAATTGCCGTGGCATCAAATAGTGGAGATCAGAAATCTACTCGATCAACGGAGCTTGAAGACTTAAAGTTGAAGATTCCCCAGGGCATCCTTTGGTATAGGATCATTGAGATCATTCTCGCCATCGAGAAATATCTTGCGATTGCTCCCAAGGGTATTTCCTTAAGCAATACATCCGCCCTAGATGCTTACTACGAATCTGGATTTCGATCGCTTCATTCGACTACGCAACAAGAGCTTTGGTTGATATCGAAAAAGCCGCCTTCTGTCAGACCCACATCAGGTAGGAAAGGCCCGTATGTACACTTCATGTATAGTCTGATATTGATGAACCAGAGATAATTCCCGATCTGATTCGCTTCTTTCGTGGAGTCAAATCCATATATTTGGGCCGTCTAACAAACCATATTCCAAGCCTACGGAATTCGGTACAAGAACAAAGGGTTATAGAAGAGATGCTTGATATTAGGGGAGAGGAGGAAAAGTACGAAATGGGGCAACTTGGTATGCATAATCTCTTCTTACCTACACATATACAATACATACATCTCAGATGTGAATAGCTCTGGCCAGCCTGAATCGTCCTCAACGTTTTATTTTCCTAAAGTGGAACCTACAATGAAGTCACGCATTATAGCAAAGTATCTAAAATCTATAAGCTATTAAAGATCTGTTAGGCGGAAAGATAGATATTATAGATTTTCTAAAAAACGGAGTATATTCTTAATAATCGCTTTATTCCTACTATACTAATATATCCTAATTTAAATAATAATAAATACTAACTAGCGTTCCTTTTTTATAACTAGAGTAGGAGGAGGAGGTCTTATAGTTTCTTCTCTTCTTTACGCAACTCAAGAGTCTTCCAGTTACACCTATATCTTCATTGTAGATACTGTATCTCTCTCTCACTTCTCCTGTCTGCTTAAACACTGGTAGGAGAAGCTTTGTCAGGAGTGCGTGGCTCATATGATTTGTGCCAAATTGGAGTTCATAGCCATCCTCGCTCTGGCCTGGAGGCGTGGCCATAACACCCGCGTTCAGCATTAAGATATCTAACCGGTCGGAGCTGGACATGAATGCTTTCGCGGCGTTCTTTACGGAATCAAAGGAGGACAGGTCAACATGTAGCACCTTAATAGGTGCATGAGGAAGCTGCTGCTTGATTTCGTCGGCAGCAGCTTGGGCCTTATCCAGGTTGCGAGCCGCGAGCCAGACCTGAGCCGGCTGGTGGCGACAGAATTCTACCACCGCGGCTTTACCGAGACCGGAATTTCCTCCAGTGACAAGGATCACCTTCCCGCTGAGCTGGGGTATATCGTTGCTGGGAGTGAAGAGCATCCTAGTATCTATGGCGATATACAGTTGCTGGGTTCGAATCGTACCGAGAATTGGTTAATAGTATCATACGTTAGGATAGTCGGGCTGTATTCACCCTTATATTCACAATCTTTCAACTGAACTAGCATCCAAAGATCGGACAGAGTTTGCCTAAGTCCGAAGTTCCTGAATGAATCGGAGTTAGAGGAAGAGCCAACAGTCCGATAGATGATCCGATTACGGGTGATACCACTAACAATTATCCAAATGCACAACCTGGATGTGTGCACGGATGTAGTACTACGTGGAAAAAATGATAGCAATCATACCAATATGCAAGAGCGGTAAAAATCGTATACACGTTAAAGATCACTAATAACACCACATCAAAATCAAAGCAAATATGAAATTCCCACAGCCCGAAAACAAACCAACATTTAGTGATGTGTTGTATCAACTTTTTTGTCAGGTTTGTGATCACTGCTACTCGAGCTCGGAGGTTCATATGGAGGAACAGGGTTGTGATCCTCGGGAAGAAAATGCTCAGATTCCTGGAGAGCGAGAGCATCTGCAGTAGCTTTCGGCTGCGAGGGGGTCCCCGGAGATTTCCCAGGTTCTTCATCATCAGAATCACTTGAATATGACTCGTCCAGGCCGGCAAGAAGAGCCTCCCGACGGCCAGCATCATCATCTGTGGTAGCATCTCCCATCGTGTCATCCACCACGTACTGCGAGACTGGTTTCTTGATAAATATGTCGATGATATAATACTGTATGGCGTTCATGATGACTGGGAAAAGAAGCATGACGAAGAAGATCTGGACAGCAGTGTTGCCTTCTGTCCACCTTAGAGCCCAGTCGCCGACCTTGACAATGAAAGGCAGGAGCTCGATGAGGAAGAAGACACATATCTTCATGCCGAGCAGTCCCATGAAATAAACGATGGCCTGTTTTAGCCACCATGTTACGCGTGGGGGCTGGCCATAATTTCCCGACTCTATCGACTCTGGGGGGTTCGCAAGAGGTGTGTAGGATGCCAAGTGGTTGAGAACACGGAGTAGTAGGATCAGAATGGGGATACCGAGGGTAGTCTGTTCCATCAGTTAGCCATCAGGTTCTCAAAAGAGATCAAAGCAGGATCAGTAGTAGAAACGCACGTCGATTCCCAGGTTCAGTAAGTAAAATGAGCATGGGTTCGGCTTGTATGAGTTTCGAATCTCCAGCTGGCCCGCAGAAAACATCGACATGACCACATTTAGCATGTGAAGCATCACCGATCCGAAGACTTGTTTTGAGACATCAAAGGCCCAGACCTTTACCGGGCGCTGTGGTCGTTCTCTCCATCTCTTGAAGACTAGAGATAATAATGCGAGACCGCCAAGAGCAATCTGCACAAACACAGAGAATGGACCAAGCAACTTGCATTCTCCCCCTTCGCCATTTGGATCCTGCCCTGGGCTTGAAGAATTTGTTGCATGATAGTATATTGTGTGGGCACCCGAGGGTGTTGGAAGGGCTGGGGTGCTGGTAGCAGCGATAAGCGCGGACGTTGCTATTGAAGCCAACGAGCTGGTCGTGGCCATCATTCCTTAATCTGGCAAAACCAGAAAAGATAGTGAGAAAGCTCAGGTGGAACGCGACATATGCTGGAAATTAGATTGTAGTAACGGTAAGCGCCTTGGTAGTAACCTCGCTCCAAGGTTGCAAGGTTTATCAAAGGCGGAGACAACCGAACGTCATACGCGTGACATTGAAATGAGTGGCAATGAATCGGGGTGAATATATGAGTAGGAACAAGCCTAAAGTGGTAAAAACTAGTTCTTTCTGTAGAGAAAATAAGTTATGGACCTGAAGGATAAGAGAATAAGGCCAAAGTGCGAAGTGAGTGTGCACTTGACTACGCCCTGGGCGGTGTCAGGGTCTCCCCGCAGCGGGATCGACAAGGCTGATACCATTTTCCTTTGATGGCAGTACCCGTGGACATCTATGGGTCTATTTTAAGGGTCTGTGGTCTTGAGTCTTGGCATGATATTGTTGTTTCGCTGTCTACTTTGATCTTGATCTTGATATATTTTAGTATACATACATTGTACAAGTCGGGATGCTGAGCTTGGAATTTTCCAGCTGCATAAGAGTGGGTACTGATCGGTGATGCGCCAGCCTGACGTAAATAGAGAGACCACAATTTTAGCTTGACATTATAAATTCTAGATGATACGAAGCTCTGAAACACCTCAAGACTCGACTCATTTGTCGCTTCCGATGGTGTGGCAGCCACAAGAACCTTTGCGCTTAGCATCTAGCCATAGCAAAGAGAATGTTGAAGCGAATTGGAGGGTCGAATTGACGAAGAGAGTAATAGTAGTAATGGTTAAATAGAATAAGCATAAGAAGAAATCAGATCTCGCCGGGCGTGTTGTTCGCATGATCATTTCTGGGTCATTATATGACGACCAGAACCAGCTTCGCCCACCATCAAACCCTCTGAAATATGAAAAAACCCCAGGGAATAAAAACGCCGAAAACCCCTCAACCAAGCCGCGATTGAATAGTAGAGCCGTTGCAATACCATGCACAGCTAAATGCTAGCAGAGGGAAGAGAAAAAAAAATCGTCACATCATTCTATCCCGTGTTGCTGTTTGAGCCGTTCTAAATTCTCCTGCCTTTCCGTAATGTCCTCTTTCGTACGGACCATCTTGTCTGGCTGATGATACAGGACTATCACACCCAAATTTAGTCAGCTCTGATCATCTCAGGTAATCACCGATGCTCATTTGATTCATATGCAATACATACCGACCAAGTATCTGTTCTGGAAGTTGAAACCATTGAGTTTATCGCATGCCTGTTTGGCGTCGTGAACGTCTTCGTAGACAACAAATGCGGTTCCTTTGGAAGTATTGGCGATACCCTGGCGGATTTGACTGCAAATCAAATAGTATTAGTTCCGGTTCTAGTACGAGACCATGGGTGACTATTACCGAATGGGGCCAAATTTGCCAAACAGATCGAAGAGTTGCTCCGCTGTTACGTTATAGCTGTTGAGAAAGATATCAGCGATCCGATCGCAATAGTAGATGGTGAGTTGCAGGGCTGATCTGCCGGAGAAGAGAGCCGGAGCAAAGCGGCGAAATGACCAGGTACATACTTAAGGTTCTTGACGAAGAGAATCCTTTAAAAGAAGAAAAAAGAGGTTAGCACTAGTCACTTCTAGGTTTCAAAGATCTGCTAGACCTAACAATCAAGCAGTTGATGGTGAAATGGCACTTCTGCCGAGAATCGGGGGAGGGGCATGGAAAAAGTATTCTCACATACCGATTGGCTTCGGGGGCGAGCTTTCGGCTCATTCTCAGAGGCGAGAGAGTCCTAGAGGATGTTGAATGAAAGTGTTGACAAGAAAGATACGCAAGGTATCAGTTGCGAGTTGGAATAGCGAAGAGGCAGAAGATCAGAGCAAGGCACAAGAACAACCACGAGGTTTGTCTTGGCGGTGCGCTTACTTATCCCGGTTTAGTGGCAGTTGGTTCTTAAACCGTATGTGACCAGGTCATGTGATTTGTATGTGTGTACTGATCTGCCAAACTTGGCACGTGATGGTATCGTGATGGTATCGGACTGTACCACCAAGACGGACGCTCTCGGCGTCGCCAACTTCATTTGGACTACAGAGAATCGAGCTCGGGGGGAAACAACCAAGTAAACACAATCGCATGTCGCAGTGAACGTTCTGTTGGATCTCTATATCTTAAGTATACAATTTAAACATTTTCTAGTAAAAGTGATAATAGGACACAACGTAACGTAGGAGCCCGCAGCTGTACCGTATACATACCTTCAGAGTTGCTCTCGACTCCCGCTTCCTCCTTCGCCTCAACACCTCGCGCTCATCCGCTCTTCTTTCGCTTTCGGCGCTTCATCCATTCGTATACTTCTCATTTATCATCCAGTTGGCAGGAAACGATTCCTGGCTACTGGACCTCATTCGATTCCCTTCCCTACCTGCCCGCAGGTTGCGGCGCGACTCTCGGCGCCTTTGTCCTCCCGCCGCTCGATTCGAACCCCCTCAACGCTCCGCGACTACCGTCGACCACCTGCTTCGCCCTCAATCTTTCATCAAATATCAATCATATACTTGCGGTCCGTCTTGCGCATGCTCTCCTGCCAGGAATGACATTCCCTTCGCCTGCGCCGGCCTCTCGCTAGCCCGTGTGGTCCAGTATCCCCGCTTTGCACCCACCTACCGCAAGCGCATCTTTTCGCACCTCCGACCCTCCATCTTCAATTTTTCTTCAAGCTATACTTTCACCGGGTTGCGAAAATGATGAGTGCGGCATCATTTGCGAATCCCATCGGCGGCCGCCCGCCACAGTACCGTACTCCATCCCCTCCTCTCCGCGCCGTCGAGCCTATAACTCCATCCACAACCACCGATTTCCCCTCCTCTTGGGCCAGCCACGGCCCTCTCCGGGCTGCCAGTCTTGATCGCGACCAGCGTCCTTCGAATCACAATCGACATGTTGCCGCTGAAAGTGGTTCACACCAGCGATCGGGCCATGGCCGCTCAAGCTCAACTATCGACACACTTGCGACGATCGCCCTTGCAACGAGTCCTACCTTCGCACCGCTCCCTCCCAATCCGCCTTCCCCCAACCTTCGGTCGATGATTCCCTTATTTCCACCCGGCTCCGCAGAGTCTGAACGACCAGCAAAACGGGCACGGTCGGCGAGAAATCTGTCACCTTACCACCCGCGGTCAGGAATGCTGACAGAAAACCCACACCCAGCTGGGCTCGAAAGCATAACCGATGCAGAGCTTTTACTCAATCTCGCGCGGCCTACTAATTTTCGCCCTAAACGAGTCAGCATCGACGAGACCTACCATCACTACGCAGGCGACGCAATTCGTCAAGCTCGAGTTGGGTTTTCTGCCGGCGGACATCTGGACCAGGGCGCTGTTAAGATGAGCCACAGTTCGGATGAAATACCTCATGCCCGCATGCGCTCTCGCTCTGACGGGTCAGCCTTCATATCCCGTCCTGCGATCCGTGGAATTCGCCCAACTACTAGCTCTGGCGCCGTCCCACCAATTGTTTGGGAGGACGAACACGAAGGCAAGACCTGTCATCCACCCGCTGATATGCCTGACGATGCTGCTTATGGGATCCATCCCCCGGTTGATGCACGGGAACCTCAATTCCCACAAAAGTCCCTGCCTATTCCACCAAAGATGGAAGACGAAGAGAGTGATACAAATCAAGCAAGCTGTGGGGCATGTCATTTAGTGCGCATCCCAGTTGAGACTGAGGATCAAGACGAAGACACGTGGATCAGTTGCGATGGATGCAAACGGTGGTTTCACATAGTTTGTGCCGGCTTCAAGAATGATCGAGAGGTTCGCACAGTCGACAAGTTCATCTGTCGACCATGTCGTTCAGTTTATGGCCAAACAACTTTTGTGCGCAAGTCCTCGCGCGCCCGTACAGCCATTGACTACGCAGGTCTGAATCAAGGCCTCGTCAAAGCTGCCACGGACTCGTTGGAACACCACTATCTCGAGCCCATCCGTCAAGGGAAGATCCGATTTCAGCCTGAGAATTTCCCCCGAATGAGGCCTGAGCTTGTCACAGCGGAATACTTCGAGCGAGGAAACGGGTGGACAGAGCCTATTGTTATACCTGCCTGCTGGAACTCCCGCGAGCTTGTTTACTCGGAGCATCCTGACTTCGAGTCTTTAGTACAAGAGGCTTCATCTCAAGAGATGTTCGATGATCTTCTCGACAACTTCCCAGAACAAGAGACCCACATGGAAGAAACGGTTGATTGTGGCCAAGACCTCTTGGGTATGGTCATCCCGCGGGGTCTCACTGTCCGTGCTGTGGCAGAGCTTTACGGACTCGAAGAAAGGGTTGAAGTGATCGATGTCAAGTCCCAGCAAGGAGAGGACAAGAGATGGAACATGCAGAAATGGGCCGATTACTATGAAAGCAATGAGCAGGACAAACCTGTCAGAAATGTCATCAGCTTGGAGGTATCGCAGAGCAAACTCGGCAGACTCATTCGGCGACCGAAGGTTGTGCGTGACTTGGATCTGCAAGATGCTGTGTGGCCAGAGGAACTGAAGGCAATTGGCGAATATCCCAAAGTTCAGTTCTACTGTCTGATGTCTGTTGCCGACTGCTATACCGACTTTCATATCGACTTTGGAGGATCTTCAGTTTACTACCATATCCTGAAGGGCAAGAAGACCTTCTTCTTCATTCCTCCAAAAGACAAACACCTCAAGAAGTATGAGGAGTGGTGCAACTCTCCCGCCCAGGACTCGATTTTCCTTGGAAACCAGACCAAGGAGTGCTACCGTGTGGATCTATCCGAGGGAGACACCATGCTGATTCCATCCGGCTGGATTCATGCAGTTTGGACCCCGGAAAACAGTTTGGTGATTGGTGGCAACTTCTTGACCAAGCTGAACTATGGGATGCAAATCAAGATCCTCAACATCGAAAAGGAGACCAAAGTCCCCAAGAAGTTCAGATACCCTTACTTCCAAAAGATCCAGTGGTATACAGCTCAAAAGTATCTGGAGGATGACCCCGTCCCGCAAAATGTGATGGAAGCATTTATGCAGGATGAGAACTATCGGTTCCACCGTCGATATCCAATTTATTATGAGTTTGGAGAACGTGCCAACCAAGAACCTCGAGGTTCTCCGCATCACAATGCCCGCTTTTATTCGCAGGCGGAGTTGGAGGGCCTACTTGAGTTAACTAAGTATTTGCTACGAACCGCACTCATTGCGGGTGGCTATACCGTTGATGGAGTCGTCTCCATGGATGTTCGAAACGCGGTCAGACGCTCCATCCCAAAAGGCACAGGAGATCCCGTGGACATGATCAGAAAATTCGGAATTTGGGTCGCCTGGAAGCGTGGTAATGAGAAGGCACCCCTCTGGACTCGACCTGGTGTCATCGAAAGCAATCCCAAAGTTTCTATTACAGACAAGAAGCCCGCAGGACGACCAAGCCGCCGATCCGAACGCAACGTCGATTACCAACGCACCTACGCCGAAAGACAAGCGGTCCAGTGGCCTTCAGAGGAGGCTCCTGCGACCCCAAATCCCCCAGCCAGCAGCCTTGCTTATGCGCAATCTGATGGAAGTGCAACACCGGCGCCATTCAATATTGCTCCAGAAATAAGCATCAAAGATAATACTGCTACACCAAAGCCACGGGCTGTGCAACGAGCCTCAGGTCTTGGTCCCAAACGAGTTGCATGTGATGCCTGTCGCAAGCGACGCATTCGATGCCGGCACAAAGATGAACCCGGTGATCTGGTGCTCAACGGGCAAGTTGCAGTCAATGCCTTCACACCCGGCTCTGGGGTGAGCACGCCGTCCTCCTTGGCCCAAGATGCTGTGTCTGCTTTGAATTCTTTGGCAGCAATTGCATCACAAACCGGGTTCCAAAACAGTGGGCATTTGGTCGACCTAGAACAATTTGAGAGCTCGGCAAGATTCCAATCCGCGGTCATGGGCAACTCCACAATAGCCGCCAACCGTCTCATTGATGTGAGCCCTGATGGAACCAATGGAGGGAAAAAGGGGCGCAGCAAGGCGTGCGATGATTGTCGGAAGAGCAAGGTTTGTGATCCCCAAAAATGCTTCTTTTGCTCCTTTTCCTGTTACTGACCTAAGACTAGCGCCGTTGCATCCACGATGAATACGGTCGGATAGATCCGATTAAGGCTCAGGAGCGCTCTAAGCCTCGTGCGAATGCTTCCACCAAACGAGCACGCCCCGCTGAAGAGGACGACATGTCCGCAACAGCTAAAAAGGCGAAGCAGGAGAGCACATCGCCCATGACACAGCCTACAGTATTCTTTGATCATGATGGCGATGAATTGATGGTGCAAGCAGACCTGATGGATGCTTATGATCACGAGGCTTTCAATCAGATTGACTCAAGTAAGCATGTGCCTGAGGCAGATGACGCACCTCAAGATCAAGCTCCGTACGCATCACCGCCTGCCTTTCAGGCTAAGTCTGTGGATGCAAAGGATTTAAATACCATATCTGTGTCTTCGTCCAAGCCAAACACCTCCTTGGTGTCACCTCCCACATCGCTGGCCGATGAGATGGATGGGGTCCAAGAGGGAGATGCCGTACAATCCGTGGAAGGGGACGTGACAACTGCTCTGCACACACCTAACTCCAACTCTCGACATTCGTCTCGCCAACCACGACACGTCGATCGGTTTGCACCCGATGTACCTACGGCCCGGGCTCCGAAGCCAGCGCCACGAGCTACATCTTCCACAATCGGGGCACGCAAGACCACTCCTGTTCCGGCATCCACAAGAAAGCCTTCATCACGTCCCTCGTCTTCACACGCGAAGAAGAGCTCTCCGATGTATGAAAAGCACTTCCATCGCCATGCCCCAACATCACTATCTCCTCGTCAGCACAAGCATACTCAACACATCACTGGAGATGAAGATGCAGACGAGGAAAGTCTTCGTTTGATACGAGAGCTTCAGGAACAAGAATTTGGTCTGCGGAAACGATCGACAAGAGTTTAGTTTCGCAGAAGGCTTGATCTGGTACAGATGAAAGATGTAGAATGGGTTCTGTTTTTATGTTATTTTTTATTCGGGATATCAATTTACCAAGGGCTTGGGATGGGAGATCGGTGTTTCTTTTTTCCCTTTTGAGAACTATGTTTTTATGTTATTTCTGGCGTTTTCTGGGTCTGGGAGAACTGGGGAGTTTTGGCTTTTGATATCAATTGTCGTTTGCATCATATTCTTTTCTTTGTCAATCTGCCTTGCCTCGCTTTTCTAGGTCCGATTTCGCCTTTTTCCCCCTCTGGTTTAGTTTCTTTATTATATTTTATTCCCTGTGGATTCTTTGTTTTATGCCGAGGTCTCTTCACAACCAACACTTTGCTCGCTAATCGTTTGTTGGGCTTTCTCTCGCCCTTCGGCTGCGCACAGTAACGAGGCGCTTTCTTGCAGTCTCGTATATGTACTTCTTTTCTTTTTTCTTTTGTCTGAGACAATCTGCGTTTTTTTACCCTAATGCATATATCAGCTATAGGGTTATTTAGCAATTTCTTTGAATCTATGTTCTTTTGATATGTTTGCTATTGGGCTCTCATGCCACTTGCTGCCCGATGATCTAGTGGCTGGTACTTATCGGAGAATTAAACAAATACGAGACTCATGTACTGGAACTAGCGAATGCAGCCTATGTACCACACATAGTGTAGTATCTAAGCGCTTCCCCCACAATGCTGCCAAGACAAGATAAAGAGATGATACGTGATATCACATCACGAGTTGCATGAGCATGATATCGTATTCGACTAATTCTCCGGGTAGATAGAGCCGAGCTAGGGTACATTTCCAGGCAAAAGTGAATCGGCCAACACAGACCTACAGAACCAAGATCGATCTACAACGCCACCGACCATACCGCTCCCTGTTATGTATAGAGACCCTGCATGCCACTAAAATTCAGGGCATCTATCTCTTCAGCCCCAGCTCAGCTCGTGGTCAGTACAGATACCGTCGCAGGCTCAGCAGTCCGCAGCACTAGCGGTATAGTATCCGTCATTGCCTCAGCTGAGCTACTCCAAAGTAGAGAGTACAAGCCGTCCGTACCAGTTTGTCTTGCGTAAAAGTTGGCCCCGCTCACAGTGACTAGGACGTAATTCCCATACAGGGACCATACATTGCTGAGGTTGTTCGACTGTTCCCTTGCGGATGTTCCGGCAAATCCTACTGGATTGGAGGCTGTATTGCCTTGATTCAGACACAGCACATTGGTATTGGTCGAGAGGGTGGAAACTCCCTCGGTCGAACTGGGATATGCTATCCAGGTGTTGGACCCATCAATGGAGGCGGTGACTGTTGCATGGTTAGCTCTGTAGATTTATGTGATTTTCGCATCAAGTAGAGATCTCGGGTTTCTTACAGTTGACTGGGGTCAGTCCGGCCATTGTGGTTGCGCTTACTTTGGATTCATCTGCGACGTTGGCAATACCTATTGACAAAGTGATATAAATCAGTTAATACTGCTGTTTTTGGGGTTTGGGAGGGTTAAGCTACCGTTCAAGTAGACAACGGGCAGTCCGCTAATGCCTGGGCCATACGCATACAGCTTGAAAGAATCGGTATTGGTCGACTGTCGCTTTTCAACTGGCTTAGCAGAGCATACTAGCCCAAAGGCTAGAAGGGGAAGAATGTAAAGAGATCGCATCTTGCAACGAGTCGGACAATATGTTGGAAAGGGAAAAGGGTGTATACGGTAGTGTATCAGGATGAAGCAAAACTTATAGAACAAGAAAGAGTCACGAGGGCATAGTTGACGAGATAACTATGAAAATAGAAATAGGCTGTGGCCTAGGACCTAGCCAATGACATTTTTTTTGGTTTCAATTGCTGATTCTTTTGCTTCATTTCCCAATATTGTGGTCCAAGCCGCATTTTGTGATTTGGACTGGTACAAGCTGACGATGAGACCAAGATCCCAGTCAAAAAAAGAAATTGTCATCACCTGGCTGTGTTCAATATTAGAATCCAGATCACAGCTATTACAACCCCAATGTCAGGTCAATGGTCCACTCACCATCCTTGTGTTGCGTCAAGGCTCGCCAAAATCGACAATCCTGGACAAACCAGCTGATATCTCAAAAAAAAAAAAGAAACAAAGGAAACATGCAGTATACGATATTAATGTCTGAGCACACGTGGGATTATCATATTTTTGCATATTATGTAGGCTGAAACTGGTTGCACCGACATAAAACAAAGACCGCGTGTCGGGGAGCATAACCCTAATGTGAGACCTGCAAGCCAATCTGACTACAATAAAACCAGGGAATAATGTACCCAATAGTCAATGGCCGTCATTGGCTCTTTTGAGTTTTCATTTTGGTAATCTGAGAAACACACAGCTCTAGTTCGATGGAATATCCATGATCTCTATCTTGTCGATAGTACTATTACGAGATAAAAGCAGCCAATATCTGCAGGCTAAACGACCAGTACACACGTGTTTGATAGAAAATGTAACAATTATCCAACCGCTGCAAATTTTCCCGAGCAGACTATCTTCTGACGGCTCGGAAAGTGGACGACCCCTGGCGGGGATACGAGGCGCCTTCATCTTACTAGTCGGATATACACTGAATACATAGCCTCAACACCCGAGCTGGAGGATAACGATAACTCTTAGACATGTCTATTCGTCTACCAGGTCGTCATGCGTAGCACAATATCCTGTTTCCGACGGCATCGCCGGTAGGGCTGCTGGGCATATCCTAGTTGAGTATGCTCGTGAGGTACGAATGCAGGACACCTCGTGAAAAGAAACATGGCGTTTTTGGTCCTGGTCAAATCTCCCCCTCGTGTCGTGCTGTCCAACTGTTATATCTAAGAAAGTGATTTAAATAGTGGACGGTTCTCTTGGTTGTGTATAACAAGCAAGTTATATTCGTTTTCTACTCGAAGCTTTTTGGTTGCTCTCAAGAGCTATATAGAGCTATATTCGTGACCCAAAGAAAATCGAGCACTATACAAGTGCCCTGCACGGGTATAATTGGCAGCTATGAGGCTCCAAGCTCTTCTACTCTTGGCATTTAGCCTGAGTGCTTCTGTCACGGCCATTCCAGGGGATCCAGTCACTTCAGTGAAAATCGAGCCCCAACAATACAGACCCCCAACGACTACGATCAAGACAACCATAACCAAGGGCAAGCCCACTACCAAGACAACTACCAAGATCAGCAAGCCAACAGGAACACCCTGTGCGGGCAACACGCCCGGAACACGATCTAAATGGTGCCAATACGACGTCAACACCGACTACACTCAGGTAGTACCAAACACAGGCGTAACACGGGAGTACTGGCTCAATCTCGAAGAGTTAGTGGCCGCACCAGATGGGTTCAGACGTCCCGTAATGACCGTGAATGGCACAATCCCCGGCCCAACGATCTTCGCAGACTGGGGCGACTGGGTTGTGATCCACGTCAAGAATAGCCTTCACAAGTCCAAGAACGGAACGAGCATTCACTGGCACGGGATCAGACAGAACTTCACAAACGGCAACGACGGGGTGGTCTCCATCACTCAATGTCCCACCGCGCCGGGCTCAACCATAACGTACAAATGGCGGGCCGTGCAGTACGGTTCGTCATGGTACCATTCCCACATTGGACTGCAAGCGTGGGAGGGTGTGTTTGGTGGGATTGTGATTAATGGCCCTGCCACGGCGAACTACGATGTCGATAAGGGCAGTCTGTTCCTGACGGACTGGTCGCACCCCACTGTTGATGAGCTGTACTTAGAGGCTCAGACGATTGGTCCGCCGACTATGGATACAGGTTTAATTAACGGGACTAATACCTTTGGCAATGGTACCAATTCTACGGGCCGCCGGTTCGAGATGAAGGTTAACGATGGGTCTTCGTACCGGCTGAGGATTGTCAATTCGGCAGTTGATACGCATTGGAAGTTCATGATTGATAATCATACACTTACAGTCATTTCGGCGGACTTTGTGCCAATCAAGCCGTTTACAACGGATTATATCAGCATCGGAATGGGTATGTTGCTGTTTACTTTTTGACATCAAATCCCCCAGCCCTAGTTCCTCCGAACCGAAAAAAAAGCCAACAACTAACAAACCTCCCACAGGCCAACGCTACGACGTAATCGTAACAGCAAACAAACGTCGAATTTCTGACTCATTCTGGATCCGTGCAATTCCCCAAGAAGCATGCTCGGAAAATGCAAACCCAAACGACATAAAAGGAATCCTCTACTACGGCAAACGCCCCCGCACACCCACAACAAAAGCGTACAACTTCCCAGACGATTGCGATGACGAGCCCGCCTCCAGTCTAGTGCCCCAAGTCCCCAAGACCGTCTCAGCTGCAGACTGGAACAACCTAACGGACGTGACACTCGGGCGCAACAGCGCGAACCTCTTCCGCTGGTACCTCAACAGCACGACGATGCAAGTCTTGTGGGAAGACCCTACGTTATTACAGCTCTTCAACAACAAAAACACGCCCAACTTCACGACGTCGAGTGGAGTGATTGAGCTGCCGCGGGCGCATGAATGGGTCTACCTCATGATCAACACGAGTTTCCCGGTGACGCATCCCATTCATTTGCACGGACATGATTTCTTTGTTCTGGCGCAGGGGCCGAATCCATGGGATGGGAGTGTTGCAACTAATAATCCGCCGCGGAGGGATACGGCGATGTTGCCTGGGAATGGGTATTTGCTTATGGCATTTGAGACAGATAATCCTGGGGCATGGCTTATGCATTGTCATATCGGGTGGCATACGGATGAAGGGTTTGCATTGCAGTTTTTGGAGAGGGAAAGTGAGATTGAGCCGTTGATTGATCACAAAGCACTTGAGGAGAATTGTGCTTCTTGGAATGCTTATGATGCGGCTTTTGATATTGAGCAGGAGGATTCAGGAGTTTAAGGGGAGTATGGAGATATGGATGTGAGGTTTTAGATGAATTTGATGAGTATATATCATTTCATTCGATTGGTTGCTTCGTATGTATGTAGCAGTAGTGTATTTTAGGCCTCGGTCGCGATTTTCCCGATTGAGTGCCTCCGCTTTATGGGGGCGCCTAGGGGTCTGTGTAAGTTTACATATTCAGCGTGGTTCATTGCTCCTCTGTTTTGCTGTTTCAAGATACTGTCATTCAATTTACAACAATGGCAATCTGGGATTGCGATTGTGACGGTTGCAACAAGTCTTCTGTTCGCATATATGGGGACTGTGTCCTTTGTGATCATCATTTTTGCGTGAAACATCTGGGGCCAGAGTATCATACATGCCCAAAATGGGAGGTTTGTCAATGAAATTCTACGGATTCAAGCAGCTATTGATTTCTTCGGTCTGAACAGGATGAGGATCGTTACGGCCCTGCTGCTCAAGAGGCTGAAAAGAATGAAATCACAAGTCTTATTGAAAAAATCGACATATTAGCGCTCACTCAGCGCGCTAGCAGTCTCCGCAATGGTCTCGCGTGCTCCGTGGCCCAGGGTCTACAATATGATAGAGCCTTACGCAGCTCAGTCATGGGAGGCATGAATTATCATATCGAGATTTTATTCGAAGATGGAATCAGCTGGCTCGCGCGCATCCGAAGATTCAACGCTACTTCCCCACCCCCGGAACTGCGGAATTATATCATAGGCAGTGAAGTCTCAACCTTGCAGTTCTTAAGCAAGACAAAGGTTCCTATTCCTACGGTTTTTGACTTCAATCCGGACGAATCAAACCCTGTCGGTGTTGGTTATATCCTTATGGAGAAGTTGCCTGGGAAATCCTTGCGGTGGTCTCTTACTACCCCAAAGCAGAGGCAAAAGGTTATTAGTCAACTTGCAGATATCTATATTGAATTGAAAGGTTTCCCCTTCTCAATGATGGGTTCCTTCAATCAGCAGAACTCTTCTCATGTTGGACCCATTGCACGAGAGTCCTTAGCCGACTTTAAAGACCTACATATGAGAATTCCTGGGCCTTATACATCTTCAGAAGAATATTTCAACGCACACATTCAATTGATATTGGATTTGATAATACGACAATAATCCAACGTTAACCGCCCCGTCGATGCTTTCCTGATACACCGTTTCCTCCTAGAAACCGTGCCTAAAATCTTCTCAAAAAATCACCTCGATGATGGGATGTTCTACTTGAAACATGCGGACGAAAAGGGGGATCAGATACTTGTTGACAATGACTTCAACATAACAGGCATTATTGACTGGGAATGGGCGCAGACAGATTCGAAATCAGCGGCGTTCAATTCGCCAATTGTACTTCTTCCGTTTGCCGATCTTTACGAGGGGGCTGATTATATCGGAGAAGATGAAGTTCATTTTGCTGAGTGCTTAGAAAAGAAAGGACATACAGATCTTGGGGAGATAGTTAGAAATGGGCGACTTCTTCATCGAATCCAATTTTGCTGTGGATATGACCTTGACGATTGGGACGAATTCATTGGGCTCTTTTTCGGCCTGCTCAAAATGTTGGGCATTGAAGGGGATTCAAACTGTGAGACCTCGAAAGCGGACGCCTTAGAGCGCTATCGAGAGGATCATCAACTACAGCGCCTTCTTAGACTGTCCGAAGATGGATGAAAACGGACACAATTTCAAATGCTTCACATGCGCTTTGCCAAGGTGACTTGGTCGAGCAGGGATAGGAAAGGCAGCGCTAAATGTGGCTGACTGAGATCACTAGAACCTTTAGAAAGTTAACTTGTTTAGAGTAAGTGACTCTTTGATCTCACAATTATCGGAGTTAAGCCCATCGCCCACTTTCTTGACTTCCTTCTGTTTTCCAAAGCTGCCTAAGATAAGGATATCTTGTATAGACTGGTTCCATTCCCACGTTGAGGTGAGAAGCTTGACACCTGATTTCTTCCTTCTGCGAGAAAAGATTGAAGAACTGCCCTCTCTTACCCACCCAACCCCAAATATACTGTTAGAATATTCGTCTCCACCTTGACACTCCGGTAGACCATTTTCCCAGTGATACGACCACATGGCTCTAGACTTATTGTATAACGATGGTAGTAGTACTATTTAGAAATGAAAATTCAGGCTATTGATCTCAAATGCATGTCTTGAATGCAATGATAGCAGCAACACCTCGAAATATATCTCATGGATTTGGGCAGCTGGCACTGAAAGGACAAATGTGCATAATTTAATAACAAGACGCTCATAAAGCATGACTAGAAGGTCTGAGCCACGGGATATTTCCCCATTTTTAACGGCAAAGCTCAGACCCAGTGCTCAGACCTATTAATTAAGCTAGTGCTTGGCCTAGTGCTTGACTTAGCTTGGACATGCTTGTATAGTCTGCATTCGGAACTCCGCCGGTCACAGACTCTCAACCCCGGCTTTCCCATTACAGCCCCTTTTTGTATAACACATGTATCATGCAACATGCACAGGCAAGAAAGTACAATGAAATCCGATACCGCAACTATTCCATGTTCGTGTTCAAAGCCACCCCCGATTTTGTCCCCGACCCTGGCGACAAGAAGATTTCTCCACAGTGCTTGATGTGATGCTCTGAATCAGACCTGGGCTCCACGATCTTGCCATTGGATCGTGTCCGGAACTGCTTTCGCCAATAAAATATGCAATGGATGGTGTGCCACTGGACACTCATATGGACCAAAGCCTTAGGGCGATCCCCCAAGGCTGCCACTTCCTCGGGGTCAATCTGGATGGTATTTTCTCGATCGGCATAGTAGATCCACGTGCCGTTAGGACCATCTCCCATTGTGTTGAATTCTTCCACTAATTCATCATCGCGACAATGCTCCGGAAGCCAGGCCATTGCGAGCCCGTCGAATTGGCAACCGCGGGATATTGCCTCTGCAAAGGACTCTCCACAGTCGCATCCCCTTAGATCAATGCTGGAGGATATTTGGCCTTTGAAAGGAAGTTCAATTGCACGTAACGGCTTGGCAATGATTGTGAAGGCGCCCCAGACGGCCAGTGAGTAGAGAAGGCAAGACTTCATAAAAGGGAGAGAGGTGGCTAGTAGCATACGCCTCGGCTGGATGGATTTTGATTGCTGCTCAAGGCCGGAGGCCTGCCCATCGCCTCCCGCAACTAAGTGCATGGAGGATATAGAAAGCAAAGACTGGATTTATTCCAAATGTTCCTCAGAGAATTTGTCCCAGGATCCGGTTGTTTCTTCCAAATACACCGTGATTATTCGGAAATATGGGGACGGCCAGTGGAAGGACGGTATTTAAGAAAATATATATATTCATTCAGCGTCACAACCCCGGGGTTCCGTGATTACTGTAAATTACAATTGATGTAGATGTGTCCGAGGACCTGCAGGGTACTTCTCTTATCTAAAGTCAACAAAAAGGACAAAGAGACCTTCAAGCATAATTCCAAATCCAAATCTAGCTGAAAACGCAAGTGCACCCACTTGAAATATATTCTACGCAGTTCTCGAGATATCTCTGCGGCAATATTGTGGCTTTACGACTCAGCTTTTATCTCCAAGGTCTTATGGCTTCCACAAAATACTCCTCATTGGACTCTGAGAATGAGCCAGAGACTGAAAACATGAAATTTTGTTGGAAACCCCGTTCCAACATGTTTACCTGTTTGGTATCTCTCTTCGTTGGAATGGCCGTTGGGGTTGGCCTTGCCAATATCTTCAATCCTACAGTCCAGCTGGTAGCCAACACGGTCGCCAAAGCAAGTTTAAGTCCACCAGAGGTGAACGTGAATAGCGAGTTTGTCTTCAACCCCGAAACAGGGGAAGCCAAATGCGGTACGCACTGGACTGAGGCCAAGCGTCTGGGTTGCCAATTTGACGTTATGGCCTCGCGATGGTACTCTCCAAAGTGTTTCAACCAGGATGTCTTGCATGAAATGCTCCAGGAGGTCGATTTCAAGTGGTACGCTGATCGGGAACACACCAAGGAAGTCTCCCGGGACGTTGCACTCGCCGGCGAGTTTGAGGCTGTGTATCCGGACAATGATTATCACATAATGCATTGTCTCTACTTGTGGCGACGATTACATTCCGCTGTCATTGAACATCGATACTTGGATGTTGATGTGTACAGCTACGAACATACATTGCACTGCACAAGATTAATTATGCAATGGCCAAGGGGGATAAATTCCACCACAATCGCGACCTCCGGCATTCCGTATTGCAGGTCTAAGCCACTGTGAATTTTAGAGCCGGATGATTTTTTTGCCAGACCAAGTCTTGCAGGGGAGGTGGGAGGGGTGAATGGGTGGTTGATAGTGCGAATTGATGGGTACATGCCCAACATAGGCAAAGCTCTGTGCTTAACGGTTATTGAATAGACCAGTCAAAGAGCGACACCGACAATGTACAGACAATCTTAAATTACATTGACATGCAGTAATCAATAAGAGGGGTCGAGAGGCTTGGGCGGATTCAAGAATACTGTTCATCATAGATTGCATCTTGGAAGAATGCTCAGCTTCAAACATCTTATACGTGGACCAAATTTCTTCCGTATTGTTTGCTAAACTTAGCTTATCGGTGTCCCTGCTCAGGTTACATCGTCTCTGTGAATGTGCAGGAAATAGAGAGACTTGAAGCTCCTAGGCGTCATTGAGGACGCTCCGCGCTATGTCCTACTAGTTACTAGCTTCTTTAATGCAAGTGCTGCATTAGGGTTCAAAATGCAATGCATTGTAAAACTGTACCGTCCCGTATACTTATTCGAATTTTACGTATCGGTATATGAAAACAGAGATACTATACATTGTTGGCGATATAAACTCTTCGTTTCCTACCTAATCACGCACTATCGCCATTGCTACCATACAAAGGATATTGCCCATTACAGACATATTCTCAGCTCGCTCATACTGCCAATATGAAGGTCTTTACCACACTGATGTTGCTTTCAATTGGTGTGTCTCAGACGATGGGATTGGTGATACCTCGCGCCATGGCTGTCGGCCCTGTCGCCGAGGAGGCCGTCACTGACTATGATCGCAAGTGATACAGTGAGTGCCAAGCTAAATCACTGTGTCTTTATGCTTTCTGACGACCAAATGATCACGTAGGATATCAGATGCACATGTGGCTATACACCGGTTGTGGGATGTGGAGATGGCCTCAGGTTATATATTAGCTGCTTTTTCTCCTTTTCTGCATTCACCCTGAGCATGAGTAGTTATGAGTTGAGCCTACGTGCATTTAAAATGATTGAACGTAAATTCTACCTGCCACTATTTGTCGACAGTACGTATAACCAAGTAGGAAACATAGACTATCATATCATATAAACTGGGATTTTGGCTTGCGGTTCCATATTGTCTTAATCTATTTCTGGAGAGTTGAGTATTTGCTTCACATATATTTCTATTGAATTTACTGTGTTGCGCGAATTCCAGTCTCATAAGTGTAACAGACCGGCATATTTATCAATGGTTGTCACCGGTCTCAGTAACCTTGAGAGGATCAAAGCTGTCCGGTAGCAATCTCTCAGTCAGGTTCCAACTCGCTTTCTCATTGGCGAACGCTGTCAAAGCATCGAGATCGACACAAGAATGTGTCTGGCCCCAGCCTGTACTCCTAGCCCATGCTCCAGTCTCACCTTCCAAAGTTGTATCTGCCGAACATAAAATGCTTTGTCGAAGATATTCCACGCAGTGAGCGCGGTGCTCAAGCTTTTGTATATCAAGCATCGCCCATTCTTCCCGCGAAGTTCCCATAGCAGTCATAATAATAGACTTCGATCTTATGTCAGTGTGATATATAAGTTATCGCTGGGCGTAGACTCACCAGACAGTGTAGCTGGTGGTAGACCGCCATTATGTGTCCTTCGTAGTGATCGCCTTCCTCGAAGACATTGTCCATTTTGAATGGGGGATGAAGGACCTCAAACTCCTCATTTTCCGAAACGATAACGTAGCCACGGCCCGCTATGAGCAAAAGAAAGAGTATCAGTCACGGAGTTGAGATACCGGTACCCAACTTGAACAAACTCACGCGGGAATAGGGTATGCCAGTTTCTATGAATCTCTCGCATACGGGTAGAATTCCGCAACATCTCAGGATCGTTGTAAGGGATGTCCGGCCCAAACCCTGCTGTGTTACCGAATATGACGGGTTTTCGTGGTACTGTTGCAAAGAGATTGGAGATCAACAATTGAGAAGATACGTGATGTATAATCCAAGAGATACTTACGCGTCGGTCCGTAGCTGCTTTCTTTAACTGCATTCGATCTGTTTGGTTTGTGCGTAATAGACACCAAAGTAATAAAGAGGCAAAAGACGAGGAATCCTTCGAATATCAGGCGAAGATCGATGTATTTCCGCAATGAGGCCGCTCGTGATTTAGAGGGAAGTTCATTCAACAAGCCAGCGGATGAAGAAATGGAATCAATGTTCTTGTCATCATTCCTATCCCAGTCTTCTGATGAGTTCGACATCGCCATCATGGCTGCTAAGTAATCCCAGTATGTGCAGTACTAGCGAAAGGCTGCAGGAAAGTAAATTCTTTTCGAAGTTTTGAGGGCTGAAATTCCCATGGACTTTGCCGTTTTATCACAGGGCCTACTAGTACCCATAAATACTACATAATACTACATACTAATATCCATTGATGTACGTATCTTAGAAAATGCAATGTTATCTACATACATATGTACACATGTATGTAACTTGTAAGCGGGTAACCTTGGAAGATTGTCAATACCACTAATGCAAATGTTTCGCGCTCGTACATTATTTTGCCACTAGTACATCATGTAGGTACTTTGTATATTCCCGAACATCACCCCAGGCCGGGCCGGTTCCTTGCTTATACATCCTTTTTTAACTACTTTCTTTTATCTAGCCTCTGATTGGTTTATGTTGGCTTTGATTTTGCCTAGCAAGGATTCCTGCCGTTTTAACCGGATAAGCATCTTCCCTAGACGTCAACTTACATGTTCCTTTAACAATTCAACAACACATGCAGTCGCCAGGTGGCACAAAACACCCACAGCAGAAGTGCCAAGATGCAAAGAAGTCGACTTTCATCGACTCAGCAGTCTCAACTAGATGAACTAGACGATGAGATCAGGTCTCCTCTTCAGTTCGCCGCTGCACAAGGGAATTTGTGCCAAGTACAGCAGCTCCTAGCCCAACAAGTGGATCCTAATGAGCCCCCTAAAGGTTACTATGGCCAGACAGCCCTTCAGGCCGCCTCTTGTAATGGGCACTTCGCCGTGGTTGAGATGTTGTTAGTGGCAGGCGCAGAAGTGAACGCCCCCGGAGGAAACAACGGTGGCAGACCAGCGGTAGTAGTGGCCTCTGGAGCGGGCTATCTGAATATCGTCAGCCACTTAGTCTCTGCGGGTGCAGATATCAACTTCCCGCCCCATCCGTATATGGGCCTAACCGCCCTCCAGGCTGCCGCGGAAGGAGGCCATATCGAGATACTACGATGGCTGCTTGAGAAAGGTGCAGATGTCAATACGCCCCCTGCTAAGAATCGAGGCCGCACCCCACTTCAAGCTGCTGCATCCGGGGGTTACGCTGATATTGTGGAATTGCTCCTACACCACAAAGATGATGTGAATGCCCCCGCCGTAAGGTATAACGGTTTTACGGCCCTTCAAGGCGCGGCTTTTGGAGGCCACCGCCAGATTGTCCGTCGACTGTTAGATGCAGGAGCCGATGTGAATGCTCAAGGCTCTCATTATAATGGGTATACGGCGCTTTCTGGAGCGGCAGGATGCGGCCATTATGAGATTGTTCGGATGTTACTCGATGCTGGTGCAGATGTCTCACTCACATCAGGACATAAAAGGTGGACGGCGGCACAGATTGCGACCTTTCGAGGGCAAGAAGCCATCATGCAAATTTTCCAACAGATTAAGCAGACGGAAAAGATAGTATAACTGGTTCTTCTACGGAGCTGTTCTTGTTTGCCCCTCCGAGATTCGAAAGTCCGTAGATACATTAACAGAGAACCTTGTAATTAGACACGCCAGTTCCCACAACCTCAGGTCTCGGACCTGCCTGGGCAGGTGTATGCCCAGGTGGTCAGATCGCTTATATAATGGCGCTGATCTGATCCATGGATCAAACCTTCCGCTCAGGGGCGTGCTCAGTTCTACCCAATGAGCAGAAAGCGGCGAGGTCTGAGCACCAAAGCGGAAAAGGAACGCCAACCTTGGAGGAAATCCGCTCTCTATAGTTACCGGTGGACTAAAGTAATAATATCGTGGACTATATTCTATTCACGAGCCTTCCAAGGCTAACATACACAGAATCGATTTATCGTTAAAATATTTCATCAAACCCCAAACCAGATAGCATTAACCATAATTTCAAAATAGATATCCATCCGTAAATAGGGTTTGTTTTGTCATGGGTCAGATGATAGTAATAGTCACCATCACCACTACAAGACCAATTCCGTTTAAATCAGGGTCTTCATGTCGGCCATGTTGCGGATACCAACGAGGTTACCGGCCTTGACGCGCTTGAGAGTCAGGGCGGCAATCACGGCAGCACCAACACCGGAACCATCCTCGGCAGCCAAGATGGAGATCTTGTCCTTCTCGGTAGGGGCCCAGTCGAGGATCTCACGCAGGGCCTGAGCGCCACGCTCCTTGAAGTGGGGGTACTTGGTGAAGACGGAACCGTCAGCACCGACGTGGCAGGACTCGATGTTCTTCTTGGTGCAGATGGCGGCAACTCCGCAAGCGGACAGGCGAGCGGCACGGGTACCGATCAGCTCGGCGAGACGGCGGACGAGCTCCAGCTCTGGCTGGGTGGGGCGGATGTTCAGCGTACGGTCGAAGAGATCCAAGGTCTCTGTGAGGTTCTCATAGGGGTCTTCTTCGATGTTGGCGAGGAAGGAGGCATCAAGCAGGTAGGGCTTGCGCAGCTTGGAGACGTCCTGGCCGTTGAAGATCAGGCCAGGCTTGTTGTCGATCAGGTCGACGAGTGCGAGACGGAAGATCTCGCCCAGGTACAGACCAGCGGTCATTTTCTCGAAGGCCTGCTGGCCGGGGCGGGGAGAGTCGCGATCGATGATGTCATCGTATTTGGTGAGAGGGAGTACCACGTGCTCATTGTCGAAAGCTCCGTACTCGCAGTTAATAGCGACGGGCATATCGGCAGGCAGGTTCATGTGGGCGATCTTGGGTATGGACCCTGCGTTCTCCATGTATGCGGCGTTGACGCCGGTACCAAAGATGCAGCCAATTTTCATCTCGGTATCGGTGTAGGAGGAAGCAATGAGGGTACCAGTGGTGTCGTTAATAAGGGCTGCGACTTTAATGGGGAGGCCCTGTAGCTTTATAAGTTTTTTGAACCGGCATGGGAGGAGGTGATCATCTCAAGGATTAACATACCCGCTTCTTCAGGATCTCCTCCAGAGGGGGGACGACATCGTGGCCCTCAACACCATCAATATCAAAGCCCTTAGTCCAGCGCTGCAGAACACCGTGATCAATGTAGTCCTGGGTGGCGGGGTAGGAGAAAGTGAAACCGAGAGGTAGCTTATCGATGTTTCCATCGTGGTGGTGGGTCTCGACAAACTGCTGCAAGCAGTCGGCGATGTACTCCCACAATTCCTCGGCAGTTCCAGTCCGCAGCTCCTCGGGCATCTTATACTTGGATTGTGTGATATCGAAAGCGCTCTTCTCCTCGGTCAGGGTAATTTCGCAAACACGTAGGTTGGTGCCGCCCATATCGAGGGCCAGGTATGTTCCTTGCTCGTCGCCATCGGGGAAGTCCAGGACCCAGGTAACGTTCATGGGCTATTTTCTAGAGTCAGTCTATGTTGAGGTCGGGGGAATGGTGTCGTTCTCACAATGTTGCCGCCCTCAACGCTTAGGCCTATATTTGTTAGCGGCTAACGCGGTGAATCGGGGAGCTGTGGATAGCTAGTTCCAACTCACCCTTCTCGAGCTCCTTAACGAAGTGGTTCACAATTTCCTTAAGCTTGGAGCGATCCACTGAGAAAGCCTTCTCGAAGTCCTGAATCGGCCCCAGCAAGTTCTGGGGCAGTTCGTGCATGGACCCTGTACCACATAGTTAGTTTGCTAATAATATGGACAGGGATTTGAAGAGCCTCACCCTTTCGGGACGGCGGGTGCTTTGGTCCAAGTCCAACCATGATGAATTATGTGTTATTGAGAGGAAAATGAAAGAAAAAGAGAGTTGGGGGGGGGGAATGACGATATGGGAAAAGCGACGTGGGGCAACTCCCTAGATGTCTTGTTTTGGCTGTCGGAGAGAAAGAGGGAAAGTCAATTGGAGCTAAGAGGGGGGCAACATCTGGACTATAAATATTTTACTATTACAAATAGTGTCTTAGACTAAAATTACAATACATTATATGTACAGATAAGCCAATGTCTTCACTTTCAAAAGTGGTCACGTTGTGATCGACACTTAGAACAAGATCAGCCATCTCTTGGCGTGTTAACTTGAGAGGTATCCATGTTACTAGGTTATATCTACATACAAATGCACACCTTTTAGTCAAAAATAACATTGAATATACCTCCTATTTCTGTCTATTAAAGACATTTCATGAAAATTCATAACCTCAATGTGACAGCTTATGCGCCAAATGGGGGAATACATGGTCGAGATTCCCAGACTGGCGGTGTGCCTGTTCGTGTGACTCCAGCTTTTCGCGTACTTTATTCTGATACGCGTCTGTCAACCCCAGAGTTCGATCGACCTCTTCCGTTAGTCGGTCCACTTCGTCCTGCAGTCGTTCGTCTCGGGTCTGGAGCGGGGCATTCTCCTCCGCCCGTTGCTGGGGGTCTGGGTTGGTCTCCTCCCACAATGCCTCCAATTCCTCTTCCCACCCCATAGCCTTTGCAAACTTGCGCACTCCAGCATCACAGTCCCCAATCATCAGCACATCATCACTCCGCGATCCAAGACCACCGACACGCTCCAAGTTGATGAGCAGACGAGGCACGCCTGGGCTAACCATCGAAGGCAAACCGGCAAATGGCTGGACAGACAGACTAGTTCCCATGACAATGCACAGATCAGCCTCTTCGGGCAGAGAGCGACTTTCAAAGAATTCTGATGGTAGAGCTTCGCCGAAGAACACAATGTCCGGCTTGACCAGGCCATTGCACTTGTGGCAGTGGGGTACCTCGGCCTTGGATACCATCTGGTGCATCTCCTCGTCCGGGAAAGTCTCCTTGCATTCAATGCAGCGCTGGGTCGCAAAACTACCATGGGCCTCGACGATCTTGTCGCCAGGCACGCCCGCCTGGCGCTCTAGGCAGTCGATATTTTGAGTAAAATGCTTCAAGAGCATCCCTTTGTCGTAAAGCAGTTTGATGAATGAATGCACGATGGTTGGGCGATAGCGTCCGGGGTACAACTCGTGCGCCAGCGCATAGAAAGGTTTGGGGTTACGCCGGAAGAAACCAATATCGAAGACTGCCTCTGGCTCTGGCAGATCTAGCTTTGCCAGGTTGGCGTAGATTCCCGTATCAGGTGAGCGAAAGTCTGGGATGCCTGCTGAAGTGCTGATGCCTGCCCCCACCTGCATGGTTGATTAGCTTGGATGCACAATTGCATGGGGATCTACAGTATATACCATAACCACAACTTTCTTCACATTGTGCTCTTTAACATACTTGGCCAGCGCCTGAACGTTGCGCGCTTCAAGCACCGAAGGGGGCGTGGATTCATCCACCGGGGTTGACGATTCATTACCCATGATGCGCCGGTTTGGACGTCTAGGCTTGCGACGTCCGATGATGGCGGTTGGGGACTTGACAGATAAAAAGTCAAGTCTTCAGATGCGTAGATAACAGAGAACGTTCACAGGGAAAGAAAAGAAGAGAAACTGAAAAAGAGCAAACTGATATGGAATCGTGATCGCGTGGGGAAAACTGACGTCGGCCTGATTCACAACGACATTAAGACGCGCAAAATAAAACGACAAACAAAAAAAATACCTAAGACGCGTTATGACAAGTACTATTTATTTGAACAATTTGGAGTCTCAAACTCCCGTTTGCCTTGACGTAATACAAGGAATTTGAAGCTTGAAGCTGTAAAACCGAGCCTCACCGCCCGCAACCCCCCTACAACCGGCGTGGCATCAACAAACCAACTCGCGACAACCAATGGCGCCCAGAATGGCTGCAACCGCCAATGGGCATAATTCCATGCCCAAAAGTCCTCCAAACAACAATGTCTCACCCACAGAGACATCACCTCCCCGACAACCCGACATCTTCAACGCCAGCTCCGTCGCCGAGATCAAAGCCACGCTGTCCCATCTACACACCCAAGAAGCGTCAGTGACCGCCCGCCTCGATGCCTTGGTTACATCCCAGAAAGACTTCTCCCGTGAACTAGGCAGGCTGGATCTGATGCGCGTCAACATCGGGACCCACGCCAGCACAACCCGCTCCATCAGCCACGGGATGCTCTCCGAAGCCGCCAGCACCGCCGATCGGATCTCCAGTGCGGTCCGCCGACTAGATCTCGAGCAGGCTCGGGTGAAAGCCACTCTTGAAGTTGTCGAGCAAGTCGCCGAGCTCAAGGCGTGTGCGCTAGGCGTGGCGGGATCGATGGGTGCACCCCAGGACTGGGAGAAAGCGGCCAGCTACCTGCACCGCGCAGCGCAGATCCCGGCGTCGGTCGTTAATGGCGCGTTTGCTGCGGAGATGGTTCCTACGGCTGAAGTGCCGGACCCGCCAAGTGTGACGCTGGATAACGCGGCGGAGTCGCTGTGCGGGCTGTTCCTACGCGAGTTTGAGAAGGCGGTTAAGGAGAATGATGGAGCCAAGATTACGCGCTTCTTCAAGCTTTTCCCGCTTATTGGTCGCTCTGAGGTTGGACTTGATGTTTATGGTCGTTATGTGTGCCAGGGCGTCGCGGCTAAGGCGCGGGCTAACCTTAACGGGGCTACCGGGGGTGCTCAGACTAAGGATGGGTTCTTCTATGCCAATGCGCTTACCAAGCTGTTTGAGCATATTGCGCAGATCATTGATAGTCATGGTGGGCTCGTTGAGCACCACTATGGGCCCCGCAAAATGGGACGGGTCATTGAACGGCTACAGGTCGAGGCTGATGTACAGGGTGGTATCATTCTTGATACTTGGAGCGACGAGCGACATGTGGATCGTAAACTGATGGATATCAAATCCTATGCTTTCACTTTCTTGGTGCAGAGCTTCCTACCTGCGCAGCGAACAGGTCCGCCTCTCTCGCAATCCCCTGCCATGGGGGCGAGTGCTGCCGCCGATGAAGAAGGGGTGGATATGAAAGAGATCGACGGTGTCTTGAATGAAATGGCTATTATGTTGGGCCGGTGGTCACTGTACTGTCGGTTCCTGGCTGATACCTGTAATGTGAGTTGTCATATCAGCTTCTTCAATACCGACACTAACAACTTCTTTAGTCTTCGAGTGAGGACGGTGCAGACGACAATAAGCGAGAGCTTCCCAGCTTCGTGCGAGATTCGCCTCTGGCCCAAAAGATCAACGATCGTCTGGTGGCCCCCTTCAACGCAATGACAACCTTCTTCTTCCGCCGCTCCGTCGAAAAGGCCTTCCAACTAGACGAGTCCCCAACAGGCCTCACGATGAACCCCCAGCGTCCACTGAAAGCCGACCCACCACACATCACCTCAGCGGTCGACGACATAATGTACATCGTCAACAAAGTGATCCAGCAATCGCTCGCAACCTCCCAAGAAGCAGTCGTGACAAACGTAGTCCCAACCCTCTCACGGGTCCTCGGCTCCGATTTCATCGGCATGACGCAGCGCAAGATGCGCGACGAATGCTACCCACGCGCCATGCAAGGCGGTCTCCCCGCCGAACAAACCCTAATCTCCTTCCTTGTTCAAATCAACAACCTCGACCTAGGAGTCGACTACATCCAACGAATCGTGCAAAACAACACGGGTTCAAAACAACCACCTCCAACCGACACAACCAGCACCACCCCACAAACAAGCTCCCACCTCCTCACAATCTTCTCCAACCCAAGCACCGCGCAAAAAGTGCAACAAACCCTCCAAACGCTCTCGACAACCTTCGAAAACAAAGTAACCGACCTCCTTACCGACGGAATCCAAGTAATCTTCAACAACGCCATAAAACCCCGTCTCCGCCCCATCCTCGCCGACACATTCCGCGACATCGAATACACCCCGAACACAACCACAGACCCTGAAACCCCCAACTCAGCCTTCGAAAGCAAAGAACTCGTCAAGCCGCGCTTCACATCCCTCTGGAACGACCTGTTGATGCCCTACGCGCGCATCCTCACGCCCTCCGCCTTCGACCGCGTCCTCGGCGTGACCCTCGCGTACCTGGCCCGTCTGCTGGAGAAGAGACTCTGGTCTTACGGGGCGCGGATTAATGCGCTCGGCGCGGCGAGGCTGGAGAGGGATGTCGCGGGGCTTGTGGGCGCCGCTGTTGATGTCGGGTATGTCCCTGGGGCGCCGGGGAGATATAGATATCGCGAGTGCTTTGCGCGGTGTGTGCAGATGACGCTTGTTATGGGGATGGATGAGGATGAGTGGGATGAGGTTAGGAGGGGTGGGGAGGCGGCGGAGGTTGTTGAGAAGCTTGGGAGGGAGGATTTGATTAGGGTTAGGGGGATGGTTAGGAGATAGCTGTGAGGAGGGCTTCTTAGGGTTTTGATTTTGGTTGTTTTGATTGGGGGGATTTTTGTATAGGAGTGTTTGTGTTTTGTTTGACTGGTTTGTTTTGTTTGGGTTTTATTTTTGTATCGAGTTCTAGACTACATGTAGACTCGCAACATCCATCAGGCAAGCTACTTACATATGCATACATATCTACATAGTATCATCTACAATTGTACATGAGCATTGAGAATCAGAGCTGTCTTAGATAATCGATGTCTAAATCAAGCTGTCTCATTCTATAATGCAGATGCAAAACCAGGGGAACACATAGACAAGAAGCAAGGTATTTTCCTTGCAATTCAATGGAGCAGTTTGTATACACGGAACAAAAACCCAGTTTAATATCCCCGCTGGACCATTTCAAGGCCATAAAAAACATAAAAACAATGAAGCGCCAGGCCAAATTAGACTAATTCAAGGTGCTTTTCCCGGGGGAAGATAGTTTAAAGGTGATGAAGTATGTGGTTCGGTAGCATGAGGCAAAGGCGAATAACGGAGGCGGTGAGATGTTGATGGTATGTGCAGTCGGTAGTATAGAGTTGGTGAGAGGTATCGGGGAAAGTCGGAAGGTAGATAGGGTTAGAAGGTATAGCAAAAGCCCCAGGCCTTTGGTTGCAAGAAAAGAAGCACGCTCAAGGGATATCGAGATAAAAAAGCGAAAACGCGAAAAAATCAAAGCTGGCTGGACGGAATGGCGGATGCGAAATGTATGCCATGCAAACGAGGAGGGAAAATGAGCCGATGAAAAGCAACTGAAAAAAAACTCAAAAACTGAAATGCAGTGAAATCAGGAAAATGCGAGGGGAAAAAAAACAGATTAATTCTCCGTCTTCTCTCGGACTGGCGTCATCACAACGGGCTCAGCATTGGGAGGCTGCTGTTCAGCAGCCTGGCGAGGAGCAGGAGCGATCTTGATCTCGTGCATAGCCATGTCACCCTCACTGCCACCACGACTGCTCTGGCTGATCTCGCCATTGGGCGGGTGGCCCTCGAGCATCATCTCGCGCGGCGGGCTACCGAGCATCATCTCACTGTGTTCGCCGATTCCGTAGCGCTGCGCAGCGGGGATCTGGTGGCCGTCTGCGAGCTGGTCGTGGTTCTGAGGGGTCCAAGCGAGGTAGTCACGACGGACCTCGACGTAGTCGTAAGCGAACTCGCCCAGCTGATCATCGTCCATACCGAGGAGCTCGGCTTCCTCGGAGGCGCGCAGGTTCAGGCCTGGGATGGCGTTGATGGCATAGGCGATGATGGCGGACATGACGAAGGAGTAGGAGGCGGTAGCGACGATGTAAGCGATCTGGATGTACAGCTGCTTGTAGTTGTGGATAACCCAGCCGCCCATACCGGTGCCGGTATTGACACCGTCCAGGCCGACGATGGCGTCGTCGCCGAAGAAGGCGTTGAAAAGCAGACCGACGATTCCGGCGATACCGTGCTCTGCCAACACATCCATAGAGTCGTCGATGCGGATCCAGTACTTAATCTTAGTGGAGTAGTTACACACGATACCGGTCACAATGCCGAGAATGACACTGGCCCAGGGAGAGATGAATCCGGAGGCCGGGGTCGCAGCAACCAGTCCTGAGATAGTACCGGAACACCAGCCGACCATGGACCACTTGCGAGCCAGACGCCAATCGAGCAGAACCCAAGTGATGGCGGCGAAGGCACCAGTCAGGTTAGTGTTCCAGGAGGCCATGGTTGCGCGCAGGTTGGCTCCGAAGGAGGAACCACCGTTGAAACCGAGCCAGCCAAACCAGAGGAAGACTGTGCCGAGGAGGATGAGGGAGACGTTGTGGGGGCGGAAGTTAAGCATCATGCGTTCCTGTCGGCGACCGAGGACCATGGAGTAGGCCAGAGCTGTGAAACCGGAACCGATTTCGACGGGACCACCACCGGCGTAATCCAGCACGCCGTACTTGAATGCCCAGCCGTTGACGTTCCAGACCCAGCAGGCGAGGGGACAGTAAACGATAGTAGCCCAGATGAAGACGAAAACCATAGCGGGAAGAAGCCGACCGCGTTCAGCAACAGCTCCCATAACGATAGCTGCAGTAACACCACAGAATTGCATCTAGAGATTTGAATATATCAGTAAGCATTGTGTCATAGGCATAACAAAAGAAATCAAAAGATTTTCAATGATTCCCCCTTCTCCAATTTTCTTACCTGATAGAATGCATAAAGCAAGTTAGGAATCAATGGAGAACCGGGACTCGGATCAGCCAAGGTCTTCATTAAACCAAAGTTGCGCATATTGCCGATATAACCATTGGTTGCGGTCGGGGAGAAAGCCAGTGAATAACCCCAGAAATACCATTGGAAGGTGACGACGGAAAAGGAAGCCATACAAGCCCAGATCATACTGAGGGCAGACTTTCGGCGGGCCAGTCCCGAGTACAAAAAGCCAAGACCGGGGATCATGATCATGACCATGGCCGAGGCCACGATGATATAGGCCTGATCACCCGATTGAAACCATTTGTTCACATTTTCGGTACCTAAAAGGGAATCTAATGTTAGACCATATCCTTTCTAACAATATAGGAAAGACGCATACGGGAATCGCCGCCCAGGTCTTTATTGGTGGTAAGGTCGTAGTTGGAAGGAGCTCCAATCCAGTCGTAGGACGCATAGTCCGGGGCGTACGGGGCTTTCCCGCTGAACGCCATTGTGTAGAAGCTCGAAGCTTTGGAAGTTGAAGTGTTTTGGGGATTGTAATAAGAGAGTGGCGAAGTTGGAGAGGGAAAAAAATGTGGTGTTCCAGAAGTTTTAAGGACGAAGAATTCGCCACGATATATAGAAAGGGAACCCGAACTTTTGTTTCCAAGATAAGTCGACAGTGGGTCTCTCTGTCTTCAAAAAAAAAAAGCAATTCGAGATTTGAAAAGCAATTCCCTCACGCGTAGGGAGAAATAAAAAAAAAAGTACTGCCCAGAGAATGCAAAGTTAAAAAGAGATTCAGCTTTTGAAACAAATTTCCTGTCAATTTCGGGTAGGAAGGCGCGGCTAGAAAGAGAAAAAAAAGGCTTGGGAGATAAAAAAAAAAATTTGGGAGGTTTTGGTCAGATTGTGACAATAGCAATGGGATAATCCCCGATAATGCCAATACCTTTCTCTTTGTTTTATATATATCTTATATAACTTATATATAGAGATATATAAGAGATATGTATATTTATTTTGCTGTAGATATAATTAACATATAACACATATAACACATATCACATATGAACATAACCCTCGTCATCCTCGGCTTATACAACCGCATAAAGTGGCAAAGAGATGATAAGTAGTATAAGGGTATCCAATAGTTCAAAGTATCTCCAGAGCTGATATGAACAATTACAAAGGAGATTACTACATATAGTATCATCCAATGTGTATCATCCAATGTGTATCATCCAATGTGTATCATTCAATGTGTATCATTCAACGTACCATTGAACAGGTGACTCCAGGTCGGGGAACAGTTCCTGGGGATTCTCAAGAAAAAGTGTAATTCCACTCGGGCTTGGGACTTCTTTCTATATATATGTCTACAGATAAATATAGATATAGGATATGTCTTCATCTAAATAAGATAGCTTATCATCCTGCAGGTACGCTTCATCTCTATACATTCTCTCTAAAATCTGGAGAAGAGCAAAAGAGTCCTTATCTCTATCTCTCGGAACAGCTTCAATTTCCATCGAATTCCTATCCGCCACCAACAATTGGACGAGTGACGCTGTATTTTCTTGCATATGATTGGCTACAGATAAAGCCCAATTGCCACTCGCGCTAAGTGGGGCTCGGCCGCATGCCAAGCCTTTCCGTTTCAGTACTAGCCTGTTGATGTGGAGTGAGCCGTCGATTGGCGAAAGATAAGGTCAAACATATTTTGCCCGTTTTTTCCCGAATTCTCGGGTTGGACAGGGGCCTTGGATTCCTTGGATTCTTTTTTTCGGAGTCTAAACCCTATCTATATAGTAGTGCACTATATGCAATTCTATATTTTTTATACATATTGTCATATTAACGTATCTCCCTCTTATATAGAAATGTATGTATATATATAGTATACATTATTTTGTGGTTCTGCATCCGCTCCGGTGGGACTGGGCCTTCAGCCTCCATCTGGGCCGAGACCAATTCTGAATTTTCAGGGTATGTTAGGAACCTCTGCCCTTGGATATGGAGCGGCCCCTCTATAGCTTGATTATATACTCTGTACAACTTCCGCATGCTTCTGAGACAATCATTATATTCCAAAAATATCTAGAGTACAGCAGAATACAGCAGAATAAGGTATAACATGTATACATATATGTATATATGTACTCGTACATGCATACATATTGTTTCATGCAATAACATCCAAGTCCGAGTCAAATTCCATCTATACCCAAAACAACCGATTTAAACCCGACGTACTCCGTACCTAACAGTAGTGAAATTTGGATTGACGACTGAATTCAGACGCATCAAGATTGGATCCTCTTTTGCCTTCGCTTATAGTCCACAATTTGGCCAAACTACATATAACTAGTACGGCCGGCTGGCCCAATGGCAAGGCGCTTGACTACGAATCAAGAGATTGCAGGTTCGATCCCTGCGTCGGTCACTATATTTTTGCTTCTACATATATATATATATATGCTGAAGAATATTTGTTTTTATTCTGTAGCTAACGGAATATTACACTTAGATACATGTCTAATTCCATTTTTCTTACATTACGTACGCTTCGTAGAGTACAAAGTAATCATGTTTTCCGGAGACAAAAGATCATCTATCTCAACGAGTTATGCAGGAGGGGGAATCAATGGCCAAGAGTATCTCCTCGGAACTTGGAGGTAAAATTACAATTGCTATCAACAGCACCACAAAAACAAAAAATAAAAATGAGTATCTTTCCGCAAAATAGTCAATCTCCAAAGGATACGGAGTAGACATCGATCAAATGCCACAAGAGCTCTCACGCCCCGTAGGAGTCACTCAAAATAAATCGGCCGCGTCTCATCATACCTCCCTAGCTTATGATCCCTGCCCTATAGTTGCAAAAGAAGTCAGCCGGAAATTCGAAACCAGACTGGGAGCGGCAAGCTTACCAGCACTTCCATAAAGGCATCAATAAATTCTCTTTCCGCGGCAAACAATCTGGGGTGCTCTGAGTTCTCTGGGTCAAATATCTGGGCAATTTCGTAGTCGATCCAGAGTACCCGATCGGAATCACCCTGAATTAGCATATTTCGGGGATAAGGATCAAGGTGTACGATCCCAACTTCATGGATCTTGATCAAAAGCCGCTGGAGGTTGCGAGCTCTTTGCTCTGTGTAGTTAGAGAGGTCAAACATGTGCACATCGGGAATGTATTCCATCAGTACACCATTTGGGCGAGCCTCGGGATCAAGACCCTGAGGAAAAGTCCGGTCATAGAATATTTTGAGGCGAGGTTGCCAGCCCTTCGCCTCAGGGTCGATATTCCCAACCACCCCATAGAAGTCAGGTACAGATCCGCGTTCGTAGAATCCTCGGGCCTTCAATCGACTGTATGCCCGACTTTCATTCTCGAAAAGATCAACGGAATGGCGGGTGGATCCTCTCCCATTCATAAGGAGGGAACTAACGCACCTGTTAGAGATTATAGGCAAACTGTATGGCTTTATCACTTACTACTTTGAGCACGCAGTCTTTGTCTTGCCAGCGGCATCGGCATAGAAATACGCCGTTTGTCTCTTTAATAATCTCAACAAAGTTCACATCGCCAATGTCAATATTAGGTGCTTCATAGTCCGACGACATGTTAGCTTTAGGGCGATGGGGATGGGATTTGGACATAAGTGGGAGAGTGTAGGAAAACTAGGCGAAAGAGCCTTAGGTAGGTAGGTACCTAGAGCCAGGGCTGCACCCAACGTCTTTGTCGTCAGTCAACCCTTGCCTAAATATGTAGGGATTCCTATTGAGGATACTTACAGTCAATTTTCAAATCACATCGAGTAATCAAAGGATTGGTGTTATGATCCCCCACAATCACTTACAGATGTGATATGTAGTAATCACCGGTACTTGGTACCTATCTAGGTAGTCAACCGTTATTTCTAGCACTGTAAGCGCGAATCTATTAATTTAATCTACATATACAAGACTAGTCGGCCATTATGCGACCTCTGTACTTCATGATGTACCTAGGACTTCGGAAATCTGATCTATCTGGCCCGAGATAATATTAGAGACATTGTATTGGAGATAACACTTGGTTGTCTTTTTATCCAGTGCTATAGCAGGAAGGAATAGATTCGGTGCATACCACCGTTCCTCGCTTCAGATACCATCTGATTCTAGTTAATATAAAGGGTAGTAAGTCGACTTTTCTACGATATAGGGTAAGGTTATATGGTATAGGAAAGTCAGTGCCTCGGGGTAGCCGTTTCCACGAACAGTGAAGACGATGGCCATGGCGTCGAGGACGAAGAGAGAGATTATCTTGCTGTACCGACCTGCACACCACTTATGGGAAAATACAATATGTATGCCAACAACCGACAATTCTATTATGTATATGGGGATATCAATCCAAATATGATAAACTACACACGCCTATAGCATGGACACCTCTAAAATCGTAACAGGCAATCCGAACCGCACATTCGTTGATCGGTAGGTCAGACGCTGACGCTATAACCGGAACCCATCCCACGCCGACGACGGATCGCATGCAGATATTTGCGGCCTTCATCTGCCCAGAACACCGAACTAGCAATACAGACAAGCTTAACTAAGGATCCGAAGCTGAGAGCCTCCGTCTGGAAGATGCGCTGTAGGAACGGCAGGTAGATCACGCAGGCCTGACCGGCCAAGGAGCCGAGAACAGCGTAATTGAACATCTTGTTTCCGAACAGTGGCATTTCACCACGCAGGACGGACTTGCTCTCGCTGCGGCAGGTCAATGCGTTGAACATGTCGAAGAGAACGAAGCAGGTGAATGTCATGGTGGTGTCGTGCGCGGTGACAACGCGGGAGCGCTTGTCGATTAGGCCGCCGTCGGTGATATCACCCATTTCGTGGATGTAGATTGACAACGTGCCAACCATGATGATCATGGCTGAGGTAAGGACGCGCTGGATCAGAGGTTTTGTCAGAACACGGGCTGTCCTGGGTCGTGGTGGGCGGCTCATGATGGTAGGGTCGACGGGCTCGACGCCAAGGGACTGGGCGGGAGGACCATCCATGAGAATATCTGTAATGATTATTAGAAAGATACGGGGGATGGAACCATATGCAGGAATACTCACTGATCCACAAGATCTGCATAGCATTCAGCGGATTCTTGAAGCCAAGAGTGGTGCTCAGCAGTACAAGACTGAGCGCAGCCACGCTGGTACTAAGCTGGAACGTAATGAAGTTCTGGATGTTATAGAAGATGCCCTTGCCCTGTTCGATTGCCCGCAAGATAGTCGAGAAATCGTCATCCGTCAGAATCATGTCCGCTGCCTCCTTGGCAACGTCGGTACCAAGCTTGCCCATAGAAATACCTATGTCGGCTTTCTTTAGAGCGGGCGCATCGTTGACGCCATCACCAGTCATGGCAACTACATCACCTCGGGCTTGAAGTGCTGTGACAATCTTCATCTTGTGGTCTGGGCTGGTACGAGCAAAGATCGATACCGTTGAAATCGCTTGAGCAAGCTCGGCGGTAGTCATGCGATCGAGTTCATCGCCTCGGATGACCGAACGTGCACGCGGGGAATCGTTGACTGGCATCCCAAGCTTCTTCGCAATGGCCACAGCTGTCGTCTCGGCGTCGCCAGTAATCATGATGACTCTAACACCACCAGCCATCAAGCGTCGAATGGATTTGTGCACATCCTTACGCGGCGGGTCATTCATACCCATCAGCCCAGCAAAGACTAAGCCGTTATACCGCTCGTCATCATCGCCCTGAACGATTTTCGGGGAGGACCGACTGCCAAAGCCTCTGCCACCTCTAGACGTATCACGAACAACTCCACTGCCAAAAGCGAGAACTCTAAGGCCCTCTGATGCCATATTCTCTGCTGCTTCCCGAATGATTTTGCGACGCGGCTCGTCAAGAATTACTTCCCGACCATCCTTGGTGAGATAGGTATCTGATCGCGCCAGGACCTGTTCGAGAGCACCCTTGATATAGGCAACATGGGAACCTCCATTTGAACCACCAGAACCGCCGATAACAACACCCATCCATTTCCGCTCGGAGCTGAACGGGGTCTCATGGACGCGAGGACTGATACGATCGCGCACATCATCTTCTCCCAGGGTATCCATTAGATCCAAGATTGCCACATCGGTGGGTTGGCCTACCCACCGGCTCTTTGCGGCAGCCGAATCACTGTTGATGGTCGAAGAAAGAACTGCCGCAGAAGATGCGCTGGCGGGCGAGTTTGCGTGCATCCGTGACAAACGAGAGTTATTTGCAATGTTACCAACGCGAAGGATTGTCTGCGCTGCAGGGCCAGGAGCCATCACCGTGGTCAACTCTCTCTGCACCTCGAATGGTTCTGGGCAGTCGAAATGCCACATTTTGGTAACTGTCATGTGGTTGAGGGTAAGAGTGCCAGTCTTGTCCGAGCAGACGACATTGACCGAACCAAGAGTTTCAACGCTGGGGAGTCTTCGCATGATCGCACCCCTCTTAGCCATGCGTAGGACACCGAGAGCGAGCGTGACAGTGACAATGATAGGCAAGCCTTCTGGGATTGCTGCGACGGCCAGCGAAACACCGATTGTGAACATTTCGAGAATCTTACGACCTTGTATCAGACCGATGACCACGATCAATCCGATGACACCGAAAGAAATGTAACTTAGCTCCTGGCCCAAACGATCCATAGACAGTTGCAACGGTGTTCGAGGACTCTCAATTTCTTGTAGCGAAGCTGATATACTTCCAAACTCTGTCTTCGCACCGGTAGATATCACGATGCCCTGGCCATAGCCTGAGCGGACTAGTGTGCCCATGAAGGCAACGTTGTGTTGCTCATTCAACCGAATATCAGCACCAACAGCACCGCTAGCGGGTGCATCGTAGAGCGGAGATCGAGAGGGTTCTATCCCCTTTGACGCTGAAGCGGTCCCGTTAGATGTGCTGCGCAGAGCTTCTGCATACTTCACCACAGGCTCGTTCTCTCCAGTCAAGTTCGACTCATCAATGCTGAGATCTGTTGCAGCGGTGATTCGGATATCTGCGGGAATACGGTCTCCCGTAGTGAAGAGAACCAAATCTCCGGGTACAAGTTCGTTCGCGGGGACGGTTGAAGAAGCCTTGACCGCGGCAGACGCCGAGCCTGGGCTTTTGCTCCGTATTTCGTCCATTTCAATGCCTGAAGACAGGGGCGAGGTACCGCCATTCTCAGCTACCGTGGATGATGCCGCTGGAAGATCACGGATCAAATGGGCATAATGGGGTACAAGTCGGCTCAACGCTTCCAACGACTTCTCCGACCGATACTCTTGAACAAAGCCAACAGTTACAACAATTGTTACCGCAAGAGTAATGCTGATCGCATCGTCGTAGTTGCCCATCACAAAAGAGATTCCAGCAGAGCCGAGGAGAAGGAGAATCAGTGTCTCCTTGAATTGTTTAAGGAACCGCAGCCAGAGGGGTTCCGGCTCATCGTGGGGAAGCTCGTTCGGCCCATCTCTGGCCAGGCGTATCTCTGCCTCGGCGGGTGTTAGGCCATGTAAAAGGGAGGTTCGTAGTCGCTCGGCAGTTTCATGAGGCTCGAGCCACGAATATGTTGCGGTAGATGCCTGGAAGAAAACAATATTGGGCGTTAGAAACTGCGATGTCCAAGGAAGGAAATAGTACACGTAGCACGTGAATCAAGTATATATATATACTTACCGACGATGGAGCATTTAGTCGTCCAGTCATAGGTGTTGTGGGGGGAGGCCGCAGAAAGTCGGTGTTTGATGCATTATGCAAAGGCAATGAAGGTGTTTCGGACCTTGACATTGCTCATGCTTTGGAGGATGGATTATTAAAGACGATAAAATAAGACGTTAGATATGGCGAGAAGTAATTTTCATCACGTTTCGATAAGAATTGACTATGCTCCGACAATCCACGTTAGATGCGATCTGGCAGCAGCTTCACACGGGGCGGCTAGACTTACCGCTGGATTTGCGGAGTTGGCGCAAATCGATCGACGACGAACAAGGGACTAATAGATGACTTAGGACCAAAAATCCAATTCGCTGGCGAAAGAGCCTTTTGCTGTAATGCGAACCGCGAAACAATTCCATTCAGAGTATCGATTCCACTTGAAAGAGGCTGAGTCCCATGCTGATGCTTTACCCGTTGTGGCTTAGTGATTACGGGTAGGGAGTTTATCCGGATACGTTTAGGAAGGTATCACGTGTAGGGCAGAGTATACTATGTACTCCATAGAAGTAATGAATTGAGTTAAGAGTTTTCTATGATTTTCCGAGGGCTTTTTTGAAAAGATTCTCTAGTGTGTTTTTTCTATCTGTAGCTAATTGCTAGATTACAACTTTTTTCGTTAGTAAGTTCATTGTTATGATACTTTGTACGGAGGAGGTACTTCGTAGTACATACTTCTATTCTTCCTTTGTGTACCATGCACGTGACTCGTCATTCCCCAGCCCCCTCAATTACATCAGCAAAAATCCCGCCCAGGCACAACTGCCGCCTGATATTCCCACCGACGCGCATCTTCCGTTCCTCCTTGGTTTCTCAGCCAACTCCAAGATATCCCTCGCGCGCACACCCCCTCCCTATCTCCATCATCTTCGATGTCTTGAATTCACGCGATCAAGTGATAAACCTTTTATCCCTTTAGTTACATATCTACCTTTTCATACAATTATCGAGTGCGAGTCATCGCACAAGTCATTGTTTTCCCGGCTTCAGCGCGTCGCTCTTCTACACCTCACCCCCGCGCCGGGCGGGTCTTTTTGCTTACTTAATTTGGTAAAAGATATCTCGCCGCTATAAAGTATCTCGTTGCCACAGACACACTATGTTCTATTCCGAGACTCTCTTGTCGAAAACCGGGCCGTTGGCTCGCGTTTGGTTGTCGGCTAATATCGAACGCAAACTTTCAAAGTCGCATATCCTGCAGTCGGATATCGAAAGCAGTGTCAATGCTATTGTTGATCAAGGTCAAGCCCCTATGGCTCTGCGATTGAGTGGCCAATTGCTGCTGGGTGTGGTTCGAATTTACAGCCGCAAGGCTCGCTACCTCCTCGACGATTGCAATGAAGCTCTTATGAAAATTAAAATGGTATGCACTCCCTTGAAACAATAGTGACTTTTGTTCAGTCTAATCATCTATCAGGCCTTCCGTCTCACAAACAACAATGACTTGACTTCGACTGTCGTTGCTCCCGGTGGCATTACTCTCCCCGATGTGTTGACCGAATCTGATCTTTTTACCAACCTTGATACATCTTTGCTCTTCCCTCAAACCCTCGATCTGGAGCCTGCTGCCAAGCGCCCTGGTGGCATGGATTTTGGAAGCCAATTCCTCCCAGACAGCAGCTTCCGCCGCTCTGTTTCTCAGGAACCCGCACGCCTTGAAGACCCTTCCCTTGTTGATCTTGACTTGGGTGAGGATGAATTGCCCCTTGGAAATGACCCGACTATGGAAATTGGTCGAGATGCCCCTGCGCCTCGTCCCGTGGAGGAAGATCTTTACAATGACGCTGGAAAATTCAACGACGACGACGATCTGGGATTAGACCTTGGAGATGACGACGCTCTCGACAAGATGGACCTTGGCGATGATGTCCACGATAATCTGAATGACCTACTTCCAGATGTTCCAATGGACTTCAACAACGATGGCGACTTTGGTGGTGGCGAAACACCCCGTGCTGCCGACAACCGATTCGAACGTGACTCCGAAAGCCCACTTTCTGATGCTGGATCCGATCAAATGAATCAGCTGGAAGAGGAATTTAATCGAGATGTATCTGCAACCCCTGATGTCGTGAGCGCCCAGCAAGGCCAGCGTATCAAGCGCCAGAAGCTCATGGGACTCGACAAGCACGTTGCAATCTCCAGCTCCAAGATTAGAGATCAGCAAAATGATCGTTCTTCGATTTTGAAACCCGCATCATTCTTGCCCCGCGACCCTGTCCTACTCACTCTTATGACCAGACAGCAGAATGGCAACTTTGTGTCTAGTGTGTTTGGCGAGGACCGTGGACGCGGGTGGGCACCCGAGCTGCGCGGCATGCTCTCTTTGGACTCGGTCAAGAAGGCTGGTGAGCTGAAGCGTAAGCGTGACAGTGGCATTTCCGATATGGATGTGGCTGCCGCTGACGTTCCTGCCCTGGAGCTTGGTGACGAGGAAGCCATCGTCCCGATTGACGAGGGCATCGCCCTTGATACGACTATGAACCAGCACCCCGAGATTGAATTCCCTGGAGATGACGAAGACCACCTCTTGCCTGAGAGTGATGACGGCATGAACCAGCCCATGGACGAGCTGGACGATACTATTGCGCATCCTGTAGATACCGAGCCCGTCTCAATGGGCACCAAACACGCTGTGCACATTCTCCGCGAGCAGATTGGTAGCTCAGCCGCCCAGCAGAAGAAGAGCGTTTTGTTCCAGGATCTCCTTCCTGAGCAGCGGTCCAGCAAGGCCGATGCCACTAAGATGTTCTTTGAAGTCTTGGTGCTGGCCACAAAAGATGCTGTCAAGGTTGACCAGAGCTCCAAGTCTATTGGTGGTCCCCTCAAGATCACTGGCAAGCAGGCACTTTGGGGCTCTTGGGCCGAGGAGAACGCTTCTGGTGCCATGAGCCAGCTCAGCCAGGCTCTGTAGAGGATGTGTCCTCTTGACCAAAATTTCTGGGATCTATTGGCGCATCTTTCTCTTCTTGTACAGCTCAACTTTGGGATGGTTCCATGGAATATCTCGATTTGAGATCCGGTGTTTTCTTTGGGGATAGCGTTCAGTTGAATGACTATCAGGAGTTTAGGGCTGGAAACATGGGACTTTGGTTACTACTTTTTGTTAGGGTTTTTGTTTGGACATTTGGTCCCTTGGGAGCGACGTTGATGAATTGTTTCTGTTGCGTAGTAGTATTAGCTCTAGCCTAATTGAACATATCTCTATCTCAAATATTCTTTTCTAGACTATTTTGGATGTGATCTCGGAGAATTACGCTGCTTACCACATCGTGCATACATCCATATTAACGCTCCCACGTGTTTATCAACGCTCTTGGCGTGTACATGTATCTCGTGGAATCTAGATAGCATCTAGGTATGGAGTAGGTAGAATCCAAGCAATTATTTATGCTAGAATTACATTTTGTTTTGAAGGGCCTAAAATAATATCCAAGGTCATTCATTAATTGGCTCTACGGGATCCTATACCCGATCATCACCCCCGAGATCGGCTTCGATTAACTCAAGGATTTTGATTGATCGGCTCGGAGTTTGAACTTCGAATTTAGACGCTAAGAATAATTCTTTTTAAAATCCCCTCGCAAGATAGTGACTCACATATCCACCAGTCAATACATATGCCTAGGTAGCCCTAAACCGTTGTTTTGTTTTCTATGACTTCATCACTAAAACATCCTAGATGAGCAAGCTTGACCTTTGACCGTTTGTCCATTGACCATGTCTCCACGGTCAATTACAGACGTGTCGCACCCAGAGTCCGAAGAAAATGACCGTATAAGCCCCGAAAGACCTTTCAGCGATAACAGCGACGATGATTCCGATCACATCAATCCCGAGGATGTGACTTACGCTCCTATCACCACCCCGGGTACCCACGACGAAGGCAGCGCAACTCTCCAAAAACAGCGCTCGAACGCGTCTAGATCATTTAAGTCCCTGGAACGCAGTTGGTCGTTGAACGACGGCGTCAGTCCTGGCGGCCCTGAAATCGACGACGCTGCGGCGCCAAACGAGGATGGAGTGTACACTGTGGGCTGGGAGGAGAATGATCCTATGAATCCGCGCAATATGAGTAAAGCCCGACGGTGGTTGATTGTTATTATTATTTCAATGGGCTCGCTTTGCGTGTGGGTATACACTTGGTTGGATGCTGGGTCACAGATGCTGATCTACTGCATGTAGGACTTGTGCTTCTTCGATGTATACCACGACATATGCCCAATTGATGAAAGAATTCGGGTGTTCGCGAGAAGTTGCGACTCTTGGATTGTCTTTTTTTATTTGGGGTCTTGGTTCGTGCTGATCTTGTTATCTTTCACGGGCTGGATGTGCTGACGCTTTTCGCTTTAGGAATTGGCCCGCTCTTTTTGAGTCCGTTATCTGAGGTTTGTTTTGAGGCTTTGGCTGCTGGATATTTCAGTCACTGATCCGATCTGATTTTGTTTAGTTTTATGGGCGGAGGATCATCTACATTGTCTCATTTTTTGCCTTTCTTGTTTGGCTGATCCCATCCGCGGTCGCTCAAAATACTCAGACTATGCTTATCTCTCGGTTCTTCAATGGACTGTCAGGCAGTGCTTTTTTGAGTGTCGCCGGAGGTACTGTAGGTGACATGTTTGATCGACATGAGCTTGCCTTTCCCATGATGCTCTACACTGCGAGCCCTTTCGTTGGCCCCGAGGTCGGCCCTCTGTAGGTCGTCTTTCGTTCTTGGAGTTGCTTTGCTGCTATGTGTAGTATGGAGTTGTCTTCTGATCTCAATACTAACAGTACACCACTAGGGTTGGTGGCTTTATTAATGCATTTACTACATGGTAAGTTGTTAATACCGAATTTTTAGTAACAATCGAAGCTTATATTTCTCGCAGGCGTTGGACATTTTATGTGCTCCTGATTTGGACGGGAGTGCTGCTCGTCTCAATGATATTCTTAGTTCCGGAGACTTATCACCCAGTGTATGTATTTTCCGATCCTAAAAGAATCATGGGGCTAAGGATGTTCTAGGCTTTTAAGGCATAAGGCACAGAAACTGCGCCAGGAAACCGGCGACGACCGGTGGAAAGCTCCGATCGAAAACTTGCAGCGCTCGGTGGCGCAGACAGTGCTAAGCTCAATGTATCGGCCGATTTTGCTCCTAACATTAGAGCCAATGTGCTTATGCCTTTGCATTTTCTCGGCCGTCCTATTGGGTATTCTATACCTCTTCTTTGGTGCTTTCCAACTAGTCTTTGATGAGGTGTATGGACTAGTATTGTGGCAACGTGGCCTGTGTTTCCTTGGTATGTTTGTTGGAATGGTTATAGCCATTTTGTCAGATCCGATCTGGCGCCGAAATTACGTTCGCTTGGAGCGCAACCACGAGAAAGCCACGAACAAGATTGATGACTTCCAGCCGGAGTGGCGGCTGCCCCCGGGTGAGTTTTTCCAACACATTGCCCAGGAAAACGATGGCTGACTTCGATGGAATAGCGATCCTGGGAGGGCCCTTGGTTACTATAGGTCTTTTCGTTTTTGCCTGGACAATCTATCCTAATGTCCATTGGATTGTGCCTATCATTGGCAGTGCTATTTTCGGTGCAGGGTAAGATCAACCTTGGAATCTCATCTGACTGGGCAACCGTCTCATTGGTCCTGCAATCCCTGTCTACCTTGTGGGGTTTTTTTTCTGGCCGTGTGATCCTAATATATCGTGTTACTTCTAGGACAATTCTGGTTTACTCGGGTATATTCACGTTCCTGGTCGATGCATATCCAACTTTTGCTGCCAGCGCTCTGGCAGCGAACAGCTTTACTCGGTCTTCCTTTGGAGGTATATTTCCGCTATTTGGAATCCAAAGTAAGTTTGTTTGGACTATCCCTGTGCTCCGACAAGAGTTGCAAGCTTGTGCTTTGCATGAAGCGCATCTTTCCAATGCGGGTCGATGCATTGTATTTTGAACAGGTCGATCTGTAGCTCTTCCTCAATGCTTGACAGCTATCCTCTTGCCTGCACACAGTTGAGACGTAATGATAATAGCTAACGGCTATACAGTGTATAACAACCTCGGATTTCACTGGGCAACTTCCTTGTTAGCGTTCCTGACCCTTGCCATGACCCCTTTCCCGTAAGTGCTGATTTTGACATACTTGATTGCCTGTTACGCTACGCCCTACCTATTTACTTCCTCCCTGCATTTTGAACCTTGAGCAAGTTGCCTCAAACACGAAAGTTTGATATCCTAGTTGTATGTGGCTCTGGCGACAGGCTTCAACATGGGTTGTTCTTGTCTACTGAATGTTTTACTGACATTCCTGATAGGTATCTATTCTTTCGATATGGGAGCTGGATCCGAAGTAAGAGCCGGTTCGCAAAATCACAGAGATGATCGATCCTACTATGCACATAGAATACCCCATACATACTTTAATCTTAAGCAGGTTGGTTGCTGGCTGGATGGGTCTTTTATGAGGGCAGCCACAGGTCTACCCTCGGTGCCATTGCATCTCAACAGTTTACCAACCGGTTTCATCTGAACACGGTGTGCCGTGGGTGATGAACACGACATCCCATGACCATATGCTGGGAACCTTCTGGGCTGAGACGTTTGGCTACTGGGGATGACAGGGTCAGAACCTGGCCTGCGACCATAGATCAAGACCTAACTCCTCCAGCTGCTGTACTGCCTGCAGTTCAAAAGCCAATGCAGAAAATCATAGTCAATAATACGCATGACTGGCAAGGATATATGCTTTATATCCTAGCTCGACTTAATTCCTTCTATAGACATCTTGCATATTTGATCTAGCTATTCCTAATTCCTAACCCCAAGTAGACCATGAAGCATTTGATAATACTAGCGTGCTTGACACCAGGGATAAATCGATTCCACCCATTCTATGAATAGAGATTGGATGGACCTGGCCCGGGCTTGAATTCTCCGACGGTACCCCCCAGTCTGCCAGGCCAGTTGCGAAGCATGCGAGCGTCATGTGGTCTTGGAATCCAGTCACCGGTAAATCATCCCCAACCAACTTCCACCCCGGCTTCAGGCAGACATAAAAATCCCTCCTTTAGAGCATAGCAAGCGTCATAGTTGAGCGGTATATTGAGAGCCTTCTATTCCGTAGCCTCGGCAGAGCACCTTCCGCTTGCCTCGGAACAAAACGGGACCACCGAGAGTTGTGAAAGGTCTGGAGCGGGGTCTTTCGGGATCAATCCGGCTGTGGAGGAATAATGACTCAATTGGAGATACTTGCATTCAACGTTTTATAGGTAATTTAGAGGAGAACATCTGAGCAAGAGCTACAAAGTACTTTGTATACAACGGACTTGGAAGTTACCGCACGTGCGTAATTGCCCCCGCTGAGATAGCTCATCCGGTATGCACTGAACCCGATCTGGGTGTAGGATTGTAATTTAGCCAATCAGAGATCATCAACGCGCTTAAATTACCGGTTGTTTCTGGTAATGCGGTGAAATCGGTAATTCTTACAATCAAATGCCGCCAGTGACCGTTGCCCTAAACAAGTCGACATGTGAGTATGATGTACAGTATGTTTACATATAGCTTGGTTTTTATTGAGACTAGGAACGATATGCATACATTAGTACCTCTCAGGATTTTAGATAAGATACACATTTATCTCTTTAAATTAAGGCACGCCCAACATAGGATTGCGTTGGGTAGCAAAAAAAAAAAAAAAGAAAAAGGCCTACAAATTAATTATGTAAAATAGTGGCTGTTTTACGAAGTATAGCCCTGCGCCTTCTTACAAAGTACAAAGTAGAAGTACGAAAGCGCTAAGATTCCTAAATATTAAAAGAATTATTAAAAAAATCACTAAAAAATAGCCAAAAAAATTATTCCGTCATCTTATTTAGTCCTTTACAATTGGACTGTGTCGTGTTAACCTTGGAAAAAAAAACTCCTTAGAAGTCACGGGAACACTCTGATTGAGCCTGCGAGTCCATCCACTTCTTCTTTAACCTCCCCCGCGAATAGTATTTGCTTCGATTATCTCTCAACTTTTCCCCCTTCCCAGTCTACCGGCTCGAATCGGCACGGCTCTCACTTGGAGAGAAATTCAAGATCTTCCCCGCAGCCGAACGAAAGTCCGCCTCTCCACTCGCAATTCAGCCCCGAACCGTTGCGGGATTTTTCTGTCAGCTTTGCGCCAATTTCTCCTCATCTACAAACCACATTGAAATCCTTCAATGTGTCAGATCATCGTACATCCGTCGCATCTTCAGTCGATTGTCCTCCGTTACACCCGTGACTCGACTATCCGTGATTCCGATTCCGATTCCCCACCAACTGTAGTCGCAAACGCGCGATTATAGGAACCAAAGGCCCGGAGATCCCTCCAACCTTCGCGAGGTGATTTTGGTAGATTTCGAGTCCCAACACGGACGATTAGCAATTAGCGATCGATTCCTCTTTCTTTTTTTGCTCTTTCACAAGCCGGACTGAATATTGCACGTGGATCCGCTCGCCCGCCGAGATCGAAGCGCGGATGGTATCATATTGGTATTGTCGCCACCACGCTTTGTTTATTTAGATCAACACAGTAAGGCACAGAAAGTGACCTACCGAGGTTGAAATACCCGAGTTACCTCACTTTGTTGAGCGTGTCTATAGATCGCCGTTCTCGGGATACATGCCAAAATGAATATGGAAGCCAAGACCGGCTCCCCGATTCCTGCAGAGGACTTCAGTGGAGATCGTGACTCTGCCGATATCACAGAACACGAACAAATGGACGTAAAGCCCAAAACCAATGGCGATAGCAAGGCGGACCGCAAAGCAGCAAATGCCAAGGATCCCTCCCGACCGCGACGGAAGAAGGCCCGGCGAGCTTGCTTTGCATGCCAACGAGCTCATTTGACTTGCGGTATGATGATAGACTGATTCCCGCCCTTGTTGAATATATGGCTAATATATATCGGGCTCAGGTGACGAAAGACCGTGTCAGCGTTGCATTAAACGTGGTCTTCAAGATGCTTGTCATGATGGTGTTCGTAAAAAGGCCAAGTATCTCCATGATGCTCCAGATGGGGCATTGATGCCAGCTGTTAGTAGTAGCAGCAGCACCAGTCTATACAACAGCACGCTCCGCAATAATATGCCTATGTCTAGAAATGGTGCAAATTCCGTCAACTCCAGCCAGCAACACAACCAACAACACAGCCATCAACACACTCCGCATAACCAACAACAAACCAATACCACGAATAACAACTTTTATCCTACGCCCCAGACGCAGGCAGGGTCCTACAATCCCTACCAGGAATCATCCATGAGCCAAAGCCCTTTCACCAACCAATCACCCGTTTCACCTACTTTCAACATGAAGACCAGCACCAACGGTCGAACTTCGAGTCTTTCTTCGACTGTAAACCAGCAGCCTACTCCAAGCACTGCTCTCTCTGGGGATTCAAGTCAGTCCCAGAATCCTTTTGCAGGGCCATTTTTTGATCCCAGTGATCCAGCGCTCTTCAACTTTGATCTATCGAGCATGAACTTCGAAAATCGATACGGGGCTCTCGAATTTGGCATGCTTGGGCATATGGCCACTGGGGCAGCCGGTGACTCCCCGACTGATTCTGCAGGACAGCGAGGGTCGATCGGCCGCAGTGGATCAGCCCAATTCTCTACACCAGCTCCTGGATATGGAGAAAGCCCGGGAACTCAACCTTTCATGTTCGGTGATCCTATCCTAAATGATTGGTCGGCCTCGGGCCAGCATGTGAATGTCGGGGGTGTGTATGGACAAAATAGCATGCTTTCCGAACACATGAAACCCGAACACATGAAAGCAAATGCACCACATGCATTTGCGATCGAAAGTGGGCCAGCAAGTTTCACTAGTCCTGGCTCAGCCCAAAGCCCGAGCATTGCAACGGCTACATTCGAAGACGGCCCATTCAACAATATCGCTCCTGCTCCCAAGTCCAAGTCTAACAACCTGGTGCCGAATGGCCAACGCCAGGTGTCATCGGCATCGATTTTGAAGCACCCAAATTTGCAGGTTGGCCCTAAACGGCGCCACCGCAACCCTTCCTCAATATACGAGAGTGTGAAGGAGCCATACGCTTACACAAGTGGTTTCCACAATCTTACTGCTTTCATCCAGCGTCGCTTTACGCCGCAAAAGACCGTGCGAATTGCCAAGGCTCTTGCGTCTATTCGACCCTCTTTTATTGCAACTACTAAGACCCTTAATCGCGATGACCTCATATTCATGGAAAAATGCTTCCAGCGAACGCTCTGGGAGTACGAGGACTTCATCAATGCATGTGGAACGCCAACCATTGTCTGCCGACGCACCGGCGAGATCGCCGCCGTAGGCAAGGAGTTCAGCATCCTAACCGGATGGAAGAAAGACGTGCTTCTAGGAAAAGAGGCAAACCTCAACGTCAACACCGGTTCTTCAGGCGTACCCCAGTCTGGGACAACGTCGCGCGGTAGTTTCACACCGCGCGGCTCAACATTAGAGAATTCCAGCAGTGGACGCCCCCAGCCGGTATTCTTGGCTGAACTCCTCGACGATGACAGCGTCGTAGAGTTCTACGAGGACTTTGCGCGTCTGGCATTTGGTGATTCTCGTGGTAGTGTCATGACTCGGTGCAAGCTGCTCAAATACAAAACCAAGGAGGACATGGAGATTGCACAGTCCGATGATCACGGAAAGTGGAGCAATCACCTCCGCAAGGGTGGCATTGCTGGCGAGGCTGGCATGAACCAGCTCGGTTTCAAGGACGGAAAAGTCGATTGCGCGTACTGCTGGACAGTGAAACGCGATGTGTTTGATATCCCAATGCTCATTGTGATGAATGTAAGTCTAAGATCACGCAACCTCTCAGAGTTGGTCTCATGCTAATCCGCGATATTCTAGTTCTTGCCATGCATTTGATTTCTTTCTTATTTTTTTTGGATTTTGCTTCTTGCTTTTGTTTCAGATTACCATTTCATACCCTCAGCAAGGCCTAACATCAGGCCTGTCTTCTTTTCATCTTCTGTTCTACACTGGTACATATTTTCTGATTCTGGGATTGTATGATTCCCTTTGATCTTGATTTTCTTTGGACTACTGGCCGACAGGGTCTTCTTTTGTTCTATGTTCTCGTATATACGTTGTGCTTTTTGGATTCCTGGAACAAATTCTAGGATTGTCGATATGCTTTCTTGTTTTATTTTCTTTTTGCGGCGCTTAAAAGGGACAAAATGTGATATCTCTGGGACGGAATCGTGATTATATGAGCATAATGCCATGATATTGAGTGGGGTCGCTTATGACCTCGTTGAGCCCTGAATCATCTAATTTTAAATAAAGAAATAAGCTTAATCCGACCTTCGATCCAATTGCATGTGAATTGGTGCCTGGTACCTCAGGCGTCTATTACGGTACATAATGTATCCTTATCGCGATAAACCCCACCAGGGTTGACTCCGACTCGTATTCAGATACACTCAACGCCAGCATCACGCCAAACTATTGCCAAATCACATAATTAATACATATCAAACGAAACCATACTATCACCAGATTTGTTTGTGCCACTATCCACGCTTCACCATACCCCCACCCGACAGAATCCGCCATGCGCTCCGATAAGCCGCGCGACCCGGTAGCCGGCCCCGATGCAGGCCCTGAACCACCTTATCCCGTGCGACTGTCAGGGCCAGTGATCAAGGGGTTTGGTCGCGGAAGCAAAGATGTAAGTCCATGAATCTGGGAACCCAACCTCGCTGAGCGTAGGGGGCGCAACAAACTCACCACTGACTCACTCTCCCGGATGGTTACAGCTCGGAATTCCCACTGCCAACATCCCCGCAGATGACCTGTCCGAGAAGCACCCAGAGTTGACAACTGGTGTCTACTACGGTGTTGTAGCGCTCGACCCCAAAACATATCATCCTGAGACATCCGAGGGCAACACATCTACTGCGGTGGTTTTGCCTGCTGTATTGAGTATCGGATATAACCCTTTCTATAAAAACACTGTGCGATCTGTGGTATGTGATTCAAACCAGACGAAAATGCCGTCATATGTTGAAGCCCGCATTTTGGTGGGGTATTGGACTGACGCGGGTGCTCACTTCAGGAAATTCATATCATGCCCGCTCTCACGGAACCATCGCCCACTGCTGCGGGGCAGGAGGGCCAGACTAAGTTCAATCGTTTGCCTGATTTCTATACAACGCGACTTAACCTGCTGATTCTGGGTTATATCCGGCCCGAGTTTGATTATGTCTCGCTCGAGGCGTTGGTGGAGGATATTCGGGTGGATTGTGAGGTTGCGCGGGAGAGCCTAATGCGCGAGGCTTACAAGTGCTATCTTGTTGACGATGGTAAAGCATCTGGAAAAGTCAGCGAGGATCGTGGGTGGTTGGTGAGCTTTGATTAAGTGGGGTTAGATGGATATTGCATGACATTTGGGATTGGTGAGATGATCATCCTGCATTGCGATTATTTTTTTATATATAACGCAGATCATTCCGCTATATAGACATAGAACAAGGATCTTTTTTGTTGACTTGTCATATCGGATTCTATAGATGCGTATTTGCATGAATATGTGCAGCCCTACGGATTATCTTCTCGCCCAATGCAACATCGACGACGTCACCTGCTGGAATACCAAGAGCCATAAGTATTGGCATTCTCTTGGCCTCCATTTTCATATCTCTTGACCTATGTAATACCAAGAGCAGCAACCCGAGTTTTCCGGACTTGAAGCAGATATTTTCCACATATAAACAGGGCCACATGTCCTCTCAAAGTTATCATAACCTACACCCATCCATACAATCAACCCACATTTAGACTATGGTCAACGTATTCCGACGCCTTACTCGACGCCGAGCCCAAAGTTCCAGCAGTAACCCACCAGACCAAGGCGGAGATGCTACGGGCCCCAATTCCGGAGCATCCCATCAGCACGGATTACACCGGGCAGTGAGCGCGAGCTCCGGGAAACGCAGCTGGCGGCATGAAGAGCCAGTCCCCCGACAGCTCCTCCTGATCTCCGACACTGTGGAATTCGATACTCATGTAGTCCACCGCTTCCAGGCAGAGGGATTTGATGTAATCTATATTCCCTTCCTCGGCACTGGGAATGAAGATAAGGACCGAAAAGCGCTGGAGAATGCGGTGCATGAGAAAGAAGACGAACTTGAGAATGGAGAGCGATATGCGATAGTCGGTACGTCTTTTATTCTTTTTCTTCTATTCTTCTTCTTCGTCTCTATATATGCTTTTCTATTCGAGGCACACATTTTAGCCCTACAAGATATAGCAGAAACCCAGCTAACCATATACTCCAGCATATCACCGACCTGCCTACCTCCTCCTAGCCTCACACCACACAGTAAACAGCAACACAAACCCATTCCCACACTTATGCGCCTTGATAGCCTACTACCCCATCCCATCAACAGACCAATTCACCTACAGACAAAAAGAAAACTGCTTGCCACCAGGCTGCTCAGACACAGGTTCAATCTTCGGCCCAGACTCCAAGTCATCATATCTCCCAATCCAAGTCCACGTCCCAGGCCCAAGAGTCCAGCGCTGCGCGCTGTGGCCATGGATCAGCCTCAGTGCCTCGGACAGCGACGTCACCTACAAAAAAATACACCGGTGCTATGTCTACTCGTACCCGGGGTCTAGAGCCGGGTTCGCGGAGCGGGAAATTGCCGAGGAAAAAGAAGGCGAGGTGGATGTGAACTTGAACGAGGATGACGAGATCAGCTCGCAGCTGGCGTGGAGTCGGGTGCTGGCGTGTCTGCGGCGCTCGTTCAATGTCGGGAGTCACTGGGCTGTTATTGATATCGAGACTGTTTGGGAAGAGTACTGGGACAGTGTGATTGGCGATTTGGAGACGCAGAAAAAGAATCACAGTTGTGGTGCTGAGCCCGCGGTTGAGATGTTGACTGGTCATGGCCATTATGGTGAGATAGGGTGTCCTGCTGGTGAGGTTTTTGTGAAGTGTATTCCTACCCAGGCTGGAGGTGAGTTTCTTTTCCGCACATGTATTTCCTACGGTCTGTTCGGGAATTTGCTGATATTTATCTTACAGGCTCTGATATCTCAAGTCTGAGAGATTTCTTCGCTCATGCATATATTCCTGCTGGACCAGTTGATCAGCAGATCCGCCTCTTGTCGCGCACTGTAGGTGCGGATCGCATCGTGGATGAGATGTTGTTTTCTTGTCGACATACTGCCGAGATTCCATGGCTGCTGCCTAGTGTTCCACCGACGGATCGAGAGATAAAGGTTATTGTTGTTGTGGTAGCAAGCTTCAGTGCCAGTCAGATTACACGCCAGAGTATTTATTGGGACCAGGCCGGTGTGCTTGTGCAGGTTGGATTGTTGGATCCGAGACTTGTGCCGTCGTCAAAAGCTGTCAAAAGCTATTGAGCACCGGTAGTATTTTAGCCTTAGGTTCCTTTGTCTTGTACATGGCTGTTTGCAGGTCAATACCTACATGAAGATAGGGTCTACCAAGATAATCTATTTATAATCAGGCATTGTTTTTCTCTTTCTTGGTACCTAGCACAGAGCGTTGTCCTGTTCAACAGGCCAAAAAGCCAAAAGGATCTGATGGTCCCAATGACGAGTGGTTGATAAACTACCCCATCCGTTTAACTAGGTCGATAAGCCAAGCCAGTCTAACATATTTCAATGTACTTCCGAAGTTCTCATGGTCTCTTCAGGCCAGATAGCTTTCAAATAGCAAGGTCAAATCTCTTTTGGGTTCGATGGCCTTGCCGATTAGTCTGTTCCATACTATGTCTACTCGATTCACGCAGTAGCGCACAAAATAATTTTCAACTTATTCTTCAGAAGCAAACGAAACTGGGAAACGTGAGACTTATACAGCATCATTCGAGTCGACACTTTGGAAGCAGGTATCTCGAACAAGTAAACAAGGCAAACCATGTGTATGCCATCTCTTTGCTCTCTTTTTCTTTCCATATTGTACGTTTCCTGCTGGAACAGCTTCTTTATACATCTTACACCGCCAAGTATAAACACCGCCACACCGTAGCCCAGGAAAATGGGAAAGACAATTCTCACCCGGCTGACGGTCCCTTTTTTTTTTTTTTTTCCTTCTTACCCTTTAAAAATCACAGGGGTGATGTTTCCCAAGTCTTTTTTTTTTTTTTCTCAACTCCAATTTTACTAGTAGTATATAGGTGAGTGTTAGGAGCCCCTGAAAAGTGTATTCTTCCTACTCTTAAGTTCTATCTCTTAAATACGTTCAATTTCGATTCTTCTATTCTCTTTGCTATTGAATGTTCACTTGGTAACTGCTATATCTTCATCTTTTTGTTCGGAATTAGCAGCTTCTTTCTCTAAGGGTATCCTAAATCACACTTCCCGCCGCAATGAATCTTTCCGTTGAAGCTACTATCGCAATCATAGCGCTATTGGTCGCTTTAATCCAAACTATATGCAGTCTTTGGAAGTGTATATCGGCGAGAAAGAAATCCGAAGGTATGTCTAAGCTCGTTGTTTCTGTTCACTGGCTTATTTTCAATTTCTATAGAGACTATACCAATGTATACTTTCGAAAACACATCCCTGGATATGCCAAGAGACCTAAGATGGCAGCATGATGGATACGGTATGGCCTGCCTACCTAAGTTGGGGGTCCATAAGACATATGGCTAACCTATACACTCTAGATGAGTCAACGGGAAGAGTATATTACAGGACGCGGATGTGGGAGTGGGTTGATTACACAAAGCATTCTACGCGACAGGGCTAGTATACAACATGGTTGGAGAATTACTAGTGTGGATACTTGCAAGTGATAGGTTCCAAGCCGGGGGTCTCTCTATCTCTCCCTCCATGTTCCCTCCATGTTCCCTCCATCTCAATCTATATTTTTATCTTAAAGCTAGCATATAACATGCATGATGGCTTGAAACCTAGTTCTTTTCTGATGTAATAGGCACTTTACTAGGCAGAAATCAACTTATTATGCTGTATTTTGAAGAGATGACTTCTATTAAGCAATAGATCTAACCGTTTCAATGATTTAATTTATTTTTACAGATATAGCCCTCAAAGCCAAGCCCTAGGATCAGGCTAGGCCTCAAATTCCAAAGGTTTGACATATTGATCGCCTAAGTAAGTACAGCTTTGCTCCAGGGCTCCCGAGTTAGCTGTATTAGTCCTAAGACCCTAGGGTACTCACTTTATATGGAAAGCCTCACACTTCAGACATCGATGTCATTAGTACTGGGGTTCTGTCATGGCTACGCCACTATTACAGCCCCAATAAGCCCCGTAACTCACCCAGTTCCTTGCTCACACCTCCAGCACTAGCCAATGTTTTCCGGCTCGCCTCCTGAGCAATAGGAATGACATCCTCAATGCGCACGGAAGAATCCCTGGCCAAGCCAGCCACCACAACACCTAGTAGCGTATCACCCGCCGCATTGACACTGACAATGTCATTGGCATCTAGAATAGTAGCAGGTGAAAACAAACGCATGTAAACACCACCGAAAGGCACGTCCGAGTCAATCGGCGCGCGAGCAAGAATGTACGGTGCAGACTCCGGATCCGTAAGACGGGGATCACCAGGCGGCAGAAGCTGAGTAAGGAGAGCACCTGCACCACCGAGTTTGGTAACAATACAGGGAATGAAAGGAAGCAATTGAACGGTCTGCTGCGGAAGGCCCTCGTCGACGAGAGACAACGAAGTGATTGCAATCAAGCGCTCGCGCGAACCCGTTGGAGACATATTCATGGAGTTAATAATATGCCACCATCCCTGTGATTCGAAAAGAGACGATTCCCGCGCAGCGGTATACATAGCTGTCAGCTCGAGGCGGTTCGGACACGCAAGACTGATAGCATTATCTGGCACAGTCTGATTGGGACTGATAGTCGCACCGACGCTGGTTACACCGCTGCCGAACAGGCGTCGGGATTTGGCTGTTGAAACGGGCTCGAAGGCTACGCGTGCGCCGTGTTTGCGTGCTACTGCACTCCACTTAGCCATCACGTCGGGTCGCCAGTTGGCGTCGACGACGACCCACTTTGGCTTTGTGCGTTCGAGGAGAGGTTCCCAGAAGCCATCGAAGTCGAGCTGGGATTCGGGTAGCTCGACGATACCCATGTCGGCCATTGCTACCACGAGGTCTTTTTTGATGTCGTTGATTGCGATGTATTGTGCTGTGCGAGTGCCTGGAATCGCGGGGAGGACTTGAATTCCTGCTGTGCTGAGGCCTTCTTTTTCAAGAGTTGATAGTGCGGCGCGGCCGCTGAGATCGTCTGCAACGACGCTGCAGAAGATCACATCGCTGCCGACGTAGCTGGCGGCAACGGCGACGTTGTGGCCAACGCCGCCTAGACTTTGTCCAATAATTGCTGGGTTGGATGTATATGGTACTGGTGCAACCTGCGTGAGCTCATCTCCGAAGGGAGTGTAGTCGCAGGATAGGTCGATGGCTAGCGAGCCGGCAACCACGACATCTGCCTTTAGCGTCGGTGTAATAGGTACCTCGGTGCTGACTGGCTCAGGGATATCTTCAACTTGCGAGGCAACTTGAGTTGGTAAGGCTACGCCTGGGATTGATGGCATGTGTCTATATGGAAGGGAATATCCGAACTTAGCATTGATTGCATCTCGTATCTGGTATCTAGAAACAAAACTCACCGAGACCCTGATCCTAGGTCAGCTTGTTCAAGCTTAGCGAGTTCCACAGCTACTAGGGTTGCACGCTTGACATTTGACTCAATCAAGGCCCGGTTGGCGACTACACTCTTTCCACCGCTTAGTTCCTTGATCTTAGCAAGCACAAATGGCGTGTTGTCACTGCCGTGGTAACCCTCTACATGGGAAAGGCGGATAGCTTCTTCAATCACAAGATCCATCTCGGCTTTGGGAATCGAGTACTCCAACGGAACGGGGTTGGCAAAGTGTATGCCGGAGGACACTGGAAGCTTTGATTGCGCGTCTGGAAATTCTGTCAACGAGGCTGTAGCTTTCAACACGTGGGTATACTTACAAACTATGGCAGCAGCTTCGGCTTCATTTTGAATAACCCGGGGACTGCGGATGCCACTCTCTCGTGTAAAGAAAGCAGGGAAATCAACAGGGCCATCCCGTCCATCAGCGAATGTACCCACGCAGACACCTTCGGTCTCGAGGTATTCGAGCGTTCGAGGAATGTCCAAGAAGCTCTTGCATCCAGAGCTAATCACCGTCACCGGAGTACGTCCAAGTTCAGTAAGATCGGCTATAACAATTTGTCAATACTTTGGGATACTGATTTTGTTTCCACGGTGTTCCCTACCGGAGATATCCATTGAGCTTTCTGCTCCGCGATGCACACCACCTAGAGCAAGTCAGATGGGCTTTGTTTTTATTGAATTTTGATCATTGAATTTACCTAGTCCACCGGTACCAAAAATCTTGATACCAGCCAGTTCGGACAGGATCATAGTGCCGGAGATTGTAGTACCGCCGTGCATTGGCTTACCAACCATGCCCTAATATAGCTCAGTTTTGGTCCTATGAGCCATGTAACAGCTAACTCACCATTCCACATATATATCCGAGATCCCTACGGGACACTTTCAGAGCGCTCTTATCTTGAGCTGTCGAGGCCAGCTCGACAAGCTCTTCCGTACTCAGACCGACTTTGGCCACACCGTCAAGGATTCCTATAGTCGCCGGAACTCCGCCATTGGCTCTCACAACAGACTCTAACATTGCAGCGAGAGCAATATTATCGGGGTAAGGGAAACCTACAGCGAATCAGTCTTGGCTTCCCCGCTTTTGGGCGAAGCTCTTCAATCCCAGGAATCAACAGAGAATGACTCACCATGCGTATATATTGTCGTCTCGAGTGATACGACTGGCTTCCCTGTAGCAACTGCATCACGCACCTCTTCTGACACCTTGAAGAACTTGCTCTGGGCAAGACCATGGTAGCGACGAGCAGATAACAGTTGAGCTCCCCTCAAACAGCCGGATCTCAGAGCAGCTCGAGAGGCAAACATAGTGTGTGACAGCATTATAATATCTGAAAAGAAGATTCAGCTGTAACTCCAGCTAATTTGAATCTACAATTCGAGTATGCAAGAAGTAAATATATGAGATGAGGAGAAGCTCGCGAGATCACCTCCACCCTAAGAGCTAGACCGTTATCAGCGATAAGCCGGAGTGCGTGATATGGCCGCTTCGGCGACCGTAGTATACAATGGGGACCACGTATCATCTGCTTCGCAAGCTACGCAAGGTTCATCGACCTGACACAATCACAAGTTAGATTCTTAACCCTTTTGAACCTCGGAGAAATTGTGTCCTCCAGGTATTCAGAATGAGGTTCTTCACCGCCACGGTGCTCGGGCTGCTCGCGCCCAGCCTGTGCGCTGCAACCAACATTACTACGCCTAGTCGATTGGATCTTCCGTCCGGCTTCAAACCCCCGCAGGTTTTCAAAAACACAAACTTGGTTCGGAATACCAATTTGGAAAAGAGCTATGTGCGGGAAACAATCAATGTTGTCGTGGAGAATGTCGACAAGCAGCCCCAGAACGATTACTACATCCCCTTCCCTGCCGAGGTGTTTGACCGTGTTGGAGGCTTTGAAGTGAGGGATAAGAAGGCCCCCGAGAAGGGACGCTTTGATGTGGACTATACTGAAGCTGTATCATCCGAGTGAGTATCAATTGGAAGGCCAATGGCCATGCTAGTGATCTGGCCTCGTAATGGGCGAGGTGTATACACTGTGGCACTCAATTCTAACATCAATTAAAACAGCGGCAACCAGTACTTCGTCGTTCACCTTCCCGAACCTCTGGACCCGAAGTCGCAGATTACCCTTGGAATCTCATACTCGGTGCTTTCCTCTCTCAGCCCGCTTCCTGCGACGATTGGACAGGCGGACAAGCAATACCTCACCTACTCGTTCTCCGCTTATATGCCATCCGCCTACACCACAGTTACACAGAAGACCAAGTTGAAGTTCCCTAGCACCAATGTGCCGGATTACACAACCACGGATGGCCTCAAGTCCGGCTCGGACCCCGAGCGCAAGGGTGTCACATACACCTACGGGCCGTATGACACGGCTAACGTGGCCCCTGGTACCGAGCACCAAATTACCGTGCGCTACGAGTTCACTAAGCCCGTCATCACTGTTAACCTTTTGGAGCGTGACTTGGAAGTCTCGCACTGGGGCGGTAACCTTGCAACCGAGGAACGGTACTGGCTGCGCAACAACGGCTCGCAGCTGACCAAGCAGTTCTCGCGTGTTGAGTGGACTTTCTCCAACTACCAGCAAGCGCCTACTTCAGCGGTTCGTGAGCTGACATATCCGCTTCTTCCCGGCTCTGTCGACCCTTACTTCATTGATGATATCGGCAATGTCTCGACCAGCCGCTACCGTCCGAGTGTTGGTAGGAGCGCGGGTAGCTTGGAGTTGAAGCCCCGCTACCCGATCTTCGGAGGCTGGAACTATAGCTTCCGTATTGGATGGAACAATGACCTTGCTTCGTTCCTGCGCCGTGCCGCAGGTGTCGACTCCGACTCCTATGTCCTCAAGGCCCCGCTCATTGAGGGACCTAAGATGGCCGAGGGCATCCAGTATGAGCGTGTGATTGTGCGCGTTGTTCTCCCTGAAGGTGCCCACAATGTCCGTTTCGAGATCATCGAGGGAACTAACAGCAATGGTCTTCCTGGCGTGAATCACATTCACGCTCACTTGAGCTCCCTCAAGACTTACATGGATACTCTGGGCCGGACCACCTTGACCCTGGAGGTTGATAGTCTGACCGACGAAGCGCGTGACTCCCAATTTGTGGTATGTATTGATCTGTATTGACTTATTCATCTCGCAGCTATGCTAACTTGCTATTAGGTTACGTACGACCACTCCATGTTTGATGCCCTGCGCAAGCCTTTCACTATCTTCGTGGGTCTGTTCACAGTCTTCGTCGCTGCCTGGGGCATTGGAAAGATCGATGTCAGCATCAAGAAGCGGTGAATTGTATGAAATGGGTTCATGTCAATATCATTTTGTCACTTTTCTATAGTCGTGTGTCCAAGGGATCTCACCAATCGACTTGTATGTTTACAATGTTCGCTTCGCAGCTTCCTTCCTTCCCAGGCCTTGATCTAAGTAATCTTCAAGTTTGGGTTGCTCTTTCCCCAGGACACACCTTCCTACTTGGCGTATATACACCATGAGATAATTGTAAACAAACCTTCATATCAAGTCGGTTATTTCCTTCATTCTACTCTTCCTCTTCCTCATCTCTCATCTCTCATCTCTCATCCCTCACTCTCCTCGCATTTCATCGTCTTCAATCATGCTCGAAGTCCAGGATTCCCCGGACAAAACTCGTCCACCCCGCGTCGATGACAGCGGTACTACCCAAGAGTCCCCATCCAAAACAAGCCAGTCTCCTCCCCGTAACGCCCTAGGCCCAGTGCTGGTATTCATGGCCAGGGCCACACAGGCGAAAGACAAGGACTACCCGTCCAACATTGTAACCAACACCCGAATGCACATATACCTACGCGCAATGCTGGCAAAAACCATCGTCGAGCACCGCAAGCGATTCGGCATTCTAGGCTTCCGCCCCCATAGGATTCAGACGACACTCCAGGCTGCGCAAACCCGGACCTCATCTGTCAGCCGATCTGGAAAGTTCCTGATCATGGCACTTGAGGAAGCTCGCACATCCAAGACTGAGTGCATCTTTGTCATGCTGGGCTGGGATGGCTGGACAACCGACAAGATAACTATCGCCGAGCTCTGCAACCAGTTCTGGGACGTCCCTTTTACATTCCATGTTTATGCGAACCGGGGCGATCCCTGTGAGTTCTTCGTGGTCAACGCCCACAAAGTCAATGCGTACTTCCGAAAAATGATTCTTGCGAATGATCCGGCTATTGTTGGCGATGGTGCGACAGCGCTTTACATTCGCATCGTGGAAACCTTGCCTACCTTGCACTTTTCCAAGTATCACGCTGTTATGTCGGTGCAGGAAAAGCAAACTCTTGCCAAGTACGATAAGCGGTATGCCGGGGTTTACAAGGTGGAGGAAATCGACGTTCCAGAGCTTGCAACTGAACAGCCCGATGCTCCAAATCCTGACGTTTGATATGAATTGGTAGGTATCAAGAATAATACCGGGGTTGCATCTTTACCAATGGATATTAACTTTATATTTCATGCATAGCTTGACATAGCTTGACATCTTCCAGAAGGATCTAAGAAGGATGACATACATGGATTTATGACAGCAGGCCTGGAGAAGAGGCACCGTTACCAAGTCAGAAGACTTATCATATCAATTGAGCAAGCAGCTAAATTAATATCAAATCTTTATTATACTGTCCATGGCACATCACAATTTGAATAGCTTAGGGATGTCTTCCATCGAATGACCGCGTACGGTTCGTCAAATTAGACTGAGGTAGTAGTTGTACAGAAGAGCAAGATATTGTGGTCGTGACGCAGAACAAAAAAAAAGCAAACTGCCTATTGCCATCCATTGACCGTACCCGTCCCAGCAAGGAGTTCATCAAGCTCATCTTTTCTCTTCTTGTACAAATCCTGAGCCTCTCGCTCACGCCGCAAAACAAATGACACTGCTTCGCGGAGTCTCTCAAGTCGCCGGGGCATAGCCGACTCCTCGGAGATCTGGAGTGTACGGAAAGCGTCTAGCTCATTTGTAGCGGTTTGGAAAGCAGCATCAGCCTCTACAATCTTCGACCGCAGCGTCTTAGCACGGTTCTGGTATCCACCATAGTGCAAAGACAGCTTCTTCTCAAGCTTGTTCCCGCGCTCAGCAGTAGCAAAGAGGGATGTTTGAACAGTCTCAAAGGCCGCAACCATGCGCTTTTCTTCTTGGAAGGGGTCCTGCTCGTCATCCTCGTAATTCTCAAGACCGGGCAGCGACTTGGCATGAACTGACGACCAACTGTCGTCAAATTTCTCTTGCCATTCTGGCTTCTGTGTTTCAGCGGAAGCAATCTCAGCTGCAATAGAAGCTCGTGCTGCATCCAAGAACCGATCGTCCAATGGAGTTAAATTTGGTGCTTGGCCCTTCACCTGCGCGTCGGGAACGGGGAATTTGCGAGAGTCGTGTGCAATCAGGATGGCGGCTTCGTTGGCAATCAGGCCTTCGATAGAGTCGGTGGCCTGGGAGGCCCGCTGCAACAAGTTGTTTAGATCCAGGACAGCGGGGCGGGGCAGGCCCCGCTGGTAAACTTGTGATTGACGTTTGAATTCAGCCTTGGCGGCCTTCTCCCGTGCCTCGTTGTTACGGCGATCACGCTCGGCCGCATCCTCTTCGCTGATCTCCACAGATATGGTGGGCTCAGCGGACTCAGATGGAATATCTTCCAAGTCCCACTCGGATTCCTTAGGCTTGGGAAGTGAGGCCAGCTTGTTGCGGATCTGTTGACGAGTGAGGTTCTCGTGCATTTTAATGTCTCGGGGTGTGCTGCCAATGAGCTGGCCACCCTCTCCCTCCCGGTTCAGAGATAAATGGTCTCGCGGGGTGCGCAAAGGTGTAGCACCGGCCCCAATACCACCAGGCATAGGTGTTGCACCCATGCCATTCGCCTGGCGGAATGGCGTAGCCATAGGGTTGGGAGTGACAATCGCCTGTCTCCGAGGAGCAATCCCTTCAAATCCAGTTGATGAGCTGCCCTCGTGGAGAGGTGTGTTCTCCCCTCCCAGGAGGGAAGACTGGGTTTCGGTCAAAGCTCGAATGTTCCTGATTTCGTTGGCGATGTGATCATCCTCCGGGGCAGCTCGCGGGGTTCTTATAGGTGTTCCCCCAACAATAGCCGAGTAATTTCCAAGGAGTTCCCGAGTGCCTGCCTCATCCACATTCATTCGACTAGCTTTCTCCCCAGCCATACCCATCTTGATAATATCTTCCATTTCGCTTTCGCTGACCTGTGGTGCCGGCAAGTTCAAACCCCGTCGCTTATGGCTCTGTTCAGCCTCGCGAATCTTCTGCATTTGACCTGCTCGTGCAGCTGCAGCAGATGCTGCCGTGGTGCCGCCTTTGTCGTTCTTGCGCTTCTTGCGCTCTGCATCATCGTCTTGATCACCCTTTCTCTTGTTTGCGAGTTGCTGCTTCCGGGGATCAAATGCCTCCCGCTGACGTTCATTCAGATCTTTCTCTTCAATTGTATCATAGAATCCAGGAGCAGCTGGCTTTTCGAATGGAATGTCTGCATTGTAATCCATCTGACCGGGCTTCCGCGTGACGACCTTGACGTTGATACCGGCATGCTTGAGTTCGCGACGCTTCTGGAGAACGGCCAGTCGACGCGACTCTTCTAATTGACGCTCTCGGGCCTTTCGCTTGGCCTTTTTACCCTGTGTATTGGCGAGACGAGCACGCGCTTCGCTCAGCATTTCCTTTTCATCTTCATCCAGATCAATTGTGTCGGGACGGGCAGGCTTAGACTCAGGATCAGGATCGAGTTCACCAGGTCTAAAAAGTATCAGTCTCAGGAATATCATGACCTTTAGTAAAATTCACGTACCGTAGTCGACGAACATCGTCCGCACTGGGGGCGGCGCTCTCCTCGCCAGGTCCTCCCAGGCCGAGCTCATCATTTTCGCGAGATTCTGCTTCATCCAAAAGCTTCTGGTAGCGTTCAAGACATTGTGTGGCGGTGCGCCCGACGATGGGAGCAATTGTGCGCCATTGTGTGGGCATCAGCTTCGCAAGGTGGAGCAGTTTCTCGTCCTCTTCGCGCGACCACTCGGTCTTGCGAATGCCCGGGTCCAACCATTCAATCCAGCGCGCCTTGCATTGCTTTGGGGTTTTGCGTGCGAGTAGGGAGGAGACTCGAGCCCACTGGTTGAGACCATATTTGGATACCTACGATTGAGTCAGTTTTTGCCCCATCAAACATTGGCTAGGAAAGTTCCTAGTGAGTCAGGAACAACGTACAGCTGCCCGAAGCACTTCATCCTCAATATTCGTCCTGAGAGTATGTTAGCAACGAAAACGTGGGCGGGTTCCAATGGTGGCACTTACCAGACACCTCCTTTGACGACAGGCATGGCGTGCGATCGCGCTCAGCGCAGTGTCAAAATTTCGAAAAGCGATAGTGAAAGATCAAGGGTTCCACCAGAAAGATGGAATATTACAACCCACTGACGTTTAGGGAGTTCACGCGCCGTAAGTGATGACAGCTTGAAGCGGAAGAAAAGCGAGTTCGTAACCAAGCGCGCTAAACGTGATAACCGCGATCACCGCCCCCGCGCGTGCTGAGATAAGCAGATCCAGAAATTTTTTGGCCGGAAAAAAAGATAAGCCAATATTTTCATACTATCATCATTGACTGTCTGTCTCTGTTGTTTTTTACAATGTCGACTTCAGTAGATGCCCCGAAGCAATTCAAGCAAACTTCCCGTAAGGGCAAGAAGGCTTGGCGCAAGAATATCGATATCACCACGGTGCAGGATGGTTTGCGCGATCTGAAGGACGCCGAGATCACAGGGTATGTCTATTTTACACTCTGTTTTTTTGGGTTCTTTACTTGCGAATTGAAATTCTAACTGTTCCTCTCTGCTAGTGGTCTTATCTCCGAAAAGCCTTCCGATCAGCTTTTCGTTCTCGATACTGTTGGCAACGAAGACGTGCGCAAGTCTATCGCCAAAAAGCAAAAGAAGCCCCTCAAGTCAGATGAGATCCTTGCTCAGCGGTCAATGATCCCCGCATTGGACGGCCGGAAGCGTGTAAACCCGAATGTCACCGACGGAGTCATTGAGCCAAAGACGAAGAAGCCCAAGAGCGACTGGGTTAGCAAGAAGGAATATCTCCGCCTGAAGCAAGTGGCGAAGGAGGGAAATCCTATGGGCAAGAAGACCGAAAATGACTTCTACGATCCGTGGGCGGAAGATACTGAACCCACGCTCACGTATGACGACCCTCGCTTTGATTTCCTGCAGAAGCCCAAGCCTAAGGTTGAGCCGATCACATTAAAACACGCCCCCATCTCGCTTGCTGCCAATGGAAAGCCCGTCCCTTCTGTCAAGATGCCGCATGCTGGAACTAGTTACAACCCTGTGTTCGAAGAGTGGGACAAACTATTGGAAACACATGGTGCCAAGGCGGTTGAAGCAGAGAAGCTGCGGTTGGAGGAAGAAGCCAAGGAAGCTGAGAAGCAGCGTCTGATTGAGGAGGCCAAGAACGACGACGGCGAGGTGAAGTCGGACGACGAGAGTGCCTGGGAGGGCTTCGAAAGCGAATACGAAAAGTCCGAGTGGCTGAACAAGAAGCGCCCCGAGCGGAAATCCAAGACGCAGCGCAACAAGGTCATCCGACGCAAGGCAGCAGAGGGGAAAGCGAAGTGGGAGGCTGAGAGAGTAAAGAGAGATGCACAGGCCGAGCATATTCTCAAGATTGCCGAGCAACTCAAGCAACGAGAGCTCGAGCGCGAGAATCAATCGGATGCAGATGAGTCTGATGATAATGATGATGTTGAGATTGCGCTCCGCAAGAAGCCCTTCGGTGGCAAGAAACCGTAAGTTTTTGTTCATTTTCTTATGCCTATATTGCGACTAACAAGTTATTTTAGTGTGCCCGCGCAGCCGTTGGAGCTGGTGCTTCCTGAAGAGCTGCAGGATTCTCTCCGACTCTTGAAGCCGGAAGGCAATCTCTTGGATGACCGATTCCGAACATTGATCGTTCAGGGTAAGCTCGAGTCCCGCACACCAATCACCCAGGCACGCAAGGCCAGAAGACAGATCACAGAGAAGTGGACTGCGAAGGATTTCAAGACTGGGTACGAATGATTTTGCATATTCCCTCTAAAAGCGCGTGCATTTTGTTATCTGGACATATAATGTGATCCTAGGTTGGATGAGTTAGGATCAGGTTTCATCAATATTTTTCAAGCACAAAGTAAATCAAGTCCTGAGTAAATCAAATTAAACACTAAGCAATCAATCGAAATGCACTAAATTATTGCATATAACGACAATATACAAAAGTATGTACGTTCTCCGTAGTCCAGCCCTGGAGATATCCAAGTCGCTACCTGGTCAACTATCAACCCCAAAATAAAAGTGGATCCCGAAAATTTACCTTATCGTCCTTTTTTATCTCTCCCATCTTCTCTCTCACCAACAGACTCAGAATGGACAAGACAGCGCTTTCCAGTAATTGGAAGAAGCTGCAGGCGACATTGAAGAAAGATCCTACTGTCAAGCGCAAGACCTCCGACCACGACTCTGGAGATGGCATCGTGAAGAAACGCAAGTTGACCGAGAAGCAAAAGCCATATAACCAAGACGCCAAACCAACCTTCAAGCGCAAAAGAATGTCTGATAAAAAAGAGAATGGTGATTCAGCCGATGCACCAAAGATTGAGACGAGTTCGCGTCACAAGGAGAATGAAGGCCGTTCATCAACGTAAGTGCCAAATCACAAATTGTATAGCCATACTATTTGGATTCTTTTTGCAATATCAGCTACTAACTATCAGCCTCCAGTGCCGAACTAGGAAAATATGTCGCAATGGATTGTGAAATGGTGGGCGTCGGACCGAACCCCGATAATGACTCTGCGCTTGCCCGTGTCAGTGTCGTGAATTTCAACGGCGACCAAATATACGATTCGTACGTGCGTCCGAAGGAGATGGTCACAGACTGGCGCACGCATGTCAGCGGAATTGCCCCGAAGCACATGGTGGAGGCCAGATCCCTCGAGCAAGTCCAAAAAGAAATTGCAGATATTATGAAGGACCGCATTCTCGTTGGTCATGCCGTCAGCAATGATTTGGACGCTCTCCTCCTTAGCCACCCTAAGCGTGACATCCGAGACACTAGCAAGCACGCGCCATACCGGAGGGTCGCAGGCGGCGGATCACCACGTTTGAAGGTTTTGGCCGAGGAATTTTTGGGAATCAAGATCCAGGACGGAGCGCATTCTAGTGTGGAAGATGCTCGGGCCACGATGGCTTTGTATCGTCGCGAGAAGGATGCATTTGAACGCGAGCATTTGAAGAAATGGCCCGCTCGGATGATTGCCGACAACCGGGAGAAGGGCGAGGGCCAGAAAAAGAAGAAGAAGAAGAAGACCACACGCAAGCGCTGATGTTATTAAATATTCGATACAGCTTTCGAAGAGACATGCTTAGATACTCTGTACATGTATACCCCGATCATTGCCAATTGAATTGTTTTGCATTTCCAGCATTAAAAGCTGGTGGTATTTTGAAAAAATTTTAAAAATTTTAAAAAAACCTTTAGACTTCAGATAATCGAAACAGCTAAAATATGCTAAGAGAGATAGCTGAATAAATATTTTCTGTAGTCCTCGTCGATCCCGACTCGGATTTCCACTTAACGCGGAGAACAGGAAAACGCGTCGCGCCTCACCTCCAATCTTTTGCAAGAACCAGCGCAACCACCCAGACCGCAGAACCCAGGCGATACCTCTTCGATTACACGCTACAACGACATAAGAACAAATCAGCGCCTAATTGATCCCAAATATCCTATCCTGGATTATACCGTTACTGCCTTGTTATCAGAGCAAAATATCTGTCTACCAAGAACAACTCACATAATGCCCGACATGTACACCATCCAGCCCTGCTCAAAAGCGGGCTCACAATCCAAAAAGAATGACTCGCCTCCGCAATGTGTACCAAATATCATTCCATGCCGGATTCACCACGATGGACCAATTGATTCGTTGAACCGGTATTGGACAGTGAAACACGAAAAGGGTATGCAAAAAGGATAGCTCCAGTTGGAGAAAACCTAGCTGCACTAGTGTACAAACAAAGACTAATGTCATCTCTTTTATTCCAGACGATACACAAACAGCGCATTTCCGCGGACGCAAACTTCGAGGTCGGCGCGTCGCCCTCCCTGATGGTTATCAAGGTACGGGAGAACGTCCAAATGAGCTTTCCCAAAGTAAAAAAATGTTATTTTAATCATAATTGGCTGACTATATACCATTGAAACTATATAGGTGTAGTTGCAACACCTACAGACCGTGTGTTACCTGCAGCTCAAAGAACAGACGGTGACAGCGCTGAGGATGCAGAGGCTGAGCCCGAGGAACCAGTGAAGATTTTGGAGACGCAGGGAATCTTCGAGGAATTTGTAGTATGGGGGCATGAGGCTCTTCCTGCGGCGGATGATACTTTCGTCAAGGGAGTGGAGGAGTGGCTGCAGTTTGCGGACGCGGTATGTTTTGTTTCCCCCCCAAAAGCATGGTTTATCTAGATTTGGTTCTTTTTCTGATGGTCTATTAGATGCATACAGCCCCAATATCAGCGACAAATGGAAACAAGGAGTCTACTGCTGTTGTTTGAGGACGGCTTGTTGGTTTAGAATGGAGTTGGTGGTAGAGTTTTTTTGGATTATAAGTTGTATATCAATGTATCTGATAGCATAATTTGTGATACACGCTTAATTTTGCTTGAAGCTAAATATCGAGCTCTCTTTATAATCTTCATCAATAAGAACTACATATGTTGAAGAACGCTTGAGAGCAACTGTTTTCGGTTCAATGCGTTCAATAGATACACTTAGCGCTCAGTGTGTTAGAACAACAAAGCAACTATACAGTATCATATAGATCATGTCTAACAATTAACAATAAAAAGAATTATTACATTACACCACAACGCTAATTGACGGTAAATCGGCTGCCGTAAATGGCTACATTGGACGCCGGTTTAAGCTCCCTTTTTACCAAAATCTTAGTCATCATAACATCACGTGCGCATAATGTACTTTTGATCACTGAGCACTCAGGGCTGCTCGGTGATCTGCTCACCCTTCACTCAGTATGCTCAGGGCTGCTCAGTGATCTGCTCACCCTTCGCTCAGTATGCTCAGGGCAATTGATCAGTCATGACGTGATGCCCAGTATCCTTCAGTCCGTTTGTAGCCGCTCCAGACAAAGATGATAAATCGTCTGTCTTGCGGAGCCATCAAGACCGGTTCCCAACATTTAAATGGTCGCCCCCCTCCCCATCAACTCGTAGCCTTTCTACAGTCCAACTCACCAGCAACAGTCTTTTCTGCATTATACCTCTCCAACCTTTCTTCTGGGCAACTGTCATTATCGCCATACCAACCAGCTTCCTTCCCATTCAATTTCCTGAAGCGTGCCACTATTCTCTAGTATCTGCTAGACTTATTGCTACCTGAAGCCATGACTGTTTCAGGCTCCTACGCTTCCCGCACTAAGGCAAAGGTAGTACCTAGTCCCGACTATTATCTTCAGCGTCGCCGACAACTGGAGAAGAGCATTATCCAAAAGCGACATGCTATATCCACGAAGAACAACATTGAATACATCAAGAGAAGATGGATCAAGTAGGCACCCGTTTCAATACAATATCCATGAGTATCACGCTGATTAAAGCCTAGGCATTGTGACTTTCTAGGGAAAAAGGAGTACTTGAAGTCTCTCCACGCAGCAAGGAAAGAGGACGTGATGATATTTCTTGAATGGTTGCTGCACAACTCCAAAATAAAAAAGTTCAGCAGCCTGCACGAGAACTGGCGGTTATGGTGTCAGCTCTATCGTCAAGCGGTGGGGCGTAGCCTCCACGCAAAAAGCTGCCAGGACATAAATGATGTGGGTTTTTATTGCTCTCTACTCTCTTTGATCTCTAACAGAGGGGTGATAGTACATGAACAAAGACCTGGTTGAACTTTTCAACTTGGATAGGTCTGTTGGAGAAAAGCCAGTCATGAACGTCGATGATTTGTACATTGTGCTTCATCATCACTGGACGAAGGATACTACTCCTTATCCAGATGGTCGGCAAATTATCCAGCTCGCATTCCTACTGCTTACTTCGGCCTATACTGCAAGCCGGCCGGGAGCATTGGTCTATATTGAAAAGAACGAGCGGACCAACGTCCAACACTTTTTTGGAAATGTTAATGATGTTGACGTTGGGGAAGATGACGCAACGGAGGAATGGGATCTCGGAGACGAGGATTTAAAAACCCTTTGCTACGGCCACATAAGTTTGCTCCTTCTACCAAATCCTGGTAGCATCCGTGATCATCTTGTGATGGAAGTTGATCTTAGACACACCAAGGGCCATAATAGAAAGAAGAAAAGGTGAGTGTCGTCCATTAGAGACCCTGGGTTGCATATACATGGCTAATTGTTTATGTGATATCAAGCAAAATCTACTTGATGTCTGAAGTGAAGCAACCTTTCTTCGACATTGTCGCGCTTGTGGTCGCTATGGCCTTCCTTGATGAAGCATTCGAGAGCAACATCCGCTCAATGGAGGACATTTATGCCTCTCGGGTAGAATCGCCGCGCCATTCCTTGCATCTGAGGTTTGTGAAAGAAAAACACAATGTGCCTATCTGTCGTCAGCCAATTTCGACCCATTGTGGTATCAGCACCCACGAGATAAAACCTCTTAAATACCACACGTATCTATATTATCTTGAGAGGTTGAGTCTCGCAGTGGGCATGCCTCGTGCTATGAAACCTTACGATCTCCGGCGTGGCACCGGTGAGGCTGTTGAAAGTAAGTTTCGGCACTCTGTGAATAAAAAAGCTCTCAAGCTGACATGTGAACTATGCTCAGAAACTGCACCTCTTCCTTTACTCCAGCAGGTGATGGGCCATATCTACGCTAGTACCTTTCAGGCATATATGAACCAACGTGTCCAGTGCCATGTTCAAGCTGCATTCCTTGGAATACCATCGGAGGATGCGTTATTGAACATTCTTAGCCACCAAAGCCGCTATATCGACCCTCGAGCTCCGTCTCATTACGAAGATTTACCGGCCACCACGCGAGAATCACTATCGACTCACCCCGAGATAGTTAGCCTTCAGGAAATGCGCGATTCCCTTGCCAGAGAAGCCAAAGAGTTGTATGGATCGATGAAGAACGCGGCTGGCACGAAAATTGGAGAGCTCAAAGCCAAGACGGAAGCAGCATTGCGATGTGCCAAAGCGAGATTGAAGAAGGATACGTTTGACGGAGCGCGTGATGAATTCTTTGCCACAATTGATACACTTGAGATCAACAGACAGCTCGATCCGTCGCTATTGGATATTGAAAAGCAGGCTTATGAACCCGAGAAGATTGTTCATCGCTTGAACGAACGTCGCCAGGTAGCGGAACTGATGCAAACCTCGATGCAAAATCTTTCGGGGGAAAGTGATATGGCAAAGCGAGTCACCATGGTCAATGCATTGATTGGGCTTGGCCGTGTTGTGAAAGTCCCATCCGAAAGGATCAACCCTGACAAAAAGACCAAGTGTGTCATCAGCATCGACCGAATTTCGCCACCAAAAGAGCCACCTCAAGTGGAAACAGAGCCCTCTTCATCGCCGGAACCTCGAGATTGTCCCATTTCGATCACCAATCGACATTGCCTCTTCTGCGTTTTTGAACCGCAGTACCAGTGCTATTTTGCCTCGCCCCGCAAGGCCCGAGAACATTTTGAAAAACACCTTCGGAAATACAAGCCAACTGAGCCCATACCCTGTCCTGACGAATATTGCCAGCTTGTGTTGAGTGGACACAAAGCGCTCAAACGCCATGCGGAAGATGTTCACCATGTTCGTTACTTTACAGAGGCCCAACGCATTCAGGCGGGTTTCTAGGTTTTCTTGGGATCTGGCCTCATAGTATAATTGCTTCATATAATTTTCTGTTCATTTCACAATGTACATCCGGTAATCTCTCTATAGATCAGGGCGAAGAAGATGATCAAGTGGCAGTATAATTCATGGGGTTTAGCACCTTTTGTCGGATTCTACCCAATCGAAACGCCCGCGTAGTAAAGACATTCTAGGTTGTCCTTTTCTTGCTCTCTAGTAGACCGTCTCCCTCTCCCACAAGCCCAAACCCTTCGATCAGAAAAATCATGACATGGACTAGGGGTCTACAGTATGTCCAAGATTCCTCCACTTAAAGGTCTTTAAGCAACACTTAAAAGTAAAAATGACACTGTATGCAATTGCGCTTGGTTCTTTGTGGAAACTCTAATACAGTAAACCGAATATAACTTACGATACTTTTTACAGATCGAATACAACTTTGCACCGCCACAGCCACGATTATGTAAGAGCAAAGAAAATAACCACAGAAGTAAGGTAATGTACACATTGAGTTCAATACCGTATCATACGTCGCTTCAAAGGCTTTGTGTAGCCTAGAATTGGTTTGTTGGCACAATACCAATTCTCTGAGAAACCCGCAGAACAAACGACTTTTGACTAGCTGATCTCAAAACACAATAGACCGATTTGAAAGATCACCTGCTTTTGATATCAACGAAAATCTAATATATACGCCTTGCTTGATGAAAAAAAAAACCATTGTGTAAAGTAAAGTGATGATGGAAGGTTTAAACGGGAAAAAATGCAGTCAAGAACGCAATAGTCATTCCTTGAGGCCAACAGGGCTTGTGACAAAAGATGCGAGTTAGTCATGGCCAGTACACCGAGAAGAGTCGGTATCCATACCATCTCATTTATTAACACACCGTGCCACCCAACCAACGCAGTTAGTTAAATTTGATCAGCTCTATAAACCCTTGCACAGTGTTACGCCAACCATACAATGAGGTATAGGGAATGCGGGGGAGGTGTCTACGCACCACCGCAACCGCTTGTTGATACATCACCTCGCTTATCTGCTTGTATACGCACAGAGGAATCCTCTAGAAAGGGAGGAGCTGAATCCTTTAGCAGGACCAGCGATTAATTTGAATATCATCATACCCATATCAGGCACATTTCACATTCTTCACTCGTATCCATATCGTACCAGGACACCCTCAGGGGACTGTCCTAACACACAGCCTCATCGTCAGGAATTGACCCAAGCTTCCACATGATTTTAGAATATACACAAAATCTCGATGACACACAGCTCTCTACGAAAAGTGCCTCGTACAGTGCCAGAATATACCATGGCTCCTGGGCTTCGTAAAAATTCCACCACCAATTCACTTAGTGTCAAACACTCGTGGAAGGAAGGAATGTATAACGGGGTGCATAAACAGGGGGTGCATAAACAGGGGGTGCATAAACAGGGGGTGCATAAACAGGGGGTGCATAAACAGGGGGTGCATAAACATGGATGTTCAACATCCCCGAGAATAACTGAGCTCAGGAATTTCCTTTAATGAGGATGTTTATAATCACTAAACTGTCCACGAACGCGCACATGAACGTTCACTTGAGCCTAGAGTGCGTTGGGACCGATGGAGTGCGTTGGGACCGATGGAGTTAACCGCGTTGAACCGACGACGTGGATCTGACGGCGTTCCCCGAAGCTCGAGTGTGGTGAAAGATGCAAGCACTCTAGGGCTTGAAAGATCTAGACTCCGGTGGTATGTACGTACGTTCGCTACTCCCACCGAGCCGTGGACCAAAACACAGGAGCTACGTTCGGAGAGAGTGGTTGAGAGAGAGTGGTGAACTGGGAGAGAGTGGTGAACTGGGAGAGAGTGGTGAATTGGGAGAGAGTGGTGAATTGGGAGAGAGTGGTGAATTGGGAGAGAGTGGTGAATTGGGAGAGAGTGGTGAATTGGGAGAGAGTGGTGAACTGGAAGAGAGTGGTGAACTGGAAGAGAGTGGTGAATTGGGAGAGAGTGGTGAATTGGGAGAGAGTGGTGAATTGGGAGAGAGTGGTGAATTGGGAGAGAGTGGTGAACTGGAAGAGAGTGGTGAACTGGAAGAGAGTGGTGAACTGGAAGAGAGAGCTCAGCTGCTTCTTAGCACTGTCGACCCCACTGTATCGCCTGTAAAGGTGCAACTCTGCCTTAGAAGGAGATATAATAAGGGACTTTCTACCGTATTCTGACTCTCAATTTGGTCTATTCATATCATATATTTCACCCAAACATCGAAACCATGCGTCTCGAAACCCCTTTTGTACTTGGATTAGCCACTTCAGCATATGCTCTGTGGTCAGTTACTTACTACACCACAACCGATTGTTCAGGGGCGGGAAAAGAGGTTGGAGGCTTCGAAGCCGGGTGCCAGACTCTGGGAGCCGGCACGGAATCGGTCAAGGTCTCTACAGACAGTGGCAACAACATCACATTGAGCACGAGCAGCAACTGTAACCCTCCTTGCGAGGATGTCATTCCGAGTGAAGTAACCAACCGCTGTGTCAACGCCGCTATTCGTTCCTTCTTATCTTATTGATCGTAAGTCATTTGCTTTGAAATACCTTCCCCACCTCGAACTGAATCTGCAAATTAACACTGGTTCATTAAAGCGCTGAAAACACGCTGAAGGGCCGTTGGTCAAAAGGCTCAGCCAAGGGACTAGAATGAGCTTCCACAATCTTCTTGTCTTTTACTCTAAATATCGAGACTCCGTTGTTTCTTTTCCATCCAATTTTATCATAGTTGATATCTTTGCAGCTAGTTACAGTACACTAGAGGAAAGAGATTGGAAATTGAAATGGCAAATACGGAAGGAAATACTGTATGGGCTCCAAGGAGACACGGCTTATACCCAAACATGCATGTACTGGTAGATTAGTGATAGTTGCCCTTTCGGTTCAGCCGCCGGGCGTTAATGAATTGTGTGTGTACAAGAAGTTCTAGTGACCGGATTCGTTTACTCACATTTTTGCGGACCAGCTGGGTCATTACGAAGAGTATCATAAGAAGAAGCCAAACAAGCATTCTTCGTTGTTGAATGATGTGCGTCTTGCTTGCGCACACCTGTCAAGCTCCCCAGACGGGGACTATCAAAGTCATGAAGCGGATGGTCAATCAGATGACGAGGGGGAGGGAGCCCCGATGGATGAAGGCAGTGATAAGGACCAAAATGACTGGGCCATGGAGGCCGACGGTGTGGCCGAGCATGAACAGGGGTCAGTCAAGGACCAATCTTCTGACGATCCCTCCGAGGGTTCGATCATGATGGCTTTTACTATTTGTCAGAAATATGGTGGATTCGCATGTGGATTTCTGGGTATATACCCACAATATCTTACGACATCATTATCAGACACCTCACAAAATCGTGCATACTACTCTTTGTCAGCATGTCCTACAAAATTGCCAGTTTCATAGTTTTTAGTTAGTTAGAGAGTTTGATATCACCGTTCTGGAACCCATACAGTATTGGTCACTGATTTCCGTCACTATTCTGTCCGAATATGTCTCAATATTATATCTTTGGGTGGATGCCATTTCGAAAAAATGCTGACTGAGAGATTGATAGCCTAGATGTTCGCCAAGAGTAAGTGTCACTTTAGATCGACGCCCACTAAGAATCTCCCAGGAAGCCTTAATGCTGAACCAGCCCTTAACCCCTTGGCAGTCCCATCCTGTCATTCAGCCTTTCCCTCAATATGTTGGATCATGCTATGTTGAAATAGCTAGACACGTATCGCGGATGTAGGAGCCGCCGAAGATGTAGCGGGTGCTGGGACCGATGTAGAAACAATTGCTGTGGTGGCGCCACAAGCCAGGCTGTAGGAAGACACGGTGGTCAAAACAGAACCTACTTGGTGCTTAGTAAAATACAAATATTTCATGTTTCCACATACCCCTTTCAATTGATGCTGCCTTAGTCTCACCGGATTCAGTGGGGCACGAGCATTTGATATAGTTCAAGGGCCTCCAGCTCCCTGTATAGATCATTCCATCAATATCTTCACTTGCACCAGCTTGCTCGAAGCAGTCTGTGCAGGCAGCTCCTCCGCTTCATATTCGACGTCAATGGCTTGGTCATTCGACATAGGGTGACAGAAGAAGAAAGATCTGGAACCTACCCATTCTGGAACAAAAGCTCGCCATCTTCATTTCGAAGACAATCACTCTGCTTCAGAGAAGATGTATAAAAAACACCACCATCGTCAAAGTTCTGGCACGAATATGTCAAAGCTCGAGAATCGGAGCTAAAATCGTACCAACAATTGTCGGCATCTGCCCATGCTAACAACAGAATGAAAAGCGCAAAGCTAAGACGAATGAACTGCATATGGAAGGGCTGGACTGGGTGAAATAATATGAAAGATGGAGATGTCGGTCCATAAGAGACTAGGCTTTTATGTTGTATGTTTCGCCGCCCCCTGTCTGTTACATATCAGATTCAAGCAGATGTTCTGGCCGTAGTGCAGCAAGCTGAAGAGCAAACACCGTGGCTATATCGTTGCTATGGGCGTCACATTTGCGCGGTATGCTGCGGGTGTCTCTCGGCCGGTTAACACGGCCATTCTCAATATCTTGAGGTAGACCTTGATTTCTTTAAGCTTTAACCTACCACGCTCCTCAAAGCTTTGTCCCAGTACCATGGGAACAAGTTTATTAACAGCGACGTTTGCTGCGGCATATTCGGTTCTTTGACCAGCCGGCAGATTCCTATCCACAAACGATCGCCACCGCCAACAGGTGGTCAAGCCTCGGTCGCCTTAACCAAGTTGTATTAAGTTTTGGTCTGGATCACGGTTAAATCAACGAAAGTACCAGCACCTTCTTCAGTCGTGTCCAATACTTACTTCTACTAGATCTACGTCAGAGATGTCTGCCATCTAATGCGGTGATATCTCAACGGCAGTTACTTTACCGCACGGTCACCCCGCCATCACACTCTTCTTAAACGATGCATGTGCATGTGCCACGCAGGCTTGTAATTGGATCTTCTTCAATTATATTGACCAGGTTCTTAAAACGGTCATGCTTCATGCCCTTGTGGACCATATTCTTGCTCGCAGGTATCAAAGCGGAGATGCAGAGAATGCTCTTTTTGCACCAACCTCAGATTCCCAGCCAATAGTATTGCCTCCAGTCTCATCATCAGCAATACAGAACCTCCAAATCACTGCTTGCAGGCCACATTCAGTCGTCAGAACCGCAACTATTCTGCCAAACCAAAGCAGCACACACACGCAAGCAACTTTCGAGTCTCCATAACACACTCTCAAATTCCAATACAACTTCGAGCATTTGTTCGGCACCAGAACGCCATACTGAAGACTTTGAGGTTGCCGTCCCAGATACAGACGCGCTCGAAATCAGTTTCACTATTTTATTCTCGTTGATTGCTTTCCAGTCACTGTTTTTATCGACGCTAAGTCTGACCTAGCTAGTGCATACTTGTTACCGTCTTCCTATTTGACAGCCATAAATGGGCTATGCCATATGTACGTCGAGATGGGTCTGGCCAAGACTTAAGAACCAAAGAATATAAAATGGTGAAACTAACTTCGAGCGGACCTGTACTGCAAGCCGGTAGCGGTGGTGCAGTGGTAAGCACCCCGAAAGGCAAGTCCGGTACTCCTCTGGCGAAGGATCCTAGAAAACATGATTACCGTGACGACCTCGCGGATCCGATCTGGCAATTCCGTGTTTGCCACGATTCGAAGGATTGTTCCCTGGGTGGCACTGTCAAGGCCGATGACAAGTTTGTCCTGAACGACGTGATTGGAAGGGCTGGAGATGGGCCCTGGTTCATGTGCCACGGCGCCCACTATCGGGCTTGCGACAGGGACCATCTTGTCAAAGAGCTCACCGCCCGGCGGTGGTGCAACTCGGATGGCTGTGGAATTTGTCTTTCGACCGACCCCAAGGGTATTGGCCGCGTCTGTCCTAATGGTCGATCTCTTGGGGATGATACCAACCCTCGTGCCTGCATGCCTTATCTTTTCGAGGAAGTTGCTTGCCTTGCGAAGAACCCTTTGGCGGGAGCGAAGCAGGGGACAGAGTCTTCTCTTGATGAAAGCGATTTTATGGAGGATGATGATTCCATGGATCATGAGCTGTGACGGGCGAGCTGGGGAGATTGAGTTTGAAGTCTGTCTACGCGGGAGGGGGGGAGGGCTTTGAGAGCCTGAAAGCAGACCTTAAGAGGGGGGAATGAAGCCATGGATGCACTTAGTCTGTCACTACAACTAATTTCAATTCAGTCATCCAGTCCAATCTTCTGATGGTCTGTCCTTTAGAACCTTGGAATTAGTAGATTTAAGCTACGTCCCATGTGAACATGCATATCGATGATCTGATGGTTCCAAAGGTACATGGTCAGGTACCTTAAGTGCTAGTTTTCACGACCAGTTGACCATTAATACAGCCATTACTATCGAGTACTGAGGCGGCCAAGGACACGGTTAGGGACGCGATCGGGGACGTAGTCATGGTTATAGTGTGGCTATAGCTGTAGCCATGCCGCGCAAGTCTTGGTGCAGTGACTCCGCCCGCACCAAGAATCTGGGCAAATCCCCGAACAAAACAGGTTTCCAGGTGAGCAAGCCGAGTCTCGCTTCGAGCCATCCAATCGCCCCAATTTTTACCCCAGCCGTGGGGGGCTTCGATCGGTGGCAGCCCTGGAGAAGTCGTTGAAGCGATGCGATCGGACCGATCGCGATAGCCCCGCCTTACACTGGGACATAAACCGCATGTTGGTAGTCAAACTAAGGAGCAGTTCATCTCGACCAACGTTGTCGGCACTTTGATCCTCCAAGAGGAGTCTTCTAAATTCAGGGCGCAGATAGAGAGCTTTGTCTTCTTCAGTACAACGAGTAGGGGTCGGCACGAATAACGAATATATTCGTGTTGAGATAGGTAGTGTTGAGATAAGTGATTGTCTGATTGACTTAGATTGACTTAAGGAGTTATCTTTGCCCTGAAACGAAGGAACGGAGTGAAGGGTATACTACCCTGCGCGACCTGCCCGCAAAACTTTGCTGCGCTTCCCACTACCAACCTCTTTGCTGATCTCAATGCTGATTCGCTTGTTCTCTTGCCAAGAACTACTCTTATTTGTTGTTTCTTTCTCGCGCTCTCGCCTTTCGTTCGCTGCTCTCCCGTTGTATCACGTGTCTCTCGCATTTGATCGACGATGGTTGGTTCTGTTTCTGTGCCCTTTGGCTTCCGCTTTACCTCCATAGGAAGCGTGTTTTGCTCCTGCATTGCTTCATTTGTCATGTTGCGTCTTCATCCTTGTCGCTATATCCTGGTCGGTCTGAGATTTTATTGGGTCCGTTTTGTCCCTTGATCCTTGTCTGCCACGTATCCCGCAGATACGTGGCCGTGTGCACGTGCGCTCTTGCACGAATCCGATCCTGATATTTCTTTATACCAGCAGAGGGGAAGAAGCCAATGCGAGCACGCGGATAGTCAGGTAACATGGGGCAGGGGGCTCTCCCTTTCCCTCAACGCAAGGCAAGGTTCCTCACCGACATCTTTCATACGGTGATCGCCTCTTGTTCTTCTACCTGCTCTGGTTCGCCTGGCCCAATTACCCTTTGTCTTTCTGCAAGCTTAGGAATAGATACCGTTCACCAGGTCAACTCCCCTACATATGTCATCTTCCGCTGCGCTTGGTACCCTTTGCTCTGGCTGTGCCAGACCATGGCTTTCTACTCAGTTTGTGACCTGCGACAATTGTCGCCGGAATGATTATCCAAGAATATTCTGAACTTGTCAACCGCTAACGATTTAGGAGCAAGTAGCCTTTCTACTTTGCCGCCACACAAATCTCTTTTAAGGTGTGTAGCACGACTGCTTCCAACATCCGGCCTTCTGCCTCACCAACCACAAAGTGTAAGAATCTACACTTGCGGGTGCGATCCTCAAGCTTGAAGACGACCTCACGATCCGGGAAAGAGATCACCACCGGAAGTATTGCTCAATGCATGTGCAGCTATACTGGCTTCAATCCTCCGAAGGACTTGATTTCCTGCAGGCACTCGATATCCAACAGCTCCGATCCGGGCCCGACCCTCGATTGATGACTGGAACACAAAGACTCCAGGAGCTCGAAAAAGAGATGATTGCTACATGGAATGAACCTTCAGATATATGAGGCCGTTCCTCACCGTGAAAGGATGGTTCAATTATATAACTTCTTTTTTTACTTCACATTAAAATATCGTCATCTCCAGCAACGAATCAACATAAGAAACATTTGGTTTAGACCTAAAACTCACTTGCCAGATGAACACTTATTTCAATTTCTAAAGTGCCGCATCCCCTTAAATGTTTCAATTTAACTTTACGGATATATTTCTGCGTCTACGCTCAGCCAATCACCCTTTGGGCCATATGATGCTATACGACTTGGCATGCATATCTGATTTATCTTATTATCCTTGCGTAGTTATCGCGCTCTATCAGAATTATCCCTTCAGCGTCATTTTATCTCTTCAAACCCAGCTCGCTTTCCATCCCGTTTTGTTTCAGGGCCACAGCGTGCGCAGCGCGCGTCTTCCAGTAACAGGGGCGGGATGTCTCATATAGGGAGGAGTTTTATTGGGGTTGCCTCACGTGATGCCCGCACAGAGCCCACAGGCCTACGGAGGGGTTCTCCCCTCCCGCAACTGCCTCACGGGAGTCAATGCTCGCCTCTGCTGGTACAGTAGTAGTAGTAGTAGTAGTAGTAGTGTTCATTTACCCTGTCCCCTCGCGAGTTGATTTCCCAACTAGACTAAAATACGAATCCGTACCCAGCCTAGTGGGTTGTGGTTTAGAATCCAACTCTCCCCCGTAAACCATAGACGCTTGGCTGGGGGCGCGTATGAAGCTCTGCTGCCTGGCTGTGTGGCCAATCATAGGCCGTCTTCTGGTGGCTCTGGGTGCTCAAGAACGCGAACTGTGAGGATCGAACCGGCGCGCTCAAAGGCGGTGCAACTCGGGCTCATAACCAGTTGATTTCCCAACTAGACTAAAATACGAATCCGTACCCAGCCTAGTGGGTTGTGGTTTAGAATCCAACTTCGCGAACGATATGCAGGATACAACAACTATATATCATGAATGAAGTACATGTAGAGTGATCCACTTTCTGACTGAATCTTAGAGCCTCGTCACGGCCTACCCTGGCCCATTGCCGCTCCCGTTGTTAGGCTGCCCTTGTGGCGCACGACTGCGAAACCTCTGTGACGCCTCGGCGAAGTCCAGTACGGCCTGAACCGTCTTCGCCCTCGAGACGGTGTCTGGCTTACCTCTCTCACCTTCCTTTGAGCCTCCCAGCAGACTCGACACGCTGTTGAACGCGTCCCCAACACTTCTTCTTAATTCTATCCGCAAGTCTCGTAGTTTTGGACATTCCAACAACACGTGGCTAGCCGTTTCCTGCGCGCCGCACTCGCAGCGATCGTCGTCTCGGAAGCCAAATTTCTTGGCGTAAGTGGATAACCAATTATGGCCCGTGCGCAGCTGAGTGAGCAAATATGCTCGGTTCCTGGGCAGGTTCCCATATAGTTTTCTGGTGTGCCTCGCTGGTAGCGCGCTGTCCACCTTCCGTAGATGCGCTCCTTTGGTGCATGAGTTCCACTCCTGCTCCCACTGAGCGTGAATCTCGCCGCGGAGAAATGCGTTCTCTCTCGTCAGCAGCGGCCGGAAAGGATGGGTTTTGCCCGGTTGCGCGGCTTCTTTGGCGAGTCGATCCGCGGCCTCATTCCCGACGATTTCACAGTGTCCTGGCATCCACTGGAGACGGAGGGAAATGTGCCCTGCTTGAACCTCGGTGGCTGCTAGGAGGATTGCATGGATGATTCGTTGCCCCGATCTATTTTTCACATTCTGGATTGCTTGCAAAGCGTATCTGCTGTCGCAGAGGATTGTTGCTGTTGCTTGCCTTTGGTTTCCAAGGACTGCGCATTGGTGAGCCAGTTTGAATATCATGCTACATAACCGCGTAGAAGATCCCCATCAGTTCCGCTACATGAACCGACCACCGTTCCATCGACCCCACTTGCACCTGTTGGGATTCCGTTACCTCATCACTGTCGTTGAGTGCGACGACGGCGGCTCCTAGATGGCCCTCGCGCCCGGAGGCGTCCGAGTAGACGACAATGTCCGATGTGTTCCTTGCACCCTCTGCTCTTTCTTTGGCCGTTTCCCGGTCGTGTTCGATTTCGTTATCCGTAAAGGCGTCCGGGCGCCAGGAGGGCAGCGGACGGGAGTCAATGGTTTCCAGCTCATTGAGCCTGTCGACGTCCATGGTCTTCAGCGCTTCTGCTAATGGGAAGCGGGCGTACGATCCGACATTGTTCCTACGGTTCTGGGCTCTTGACAGAGCACTCCAAATGGGATGGTCGCGAGGTAGAGTGTGCAGTCAGGATTACAGTACTTCCCGAAACTGATATCACCACCTGCACTCTTCGTTTGATTCCCCAACCCTAATACCAAGATCTTCTATATCGTATTGGGAATAGACCCGAAGTATCAATATTCCTCTTAGATTACCTATACGACCATTTACGCCAAGTAATACATACTAAGCTCCCAGGAATTGTGAGATCCCCAAATTACATGCATTTTATAACCCAGCGTGCCCGGATCTCCATCAAGATAACGTTTTCTCCTAATTGAGCAGAGGGTATATGCCCTCGGGAGGTCTCGAGGTCTGGCCAGATATCAAACTAACCAGGCAAGTGTCTCTTTAGTTTGGCTTGTTTGTAAGAAGTTGCTGCTCAATCAGATACCGGAATAATACGCCATTGATTTTTATCATTGAAACCGAATATAAAATACTGCCAAGACCGGGGGCCATGAACTTTAATAGGTATAGCGTGTTTTGAAAGTGGTGAAATTGATTTCAATCCATCCTGTATCAATTTCGAATTTCACTGCACTTGTTAGTGGGACAAACCTCCCCGCTTCCCCTGACTGTTCCTTCCGATCTCTGAGAACGTGAGTGTAGAGGCTATAAGAGTCCCCTCAAAAGTTTAATTTGAGCAACCACGACCCCTGAATTATGATTGCCACTTCACCCCTTAACCCCGCGACCACGGCCCAGTGCCTTTTTAGTAAGAGTGACGATATGGAAAAAGCATTTATTCATCTACCCGAGGAGTTACTCTTCCTGATTGCAAATTTTCTAGAGAAAGAAAAGGACATCAGTTCGTTATCTCGAACTTGCCGAAAATGCTATCTTCCCCTCAACTCCTTCCTCTATCGCCACAATTCGTTGCTAGGAAGTTCCGCTTTGCTATGGGCGGCCCAGCGGGGGATGGAAATGACAGCTCGTATCTGTATTCGAAATGGAGCTTATGTTGAGGTTACTGATATCTACGATCACGACAGAACACCACTATTCTGGGCCGCGTACAAGGGCTACGAGGCTGTTGTGAAACTCTTACTTAAGACCGGGCGGGTCAACGCTGATTTAAAGGACTCCCACGGCGAGATACCTCTGCTCGCAGCCGCTTAGAACGGTCACGAAGCGGTGGTGAAGCTCTTACTTGACACCAGGCGTGTTGATGTTAATTTAAAATGCGTCTACGAGACACCGCTGTTCCGGGCCGCGTATTATGGCTACGAGGTAGTAGTGAAACTCTTACTTGAAACCGGACACGTTGATTTGCAGCCAAAGGACGACCCCAGTGGTTGGATACCGCTGTATGTCGCTGTATGGTATGGCTACGAAGCGGTGGTGAGGCTTTTACTTGCGACCGAGGGTGTTGATGCAGATTTAAAGGACAACAACGGCTGGATACTGTTGTTGCGAGCTGCGCAGGCGGGCCACGAGGTGGTGGTGGAATGTTTACTTGAAACTGAACAAGTTGTTATGCAGCCTGAGGAAGGCCCCAGCGATTAGACACCGCTGTCCGTCGCCACGCAGAATGGCTATAAAGCGGTGGTGGAGCTTTTACGGTAGAGCGAGTGGCGAAGCTTCTAGAACCGAGTAGGTCGATAAATCAGGAATTTGTAAAAAATATAAACAGGCTTAAAAATCACATTCCCATAAAGGTTCATACTTTAAAGGGGCTAGCTTAGTACCATCTTAGTATGACCACTAGTGATTGAATGTGAAAACTAACCTTAACCAAGGAACGAAGGCTTCTAAAATAGTGCCAATTAGGTCGACTTACAGACTGATACAGCGGCTAAATACATATCCATAGATAGACTTGACACAACTCCGCTATAGAAAAGGGTAAAAAGGGCAGGAGACCTTTCCCTATTCTTCATCCCCTATCTTCTCTCCTCAAACCCGCCTTCCCCACTACTCTACCCGTACAAACCGCCCCGTATCACGCCGATCAGCCTTATGACCGTATCTCGACTACCCACGGCACCATCGCCGCTAGGGCTGTCTTATTTTATGGATAGCTCCTAGGCGGCGTCACCCCTCTCGAACTAGCACAGAATGGCCTATATCACAAGCCACTCGGGCTGAATAGCCGAGCCGTATGCTGCTTTGCCTATGGGACGACAACCCCTTTAACCACATTCTTGCGAGCCCCTATCGAAAAATACTATACTATACCACGACTTCACACAGAGAATTGCATATGGCAGATCATCTATCGCGATCTAAAATCACTTTTTGAACCCGACTCAGTGTCCCAGTCAATAACTACTTCGACCAAATCACCACCTAACTACCACTACCTTCCCTCTAACAGGGTACCCCCAAAGACAATCATTTCAAACATCAGCATACAGTGCCAGGAATCTCCAGCCGCCGGTCCTACTACTCTTACCAGACTCCTACCACCCCCGCAACCTCGACCGCAACCGCACCCGCACCCGCACCCGCAACCTTTGCAGCAGGCCGGCTCTCCTTACCCTCTCCAATTGGCACAGACTACTACTTCTCTACCTTAACTTCGAAAACCGACCTACGCCTCGGTCATCTAACGTGCACCCATATCTTTAGCGCAACCGATACCTAAAACTCACTAACCCGCACCTCCCCTCAAATTCACATATACACAATCGAAGTGAAGATGAACAAAGCCCGTTAATAGCTTCGCAGATCTAACTCATAGGTCACTAGCAGTGGTATACTTCATACAAGGAAAATCAGTGTTAGAATGGCCTTAGATAGTCCATAGGGTATAAAGGATAACCGTTTCAAGAACATATTTAATATAGTTGAGGAAGATCTGATTATAAGTCTGCGTTAAGAAGACTGTGATAGCGGGGTAAGCGTGCGGTAAAGTAACTACCGTTAAGATATCACCACATTAGATGGTAGGTCTCTCTGAGGTAGACCTAATAGAATTAATTCTTAGACACGGTCGAAGAACGTACTGGCACTTTCGTCAAGGCTTCTTTAATAACCACCGACTTGAACAATCACCGACTTCCGCTTTCCTTATCGATATACTTTTTGTTTAAACGTTCTTACTTGAACGCTTAAGTTTAAACATACGTTATTTTAACGTGATTTGATTTAACGTTCTTACTTAACCGTTCTTACATAAACGCTTATGCTAAAACATGCTGTGTTTGTTTAAACGTTCTCACTTGAACGCTTATTTCCAAATGTGCTTTATTTTAACGCTTCCCTCGTTCTCAGCTATCCTTTCATATCGATATACTTTTTGTTTAAGCGTTCTCACATAAAAGCCTATATTTAAACATTCTCATATAAAAGCCTATATTTAAACGTATCATATTCAAACATTCAAAAGTACCTTTCTTAGACGTGCCTTATTTCAATGTTCTTTGTCTTTGAACAGTTCTCACTCAATCGTTCTTACCTACACAGTAGTATTCAAACACTTCCCTCGTTCTCAACTATCCTCTTGTACTACGTAGCTGATTAACTAAAGACATAGGTGGTCGTAGTATATAATTGAACCGTTAAGATTAAAGCTTCTGTAAGACTTACTTTCGAGGGCTGAGCCCACAATATTTAGACGAGAGGAACTATAACCTTTAGGTTAATTAGATTGTTGAAGATTATTATACTGTACCTAGACAAAATTAAACTATGGTCTCCCACAGCGACTTAGGCAGCGATAGGTAATCTATTAAAGCTAGGGTGTTAAAATCGGCGGTATCAAACGGTCTTATCTTGAAGGTCTAATAACAATAGGCGTTAGATTAAGGAGGACAATTAAAATAGTAGCGTTGATAGCGAGGGCGCTTAATGTGTATGAGAAAGAAGCTTATAAAGTTTGAAAAGAAAGAAGGTGTAGATAACGATAGCGTTTAAAAAGCAGAGCGTGTAGTACAAAAGGAAGCTAAGAACGAGGGAAGCGTTTAAGTAAGACCGGTTAAACAAAGCACATTTAAGCACGTTTAAGCATAAGCGTTTTTGTGAGAACATTTTTGTGAGAACATTAAATCAAGGCACGTTTAAGCATAAGCGTTTAAGTGAGAACAGTTAAATAAAGCACATCTAAGCACATTTAAGCACAAGCGTTCAAGTAAGAACATTTAAGTGAAAACAGTTAAATAAAGCTAAACAAAGCACATTAAAATAAAGCATATTTAAATATAGGCGTTTATATAAGAACGTTTAAACAAAAAGCATATCAATACAAAAGGATAGCTAAGAACGAGGGAAGCGTTAAAACAAAGCACGTTTAAGTGAGTACATTTGAGTGAGAACGGTTAAGTAATAACATTAAATCAAAGCACGTTAAAATAACACATATTTAAACTCAAGCGTTCAAGTAAGAACATTTAAACAAAAAGCATATCGATAAGGAAAGCGGAAGTCGTTAGTTAGTCAAGTCGGTGGTTATTAAAGAAGCCTTCAACGATAGTGCTAGTACCTTCTTCGATCGTATCTAAGTATTGCTTCTATTAGGTCTACCTCAGAGAGACCTGCTATCTAATACGGTGATATCTCAACGGCAGACTTTACCACACAGGTCACCCCGCTATTACAGTCTTCTTAAATAATACATATGTATATACCACGCAGACTTATAATTGGATCTTCTTTAACTATATTGACCGTATTCTTAAAATAGTCATCCTTTATGCCCTATGGACCATCTAGGGCCATTCCACCACCGATTTTCCTTATATGGAGTATACCACCGCTAGTGACTTACAAGTCAGATCTGTGAGGCTATTAACGGGCTTTGTTTATCTTTAAAGGTCACAGTGATATCCTAGTAAAAGTTAGTAGCCAAACTTAACATTCCAGTATTTTACTCACCGTCCAGTAATCTCGAGGAAAGGAGGATTGGAAAATCCGTCGATCGCCTTAACGAGAGTGGCGGACAATAATAATGTATACTACCTCTAGTCCTACCCTCTTTAGGATTCTTGATAGGAGTGTAGGTATGGTCTTACAAGTAAAGAAAGGACTGCAGATACAATAGAACTAAAATGATATCTAGTAATCTATCTGTGCCTAGGGACAGCTATATGCGCTATAACAAACTAACAATCGCTGCTCTATAGACTTATATATATATTAGTATAAACAGAATTATAGTTATCTACGCTATCGATAATCTCGCCGTGGCTTTTTCTTGTGTCTCTATGACAGCCACTTTACCACGTCGACTTAGTATATACTGTAGCCTTGCATGGGGAGATAATAGCGTGTTCTTTTCGGGTCCGTTCAGCGATCCGGTCTTCAACGTAAAGGCTACCCTAGTCCGCAGAAACCAACGTTCTCAAACTAGTAATGCCTTAGTCGCCTGATCAATTAAGGCAGTATAACTGTACTAATTCGCTTGTCCTCCTAATAAACCGAGACTATAGGACTTGATTTATTCGACTATTATAGTTTTAGGACCTACCTGGTAACACTCATTTTTCCTTAAGCTTAATTAGCTAAGCTATAGATACTCTAGTTAGTATAATACCACTAAAGTACCTTAGATAAAACTCTCCTAACTTCTATAGGAAATACTTTATATCCTTACCACAGTTAATTCGCGGGCAATTTGTGCAGAGAAAATCTAGGGAAAGCTTAACCAAGACCTGACTACCACGTAGAAGGCCCTGACGCAGGTCACCGACGAGCTAGAGTAAGTGAGCAAATTAGCTAATCTTATTTATAAGGTTAGCTAGCGGATAGGAGCTATAACAGACTATCTTCTTAAAGAATATGGTATTAAAGAAAGTTCCTGAGGCTCAGATTTATTTGAGGTTATACTTAACAGCGTGGTCGAGAAAACAGAGGCGTAGGAGCCTAAAAAGGATATAGAAACGGTGGACGTCGGCTTAAGAAGTAATATTTCAGGACCTGCAGAAATGGGCAGCTAAGTTATACTTGGATAACGGTCAGCTAACGTGTAAATATTACCTACATACTAGCCGTTGGGTTTCTTGCGGGCGCGCGCAGTCACCCGTGTTTGTCAACGAGATCGAACTCCGTACTATATAGCATAATAACTCGCTTTATTCCTTCGATTAAAAAAGTATAAAAGAAAGCTAATTCTGCTCTGTTATTTATTCCTAGAAGTCTATATCTCGGTCTCCGCGTATTATATAGTATAGTATACCCTTCTTTAGTAGTAATAAAAGATCGAAAGCATTTATCCCGTGCCCGTGCACTCACGCGAGAGTTAGAGCGGGTAATAGATAAATTCGAACCAGCCCTTACCTCAACTACATCGCAAGCTATACCGGTAGCTGGTATCCTTAGACTAGCGTTCGAATATGACCGCGCGCGGAGGTCGACTGCCCTATCTCTAGAGATAATTAGACCTCATAACCGCCCGCGAGCGGCCCTCTGAGGGCCGCCCGCAGACCCGCACTTTTGCGGGCGGAGGGCAAGCGACGCCTACCCGCGGGTCGGGCAGGTTATTTTCTTGCCCTCAGAGGGCGGCCCTCCAAACATTTTGAGGGCCGACAAACAGGACAAACAGGGAAATCCCTAGAGTTGCATAAAATATGCATTTCTCAGCTGTATTATTTAGTATTTGGTTTACAGCTTAGTATTATAGAAAATAAATATAACCAGGAGTAATCATTTAAACAGGCTAAATAACATCAAATCTTAATAGAAATATCTCATTCTTTGAGGAACTAATATACGTTATATAGCTTCAAGTTCTACGGCGTTTATCACTCTCAATTTCATAACCATCAAGCTTACTTGAGCGCTTCCGAACCCTCCCTGAATACCGTTGTGTATAAGGTAACTCAGGCTCACCATCCGTATCCTCCTCCTGCTCTTCAACCTCGAGCTCCGATTGAGTCCGCTGCCTCCGTTGTGATTGACCTTGATCAACTACCACTTCGATAGTACTATCCTTATCCTCCACGTCCTCGTAAGTATCACTGCCCTCGTCATTATCACTTATAGGGTCAAAATGATAAGTGTTGGTTATATCACTCTCCTCTTGGTTGGCTTGTATCTCTTTATATAAAAGATACTTATTAATCAAAGCTCGGTGGGTATCTTCGATCTCAAATTTTGATATACATATGAATATCATTAGATCTTGAACTGTTGATACCTTTAGAGAGCCTCGTCGGTAGTGACAGATATCCCTGGCGGAGTTGAAAAGGCGTTCTACACCCGCCCCTATAGCTGGTATTGATAGTATATCGCGTGTAAGGTTTGTAAGAGTAGGGTACTGATACTAATACTCTTTCCAAAATATATAGGTAGGCGTTCGTATAATACCTTAAATATAAGTTAATATAGGGTAGATAACAAAAAGATATAACTTACCACTGTCAAGGTATTCCTTAAGCTCATTATATTCACTCAATACTAAGGGCTGGGACCCTTCTACTCCGTATTCTATTTCAAGCTCTGAAATCGCGATTGCGGATAATCGAGCTCTGGATGATGATTGTGTATCTGAATAAAGTTTCTTGTAGGACTGAAAGTATTCCTCAAGACTTACTCGATAGATTGCACGCCAGTTATTAACCGGATTATCCCAGTCCTTTCCTTTAAAAAAGTCAAGCTTTTGTTGGGGTAAGAGAATAGTGCTAATTGCGTAAAGATTATTATCAATTTGATCGGTCTAGCTATAATATTGCGAAAGCTTCTTCTCTGCTACCTTAAGAGAAGCAAGTATAAGCTGCTTCTATACAACCTTCTTCCGTTTTAAAACAGTCTTTGACTTTTCAAGGTAGTTAAAGAGCTTGTTGTAGATATTAAAGATCAGGTGAATACTAATATCCTTAGTTTTAGAAAGAAGAGTGGTGAATTTAAAGAAAGGCTGGGTGATCCAAAGAAGATAGTCAATCTGTCGCCACTCTTCTGGACTTAGTGTAAAGTGTTCCTGGTCATACTGAGCGCAGAATTGATCAAAGGTTAATTGGAGCCGTTTGGTACGTCGGAGCATCAAAAATATCGAATTCCAGCGAGTTCGGACATCCTAGATCGGAATAAGCTTTGGCTCCTCAGTTTGAAGGTTATAGAATAACTCTCTCCGTTATAGACTTGCGTTAATATAGATAGTAAGGTTTCGGACCTATATAAGAATAGAAGGATTAGTATAATAAAAAAAGTAGAGTTATAGGGATATACCTTATTAAGCGTATTAACAATTTCTCTTTTTTATTACCTTGCACGAAGAGAGCGAATATAGTCGTTAGACCAGTCTATCTCCGCACTCTTATTCTTTAGAATTGCCTTTATCTTCCTAAGAAGATCATTCAGACTAAGCTGGATAATATAGGTAATACAAGGAACCCGAACGATTGTAGCACCATTGTTTAGCTTAAGCGACTGGAGTGATTCTTGGATACTTACTATCATAGTATTATTATTTGATGTATTGTCAGTAGTGACTGTAAGTACTCGATCTGCAATCTTATACTGATAGAGGAGCTTTAAAACCACGTCACTTAGGTTGACACCTGAGTGTGAGCTAGATAATGGTTCAAATCCAAGAAGAACCTCTCGATACTCCCAATACTGGTCGAGGAAGTAGCCAGTGACAGCTATAAAGGCCTATCGAAACGGAGATATCCAGCAATCTAATGCAATCGAAAGCTTTGCATTAGGAGGAAGCTTATTAAGAATAGACTATTACTGTTCCTAGATATACCGCTGTAGTCGAGACCGTATTGTGACCGCAGAAGGGATCTATAGTTGTATCGGGGTAAGTCGGGTAAAGTTAATAACTTCACGAAATTCTAGGTATTTAATAAACTTAAAGGGGAGACAGGAGAGGGTAAGTAGTTGTAAGAGCTTCTGTTCCTATACCTCTTGCGTAAAAACTGTTAACTTACTTGGTACGTTCTGCGCCTATTAATCCAGAGAGTTATTAGTAAATAAATAATAGAAAAATTGTATAATATATACGGTATTCATAAGTAGTCCCTTAATATTACCCTTCTGGGTACTGGATTTACGATAAGTCGGTCCAGCTAAGTGTCGATAAAGTGCAGTTGTTCTATACCGCCTATTTGCTGGATAATCGAGGACTTTATGGTATTGACGACACATTGCCCCTGGTTTACCAGTTTTTGTATCAGCCACTTGATCAAATTGCTCCCAGTAAGTGGCTGTCCGGTTACTATTCCAGTTTAGTCGTTTTTTTGTCTTTCCAAACTTAGTCTCTAACCACCAGGAAACAAAATCATCTTTTAATATATCGGTGTATAGAATAAACGCTATTGATCGACCTAGGCTAACACGCTGAAGTGAAGAAGGAATTAAAGGTGGAGGAATTAGGGTAAGAAACCCAGAATTTGAGGTAGTATCAAATATCTACTGGCTTTCGGAAACCTCAGGGGTTAGGAATTGCTTATTCGGAAAGCAGAGAAGAGGGTCGACTGAATTTGTAGGATCACCGTCGTAGATAGATAAGGAATAGATATCTGAGAACTGAGAAATTTGAGATATTGTTAACCAAATAATCACTTGTAGATTATATCTTAACAACGGGATAGGAATCAGAAGGTAGATATACCAAGAAAATTAACAAATCCTAGTAAATAGAATTGATCAACTACCCTAAAGTTCAGCTCACTGGGTAAATAGTAAATATATCACAATTTGATCCACTTTAACTTAAGATAATCTCTATAATTGGCTAGATTTACTAGGCTAATTGAGGGCCGCCCTTATCCAGCCCTCAATCCGCCCTCGGAATATACGGGCCGCCCTCAACCCGCCCTCAACCCGCCCTCAAAAATCAGTATTCAGATAAGAAGTATATACCCTAGGTCTAGCTGAAGTTGTAAATATATATTTCTCCAACTCCATCATCTAATATTGACAACCTTCACAATTGACAACAACCAATATACTTAAAGATACTAAGAATATGTAATATCATTATTACCTGCCATGATTTATCGTAATACAACTCAATTTCATAAAGTTTCTTGATGCTGATAAAGAAATGGATTGTAAATATAACATTCAAACCAGAACACCGTTAAATAACCGTAATTTAAAGTGATGAGTTAGCACTTTTATACATCTAAATTAGGAAAGGTCAACTTTTTTTATGTAAACGAGGGCCGATGAGGGCCGCCCTCGAGCGGCCCTCAGAGGGCGGAGGGTCGGGTGAGGGCAGGCAAGTATCCGCCCTCCGCCCGCGAGGGTCGGGCGGAGGGCGGGAGATTCCGGCCCTCTGAATGTTTTTAATGAGGTCTAGAGATAATACCTACTTAGAATCTTAATCAAGATAAGGGTGACTTAGAGTATTCAAAATTGGGTAGGTCAATCCAGTGGTCACTATAGGTCGTTCCACTATATATGTTTTTTGACTGTTCTTCTTAATAACAGATGCACGGGATGGTAGATAACCCTTATTGGCGGATTCTATCGACAAGGCTGCGGAATGGCTCGAGCAACTTTGTCGTGTGTAAGTTGCAGAAGGGTAAGTAGGGTTAATGAGGTACTGAGGATGATGCACTCTGTTATGCTACTAATGTTGTGCTCGTGTAGTATCGATTTTGCAGGGAGAGGAGACTATCGGTAGCGACCATATGACCTTGGAGCCCTTCTGATATAAGAACCTAATCTAACGCATCAAAAGATAAATTCTAGTCGTGCCTTGGTTATAGTCTTAAATCGGGCTTCTATTTAGCCTTCACAATATTATCCCGATGTCGCTTTGTCTCCGACTTCGAAATACTAGCGTAACCGGCGTTCTAGGGATCAATCTAGCGCGTTATATGGATGCTGTGGTAGATGATGTAGCTAAACGATGCTGTATCAGTTGTCCTGTGATATTAAGCCAGGTTATGGCTCTAGTCTTGACGAGAGAAATGAGCGCCGAAAATGATTTCATGGCTTAATTTATCTGTGGAGATTGACTTCCTTGGGGTAAATAATTACTGTAAGCTCAACTACTCCTAGGGCCATGGTTGGCTGCTCTGGGATACAAGTACAACCTACCTGTTATCCCGATTAGCATATGCTTGCGTTATCGCCCTTATAGCCATTCATTGTATCTATTTCAGTAGGTAGCATTGCGTATGTTATTTGGGAGACTCTAAGAATAGACTTATGACTTATAAATATAAATACTCTAGCGCGGCCAAAGAGACCGTCTTTATCAATCTCTTTTTCTTAAACTCTCTCGCTAAATCAACAACCATCTATACTTATTATACCGTCATCTTAGGAGCGATAGGATCCTCTGGTCATCTGTGAAATAGGTCTTTGCAGGGACCAGCAGACTTGTTGTGGCCTTACCAAGAAAGGGACATATTGCAAACTCTACCCGACAGTCAATAACGTTAATAAAGGTCGTAATAAGCTGAAGGCCCTTGCTAGAAGGCACTTTGATCTTTCCGCCCTCCCTATCCTACGCGATATTGCGTCCCACTTCCTATGTCAGCGGTGGTATCGGATACGCTAGGCCGACTAAATCGGACAGCAGTGGTATAATATGGCTGTCCGTAAACTGCCTTATATACTAGTGGCTGTACCTATGCGACCGGAGATAACCCGTATCACCAGACGACATGTCACACGCGATATACTACAAGAGAATAATGTACCCTAGCGAATTTCCTTAACCCGTCCAGCCACTTATTCGATTGAACGCGGATCGCACTTATTACGGCTTAAGAGTTTCAACGAGTGGCCCGCCTCAGAACATATGAATTGCCTGATCTACCTCTAGGAAGCTTAAGCCGAGCCTATAGTTCTGAAGTGTAGAAGATACGTTTCGTTTGTCTATTTGGATTGTATGGAAAGTTGGTTCGGATTCTGTCTACCTGGGAATAATCCCCCTTGTCCAATATGGTATATCAATTGACCCTCTTTGGTTATGTCTTGTATGCTGTCGCTAACTAAAAAATAGTAAATATAACAGAGCTTTTGACACGTTCTTTTGCTCCTTGGGGATAGACGGCCCTATTAGTGAAATACAGGTCGACGAATCGGTATCTTCCGAGCAATATATCTATCGACCAGCCCGTTCTGTTAACCGTTCTGTGGGTAGGCCCTCTCCGGATCGCTCGGCCACGGATAGGTTAGCAGTGGAAAACTAACCAATTATATTAACTTAACGATAGTTAGCTCGACTTACATAATAAACCGACTATTCGGGGTCGTCTAACCTATCTGAGCTCTGTCAGTCGGTGCGGAGGGGACAGCCTCTAGAACGATTCTAGTAGTGGGGTGTGGCACGTATGGTTTGGGGAGTGAGGTAACGATACTGAGGGAATACCTGGGTATACAGCGATATCCTACCTCCTTCTAGTGCGTATTGTTGTATTCAATCCATATTAATCCTAAATCATCTATGCTAAGAGCAATACATCGTTTATTAGAGTGTCTTATCGCGTATATACCTACTACGTAGTAAATTTAAGATATTAGCCCAATGATATAGTACTCCGGCTTTGTCCGAGCTAGGGGCATTTTAGCTGTTTCTTTCATGTCTATAAACCACTATATATGGTGTACCCTCCCTATTTCTTATATTATTGGATAGGTTGTAGATTATAATTCTATCAATATGTGACGAGGATAGGCCGTGAACGACCCGCATAAAGAGTTGCTATCGCTGTGTAAGCAATCGCGCAAACTTCTGCCGACTGTGTGAATATTAGACGGCCGGAGAATCAAACGTACCCGCTCATTTTAGTTCCCTCTTGAGTAGACGTGCCCCGGATCAGATTTGTAGACGCTGGAGTATAAAGTAATCGCACCATAACCTGAGTATATATCACTAAACTAGCAACCCTCTCCATACGGCGCCTGCAATATGGACTCCAATCAGGCTCACCCTGTTCGACCACGGACTATGTGGCTTGGTCTAAAGCGAAAGCGCGATTTGGATCTTGAAATCGAACAGGCCTCTCGCTCACAGCCATATCCATCTGACTCCCAGCCCGAAATAGTAGGATCCCCCTTAGCTCATCCCGCTCCTACTCAGCGAAAGAATCAAAATATAGTACCAAAGATCCGATAAGTCGACGAAGATCCATGGCTGACCTACAAGTCGACCGTTCGAATTTTCGGGCAGCTAATCTTCCTCGCCCGTCTCCGAAGTAATAAGGCCGAGTTAGTCAACATCTAACGGCTTAAATAGGAGCCCTCTTCTGCTGAGTTGTTAGTGGAGACAATACACCAGGTTACCCATCGAAGCTTCCCTAATCTACTCGAGCATTATCGTTATAGAGGTTAGGATTTCCTGGTGTGGGAAGCGATTAAGTTATCCGTAGGCCAGGTACTAGGGTCGCGATACTCTATCGACGAAGGAGCCCTCGCCGCGATTGTTTAGCTGGTAGATATAGGGCGTGCGGGCTGTTTCCCTCCTCTTTCTAAAGGAAAGGGTCGCTGCTATTAAGAAACTAACGGCTAATTATTAGTAGGTCCTAAAAGGAATAAAGTATCTCTATAGGTAGGGCAGAGTACTGGCTACCTTAAGCGCCGATACGATCTTTCTCACAGAGTCCGGTATCGTTAAAATTGGTGAGTGAGGAGCAGTCTAGGTTACGAATACCTTCGGGAGGTGATATTGACAAGGACTATATAGCGGGGGCGGAGTATAGCTGCTAAATCGACGCGACTGAGATGGATGCCGTAACTCTGAAGCTGATGGCCCTGGCCGATGTGGTCCAAAGCTTAATGATAAGAAGCTCTCCGGGAACAAAATAGAGCCCCGAGGCCTAGAGTCTCCCCGAGGATCTGAACCGACTATCTATTAATAAGCTGCTGTGAGTAAGTATGATCCCGCCTATCTGTTATATAAGACTGCGGCTGACCAGGCAGAGCAAATTCTTTAAGTAATTAGGGTCTAGGGGGGAATTAAAAATACTAGTAAGCGTGGTAAACAAAGATACGTGCTACAAAATTAATTTTCTCCGCTGCGTATAAGAAGTGTATGATATTCGCGCGTTTGTATCTATGCGGGAAATCTGTCGTGTGGATATGGCTGTCTTTACCGTGAATCTAACCGTATTAGGATTGTCTGTGTAGAGACCTCTAATATACTTTCTGATGTCGCTCAACTTGGTTACTAGAGTAAATTCCCTATAAGGTTTCTTTCAGCTTGGTTTTTAGGGGTTGTGAGGTATTAGTTAGGTTACTTCCCACAGCTTGGCGTTATTAGGCGAAACCCTTCTCTTGATCGGAAGTATGTATATATATATCTATAGTCGTCTCCTTTTACTTTTCTGTCTAAGAAACTAAACGTACACTTACCGTTTCTATTACAGCTTATCCGCGGCTAATCCTTTTCGGGAGACTTATATATCATCAGAGATAGCTTATCGACGCGTGAAAACGCGTGATAGTCGTGATACAACCATGTTTTCACTATAAACAATATGAGATTTCCTATTATAGGGGTTTAACTTAGGATCCACCCACTCCTGGTTATCGAGGTTACGATAAGATAAGTGGGAATTTCTACAGATACTCGCATCTAATATGCTTACAGAACATAAGAAACAAACAATGTGTCAGCAAGTCAGTCCACCAGAACCTCTCCTCAAGGTTTACAGCACCACTTCGCGAGATATTGCATGACATCAATTCCGATTGTGTTCTTCCGCCGGCGAGCTACTGTTCTGGTTCCCATGGCTTTGTAAAGCCTTCATCACCTCGGTGACTCCCGCTCTGACGCGCGTCAATTCAGTCTCTAGCCGACTGGTTCGGGGTAAGCTGGCTTTAAGCTCAGCCCGAAGCCGATGAGACTTTTTCTGGAACCGATCGCTTTTGCTGTGCGCGTTGTCTAGCCGGGCCCGAGTACGATCGAGCTTAACCCCCAGCTCGCGGTTCGCGCCTTCCAGTTAGCGGATTTTTGCTGTAAATGACCCGTCTTCTTCCTTATGCGCGCTTACATCTTCCTATGTCTTTGTTTAGTGCTGGGAAATCTGGTAGGTAGAGGATATCTCACATCCTCCCCTGGATCATCGTCCCGCCCCGAGTTAGAATCGTGTAAGGTCTGCGGTGTAACTGCTTCGAGCGACCGGCCCAATTCTTCACATATAGCCCGAAATAGACCGACGGTCCCATTGCTTAGGCTCGACTGCAGTAAGGATTTCTTGGATTCCGTCACTGACCAGGCGTATCCGTCCTCGACTAGTGGCTGGAGGCGAACTTGGCTGGGTGCAACATCAAGGCCAAGTCGATTATCTGAGGTTCGTCAGTTCCTCCTCTCCATAGGATGCCTGAGACGGGAAAAAGGTACAGATATGTGCAGATAGCGCCTCTCGACATTGCTTTCTCATCGCGGCGCGCGTTTCGTTGCTTTTGAAAGCCATTTCTTTTTCTTTTAATGCGGATGAATATACGAGACTAATCAGCTACTAATCTCACTAGGTCCATGGTCTTCAGGGCTTCCGCCAGTGGGAAACGAGCGTACGACCTGATATTGTTCCTCCGTTTCTGGGCTCGCCGTAGTGAATCCCAGATGGGATGATCGCGCGGTAGAGTGTGGAGGCTTGTGATGGTGTTCTGTGCTCGTTGGCGGAGGCGGAGGTGCGTTGGCAGAACATGTGCCTCTACTTCCAGAGTCGTGGTGGCCACTGTCCTGAAAGCTGATAAGATGCGAATCAATGTGGTTCTCTGGACTGTGTTTAAGTGTCGTAGGTGGGTCTTGTCTCGTAAAGGGTCGTGCCAGACGGTCGACGCGTAGTCTATGACCGGCGTTACGCAGGCTTGGTAGAGCTGTCGCATCTGTTCTGGGCGCAGATGCCGCAGCCCGCCCAAAGCAACACTGACCTTGGTTGCGCGTTTGATCGCTTGCTGGACGTGTTCCTTCCAGCGAAGCTCCTGGTCGAAAACCACCCCCAGCAGCTTGGCCGTGGATGACGGTTCGGCTGTCTTACCGTTCATAACCACTTGACCCTGAAGCTGTTCGTGTCTTTTCCTGGTGATGTGAATCAATTCGGTTTTCTCGGCTGCGAAGCAAGACCCTGTTCGACGGGCCCATGCCTCGATGCGGGGGATGTCTTCCGATTGTATTTTGGCTAGGTTTTCTTCGGCCGAGCGTCCCACGCGCCATCGGAAGTAGTCGTCGATGAAGGCGGATGCACCACCGTGAGAGTTGACAGGTTGGTCGACCAGGTCAGAGTTGAAGAATGCGAAGAGGATCGGGGACAGGGGCGAACCCTGTGCGAGTCCCGCGTTCGGCAGTGGTGTGGTCTCGGTGCGGTAGTCATCGAATCCTATGCTGGCGTGGCGGTCGCTCATGAAGCTCGCGATCCATTTCCTCGTCACGGTGGGTATTCTCCTTGCCCGGAGGCAAGCGTCTAGGCTTACTTTGTTGACTCCGTTAAAGGCACCTTTCAGGTCAAACGCCACCAGCGTTATCACTTTGTGTTTGTACCACGCTCGGTCAATCGCATTGGAGAGGACCAAAAGGGCCTGTTCAGTAGTTCTTCCTGGTCGTCCTCCAAACTGGGTGTCCGGTAGCAGGCCGTGCTTTTCAGCGAGATACGACAGTCGGCGCGCCATCACCGCTTTAAGGAGTCTACCTAGTGTGTTGACGAGTGAGATCGGGCGATAGGCCCCAGGGACCGAGTAATCCGGTTTCTTGGGTTTCCGTAGCACTACAATCTTCGCGCTCCGCCATCGCACCGGGTGGTATCCTACATTGAATGACGCGGTGATCCCGTGATGTAGACCTTGAGGTGCATCCATAGCTGTTTCCACACTAGCGTCGGCAAGCCGTCTTCACCAGGTGCGGTAGATCCTTTTGCGGCATGAAGAGATCGTTGAATCTCAAGCTCGGTGATTGGTTGCCACGGGTGTGCTAGAGGTGCCTGGGCGGGCAAGTCCTCGTGAGGTTCGTCCATCTGCGGGAAGAAAGCGTCTAGGAACGCCTGCGCTTTGTCCTCATTTTCTATGAGCTCGTTTGTGCCGACGTGCAATGCCGGCACGCATCCCCAGGCCTCTTGTGGTTTCATGTAGGTGGCTGCATTCCAGAGCTTCCCTTCCCCGGCTTCGTCAAGGAACTGCTTCCAATGTGACGCCTTCACCTTCTCGATGGTCCGGGTCCATAATCGTCGTTTGCGCTGCATCTCTTGAAAGAGGGTCATGGAGCGGGCGTCGTGCCGCCCGAGTTCCGCACAGCTTTCTTGCCACGTCCGGCGTAGTTGATTGACCTCGGTCTGCTGTATTTTGAGGGCTGGGGTGAACCAGCGTTTGGAGTATGGCGTTGGTCGTAGGTCGGGAGTATGCTTATCCACCGCCATGGCCGTTGCCTCTGTGAGCTTGTCGACTGTCTCATCTAGCGCTGGTCTCGTTTTCACCTCCTTCCATGGGCCCAATTGTCGACGTACGTCTTCGGCGATCTTACACCAGTCCGCACGGTCGTAGGCTTTCCTGGCCTTAGCGGCGGGCTGGCGCTGAGATCGTAGGTCCCATTCGGAGTACGTTGCGCGGTGGTCTGACCCATAGTTTTCGTGGTAGAGATGGCATTTGACGAGTAGGTCCGGGCGGTTCGTTACCGTCTGGTCGATAGTGGTGCTCTTCCCTGGGTCGTTAAAGGGCCAAAATGTCGCTGTTCCCCGTGGAAGACAGCTATGTAAGCCATGCGCTTGAAAGAAGTTGATCAATTCGCTTGCGTCTTCAATGAATCGCGGTTGGATATTGTTGCCGCCCCACATCGGGTGGTGGCGGTTGAGATCACCTGACAAGATGACGCTTGTTGTCTTTTGATCCTCTTGGGTGTTGGCTGACAGTGTTTTCTGGATTGCCGTGAGTGCTAGTTCTGCCGACGTCTTGTTCGGCGTGAATAGTGGAACGCATGAGAGGTAGACCGAGAAGATAAGAAATTGGGATTCCGTTGTCCAAATCTTGATTGCCGTGACATCCGGGTGGTCGCAGGCGATCTGTCGATGAGACGAGGTTGAGACGAGGTTGAGACTTTTCGGTTGACGTAGATCAGACTGCGAAACCGGCCTGCATCAGGCTCGGTAGTCGGCCGGTATAGCCGCCAGGCGCTGTGGTTGACGTGTGTTTGATAGGCGGTGATAGATGGTTCTTGGATCAGGAGTACATCGAGGTCCTGGCTCTGGTGGTCGTTGATGAGCGCTTCCATCCTAGGTCCCGATTTCATGATGTTTAACTGTAGCACACGTAGGTTTTTCTCTAACATTGGGAGTTAGAGGTTGCCGGCGTTCGGCACTGGCGATCGCTGGTTGGGTGTTCACCACCACAGTCGAGGCATCGGGCTCTCACACCCGGGGGGCACCGTTCTCGCTCGTGTTGGCCAGCGCAGTGTCCACATCGCGGCGTTTCTTTACATGACCATGCAAGGTGTCCAAATCGTTGGCACCGGAAGCATCTCTTTCTTTTTGGTTCGCAGCGTTCCACACTGTCGATGAATCTCCGGCCGACCAGGAAGCCCTTGCCTAGAATGTAATCAACTCCTTCCGCGGTGTCGAACCAGATGCCTAGGGAGGCAAACTTCCCTAGTGCCTTGTCTTTCTTCTTAAGCCAAGCCACCTCCTTGATCCGGGGTCCTAGCTCGGTTAGGTCGTTCTCTTTCATGATTTTCTCAATCGCCTGTGCGTTCGCGTTCTCGAGGTCAAAACCCTCCGTGGGGTCCGGTGTATCACGACGCCGAACCGCGCCTTGACCAATTTCGTGTTGTTTCCTAGCTCGTTCAGCCATTCTGTGCTGTTGCGGGCCGCTTCCGCCGACTCTGTGTCTTTGAACCGGATGACATATCCAGTTTTGGTGGTGCCAACCCCGGCTACTTGGGCGTCGTGTGTAGACGGTGAGTTCGACAGCGCCGTGCGGATTTGGATGTTTGCGGTCTCCGTTGGGAGATATCGCCCAAAGGTATTTGGTTCGTTGCTTTCATTGTCTCTAGGATCCACGAAGGAGCGCTGGGTGCTGATTCGGACGCAGTCTTGGTCCTTGTCTGGGCGCTGGTGGTTTGATTGAGAAGGTGGGTGACTCGCTGCTACTGTGGCCCATGATTTTGCGGTCGGTGGTGGTGGGAGGGCATCAATATGCGTCCGCAAAGCTCGAACTTCCTCGTGGAGTTTCTCGTTCTGCGTCTGCAGGACGTTCTGGTCGTGCTTCACTTCTAGCAGTTCGTTCTTGGTGGACTGGATGAGCTCGGTTTGGTAGGCGATCGTCTCTTTTAAGCCTTCGATCAGTCGGCAGATGTCCCGGGTCGTGACGCGTCCATTGTTGTCTCCGGAGCTCGTGGTCTCAGAACGCGTTGCGGTGGTGTGGCCATCACTGGGCCGGGCCTGTCTTCTGGTCCGAGGCGCAGTAGTCGAATTAGAGTTATCCAACGCGTTGGTCGTTGTCGTTCCGGGTGTGGTTGTGCGAGGGGGCTCGGGCCCTCCCGCGTGTGGGTCCGCCATCCCTTCCGTTCGGTACACAACAATTTTTCTGGTACAGGATCCTCTCTGTGAGTCGACTTGCTATCCCGATAACAGTCGATGTCCTTGGCCCGGTGGTGTGCCCCCTTTCGAGCTGTACAGACGGGAATTCAGTACAGAATCGACCGCGTACAGACGCGCTCGAAATCAATTTCACTTCTTTACTCTCTTCAATTCTTTCCCAAACTTAATTTCGCCTGACGCCATACCTTTTATGGTTAGCTTACCCCTGACCCATATTCTGGGCAGTATCTTGGTACAGTAATAAATAATGGCATAAAAATAGCTATCGTATCATGGCTGTATGGGTCAGGGCCTGTCTAGAACCATTCACTTGCAAACAAGCTAAACATACTGGCTGGCAGGAGATTTGGTCAGTTGTCTGGTCACTGCACCTCAACTCCCCCCCCCCCCCCCCCCCTTCAATTAACCCCATTTACACTACTGCTCTACTTGCATAGTGAACGAGCGAAGAGATACGTCGAGACAATACTGGTGGGATGAAATATTTCTTTACAAACGCCTTGTCCGCCCTACCAAATGCTGCATTCCTTTGGTCCCTCTCTGTTGAACCCTGGTTGACCAAAATGTGCTGAAGTTCGGTTCACTAGGAAATTGAGGACGATGATTAACCACTTCTTTCCCAACGGTGATGAATCCCAAGCCCAGGACCTCGATCCATCAGACCAGGATTCGCAATATGCTCCAACTCCAGGATATAACGTACACATGCCACCCTCAGAATATGGATTCAGCCCTTCACCGAGCTGTTGCGACTAGTGATCATTTTCAACTATATAGAGGACGACCACTCCATTAGGATTGCAACAGGGAGCAACGAGAAAAGAGGAAGGTCATCGGTCACGAAAAGGATGCTCAACGAGCGGGATCAACAACTTGATGCCGAACAACATATATCTGGGGAACAATCGATTTGGCGGGCTGTCTACAACTTGATGCGTTGTCCTTCGCCATCTTGCCACCTTGGTCCGCACTGCTGGCAGGACCCACATGGGAAAAAACACTATCAGCTACGGACACATCACCTAAAACGCCTGATCGCTTATGTTGAAGGCGGTGGTATTCTGGAGTGTCAAGGCGATGTCCCTGACGCTGTTCGTGAGGAACTCTTCTTGGAAGAACAGCAGAAACTGGAAAATCAACAGTCTAAGAGCAATAAAATGCTCGCTTCAGGAAACTGTCCGCCTATCAATATCAACTTCATGGGAGGGCAACCTCACCTGCAGTCATCGGCGGCCTACTCAATTGCAGCCTCGGACACATCTCCTGCGCAAAACGGACAGATAGTAGATCAGCTCATAATTGACGGGCCCCGAGATGTCGCTGTGAGAGAATACAGCGCATGGCAAGAAACAAATGTTGTTGATGACAACATGAAGGCTCAATTTCGACAGGCATGCGATGCAACGCTGGCGAACGGTCTGGATCTTGAACAGATCCACGAGGACCGCGACCCGGGATTTTTTATTGAAAAGGGAGTTGCGGTAGGGATTGCCCGCCGCTTCGTAAGCGACATTGTCAGATGGGCGAGGCACGTAAGAAGCTGACGGCGCAGATTGGCTATCAAAGTCACTGGCAAGGCGTGACTGAATGAATTTGCTTGTTTTTCTGATTTTGATGGGATGTACTTCCTGCAATACACTACTAGGCAGAATAAATGCGTATTACATGGATGGTCTAGTCAAATTCGATGCCAATGAAACACTATTGCACAGAACTACCGTTGATCTATCATCAACATCGAGCCTCAATGGTAGTCTTCAACAAAAACGCCAGCGTGCCGGAAATGGCCCCTTGCACTTTCTTCTCACGATCCGACAACATCGATACACCACTCAAGGAAACATTCAAATCCTTGGTCCGGGCTTTGGTCATATCGCCGCCAATCTCGCCTTATAAACGCCTTCAACTCAGAGAAAAACTCCTCGATGGGATTCAAATCAGGCGAATAAGGTGGTAGGTAAACCAATTTTACTCCTGCATTGGCACATAGTTCTTTGATTCGCTTAGAATGATGAAAAGATGCATTATCTACGACTAGAACAGACTTCGGTTCAGGCTATCTTCCGCAATGTCTAAGAAGCTGCTTAATGAAGTCCTTAAACACAACTGCGTCAGTCGAGCCTTGAAATACTCGAGAGAAAACAACACTGTCTTGGGCGTATGTAGGAAGAATCTGATATCGCTAGTCACGATGAAATTTGGATACCTGCAAAGGTGTCGTGCCCACTGGAGACCAGCCGGTCCGTCTGAAACCAATCCGCTTATCACATCCAGATTCATCCACATAAACCAGGTGATAATATCGGAAGTCGGATAAGTTGTGTAGGTAGAAGTCTCACAAATTGGCATTCTGTTCCTTTGCTCTCTGTCGAGCCACCTTTTTCGACCAGTCAACTGAAGCAAAAGCTCGCTTTAGGATCGAATTTGTCACTTGGACCCGGAACTCATCCTATAAAAAGATCGCCATCTCGTCAACATATAGCCCGGGCTTTACTAATAAATGATCACACAGTGCTTCGAGCATCGGAGGGGTCACGCTTGGTCGTCGGCCGACGTAAGTTGGGGGTGCTCTGACATTTCCGAACCGGCGAAGGTTGTTGGTGATATTGATGATGGAACGCTTACTACATTCGGCGGCTTCAGCCATCTGCGAGGTAGTCAGTGATTTAGTAAGGATCATATCACGGATCATTACAAGTTTAGAGGGAGGGAGTCTCTGCGCCATTTTGTCAGGGAACGGTGGAAGGTTCAGGATAGCGGAGAGTGCCTGAAAGAGCGATGGTCGGGGGACTTCGATGCATCATAGGCAGTGGATTCGTTCTGTGCTCAGAGTTTGTCATAATTCTGCTCAGTGATCAGGTTGAAATGGTTTGGCTCCAAGACCCGGGTGACGCTGGGGTATTAGGAAGTGCACGTGACTTGGCGGCCATCATGCCTCCTGGGAGCCTGACTATTTTCTGGCCCATCTGAAAGCTGCGGACCTCCAAATAATGCCGCTGACAGTGTGCAATATGCGAGAGCTCATCCATGATATACAGTACCATAAGCCCGCCAATTCAACCTCAACTGAACAGGATGAGCCCGTTGCCAACATGACGATTAATTGTGAGATCAGGGGAAAGGCTATATGTTATGCTTGTACTTGGGCTCGGCTCGAGCCGATCCCACTGTTAGTCCCAGGTTCCACGGAACCAAAGCCGAACCAGAGCCTCGCACTAATCGCGATGGGGGTCAAACAACTCTCACGTCGTCGTGAAGCATTTTTGTACTGTATAAGTTTTACAGGATCTCAGAGTGCGACTGCGCACAGCACATAGGCTTCTTGTGACGGATAGTTTAAGACGCCTAACTACATCCCTCGTGATTGCATTATCTCATCCCAGCAGTCGCTGTCCACAGTTTCTGTCTTGCCTCGCAACCATAGTGACGTAATTGAGCCCACCAGGTAGCCACCTGATGCTGTAAACCTTGCGTCGATCTATCGATGTATAACCCCCTATGGCTAGCTGAATGATCGACGCATTCGTCTGAGCACCCGTCTTGGCACTTGCCTTGTGGTGGCACAACTCGATAGTTATTCTGCAAAACCTCGAATTATTCTAATGATCTTGTCATTGCAGCTAGTTAGATTCTGTTATATTTAGAATAGCTATACATTGTATTGTTTTCCTCACCGATATTCATTATTCACGATCCCAGCCATAGAATGAAGATCTCTTTTCTTATTCTTAGTAGGGACATTCCCCACTATATGTCTAGTATGCTAAGGATCAGCGCCACGAACTACTAATTTCTAGTTCTTAGGAACTAGTAGCTTATGTGTCTATATATTATATTATGCAGTATTAGCCATTTGCATCCCTGTTCTATCTAATAACAATGATGATCCTGGAGATAATTTCTTCGGGGCCAGCTGTAACGGGCTATTGCCCGCAAGTGGCTATTTAACCATGGCCTTTCACCTTCCTTTTGCCTGCCTCCTTATTAGACCCATAAAAGCTTCCGTAAGCGGTAGCATGCTATCTTAGCCATACACGAACGCCCCCTTTTCCTCCATTTTCCCAAAATGGTTGTAAACAGTTCGTGGCCTAGTTAGATTAAATCAAATCGGCTATAGCCCTTCACAGCGCCTTCTTCCCTGCTCAGAGTATTTAGGCGACTGTCGATTAAGATCGACCGCAGGATTTGAGAGATCTATTAGTATATCTTAGGGCTAAAAATGTCCTCACTAAGTATTAGAAAAGCGATCTTCATTCTCTTGCTTAAGTGGGATCGTGAACAATGAATGTCGGTGAGGAAAATATCATAGGGCCATTAATATAAGTATTTGCTAAATATAGAAAAGGCAAGGATTACCTTGAATTTAAACCTGTAGATCAATGTTATTTCTGGTTTGTCCTGCATAAATCTTGCAGATTCTATGTTATAGCGTAGCTGGAATATCGCACAAATATGCGGATGCTAATCAAATAAAAATAAGAGAAGGTATCGATCTACATACCTAAAGTTTTTTATCCTTACTTTATTCAGCTGTACTATTCATGTGACTAGGGTGATAATCTTAATATATATAGAATTCCTCTGCTATCCGTTAAATCTCAGTGACTATACTCTTTAGTATTCTTTTCGACCCCTATTTTCTAAGCCGATTCAGAAAGACGCACGTTAATATGAAGTTCTTGGCTATTCTCTCTATGGTCTTCTTTGCCGCTTTTGCGGGTCATCGTTCCAAAGCTGCGCTGTGATCTCCTTGTCGCAGAAGAGCTCTTCTACTTTTTCTTCGATGGTTTGGAGTCTTTCTTTGTCAGAAGGACGTTTTTCTTCCAGACCTTCTGTCTGGTCATTTATCTCTTCGACTCCTTTTTGAGAATCGCTTTCGGGGCAGTCTTCCCAGCTAAGAAGGTCTTCGTCGGTAGAGCTGTGGACGTCCTCTTTGATAGTCTAAAGCTGTTAGCATTGCATGGGAATTTAGGAGCACCGGGGTTGAATATTTACATCGAGTGAAGCAGTAGTTTCAGTTGAGCAGTGGCGTGGTTTGAAATCAGCTGGTGGAAGTGGCTCTGGGGTAGACATTATGAGGGTTCGTGCCAGCTGATACACAAGGATAGGAAGTCAAGATTTGAACTGCAGTTCTTATGGATTTATACCTGAAACTGACTACATGTTGACACCCTGACTCTTACGATTTACCAGCCGAAGGTGAAAAAGAAAGTCAACACGATGACGAGTTGTTGAAACCTTAGATACCGCGGTAGCACTAGAACCTTCGAAGGTTGTAAAATTGTCGGCACGTTGTTCTTAAGGCCATGGACTATCTGAAATGAACCATCGGCAGCATCTGGACTGGATTACCCGTGATCATCAGGTTAACTGGAACCTTCGATCTAAGCGATAACACCCCGGTGCGTCGGCCTTCCCGTTCGGGATTCGGGTTTGGGCGGACACTGTCAAGATGAGGGGACGATGGTCAAATAAAGGCATGTCTTCGGACACTCAAATTATTTGAGACAATCTTCACCTTGCTATCTACCTCATCATGTCTTTCGCTGCATCCCCGGGGAACATCGTCTTTCCCAATGGCCCCGCCATGCGCCAACCCTCGCTATCCTGGCTATATAGACTGGAATGCGACATTGACAAAGAGGAGATCAACATTGGAGCTCCTCACAACAGCGGCACTATTCGAAGCATCGCCAATATCGTGCGTGGTAGCGTCAAAGGTCCCGGGATCGAAGGAGACATCCTACCACTGGGTGGTGCAGACTGGGCTACCGTGGTGAAAGGAACACATGTATGTTTCCAACATCTGGCACAACCTTGGCATTACATATACCGTTAAACCTTTTGAAGCAATCCTCTAACTGGTGATAGTCCATGACCCTCGACGCCCGCTACACTGTGCGGACATCCGACAATCACCACCTCTACATCCGCGCACATGGCCTGTACCGCCCTGGTCCAGGTACTAGCTATGCAAAGGCTGTTGAAGAGAATCCAGACATGGTCCCCCCGGCGACAGTCACTCAAGATGACGTTGAGTTCTTTTCACATCTGCGCATCGAGGCAGGGCCGGGTCCGTACAATTGGTTGAATGGGCTGGTCTGCTTGGGGGTGATGTGTTGCGAAGGCGAGAAGATCTGGATCGATGCTTATTACTTGACCAACTTTCCTGGTGTGAAGCCGGAGGATGTGGTGGCCAAGTAAATCAACTCGGAAGTATATAGCCATCACGGAGGAGTCTTGCCATCATCGCGCTAAGATAAGCTAGGAAATACTCGCGTTTCGAGAATTATCACATAATTAAACTCAAAACTTGTTGCTTCTCCAAAAAAATCGCGAATAGATCCATCTGCGTCGGATAGGGTCGTGTACGCAGGCCTATAGCAGCCTCGGGTCGTTTGTTCGTTTTCAGATATCATTTGGATCTGAGGCATTAAGTTCTACCATATGGGTCCGCGGAGTGCAGAATTGCACGGAAGGGACAGATATAGAACCACCTGGGCACGAACGGGCGCGCGCAGGGACCGGTGGCGCTAAACCTTGGAACCAGAGGGGACAAAACTAACCCTAACAGATATGTAATTCATCGTGCCCGTCCAATATGGCGAAGTACTTTGTGAATTGGGTTGGGCCAATTTACCTGCAGGCCGCGCGACCACCGCACTGGCTCAGAAAGGCAGAATCTCAACGAGTCATGTGCGTTGTCTCCGGCTGTTGGCATTTGCATTATGTACCTAGCCCCTTTCCTTCGTCTGTGTGTACAGCAGTCAAATAGGGAAATGTGTCTATTTTTAAGTGACCAATTACATGGTACTTCGTGCTGTAGCTCTTGGTTACAGAGACATAGCCCCAATAGGATTGCAAAGAAAGTAACGCAGGTCGCGTATGCCCCAGGGGCATACGGAATACCACATACCGCAACATCATCCCTTGTGACTGACAGACAAAATGATGAAGAGATGAGATTACCGTATTTATGGTGATATGGCGTACATATACGGAGTACCTATCCCAAACAAGAAGAAGAAGGGTATAGACAAAGGGCCTAACCATACGGAGTACACATATAGCATTTTCTCGATGTGTGCGTAGTGATTGTAGCTGGGTTGATGGTTTTAGATTGCTCTTATGCCAGGTGCCCAGGTGTTCATGTAATGTGGGGCGGGGCAGTGCTCTATCATAGGTCTGATTTGGAGATTCTGATGCAGACACCAAGACACCCCTATAAATTCCCCCTGCAAAATTGCCCGGGTGCAATCATGAGGCGACGATCGGGGCTCATGCGTATATGAACGGGGGCCGCACCCCCAAAATAATGTCTCTGCAATGGTTTTAATGATACGCCATACTTTATTTTTTCGAGCGTCCCACCGGTGTGCCCTTCAACCTGACACCCTTCGTTATCACTCTCAACGCTCTCCCCGAGGGCTTGAAGGAACACCTTCCCCCCACAGATACCAGACTTCGTCCCGATCAGCGTGCCATGGAAGATGGCGAGTATACCCTCGCTGCTGACGAGAAGCACCGCGTGGAAGAGAAGCAGCGTTCCAAGCGCAGGGATCGCGATACTATGGGCGAGGTCTACGCGCCGCAATGGTTCGTTCGTGACCAGTGCCCTGTCACCGGCGTATATTCGGCCGCTTTTTTCATAAGGTTTGATTTTCGACGGCCTTGTTTTTGGCGCTTGGAATTTCTGACCGATTTAGATCGATTGGGCGGGGAGGCAGATGTGGAAGCCATATGAAGAGAAGGAAACCAAGGCACTGAATAGTCGCAGGTATAAACCAAGTGGCTCTCAGGGATTCTTAGGGCTACAAAAAGGTATTTGTGTATAAATAAGGGCCCTCTTCATGCTCATGGGTTTTCGCTTTCAAAAGGAGTGCTGCGCTCCAGAAACCGTGGTTTTTAGAGTTCGTGGTCAACGAATACCTGAAACGGTCCCCCGGCAGGTGATGAGTTTACACAGCAGGCAACGTATTTTGCGTTGAAAACCACGGCCAAAGGTGTTCGAGGAATCCGCGCTCCAGAAACTGCGGCCTTGAGATGACCAGCAATTATCCGAAATGGTCACAGGTGATGAACGTAAAACGTGCCTGGCGAGTTTATTGCCACGCCTATTTTAACGCCTGGCGCACGGAAGAGAGGGAGCTTGGTTCTTCCAAAACATTGAATGGTGTCCGAGGAACGTCTCAAGTCGAGGTCTGTTCATAACATAGGATTTCTGATTTTGAGGGCCAACAGTAAACAATGAAATGTCCGCTTTGGAAAATTCGGTCATTTGTACAGCGTAGATAGCCTGAGCTTCTGGCCTTTAGAGCCTTTTATATTTTTATTTCCCTCAAAATAACTAGCAAGGTACTAACTAGGACAGGAAGGGGACTGGGATCAGAGGCCTGGCAAATATGGCAGAAAAGTGGACATCTTTAAGGGGACATCTAACTTTGGTAAGTTAGCAGGGTGAATCAAATTCTTGCAGTAGACTTGGGGGGCGCCTGGGTATTAGGAGATGCGCGTGACTTAGAGTGGGGACTGTTGGCCTGGCCAATAATATTCAATAAACACCCTACTTCTTTCCCTGTGTCGAACAAGAAAATCAATGAACAGCCGGATTCTCTTTCTCGCTATCGAGGTAAAGCCCGACCGTCACACTGATATCGAGCTATCTCAACACCGCTACCACCCATTTATTCCTTTCGACTTGACTTACAGCAACAATGACAGTGAGCCTTGAGAAAAGACGTGCAGACCTGTCGTCGCTGTGTCGAGTGGCCGCCTGTTTGATTAATGAACATTTGGTTCATGCTCATATCTCTGAGACATCGATTACACTCTCTCATCCGCAATCAGACAGCTCAATCATCGTCCAGTGCGTTGACTCTGGGATAGAAAACGGCGCAATTTATCCCAGTCAGTTGAGGGGTGTGGTCACGTCCGAGGGCACCCCCATTAAAGACGGAGCGAGCCTATTGTCACTGTACGGGTCATGGGCGAAGCAGGACGTCTCCCTTCTCTGTGAGCAGCTGGAGAATTCTACCAACAACCTTGAAGCACTCTACAAGAAGTCTCGGACACCACTCGGGATTAACTCCTCTCCACTCGACTGGGAGCAGAGTATTATTGAAGGCGAGCCACAGGATCCCTGGCATAGATGTACCTATCCGGCTGTATTGGACTTTTTTGCTGCGAATATCCATTTAGTGGTTGTTCCTCGTGTGGACGTTACGACTGTGGGTGACTATGATACATGGATTAACCAGGTGGTTCCCAAGGAAGTGGAAATTGACCGTGAGAAGCATGTGGTTATTCCGGTACACGAGGAACAGCTCCCTTGTGTCACCGGCGAGTTCAAAGATATACCTGTGTTACCGGGTTCTATCGCAGGCCGACCGCAGAGTTCTCTACGAACGCTCTCATTTTCACTCACTAATGAAATCTGCATTAAGATGCCACTGAGTGTCAAGATTCTCGGGCGCGTCCGCAATATATATCCCCATGAAATTATGTTAGGATCTCGATTGGAACCCGTGTGGAGGATCGTGGAAGATGCTGCAATGTCAATGGGCGGCTCATTGATCATTGTTCGCGAATATGCAGCGGCAGCCACGCAAAGTGAGAATCTGGGATGTATCATCCGCCAGAGTATTGAGAGCATCGTCAAAAAAACAGGAGACGCTGTCATTGTATGCGCAGCCCTTATAGAGCATGCCGATGCTATTTGGGGCGATATGGCCAACAAAGCGGTCGTGCTGCGAGATTACTGCAGTCATTTGTTCCATGCCTTCTTACCATCTGTACTGCTCCATGGAATGGCCCTGCAGGCTCATCCCCAGAATATCCTTGTCCGAGTGGATCGCGTCACCCGGAAGGTCAAGGGATTTGTTTATCGCGACCTCACACATATGGCAGTCCATGTCCCAAAATTTCGCGAATCCACTTCCTTGGACATGGATATCGGTCCGTCGAAGTCATTGGAGCAGGTTTATGAGAATATTCTACGAATGGTGGTCCACGCAAGCACCGGTTCTGTCATCCAAGCATTCGGACTGGGGAATGAAGGATGGAAAATCGCCCGAGAGGAGCTAGAGAAGATGATCCCAGCAGACCACAAACTAGCTCGAAGAATTTTCTTTGAGAAGCCTACACGGCCGGCGCAGGCTTATCTCACGCGAAATATGGCCGGCGAGGTTCGAACGACGACAAAGGTTAATATGTTGCATCATTGCCAGAAAACAGCATGAGGAGCAAGGTTATCCTAACGATAGACCTAAGCAACGGTCTCCATTCCAATACTATCTATCAACATAGTTATTTAACAATCTATGCATGATGTAATCGCGGCTGATAGGTTTTAAGAATCTCCTTCCATCGGGGAGAATTCATAGCCACGATATTTGGCAGCTCTCTTTCCACATACTAGACGCGCACTCTGGTTAGTCAATAAAAAACCACAGACATCGTATTATATCACTCACATCACGGTACTTTCCCTCCATTCGCATCATCAAGAAGCACTTGAAGGGCATGGTATCTGCCACAAAGAAATCGTAGAGTTTCAGTCCCCGTTTGTTTTCATCGGGGTTGAGAACATTCGCGAGTTCCTCCCGTACAATCGTCCATCCTCCCTGCTGTTCGAGTCCCAAAGCACTCAATAAAAACCCGATATGATTTTGTAACATGGAGTGATGCACCTTGGACCACGCATTATGTAAACTATTGGTTAGAACAGCGCTACCCGAGGGAATTGCGTCCAGCCCCACCCCATATTCTTGGAGCGTCGGGACGTGTAATCGGATCCCACCAAAATCACGTACTGCAAATCCCTTGATGTCCCCAGTTTGGCGACAGATACGCACAACGAGGTTTTGGCCATGCGCTTCAAGAGCAATTCCATAGTCCAGTAAGGGTGGGATTGTAAGTTTGAACAAGCATGCGGTATATCTATATTAAAATATCAACATCCCTCCCGCAAGGTGTGTGGTTACTGCATGAAATACTTACTTTCGGAACCAATTCTTCTTTTTCTGGAGATCATCCAAATTATACAAGATCTCAGCGTAAGAAGTATTAGTTTCTGGGGGATGTTGTGCCAATACAGCAGCCAGGACCAGTGTTTCATCATTTGCTTGGGCTTTTCTTTCTAGATCATCACGGAGAATACAGGAAAAGTGCTTGGCTTGGTTAAAATCCGGCTGATTGCCTGTGATGGAGCCAATCTCTCGGAATACCCACATGTCTGGAGGAAGGAATCGCTCGAGTAGTTCGCTGAACACTGGACCGCCCATCGTACTCCATGGGGTAATTGTCCGTAGTGCGGAGGTGATATTACAAGCCAACGAGAGCTTGATGTGATATGGAAACCCTAGCTCCGGTCGGATAGTCAAGGTACGCATGGATGTCTGCGCGTCTGCGCATTCCTTGGTGGTTTTGACTACCACGGCACTGGGAAAGTATGTTTTAATGGCCGGGAGTTGTTGAACGAGACAGGGAACAACCAATCGATCATCACTCGGGTTAGGTATGTCTAGTGTCCTAAGAAGAGGGGCCAGGGTCTCTTCGAATAAACCAGAGAGATGCATGTCGATGCGAAGAACGGATACAAAGGCGATAGATGGTGTCAACATCCCAGGGAGATCGTTGGGACTGTGAGGTTTTAATGGAACCTGTGCGTAACAGAGGCGGTGATACTATTGAATACTTTTATTAATCTTTGCACACAATCCCTGGTTGTTATCGATTGTTCCTACCGGATGACTGGGATGGCCAAAGACCATGGCTCTCTCCCATTCTATCGAAGACGAGTCGAAATTGAGCGCTCTTTCCATGCACTCGCTAATTTCGAGCCATTTTTCTATTTAGGATTCGTTAGTGATGCAGAATAATTAGTTTAGCGGGCTTATTAACCTTGGTTATCACTGGAATTTTTCAGCTCTCTCCCAATTTCCTGGAGCAGAGATTCATCTGCCACATTCAAGAGCCAGGGACGCATGTGCTCGAAGATTACCTCCGGTTCCAGCACTTCGGTTTCCATGGAAAACGTTCCGATACTTATCAACGGTTTCAAGTTTCCCGGTCGTACGAGAGAGATCACTTGGCCGTCTCTGAGCTCATAGTGGGTATCCGGCAATAACCCAGCCTTGACCCAGCGTTCAGGGTTCTCGAAGCTCTCTTGATGGCTGGTCAAAATGAGATATTCCTGGTGCATGTTCCCTGAAGTTTTTACCCTCGCGGTTGCTAGCCCTTCGTTCACAACTTGAGCCAGGAGGCGGCTGGTCGTCTCGAAACCAGCGCGGTTTTTCCTGGAAGTGGCAGTCATTTAGGGCGACAACTAGCTACACACTCACACTCATAAGCAAGAGGGGAAGAAAGGAAAGAACACTTGAGGGACTAGGAAGGCAGATAAGAAAAGAGAATCTGCACAATTTCTCAGCTGAACGGGTGTATAAACTAAACTTATAGTATTGATCAACAAACTCAACACTGAATACAGAAAAATCTTTCACATGGGAGAAAGTCGGTGTAATTAGGTAGCCAGATCATATTACGAATAGGCGTCTGATACGTTATACAGGGTATCGACTCCAAAAAGCACTCTAGGTAATTGAGGGGCATTTTTGGGCTCCACTATTGCTTTGGTTGATCGGTCTCGTCATAAAATCTATCGCAGAAGCAAAGTAGCGGTGTAGAGATGAATTTGAATAGCGTAACGGGTCCACTACGCTATGCCTGCCTAGGAGCTTATGCGCATGTGCGGCTTCGCCGATCCCGCATTGCCAAAATTAGCAGAGCGTGCCAAGATGTGTATGTAAGAAGATCGATCCGATGCCGTCATAAACCCGCTTAATCGCTGTGTATTATTCCGTAGCCAATATCCGACAACCAACTCTCTCTCACAGCGATTCGAGGCTACATTCACCAGTATAGCACCTGTCAAATGCCCCTATAAAGCCATCATGCCCGCGTCTTATTAACTCTTACTCTAAGACCTCTAGATTGATTCTAGGGCATTACAGTAAGTTTAAAGCACTGCCAAGAACGTAATATCGGAGCGATTAGTCTCCCATATCCCATATATTGTCTACAACCCCTCAGGCAGTGGTGGTTACAGGGGTCGTACACCGCTACGTGTAGTCTGGCAACCTGTGTCATCATTGCGCAGGGGATTCCAGCTAATGTGCGAGATCTACTCACTCGATAAGAAATCGGTATAAACCGGGATAAGGTAGCCATGCATCCCTGTGATTACATCGATCCACTCCTGCGCCTTGCCATTCAGCCTTCAAAATGTCAAGCATCGAGGCTAGAGTTAAAAAGATAATTGCAGAGCAGCTGGGACTTGAAGAAGACGAGGTAGTTTTCATATGAATTCTTTATAAAAGGCGTTCTCTTCCTCTATACCTACCCCATTTATTCAATCCCTGGTGACACATCGAATAAATCTCGAAGAACACGTTCAAATGAAGCTTCCGATTTCTCAACCGCACTAAATTAGAAGCAAACGGACGATTTACAAGACCAGTAGCCCCATCTGATTGGGCTAAAGATGTATGGAAAGCTCGGCCAGATGCCAGTCACGTCGCCAGAATTGATGTGGCATGACAACATTACACACCGTGATTTGCTCTTTGGAATGATGGGAATGTTCTCGAAAGTTGTACACCAAGGGTTTGGAGTTGGTGATGCAATGGGCCGGGACAAGATTGGTATTTACAGCGCAGTGGAAAATTAACTGGTAGTAAAAGAGAACTCGAAAAGATGAGGTGAATTGCTGATTCACGATGAACGTCAGTTCTCTTTTGGAGATAACATAGAGAGACATACACTAGATTGACAAACGAACTAAATATACGAATTCATGACCAATTCTGATGGGCATCCCTAAGAACGGTTCGCTCTGGATAGAATACATGAAAATAAAATGCGGGCGGCAACAGAGGCATTGGCGTAGTTCACAACGTCTCGTCCAAAGTACAGTCCAGAGGCATAGTGGTTTGCTACGAAATTAGGCTCCATACTCAGAGGCAACCGTAATGTGTAGGGTGGCCACGTTCAACGTTGCAATATGGTATGAACCAGGCTGAAGTTGGTACCGAAATTGTGTATCGAACACAGCGGTACGGGTTTTTCCATTACAGACGAGGGGGGTAATCTATAGAATTGTGGCTGAGCTTACCAGCGCTGTGGCTATGCCAGTAATGCGCACGAGAGTGGAAATCACAATACACAAATGACAATCGATACCGGATTTCCAGTACATTTTGAATACAGTGCCGCCTAGGCTGTGCTAAAAGTTTGACGCGTCAAACCATTCCATCCCACTTCGCTTACCTCTGGTGAGAGGTTATAGAAACTCAAGTCTGGTGTTATCTATCTCAAATAGTGGCTTGTCACTTCACTGTCACTGCGGAATAATTTTCTGACATGCAATCTATTTAAGGCAAGACCAGCGGAATTAAACTTGTGAATCACAGTGAAGGGGCTACAATCATAATTTCCAAGATGGTATTTTTGCAGAATGCTCTAGTAGCAATAGGTGATTATTAATCCTGGGTATTCTAATGTGGCTCTCAAGACCAATTGTCTAGAGTCTACCCAAGAGGAGGACACATGGATAGCAATAGCACAGGCACATGGCATTACAAGCAGTCATATCTCTATAGAAACCATGACCCTGGATATCAGCTCATTTTAGAAGATTATTTACACGTCCTTATGGTACATAAAAGTGCTATCTGAACGTCTCTGGCAAATATCTACCGAACATGAGAGCAGGTGATGGTTGACCTCAAATGGGGCTCGATCTTCGCCTTTCTGTCACTTCCTATCTCCAATCTGAGCTAATATAAACCCTTACAATGATAATAGTATGGTTTTATGGCCCTCGTTTAAGTGATGTTTGCTGAATGAAAACCAAATTCAACGGGTACTTGCTTGGTCAAGTCGGAAGTCATAGGCGTTGAAGACATGACAGCTTGAGTTGCTTTACCACAGGATCCATCTATCAACACAAATCAATTCTAATAAATGTCATTGTCGTTGTCAGTTGAGCCGGAGAGACATTATGCACCTTATATTAAATCATATCCTAGGTAACAAAAAGTATTTACAGCCACTTGACCGATGCTAGCGGATAGAATTCAAATGGAACCCTCTCCGGTGATAAAAATATCATTGCCTACAACTATCGCCAACAGCAAGTTCAAAACATCTGATGCCAGAAGGGGAAATCAAAAAAGTCTGAGAAGGAGGGAGACACTATTAAAGAAGATTTTCGAGTATTGTACAGAATGTGATGCCGACATCCACTTCGTTCTCCGAATGAAGAAGACAGGCCAACTATACACGTTGACTTCGAACGCCAAAGAGTGGCCTCTATCTACAGAACAAATAGTAAGCTGCTCCTCTTGTTTTCACTCGTTAATTCAAGTTTATTGGACGCTCACAGAACAAGGAGTCAAATCACCCTGAGCCGATTCAAATGAAGATGGACGAGCTAGCCATTAAATATCAGGGGCAAAGTCCTCAAGGGGAGCACAGGCCCATGTCTCTGCTGAAGGATTAATAAAAACCTAAATATGAACCTACTCTATAGATTCTTGATATGTATATTCTGAAACACTTCTACCATGAGAGGCATTATATTAAATAACCGCAGATAAGCATCTCATGAGCATTATTTCAAATTGGGTTAGGAAGAACCCGGAACTCAAGGAGTCTTACGAAGTGAAAGCGTGGATGCATTTGATCAGCTTCTGGGAGACTTGAACTGTGTTCCTGAGAGCGACTGCGAGGGTCTCTCGTATACGTAGAGATGGAAGTGTCTTGTCATGAATAATCAATATGGTGAACAATTATAGTTGACTCTAGATACAAGACGTAGCGCGGAAAAGCAAAAGATACAGGCTTCCTCGCGTTCAGGGGAACCCATATGCACCATCTGGGTCCCGCAGATCATCTCCATTCATCCTGTATGCTTAAAGTATATCTCTGACAGCGACTATTAGCACTCCCAGGAGGCTAAGTGTTCCCAGGATCGCAAACAAGCCTGCTGGAAGCATGCAATAACGCTCCCAGTAATACAGGACACCTCTTCTGGGAGCCAGAATGGCTCTGGGAACTGGCAGAGGTTCCAAAAATAGGATTATCTGGGTCGCCTCGGTCGAACTCTCATTCTGCGCGTTACATCTCGGTAGAGATAGTCGACGATATCTGCTATTATTGGAAGCTAATAAAAACACGTGAGAGGTTCACGGCCAGCTCGATTGTCACCTTTCAATGCATATACATTTCGTTTGCTGCATAATTCTTTGTAGTCAACCGCCTTCCAAGATCAGTTCGTAGATATAAGTCTCTAGCGCCAATTTTGGAAGGTAGAAGATTTTGACCTATATTTGTTGTGCATATTGAAGAAAATACCAGTCTCTACACTACGTAAGCTCTAGCAGGTCTCTATACGGACTTCTACTTCACCAAAAAACTGTATCATGTAATCGGTGCAAGAAGTCTCAACTCGCTGAATATAGGCTCAGTATCTACATAAAGAACTCCTCAGAAGAAACACAACCTTCTGCTCTAATGATATTGTAGCATTGACCGTCATTCGCATTTGCAGAAGATATATTGCCGCCCAAAGACCCTATGCCGGTCTTACCACCAGAAAAAAATACAGTGGGGCGGACTTAGGCATTACCGAGGTCACGGAGTCGGGGATCAATGGAATCCAACTTCAATGCATTTGAATCACCGCAATGATTCCTTGCACGCGAGGGATACCTTCGGTGGTGCTCGACTTCGCTCCTCATATTTTTGACCTGGTGAGGTTGGCCTAGCCTAGGGCTTCTTCGGATCTTTGATGTGTACTTTGGTTGCCGACCAGCGCTGACCGATTGGCTCCCCTTACTCGAAAAAGCTTCCAAATGCTTGGAAGTCTCCCGAGAGTATTGGCTCCTGAGTGCATTCATAGTTCTTTCGGGGAACGAATCGCGAATACTACTCCATGACAGCTTTTGAGAGTCTTTCAACCTCAAGAGTCGACGCCCATCTTCGGGGGTCCACTTCCTGCGGGTAAAACCTGGCCGTGGTTTTACAGTCGTATCCTCTCGCACTGAATTTTCCATTGCTGTGGTGCTTGTTGCGATGATGCCGTATGCGTGTTGTAGCGTTTTTGTTGCAAGCTGGAGCACTGCAAGATTCTCTTTGAGAATTTCTGCACCCGCGAGGTCGTCAGAAAATTTGGCCTCAGCAGTGACTACACTGTAAGCGCGCTTTAAATATCCGATCGCATTCCTTAGGCCTGCGAGATTGCCCGCGGAATCGCCCTCTGTGATGTCGCTCGGTAGATTTCCGGCTCCTGATTTATGTGCTCGTCTTCCTCGCGGCTTGTTCGCATTTGTGACTGTAGAAGTCCGGTGCCGGCGTCGTTTCGGAGAGGATATATTTGAATATCCCAAAGCTCGCTTCCTTTCGTTTGGATTACAATCTCTGTAATACCCCCCGTCGCTTTGTCTGGTACCATCGTCCTCAAAGACATCGAAGACTCTCGTCGTACCAGGGCCTTCTAAGCCAGTCACGGAGGCAGTATCTCGGGAGGAAGGATAAAGAGCGACTTCCTCGGGGTAGTCAGGATAATTTCCAGCGGCTGATGCTGCATCATTGAGATAGAGTTCAGGCGAATTGGCTCGAGGGGGCTCGCCGGGTTCTAAAATTGGAGAGACCGTATTAATTCCAAGGGGCATGGGGGGAGGGTGTTTAAAATATGTCTTACCGAGACTCAATGTACTGCGTTCTTCTTGTGGCACATTATTCCCCAGGGTGTAGTCTGCTTCATTTCTTTCTTCTGGGGCGTCCGATTGCCTCACTACATCGATAGTCTGGGTTTCTGAGCCGGTGGAAGAGCGTCTCACTGAAGCTCTTGGTAATGGCTGCCAAAATCTTTGATGGTTCAGCGTTACCATGGTAGGTAGATTCAAGAGGTTCTGAATGAATGGGAATCAAAGCAGGAGGCAGTAAAGTTCACGTTCGATGATATTTCAAACAAACGCTGCAAAGGAGGGATAGTTGGGACTATTTATTTGTTTCGATTCATCGTTTCAATCAGCCCGTGAGATAGAGCAGCGAATTGTCGACAGAACCGGCATAGATTCTAGATCTATCGACAAGGCCCCAGTATTCGCTGCAGCCAATCGCAGAGCCATTTCTAGCTGCGAGGGATCAGTTATAGGAAAGGGTTCCTAGGAATGCTAGCTTAATTCATTCAGTGGCAGATATCTAGCCCGAAACTAAACTAGATCCGTCAGCCGATGTCGTCGACTTGCGTCACACGGCGCGGCGAGTTGTTCGAGGCCTAGGTATACCGCACAAAAAGAGGTTGCCCGAAGGCTGGTGCGAATGTTGTTCCTGGGATCAAATTGGCACAGTATATGGAGGAACGAGGACAACGGTGAATTTTCGTGGTTCGTTTGCTGGGCGGTGTCGGCAGCGTTAGCGAGAGAACGTATGAGAGGGTGTAGAGGCGAGGTGGTACTGAATATCTCATGCAAGCCGAAGGGATCGAGTCAACCGATGGAAAGTTCGAAGAGGACAGCAAGTCACTGTACCGACGTGGGAATACGTCATCTCCAGACCAGAACTCCCAGGAACACCGGTAGGCAGTGCGGTTACCATCGGAGCAGGCGAAAGCTAGAAGGCAAGACGGAGGGTGAAGGGGCTGATCAGGGGAGAGCACCGGGGTGAGCGATCAGGTTGCTCACTGAGCAGCTCAGGGTCGCTCAGTGGGCAGCTTAGGGCGGCGGGGTGACTAACTCACCCTGGAATCCGGGAGCCGATCACTTCCCGAGGCGGCAATGTTACCGTCAACATTATTACAAAAGAATCCATCTCATAGATCTACACCAAACCGATAAGCCTGACCGCCCCACCTGATAAAGCTGGATAAATCTACAAAACATGTTAAACTTCATTTCCAACTTCTCTACATCAGAACATTGAAAGCTTCCAAACATGGCCGACTCCCCGAACACCGATAAGATTGCTCCAGAGGCACTAATCACCAAATTTCAAGTGAGCAAGCTCCTCAAACAAGGTACGACTCACCCACCCCCACTCCGTGCAGCAATCAATAGGCTAAAAAAAACACCCCCCAGACCAAAGTGGCCGGCGAATTGCCCTCCTAGGCACAATCGACAACGCTCAAGGTATCCTGATAGCGGAACGAGCCGCATTCGCAACTGAATCCCTCGCCGTGCTACAAGCCTTCCACGCCGCAATCTCCCGAATCAACAACCTAGGAGACAACGACATCTACCGCTGGTACCTTGCCTCATCCAGCGGGAATAACACAGACCCAATACCCGCCGAAGCTGCCAGCCACCCTCAGCAAGACCTCAAGCTCAACCTCATTTGGCCATGCACAGCACAACACATCAAGAAGTACTCGGACCAGCAGCTGCGTATGGTAACTGAGACGGCACAGATATACCGCACCCACGTGCGGCCGTATATGCAAGCGAAGCGCGAGGAAGGACGGTTGAACTGGGTGTTTAATATCCTCGAGGGCAGGACTGAGCAGGAGGATGTGATTCTGCGGGATGAGGGGCACGGGCCTGAAGATGGGTTTTTGATGTTGCCTGATCTGAATTGGGATCGAAAGAGTATGGGGTCATTGCATTTGTTGGCTTTGGTGCAGAGGAGGGATATTTGGAGTTTGAGGGATCTCAAGAAGAGTTTTGTGCCTTGGTTGAAGTATTTGAGGGATAGGGTGCTTGAGGCTACGGTTTCAATGTATCCTGCTTTGGAAAAGGATCAGATTAAGCTTTATGTTCATTGTGAGTTGGGAGTTGGGCTTGAATTGCGTTGCATCGGGGGTTTTGGCTGACTTTTGAATCTCGCAGATCAACCAACTTACTACCATTTCCATATCCATGTTGTCAATGTTATGCTCGAAGCTGGTGCAACACAGGCAACGGGTAAGGCTTTTGGACTGGAGAACCTGATCTCGCAGCTTGAGACTATGCCTGGAGATGAGGATGCTAGTCTGGCTGATGTTGATTTGACATACTTCCTGGGCGAGGCTAGTGAGCTTTGGACGGATATTTTCGAGCCGTTGAAGCAAGGAAAGCAGCCTGGTCAATAGAGGTATCTCAGTTACATGTTGACCAAAAGTTCTAATGAATGCATGAATCAAAGACAACCCATTCTTCACGCTGCAACGTTGGCCATTAACCGCAACCCATCCTTACCGGAAAGCAATACATTATTCAAACCTCGAAGAGAACGAATTAGTCAATGATAGTGAGATCATAAGATAATAATATACATTTTAAAGTCATATATGTACGTTTTCAATTATACATGTTCCCTCGCAATCCTTTCAGGATCATGCCTATCCGTCGAGGTCTGCGTAACCTCAAATGTGCGACGAATCCCGAACCCCAGGTCCGGCAATCGAGGTGAGGGTCGATCAATAGTCAACCTCTCTTCGCTGCTACTCGGGCTCGTGTCATAGATATCATCATGATCTCTCTGGCCATTGATAGTCGTGACAGTGACAGCAAGCTTATCTGGTCTCAAGTGGGACTGCACGCTCTCGTCCAACGAGCCTAAAGGAAAAGGACGGTTTTCACCACCGCCTAACTGGCGCGAGGCAGACCGGGAGCGTCCGCCTGGGAATCCAGAGCTGTACTCTGGGTCTGAGCGAGAACCCGTCCATTTGCGGAGAAGAGGTCGAAGAGTTGCGAGACTACCAGCTGTAATGCCGAGGCCTGCCTCGACGTTGGACCAGATGGCGATTTGGTATGTTGCGTCTGGAATGAGGAATTCAGTTAGCTTTGTCTATCATTAAGGATGAGTTGGAACATACAGAGGAAATCAGGATTCTGGAATGATTCGACGAAGGGAATACGGACGATAACCGCTGATGAAGCACTGGAATGTCTTGTCAGCAATCTAGAGCCAATAGGAAAATCTGAGACGAGACCATACATGCAAGCCATGCTTAAGATACCCATAACAGCGATCTTAGTCTGGCGCCTCATGTGAAGATTGCGCACGAGGAAGATGGGCAACAAGCCGACGGTGAAATCACACAGTGCGGCAAATGCACTATACACATAGGTCATGTTGACGATGATAGTCATATCAATGCATTTGCCTATGATCTTGGGATCCTGGGCCAGCCGAGTCCAGAAGTATTCCAGTGGCGAGCACTGGAGAAGCATGAGGAACATAAAAACCAGGCCTGCTATGACGGTCAAAGCCATGACAATATAGAGGAGCCAGATATGAAGGGGTCTAATAGTGATGCGCATTAGGAAGATGCAGACGGAGATCTTGCACCCAACCGAGGCGAAACAGTAGGCGATCTCGCAGAGCCACCAGTACCTCATTGCGATGATACGATCGTCAACAGCGAGGTGTTCGAGCATATAGCCTGTGCCATAAATCGAGCCTCCGATCATGGTTCCGCAGAACATGCCATAAAATAGCTGTGATAGATTAAATTTGTTAGATCTCTATAGCTCCACAAACAGTTTCGGGAAGGGTCATGTCGGACTGAAGGATTCAAGACCGAAGGATTTTAAAGATCGAACATACCAGTGCAATTACCATAGTCCCATCATCCCATCCAAATGCCTTTACGACCCAGCCGCGCACATAGATGCGAAGCATCACCGTAATAGTGGCGATAGGCAGGAAGACCGCGGCAACGGTCTGAACCGCCGTGTTCCTCTGCTTTTCGTCTGTCATAACGGCAAATGCTTGTCACGACGAGAAGGATTCATATGTGGGGGAGAAGGATTCTTAATAAGAACGTTCTCTCTGACAGGACCCGCAGAAAACTATGAAATACAGGGGCAAGCAGGGAAGAACTAGAACGCTTAAGCCCTTGGCTTGCCAAAGATGCTTTTTTTGGTCGACCGGCGAAAAACAACGCTAGGCCAACCTCGAGATGATCGACAACACGGCTGGCCTCGTAGCTTCGTATACGGAGTAAATTAGGTTAAATGAGAGCTGGGTTTTACTCCCCGTAGGGCTATGCGAATAGAAGACGGGATATTAATTAAAAACATGGAGTATAGGGCATAGTATTGGGACTGCCGAGCATGACATGTGTCTGCGATTAGCGTGGATTGCCAAGAAGACGGACAGTTTTCTATGAAGAATTCCGCATCTAGAATTTTAGTGGTTTTTAGGCAGGGGTTGGTAAAAGCTAGCCCACACCGTTGGGTCTAGCTCCGTTTGATCTGTTTCCGTTCCCACTTTATTGCAAGTACGAAATTGGCAATGGGTCCCGTGTGTCAATCACTACCGGGACTGGCAGATATTTTGAGCAGGCAAATTGGCGATCATATTGAGATGACGCTAATGGCGTGTACTAGCTTGTCTTGGAAACAAATGCTTTTCTGTTGCCCGCCCATTTAGCGTGTGGCTTTGTCATATTTATCGTCCATTCTGGCTAACAGTCCCGGGGACCTAACCTCGGTAATTAAAAGTCTCCTTTTTTTTGTGGATTGGGGAATGAGGATCTAAATCCTGTTTTATGATAGGCCAGTGCAGAATGACCAGGTTGGATTTGCTATTTTGGAAGACTTGTTGTTGAACGTTGAAAGGTTTAAAACGCCACGTGCAAACATATGCAAACATTTGGGAAATAGTGGCCTGTTTTTTCAGGGTTCTAAGGCCATTCCTACTCCAAAAAGCAAACAATACTAATTTTGGCAGGTACAACCCGATGCAGATACTATACAGAACATAATATTTGTACTGTTCATATTGTAGACCTACAGCATAAGCTACAATCAGACAGTATATCTAATTATATCCAGCGAACTCCTGTCAAAGCTCAAATTAAAGATTAAAGGGCAATTAATTAATATCGAATGCCACGGTAGAAAACGTGGAAACTCCCGAACCCCGCAATCCTTCCGATGTCCCCCTCAAACCTCACCTTATCCCAAAAGACATACTACTAAACAACTTCGACACTACACATCACCATCACCACCACTAAATCACACAGAATGGCACACGTCGATGTCCCGTCCACCCAAAAGGCCTTCGTGCCACTAGGTCCGACCCCGCAACTTTGTATCCCCAAACCCCAAAGCTAACCCTTCCAGAAAACAACCCCGAAGTAATGTCACACCTAGTGCACCAACTTGGCCTCGCTTCAACTATCGGCTTCACCGATGTATTCTCCATTGATGAGCCCGACCTCCTCGCCTTCGTTCCCCGCCCTTCCCAGGCCCTCCTCCTCGTCTTCCCCGTCTCCCAAACCTACGAAGCCTCCCGCGAAAGCGAAGACGCTTCTAAACCTACCTACACAGGCTCTGGTCCCTCCGAACCCGTGATGTGGTTCAAGCAAACGATCCGGAACGCATGCGGGCTGATCGGGCTTCTACACGCGGTCTCGAACGGTGAGGCTCGGAAACATGTCATCGCCGGCTCGGATTTGGATACGTTGCTCCAGGAAGCGGAGGGATTGGAGCCGGTAAAGCGCGCTGATCTACTGTACGATAGTAAGGCGTTGGAGAGTGCGCATGCTGATGCAGCGAAACTGGGGGATACAGCTGCGCCGGAGGCGGAGGATAATGTTGATTTGCATTTTGTTGCTTTTGTTCGCGGGCTTGATGGGACGCTTTGGGAGTTGGATGGGAGGAGGAAGGGACCTTTGGCTAGGGGTGTTTTGAAGGAAGATGAGGATGCACTTAGTGAGGCTGCGTTGGAGTTGGGGGTTAGGAGGTTCTTGAAGATGGAGGCCCAGGGAGGCAATCCTGATTTGAGGTTTAGTTTAGTTAGCTTGGGACCTTTGTTTGATTAAAGTGGGCTTTGTTCTTTCGAGGGGGCGTTTCTGGATCTGGTATTCGGGATAGATAGTATGACTTGATTGAGCTGTGCCTCGAAGGCAGTGATATGTTATTGTTATTAAGTACATCTAATGATATTTGTCTGTGTCTAGCATTCCGCTGAAAAAAATAGTCAGGATATACTGAGATGTGACGTATGTATATACATGCCCAGGTATATCTAGTGTATTCAGATATCGCACACATGTTCCTCTTCAATCATAATACCGACCCTTGGGACCGAAAAGGTCAGCCCAGTAGTCTACCTCTTCTCGTGTTCCGTGATATCCACAGCAGAGGAATCCACAGAATTCGTATTGACAGTAACAGCTGTCTTCTCACCAGCGTCCTCGCCGGAAATCAACTGGTCATTTTGCGGGACAGAATTTCCCTGTTTATCAATTGTCAAGAATGGCACCAAAACCAGAGACAGTCCCGTAGCCGCAGCTGAAAACCAGTAAACCGAGAGGTAAGGCCGAATTGCAGGCGTAGAAGCGGTCATCTGATGGGCGACCGAGCTTTGTACAGAAGTAGCAATTCCAAGGCCCAGGTTGCTGCACAACTTGTTTACGGTGTTGAAGATGCCACCGGCGATGGATTGCTGGGATGGCGGCAGGGTGGACATCACGTACATCTAGACGGAGTTAGTCAATACCCTCCAAGAACGGAATGTATTGCAAAACGACAAGGAATAGAAAGGACACTGGGGGGTGGAAGCGTACATTTGTAACGTTAAATTGAATATCAGCACCAACAACGACAAGAACTAGCGCTGGGAATATATATGCCCAGTAGGTAGCATCTTCCTTCATGAAGCTCAGGATCAGGAACGCGACTGTGTACGCCAGGGCTCCGATGCCGGTTAGAATTTTGTTGCTTACGCGGTGCAGGATCAGACCGCAGATGATATTGACTATTGTTCCGCTGACGACCATTGGGAGTAGCTGGACGGTGATTTCAAGGGCAGACAGATGTTTCAAGTTTTGAAGGTAGAGGGCGAGGAAGAAGCTGACGGAAGAGAAACCCATGAAGCCAAGGCAGCAAGTTGCAATAAGCTGTACAGTTAGTTTCGACCTATACCTTGGAAAGTGGGCACACATACAAGAGAGAAGTTCCGATCTCGCCAAACCCAAAGAGGCATCAGAGGGTGTTTAGCAACGGACTGCCAGTACAGAAACGCCACAAGAAGGGAAAAGCCCACAATAAACAGAGCAAGGACGTATCCCGTTTTCCATCCATCTGGTGCATCTGCAGCGAGACTATAAAACTGGTCAGCGGGAAAGCCCAAGAAATTTTCCAATTCACTAGGGTATAACACATACGAAAGCGAACTCGAAAAGAACGCAAACCCAACAATAACCAGCGCCGTCCCGAGGAGATCAAATTGTTTCATAGTCTCAAAGCTCAAAGGCGCTCTATCAAACCCATCAGCCGGCACAGTCCACACGGTCAAAATGGTAAAGATGGCATAGACAACAGAGAGAGTCCATAAGGAAGCACGCCAGTTATACAAATGCGCCGCGACACCGGAGATGATCATGCCGCCGACAAAACCCAGCGGGTTTCCCGCGCTGAAGCAGGCAAAAGCAAGATTCTTGCGCTTCGAGGGCGTCTCATAAGTAGCACCCAGGGCACCGACCGCGGGTGGGACAACAGCGGCTGCGAATAAACCTGAAATTCCCGAGAAGACATCCATATAGATGGCGTTTGTTGCGAAGCCAGCAATAAGCAGTGAGAAAGTGAAACCAGCCATGCCGATGACGAAGAGCACCTTCCGTCCGAACATGTCAGCTAGCTTCCCGAAGGTAAGCAGGAAGGCGCCACTGGTGAGGCTGTGGTTGCATGGTTAGCGATGTTTTAAGATATGTTGTATGGGAACATCTCATATAAAAACTGGGGAAAATCGGGGGATAAATATAAATGGGAGCTGTACGTACGAAGCACCGGCATTAATCCAGGTGATTTCGGCGGCATTCATATGTAAATCCTTGCCAATTGATGCTGTTACTCCCACAATACAGCCCTGGAAGAATGACTGCTGGCCAATGGCCATGGTGGCAGTTAGGACAAAGAGAACTTCTTGGAATGTGCTGTTGAAGCATTTCGGTCGTTCTGAACTGTCATTGGCCCCTGAACCATTTTCTTGATCTTGAGTCATGTCTGAAGAATCCTTCAAGGCAGGCGATGTTGTCGAAAATTCTGTCTTGACAGATCTGAGGGGTCACACAAGTACAAACAAAGGCCCACGTCTCCAAGGCATGTAACCGATAGAACTTGAGATATTATTTTATGTATCTTTAATCAAGTCACTTCCATGTTGCCGTTCTTATCAAAAAAAAAATATTTAATTTATATTTTTGTCAGCGCGGAATCTCTGCCGCACTGGATCCAGGGCTAATCGATCGGCTTTCTCCCGTGCGAATAATAAGCACCTGGACATGCTGAACCACCTCTATATGTTGTACGTACATGTGTGCATCATGCATCATATAGAAGCAAGTATCTGCTGTGCACATAAGCGCTGAGTCAAACTTGACCGCATTATTGAAGTCACCGATGTAAGGCGTCTGGTCGGTCAACCCGAAAACGTGTTGCACAGCCTGCAACTACCTCCCAAGGTCGGTCCAACACTCACGGGAATTGAACCGGAGGACCTCATTACCGGCAGCGCACCAGCCAGCTGTCAAGTTGCGCGCAAACACCTCGAGGGCAGAATATTCCTGGATTTGACCCGCCTTCGTGAAAAACACATTCTCAAAGATAGATTTCAGGTTCGGTTTACGGGAATGCAAGTCTGGAACCGCAGCGATGACCCGTCTTCTCGTAACAGCCTCACTCATTCGTGTCAGATCATCCATTTCAGACAGGGGCGATGCATTGTGTCCCTTAGCATTGCCAGTAGCATTGTGGTCACTCTTGCGGCCAATGACAAGGATCTCATACGGTTTTCGCCAAACACCATCCAGTGCGGAGATTGGTTGTCCGTCCCACGTAGTCTTGACCCAGATCCATTCCTCGCAGATGCAAAAGCCTGAATCGCTCAAGGCCTTGTATGCGGCTCGCCGGGCCTTTTCAGCATTGGTAATCCATATTGCAGCTATAGACTGTTCGCCTTGGATTGGGCGTGCCGGACGAGGTTCAGATAGACGTAGCCCCTGTTTTGTTTCAAGGTCGTGCGAGTGTACACGCAGTATATCTCTTAATCCCTCAGTAAGCACATCCATCTCGAAATAGTGATGTGTTTGATAGTGCTTGCTGCGTCGCACGGATTTGTTTGGCCAAGGCGGGTCCATGAGAATGAGATTGAATTTCTGGTACTGGGGAAGCCCAGGGATGGGGTAGTTATTGGATATAGACGGACGATCTACTTCAGCTTGGAATAGAGGCAATGTACAAAGCACAAAGCCTGACTCAGGTGGGACCATATATTCGCACAGATGAGAGTCCGTTTCACCATGGTGCGAGCTTCCAACCCTGATGATTGCGGGCTCTGGTGATGGGTTCTTGACAATGGCGAGATCTGACAAGGACTCAAAGTCGTTCGGTGAGGTAGTCGATAGAATCATTGGTGGTTCATTTTTACTCGAAGCCTGGTCATCTGACACAGACTTTAAGCACGTATAATCGTTTCCTCTCCGCCTCTTCCGTGGATGCTCACTTGGTGTTGTGCTATCGTGAGATTCATTGGGCACTGCTCGAGCCTCGCACCATCGACGAATATCGGGAAACTTGGCCTTGATGGTTTCTAAAGAATCCCTCACGAGTGGCAGTATCAGTTCCGAGTGGAACCGCCTCTCAGAAATAGGAATGGTTTTGAGGACCTTAGCGAGAGCAGCTGGCGTTTTGGGCTCAGTAGAGGGGAATGGCTCTTTTATAGGTAGGCATGAAAGTAGGTTCAGTGTCTTTCTGTGTGTGCTCTTTTCTGTGGCTGAACTTGATTCTGGGGCTGGTTGTTGGTGTTGTGGTGGCCTCCCTTCTTGCGCGAGTGCAATTGAGTGTGGAATGTCGAGGAGGTAGATATCTGTATCCTGGAAAAGAATAGCGGTTCTCTCTTGGGTATTGTTGCTCATTTTGGGCCTAGTCTTTCCCTTGTTGACGATGGTAAAATGAGTGGCGGGTTGAGCCGGGTAGTTGTGGAGGTTTCAGTTCTCAGCCTCATATAAATTGAATATTGGAAGGATTTTGATAAAAAGCTGATTTTTTTCAATTCGATTAGATTCGTCTTATTTGCATTCACTACAATATAATTTTCACATCGGCATCAATCAATTCACTATGCTCCACTAGGCAGCCAAAACATCTCGATCTTAAAACAATAGACAGAAGAGAAAAAGAGTCCTATCGTAAGATCACAAGATACAAGGTCATTCAAAAACGCTGAAGATACAAAACTGGGGACCTCCACCCAGAAGAGACACAAGACTTTTTCACCGACCATGCGCATCCAGTTCCTCTCCCGGGTCCGATTCTCCCCTGCCGGCGATCCAGCGTCCGATCAGGCGAAGAGATAGGACAGTGAAATCACAACACGTAGCTAGATAAACCCGCTTGGTCTCCATGAGAAACTTCAAAAAATGTGATAGAAAAAGAAGAAAAAGATGATCAAGAAAATTTATACATGTAGATGGGAAGGCAGGAAGATCGATTAGAAATCATACGCGAAGATGGGATCAACGCTGGGCACAAAGGCACGTTAGTATTGCCGCATTACACGGTTTAGGGTCGATCCGAGAATGAACTCACCCGTCCACGTCGGCCTCCGCCCGACTGCCCCTGCACAGGCTGTGCCTGGGGGTAGTATTGCGGAGGGTATTGATACATCTGGGCAGGGTTGACAACGGGGCTGAACTGCTGGTAGTTGTTTTGGGAAAGCATCGGGTTTGAACTCATCTGGCCCGGTCCGGCTGACAGCGAGGAAGCCTGTTGTGGCTGCAAAGATCGCAGGCTATCCACGGCAGGCGAGCCAGCTGGGTAGCCATAGTTGGCACTCGGCATGCCAGGATAGCCTGGAGAAACGCCACGAGCCTGGGCGGCAAGGAAGGCCTGGTATTGAAGCTGTTGCTGGCTCAGAGATTCCTGGCTGTATCCGCCTGCGCCACCAAGACTATTCAAGTGGTTTCCAAGCCCGTTGCTCGAGTATGGGTCAAAGGACTGGGGATTGGATTGGTCGGCGGTTATAGGACGGGTATCGGAGTTCTGTCCAAACGTGTTGGGATTAAATTGCCCGTTATACTGTCTGTCCATGGACGACTGGGCCGGATAACCTGTGCTTCCGTGGCGAGAGGACTGGCGATGTTGCGACTTCTCCGGGGTGGAGTGGCTCGCTCCGTGTTCACGTCCATGGTGGTGCTCCCGACCGCTACCTCGCGAGGAGAGGCCCACTTCATCCATCAGACGCTTATAGCCTTGGCTTGGGGAGGCTTTGAGCTTTGTGAGTACCTTGGACACGTTCTTCACGACTTCAGTCCGCATAGACTCGTCAAAGAACGGCGTGGTCAAGACCTTGAAGATCAGAGTCGCGCCAGATGTCTGGTCGCTCAGGATCTTCTCCAAAACTTCATCGCCGGGACTGAAGAAAAGTGCCCTCAGAACAACATCTCGAGCTTCTGGCTCGTTACGCTGGTTGATCACCTTCAGAACAGTCAAGTAGGCAACCTTGTGAGTGCAGAGGTGAACAAGGTGAGGCACAAGTCTCGGGGCCAACACTGTTCGGCGGCGAGGGAATGTGCACGTATCAAGGAACCAAGTGAGCAGAAGAGCTCCGTTGGCATTAGTAGCCAACTGCACACTGTGGAGAGCGATAGCAGATGCAAGCATCCGCTGCTGATCCTTGGTGGCATGGTGGCTTTCGAGACAAGCCCGCATCGCTCGGGCGCCGAAACGTCCCTGTGCGATTTCCCACATTCGGCTGAGCATAGACTCAAAGATGAAGCTGTTGAAGGGGCTGGCAAATCGCAGGCAGCACTGCAAGACGTAGTTTCCGTACTGATCCAAGAAAAGAGGAACAGTGTAAGGACGGAGAGCATCAACAATCAACTGCATCTGTCCAGGAGTCTTCGCGACATCAATGATCTTTTGCGCAGCCCAGGTTCCATTCTTGTGAACACCAATTTCAGAGAGATGGGGTGCAATATGAGACAGCATCTGCTCCTTGGTAGATTCAGAGCAGAATTCAAACAATTTCTGAACCACAGTGTTGCCCAAATAATCGGACGCTAGCTCTGCAACCTCAGGAAGCATGGCCTCGGCAGTCTCCTCAATCTCTTGAATCGAGCATGCACCATTGTCAATGCGCTTACGGATGTCACGGAGGCGAGGAGCATCGAACATGCGGGACTGGCTCGTTTCCTGGACGGAGGGGATTTCATCCTCGAAGGCTTGGAACGCGATGGAAGTCTGGATGCTTGTCGTGATATTCTTCACGTCATCTTCACTTGCGCCGAATTCTTGCACGATTTGCACCATCTCAGGCAACAGATCAGCCAAAGCGGCAATCTGAGGGATGGCGTTAGCGTTATCCCCTCGATCTGCCCCGTCTGCCGCTGCAGGATTTGATCTGAAGTTCGGATCAGGAGTGGGGGACGACTGGATGCCATTTGCACCAGGAGTACCGGTGGCCGATGCGCCAGGAACCTTGGCGTAACCAATTCTAACGGGACCTGCTCCGGGGAAAATCTCCTTGCCATTGAGCAATGACTTGGCTTGCACGGCGCTGTCAAGGCGGTCGAAGTTGACAAAACCGCAGTTCTTGTGAGTTAGAACACGGGTCGATTCAATCTTTCCATACATGCCAAAGATCGCCTCCAAAGACGTGACAGTAGTGGACACGGGAATGCTACCAATCCAAAGTGCCCGGGTAGGCCCATCCTGGTTATTCTCATCTGTCATCTCGCCGGCCTGTCGGCCACCCATGGTGGCCATACCGTTACCACCGAGATGCATGAGCTGAACTGCTTCGGACAATTCGTCATATTCACCATTCTCGGGGATCTGCAGGTCAGCAGCACTGAAGCTGTTGTCGAGGCGGGAAGGTGTGGCAAGGTAGTTGCGGATGGATGATCGCTGGGGAGGCGCTTCCAAAATTCCAGCAGTCCGCGCCCGGGGTCTACTGACAGAGGCATGGCTAGCAAATGCCTGAACGGCGAGATTATGCTGGTGAATTTGAGCCTGTGTGGCGGCAAGTTGAGCGGCGGTTGCAGCAGCGGTTGGCGTCATAGTTCCCGAGGGGAGTTGGGAGTAACGGCTCTCATATTCAAGGTCCTCGTCATCTGCATACTTTTCCTTAGCATTGACAGAGTATGATCGGAATCGATTATTGTTCTTCATCATCGCCAATTCAGCCAGGAGCGGCGGCAGCGCAGAAGCTTGCTGTTGCTGCTGCTGCATCAAAGCTTCCATAGAGGGACGTGCAAGAGAGGCCATTCCCTGCTGAGGAGTCTCAGCAAGCCCCAAGTAATCCAAGGTCTTCACATCGGTATCCGCAAGTCCATCCCTCGAGAAAGAAGAGTGGCTGGGCGAAGTCGGCCCTTCCGAAGATCGAATGCTGGTTAAAGTTGTAGCTCTCTCACGGCCAGTCGACCAGTTGGTTGAAAACAATGATGGGCCGAAGGGGCCGCCACCCCCCAAGAAGTTGCTTCTTTGCGGCATCGAGCCGGCTCGAAGACGGGATAGCGATGCCGGGTTGGGCGCACCAGCTGAACTCGCGACCTTGGAACTTGTATCTATGCCGGAAACGCCGGGAGGCCTGAAAGGGCTAGTGGAGGGTGTTGGTCGTGAGGTCTGCGGCATGTAAGGCTGTTGAAGCTCCATCTCATTCAGTGTGCCCATTGGCGGGAAACGGGACGGGACCGTTCCAGCGCGAGCCCGGCGGCCAGGGCTGTCCATCGAGCCATTAGTGGTAGGGATCAAATCGGGGAAGCTATCTTGACTCGGCGATTCGGGAATATTCTCACGAAGCGGGGTTGAATGGCCGCTCGTAGGAGGTCCCCAAATACTAGGCGAAATACCTTCCTGCGCTTGAATTTCACGGGCTCTATGGGAAGAATCAAGGTGTCAGCTAATTGTCGCAGTTTACATCCCATAGGAAGCAAACCTACCGTTTCGAGTACAGACGTGATGCCAAATCATGAGAAGGGGAGCCAGCCCCCGGCCTCGAACTGCCAATGGACCCCGGAGAAGGTCCATACGGCATTCTTGGGTTCCCAGACCCGGTCACATCGCTGGGAGAGCTGCGTCCCGTTGAAGTACCCGACATGGGTTGGGTGGTTGGAATGTAATTGAAATTCATCTGACCGTCAGGTCGCGAAACCGGCAACATTATGGATTATCAATTTATGCCTTTAGCAAGGCAGTGCCCGAATCTCGTCCAAAAGTATGACCTCCGCGCGAATTCCAAAATGGAGCAAGGTCGGAACTTAAATGTGGCTTCGTCGTTCAAAATTGTGGGACAGGAAACATGGAATAAGGATAGAGCAAAGAATCGAGGATGCACTAGAAACCGTTCAAAATCAGTTGGTGTTCAAAATATGTGTTTTGCTCTTGGGGGGGGTCGCAAAGTGGGAGGGGTCGACAAAGCAATTCCAAAAAGTCGAGATGAATCGTGGGGATATTTCGTACCAAAATCAACTCTTTCCAAATGCAAGCACCACTGTGCAGTGTCGAGGGTCTTTGACGATAATCTCACCGTTTGCTCGGAGTGTATGACAATCTGCAGGTATCCAAAAGCAATCGATTTGAGCTGAAGAAAAAAAAAAGGACTAGTCCTTTTCTATGGTCGTCAAAGGCTGGAAAACACAGCAAATTCGCAAGGATAGTCTGGTAGTGAGTGCGTCAAATGAGAAATAAAAGATGGAAAGGATATGATCCGGGTCCAAAGGGATCGAGGTGGCTGGAAGTGAGTTAGTGGTGCGCTCCGAAAGTATGTTCAATACCAACCGAAAGTTGAATTCACCCTAAGAATGCAGAAATCAAAAGAAGAAAAAAAAGAGAAGTGAGGAAGAAGTCAAGGGAGGATGAGAAGGGGAGAGGAAAAGAAGGAGAAGAGATGTTGGGGAGCTGGCCGGATGCCCGAGGAAGATGGCTGTGGTTGGTGGAGGGCCCTCCTTCAGCTTCACCCACAATTCGATTGTTGATTCAGATGAATTTTGATTTAAAATATGGAATATAATTGACTGATTGCATGTAATTGGATATATTTATTCTATAACTCTATGGCTAGTTTCATTTCACATCGAGATCTTAGGATATCCAATGTGCATAAGTACCTAGACAGACATCTATAAGTATTTACTTTCTGCACGTCTGTGCATTCAAACTCCAAACATCTAAACGGGACCAAATAATATCGGGTATCGGCAGTTCCTCCAGGTGTTTGGCAATGGTACAGCCCCATCGATGTCATTTATTTCCAAGGAGACTCCATTCTAGTGGGACATGGGGAAGTATCAAGAAATCTGAAGAGGTATAGGTCTAGTACAAATACAAGGCGTTTATGACCCCAGTATTCCCTCCAGCAAAGTCCAATTCAAGGTTTTCTTTCGGACGAAAAGCGCTCATGGTCTGACTGAAAATAGAGACAAGAGTGGAAACGAAAAAAAGCCCCGCATTCCACTGCGTCATGCCTCAACGCTGAAATCCTTTACAGGATATGGATGAAGCAGGCTCATCACGAAGGCAAATATATCATCCCGGGGTATGAGATATGATGCAATCAGTCATATAAGGAGAATCGACTAAGTGTTTGAACCCATGAAAGACTGTGTTCTGAGTGCGCGCAAGGGATATATGGGTCAGGTACGTGTCCTCGTCATTGTTCCCTACCGGAGGCGTCGGCCCTGAAGCCCTATCGGGTTGGTCATCATGGCTGCGTTGGGGATATAACTAGACTAGACTGTATCTGTTGATTGCTAGTTTGAAGAACTCCATGCTTTCTAGATCTTCAGGGTGTTCGTCAGGCTTTCGGAAGCATTCGGTACAGTGGAAGAACCAGGAGGCTCGTGGCATCGCGATACATAATAGGGTGATTTATCAGTTATAGGATAATATCTAGGTAATATCAGTCACTATGCAACGAAGGTTGAACGAAATAAACTATCAAAGAAATCTTGTGTCGTTGCTTCAAGGTCGATCGATGTAAACACGTTAGTTAAGGTCATTGGCCAGCTTATTTTTCTCGCCTGAGGCACCAACTTTTCTTTCGCGCCACTACTTGTTCAAGCCACTCTCCTTGCCCGGTATCTTCCCAACACTTCAACGGCTCATCTTTAATCGCGTGGCAGAATCCACATCTCTATATGTTATAATTTTCCAAATTTATGCTGATCATTGACACGCGATTCAAGCATAGTCCGTCGCGCGCGCGCCCCCTTCTCGCGTCTGATGCTTAATCGTCCATTCTAAGGCATCCGCCGCCCCAGTAACACACATCATGGCCGACATTATGGAGGAAGACCCATCGTCTGGGCTACAATCTTCGGAGGAAGAGGAGATTCCCGTGGAGTCATTGGTCAAAGGACGGGCGAAACGAAGTACCGCAGGATTGCATATGTCTGCCCTTCTTGAGGCCGCTGCCGATGATGACTTGGCGCTTCTCTTTGAGGAAGTCGAAGACGATAATGAGTTTGCGGATGTGGCAGATCCCGACGCAGAGGATGAATTGCTTGAATCGTCGGACGAGGATGAAGATCAAGGACCGAACGCTCAGAACGACTACGAGGGCGAACAGAAACTACAAAAAGACGAGCGCAAGAAGCGGAGAGCCCAGAATGACCTCCGATTCCAAACATTGCGCAAACGAGTCAAGGTCGATCCGACTGCCCCGTCCTCCATGTCCGCCGCTCCCCGTCCGAAGAAAAAGTCAGAGCGCATCTCGTGGATCCCCACCGTGGAGGATGGGCCTACTCGTCAATCATCGCGCCGACAGACCATGGTTAATAAGGAGCTTACGCATGCTCGTCTCAAGGACAGCCAGGAAAAACGAGTCCGGATCATCGCTACAATGAAGGAGGCAGAGAAGCGGAAGGCCCATTTGAAACCGAAAGAGATGACCCAGGAAGATCATCTTGCTGAGGCTGCGAGAGTGGAACGGCTTAATAGCAAAAGTCTAAATCGCTGGGAGCTGTCTGAAAAAAGAAAAGCAGACGAAAGACGAGCGAGGATTGAGGCACTACAAAATCGCCGTCTTGATGGTCCAGTGATTTCCTACTGGAGTGGTGTGGCTACATGGACTAACGGGCGTCTCACGCGAGTGGGTAAAATTGATATCAAACCCAAGGCAGATAAAGAAGAATCGAAGAAGAAAAAGAAAGAGAAGGAAGAGAAAGAAAAGGTCATGGGGTCTGCAACCATCGTTGGATCTGCCCCTGCATCTACCCCGGGAACATCGCAACCACCACCAGATCCCCGTGCAGTCGATATCACTGGTCCAGCAAATCCCGCTCTACCTCCTCCCACCTTCACATTAGAACAAAACGCGCCTGACACTAAGCCACCCGAAACTGCTACAGCTCTGACTGCAGAAAATACAGACACACCCGTAGTGTCTTCCGGGGCAGATGTCAGCCAGCCAGGTGCAAACTCTTCAGAGACGAAGCCAATCGCCACCCCTTCCGAGCAGGGCAAAAACAATGCCGTAGAAAGCAAAGCTCCAGAGATTGGCACAAATACACCAGTACCACCCTCTGACCAAGATAAACCCATCACTGCTGAAAGGCAATGGTTGGAGTCTAAACCTTCGGAGAGAAAGACGTTTGCTGTGGAAATCCCAGCATCTCGCCATGCATTAGATTCTGCGGGGAATGGCTCTACTCAAAAATTGCCTGAGCCCCCCACCAAAAACGACGATCCTATGGATATTGATCAACCTCCAGCGGCTGCAGCGGGTGCAGGTTCTGCCAAGATTAACCAAAAAGTTCCAGAATCAGCGGACAAGGCAAGTTTGGCCACTCTGCACGTTGCTGGTGCCCAACCGACTTCAGTGGAGGCCCCTGTATCACACGCCGGTACAACAGGAAAAGAACCGCCGGTAGTGGACGAGTCTCGGCCAGTTGGATCGGCCATGGCTATCAGCCTTAGAATTGCATTGGCCCCTAAAGCCTCCTCGGCCACTGCAGCACCTAGTCAAGCCACGGTGCCCGAAAATGCTCCAGCTCAGAGCCTAAACCAACATTCCACATTACAGTCCGAATCACAATTATCAAATGGAGTTGTGAAGGAACCAGCACAAGCAGAGATTCCAGAACCCCCTTCAGTGATCGAGCATACAGGACGTACTCTTACGATCTTGGAAAACTTTGATTATGCGACCGCCAATAATCGCAAATACAGCATGTACTTCAACGCCAAAAAGCCTGCTCGTTTGACAAGTACGTTGTATCATTTTGGGTTGTTCTTAGGAATTTGTAAGGCTAACCTCACATAATAGAAATCTCGTCATCACTTTGTGTCATCACCTCATTGCCTTCGCGTTACCGCGATCCAGACACCGCTCTTCCTTACGCCAATTCATACGCTTATGGCCAAATCCGCCGTTTGTTATCGGAGGGGTATATCTGGAGCTCGATGCTTGGGTGCTTTGTCGGCCCGGCTGAGGCTGCCCGTGGAGTGCCCGAGCGATTTACAGGCAAGCCGGGTCCTGGTACAGTAAAACTACAGATCGACAGGGATGAGGACCCGGCCGAGTCGATTACAGGAAAGAGGATCGACAAAATGGCTCTCAACGGCGATATTCCTTCGACGCCCACCCCAGCGGGGGCTCGAGCAGTGCCTGCAGGGGAGCCAATGGAGATTGATAAAGCATGATTCAGGTCATTTGTACAATATTTTAGGAGATACCCAGATAGAATTGAGACCTAAGAACAACCCAAACTTCAGAATCACCTCTATTTCACATTGAATCATCGACTTTTCTCCCAGACTGCATATCTTTTCCGACGTCAAAGCTTCACCGTTATGATGTATTTTATGTTGACAAATGTAGCCCCACATAATAAAAAAATTCAATCCAAGCTCGCCCTGTGATATTTTATACCCCGACCTGATCTATCCAAGGAAACCAATTCGGTACCCAGCGGAAAAGAAAACGGGAAAGGAGAAAAAGTCACAAATGGAAAATTGATCTTCTGATGTAAACAAGTGATCAAAATGAAGATACATACATACATATGTATGTACCTATCTTCTGTGAATCATTCTTGAAACTAAAGCCCCAGTTTTCCCCGTAGGCCCGAAACACGAAACACGGAAGATCGACGATTAGCACTACCTGGAATGATAGACCCCCTGTGACGAGGTCCCTGCGACACTTTATTGTAATAGGCAGACGTGTCAGGGTGGCACTTCATACACTATCCCCACAGAGGTTCTCGATTGTTCCGTCGATCTATTTTCGTTGTCGCCATAGCCGGGTATATGTTTCTCTTTTTAATTACTATATACTATGGGGTACTTGGCTGGGTACAAACCTATGCCGAAGAGATATGGGCAATGATGTATTTATACCCACCTGTTCACACCATCTGGGTCTATATAGGAAATCCTTGAACTCGTCGAGGCCTTTATGGCGTCATTTAGAATGTAGCTCTTCCATGGTATATGGTATGTTATACTACGTTATACAAAATGTGTACAAGTATATTAACTTGTAGCAAATACTTGATTGTCAGGAATGTCAGGAATGTCAATCTATCGATCACGCCAGATCCGACCCCCTCCGGAGATATGGTCCCTGCGCTACTGCACTGCAGATGATTATACCTAGAAATGCATATCTGTGCGTTTCAGGCGATTGAGGTACAGTTCCTGTACTCCGTACCTAATGAAGTGAAATCGAAAGGCAACAATGAATCAGATACAGATCCAGATTCAGATATCCAAAGAAAGAAAGGAGCAATGTATCTAAAATGGAAAAGGCCGAGTAATTATAGAAATCTCTAGGGCTCCAGGGCTCGTCACTGGTGACTCAGCTGGTCTAGATCGGGGGATTGCGTGTCGAGGGCCAAGTACCCGGGGAGTACCCGAGAAGTATCCACAACATACTTTTAAGGCTGCATATGCCGTCAAAGACTGTCATAAGTGACTTATCAGGTACATAGCTGCGAACCCTGTTTCAAAGAGTCTAGACGTGATCGTCTCATCCTACCGCAACAGCACGTTTCTTCTTCAATTTCTTTTCTCAGGGCCTTTCACCATCCCCATCCACTTTGTATTTATATATTCCAAATTCCCCCCCTTCTCTTGTTTCTTTATTGTGTCACTCCCCTTTCTACTTCTCAAAAAGTATCTCTTGCTTTATAGACTCGTATAGATTCTCCCCTTTGGTATGTCGCGCTTATCTCCAGGACTATATTCCCTTATCTCCCCCCACTCATAGGCTAAAGATAGCCTCCTGTTGCATCAAGAACGTCCGTGTGTGTCAGATGCTAACATTACCTTATCAGCATATTTTTTTTTTCACCCCACGTTTCTCAGCATACATACTCCGGTGTTCCTTCCATTTTCTCAAAGAAAACCTTGGAAGCATTTGTATTCCCAATTGCACCGACTCGGCACATTCCAGTTGGAATCAATACTTGCCAACACAAATCCCTCAGTCTGTGCTCCCTCAGGGGCCCTTTTGTGCTCCACATTGGCTCCAGTCTCGGCGTCTTCTCTCGATAAGATAGTGAGGCATTTGAATGCCTTCACCGCCACAAATGACTCAAACAGCCCCCTTCCACCGCCGCTCTCCTTCATCTCCTCATGTCTCTAAGTCCAAGTCTACTCGTCCTAGCTTACATCGACGAGGAACATCCGGTGCCAACGTCTCAATCTCTAAACTAGGTTCGGGACAAAGGGCTGCGAGCAAGCCGCCTACGTCTTCGGACGATACTGAGTTTGACATGGCTAGCTTCTTAAACTTTTGGTATGTGATATACCCAATGCCCTTATCTTTGAATCCTACAGGGATTATTTCTCACATGCCTGTTGCCGTCATTTGTGTTCCATACACCGGTCTTTTCTTCAATGGACATAAAGCTGACCCAATTCCAGCGCCATGTGTGAGAACCAGATTACTGTCCCCAACAACACTTTATTATATTGTAGCGAAAGGTATGTGGCAAAATCCCCCCGGCTCTATATTTAGAGCCATTGATATATCCTTGATATCCTCTCCTTTCCTTCCTCCCAATTCTCAATTCTTTGTTTGGGACCTGCATTTCATTTTGGTACTTGCATACTTATCATTTCCTTTAATATAGTTGCCGCCGCAAAGACTCCTGCAAACCTCTCTCAGCATCACTACCCTCAATGTCCTCCATGTCTTCCACCTCCACACCACCCGCATCTCCCCCTCTCTCTCCACGCACCATCGTGCCCCCAATGACCCCAACCAGGGTGCCAAGTAACTCAATCCCTGCCATGCGGATACCCAGCCACGTGCATGATGCCAAGTCAGATCTTGACCCCACCGAGTGGAAGCCCGTATTAGCGCGCAGCGCCTCATCCCTGGCTTCCTCCGACGCATGGAACTATCTCTCCCAGTTCCACCGCGGCAGCGGCGAGCCCATGCTTCCCCGGCCCACCGTGCAACGCAGCAGCTCCAGCCTTCCCGCCCTTGCTGGAGGTGCAGCCCACGGCTACGGTCACGTGCCCGGTTTGACCAACACCCCGTCTACCGTGGCCTCGTCCTTCAGCAGCACCGCTTCCGACTACCTAGGCAGCATGTACGAGTCTCGCCCGCTGCCCCCGCGTCACAACCCGTACTTTTCTGGTACGAGCGTGACCAAGGGCGTCGAGCTGGTCGTCCCGCACATCGCTTCTGCGCACGAGGATCTCGGTCCTATCGGTGTCTCGGACAGCGGCTCTATTTTCCCGGCCAGCAGTGCTGTGTGGGGAGAAAACTCGTACGAGAAACGCTCTGCTCCCATCAGCATGACTCAGAGTATTGGCGGCCGGCCCGCCGAGACTTGCGTGAAGAACTGAATCGAACAAAGAAATAAATGGACTGTTTGCTGTTTCATGAAATGAGATAGGCTTATCTTTGTTCATTTTTTTTTTCTCCTGTCGGTTCATTTCTCCCCCACTTGCTCTCTTTTCTTCTTCTTTTCTTTGAATTCTGAGTCCGAGCGAGCTGTGACTCTTCAGCGTGGATAAAAATGATATATGATGGATTTTGCTCTTTATTTTATTCCCTACTTTCTATTGCCAAAGCGAATATAGATTAATGCCGATATCTCTGGTATCTAGACTAAATCAACCTTTTGGAATGATTTTCAACATCTATCTCTCTGAGAGGATTCAGCAATTTAAGAAATCTTAATCTAATCCTTTAATTCAAGCTTATTTATTTGTGGATCCCCGTACCAAAGATCTCGGGGGCTTATCTGTTGGATGTACAGTACCTATGTAGTTCAATTTAGGCTGATAGGTCAGTGGCGGAAATTAGGGCTACTAGTCAATCTCAGTCTGTTGATGAAGAAAGTTTCTGCCTCGATGTATTCTTCAATCTAAGATAAACAAAAAATAACAAAAAGACATAACATATTTTTAAGAAAGACAGATAATATTAGAATATTATTAAGAACACCCCAGAAAGAGATAAGTTCGAAACAGCGGGCAAAAAATGCTCTGGATCCTTCGAGATCCGTCTCACACGATCAAATATCCATACCAAAACCCTAGAAATCAGAAGAAGTAAAGCAGCACATATAGCACTCCTTAGCCGGCTTATAGACAGCCTCAGCCTGGAAATAAAGCATTAGTAACCCCATACATATCCACAGATATCATTTCACATGAAATCAAGATATATATCTAGATCCCAAACGCTAGAAAAAGAAAAAGAAAGCCGAAGAAGAAGAAAAAAACTCACGTAAGGCTTCCCACAATTCGCATCACTCTCATCAGCAAAACACTGCCCAACACAGAAAGTATTACCCTCGTCCTTGCCAAAAGAAGGCCTGCCAATGAGTGGAGGAGGCGCGACCTGCGAACCAGGGCTTAGTGGGTTAATTGGCGCTATACCACCCGAGACGTCGTCGACGTCTGGGCTAAGAAGAGAGTCTGTATGGTGCCTCCGCGGGTACTGATCTCGGGACTGGTGTTGGGATGCAGATCCCGGGGCTTGATCGGGAGTGCGAGCCTGGTGGATTGGAACGTTGCGGCGTGCAGCGAGACGTCTAGATACCGCCGGGCCTGGGTAATTGTAACCGTACCCAGGGGCTGGGGCGTGGATTGGTGTGTGAGGACTTGAGGCAGGTTTTTTATAGTCTTCGTTCTCATCGTAGTTGCCAACCCTGTTGTGATTGGAGTTCTGGCCCTGCTTCTGGGATTGGTCGATGTTCGCGCCTCCATTGATGCGTTCCAGTTCCTCTGGGGCTAATTGTCGGTGGGCGTACTGCGCAGAAGCGAGGGAGGCGCCGAAGAGGAAGAGAGTAGAAAAGCGCATGGTTAATTTGGCGATCTAGCTTTTAGCTTTTCTTGATGCTGCTATTTTTCTGCTCTTTTCCACTGGTTTGATGTATAGATGGCAGCTGGTTGTCAAATGCGAAGATATGACCAACGTGCAGGATCAGGGCGAGTTATTAGTAGTTCGCGCGTACATTGGGAATGGAGGGGGCTTGCTTGAATGTCGCGTTGATGGCATTTACGGGTGCTGTGGAATGTGATATTTGTATACATTGGCATGGACAGCGTTACAAATCTTGTATGACACGGTGCATCAATCAGTTGGGTTAATATTTTTGACTTGAGCAATTAGTATATCGACTCCATCTATCTGGTAGTTGACTGCTGTTCTTGCATCTGATTCTGACCTGGCAAGAGGTATGAGGTTTGCTGATGATGTCTACATACCAGCGTTCGCGGAACTGGATTGATAAAAAGGACAGCTAGGATTCCTCTCATTCCTCTCTCCCTTGATTAGTGTCACTTGGATTAAACCACGTGTGTAAATGTGACACAATATAAATACATTTTATGTTCGAATAAAGTCCACATCCGTGTCCTAGAGAGGTTTAAAGGCTTTTACTGCCTCAGGCAATGTATCATCGAGGCAGGTACACAATGTTTAAGGCAAAAGTTTAAAGAATTCCAAGGTTGAAGGTCATTTGGAGTCCATGGTACAACAAACCTAAAATCAATGTCGAATCCTAGGACCTAATCCATACCACGGAGGTCTAGGGCAGTGTCATGTTCACGTAAGGCTTTACGTAAGGTTTCCTTTTTGGACACCTGGGCAGATCTAGGACAGGCTCGTATTGATGCTCTGAAAGGCAGAAGCTGGAAAGCTAGACCATGGTTATTATGAGTCGCTGACTCACTCTCGCTGTTCCCCTCACTGCATCGACGTAGCCAACTTAGGCTCTTGCCAAGTTGAAATATGTTCTCTGTGTGTTTTGCGAAACAATAGGAGATATGCTAGCCCTGGAAAATACATCTCCTCCTGATTGAGCCGTGAATGATCCGAGTAATAACAAATAGTTTACAAAAGAAAACACCGTGCAAAGAGACGAGCGATACCAACTCTGCTGAGTCCCGCGGGTGGCTGGACTGAGGGCACTTGGAGCCGACGCATTGATCCCAATCAAGATTGGATACGATTTTTTGGAGATCCCACTGCGCGCAGCAGTAACGGGTCCCATACTAAGAGCAATATCAAAAGCAAAATTATTGCTCTATATCCTGTTGTTAGTGTTGGTTTCAGCCACCGCGTTGCCAAGTGCGTTGCTAAGTAGTGAGACTTGGACCCTGAAGAAAATCCGCCCCGACCCGATCCCGGGTGTTCTCCTGAGGCTTCGCATCCTTGAAAACTTCGGTTCAACAAATGCTGACATCTTCACATATTAGCGGAGCACGGTCCGGATTCCGAATTCCTCGTTAGACATCGTACATTATAGCACGCAGGTCTGACGCTCATTGCGTATTTCGATGTTGGCATTGGTGGAGCCGCCCCAATAACCTCGCCAGGAACTGTTTTCCTCATCACGGGTGGATCCAATTGGCGGCACAGGGTGAATGATAAGGCTTTCCCTTCGAAGTTTGTCTTTGTCCCCCTTGGGAAGGAAAACTACAGACTTTGGGCCTTCCTTATTGTAGCTGTTTGTGTCCTGGAAGAAACCGCAACTGAAAACTCTCGAGATGTCCCCGGGAAATGGCTGGCATCACTTGATGACAGGGGTTCCTATTTGGTCGAAGGGGTCGAGCTTAACAGATCTCGGCTCTGAGGTTAATGAGCCTCGTATCTGCTTCTCACTCAAACCTCATCTACCCTGCCATGGTACATCGCCATCTCCATCACCAACAACGATAGGAAGTCTCATATTGACAGGAAAACCACCACAGGAAGAAGTGGATCGGTCATGCATCGAGCTGACCAAATGGCTTAACTTACCGACCGTGTTGTGTAACGACTGACTCAGACAGATCCTGATGCCCTGGTGTCATCCACAAGCTTCAGCGGCTGATGGCAGCGTTGCCTGTTTTCAAGTGCCTAGGGAACACGATCAAAAGAAAGTTTTTCTCCGCGTGAAAAGCCAACATCGATGCACATCACGACCCCCGCCGAAAGCCCGACAACACCAAAGCAATCTTCGCCCTGGTCTAAATGAAATGTCTTCGAATCACCGATCGCTGCTCCCCTGAAACCGTCGGGCTCAAATGATCACAGCGTTCCGTACTCTGTGAGCATGAGACCCTCTGGTTATGTTTCACATCCGACCCGAAGACGGTCTTTAGATATGGAATTTTCTATGGCCTGAAAGGCCAACAGAAATCATGTCTCTTGACCTGAATCGACATGAAACCACATACACCGCATCACTGGTGCACAAAGACGACTTACGACACCTCGACAAAGAATAATTTGGTAACGGTGCCCATGGCTCAAACTGCACTACCAGTCACTTACTCTCGTTTCTCTCTCCGTTCCCATTCCACGAAGCACATTCATCAAGGCCACATGCTTTGGAAATAACCTGCAAATACCCTCGACATGGCGACGAAAACTTGAGGTGGTCCATTAGGCCTAAGACACGCTGAACTGCGGCCCTGACGGCCTGCGCCGTATGGATCGAAAATTGTTGGTATAAAGCATAGATGCGATGTCACTCTTGCACAGAATCACATAGGAGGCTATCAAGCTAGGGGTTGGGTTGGTCTGTCATACCTAAGCCAACGCCAGACCTTGCATCAAATGCTGCTTCCGTGTCGATTCTGTGTCAAGTTGTGGCATTCGATCCATTAGCCAGACATTGCCACACTGAGTGATATCATGGAGTGCATGGAGTGTTGGTAGTTGGCAGTTGGCAGTTGGCCCTCCCATCCCGGCGCGCGCCCATAAACCCCTTAACCGGACAGCCGGGTCATTATAAACCTCTTTTCGCTTTAAAATGCCAGCAGTCTGCGTCTCGACAGTCTCAGAGGGCATTGAAGGCGCGCTGTTCAAGTTTCAAATCCTTCGGAGGTTGTGGTACCGGGAACGAAGTCTTCGGGATCGTGGAATCGATGTCTGGCGAGAAGAGCGGTGCTCAACTTTCTAGGTGCTGTCGAATATAAGGCAACATATGCAGTGCGAATATGGAGTATTTGATTGTCAACAGATAAGAAGGAGAGAGAACAGGGAGCTCGAATGCAGTCCCGGCGTTGGGAAAACGGAATGCGGCACAAACAAAGGAACCTAAATGGAAAGAGCGAGTCAGCACACGGTTCTTCCCAAAGCGGAATACTGTCCAGACAAGACAGGGAGAAATTTAGTTCTTCAATGTGTTTCCTTTGCGCTTTATTAAAACAGAACCCGGTCCTAGGGATGCCCAAGAAGGACCCTTCAGGTTCGGCTTGCGACCAGTCAACCTTACTGCAGACTGTTCACAACCACTATTCACAGCTTAAGCTTCGAGGTACAGTGAAAGATCCACACGCTTGAACGAGTCATCGAGATGGATGGCCGAATTCTATGCTAGAGCCACTGGCAATCAGTTCAGTTGCAGTTGGTTCGAGCTCACGCGCGAACAAAGCCGCAGCCGTCCCAATTGGCTCCTGTCTCTCCCGAGATCTATTTGGAGCACCGGAACGGAAGTACAAAGCATTGCCAGTGCATCCCTCTACAAACAAAGTACTTTGGGCAGAAAGTCCAAAGTCGCCACAAATGCAAGAAATAATGTCTTTCGCCTCTTGGGAATCACGAATCTATCCGACATATCGGCAAACCCGAATACGAGTACCAATACAAAGGACACTAGGGCCCCCAGACTCGCAACATTTTTCCAGCAAGCCACAGACTAGGATCTGTGTTCCATGTCCAAAACCTGGCGAAAAACAAAATAATAGAGAAAAATATCAGCTTAGTCTGGCTCAAGGATTATGCTTGAAGGTTCACCGTGGAGCAAAACCAAGATTGACGATTGGCTGGCAGTTTTATCCGGGGCCGTTTCGAGGTCCTAAACAATCGTGAACAACTACTATGCAATTCTTTTCTTGATTTTTTTTGATTTTTCTGATTTATTTTTCTCAGTTATCAAGAGATAAATGGGTTAAGCAAAAGATGCAAGCTTGAGAGCCCGACATCGTAGGTATGTATACTAGGCCTGATGTTTCTCGCGCCAATTCTACGGCCTCGATTTGGACGTAGAACTGGCGGCAATCTGCCTAGGGTATCCTTTCATTTGAAGGTCCCACCTTTCTCTCTTTAACCTTTCGAGTTTCGTCTTCGAATCTCATCTTTTCACCTATCTACGAATTCTATGTATTACGCTATCTATCTCCCAAGTCGGGTGACACTTGCCTATAAACACGTATGGCCGACCGCTCTGTGCCCCCCCCCCCCCCCCCCCCCGACCCCTCATACCTTGTCAATGTTCATACTTCGCCCTCTGAGACCTTTTGCCCCCATCCTTCCATTAGAACCCGTCGATTTCGCCCCCGGAATCCCAGTAGCCCGGCTGCTAACTCCTATAAAGTTGTGATATTTTATAGGTAGACACAGGCGGACACCAGGAAACACGATTTGAACAGCTTCGAGCACGATAGCCCAAGACCATTCCCAACTCTCTTCCCACATAGGACAGAGCCCTTGACAAAACACCGGACGCAGCCCAAACCAAGATGTCAAACCGCACGGCATCCAACTCCAACGGCCATGGAGCTCCAGGAAACCGCAACGGAAACCGCCAGACCGACTTGGCAGGCGAGAATGCAGCAATGTGAGTAGTCATCTTCCCGCTTGAGTTGCAAAGACCTCGCTATTCTCTCTTACCTCTCTTACCTGTCGCTTTCCCCAAACACAACTTCCTCTTCCCTGTAAACTAAACCCCTTCCGGCAACCCTTAAATGCTTGAAAGCTGAGATACCGTGACATTTCCACAGCGAACACGCCGGCGACTCACCTGAGCGCCGCCAGCAGATCCGCCAGCAGGAAATCGAGCTGAACTACTACCGAAAGTTCCTGGAGGACTTGGTCGGTGTCATGCGCGACGCTCATAGCGAATCTGTCGCTCAGATCGTCTCGCTCATTCGCTCCGGAGCATCGAACGAGGAGATCCAAATCGCCCTTCAACGCGTCCGAGACGAGAGGTGAACGGCGCACTCTTCGGTATGCAATGAGAACCTGCGCTGTGGGTGGTGGATTTTGGTGATTGTTTGGTTTTTCATTTTCTTGGAGCATGGCCCAGAGAATTTCGGATTGCAATGGGGTTGTTGACATAATACATAATCGTGAACCATTCATGTATGTTGATGCCTTGTATCAGAACAATCATGAGAGTGCACTTGTTTCTTCTTTTTTTGCCTATGTCTTGAAAAAGACCCAAGACAAATCAAATGCTGCAAGTTGAGGCAGACGATAGAGCTCATGACGCTTTTTTTTTCCTTTTGTCTAACATCCATATTCTTTCTTGGTGTGGCTTGCGTGGGGTTTGGATAGGATGGGAAGGTTGTTCTGTCACATGTGATATCGCTCTGTATTGTCCAGGGTAAGGTTGTTGAAAAGGAAAAGGAAAAAAATGACGTCGTCTGACTCAAAGAGCAAGAAAAGGGAAAAGAAAAGTATCTCTACCCAGTTGCAATGACAGGAGCCGGCGCTGAGCCAACAACTGTGATCCTGTTATGGAGCTAAACGGTTTATATGCCCCAGACGCCCAGGGTGTCAAGCTGGAAATACTTACCAAACACCGGTATGAAAAGGTTAAATACGGCCAACCCTTTTTTTTTTAAAGTGACAGCAGCTTGCCACTAGCCCCTATGTGTGGAACCCGATGCATATGCTCATTAGTTGATTGGTGCACGGCAAAGCGTCATACCCGAGGATGGACGAATGAAACAAAGAAGAGGGACAGGGTTGAAAAAAGATGCAAACACCAAGATCGACGGGTTAAACAACACGATAGGGACGTGGGTGGCTGTACCGAGTTCGAACTGCGCCAGGCTGGCATTGGGGTGAGTTGCGGTTGCCAGAACATTGAAAGAGGAAAATGGAAGTACAGCGTCGATGTGTTGCGCGCGTCTATACGATGTATTCGATCCCAACAGACGAATAAATACAGTTCTATTCTCGCTCATTTGGGAACTGAATCTCCACTGCTAGGGCTGCTTTGGCGTTTCTCGAAGGGGTCGAGTGGAATGAGAATCCCTGTGGGCTCACGGATTCTATCTCCGTGCGGTTTCGAGCAATGGAAGCTCACGGTGTAGTGGATCACCCTTGGGCTGCGCGCTTCTTTTCCTGTAGACAGAGACGCTCCTCTTCTCTCTCACGCTATGCTAGACATACCTGAAGACTTTGCTAGTCTGTTTTGAAAAGTGACTGCACTAACCCATGTCGGAGATCGGCTGAGAATCATTCCTCCCCGGTCCGCCTCTGTAGACCTGTAGACGGAGAGAAAGTGAGGCAGAGAATCTCTTCCTCTCTCTCGCACTCCCTCTCCACAGCCTAGAGACAAGAGTTCAAGTCTCTCTGCCGCTTTCTTTCGAAAGGAAGGCTTTACTAACCCTCTTCCATTGTCGTTGGAGATGACGAGAGGAGGTGGTTCAGGGACAGGTTTCCAGCCACCCGAAACAACTACAGTAGGACGACGCCACGCCGATTCGATTTCCGTGACCATGACCAGACTTCATCCAATCCGATCTCGACTCCGAACTTTTCCTATACACACACGACGAATCCTGTTCCATCCTCGATCATAGCCATGCCGTAACACCCATACACAACTGATCGCAAGCCTGGTTCGCAGCGGGCCATCATCGCCAGACCAGACGGCAGGATCCTATCAATGGCCTGAGTTGTTGTTGCCGGAAGTCAATCAACGTGAATTCCAACAACACACCGCCAACGACACCGCCAACGACACTGCCAACGACACTGCCAACGACAACAAGAACGACAACAAGAACGACAACAAGAACGACAACAAGAACGACAACGCGAAAGGCAAAGGCAATATCATTTTCAACGCCAACAAAATTCAAATCCAACACTAGCACCAAATCCACCCTTCCTTCACAGGTCAGGAGGCGATGGACACGCAGAACGCACGACAGATCACGCCGCGCGTGAACAGCCCTGTTCTAAATCTAGCTAAACTTATATGCAGACGGGACTCGGGTTGGGGCTGTGTGCATATGCATGCTTCCGCTTTGGTTGGTTTTGGAATCCCAGATGCCAGGGTCTTGGGCTGGGTTTGAACGGCAACGGCAAAGGATTTGGGGTTGGAAACTATATTCTGGGAGATCCTTATATTAGATATTGCTCCCAGATAGACTGTACATGTGTGTCCAGAGGAACCGGCAGAATATCGAAGACAGTGTTGTTTGGGCGCGATAGTGTATGTATAGTGTCAGTGGGTATCAGTTTAGAGAATCTTGCAGGGGTATGGCCTAGGTCAATATCCGGGGTTTCAAGGAGACGAGCAAAATCTACATATTTACTCCGTACCTGGGCACATAACATAGAAACAGAATCGTTTTTAATTGATCTCTAAAAGGAAATCTCATTCTTCATCCATTGTAGCACCAATGCCACATTCCCGTACCTATCGTGATCATGCTTACATATTCTTTTGTTTTGTTTTGTTTTTTGACATATCTAAGGAGTGCAACGGCCAGTGTACCGGGGGTACAGTGAGCAGTCACGGACGGTATAACGAGCGCACAGCCAGGCCAAGAAACGCTCGAGGCCGAGACCGTAGCCACCGTGAGGGGAGGTACCATACCTATTGTTCAAATGTTAGCATGGACGAATCAATGATAAAGATATGAACAAATGCGAGATATCAAAACTTACTTGCGCTGGTCAGTGTACCAGTAGTAGGGGGAGGGGTCCATGCCCTCGTGCTTGTAGGCGGCCATCAGCTCTTCCCAGTCGTCCATTCTCATACTGCCTCCGACAATCTCGCCAACACCGGGCATGAGCACGTCGACACTCTCAGTGACACGGCGGTCGTTGGGGTCCTTCTTCATGTAGAAGGCCTTGATATCGGCAGGGAAGTGAGTCAGGAAGATGGGCTGGTTGATGATATCGGTCATGCGACGCTCAGCAGCCTCGGCAATATCGTCACCGAACTGGTGAGGCTGACCCTCCTCGTTGGGGATTTCGTGCTCAATCAGCCACTGGATGGCATCATCGTACTTCATGCGGCGGAAGGGACGGGACGGGGGCTTGAAATCGGGGTTGAGCTGCTTGATATATCCAGCGATCTCGGGCTCAGCCAGGGTGTAGTCAATCACGCGACAAATAATATCCTCGAGGTGATCGAGCAGATCAGTGAAGGTGATGAAGTCCAACTCAGCTTCGATGTGTGTGTACTCCGACAGGTGGCGACGGGTCAACGACTTCTCGGCACGGAAAGATGGGCACACACAGTAGACATCACCCAGGGAGGGGAGACATGTCTCTAGGTACAGCTGCGAGGACTGGGTGAGGTAGGCGTTCTCGCCGTAGTAGTCGAATCCGAACAGAGTGCTGCCGCCCTCGACCTGGGTCTGCACCATGGCGGGAGGGGTCACCTCCAGCATGCGGGTCTCCTCGAAGGCCTTGCGGAAAGCACGCAGAGTAGCGGCACGCACCTTCATGACGGAGGAAGAGGTCTCACCGCGCAGAACCAAGTGGCGGTTGTCGTAGAGGGTCTGCGGGTCGGCGTCCGGCGCCACACGCGTGGTAATAGCCTCCTTGTCACCAGCGGCCTTGCCGATGATCTCGAAGAAGTCGGCGTGCAGCTCGCGGTCGTTGGGGGCGTGCTGCTTGGCGGGCACGGCACGCATCTCACCGTGGATGGACATGGAGGTTTCGAGGGTGAGGGTCATGATGTCGTAGGTCTTGACCATGTCACCGGTCAGGACACACTGCAAATATCCATAGCCGTCGGTGAGAGTGAGGAAAACGACATCCTTCTGAGCGCGGGCACGGTGAACTCGACCCAGAACGCGGACTCGGGTGCCGGCCTCATCGGACTCGGGGGTACGCAGCTTGATGATGGCCGGGTCAACGACGTCCAGACGAACGCGCACGGGCTTGGGCAGGGAGGTGTCCTCCTTGATCACGACCTTCTTGGCCTCCTCGAGGACCTTCTGGCGCTTATCGGCCTCAGTCTTCTCGCGGATGGCCAGTTCTTGTTCCTTGGCGGCCTTCTTCTTGCGCTGCTCCCAGAGGTTGTTGGCCTTCTTCATTGCCGACTTGGTGGCGGGCTTCCACTCCAGTTTGGCAGCAGGGTCAACATCCTCACCGGCAGCATCGGTTTGGGACTTGCGTGTGAGGTACTGGATGCCTTCAGTGGTAGGGGGGTGTTGCACGTAGGCGTAAACGAGGGTCTTGTAGGGAGCTGTCTCGGTGCCGGTGGCGGGGGACTCGTCTCTCCCGACGTCTTCGTCGATATGGATATTGGTGGACGCCATTGTGTTTGGTCTAGTCCTTGCAGCCCGATACTTTAATTGATCGAGTTGTGGTGTGGGAGAGTTCTGTAGGAGAGACAATTAATATAGGGTCTAATCTGTGAGTCATACACCGTAAGATCGAAAAATGCAGGTAGGACAGATTAGAATGTGATAAAGAGCAGACTCACCTGATATGCAGAGAATGGAACTCTTATCTCTTCCCAATTGCAAGTTGTCCAAGGAAGGAATCGCACATTGAGGTAGAGGGGTAAATTTCCGATAGATGCGGGATTCCCCACGGGATGCCTGAGGCATTGATAGAATTGTATATCTCGGATATCTTTCGGGGTATTTTTTTTTGGTTATGATCCAAAGTTGACTATATTTATTCATGCGTGTATTAGATATTAAAGATCGATTTTAGTCTGATTTGAATCTATTCCCTTGACTTACTATATTGCTCACCTATAAGACGTACAGCATAGTTGATATATATGTGCTTATAGTATACCAAGGGATATACCATTCGAAGCAGATCAGCATTTTAACCTCATCCATGGGTTGAATCAGAACGTTACCTACATATTTCGGTGTGAAGTACTCCATAGCTTTCCCTAATCTAGTCCGTCCGTAACATATAGCTGACAATGTGTACAACATTGGGTCTGTCTTGCTCAGGTGTATGAAGGTCACGGTACCTATACTCACCATTTTCCTACAAACGGAGATTAAAAGAAGATGATTTAAAAGGCGTCCTCTAGTACTTCTCGCTACTCTATACAGTTTATATTAATCTAGTAATCTGATATATGTCAGGGGTAAGAGATTAGGTCCTGATCCAGTTCTGCAGGAGCCACGGAACTGGGGAAAACCAAAGAGTTTCTTTATTTTAGAATCTTTCTTTTATTATTTTATATTTTATATTCTATCTATATTTCAATATACAATCCAATTGAGGACAACTGCATAGTACTTCCTATAAATCAGTAATATAGAATATAGAAGAGTTAGTCCGGAAACACCCCCCTTAACCCACTCCTTATTCTCTCCCCCTTTTAATGTTTTTTTCCCTCTTCTCCATACCTTACCTGGATTCATTTCCTTGCCTTTCATTCCTTTTCTCCACGCTCTTTTTTTTTTAACCCTTTTTGTTTCTACTTGTCGTTATTATCGGTTCTTTATTTTAAGGATTTTTGATTTTTTTTTTAAAAAAAAACCAGCCTGTCAACTGTAAACTTCCCCCCCATTTCCTTCCCCCCGGGACTTACCCCCTTTTTTTCCACTTCAGGTCTTTTTTTCCCTTTTGGATTTCCCTAACCTCTTTAAGCTAATGACTGTTAGTAGTCTTTGACTTTAGATTCTTCTTCTCTTTCGTCCTCAGGAAGCTTGATATATGTTCTGCATGGGGGTTGTGACATATATATAAGTGACATTCCCTAAAAGAGACCCCAAAGAAAAGGACAGGTTTGTTCTCCCCCATTCCCCAATTTCACATTGAATGAAACATTCCAATTGACTTTTGAACTTCCATTTAGACACGTCTACATTTGAAAGAGCTTCGTCTTTCTTTTTTGTTGATATTATTATTCTTTCTCCACCCGAATCCCTCCCTATTTTTCCCAGTGATCTTGGCTGTGGAGTCATCTCCTGAATGGTGATCTGATAATCCTCCCTTTATTTTTTTTCCCTCTCCCCCCTCCCCAGAGCCTCTCAGTCTGGTAGTCAGGGCCTCTCATCCCCGACTAAGACTAGGTTCTTGTCTTAGGACAAGTGTTGGATTACTCTCGCCATGCAATCCTCGGATGTATCGAATAATTCGCGTCTAATCCATCCTGGGTCTAAATACGCGCTGAACGGTGACACTGGCTTCTCCCACGGAGCTTACAACAACAACCACCCCAACCCTATTCAAGGATTCTCGGACCGGAACTCTCGTCGCGCCAATATCCCATCTATAAACACTGCCGCGGGCCAACATTCCGATATGGCATCCGGCTTCGATATGAACTACACCCCGCTTCTCCCGTCCCAGCTGTTAGTAGGCAGCCCTTTCCAACCAGGAACTCCCTCGGCCTTTGCTTCTCCTCAGTTTGCCAATTTTGGAGGCTTCTCACAGGCCAATGGCAATGGACACGTCCAAAACAATCAGAACCACATGCACAGCCCGACGCAAGGAATGCAGAACATACAGAACCACGGTTTGTATGGAATGATGTCACCTGATGGTATGGGTCCCTCCCAAATGATGGGTCCTCAATCGCCAATCAATGGTCTTGGAGGTATGGGCAATGCAGCCCTGGGCAGCCCCCAAGCTTCTGTAGCCCCGGGTATGCTCTCAGGGACCAGTCGCACCGTGTATCTTGGAAATATTCCGGCTGAAACATCTGCCGAGGAGATTTTAAACCACGTGCGTAGCGGGCAAATTGAGTCGGTGCGCCTGCTCCCTGATAAGAACTGTGCCTTCATCTCCTTTTTGGATAGTAGCTCTGCTACTCACTTCCATTCAGATGCCATCTTAAAGAAGTTGGCCATTAAGGGAAATGACATCAAGGTCGGCTGGGGCAAGCCTTCACAGGTCCCTACCTCTGTCGCTCTGGCTGTTCAACAGTCAGGCGCGTCGCGTAATGTTTACCTTGGAAATTTGCCTGAAGAAACATCGGAGGATGATTTGCGGGAGGATCTGGGCAAATTTGGGCCCATTGATACCGTCAAGATCGTCAAGGAGAAGGCGATTGGATTCGTCCATTTCCTGTCAATCAGTAATGCTATGAAGGCTGTCACCCAGCTTCCCCAAGAGCAACAATGGCAAGCGCCAAAGCGGGTGTTCTATGGCAAGGACCGCTGTGCTTATGTATCTAAGACTCAACAGCAAAATGCTGCGCAGTTCCTTGGAATCGCACCCGGATATGCTCACGTGCTGAACACGGCGGATCGTGATCTGATTTCTAATGCGCTTGCACAACAGTCTGTTGCCGCAGCTGCCGTGGCAACGACGGCGGGCGGTGTCAACAATCTCGGCAACCGCACCATTTACCTTGGAAACATCCACCCCGAAACCACCATTGAAGAGATCTGCAATGTCGTCCGCGGAGGCTTATTGCACCATGTCCGTTATATCCCAGATAAACATATTTGCTTTGTTACATTCATCGACCCCACCTCGGCCGCCTCCTTCTACGCCCTCAGCAATCTGCAAGGGCTGATGATCCATAACCGACGCCTGAAGATTGGATGGGGCAAACACTCCGGCCCTCTCCCGCCCGCCATTGCGTTAGCAGTCAGCGGCGGTGCATCACGCAATGTCTATATTGGTAACTTGGATGAGGCCTGGACGGAGGAGCGCCTTCGCCAGGACTTCTCGGAGTACGGTGAGATCGAGTTGGTGAACACACTGCGCGAGAAGAGCTGCGCATTTGTCAACTTCACGAACATCGCCAACGCCATCAAGGCTATTGAGGGAATGCGCAATCGGGAGGACTATCGGCGATTCAAGATCAACTTTGGCAAGGACCGTTGCGGAAACCCACCGCGTCAAGCCGGAAACAACCAAAACGGACAGCAGAACCGCAATGGAGCCGGCATGGAAGGCCAGTCACCACCTTCCGCTCTCAACGGATTCCAGCAGAACCTCAGCCAGTCCGGCTCCCAGTCCAGCCCGACTCGCCCTGCCCTTTCTCCGGCATCGGGATCCTCCCAAAATGGACAGCTCCGCCACCCGCTGCAGAACGTGTCCTCTCCCTCTGGGGTTCTAAATGTCGGCTCCAGCAACCCGCTGACCATGTACTTGAACCAGATGTCTGCTCATCAGGCACAGGATCAGGAGAACCAATTCAACGACTCTATGGCCCTTGCTAGCTTACAGGCACAGTCCCAGGCACAGCAGTCACTGTACAACAGCGTCAGCAACGGCGACATGTCAAATGGAAGCATGGACCCGCCTATGCACCAGCACAAGTCCTCCAACAGCTACCTGAGCGTGGCAAATGGATCGGGACACGGTCATCACGCAAGCACCAGCAGTCTTAGTGTACCCCGTGCTTCGCACTCACGGGCTGTCAGCTTGCCCTCATTCTCCCAGGAGCCCTTCGGGCCGGTCTCTGGTCAATCCAGCCACACCCGCTCAGGTGCGCACCAGCCTCAGAGCAGCTTCTCCAGCTTCTCTGCCCTCGGTGGACTGAACCACTCAGGATTTGGCCTGGCTATTCAAAACGAAAACTCACTACCCGGCTGGGCTGAAGAGGAGATCGGAGCCAAATAATCACCTGCATATCTCCGAAGGATGCAACCTTCGACTCATTGTCCTCGGTGAACTTAATGCCACATTATTCTCTCTTCATACATATAGTCCTTGCTTGGTTTTCATGTCTTTCCTCCCCCCATTTTTATCTGATTCGTTTCTTGTATTGGTCATAATCTCTTCATTTCATTTTTACTTCTGACTCTTTGCCATTCACTTTCAACCTTTTTCTTTTCTTTGGCTTTTTTTTGGTTCCCTTTCTTCCCTCGGACATATTCCGTTTGCAATGGTTTTCTATTCCCCTATTAATCCTTTTCATGCCATATCTCCTTCTTTTACAACCTTGTATTGCTAGCTGGCTTTGAGTCTCTTACATCTTTTTATCTTTGACTTTTCTATCTCTTTATTTTGCTTTGGGGCTGTGAGTACGCCTCATGTTTCACTGGATAATGACCTTGGAGAGGGACGAGTCGTGGCGGTGATTATCGCAGTGCATAGCGACCACTTGGGCTTTTATTTCTAGCAGAAATTGGTCATCTACCCACCAATCTTGAAATATTAGTTAGAAATGTAATACTAGTTACCTAGACCTGTGAATTACGGAATCCGGTTAGCTTTGCCCCTTTTAGTTTAGCGCCATAATACGACCTCGTAGGACAAGATGCCACGATAATGTGGGAATGACGCCAAGGAACTAACCGTAATCTATGCTGCCTGGATTTAATTCATCAAAGGCTACGGAGTAGTGAAAGTTGGGATAATATAAAGCCAGCAACTTCAGAACAACTGGACCTTGCCGCATTCCTAAAGTTGTACCTTTCTCTATCCGCGACTTACCCACTACCTCTTAACCACCGCAAGATCGCATCAACACCCCCATTGTCGCGACTTCGATTACCGATGAAGCTATATCCCTGGCTTCCAGGCGAATTCCATCACCTTTATCACTGGCTACATTTCACGGAACTCACCTAGGGCTACACAATCTACCGGACAACCTACACTCCCCAATATTATGCCGCTTTCCCGCGTGTAGTCGACCTTACCACGAAGTATATGAAGGATGGATTTTACGACGAATACGAATCTCGCCTCTGCTATAGTCCCAGGACAAATGAATTCAATAGAATTTCCTTCGATGAAATGTGGGCTAAGTACAAGCCACGTGTCGTTGCAAGATGCTTCCCAGTTTGATAGAGCATCGATAGGCCAGGTCCGCGATCATTTTAAACCCTGAGCAACTGAGCGAGATAAGCTCGATAGTATGTTTGTTGTGATTGATGAGGAGAGTTTTCAGACTTTACAAAACGCTCCGCTTCCAGAGGACTTACTACAAAGATTGGAGGATGGGCAGCGTTATTATGTGAAAGTCGTTGAAGCATTGGAGGATGACGCCGAGCCGCCCTTGAAGTGCTCCCTACGTTCGATGTTCATCGTGTGGCTGGATATGCAGGAAGGGGCTTACCTAGAGGAAAGCTGTTCGCTGAGACCCTACGGCACAGATGTTTTTTGAGTTTGTTATATTATCTAGGGCTCGAAGATTACTGTAACTAGACCCAAGATTGAATAGTTGTTTAGTGTCGGTTGCGCGAACGATACGGTCCACTGTATCGAATCAATTAATAGCCCAAGATACGATTGACGCAACATGTACATAGTTAGAGGATGCAATAGCTTCAATGAGAGGCTGAGACATAAACAACGCCAAGCCGGATAGCGTCCGACGGTTTCCAGAAATGTATACATATGTACGAAGTACTATGTATGCGATGCTTTGGTTGGCTCAATATATAGAGGACCCTGAGTATAGCGTCTCTTGGCATCAAGACGGATTTCCGGCGTTTGCCGTTGCGAAATTTGATGGAGGAAAAATAGCGAGAGCTTGAGTGAGTGGTTCCTAGTTGTACAAAATAAGTGTGGCGGGTATAATATCAGTGGCTCTCCCCCAGAGCTATATAGTGGCCGTATCAGGGCTGATTACAATGAAACTCGCAGCAAGAATAAAGACATGGACGAATATTGCAATGGTATATTATAGACTTCTTCTACCAAGATATTATTGGGGACTTTACTTTGGCTCAAAGCACCGAGGATATGCCCGAGGACGAATCCTGTACTTACTACTATATAGTCCGCCTCCAGAGAATGCAATAGACGCCGTACTCTATATACGACGATATCAGGAAGTCCTAATCGAACTAAATGAACGATGCGGTCTCTCAGGGCCAACCAATATGCTTGAAATCCCCTAGGCGACCTTCGAGGAGGAAGACAAATTTTGTGTCTCGGACAATTACTACACAACGGTTAAAGGAGACAACTACACGTCTATCGCAGCAGCAAACAGCATCCTATCCGCGTAACTTTATATAGGTGACCAGAAGAAAATTGTGCAATGCTTGTCTATATAAGTAGGGATTAACCTTTATCTTCCTTTGATATATGAAGATATATATTTCCTCGACCTATCAGACAATTGCTTAGCAATTGAGTACGCCTTCTTGCTTTCAAACGGGGATCTCCGCAAATATAACACTTAGCTTTCCTTCGACTATGATAGTTCAAAGTTACGGAAAGTCGGCCGTTTCTGGCATCAAACGCCGTCATTTTTGGCGTCAATTTCACAGGCCCTCATATTATATTCTAGATGTAAATCATCATCTATCAATAATCTAAATCAAGCAATTTTATACATAAAAGCCGGAAGAATGCACCATGCCAAATGTTATACATAGAAAAGTCAAAAATCTTTTTATAGGCTTTTTGTCACCGACCAAGGCCATGAAAAATTTATCTGAAAAAGAACTGATTGAATCAATATTGTCTTTTAAATAGTTGCTCTTCGTCTTTCCTCGTTTTGCTCTCATCTGTCATTGACGTCTACAAGATTCGGATCACGTGATGATAACCTCCAAATTGGGTAAAGATCGGACACATCAAATTGGATGCTTCAATTCGCCTCACCCATTCGTCTCTCCTCCACAACCCCAAAAGCCATCGCAAAATTTGCGCCAACTTTGCATCATGGCGCTTCCACCAGAGCAAATCAATATCAAGCGTCGGCGTGAGGAAGAGCCCGTCGAGACCCTATGTACGAGAACAATCCCCCTGTTTTTTCCCCCGCGATGTAGGCCCATCCAAAAAAAGATACATAATACCATGAAAATGGTTGTCCCTAGAGACGAGATTTTGACCGACACATTGACAACATATACTAACCTACCCCGCAGTCATTCAATCCGCGCTCCACCAAACCAAGCGGCGCTTCACCGACTTCGTCTTCCACAGAGTCACTCTGAAAGCCAGCCAGAGCGCGAGTGGAGATGCATCTCCAAGCCCGCCAGCAACGCCAGCCGCGCAGCGGCTCCTGCGCAGCCCGCGCTCAGTAAGCACTCTCCATGTAAACCGACGTGCGCCAGCATCCTCGATGGGCGTGCCCATGGTGCGAGCCACGTCACCTGGAGCAGAATTCCGTGAAGCGCAGCGCATTACAGCTGCACGCAAGGACGCAGAAGAAAAGCACAGGCGTGCCGTTTATGGAGGTCCTAATCCTTTCACCGACCTGCAGCCCCGCTCTGCGGCTAGTTCTGATGTCTCCCACCAACCCGCAGTGCGTGACAGCAGCCCGTCATCAGTGGAGACATCCTCCAGCCGCGCGCAAGCCCTGCGCCGCTTCCAGATCTCGCGCTCAAATCTCGAATCCCTAAGGAGTTCCCCTGGGGGGATTCAGAAGCGACGCGTTGGTGGTCCTGCGCCTGGTGTGGCTGTGCTGGTCGAGCAGTTGCAGCGGAATGCGCACTCGCATAAGGCATCTATGGTCTCAGATCTGGTAGCGGAAGCACAGTCTCTCTCGATAAAACCAAAGGAACTTGTCCAGGACACCAGGCCCCCGTCGCCAGTTAAACCACGCAAACGACCTGTCGTTAACCAGGCTGAGAAACGGTGGCGCGAGGAGCGCAAGGTTGCCATCTCGGCTGCGAAGCAGCATCTGTCTGATACCTTGGAGAAATCCGCTCAGGCAAAGCAGAGGAGCTGGGATCAGGAGTCTGAACGCCTAGCCCATGATCTGGAGCAGGTCGCGCTGGAGCTCGAGCGAGAGGCTGACCAAGCCTATGGCATGGACCTCGATGCTCAGGTCGCTAGACAACCGGCCCCTCCTCCGTCTGCATCTTTACAGCATGCTTTCAGCACAGCTCCTAAGTCCCCGTTGAAATACCAGCCTCGGCAGCCCAAGGAACCGAGAGTTGCACCTGCACCACTGCAGACTTCGGAGCAGGTTGAACAGGCTGTGGAGGACGATGACGAAGCCGACTATGTCTACGACGTTTACGTCCGACGTCCACTGTCGGAAGCTGAGATGCTGAAGAACCCGCTTGTTGAATTCGAGTCCGACCAGCAGCAAAAGGATATGGCCAAGTCTCAGCCTGGAGTGGGTGTCATTGTCATCACCGCCGAGGACGAGGAAATCTGGGAGGAGTTTATTGAAGATGACGAGGAGGAGTGGGATAGTGAGGACGCGGACTCTAATGGTATGTGGTTCTTTCCCTTTTTGCCCTCTCTTTACCCTTCATTTCTATCTTCTTCCTCTTCATTTCCAACCTGTAGACTTCTACTGACCATCTTCGACCACAGCCGAAAACCACCCCGCCAATGATTACCCAGATGAAGAAGCGTCGTCCGATGACGACCAGGACGAGTTTGACTTCGATGATTCAGCGAGCGAAGATGGTGGGACTGGGTACATGTCTCGCTACCGCGGGCACGTAGACTCGGATGAAGACTACTGATTCCTGATTTGGTTCTTTATGGCTAGCAGTCCACTGTGCCACACTGCCATTGCCTCACCTCTATTATTGTTCTTGTTTTAGCAGGGGCTCTATTTATTTGGCGTCTGCTTTAATTTACCCCCAGATACCTCAAAACGTCATATTTCCATGAAATCAACCCAAGCTTCGTTTGCAACTTTCTTACTAAGAGTCAAGACCTGATCAATTAGCCGAGGAAATCACCCTGGGGGCCCCGCTATAGAGGCGAAAAAAAGATGGCTGGGACTGACATATACTGTTCAATGAAAGAGGAAACTGGTATATCAAGTAGGCAACAGGCAAACCTGCATCGATGCCGAACAATGCATGGTACCTCGGTTAGATATGTCATATACCCATGATCTATACGACACTCGGGAGATGCCTCCTATTCCATCGACCCAAGTATTATTTAGTGATATCATAGAACAAAGAGTCCTGCCCGAGGCTAAACAAGGATGAAAGAAAGCCCCTCCCCCCACCGCCGATCCCGCATTGAAGCTGAAACCTGAAACGAAACTACCGCAAGCTATACCACATCCCCACCTACTTTATACTTTGCAGTATTCCCAGCCGTGCCAAGGACGTATCCATACAAGATAGACCGTTAGCAAACCAGTAGCAACCAAAGCAGCAGCCAACAGCGTCAAAGAACAACCAGCAAGCCAAATTCAAGCCATGTTTCCCCACCATCATCCCCCGTTCCCAATCCCATTCATTTCCCCCAATTCCACAGCTACACCCGAGCGCCATCCCACCCCAGCAAAACCCCTCACCAAAGCCAAAAATATCTTCCACAAGTACGCCTTGGATGGCCCCCGGACAACGAGTGTCGTCGGAAGAACTCCGTGCATGGGAAGTGGTCATGCCATCGACGAAGTTAAAAAAAACGTAAGAAACATACGAAGAAGGTGTGTGGGCCAACGTTCAATTCTCCGATGTACCCCGGGCGCACCAACCAGAGCTAACGGATGGCGTTGGGGGCGGTGCGGTGCGGGATGGCTTTTCATTTGTTTACTGTCCAGATAGGAAGGAGTTCAGCTATTGTGCCACGTGGTTTTGCTTTTTGGCGATGCAGTCATCGTGAGATGTGATGAGATGATATTGAAGGATGGGCCCGGGGGAGTGTATTGCGGGGTAGATATGCAGACAGGGTCATTTTTGGGGCCGGGCGGGTAGAGGAGGCGGTGTTAGTGTTAGTGTTGGTGTTGGTGTTGACGTTGCCGTTGAATGGTTAGAATTACATTGATAAGAGTTATATTTATTGCTTTTGCGTTCGGTGACGATGTTGTTTGAGTCAGGTGTTCAGATGTACATGTCGGTGTGTCGATCTTTTGATTTTAAGTACTTGTAAAGAGTCCATTGGATAGATGATATATTTACTATAGTTCATTTCGTCAGTGGTCTATGTTCATGGTGATCTATATTGTATACGGCTACTATACAAAGTATACAAAGTATACATCAATGTAGTATATATCATGCTGCAGATCGGTGTTTGACATAGTCCAAAAGCCGACAGGTTGTAGGATGTACAAATCAGTCTGCCTGCATTCCCCGAAACAGTAAACTGTGCATACTGCAGGAGATCTATCCTATAGCGGTCACTAGTGTAGCACTATAGCGGGTGCGGCAAGCTCATCACCAACCCAACATATAGAACCAGCTTCTATTGACGTGGGATAGAATTCAATATGCATTGTCATTGCACGTTCCAACGGCGCTAGTAAATAAAACGTATATAATTTGAGGCGCAAGGCTGGATATTGCATTTTATATGGACTAATCAGAATTTAAAACCAGGCCAACCGCAGTACTTCCTGCAGAGATGGCCCCATGTATACAACATAGGCGAAGACGCCTAAAATATGCAATCAAAAATTATAAAATTAGATAAAATTCGGCATATCGGGCAGATCCGGTGCACGATGCTAGGCATGTAATCTTCACCGTTTTACCTTTCGAGAATGATCAACTGAAGAATCATATTTGTCTCTTGTCCGTGTTCTCCGGTTATAATAAATCCACTATCTCGGTTACTCCGATTGGAAATGAAACATTATAGCTCGGTCTGGTTCCGTTCATTTTTGTTTTATCGCAATCTAATCTCTCAACGCTGGTTGGCCGGATGTAATAAGCGAGAGTCACTGTGAAGAGGTGAGGCTCTGCAAAAGAGGGAAAATTAAAAAAAGAAATTAAAAATGAAAAAAACACATTTGCACTAGTAATTTATTATTCAAAACAACAATTACAAAAATAATTACAAAAACAATTATAAAATACACAAGCACAGATGATTTTTACACGCCTCCCCAATCCTTCAGAACCTTGGATGATTGACAATGATTCACTGAGATATGTACTCCCTGTACTCCGTACTCCGTCTGCACCTTTCCAAACACGAAAACAACCGTGCAATGTTCTGACTCGCAAAACTATCTTTTTTGAGGCCGACGTAACTCTAAAACCAGTCGTCTTTATTGAAGCCTATGGCCCCCCTGCAAAGGTCCCTGCAATGGTCCAATGGGAATATCGACTATCAAAGACTGTTGCCAAACCAAGCCAAGATATGCAAAGCTGTCGTCAGGGTCATTTTCATGTCCATATGCTCGGGGAGGTCTATTGAGGATCCGCTATTAGTTGGGCACGAATATCTAGCGGTCGCGGAAAACATCGGAAAGGATAATTGGCTTGAATACACTTGGTATCCATATGCTGTCTTTGAAGTGGTTCTTGAAGACCCAGTCTATTGAATAACTGAAGATCAACGCCAAGTCTGCTGGAAGATAGAGTCGATTATACTTTGCATGTGCTAATAATGTTTGAAGCTAGAAAGACCTGCCAAAATGGGTTTATGGAGTTGAATAATAGAATAGATACGCTGTACAGAGAGTACTCTGTTGATTATAATTCAACATCTTGGAAAGCTCAAGCCTGGGGAGTTATTAACCTAGTCCAGAATTCGGAGAAATTTCACCAACACTCCTTGATGCAGTCGGTGTCGGACTTCAGACACCTCCTGTCAGAAGAACTAGGCATGCAGATACTACCTCAGTCTCAAGCTGAGACCGAATACTACACACCACAATCATAGTCCCCCTCCCCTCTTCCCCCACCCCCTCTTTTCGAACCACTCATCATGCACAGCAGCACAGGCAACAAATCCCGAAGCAACACATTCCCCAAGACATCCAACAAGCAGCATCCAACAGGCAACAGGCTCGCCAATCCAATCTATCAGCTGAAACATCAAAGTGCAGAAATAGCTCACGCCAGAAGGCCCGATCCCGGGGCTAACGACCCGAGTCTCTGGCTTCGGTGTGATGGTGGCAGCATTAGTGCTTCGCAATGTCGTCAATGCCCGGGGTCTGATTGGCGTGGCTGGGGAAGAAACAATACGCACGTGTGGGCATTGACTTGAACGGTATTCTCACCGATAGTTATAAAGAATGCTGACACTATTCGACTGTTTACTGCTTTGGGCATTGAGTGCTCGAAGACGTGTCCGTATGGATGTCAAGACACGTGCATCCAACTCATGATCGCCCCGGTCGCTCATGATCATGAGTCGGAGGAGGTGATGCTATTGCTGTTAGTAGTCTTGTTCATTCTGACGAATAGGAACTGATTCTAACTGTTGGTTTTTGGGACTTTTTTTCACTTTTCTTTTTTTCTTTTTTCCACCTTTTTTTTCCCCTTTTCTTCGAAGGATCTCCCATGTCACATCTCCCCCATCCGGACTACCTAAACATCCACATACACCCCGGTCACCCCTGTTGTAGCGCACATCACATCCCAACCACCATCCCTAACCTTGCAGTGAAAATCCCTCTAAATCATAAACTGTGGTATATTGTATGGCGACATCTCATAGTTGCACTGCATATCCTTCGATCGGCTGCTGTGTAACAAATTCCGTGCCAAATCAGGCTGCCATGGCTGAACGGAATCCACAGTGGGAAACTTGATCTTCTGCAGGATCCAGTATGTATTCAGGGTAGTTACGGTAAGTTGGACCCTTTGCAAATGCATTATACCGAGGTACTCGCCCAGAGAAAAAGAGACGATAGGCTAGAAGTACCCCATTCTGATGTGACAATGGCATAGTTCTCCACATACACTCGGTTGAACTTCGCATATACGCTCGTGGTTCTCCACATATACCCGGCTCAAACTATGCAGATACACCCTATCAAAACACAAGATGAAACGGCTGTGTTTAACCGGTGGCAGTTAGTGGGCCGGTTTAAGGTCTAGAGACTGACTCACGCTGCACAATATAGTATGTATGCTCATACGTCTCTGTTGTACTGCACAGACCAAGGTTGAGACGGGCGGATCGTGCTTTTCTAGCTGAAGAGTTGTCTGCAGATCAGAATGGGAAAAAAAAAAGGAGAAAAACAAAATATAAAAAAGATCAGCAGCTCCTACCTATATTGTATATATTTTGCATACCGTGTAACCATCTACTGGCAGGTCCATCTACGGATATACATATCCGGGTGATCTAAATGGGAGGCCTGTAGTAAGCAAACCCCGATACAATTATGCAATTCTAGAACAATAATAGGCCCAAGCTAACGGCCGTGCAAGAATAAAAAGAAGAAATAGATCATCAGAAGTGAGAAATAAGCACACTCTCCGTCAGTTCGTCACGAAATTCCACGTGTCACTAGTGCTTATAAGTACATCTCCACAACTAAGGTTGAGTTTCTTGGCTTGGGGCCGAACAATGGGGGCGATGGCATCATCAAATATGTCTTACAAAGTATATATGTACGTACTCTACTTCGTACTCCGTGTCTGATATCCACTACCCCCAAGAAGGAAAATTTACGAGAGAAACGACACTGCCTTGACACGGAATCCGAAGGTATACCCACATGCATAGCCTGCACAAGCTGAAGAAGATCGGCAAGGGAAAAATTGGCATCCAATAGTGAACTGGAGATTATAGTATTATTGATAAAGGATGGGAAGGAACGGATCATGCAATGACACTGCGTGATGTTGCTTTGGATTCGAAGATTTGAGGATTCATGTGGATATCCTGCACAGCGGATTGGTGAATCTGTATATTAATGTTAATATTTATGACTGATGTTATCCACGCGGCTGAACACTGTGCAATATACACTGAAGGTAGATGATATTGCCTTGCCATTACCCCGATGTGTGTTAGCGTGGAGGTGGCTGATTAGGAAGCAGTAATTAACGTAATGGAAACATAAAATACAGCGATATCTAAGACAACGTACATAGAGCTAGTCCTTTATTTTCGGCCGAAGATTCTCATTCGCTCCTTCGCTTATCATTTCTTTGTGATTTGCGCGTCGATCGATTCCAGAAGCGTGGCAGAATCCGGAGTCTTGTTTTGTCAGTTTGAGCTAAACTGTTTATTATGGTAATTTTTATTTTTTTTTAAAAAAATAAATTTTGAAATTTGAAAAAAACTGTATATTTTTTTTGTGCTCGGGTGTTGCAACCTACTACAGTCATAGTTCAGTACATAACTTTCGGCCTCTTGGCCACCGCCTTTCTAGAAAGTCGCATCGCCTACCTAATATAGTAATACCGATCATAGTAAGGGGTCTTTGATTGGCGGGATTACTACAGTAACCAGTCTCTTCGTTTTTTTTTTTAAACTCTTTGACATAATTACAGATATGATAGACTCCCTCTTCATGACTACCGAAAAGTTGGATCTCCTTCAGACAAAGGTGACAGACGTGTACCTCCCCTAGACTAGATATGGGAAACGGGATTGGAGACACTAGTAGATACTGTATATTGAGTTGCTTGGCATGTCTTTCTTTCTCATTTTTGATTCGTGATGCCGAAATCCGCACCTGGTTCAATAGTACTATGTTGTATGTACATGGAGGGTTATGCATTAATCCCAGTACATATATGTATGATGGTAGTATGACGATGTTTGAATAAAATGTCCCCGAAGACGAGATATAGTTACTCCGTCAGTCACGGACACAAAAAACAGGAAGATGATCAATGTCTCATTGCGGGTGAGTTGCGCTGGATCGAAGTTTGCAGGATTCGGCCCCTGTTTATCATTTAGTGCGAATGATGGCGTGGGGTCCAAGGGACGGAGATATACGGATTTAAGACCTCCCCAAATATGTATTGTACATCAACCGTAGACTAGTCCATCTGCGTCTACGGAGTACTAAGCCAAATACGGAGTCTATCGCGACCAACAGGAAAAGTACATAACGGGCATATTCGGTACTACAGCTACTAATGTAGGTGTCGTGTCTAGTGAGGAGAAATTTTACGCCATTGTCACCATGCGGCTGAAATATAGACCGAGTCGACAAAAGGCTGAAATTGGGCGTCTAGGGTGAGTCGGATCCGAAGCGAAGCGGAAGGCCGAGAGGAGTTACGGGATCTAATGCTAGTTTGATTATTAATTCTAACTTGTTTCCTGACAAATTATTGAGCCAAATTTTTTTTTTTCAAACTCCCCTACTAAAATAATAGGCCAAGAGATGGAGATTACCCGTAGCCATGATCTAATGTTGCAAGGCGCCAGGCTTTTGCGCCTTTCGCGGACCAAACAGCCAACAGCCAACGGGTAATAGCCAATATTGGGATTACTGGGGTTTTCGGGATGCTCGCTCTTACATGCAGGAGGACAACGTCAGGTGCTCGCGCCAATGCGGGATGCTTAATGCGCTCATCACTTTTTTTCTTAGTTTCCGTGGCTAGCTGGCTAGTTGGCCAACTAGTTTGGAATGGGTTGTTGGTATAACAATATAACCGGCTTTTACAACGGGCACGCTCCACTAATCCAGATTAAGCATCCTTTGTAAGTCTAGGAGAAACATCATGCCACGTTTTCGATCTAAAAGTTCGGTGTAGTTCGGGGGATCTCCCCCGATCCTATGTTTCAAACTATCTGAGCCTCAAAAATCCTGATCTATGGTTGGAGGATCGTGGGATAAGGGTTGGAAGTCGCTATGATTTGGAATCTTTTATATTATGGCTTGAAAAGTCGGAGTCCTCCGTACTCCGTCCCAGTTAAATATATTGATATTATGCGTCAACACTACGGAGAAGACATTATCAACTTGTTCGTACTTTGTAGATGGTTTTGCAGATTGGCGAGATTTGTCTGGCCCGTTGTGGGGGGAAGAGGTATCTTCCCCCCCCCCCCCTCTCTTCTCCATTCCTAAGCAACGGTACCCGTTCCAAACACCGTGGGTTCCCCGAGTGTTGCGCAGTGACTGCGCGTCTCCGGGGCTCCATTCAAGACATGTTGGATCCTGGTTTACCAGCGATGTAGTATCCCATGGTGCAATTTCGGAAATTCCCCTATCAAACGAGTCATTTCCCCCCCCCCCCCTTTTCCCCCTGTCGACGGGCCCCTCCCGTTTCCAAAGAGGAGAGGAGATTTCAGAAAGTCCAAAGAAGCGTCCAAATTTAAAGATCTAGATCGAGGTCGGAATGTTAGCCACCAACTAAAAGTACAATGCTCATATCTACAACAATGTACTCCGCAAGCATGCACAAGCAATCTGGGATATAGAAATACCCGATATTACCCAATTGATTCTGTGCTTCAGCCGTGGGGCTGTCGGCGGCTATCGCTAACACGTTTAGCAACAGGACATAGCGTTCTTGGCTGCTGACTTGGGACAGCTGCAGAGCGTGGAGAACATAGCTTAAGTATTTGGAATTGAACCCTGCATTATTCTAGATATCTTATAATTGAGGAAATTTACAAAGCAACCCATATTACAAAGAAAAAAAAAGGAGTTTCGACACATCTCATCGATCTACAAGCAGACAAAGGAATTAGAAAAAGAAATGATGAAATCACTTAAGCGATATGAAAAGGTGATTGGTTGGATACAAATGAATATTGGACCAATCTGCCCACGTTCTGAAATTGATTAAATTAAAAAAATATATATATAGTATTCTTTTTTTCATTTCCTTTTTGTCGGACCTTGATGGTTGGCCGTTAGAGTGCCAAAGCGGCATACCAATTATGCACGGCATGACTCGCGCAATGCGACAATAATTAACTTGGAAATTACCATGTTCTTTTGCCCAACTGCAACCATATGAAAATGAACGCTTCAAGGTTTTCAGATATTCTTGGTCACAGTGGGGAGTGAAGCGCGATGCATATTATTCTGCATATACGCTCCTAGTGTACTCCATATATCTGCTAGATAGTATTGTCCACTTGTTAGAAAATAAAAAGGAAAAAAAAATGTCTTTGGGGGCTAGTGGTAAATTAAAATAATTTAATATAAGCTCACGTGATTGAAACCGTCTGCGGCTACGCGACTGACGAACGATATAAGTATTGTGATTGGATCTGGTGGAGAGCGGCAGACAAAGAAACCAGAGTGGAGAGAGGGGGGGAAAGGCTGGCTTTAGCCCCGGGGGGAGCCATGTTGATCCGATCTGCACGGAATCGGGGGCTTCAGGGACTAGGATTGCCTGTGAGGAGAGGCTTGCCAAGGGGGTCTCGGAAGCAACGGACCATACAGAACCGGAGGATGCCGCCCTAATTCAGAATGGATTTCACGCTTGCGCAAGTTGACTGCGCCGCAAGAGATACAATCACAACGTTTCTGCCTTCTTTTGCGCTCTTTCTTTTTTTTTTCCATCACATTTTTAAGGAGATTGCATGGATTATGACCTCTATGGTTAGATACAGGTTTATATACCTCATAAGGAGTACTCCGGCTATACCTACGCATACTTGCCTATACCTACCTTTTTGCATACTTTCCCCTATAGAATTGTAAACCTTGTGAAGAACATCCAAGGAAACCGTTGTGCGGCTGCAGATGACTGACGATCGGCCTGGTCAAGGCGCAGATCGAGTACAAAAAAAAATCATGACGCAGAGAGAAATTCATTATCACGCGAGTACTATCATATGTACCGAGTAGTACTCTTGTAAACAGGGGCAATTCTGTAAATGGACATGCAGCGTCACCGAATTGATATTTCTACTTGAATATGCAAGTTGACTGCGCGGGAAATCCGCTTTCTGTATCGGCTGCTGCCGAGTTGACGCCGGCGTTCATTATTGAATTTCTCTAATTTCCCCCCGCGTCGGCTGTTTGAGATAAAACAGACAACCATGGTTCTATCTCGGGGAGAAAAGATTTGAGATTGGATATTGGCGCAGTATACATTTCTATTGTTTCATCTCAGCTCCGTGAAAGACCCTGAAGAGGATAGAGAAGAACTAAGAAACTAGGTGCCATGGTCTTCAAGGATCTATCCCTCTTACCTCATAATGCGCCTGGTAACCTGGCAAAGGCAGATGTGTTGGCAGTGCCAAATTGAGCTTGCATTAGCCCGTCGCGCTCATTCGTCCCGCCATCCCAGGGCCATGGCGTACGTTGTAACAGATGACTTTTGCGTCTACCAATAGACGCCGCGCGTTTGTGTTGGTTCTTTTTCTCTCTCTCTTTTAATTTCTGCACTCTTTCTTTTCTTTTTTTTTTTCTATTCCCATATCCATGACCTTGGGTTAAAAAAAAAAGAAAAGGTAGGGCGAAAAAACAAACAACCCAACATCTGACTGTATCTATTAGTTACTTATCCACGTGAACGGGTACCTATGTACTCCATAGCGTTGGACAGAATGAAACATAAAACAGAAAAATGCAAGTTCTTCAAGTGAATTTTGGTATATTAATATGTATTGAAGCTGAGTCTGAATCGAGCCTATCACTTAACCGCTCATGCAGAGGGATGCATCCTGTATGAATTCCGTAGGAAATTCCAATTCCGATTGAATCTACGATAACTGATATCTACAGTTTAAAGGAATTTGTCATTCATAATTCACCTTGGCGCTAAGATTGCAAAAGGCTAAAGGTAAATTGTAATTTTGGTCACCGCGTGGCCCCCGTTTTCCAGGAATTTTTTAAAAAAAAGCTACAAAGTACTATTATGTACATATATATGTATACAAAATTGTTAAACTTATATAAAAGAATCGGAGTAGACCGAAACAATCGCCGTTCAAAAGATATCAAATTAATTTAGTGGCGAGAAATAATTTAAAAAATATATATGTTCATACGGTCCACCAAGCACGGAGGAGTATGTCCGGTTCACCGGTTCATTTATTCATTTTTTCTTTTTTCTAATATATAATATATATATATATATGTATATATTTTTGAATAGAAAATTGTCTGGGGGTGGAACCAAAATAAAAATATTAAAAAAGGACCCCTGTTAGCCTAAGAAGCCTTGTGTATCCGTACACAGCTATACAGGGGCCAAAGGAAGTCGGTCCAGTGCACCAGTTAGTCTATTTTTTTTTTCTTTTTTAATTTTCCCTTCATTTAAGACCAGACAGTGCTCCAGTGATCTTCTTTTCTTTTTCTAGAGTTCCGAGATCTATAAACCTTGCCCATTACCCCCAAAGGGCTATTATACTTTTTTCTTGTACTTCACATCATCAATTGGCTCTTTGATATACCTCTATATCTTCCCCACTTCTACTATCAGATCTGGGAGATCCAAGCTCTATAACTTCATTTGAAAAAAAGCCAAGCTCTACGTACTGGCCAAAAAAAATCCCATGTTATCCCAAATGGCAACCCACACAGAATCATACGCAACACTGCCATCAGCACGACAAAGCAGAATGAAAATCGACGCTCTACTGAACCCAGGCGACGGAGACTATGACTCTCCACGCTCCCAGCACGCCTCAATTCCATCCAACCGCCACAGATACCACCAATCCTCACCAACCTTCCCCCCAAGCCCAAACTACTGGTACAACCGGAGCTACCACGACACCAGCCCAGGCGCACTATCCAGCACCACTACAGCAACCACCCAAAGCAGTAGCAGCACCACCGCCAACCACAGCGTAAACCCGCCCCAATCCCATCAGATGTTCTTCACCTACCGGCCCTCGGCCAGTACCAACAGCAACCGCGCCAGCGGGAGCACAAACCAAAGCTCGCTCTCGGCGCCGTCGTCGCCGGACCCGTACCACTCGCGCGAGCGCTTCTCAAGCGTCTCAAGCTCGTCCTCTAACAACGGCGACCGTCGTCGTCCCCCTCGCCCAAAGTACGAGGAAGAGGAAATGTACTTCATCTGGTACCACCGCGTTGACTTGTGTCAGGAGTGGAAGGAGGTCCGTGAGGCTTTCAATCGCCAGTTCCCGGATCGCCAGAGACGAGGCTTCCAGGGTATTCAGTGCAAGTTTTACCGCTTCATCAAGGAGAAGAAGTGTCCTACCCTGCGTGAGCAGAGGCGTATGCGCGATGGCGAGTTCCTGAGGGAGGGTGCTTCGGCTGCCCTCGCTGGGGACCATGGGCCTGCGCCTAAGTTCGGTGTTAGGGAATATACGAATGTTTGGTATCCTTGGATGAGGAAGGAAGGGGACGTTGCTTTGCGACGGATGGGGTGACCTTTTCCCCCCTGATTTTCTCAATTTCTTTTGTGCTTTTTGTGCTTGGTTCTTTTGCTTTTGTTATTGGGAGGTCAATTTGTCTACTGTCTTTGTTTTTGCGTGGGTCGGTCTTCGTCTTTACTTAAGATACCTCTGTTCAGCGTGGGAGGTCTACTGTCGATTTTGATGTTCTCTCGTTTATCTTAACTCTTCCACTCGGGCTCCTGTCATTTCTTCATTTCTTGTTTCTTACACCTTCACTTTCTACCCGTGGACACTTTCCAAGCAAGCCTTGGCTTGGACACTTTCCCACCTTTGAAGCTTGTTTCTTGGGTGCTATATAATATCTACAATACGTCATATGGATCAATCCATACTTGTGAGAATCAAAATACATATTCAGATTTACAACAAGAGTATATATTACTATAAAGAGTTCGAGGTTGAATTTGAATCTATTAAAATTATTTCTCTCGGCTTTTACCCGGTATGATGCATCACACATATTCTCCCCAGGGCTGCATTTCCCTTATTCACTCTTGAATTATTGTTAAGCAGCCTCAAACAAACCTCCCTTGCTTTTAACCTTTACGCCTCGCGCATACCAAGGCGGGAATTCCCATTTATCTTCCAAATCCCAACGCACATGTTCCTTCCTCGCCTGGTTTGAGATATTTGGAATACTCCCCCGTCTTTTATCCAATCTTCCAAGGAAGGATAGCCGGAGTAGCCGTTGAATCTGACCCGATTCGATTATGCATATATTATGTACATGTATATGCAGCAGTGATCATCAATAATCACAGCCCATTGTGGTATTCCCAGTGTCCAGACCATAATTATTGTTCATATTGTACGGAGTAGTACTTCCGTACTCCGTACGCTAATCAGCACAGCCGGCCAGACTGTGCTAAGAAAAGAACTTATCCACAGCCCGGCCAATCCCTCAGATCCGTCGATCGTGGGGGTCCCATGCACAATCCTTCATGCCAAGGCGAGTGCCATCTTTCGTCTAAGTACTCCATATCTGTACTAAGTATGAAGATCTTCGGATCTGTGTGTTATCGATTCCGGACCACGTTGTGTGATTCTGACCTTGGAAGGATTGCATTGTTGGCGTGTGGTGCTTATGTGCCGTGCTTACAGTAGTATAGCTTGGGGGCCAATTGTTCGTTTCAATCGGGTAATCCGTGGTCCTTCTTTTTTTTTTTTTTTAATATCTTGAGGTGGTTGTTTTGTTAATTAATCAGCGGTAGGTAACTAACTAAACGCGTCTAAGGGTGAGTCATACCTATAATATATAATGTACGGAGTATTACTCCGTAGTCAATATTTTGATATTCTAGATGATCAGTCCAGGCGATAAGGACAGGGGAATTGACATGTCGCGCTTCGGCGTTTGGTTTCTTTGCTTTTATTATTGCTATTGTTTCACTTCTGGATAATGTCTACCTATTATCAACCCCATTTCGGTGACCGTGGACCGGCGACGGAGTACCGAGTATGGAGCAAATGGAGATCGTCGAAAACAAAAGGAAACATGAATGTAAATGGGGCCAATCCTGCCAATTCCTAGCGTGCGCGGGTTCGGGAATTGACCCGCGGGCTCCAGTTTTTTTTTTTTTTGTGTTTTCCTCTCTCTCTGAAAGATAAATCCCGATGCGATGTCTCAGCCTCATTGTTTCTCGAGATGGGGCATTGTTGTTTATTGGGCTATGGGGCGAGAAAGTAATAAGGGGCTGATATGTAAGTTATGGTTGAGTTGCAAGTGCATATAAAAGGGCAAATTCGGCTAATAGTGTACGGAAGAATTGAATTGACAAAAGGCTTTGAAAGCATATGTTACATAGAACAATATAGAAGTGTTCCGTGCCTAAGGGAAATTTCAGGCATAAATGCATTGGTACATTGGGGGCCGTACAGTATGTTTTATGTTTTGTATATAATACAATCTAATTGGGTGTAAATTTATGGATATTTCACATTTGCAAGTTACAGGTAAAATATGAAGTATAGAAACACAATATAGAAGCACAGCATATTGTGTTATAGAGGGTATATAGGGCATACAGGCACCAGTCTTTTAACGGTCAGGACTCGAAGACGGGTAGAACTGCATATGGGGGCAATTTGCAATCCAAGACTGTTGCAAATTCGTGTAAATTCACTAAATAATTTAGACTAAAAAGCTATCCACATCTTCGAACTTCCCCGGCACTAATGGTTCGCACTAAATCCCAAAACCCCACAATTGACCTCAAAGTGACCACTCTCCCTCTTTTGCACTGTCGAATCTCATCAGCACTAACACGCAAAGAGTAGGAGGGGCGTTGCAAATGCCGATACAGTTCATGACTAATTTAATTTAAATCCGCCAATGAAACACATTGTGTGATCCTCGGGCGCCATCGCTTCATTTAGATTGTCGGGTATTTTATCGTGACAGCATTGTTGTGTGACGAGCGATCTGTGTTGGTTGCACCGGCGAAGTTGTGTATATTGTGTTATTGTCATGGTTGACCTGCATCTCTATGTTGGATTTCTCCTACGACCGTAGCAGCTGCTATATACATATACAGTAAATGGGCGTTTCTATCATCTGTAGTGGCTGTACTCCCATGTTAGGAATCTCAATTTAGTGTTAACATGTGTTTCATTGAATGGGCTATGGTAGCTGGAATTATTTCCTAACATGAGGAAGAATCATTGACTGAAAATCCGTCGAAAACAAATTGGAAGATCTCAAGAGGTCCTTTTTGACTCCCATATCTGATTCACTGTGATCAAAGTAAATAACCATGATGGATACGACGTGGCCGTGACTGTCAATGGATATGAATTTCATACCCAACTAGTCCATGGCGATCATGCCAGAGAGCATCGGGTTGGGCTCATCAACGAAGTGGAATCCCTGAGCACGAGCGCATCTAGTGGAATCACAAGTCAGCAAAGAAATATTGACAAACTGTAAACTGATAACTTACGAATCAACTTCAAAGCTGGCAATGCAGTCATATGCTCCCTCTTTGATGCTTTGCAAGAAGTCCCAACCTTCATGGAGGTCATAGAAGAAGATGTAGACATCAACACCAGACTTGGAAAAACAAGTTAGCAGAAATTCATAACACAAAACTACTGGCGGGCAAATTTACCTCAGCCTGTTTGATCAGGATGTGATCAAAGCTCTTGCCATTCCAGGCAGGGTTAGCGCCAATACCCAAGATTGCCTCGTTGTCGCTACTTCTGAAGCCAGCAGGAAGACCGGAGAGACAAACAACACGCGAAGCACCCTCGTCGACACGCTTCAAAAGCTCAGCGTTGTCCTGCAGACCCTCCTCAGGCATGGTAACAGAAATAGTGAGCTCGTCATCACCATCCTTCAAAGTGATTCCATCAGAGTGGTTCTCATAGTACTTGACACAGTCGTCTTGCTCAACAAACTGCACAATGATTTCATCATCCTCACTCCAGGCGCGCTCGATAGCACCACCATAGACGAGGTGCAGGATGCTGGAGATGTTGGCCCAATCAGGGAGATTTCCGAAGACAATTCGACGTGGAGGACCGGGGGGCACAACCTTTGCTGCCGCCTGCTTCTTCAATTGGAGCTTGCGGACTTGCTTCATAAAATCGGCTGGAGCAGTAACACCGCGGGGTTTCTTGGAAGAGCCAGAGGACTCCTCATCCACGATGGACTCGGACTTGTGGGATGCCTTGGAACCGGCAGTGGAGCCTGCATCCTTGCTTCCGGCAGCTTTAGTGGGAGTACCAGTACCAGCGACCTTTGCCTTCTTGGGTGCAGTGGTATCCTTGGCGAGAGCACCGGCAGGGCTTTTGTTCTTGACGGCAATACTCTTGGCGGCGATGTCCTTGGAAGCGATGTCCTTAGCGGGAATGTAATCGGCGACCTCACAATGGGGTCTAGCAGACTCGGCGGTAGCAGGAACAAACGGCTTAGCGCGTGGATCGATGCTAGACTTGTCCTGGGCAACACCGGTAGAAGCAGTCTTCTTCTGCTATGAAAGATTGGCGTGAGACAGAAATTAACGAAGAGATATATAAGTAGCATCCTCGAAAATGACGGAAATTGAAGGGGCCCATGAACAAAAAAGAAGAGCATACGAAATGCAAGCAGCGGGAAACGTCGAGGCGTGAATAGGGAAAGGGTGCGACATACTTTTCCGACATCATTCGGGACACCCATCTGAGTGTGGGCAGAATTCAATCGAGCTGCGAGGGCCTTCAGACGGTCGGTCTGAGCCTTGTTACGGACATCCACAGGAGCGTGAATGCTCTCCTCGAGGCTGATCATTTTACATTTGGTGATCACGTCGTAAATCACCTCAGTAGTGATACGGACATCAGCTTGCTTTTCGCGACTGATTGGCGCAAGGCCGGTAGGACCAATAACTTTGACGTTCTTCATGATGGTTGAAAGATCGAGCAATGGGGGGAAAAAGAAGAAAAGGAGAAGAGAAACAAAACAAAACAATTTATTGGACTTGGACGCGCAGAACGTGTTTGGGATAGTTTGTGTTTGACTTGGGAAGGCACACGTTGACCCGGTGGCTCTTTCTTTTTGAGAACACAAACTTGTCACGCTGTTTCCTTAAATATGTCCGACTGCGTAGTTTCCTAGGCAGTTCACTTATGCCTACTATCACCCCACGAGAAAAGTAAGTGATTATGATAGTTGGGGCTCAGAGGCTTCACGTTAATATGATCTCCATTTTGAGTATTAATGTCTCTGTCTGTACATTCGTCATAACTTCTATTACCAAATACCAGGTCCGAAGACCCATATAAAATAGAACATCAAGATAGAATGGCCCGGAGTTATTCCTACGAGGCACAAATCATACCTTGAACATGTTCAGTTAGAACAGGTCTCTAGAAAGTCATTCCACTATACTATTATCGGGAGGATGTTGACTTGTCCGAAAACAAGCAGTCCACTATGGGCTTTGAAAAACAGATCATGCCAGCGCCCATAAGGTAGTGTATGATGACTACATAGTATGTATATATTCAAGAAAGCTATAGAAAACAAAGAACAGCTGGGGATATATACTGACCTGATTCATGGGAGGAATTTCCAACAAAGAGATATCTCAGGGAACAGACAGTACTCTTTATTTCTTTTCTGGAGGCTGTACTTTTACCAACCTGCCTTGTTGTGCTTTAAACAATATCTTGTTCATCAAGCTACACACTGGTCGAAATAGCTAAATCTTGAGCATGGCTTATTCGGTCTTCTTCTTCTGATAGCCCCAAGCTAGTATCATTTTATCTGGGCTAGTTTCAAATAATCAGTATTTGCAATATAAAATCTTCTCGGTCTAGATGTAAACAAAGAGTGAATTGACTTTTCGAGTTAGTTTTGCATTTTGGGGTTTAGATATAAAAGACATGTTGCAATGTGAACGAGACTCGATTTTTGCAATCTGGGCTTCAAGGGTATATACTCTTGTATGTAGTAATCCACAAGAAACAAGTCACTTGTCTTTCATATTTAAAATGTCATACTCCTCACTACTATCCCACTTTTGAGGGTTCATTCAAACTTTATGACCCTGCTATCACCTTGGTGTTATGTCTCAACCTCACATCCATGTTCTTTTGCCTCACAAACCATGCATTAACAATTTTCCATTCTGCACTGGGATCGTTCAATTCAATCTGAAGAAAGTCCTGGTTAGAGTCAAATCTCATTTTGGAACCATATTCTCACCTTGTATCTTAGAAATAGCGATGGAATCAGCTTATAAATCTCTAGCAGACTGATATTTTTGCCAATGCAAGTCCTCGGTCCAGCTCCGAAGGTAAATGTCGCACGAACCATCTTCTGCTTTCTGTCCTGGAAATCGGCCTCGGACTCGGTATCCATCTTGAGCCACCTTTCTGGAACAAATGACTCCACATCCTCTCCAAAGATCTGGTGGCGATGTATAATCCACGGATTAGCGCCAACGATCGTCCCAGCTGGTAGAAATGGGCCATCGGGAAGTTGAAGTCCCTCGGCGGGCACGACCCGCTCAAGCATCAGTCCTACCGCCGGGTGAAGGCGTAGTGCTTCTTTAATCACTGCATCGAGGTAAGGGAGTTGCTCTTGGCTTTGCTTCCATGAGACAGGTAAAGAGATTCGATTTTCTTCCAAGGCAGTGGTGAGCTCTTGGTGCAGTTTCAAACTTGCTTGGGGATTCTTAAGGGTGTAATAAAGTATTGCTCGGAGGGAAATTGCCGTGGTGTCGGAGCCAGCATTAATATTGCTGATCGTATATGAGAAGACTTGGTTATCGTTTACAATAGCCGGGTGTTGATCTTTCGCTTCCAAGAAACGGGCGAGAAAGTCTTTGTGTGAAGAAGCCACTGGTAGTGTGCTTTTCTGGTTTAATCGTTCATCCAGTCTTGCACGAGCAAAGCGAGCCACAGCTCCGGTCGACGCGCCTCCGAAAACGCTCTTGAGAGGATTCTTGATGAAAAGGTAGTCAAGCCACGGCATTTGCCCAATCTAACATTCAATCCAATTAGCTTTAATGTCAATTGTCTGATGCGTCGCAATGCTAACCTTTCCGGCATAGTCGAGCATATGCTCCAATGCTCCAATGATTCCGTCGATATCACCCCCTTTCTCGAGGAACCCAAGTGGCTTACTGAATGTCAATTCTCCGATGACATCAAATGCATCTTTTTTTGGGCTATATTAGCTCCTACTCTCATGTCTCACGGGGATGAATAGAATACTTACAGTATTGTAGCCAAGCAGCAATATCGCAGACTTTTGCTTCAGTTACAAACTCATCCAATTTCCCAAATAAAGTATGAATAGTCTTATCGACAAAAGGCTCGAATTCGGTCAGAGTACTCATTGAGTAAGCTGATGAGATAGGCCTTTTGATAGCAGCGTGGAAAGCTTCATCGGTCGTAGTAAATATTGTAGGCGTCGCTCTGCCTTTGGCAAGCTGCTGCTGAACACGATAGAAATTTGTCTTGGGAATTTCAGCGGAAAGGTCAATCAGTTCTTGTAATTTGAGCCCACCTTTTGATATCCCTTATTAATGCCATATATAGTTTTTAAAGCATCTAGATTCCGCACACTAACCACATTGGGTCCTAGCCGAACATAGTCCCCATGTTTTTGATGGAGGCTGTAAAGCGTCACTTCTGCACGACCATTGGCGACATCAATGAACCTCCAAAGGTTCGTTATCTTAGCCAATAATGGTCCGGGGATTGACGCTGCTCCCGGTTTGAGGTAATTGCGAGTGAAATGAAATAAAGCAAGGGCAACAAGGATGGTTGGTAAATGTGACCAGACTGAGATCAATGCTTCTGAGATTATGGCCATGCTGAAGTACACAGGGATTGTCTCCTAATGTATTGGCTTCCTACGCAACTACTAGGCTGTTGGTTTTATACGCTGGCAAATGTACTTTTTATGCCTTGGATCTTGTATGAAATGCGGGGAAAGGGGATAATTCCGCGCTAGCCGCGGAATGTTTGCGGCAATGTAATGCTCAGTAGTCTACATTCGGATGTTAAATCGACAGTTCAGAGTTGTGAACATTAGTATGCATATGTATTATTCATTTATCCACTAAAGCTCCCCAATAAAACTACCAATACACCGAAGACACCGAAAGATGAGCAAATCTATAAGACAAGAATGGGGAGAATGCGCATCTGACCCCAAAACATTAAAGCTTCTACAACGGGACAGGAATACTCTCGAATCCTTTCTGCCCGGGCTTACGGTTTTCAACAATAACTTGAAGGCCACGACGACCACAATAGCCATCATTGCCCGCAACCCGATCAACGACTTCAAAAGAGCCGCCACCTTCTTTTGCAGCATTTGGAACCCACACAGTCTCCTGCACAGTTTGACCGGGGACTTCCGCGCGACGAGGATTGTGCCAAGGCAGACCGACAATGTGATTCCCTAGGTTGTGGAGGAACGAGTATAGCCTCTCGAAGCGACGGGTGACTCCCAGCCAAGAGAGGGTGCGGTGATCATAGGCGGTTCGCACGAATGGGTTCATGTAGATGCCCGTATCGGTGATCTCGTCGACATTGGTTGGTGGGTCTTGGATGTCTGCATGGATGAGGCAGCATTCGGACGCTTCCCAGAAGAGATCTTTTCCAGCGCGGAAGCGTGCGGGGTTAGGGGTCGTAGGTGGCGAGCCGGTTTGGAAGTATTTGGCATCAAATGCCACGATTCCGCCCCAGCAGCTGCGCACTCGCACTGCGTCTTTGCCAGCCAGCACATCGCGGCGGCTCTCGCCTTTTCCGGATGAGGTGAACCATGGATAGAAGGGGAGACCCATGCTGTAACCTTCAAGATCGCGGGTGGCGTATGTATCGTAGAATTTGATAGGGTTGTCGAAGTCTACGGCGCAGGCTGCACGGTATTGGGCAACGCCATCTTCGTTGGCGTTTGTTGAGAATAGGAGCTGAGGGACATCGGCGGGGTGGAAAAGGATATCGTTCAGATAAAGTAGCTTATCGAAATTCTTCTCCGGGTGGTCGGTCAATGGTTGTAGTGCTTTGTTCCGAACCTGCGCTAGGTATTCGATGCGCTTGATTCGCTTTGATCCACCAGGAATGGTCACAGTCGGTATAGTCTTCGGATCCAGGTGCTTTTCAGACACAATGGATTTCTGGCACTTCACTTTCTCCTCTAACGCGCGCAGTGCTCGCTCTCCTTCCTCGCCACTGTCATTCTCGTAGATGCTCAGGAATACATTGTCGGGCCCAAGAAGATCAATCAACTCCAGAAGTTGCGTTCCCCATTGGCCCTGAGCAAGTTCGCCACCACTGTCGTACAAACTTGCTGCAATAAAGACCTTCTCTTGGCGGGGATTGCCTCGGCCGGGATATGAGCTCTCGAGTACTGTTTTGCGGAGTGCAGAGTAATGCGCGGGCAGATGGGTATATGACGGGAGGAGTAGCGAGGTGAAAAGCGCGAGGACGAAAACGATGCCGGCGACGACGGGGAGGTAGCAACAGCGGCGAATACAGAAACGTCGAGAACAGCTCGGTCGTGGTGTGCCTGCAAGGGCCGGTCTGGATGGGTTATTCAGGCGGCGATAACCTGCTGATGCCGAGGAGATAATTCTAGAGAACCATGGCAGTTGGCGTTTGCCAAATTTGGATGAAGAGGGGACTTGTGCTTCAAAATCATCCTCGTCGAGGTTGAACGTCCCCTGCGAGTCAACTGAGGACCGTGAGGCAAGCTCCCATTCATCGGGATGAAGTAGTCGTGCAGTCATGATGGATCGTGTCACCAAATGGGTACATGCCCTTGGGACTTATCTTCAACTGCAAATTGATCTAATAAAGTGGCACGCTCCAGCCATTATCGATATCAAAAAGCAACTTGTTCAATGATTTTCCTTGGGGCCCCGTGGAGAACTTACGTCATCATCCCCGATCACGTGTTGCCAGACAAGTATATGATGTACAATGTAGATCTCGAATGTTTCTGGGCTTCAATGAATATCATTATAGATAGAAAAATGAACCTCTGAAAGTAATAAATTGAGAATATATCGTCCATTCCGTCATTTGGGCGGCTCCAGTATAAAGAAACGTGTAACATGTTTTTCCGATGGAGGTTCCGATATGTAGTGACGTAGCTGAAGTTAGGGCTGCCTGTTTTGTTCGCCCGGATGAAATCATTTATCTTTCTGCTTACTCTCTATGTTAACTTACTCAGATCCTCAGTTTTCCGCTCCAAACCCACTCAGTAGTCCAAATATCTACATGGTGACTGAACATACTTCATCTCGGATCATACCACTGTTTCCCCGCATTCCACAGCCCACCATGTCGCAATCACAATTCAAATTCGCCAACTCAGATGCCGAAGTGCCAGGCAACGGTACTCTTCCTTCAGAGTTTACCATCAAAGCACCAGCTTCCACAGATATATGGGCCAAGCCGCCCTCCACCTTCCGCTTCTCAGCCCCGATCTTGTACAGGTCTATGCCGCTGAAGTCATTCAAGCGGGCCCGCGTCGCCTTCAATGCCCATTGGGAGAAGAACTATGATCAGGGTGGCCTAATTCTCATCCTAAATACCGCCGATGGTGGTCAGAAGTGGGTGAAGAGTGGCATTGAACTCACCCATGGCAGACCCCACCTCAGCGTCGTTGCCAAAGACAACTGGGCGGATTGGAGCTTGCTCCCAGTGCCCTCAGGTGGTAATCTGGCAACCCTTGAGCTGGTTAAGGAAAAGGACAACAGCCTGTGGATCTATCTTGTGGAGGGTTTGGAGAAGTCTCCTATCCGGGAGGTCACTTGGGTCTTTGAGGAGGAGAATGTGAAGGACTTGTGGGTTGGTCTCTATGCTGCCCGGCCCTCAAATGAGGGTGGGGAGTTGCCTGTCCATTTTGGTTCCTTGGTTATAGACCAGGAATAGATTGACGGGATGTTGATAGCTAAATGCCCCAATAAGTAAATGGCCATGGCCATGGCGAACAATCAGGATATACATATATGATGAACAGAATAGTTGGAACAATGAAGTAAAGCAAGACTACCTTTGACCATTGTAATGAAGAACAGTAGAACATTCATGAGCTGCCTAGGTAGAAATAAAGATACTGGCTTGCTACTTTGCACAGAGATACATACCACGGCTCCACAGGGGTTCTAGGTCCCCCTGTACATGTCCAAAGAGGACGGATATGGCGCAGATCAGCCGATGTGCAGATCAGCCGATGTGCATATAGCTTTCAGTCAATAAAATTGATTTCTAAACGTCTCTAATTGTTAGTTATTTCATTGTTTGATCTTTGTCATGGCGGATGATCAGTCACTAACTAGTGTACTCGCTAGTGATTTATCAGGTACTTTGAGCACATATCTACAAATACATCATACACATTAATTATTTGTGATTCTGGTATCATTAAATGGAATTTAAGTTATGTATTTGATGTCTAAATTTTACTTTTGGATCTCTACCTATGTTTGTCTTTTCATATTTTGATATTAGTAATATGATATCCTATAACTAACTAACTATTTGTACACCCTGTTAACTTGAGAGTATCAGCCTCCAGCTCCCCGATCGGAGTTATCTGATCCTACTATATCTACTTAGTGCAGTGTAATCCCGATAATCGGGTGTATGCACTGCACGAGTCCTATTCCAGATGCCGAGGTCACACCAATCGCGTGTTAATATGACACAAGTGGAGAAAGTAAATTAGAGATTCCTTCTCTTTTGTTTCACCCCTTTTTTTCCTTCTATATTTCCTTTTAACTACATATGTTGTATGTACGGAGTATATACTCTGTATGTTGTACTCCGTAGTATGTATATCAATGCAGAAGATCGGGTCATCGGCTCCATTATTCCGGCAGTGACCTGATGTTTCTCGGAGTTGAATCAACAGGGTAGCAATGCATGTGGCTGCCAGATAGTGGAGACATGTTCTATAGTCATGCAACTTCTTCCATGAAAAAAGAAAGGAAGAACTTGCTTAAACCCGAATCAATACAACAGGGATCAGAAAAAAATCAAACTTCCATCTTATCTGATTATGTGAACCAGGAAAAAGTGACTTGGCAGTACCAAAGTTCAGCCCATGCCACCAAGTGAACAGATGTATCCTGCGGGTACCCCTCCAATTGTAACCAAATAGTGCCCGTGCATGTGGAAACTCCACCTTTTTTTTAATTTTCCTCTCCAACACATCTTTCTATGTATTATATCTTTGGGAAAACACGCTGAACATCTGGGAATTTCAATATCCCAGAATGATGACTGGACTACGGTTGTGACACTCGTGGACAGTTTTCTTGGACTTTTTTGGTGCAGCATCCTGGAATGTTAGAGCTGAGATCAGACCTCAGCCTCTCACCTCACGTCTCTGCCATCAGACCCCATCAACGTGCATAAGTGCGACCGACGATCGGGCTCGGGGTCATTTTGCGCAGAAAAAAAAGCCCCAAGACCTACTCCGTACAGGCCTAAACTCTTCAAGGCTTCCCCTTACATTTTGGGCGTCCCCTCCGAAGCACGGCGGATCTACCCATACGCCAACTTGCCCCATAACTGCCTACCGGATCCTGCTTCTTACATACAATAGCCCTTCATGAACCGGGCAAGCGCGCTTCCACAACTTTTCCCATATTGTGCCCCATATTTATTTCCTTCTTGTCTTGTCCTACTCCGGTCTCCGATTCGCTGTTGAGATCTCGTGTTGTGGTTTCTTTTTCCAGGTGGGCCTGACTGGCTTCGGCTACCTGGCTGAAGAGCACCTGAGAGTATTTGCTTATTAGAGCAGGCTTTCATCCCTTTTATGTGATACGCCCGCCACTACTTACATCTGATGTCGCATGAACTGTTTTTATTTTTATGGTCTTTTTTCCGCTTAACCGCCGCTTCCAAGATCGCCGTCTTTTGTATATGGTTTCTACCAATCCAAAACTGAACTCTCTTACTGGTTGTTCTTATATGGACGCTGTTCATTAGAGAATACTCCTGTTGAACGTATACGACCTTGTGGTAACGGTGCATCGGTCACGGAGATGCCACTTCCTGATCCATGCTCAGGACCGTCCTACGGCACTATCGAACACGAAGACGCCCAAATGGAGGATGAAAGACATCAGCTGCTGCAGGATGACTACGAGGTTGAGGGCCAGTCTAGTGGACTGTCTACACCGGATGAAGTGCAGGAGGGAGTCCGAAAGATTGAAGCCATCAATATGACTTGGACAACTAAGTCTTTGATGGTGGCCTACGTCAGGTTCGTGTGGCTTGCGGTCCCTTGCCTTGGGTAACCCCCTGCTGACTTGGCGCATAGTATATTCCTCATGGCATTTTGCACGTCGCTGGAAGGTCAGACTGTGATGTCACTGTCTGCATATGCGACGAGTTCATTCAGCAAACACGCGTTGATCTCGACTGTCCTCGTTATTCAAAATGTGGTCAATGGTGAGAGTTTACCACTTCGTCCCAAAGGAATGAGCCCGCCGCTAATAGTTCGTCGATCCCTAGCTGTCATCAAACCCCCTATGGCTAAGATCGCCGACGTATTCGGTCGCTTCGAGGCTTTCTGTTTGAGCATCCTTATATACATGTTGGGATACATCCAAATGGCCGCCTCTACCAATGTCCAGACCTACGCCTCTGCCCAAATCTTCTACTCCGCCGGTTCGACAGGCTTACAGATTCTCCAACAAGTCTTCATTGCCGACAGCAGTGACTTGCTGAATCGTGCTTTCCTCGCCCTTCTGCCCGAATTCCCATTCTTGGTTACGGTCTGGCTCGGGCCGACCATTGCGGGCGCCGTGCTGCGCAATAGTTCATGGCGATGGGGTTATGGAATGTGGGCTATTATCTTGCCTGCATCCTTCCTGCCACTCGCTCTTACACTGCTCTTCAACCAACGTAAGGCCCAGAGATTGAATCTGATCAAGAAGCGGACCAGAAAACGAACGGACGTGGTCAGCGTCATGCGTCGGACCTGGTACGATCTGGACGTGGGCGGACTGGCCCTTTTGTCCGCTGCCGTCACATTAATTTTGGTACCTTTGACTCTTGCGTCCCACGCAAAGAACGGATGGAAAAATGTCAGTATTTTGGTCATGATCGCGCTTGGTGTTGTTTGCATGTGTCTGCTACCCCTCTGGGAGACTTCACGGAGATTGGCTCCTAAGCCCCTACTCTCTCTACACCTCCTCAAGCAGAGAACTGCTCTTGCGGGCTGTGCATTGGCGTTCTGGTATTTCAGTAAGTTGATTATTCCATCGATCTTCCAGGTTTTTTTTCGTTAACCTTATCTAGTGGCCTTCTACTTTTCCGTTCAGCCTTATCTGTATTCCTACCTGCAGGTTGTACAAGGGTACGACGTTGCCACTGCCGGTCGTGTCACCCAGACCTTTTCTTTTGCCTCAACCATTTCTGCATTCGGCGTATCAATCCTCATCAAGTATACCCGACGATATCGCATTTACATTACTATCGGATGTATTGTGTACATGGCCGGCCTAGCCCTAATGCTCCTGTGCCGAGGAGAAGGAGCCTCGCACTTCCAAGTCCTTGGCACACAAATCTTAGTTGGCGTTGGTGGCGGTCTGATTAACGTGCCCGTCCAACTGGGCGTCCAAGCATCCGCCAGTCACCAGGAAGTCGCAGCAGCCACTGCAATGTTCCTCACTTCCATGGAGATGGGCGGTGCAGTCGGCGCCGCTATCTCAGGAGCCGTTTGGTCCTCGTCCGTCCCACACAAACTTCTCCTCTACCTCCCTGAGGGAAGCAAGAGCCAAGCTGCTGAGATTTTCGGCAAGCTGACCACCGCTCTGTCGTACCCAGTGGGATCTGCAACCCGCATTGCTATCAACCGTGCGTACCAAGAGACCATGAATAGGCTGTTGACGCTGGCTGTCATCGCCACTCTCCCCCTCATTCCGTTGAGTCTTCTTATGGTCAACTACAAACTTGACAAGGTAAGTCGTCAAACAATGCTTTCCGATGATCTCCTCTGACTTAGTTCTAGATGGGCTACGGTAGTCCCGAACCCCGGGCCGACCCTGCTCCAGTTGAGGCAGGGCCCAGCTCGGATAACAGACGCTCCAAACGAACCTAAACTCGAAAATTCCTGTGCATTCACGGCACACGACTATTACGACCTTACGATCTAAACCTCTTTGTGTGGCTTTTTCATGGCTTAATTTTGCCATTGCATCTCGATATAAACCAGCAAGCGACGCTTTGTGTTGCGTGAGCAAGGTGCGACACATCCTCGATATATTCTGTTCACCTGGACTGGACGACGAGCCAGTCAATTCTTTGCGTTCGGCGTCACTATTTATTTATTCTGGGATTAGAGGTATCTATCTTTTTAAGACCGTAACAATTCAACACACCTGGATAGATGTAGGTCAAGCATAATCCGTACAATCCAAAAGACACCGGCGCTTTCGATCTGACAGCAATCTTCCACTGAAACCAAGCGATTATTCCGATCTGGCCGGCTTGCCGCTCTAAGACCCTCGGGCAGTAACATGTTTCTCTCAGCCATTCCTGCAGGGGTCTTGTTTCTCTGCAACGGTCAGAAATAGAGTTAGTGATTCCGCCAGGTTGGCGCGCACACTAGACAAGGTACTTTGCATATACCAGAATCCAATATCCCGGTCTAGTCCAGCCCAGACTTCACGCATCGCGGCCTTATATCCACTGCTATCCGTCACGGGAATGATTCAGATTCATATTTAGATTTGACTTTATTTCGAGATTTCGATAGTCTAGCTAGACCCGTAGCTACTGAATCAGCGCTTAGATTTTTTTTTTTCTCTTTTACTACCCTCTCCTCTCCCCTCTCTAGCCCATCCCCTAGCTCTTATTCAGCTCGTATATGTGCCACACCCCGGGGGGGAAGACCCCAGGCCCCATACGCACCACGCCTATCCACGTATATTGCCCGTGCATGTACCTGCATATATGCATGCATGCATACCAGATACCGCGACGGAGGGGCTTAGAGATAGGAATTGAATTTGCCCGGCACCCCTGGCATGTGCATGTGCTTACTGTAAACGTATACTGTACAGGGATACGGAGTACGCACACTGTTCAAATCCATGGACAACATACGGATGCCATGTCAGCTGTCAGCGGTCAGCCATTCAGAGGTCATACTTAGTCAGTAGGGTGAGCCAAGGGCCTCGAACACCCAGTGAAGAGCCATGGTTGTGGAGAGATTAGACCTGGATTGGGCTGCCAAGCTGAGATGGGAACAAGCCACTGACGGAGAGTACCGAGTAGATAAGAACTAGAGTATGTTGGACTTGGATCGTGTTGGACTGTATGAAATGTACTGTGTATAAACTATGTATAGATACCGATGTATGGATTGTATTTTTTATTGGACTTAGATCTCTTACATAGTACTCCGTACACGTCGATGTAAAACGGGTTGAAAAGGGGATATTTAGGGCCGAAGGGAGACCGGGAACCCGTGATGGTGAAACGGGATTGAAATTGGGGGGGGGTTTTTTTTCTTAACTTGCTTTTTTTTAATCGGTTTCTTTCTTTTGTGTCACAGGAAAAGGAAGGTGAAAGAAAATAGTGACTCGAGGGGAAAAGGGGGGGAAATACTCCGGGGGTAACCTCTCCTTTTGTTCCTCGATAGCACTTTATAAGACTGAGACTTATACTTGGTATGTATTATTGGATTGATAGGTGTTTGGTACTTGGACACGTTGGATTGTTTCTAATGTAAGACTGTGATTCCCCTAGAAACCTTCGAGTCTAAAGAATAGACAGAGAATAATCATTGGATCACGGCGCTTAGCCGACAGCGGCTCGCCGTTGATATTTATAGTGTTTATAGGAGTCGAGGGGAGATTGAAGGAGATGAAGGGAGGTGAGATAGTGATACAGCCCGTTCGCTTGGCAGTAATGAGTGAGATAAAGGGAAAATATCGTATTAATATTCCAATTTTATCATATATAATTGTAGAAATTATATAAGAGCATACAATTTTTATGCCTAACTATCAGAATATCCTCTTAATATAAATACATAGGCTGTTAATCAAGCGAGAGCTGTACAGACCGTGTATCGAGACTAGCACCCGTCTAGACTCCATACTCTGCGGGTTGCCCCATTCAATCCAGACCACAGCTTCTTCCTCCCTTTTTGTCTCCCACACTCTTCTTCTCTAACACTCTTACATCAATACTTCCAAATAATTCAAAATGGTCGTCGCTACCATCAAGTATGTTATTCCATTTCCCTTCATCCACCCCCTCCTTGCCGAGTCGAAACCCCCTCTTCCAGATCTCATGGCTAACCCCAATCTCCCAGGTGTGTCGTGGTGGGGGACGGTGCAGTAGGAAAGACCTGTCTGCTCATCTCATACACAACGAACAAGTTCCCTTCGGAATATGTCCCCACCGTCTTCGACAACTACGCCGTGACCGTGATGTAAGTCATCCTCCGACGAACCCTCCCCTAAGAAAAAAATATTATACGTCAATCCAGCCTCAAAGAAACACTCCTAACCGATCACTCTACGAATTCAGGATCGGCGATGAGCCCTACACCCTTGGACTGTTTGATACCGCCGGTCAGGAGGATTACGACCGCCTGCGCCCGCTCTCCTACCCGCAGACTGACGTCTTCTTGGTCTGCTTCTCCGTCACCTCACCTGCCTCATTCGAGAACGTGCGCGAAAAGTGGTTCCCGGAAGTCCACCACCATTGTCCTGGTGTTCCCTGCCTGATCGTCGGCACCCAGACTGATTTGCGCGATGACGCCGCAGTGCGGGATAAGCTCGCCCGCCAGAAGATGTCCCCCATCCGCAAGGAAGACGGTGACCGGATGGCCAAGGAACTTGGCGCTGTCAAATATGTTGAGTGTTCCGCGCTCACACAGTATAAACTGAAGGATGTCTTTGATGAGGTACACCGAATCTTTTATTTTTGCTGCCTGATATCTCCACACCGCCACTGACCCATTATTTCTTCTACTTTCTAGGCTATTGTCGCGGCACTCGAACCTGCGCCCAAGAAGAAGTCAAGAGGTTGCCGCTTGCTGTGAACTTAATTTTCACGGACATATCGCAGGTTGGTCCGAATGCGACGGATAATGTTGCACTTGGGTTGATGCCTGGTTGACGCGCGCCTCGAAGCAGTTACGATGGAATGAACCTGTTTATTTCTCTTTTTCTCCTCTTTTTCACGTTCTATTGGGCGGCAAATATTTCTGGCTGGAATGGTTTTCTGGGATATCAAATTCAGCGACAAAAAAAAAGGGGGGGGGGGATATGGTCTTGTATTATGGCTAGCGATGCTATCTGAAGCGTTCCATATCTACATTTTCCAGTTGAAAATGCCTTCTGTGTTTTTCCTTGATCCCCATTCCTCTTATTTTGTCTCTGTTCGCATATCCCGGTTCGAGTTCTAGCCTCTCTAATTTGCTGTGTCCCTTCTCTGCTTCTTTTCTTGCTTCGCCTGGCTGCGTCTACCATCTTCAACGACCTGGGAGTTACTCTTGGGACTCGTCTCTTCTCACCTTTATCCTCCACCCTCATTCCTCTCCTTTACGAACTACAGCGACAGCAATTTTGACCTTTTCCTCCCCTTTTTGTCGCGTCGGCTATACTCCTCGCATCCCACCTATCACCTTCTCACCCGACGCTTTCACCTCTTTGGATCGTCTCTCTCGGCGTTGGACGTCAGGGCGTCGTGTTTTTGGTTATCGTCCCATATCCCTCATATGCCCCTGTCCTTTTCTCCTTCCTCACATGCTATTTAGTACCCCCAGCTTTGCGACCACCCCCGGACTATGAATTTGAGCTTGCTGTACCCTTCCCTTGCAGATCCGGCTTCTCTGCGTCTTTTTGCGTGTGATTTCGCCCTTTATTCCAATCCGATCTACTGTTGCCACTACTCACTATGCGCGCGCTCTTGATACAAGCATCTTTGTTCAGGCTCTTTCTGCTTTTGATCTTGCAGTTTTTCGAGTTATGTCTCACTGAAGAGCAACGTTATTTCTCTTAGAAAGTCGCAGCTAGTGGACTCCAATTCAACCAATTCTATGAAGTATTGCATTGCGTTTGCCTCCCGAGGTCCGATTTTCTGCCCACCTGGGCAGGTGGTCGGCTAAATAAGCTTCTACAAAGTAAGGTTACCTCGCTTCGATGCTATGACATCACTCTAGTTTATAACGTCAAGAAATCATTCAAGAAATCATATATCATTCATTCTTCACTTCGTTCATGCATCTCGTAGATCTAATTGTCCAACCTCAAAGCTCATCCTTACTCTCCTTCTTCTCAGCTCCCTCCTGCTCCATCCACCCATACCACCCACCAAGCTCCTCATCAACACCAGACTTAACAATGCTAGTAATAATTTCAAAGGCAACCTGCGCCGCCGCAAGAGCAGTAGTCTCCCCGTTATTATCATAAGCCGGTGAAACCTCCACAATATCAGCACCCACAATATTCAGCTTCTCCAATCCACGCAGAATCCGAATAAACTCGCGCGTAGTCCAGCCGCCAGGCTCAGGCGTTCCAGTTCCGGGCGCCGTAGACGGATCCAACACATCAATATCAACAGAAAGGTAAACAGGCTGCTCAGGATCAACTCCTGTCCGTGCAAGAATCTTATCAACAATTCCCATAGGACCAAGCTCATCAATATCATCCGCATGAATTCGGATAAATCCCTGCTCAGGTCCAGGGTTCGTGTAATCTCCCGCATCAACACCAGTGAGTCTCGTCCGCAGTCCTGCATGCGCAGATGTAGAATTACAAATCAGTCCCTCCCGACTCGCCTTGTGGAAGAACGACCCGTGGTTAAACTGAGTCTGTTCGGACTGCCAGTACGCGCTGTACCGAACAGGGTTCCACGTGTCGAGGTGCGCATCGAAGTGCACAACTGTTATCGGCTTCTGGTAGATCTGGTGCAGAGCCCGCAGCGCTGGCAGCGCAATGCTGTGGTCTCCACCAAGTGTCACAAGCTTGGGGTGTTTAGCGCCGATGCCGTTCGCCTTGGGGGCTTTGTTCACAATGCTGCGAGACCCAAGCTCCAGGAACGCTTCATACATCTGGCGCTCGGCGAGGCCATTGTCGAAGGGTGTGATGGGGATGTCGCCGCAGTCGGTGATCTTAGCCCAGGATTGGTATGGGTTGATTCCGGCGCGCGTGTTGTAGCTTGTTGGGGCCATTTGGCGCGCGCTCGCGGCGCGGATTGCGCGAGGTCCAAAGCGGGCTCCTGCGGGGGCTTGTTAGTAATTGCCTTCCTGGATGTGTTGAGTGACTGGGATTGGGAGGGGCTGGTTTTCGTACCTGGTCGGTAGCTGACGGCTGTATCGAACGGCGCACCAACAATGGCAACGTCGTAGTGCTCATCGGGCTCGATAAGACACTTCACCGGCTTCAAGTGGGCGAAGCTGGCAATGCCGGAGAAGGACCACTGGATAGTTACATGTTAGGAATGTTTGAGTTTTATTTCTTGGATATCGTAGTATTATCCTACCTCCTGATCCCACTTCTTGAGTAATTCCGCCCGTTCATGTTCGGGCACTACTTCGGCATTATCGTGGTGCGCGCAGGAGGCCGCGGAGCCGGCCAAAGCCAGTGTAAGGAAGGTTTTCCAAGTAGGCATAGTTGGAGTGATTGGGATGAAGTAAAAGGAAAGAATTGGGAATGAAGATAATTTATTTTTCTACATATCTCTCTGTCTCGTCAAGTTTCCTGAAGCAGTAGTGTTTGTAAAGGGAAAGACGAGCAGATAAGATGTGGTCGTCGTGCAGACTTTCCCTTCTTGGCTTTGGCCCGCTTTTCGGTTTTCTTTCTTTTGACACACCTTTGATACATAGCTTTTGTACAAAGCTATTGACGATGCAATGCGGCGAGTTGTTGTAACCGGTCTTGGGGCAGTGACCCCGCTGGGTGTAGGTGAGTTATTTCTTTTTTTTTTGGTTGCTTCTGTTCTGTTTTGATAGCTCCAAGGACGAACTTGGAGCTCACCTGGGCATGTTATCGGGTACCATGCATGCCATTCCGCAATTCCGCATTTCCGTATAGTCAGCAAGGCTATCCCTGCGAGCGCTCTACCCATCTCTGATTATCCGGGTGCTCGTGCGTGATATCCGATATCCCCGGACTCTGGGCTCTCGAGCTCCCTCTGCGTCTCCACTTCTCGCACCAGAAAGGGAAGGTTATCACAGCCAATGACGGAGGGTATGCGGATAGGTGCGGGACACTTAGAGATAAGAGACAGTACCCGCCATATACATACATACTAGGTCTCACTATACGTGTTTGATCGTACTTTAGTGTTTGGAATTTGTGAATGCTACTGACTGACACTGTGTTTGGCTGCAGGGATTCGGCGTACATGGAAACGCTTGCTAGATGGTCATTGCGGCGTTGTGAATGTGAAAGATCGCGATGAGCGCTTCGCTGAGCAGCCCTGTCAGGTTGCTGCTGTTGTGCCACAGGGCAGTCGCGAGAATGGGGGTTGGACTGCCTCGGAATGGTTGAGTCGGGGTGTATGTTTTTTTCCCACTACCTCCACTTTGTGATTTGTGTTTGGTTTGCAATGCTGACGATTCGGGATGGATAGGAAGAGCGGAAAATGGCCCAGTTTGCACAATATGCCATGGCAGCAACAGAAGAGGCGCTTCAAGATGCCGAGTGGAAGCCCGAGTCTTTTGAGCAGAGGGAGGCGACGGTATGTGTGAGAATAAGTGTTGGTATGACGGTTATACTGACTATGTTGATAGGGAGTCTGCCTGGGATCAGGCATTGGGAATTTTGATGAAATCTACAATACAGTCATCGCCTACCACAGGGGGGTGAGGCTATTTTATCGTGCATCGTCTAGGGAATTCCATAACTAACTTGTTGCACAGGGCTACAAGAAAGTAAATCCGTTATTCGTACCAAAGCTACTGATCAACCTTGGTGCTGGGCATATCTCTATGAAGCATGGGTTCATGGGCCCGAGCCACTCTGCAACGACAGCTTGCACGACTGGCGCCCATTCTATTGGCGATGCAGCTCGATTCATTGCCTGCGGCGATGCTGATGTGATGGTAGCAGGTGGCGCAGAGTCCTGTATCCATCCTTTGGCCATTGGCGGCTTTGCGCGTGCAAGAAGTCTAGCAACAGGATTTAACGATAATCCAGAGAAGGCATCAAGGCCATTCGATGCTGACCGTGTAGGCTTTGTTGTTGGCGAAGGTGCAGCTGTGATGATTCTCGAGGTATGTGTCCTGCTTTCTACGCACATACTATACAGCTCGATACTGATGTCTGAAATCCAGGAGCTAGAACATGCCCTCGCAAGAGGGGCACGGATCTATGCAGAACTCAGAGGATATGGCTGCTCCAGTGACGCACACCATATGACCTCGCCCAAGGAAAATGGCGAAGGCGCATTTTTGGCTATGAAAAAGGCGCTTAAGCAAGCCCAGTTACGCCCAGCTGCAGTTGACTATGTCAATGCACATGCAACTTCGACCATTGTCGGTGATGCTGCTGAGAACGCTGCTATCAAGGCGCTTTTGCTTGGCCCTGATGGCAGAGATAAGGCTGCTGATGTGAACGTCAGCAGCACAAAGGGTGCCCTCGGTCATCTACTTGGTGGTGCTGGTGCTATAGAAGCTTTGCTCAGTGTACTTGCAATCCATGAGGTGAGTTGCTGAAATACTGTGCTAGGGTTTCTGCTAACAGGGGACAGAATACTATGCCACCTACTATCAACCTAGATCGCTTGGCCGATGGGTTTGATTGCAACTATGCGCCAAAAGATCCCCAGTCACGACAGATTGATGTTGCCTTGACAAATAGCTTTGGCTTTGGTGGCACAAACAGTAGCCTTTGCTTTTCAAACTATTCATGATCTTTGTTCTTAGGATACGATATTGTATGATATTTTTGTTTCGACTATAACTGATTTCTAGGGCCAGAAGCTTGGCATGTACTGATTTGCCTACAAATAATCGCTACCTGATTGATCTGATTGATCTGATTGACCAACAATGTACTATATTAAGAGATTGATTGAAAGAACACCAATACCGCCATTGATCATTCTCAACAATAAACTGGAAATGTTACGCTTCAAGTACAATATAAGCTAAATTATCTATTCACTACTAGATCAACAGATGGCACGTGATTAATCCTACTGCGGAGCCCCAGCCCGATCTTGACTCCGGAGACTGAACTTATTCCTTTATAACCACACCACCCACGCCATTTCAAAGGCTTTTCTGAGTGATAAGAAACTGCTCTGTCTCTCACTCATCTTTCAGTTTGCGCTCACCATGGCGAACAGTGGTGACCCCGGTCGAGGTACGCAATACCTGGTTCCTATCAAAAGCGCAAAAGATCTGGGATACTTTGGCATCAAGCTCGGCGCATCTGAAATATATAAACGGTCTGAGCTAATCGTATGTTCTTGATAGGACCGGGAAGTCTGGTTGATGCTTCCGGGTACACCTTCACAGACAAGGATACCAAACCCGGCAAGATCAAGGTCAAGAAGACCTCCAAGGCGTCCACCAAGAAGAAGGCAGATGGTACAGCTCCTTGGACACGTTTCCATGAGCATTAATGATATTAACAAACACACAGAGGCCAAAGATGGCCCCATCGATACCTCCCCTACCGCCTCTCCCCTCCCCACCCTTGACAGCAAAGTCGTATCCGTGTTCCCAACCGGCAAGCCGCGCGAAGATGACCTCCTCGAGACCGTAATCTGCAAACATTGCAAGCGACCCACTCTTAAGCAAACCGCAGCGGATCATGTCCGCGGCTGCTTGAAGGCCAAGCAGGAGAAGGCGCGCAAGAAAAAGGAAGCCCGCGACGCGGCCAATCGCCTGAAGGCTGGCGACGATAGAGACGATGATGGACCCGACAAGATCGATGGAGACAACCCCAACATGGGCCAGAAGAGCGCCAAGAAGAGTGCCACCAAGGGCACCGAGGACGGCAACAAGAAGGGCAAAAAGCGCAAGGCCGATGAGGACGACGGTAGAGAGTCAAAGAAAAAGAAGAAGAAGGACGAGCCCAAGCAAAAGACGGCCAAGCCGAAGGGCCCTGTAGATGTCGAAAAACAGTGTGGTGTCACTCTTCCCAACGGCGCGCAGTGCGCGCGTTCCTTGACATGCAAGAGCCATTCAATGGGTGCTAAGCGCTCGGTTCCTGGTCGGACACTGCCGTATGATATGCTTCTCCAGCAGTATCAAAAGAAGAACCAGGCTCGCCAGCAGAGTAAGCTTGCTATCCTCCTGTTCGTGCTCACTATAGATCACGAGATGACTAACCCGTTGGAACTACAGAGGCTGCTATCGATGCCAACGCTCCTCTGCAGGAAGATATTGAGAACACCGGTCCCATTGACTCAGACGAAGAAAGAGATGCCGTCATGGCTGCCATTGCCCGTTCTGCTCCTCAGCCTCTTGTTCGCCACCCCATCATCACCACCAAGTCGAAGTACCGATACGTCCGCATCAAGGAGCAGATGTCGCATGCCATGGGAGTTCGGAACGGCGGTGGACTTTTCTCCAACGACGATAGCCAACCCCTTTTCGGTGGCATTTTTTTCTCGACTGTTGCAGCCGATTTGGACTCAGCTGCGTCTGTTGACGCCAATGGAGAGGCTGATGTCTCTGCTGGTGGAATGGATGCAGGTAAGAGGTCCGCTATCGCAGCTGGCCGCAAAACTCCGGTCACTTCAGCGACTTGATTGGCATATCAGTCGACTTCCGCAGGTGATGATTTATGACAACTCTCTTTTTGTTTGCGGTTGCGTTGGAGCTTTTACTGCCTGTTCTGGATACTGGATGCTGGCGTTCATAGGTGCAGGAGGACTACTGACCATCGCACCATTCTTTTTTTCTTCCCATCTTGCTCTTTCGATTTCCCTGGAAACGCCATGGGTACAGGCTGGTTCTGTCTGCTTTGAAAGGTGACGATATGATACCCCGGCTGGCGTGATATGTACATTTGAAGTTTCGAAAGTAGTTGCAATTGAATACTTTCCACATTATTGAGTTATGACTGATATATATATCTGTAAGCATATATGCTATCTGTAGTTGTACACAATATTCCAATAAATGCACTATGCAGGACCTAGCTCTATAGCCCAGACAGTGAAGCTATTCAGATTACGTGATATATGCCTGAGGCATCAGGGCGTCTCTCAACTCATTCCGTTCGCCGATTTATCCATTGTCTTTGAATCTAAAAGCATGAGCAAAGCGAGCCATACTCTGACCCTTGGGTGATCCTCTTTATTTGTTCTCTTCAAAGCCACCTGCAGCTGAAAAGCGCCTGGTTTATACTGTCGCGATTGCGGGCGAGTGCCCTTCTATCACTCCACCACCAAGCAAGCTCTCCGAGTCTTATTGATCGCAGTTCGACCCCCGTCTCTCGACTCTTGAGGGAAGTCCAAGCCTTCCAGGCTCATTTCTAGGTTTCTTGTACCATAAAACCCGCCTTCTGCGCCTTCGATACTTCACAATGAGCCACCCTGTCCCCAGTCTAGACACGATAGGCATCAAAGCCGACCATGACCTAGCTGATCAATTTCGCCGCGAAGTCGCCAAACTCCTCGGGCGCAACAATCTCAACTTCCCTGGAGCACAACCGGTCAGCTTCTCGTCGCGACACCTCAGTGAGCTGCAGCGGGAGGACTACTTCGTCTGCGAAAAGACCGACGGCATCCGTTGCCTGATGTACTTTGCGCGCGGAGATCCTGACTCCAACTCGCCGGAGATTCACTACCTGATCGATCGCAAGAACGATTACCGTTACGTACCAGGCCTACATTTCCCCCTACCGAATGACGAAAGTTTTCAGGGATACCATGTCGACACCCTGGTTGACGGCGAGCTTGTCAATGATACCTACGAGGATGGAACCACCCAGCTGAAATATCTGGTTTTTGACTGCCTGGTGCTAGACGGACAAAGCTTGATGCACCGTACCCTGGATAAGCGGCTGGCGTATTTCAAGGAAAAGGTGCTCAGGCCATACAATGCCATGTACCGCAAATTCCCGGAGGAGAAAGCCCACCGCCCCTTTGCAGTCGAAGACAAATCCACGCAATTCAGTTACGGCATTGAGATGATGTTCCGCGAAATTATCCCCAAAGTCAAGCGCATTCACGGTAACGACGGTCTCATCTTTACTTGCCGCAGCACTCCGTACCGCATCGGCACCGACGAACACATCCTCAAATGGAAGCCACCTCAAGAGAACACCGTTGATTTCCGTATGCGTCTCGAGTTTCCGACTCTGGAGCCAGATACTGAGGATGAGGCTGAGGGTATCACCCAACCCTACGTGGACTACGACGCTATCCCTACCTGCCACCTGTTCGTCATGCTCAATGCTGGCGAGTACCGTCTTTTTGGAGAGATGTTTCTTGAGCCGAAGGAATGGGAAGATCTCAAGGCTATGCGCATTCCTCTTGATGACACTATCGTTGAATGTGCCAAAGATAATGAAGGACGCTGGCGCTTCCATCGTCTTCGTGATGACAAGAACGATGCAAATCACATCTCCACTGTTGAAAAAGTTCTTGAAAGTATCGAGGACCGTGTAACCGAAGAAGATCTCATCCGCCTTGCTCCCATCATCAAAACAGCTTGGAAGCAGCGCCAGCATAACATGGCTGCCGGGGATGAGGAGAAAAAACGGAGAGCCCAGGCTATGCCACCATCTGCGAATGCGAATGGTGTTAAGCGAAAGTTCGAAGGGTGATGAGAAAAATGTATAGCCTTTTTGGCTCAGACATATGCCTTCTTTCTCAGCTGCTCTTCGTCTCCGATTCATTGCAAAGGCGCTTGGCGTTGGTTTGGGCTTTGTATTTCTAAAAGATCATGGCATGGCAGCATGGAAGGGGATGTAAATCCCGAAAACAGGGGACGGTGTTTATGGCATTATCATTTGGATTTTTTCAAGAAATGAAAAAGATTTACCCTCTTGTAATGTACTCTTTTAAATCCTCAACACGAAAATATATCGAAGTTATGTATAGCACCATCCAGATGCGGAACAGCTTACGTAACAATCTCCCAGTTTGCTCCCTTTCCCGCATCATTTCCCCATCACCAAATGACCATAGTATCTGTTCGATTTTATCATTCCCATCTCTGATATTGCTTCAGTCCCTACTGCCAGTCCAACAAGATGGGCGTCCGAGATTCCCACGGGGAGATGACGGGGACGCCCGATCCCGTTGACAAGGGGTTCGCCACACTCAACACCATCAGGTATGTCGCTTTTTATATCTAAAATAATTAGCCTTCGGGTTTTTATGTCTACTTTTATCGGTCGCAAATGCTAAATATCCTGATAGAATCGGTGTGAAGGCCATGGTGCAGAAGGTTCGTTTTGACCTTGTGATCGCAAATTCTGGCGATCGTATCACGTGCTTATCAATCAGCGCGGTCAACCCTCAAGTTGAGCTCTGATACTGACTATTCTGTGTAGGATGGAGAACTGCGAAAAGCTGAGATTCTATCAATTAGGCAGCGGAAGGATGGCCCTTCGTTTTAGTATGTTTGCCTCTGTTCATACCACGTCTGTGCTTTCCGAATTGGTGCTGATATAGATCCTAGCGTACACTATGTCGATTTTAACAAGCGTCTTGATGGTAAGTTCCCACTCCAGCAAGTGCATTGATTCGCTTTGGAATTTCCCTGACTTGAATTTCTAGAATGGGTTGCATCTTCTCGCATCGATCTATCTCAAGAAGTTGAATGGCCCCAGCCAGAAAAGGCTGATAAGAAGAAGACCGCTGCTGCCAGCAAAGCTGCGCCCAGCAAGAATGTGACTGCAAATAAGCGTGCCCGGGCTGACAGCCGTGATTTGTCACAAACACCCGATATCCTGGGCGGCAAGAACCTGAATGTCGGCAAGATATCACGGCCCTCGAAAGCTGGAGGCAAAGAAAACCTCGGTGCTGACACACCTGGAGGAGACACATCGATGTTCCCATCCGAGGCTGTGTCAACAGTTGGCACGCCTAAGGCTACTGAATTAGAAGACTTCGAGATGGCAGATGCCGCAGCAGAAAGCAAATCGGTAAAAGAAGATCAAGTCCAAACGGCAACAGGCGAGGTGATTACACGTGGGGAGGAAATTGAGCGACTCCGCACAGGCGGTAGTATGACACAGAACCCGACGGAGATCCATCGCGTGCGAAACTTGACTCGCCTTCAGATGGGCAGGTACGACGTCGAGCCGTGGTACTTCTCACCCTACCCGGATTCCTTCTCGGACGTCGACCTAGTCTACATCGACGAATTCTGCCTCAGTTACTTCGACAATAAGCGTGCGTTCGAGCGCCATCGCGCCAAATGCACATTGACACACCCACCCGGTAACGAGATCTACCGTGACGACTATATCTCCTTCTTTGAAGTCGACGGCCGTCGTCAGCGCACCTGGTGCCGTAACCTGTGTCTCCTGAGTAAGCTCTTCCTCGACCACAAAACGCTTTACTACGACGTCGACCCGTTCCTGTTCTACTGCATGACCACGCGCGACGAGACAGGCTGCCATTTCGTCGGCTACTTCTCTAAGGAGAAGGATTCCGCTGAAGGGTATAACCTGGCATGTATTATGACTTTGCCGCAATACCAGCGCCGAGGTTTCGGCCGCCTGCTCATCTCGTTCAGCTATGAGCTCAGCAAGCGAGAAGGAAAGCTCGGTTCCCCTGAGAAGCCACTCAGTGATTTGGGTCTACTTGGTTATCGACAGTACTGGCGCGAGACGCTAGTGGAGTTACTGATGGAGCCAAACCGAGAAGCCATGAGCGAGAACGAGCTCGCAGTGCTCACGTCGATGACTGAGAAGGATGTCCACGAGACTCTAGTTGTATTCAACATGCTTCGATACCATGTAAGTTTAATTTCCTACGTGTGCACTGCACCGCAGCATATACAATACTGTACGGTTTACTAACTGTCTTTGCAGAAGGGTAATTGGGTCATTGTGCTCACGGACCATGTTGTGGAGGAGCATGAAAAGCGTCTCAAGAAAGAGGAGATCAAGGGTGCACGCAAAATTGATCCTGCCCGTCTCCAGTGGAAACCTCCTGTCTTTGCTGCTTCCAGCCGGACCTGGAACTGGTGATGGGAGGTTTTCTGCGAGCTGTTTTTAATATGCGTGGTTATCTATGTAATGGATGTTGGGGCTTGTTTTCGGGGCGTTATGAATGTCAAAACTATGGTGTCCCCACACTTGGTGGTATCACAGGTGCCACCATATCTGTGTTGACTCGGTTGTTTTGGCATTACGGTTGATGTGGTCGGCGTACTCGAGGGGCAAGGGCGTTTATCTTGAGCCTTATAAGGGCTTTCCTCGGTTGATACCTATCATTTGTGTAAATTATTTAACTATCCTCTATCTTCTGCTTATGCTTCTGGGCCTTCTTTAATTGTAATCATTTGATTTCTCAGAACTCAATACCTAATATCACTGCCACAATACCTCACAATAGTCCCGTCGTAGGGCCGAGTATCCCATCTTAGCTATAGCATAAATATTTCCCCCCAGCTTCCAAAAAAAAAGCCCCACAACCCCCCGGTGGTTATCTATTGCCAGTCGCTGGCAGCATCTTTGTATATGGTGCTACTTCTCCCGTAGATACGTCAACGGGCTAGCAATACTCCAGCAAGTCCAAGAACTTTGCTCGCCATTGATTATAGCCCGGCTACAGGCTCGTTCCAAATAGATGACCCCCTGTGCCTTTCGAGTTTGCTGGATTTGTGTGCAGAAATCGGCAAACGGCGGGATTTAGGGTAGGATTTCGGCGATTTCATAGGCATAATAGTTCGGCATTGTGCATAGAAGGATTCGAAGGAATAGGGTACCAAAATGCAGGCTCTAGGGCGTGTTCAGTTCGTATCTTCTCGTCACGGTCTCGAATGCGCGCTTCATATTGTGTGATCTGTAATACATCATTAGCCTATGGCCTAAACAAAGCATTTCTCGAGCTCTTGGTGTGATCCGAGGCAACATCTTTAGTTGGGCAAGTTTTGCTGTCATAAATGCTGGTTCTCAGGTCGCAACACTTAGAAAGCAGGATGGTTGGGATTTGGCGGGGAGTTGACGGATGAAAGTGTGATATGGACAATGTCATCACCTCCCGGATGGATATGGTTGAGATTAAACACTATGGAATTAGTAGATTGACCGAGAGTACCTATTTTGGGAGATGAAGGTTATTGAATTTGTTACGAGAGCCGACGGACCACACAGCAGCAAGCCATTTTTTTACCTATCGTAAGAGCTAGAATTTACATTTATAATGGACCAAGAACTTGAAATTTTGTAACAATGGAATTCTCTTAATAAGTGTCGGTGCGGGTTTGACTGAATACTCGGCAACATGAGGCAATGTGATACTGCTAGGTCGGAACAAGCATGCACCACTCGGGCAATGATCACGCAAACAGGACGTTGAATTGGTAGACGGTGATCATCTACACATCAAAAGCCAAAAGAGAGGCCGTAGGTCCTGAATGGGCCGGGGGAGGAGACACATAGGTGGGAAAACGAAAATCACAAATACATGAGAAACGCGAATGCGTGAAGGGTGTAGAGGAAGGATCTGGATCATGAGCCCAACTTCAAAAAAGAGCAACGAAGTGGACAGTGGCAACAAGAGTCAGAAAACAGATGTTGATTAGGAGTTGGCGAGAACGATCCCGAATTCTCGTCTCCCAGGCATATGAATCAAAAGAAAATACCGAAAACGCTGTGAGAGTGACCATATGCTCGCAAGACCGAAACTTCTTAACGAGAAGTGGGGGGTTCGGGGCTCCAGCCCGAGCGCTGACGGGGTTGCTGTCGTGGGGTGGTGTTGGAGGTAGACTTCTTAGAGCTACCACCAGAAACATCACCGGGTTTGTTGTTGATCCCCTTGCGAGGTCTGGCATTTATGTTTGGGTTGTTATTGCGGCCTCGAGTCGGGCCAGCCTTGCGTTGAATGAGGACAGGCTTGGGTTCAGAGCCACCTGGAAGCAGAACCGAAGTGCGAGTATTGCCATGGTTATCCCGATCATTGTGTCCAACCACGAAGGGCTGAATACTCTGTGCCTGCACTGGCTTGAAATTCTTGCCGCGGGATCGCTCTGACGGACGAGCTGCACTCCAAGAATTTTGGGGTGCCATATTCGGCACGCGAACAGCAGGGAGAGATCCAGGTTCGCGGTCTTCGAACATCTCATCCTGTTCATTGACTTGTCGAACGGCGAAATCACCATCACCAGTTTGAGAGTCAATCTTGGTCTGGGGGATAGAGACTGAAACAGGGGCAATATGAACAGGAAGAGGTTCCTTGGTAGCTGATGTCACGGCCAAAGCACTTTTCTTCTGCGTAGGGGTAGTCTTCCCGAAGAGGCCGTTAATCTTGTCCTGCCACGAAAGCGCAGTCGAAGGAGGGGCCGTGTTACGTGGTGGCGCAGCTGCCATTGAAGCAAAAGTTGGTGGAGGTGCCGGGGCACCAATGGCCTTGGGGGGAAGTTTGACGACCGGCTTGGGGGCCTTCGGAGCGGGAAGGTTGACGTGGGGCCGGCTCGAGTCTCCAGAATAGACGGGGTGGCTTGTAACTTCTTCGGGGGAGGCGGCGAAGGACTGCTGCGCTCCTTCTCGACGACCTGGCGCTTCGACTGTTCAGATGCAGGAGGGAAAAACCGGGAGCTGCGAGTAGAAATATTGCCGGCCGGACGAACACCGATGTCAGTCACGTTGAGTCCATCAATAGGAGTATCGAGACTGGTAAGAGGATTGGATTGCTGATTTGCGGCCGCCTTGGCTTTGGCTTTGGCGATATCTTCCTCATTGGTGACCACCCTTTCGGTGACCTGGGTGACAATTCGTCTGCCATCTTCAGTAGCACGTGTTTTCTTCCAAGTTTCATTGAAGACCATTGCTACGGGTGGCGGGGCTGGGGCTCCGTTCTGTCTGTCGTGAAGTCGCTTCAAAAAGTCTTTCGCGTTCTGTGACTCTTTCTCCAGGGCGTTCTCATGGAAGTTATTCCAATCGCTAACGGCACGAGCACTTCGGTTGCTCGGCGGTCCAATTGGGCTGGGGCGCCCAATAGGGTTGAGGGATTCAAATGAGGGGTGACGTGCCTCAGATGACGGCAAAGCATCGGTTGGCTCCTTAGGAGCAGAAAACTTGGGAGGGGTAGGCATATTTGATGAATCCAAACTAAGTTGGCCTAGAGGGTTTTCACGTGATGCAAAAGTCCCCAAGGGTTGGTCAAAGATGCCGTTACCGAGAGTGGGAGTGCGGTCACTGCCAAACGGTTTCCACAGATTTTTGGCAGATGTGGACGGCACAGCAATGTTGGGGTGAGACCACGGTGAAGTTGAAGCTAAATTGCCTTGCCACTGAGTACCGTGCTCGTCGAGCTTTGGATCAGATGCCTTGCTCTGGGCGGGTGAGTGAGGTTCAGTCTTGAGGTGGGATGAAGTAGATGTAGGTGCAGAGTCACGATGGGGTTCTTGGTGGGGTGATGAGACGCGTCGGTTGAGATGTTTGCTCTCAGATGAGCGGTCATGCGCACCAACGAGTTTCTTGACAGAGTCGGGATGATGCACTTTCATCATACCATACTGTTTCGGTTCCCGGTTGGGTTCTGGAACAGGAGGCTTTGGTGGTGAAGAAATGGAATGAAGGGGTTGATGTGGAAGTTGGGAAGGGGTTTGGGGAGGATGAAGAGAGTGAGAGTGAGGGTGAGGTTGAGATTGAGGTTGAGGTAGAAGAGAGGGGGGTTGCGCGTTTCCGTGGTTTTCTTTTCTGGCGCAGGACCCATCGCTGCGAGACGCTGCCTAATCCTCTCCTTTTTAGCTGCTTCCTCTTTCTCCTCTTGCTCAATTTTTCGTTGTCTCGCCTCTAGACGTTTTTCCTTCATAATACGCTCTTGCAGAGCAACAGGGTCCTCCTGAGGTTCTTGAGGAACCTGAGGAACTGTAGCCTGTGTCTCCACAAGAGACATACCTATATCAACAGCCGGACGAGCTGTACCGTTTGGACCAGACAGAGGCATTTCGTCTTTGCCATGTTGCTGCTCGTGGCCCACTATTGCTGAATCACCCAGGCCATTCACTTGAGAACCTCTTCGGGCATCATTGTATCTCTGAGGAGCATCAAAGCGGCCAACTGACATCTTACGGCCAAATCCTCCGCTTCCTCCGCTCACGTTTGATGATGTGCGACGACGACCTCCCCACCCCATACCCTCCTGGTGACTAGATCTGTGCGTTTGGAATGCAGCAGATGGCTCTGCCGGTCCACTTGGATGGTCGTTTGGCCTCTGCAAAACCGCAGGAGCACGGGGGTGTTGGTCATGACGCCAAGATCCTCTCCTGGTTTCTGCCACCGGCTCGTACTGGGAAGACCGAGGGTTGAAAAGCTGAGGCAAATCTGACTGATCTTTCCATGCACGGTTAAAATCATCCGCTGCAATCTCCTTGGGTGGCATTGTCATTGTGGCGTGGTGGCCGTCATCCCTCTGGGGGTATCTCATGGGCATGCGCTGTTGGTGAGGCTGAACTGGAGCAATGACTGGAGACACTCTTTCGACGGGAGGCAGGGCGGCCCAAGGAGACTTGGAGGGTGGTGCTGGGCTTGTGGAGCTAGATGGAACTTTGTCATTTGTGCCGTTAGAAGAAGCACTTGCAGTTCTCGCTTGCCGTTCAGCGTTCGCTCCAACTTTAAGTACCATAGCACGAGACCCCATTGATACAGCCGGCTTCGGTACAACCTTAGGAAGCTCCTTCATGATGCTTGGCTCTACAGGCGGTAGCTCTTTGGGCTCCTTAGGCTCCTTGGGCTCCCGATGACTAGGAGCCAGCGGAGGTTCAGTGTGAGGTTGAGTGAGATTGACCTTAGTTCCATCTGTCCATTCAATCGTCTCAGGCGCCCAATCATCTTCATCGTCATCAATATCCGCCCACTTTGCTTCGGAGCTAACAGCCCCATCTTCTTGAATACGCGAAGTCATGTGAATTCCGTATTGTTGTTTCAGTTCTTCATCGGTCAAGTGTTTCGGAGGAGCGGGCACAACAGCTAGATAGATATCAATGTCAGTTTCAACAATTCCACGACATCGCATGACCAATACATACGCCTGTTTTTATTCCACACTTGATTTGGATCAGGCCCTGATCCACCAGGCTTGCCTCCACCTGCTCCGGTCTTCGAAAAGGAATCACGCATGCCGAGTGTTGTCTTCGCAACCAAGCGCGGACGGGAGCTTGGCTGTGGGGTACCGAGTGGTGTTGTAGAGGTTGGCACTAAACAAGTTAGAACTAACTATAGGAAACGATTGACACAGAACATACCTTTCTCGGGCACCTTGGGTGGTGTTGGAGCCCCCGGGACCTTGTTTACCGAGAACTTGGCAAATGAGACTGGCTTGAATCCTGCTGGTTTTTTGACTGAGCCAATATGAGTATGATTCTTGCCATCTGACCGGCTCGCATCCGACTCCGAACCACCTTGTGATGCTGTGTCCTCTCCGCCGTCCGATGCCGAGGCTAGTCCATTAAGTTCAAGAACTCGCGTCGCAACTACTCCAGCACCCTGCTTCGACGTTTCCTGCCCCAATATCAGCAAGTGCTTTGGATCGCACCCAGAGGCTATTCTCACCATCGTCGAGCCTCCAGCGTCCTTATCGCCGGCAATTCTTCCTTCCCGTGAATCAAGAGTGTTCGTTTTCTCATGGTTTTGCTGATCATTCAAGTTTGAGTTCTTCGATGTAGCGGTGTTCATTGCGATATGTTCGGTCTTCCCTGCGTCCCCTCCAGCAGATAGTTTGTCGTTAGTGCTCGCAGGAACGTCGGAAGGCGAAGGCTCGCCGCCCGACAGGGTCTGATCTACCACATCGCGGTTGCTCTGCTCTGCCATAACAATACTCGATTCTGTTCCATGTGGTAATTGCGACCACGTAAGCCAAGTGCCCTGACAGCGGGGAGATAGATCCGGGCACGTAATAGGCAGTCGCAGATCAAACATGCCAGATTCCCAAGAAGACATACCTATCGTCAGATACCAAGGATCGCCACAGTTGCACTGGTTCCTTGACTGGTTGCACCCTGAATATTTGGGATATCACAACCAGGGATGGGATCGGTCAACTCTCTTGGAAGTTGATGAGAAAGCCCGTGTTGGGTTGGGCTCGCTGTGGAGAGCACGATCGCGGAATCGATAGGCGCGTGGTGTCTTGGGAAATCCGCAGCCCAAGAGGTCCCAGAGAGGGATTATGGCAAAGGGGGAGGGAGTATGCGTAAGGACGGTTGATGATACAAAGATAGGGAGGATGATACGAGATTCAAGAGTCAACTCGGGTTGAAGCTGAGGGTCGCTGCTTTCGGTTTAGCGTGGCCCGTACGAAAGTTGTGAGGTCTGCCCACACACCTTTTGAATCTCCTCGAAAGCCCTAGTTTTTCGATGTTTGATCAATTTAAGCAGTGGCTTTGTTGGATGCTGTCGTTGCTTGCAACTCAGAATTCCCGGGGATTTCTTGACATCTGGTGTGAAGTTGGTATGTGATGGGAAACCCCCGTGGAAAGAGCCCGTCACTCAAAGCTTCTATGTAATATGTATACTTCAAACAAATCTACTGCAACTACAACAAAATGACAAAGGATAGTTAATCTGAATATTGAAACAGTGAGGTTCTAAATTTCTCGCCAAAACCTCAGTTTTCCCTTGCATTAGGACAGAGGATCCAGTATATACATCAATCCTCCACCTATTTGATGGAAAGAGAAAGCTTAGTGGGGGTGGTTCTTGTGGTGACCTAGTCAAAACAATAAAGTCAGTGAAATCCCAGCTAATAAAAAAAAAAGGTATATAAGCAGTTTGATAACCGGAAAACACATACGCAGGTGGAAGTAGTATTCCATGCTGTAACCCAAAATCAGGATACCGCCAATAGCGTGGATAAGGGCTGCATCGACATCAGTATTTATATCAATACAAGGGGACAGACAGCTAATGAATACGTACGAACACCGGAGGCGTTCTTGCCATTGAAGTAGCGAGCCTGGTAACGACCGATGAGGCCGGTAGGCTTGACAGCAGCTGCAGGGCCACGGGGAAGACCAGCGTAGAAAGTCACAACACGCTCCATGCGAGCAGCATCCTGGGCGGCACCAATGGCCTTGAGCGAGAATATGTCAGTTATGAAGGCAAAAGGACGGCGACATTTTAAATCAAATCGCGGACTCCACGAAAAACGGGTTCGGAGCGGGACGGGTGGAAGGGATGCACTAAGTCGAAGGTGGCAGCGCATGGATAACTCACGTTAGGGGAGGCGACCTGGAAGGACAATTAGCATCATCTAAGGAGTGCAGTGACTACAGATAGTCATGAGTGAGGCTATTCTTACCTTGGGGGGAATCAAGGTCGAGAGACCTCGGCGGGCAATGTAGCTCATCTTGTCTAGGCTGAATGGGGTCAGAAATTGGTCGTAATGAATAGAGCGGCTCTCAATGATCATTTGCAGGGCGGTAGAGACGTGGACTTACGTTGATTCGCAGCGCAAGTGAACCAAAGAAAGCTGATGGAGGAGGAAGGAGGAACAAACCGAGCCCTGCGGGTGTTCGGCTTGCCAAGCCCGGCTAAACCCGATTCGGTGGTGTCGTGACCTGCCTGCAATTCGCAACCAAACCACACTTAAAGGGAGTACTCACTGGCAACGACCATTCCCCGCATCCAAACAGACACAATGTCACTTTTCAGAATCGGGGGTGCTGCTAGCCTTCGGGTCAGCCGACTTGCTGCGCCTGTTAATGCCCGCTTCGTCTCCGTCAATGCCCCCAAGGCTGTTCCTTCCGTGAAGACGACCACTTCGGATGCTCCCACCACGCCTCCCAAAGACAGCTCCTTGATCACCAAGGAGACCCCCTCCGAAGCCCTGGCCCGTCACCAGCCGGACTATGAGGCCACCATTGACCATGGCACTTCGTACGACATTCCCCTTTGGTTCCGTCGCAGATCCTTTCACTAACTCGTTGGGTTCAATTAAGGCAATTCTCCCCAGTGCCCAAACGCGTGATGGATGGTAGTGAGCCCGGTAACACTCTCCCCGCAGCCGTTCTCTCCGGAGCCCCTACCGATCTCCAGGCCCGCACTGTCCGGTACGTTGTACAAATTTCAAGCCGTATCGCCTAGCTTCCACACACTAACTAATGACTCTCACAGTATCTACCGGCCTACCAAGGCTGCAACACAGTCCGGCACCTGGCACCAGCACCACTGGCGCATGGATTGGGATATCTTGCAGCGGGGTCACCGCTGGGAGAACTCGCTCATGGGCTGGCAGTCGTCTGCCGATTGCATGCAGGGCACTAACCTGAAGTTCAAGTCGAAGGAAGACGCAATCGATTTTGCCCAGAAGCAGGGTTACGAATACTTTGTTCAGGAACCGAATGAGCGCCGTTTCGTGCCCAAGTCTTATGCCAACAACTTCGTTCACGAACCCAAGAAGATCAGACATATCAAGACCAAATGATTTGACTTCGCGCTGTATTATGTACATATTTGCCAGTTTACCACTCGAACTCGATTTCAATTTTTTTCATCCATTCTAATATATATTATCTCTAAACGTCGTAAGTTAGGGCTAACGACTACCAGTCAACTACCAGGAGTAAACGGAAAGGAACAGAAAGCAATTCCGCCTCTGTGTGGCGATTTATTATTTTTTGGAAATGTCTGCACATGCATATATATCCCTTGTCTCTTTGTAAAATCTTGTGTTTAAATCAAAGTGCTCTTAGGTATAACTAACCGGCATTACGATGCACGCCCCTTGCTAATTTTATGATATCGACTATACGGAACCTTCAAACTTCATTTGGATACCAGCATCTCAAATACGTGAGGGCATAAAACCAAAATGAGAGTCTCTTGATGTACAAAATAGGGCTTTCAGCCAAAGAACAGATTTAGTCCACTAGCCCTCCCTAGGGGTAGCATTGTACTGTGAGATGGGCGTAAATGAATAAGGGTCTTTCTACATGGTCTATATATTGCAAGATCATTACTTACTCCAATTTTTAGTTTTATTCTATAGCATTGAACAAAGTTGCATATATAGGAAAGCTTATCAACCGATCCTTGTAGCTCCAACTATCTAGTATTTCTCAAGACAGCTTTGTTCGGATGTCGACGTGATTTCCATAGTACCATGCAGCCACTGTGGCTGCACGGGCATGTTCTATGCGAGCAAGAATGTGCTAAGAGCTATTAAGTATAAGGCTAACTTTGGTTCTGCGATACTTCAAACTGGTCTATTCAAGTCTCTGTTCTGTTATTAACTGTATGTTTTGGAACCTCTGGGTGTCTTGTAATATGTGTATAACAAGTATGAGAACAAGTATGTATTTCATCGCATAAATATTGTTTTCGAAGCTCAAGCATTCCACAGATACATAGTGTGCAGAAGGAAGATCCGTGCAGTAAGTTAAAAAAAAATCTATATATATCTTCGACGATCAGCGTTCCCACCTACAAGAACCCGCATACTCAACCCTCAAACCTACAAAAATACATGATCATGAACTGCAAGGGTAGTACCTAGGTATAATCTACAATTACCAATGAATTATGGCTTATGGCTTAGGCTTACACCGGAAGCATTGTAGACAATAACGTACGAGCAAGAAATCCACGCGCAGGCAGCTAAAGCCTGAATGGGCCCCGCCACCCCCCACTCTAAAAATTGATAAGATCAAAAAAGATCAAGAACTTTTCTTTTCCACCTTTATACTCCCGACATCTCCCTCTGGAAACACCCCTCAAAATGGGTTCCGAAATAGATAATACCGTCCCTACTCTCCGCAAGGTCCTGGTCTCCGAAACCGAGCCACTTGCTCGCCGCTTCCGCGCTCTTTTCTCCCTTAAACACCTGGCCTGCCTACAGCCCACCACAGACCAGACCCTCCCCGCCATCGAAGCGATCGCCGCAGGTTTCGTGTCGCCCTCAGCTCTGCTCAAGCATGAGCTTGCCTACTGCCTCGGCCAAACCAAAAATTTCGAATCTGTCGCATACCTGCAACATGTTCTGAAGGATACCGAGGAGGATGCGATGTGTCGCCATGAGGCTGCCGAGGCGCTGGGTGCTCTTGGATACCCAGATAGCTTGGAAATCCTCAAGAGATTGAGGGATGATACAAAGGAACTGGATATCGTCCGGGAAACTTGCGACATTGCTGTGGACCGAATTATGTGGGAGAACTCAGAAGAACGCAAGGCAGAGAAATTGAAGCCTAGGTACGATTCTCGCGCGAGATTATATACGAAGAAGAGAAGTGCTAACATTGAGATCTTTAATTTACAGTGATTTCACCTCTATTGACCCTGCTCCACCCATGCCCCTAGAGGCCAGCGCCGAACCCTGCATCCCCGACCTGGAAAAGACACTGCTTGACACAAAGCTCCCTCTGTTCCAAAGATACCGTGCGATGTTCGGTCTGCGCGACCTTGCCTCGCCCCCAGATCTCCCCACAGCTGTCGACGCCGTCAATGCGCTGGCTAAGGGCCTCAAGGACCCCTCTGCTCTATTCCGCCATGAGGTTGCCTTTGTGTTCGGACAACTCTGTCACCCTGCCTCGATCCCTAGTCTCACAGCCTCGCTGAGTGACCTGTCGGAAGTAGGAATGGTGCGGCACGAAGCGGCGGAGGCCCTTGGCAGCCTGGGCGAGGAGGAGGGTGTGGAGGAGACTTTGAGGAAATTCTTGAATGACCCCGATCAGGTGGTCAGGGACAGTGTCATTGTTGCTCTTGACATGGCAGAATTTGAGAAGAATGGCGAAACCCAATATGCACTGATCCCAGATAGCGCTGCACCCATTGCTGCATGATGGATATCCTGCAAAAAAAGAAAATTGTCTCGTGACGGTCGTGATTTTAATACTCTTGTCCCGCTAGTTATACAGCCTTTCTCCAAAAATAGACCTTTCCCCACATCATTTGTACAATCCAAGTTTTCAAGATTAATTGTTGGAGGTTTCTCTGTTGAAATAATCAGTATTCGTTGGGCAAGCATAATTAAATGCTTTCGGGGAGGACGGGCATACTTGAATCCGCAGACACATCTGTAGAACACGGTACTTCCTTCATCGGCACTGCGAAGTTGCACTGTAGTGTAGAACATCTGCTTCCTCCCACAGTCGTTACATGTACGATCAATAATAGCCTCAGTCTTCCGGTCCTCTGCTGACAGGGTCTGGACTGCGGATCGTTTGGCTCTCAGTGCTGAGGGGAATGCGGAAGGCTTGGATTCGGATACGGTTGTTTGGGGGATTGTATCTATAAACTAAAGATTAGCAATGAATCGGCAGGCAGCGTAACAGAAATGACAAAGGTTTTTTGTTCACTCACCTTTGTTCCGAGTGCCGCAGACATCACAGTGCAGAATCGCATCTGCATTGCCAGTAGATTCTCGTAGGAGATTACCGCAATCTGTGCAGAAAATTAAGGAACCGATGACAGACATGTTGACGAATGTAAAATGAACTTCACGATCTGAAAGCTGCAAAATACTAAGGGTGCAAGCAAAGTGACAACGAATCGGGTCTTATGCAGCAAATAACCTATGCAACTTTTTTTTGACGCACGAGCCTCCATATAGGCGGTCACACGCGGCAATAGGGGTGCCGTCACCCATACGGAATTCATGAACTCATTTGGTCGTAGCTCAGCTCATTTTCTTTGAGATTCTGAGTTTTTTTTATATTACTTAAATGATCTAGGGATGTCATAAGGCGCCTGCCTTATTTGCCATGTCTCTACCAGGAGCATGTCAACCTTGTGACTCGCGCCTACCTCTTTTGACTTAACTGCGACCATGGACCAGAATGGACGACCCGCCGTCCAGGTGGTCATCAATGGCCATGATCAGATGCCACCATATGCCTCCAATATGCAATTTCAGAATCAAAGGCCGTTATCTGTGGATGAAGCACTACAGTACTCATCCATGTCAAGCGCGCCTGTCTTTGGCCTTGGTTCGTCTGTTCTCTTTCTTTCTTCAATTCTGCTCAATTTACTGACGACTTATATGCATAGACTGTATCCTACGTCCCGATGTTGGCCGGCCCTCAAATACCACTTCTATAAACCATGTCCTCCAAGAAGGCCGCAAAACACTGGGTGAACTCGATATGGAGATGCAATCTGGACGGGACGAGTCTAGTCGTTTAGAAACGTCTCGAGAATATATTCAACAGTTGCTGGATGGAGACCAGCTGACAGAATTGTAAGAAAACCTGAAGTCTTTTAAGCGCAATCAACTCATTTGGATTTCGTAGCAAATTCAAGCTTCCTCAGATTCCTCCCCGAAGTCAACAGTTACATCCAAACGACCCTGATGGTGCTACTTCTGGTAGCAATAGCCTTGGTTCCTTCGCACGGATGATGCTTAACTCAACGGATATTGCTTTCAGATGTAAGCCCCAAGATACCACGGCTGTTTGTACATAGTCAATTGACTGACCGGCCGCAGACCCCGAAGCACCCTCAAAGACAAAGCCCGAAAAGCAAGACCCCATCCCGAAGACGGCCGCTTCATTGAATCAGCGCGCATATGCTGCGAACAAATCGCACTCGGCATCTTTCTCAGCCTCTTTTGAACAGAATCGTCCTCCTACATCGACCCAACTGTCCGTGGTTATTCCAGTCAAGCCTGTACCCCAACACAGCGATTACGCGGATGCGAAGAAGCTCCAATCAAAAACCCATGGACAAGACGCTATGGCGGCAGTACGACTCAAAGACCAGAAGGAGGAAGCAGATGCAGCCTTGCAAAAGCTTCAAGATCTTCTTCATGAAGTTTTTGAAGTAGAAGATCAAATCGAACCCGATACTTCAACTCCCCCAACTTCCAACACACCGAATCCCATTTTCATGAACCCGACATCTTTAGAGGTGCATGGGTTGATACTATCTTCTGATGCTCACACTCGTCTTCAGAAAGCCCTTCGGAAAGTTGCAGGGTTTGACCGACTCCAGGACATACCATCTGATTATCTCAACCGCATTCAAAAATTATGCGAAAAGCCAATCATTGCTGCACAATCTCTTGACATAAGCTTAGTTGATCCATCCAGTGACCCTGAGTCCCAGGAGTGGCTGGGTAAGATCGAGGACGTGTTGAACGCACTCTTTGCAATCGGAACGCTGCTGCAGACGATGTCTGGACGTCAGACGGAGCGAGAACTTTGTCCAGAAGATCTCATCGAGGCAATTCCTACAGTTCTCAACCAAATTTTTGACCATTGCATTATTCCTGCAGTGGAATCGCGTCCTGGCGGCAAAGACAGCCAGTACTTCCAATTCTTCTCGGCTCAGAAACGGATCATTGGAACTCTTGTTCACCAGAGCAAGAAAGTTCTCACCCTTTTTGCAGACTTTTTGTCTCGCATTGATGTCTCTGAGGGGACTATCACGGCTGCCGAATTCTTTGCCGCAAAGCTAATATTTGTGGAAAATGCGCACAATGACAAAGACTCCGCTTTAGGATATCAGAAGTATGAGCCTGCGAGGCGTGGTGCAATGGATGTGCTTGCAAAGGTATTTTCCAAATACCCTGAGCAGCGGCCGTTCATTCTGGATGAGATTCTGGTCTCATTGGAGAAACTGCCCACAACACGTCAGAATGCCCGACAGTTCAAAGTTGCAGATGGAAAAAACATCCAACTACTCACCGCACTAGTGCTGCAGCTTGTCCAGACAACTGCGTTGGAAACACCTTCGCGATCGAAGGTCAAACGTCGAATCAAAGCACAACCCGATGAGGATGACGATGAGCTTATGGGAGATGGTGAGGACCATGTCAATGGTGAGTCTGATGATGACAAGTCATATGAATCGTTGGAACGCCTAGCGAACAAGGCCAACCGACTCTACGACAATGCCATGCGCTCCGCACAATACATTGTGAACTTTATCGTTCAGCGTGCTATGAACTCGACGAAAACCGGTGACCAGCCATACCGGAATATTCTGGATCTCTTCACTCAGGATCTGATCAATGTACTAGGCTCGGCTGATTGGCCGGCTGCAGAACTGCTTCTCCGGATCCTGGCCTTGCGCATGATTCAAATCACCGACCAAGATAAAAGTGCGGCGACTGCGAAGAGCATGGCACTTGAGCTTCTTGGCTGGATGGGTTCTGCTATCTCAGACCTGATAGCAACCGCTCAACACATGCTCCCAGCTTTGGAAGATTCAGAGAGTGAATTGACTGATTACCTTAAACAACAATTTGAGGAATTTTCTTCTGGCGCACTGCATCATCAAGACCTCATCACCCCAACGGGTCCGTATAGGATAGCACTGGAGCATCTTTTGCAAGACAAGAATTCCGACAATTGGCAACTGACCAGCGCGCGTGGTTACTACTTGGCTCAATGGGCCAAAACAGCCTGCGCCCTATACTACAACCCCGAGGATCAGGAAGAAATTGCACACGACGAGGTGACTGATGATTTGGTAACTCTTCTAACAAGATCCTTCTCAGATCCACGCTGGCTGGAGACCCATAAAGAATTCGATAAAATTCCAAACGTGCACGGCAAATTTGCCTATATCCTCACCGTCTTGAATTCCAACTTCGGCAAAGCATTCGACACTATTCTCAAAGTCCTTTTGGCCTCTTTTCTTGGTGACTCGGCTAAGGTTCGCAGCCGCAGCTTGAAGAGTGTCATCTACATGCTCGAGAAAGACCCGAACCTTCTTGACAGAGATCCTTCGGTTTTGCGCGTAATACACCGGTGTACGACAGATGCCTCACCCATGGTTCGAGACTCTGCATTACAGTTGATCGGACAATGCATTAGTTTGAAGCCTAAACTCGAAGAAGAAGGATGTCGAAGCATTTTGGCCTGTGCAATCGATCAAACAGCTGGTGTTCGGAAACGCTGCATCGGGCTTTTGAAGGAACTTTACCACAAGACGACTCGGAAGGAGTTGAAACTGGCCATTCTCGACAGTTTCCTTCAACGCACAGGTGATCTTGAGGAAAGCGTGGCATATTTAGCTCGCCAAACCTTTGAAGAAATATGGCTGGTTCCATTCCACGAATCCATTGATTCCCCATCCGAAGGGCCAAAACTTAAAATGGCTCTCGGAGAGCAGGTAGGCCTTATTGTTGGCCTGACTGAGCGCAGTGAAACTGCTCTGGAGTCTCTCAGTGTCTGTCTGAAAGCGGTCCTTTCGGACAAATCCAAGTCCGCGGCATTGAACTTCAAAGTTTGTAAGGCGATGGTGTCTACCATGTTCCAGAGACTGGTGGAGGATTCAGATGGATCCAGCAAGGAATTCCAGCAAGCTCTTTTACAGACGATCACCGTCTTTGCCAAGTCGAATGCGAAACTGTTTACACCGGATCAACTGGAGGCCCTGCATCCTTACATCGGACACCTTTCTACCGCAGATGATCTTTTTATATTCCGATCGGTTGTGGTTATCTATCGCTGTGTCTTGCCATTTTTGTCCTCGGCCCACAATACTCTTCTGAAGGAAGTGCAGAATGACCTTTTCAAGAGTGTTGCCAAGCTCGCTCGCTCGGAGTTGAACGAAGTCATGGCTTGTTTGTGGACTATCAACGGTGTTTTGCAAAATACGAACAGACTGGTGAAGTTGACAGTTTCAGTATTGAAACCATTGCAACAGTATAAGAGTGTTGATCTCTCCTCTACTACACATGCTGCAATCCTGGCCCGTACTAAGAGTTATATTCGTATTGCAGGTTGTGTTGGGCGGCATTGCGATCTTGAAAAGTATACATCTCACTTCAAGAGTGAATTCCCTACCTGGGCCGGTGGCTCAGTTGCGGGGCTGATGGTTGACTCCATCATCCCCTTCACTGCATCAAATTCACCCTTTGATCTGCGAGTCATGGCCCTCGAAAGCCTGGGATCTATATGTCAGTCCTGGCCTGGCCAATTCGGCAGAGAACGCACACGACAGACTTTCGCCCAGGCCTTCAAGGAAGATGCCCCAAGCCTACAAAACATCGTTCTCCGATCATTTGCAGATTTCTTTGCCATCCATGAAGGCAAGTCTGAAAAGGCTGTGATGCCAGCTGCAGAAGCGGCTAGTCAGGAGGATACCACTAGATTGGGCGGTTCTTTGAGAGCTAGCGACAACGATGGCGCTGCTGCTTTGATCGCCCAAAATTTTCTTTCAAACATGCTTCAGGTGGCACAATCGCGCCAGGATACTTATTCACTGACTGCCATCGAACTGATTGCAAGTATCAATAGACAGGGCTTAGTGCACCCAAAAGAATGTGCGGGCGTTCTCGTCTCTCTAGAGACTTCTACGGTGCCTGCAATCGCGAAAATCGCGTTCGACACTCACAAAATGCTCCACCAGCAGTACGAATCCATGTTTGAGCGAGAATACATGCGGGCTGTGCAAGAGGCGTTCTATTACCAGCGTGATGTTGTTGGCGACTCCAATGGTGCTAATCCTCGGCCTTATGTCTCGAAGCTCGCGCCGTTGTTTGAGATCGTCAAAATCAGCAACAGCCGATATCAGAAAAAGTTCCTCACGAACCTTTGCTCCAAAATCAACTTCGAACTGAAGAAATTGGATGTTACTGGTAACCCTCCCGAACATCTTCTACTAGCACGCTTCATCTCTCAAAACCTGGCCTATCTTGACTATGGTCAATTGGCTGAAGTGGTGCCAACCATCGCGTGTATGGAGCGTATCGTTTCTTCGACTGGCACTATTATTGCACACGCGATTGAGACAGACATATCTCCCACCCCAATTGGTCCGCCTCAGTTAGATGCTTCAAATGGCATGATGCCAGGGTCTGCGTCTGAGATGCCTCAATCGACAATCACACTGCAGCAAGTCAACCCTGCAAGATTGAGATTATTGGCAACTGCTGCTGCATCACTGTCAATGCTTTGGGAAGCTCGAACTCACCTTCGTCGTCTCTACGGAATCAATGCACACAGCAAAAACAAAGAAGGGAAACCTGCGACGAAGGAGCTTAATAAATCTGCCACCAAGGTGCACGGGGTGACCGGTGACAAGTTTTGGGAAGCCATCGCCAGAAATATGACAGCCCTAGACAGCGAGGAAGCGATGCTTCAAAAATGTCGAGAATTTGCAACCCTACTCTCCATCGATGAGGAGTTCAGAGTGGATGGAGACGAAGATGCAGAAGGGGACAGCCTAGACGCTGTCGGAGATATCGACGAGACAGTGGCTCCTCGGCCCATGAAGCGCAAGAGCTCTGTCTCCAGCTCAAACCTCAGCAAGCGACCTAAGGGTCGGAAGAGTTCAGCCGGAAGGAAGAAGTCTAGCGCCGAGCCGGACGATAATCTGGATTGGGACTGATTTCGCATCATACAGAGGAAATCTTTTTTATTTGCATGTCAAGCGAGGTCGGCGTTTATTTATTTTCTTCTGCACATGAAGCATTCCGCGGGGAATGGCTTTTTATTATTTTATTATTTTATTTTCCAGACCGAAATGGGTGGTTGCTATGTTTATGCTCTTTCATACATGCTCTGAGCTTTTGAGGCTTTCCTCGAGCTCGGCCCGATATCCACTACTATTAGTTACGAGTATATAATAGAACTCCACGGATTCATTTCCATTGGTACCCAAAAAATCACTTATCTAGATATAGTTGTCGGTGAATCTGCAACGGAGCCCGGAGTTGTCGTATGAGTTCGAAGCTTTGATGCCGGGTTCCCGGGTGCTCTTGGCACGTGACAGATATATGATGACGTCGCTGGTCATGGATACCTGCCATATCCTTGTCCTAACCTTTGCGAGATAGACTCTTTTTTGTTTTAGATTGCTTCAAGGTCGCTCGTTATTTGAGTGCACAGGGATAGAACATGAGTTACTGCGTTTCTATTTTCCAACGCTGAATATCCTCTGCACAAGCTCCCTTCCTCTTATGACAATGCTGAACGCGATGCTGCGCCGGAGCCGTGCGGACCGCGCCGCGCTGAAGTCAATGGAATCATTGCCAGGCCGAATTCATGCCACGAAGGCATTGGTTACCTCCCGCCAACCTCTATTCCACTCCTTAAACACTTCTCATCGAAGACCAGCCCCCCAATGCCGAGTCTTGGCACCGGTCTCGATACCGATCCGATTCAAATCAGGAATCGCAGCTAAAATCGAACCTTTGAAACGATCCCGTACTTTGACTGCTATACGCAAGGTCTTTACATACTGCGGATTCTTCATCATTACCACCGGCGCCGTGGTCGTCGCCTTCTTCCTTTACGATGCTAGTACATACCGCGAAGGTGCCAGTGGGAGCGATATCCCGGTCTCGGAATTGGCTCTCAATCCTCGACTCGGAGGCCCCAAGAACTTGCCCATCGCCGATGTGCTGGTTGGTGACTATGACTCCGAGGCTATGCTTAAGCAAAAAGATAAGCCTCGTCTGGTTATTCTGGGAACAGGCTGGGGTAGCATCGCGCTCCTTAAGAACTTGAACCCTGCCGATTACCATGTGACTGTTGTTTCCCCTACTAACTATTTCCTGTTTACTCCTATGTTACCTTCTGGTACGGTTGGAACCTTGGGTCTTCGATCGCTAGTTGAGCCGGTTCGTCGCATTATTGACCAGGTTAATGGCCACTTCCTCAAGGCTTCGGCAATTGATGTCGATTTCTCTTCGAAGCTGGTTGAAGTATCTCAGGTTGGCCAAGATGGTCAGAGAAAGAACTTCTATCTTCCATACGACAAGCTTGTTATCGGAGTCGGTATGTTATGCCAAAGAACAAGCAGGCAAGTAAATATATTGACTCTTCTATGTACTAGGCTGTGTAACAAACCCACACGGTGTGAAAGGCCTTGAAAACTGTAACTTCCTGAAGACGATCGACGATGCTCGTCAAATCAAGAACAAGATTTTAGAAAATATGGAGCTAGCGTGTCTCCCCACCACCTCTGATGAAGAGCGCAGACGCCTACTGTCTTTTGTGGTTTGTGGAGGTGGCCCAACCGGCGTTGAATTCGCTGCCGAGCTGTACGATCTCCTAAATGAAGACCTACTTCATTCTTTCCCTCGCATTGTACGAAACGAGATGTCTGTCCACATCATCCAAAGCCGAAGCCACATCCTGAACACTTACGACGAAGCACTCTCTCAGTATGCCGAGGTATGCTTTCTGCACATCCGAATCACTCTTGGAATTTTTTTTGGTATTGACACCTTGTAGGGTAGATTCACTCGCGATGGCGTTGAGGTTTTGACCAATGCCCGTGTCAGGGAAGTGCGCGGTGATCGGGTTCTTTTCTCCCAGGTGGAAGACGGCAAGACCGTTGTAAAAGAAATCCCAACTGGATTCTGCTTGTGGTCCACTGGAGTTGGTTAGTATATCAACACCATCACTTAATATACTGGATCTAGCAACCACTAACATCTCTTTAGCTCGAGCTGAGATCTCCGAAGTACTCTCCGAAAAGCTGGAAGGTCAAAACAACAAGCACGCTCTCGAAACTGACTCCCATCTCCGCCTGATCGGTGCCCCCTTGGGTGACGTCTACGCAATTGGTGACTGCTCAACAGTCCAGAACAACATTGCAGACAACATCGTAAGGTTCCTCCGCACCGTTGCCTGGGAGAAAGGCCGGGACCCCGAGAAAGTGCAGCTCACTTTCTCTGAATGGACCGAATTCGCCACTCGGGTTAAGAAACGTTTCCCACAAGCCTCGAACCATCTCCGTCGGCTGGATCTGCTCTTCGAGCAGTACGACAAGGACCAATCCGGCACTCTCGACTACGGCGAGCTGTCCGAGCTCCTACATCAGATTGACACCAAGCTCACGTCCCTGCCTGCCACTGCCCAACGCGCTAATCAGCAGGGCGTGTACCTGGGTCGTAAACTGACCAAGATCGCCGCCGCGCTTCCTGGTCTCAGGGCCAATGAGATCGACTACGGTGACCTCGACGAGACTGTCTACAAGGCGTTTAAGTATAGGCACCTCGGCAGCTTGGCGTACATCAGCAACGCTGCTATCTTTGACTTCGGTGGTATGAGCTTTAGTGGCGGTGTCATTGCTATGTATCTTTGGCGTAGTATCTACTTTGCGGAAAGTGTCAGCTTCCGCACGCGGTGTATGCTGGCCATGGACTGGGCTAAGAGAGCGCTCTTTGGAAGAGGTATGTCTTTTAATTTTTCATTGTTCCTCCATCAAGATGCGTACTTTGCTAATTCTTTTATCCTCCAGATCTCATGAGTTTCTAAGCCAACCTTGTGCTCATTTGCGTTCTGTCATTAGTTGATCTAGAGACATTTGTGATTTGATTTTATTTCTGATATTCGGCAGGCAGTGAGTCTGGCTGGGGCTATAGAACTCGTTCATAGATCTTGCTTTTGTTACCTCTTTATTTTATTCGTTTTCATAGCCAAGCTTGATTTGAATTTGTGTGGGACGACTGCTCCACTCGGTTTTGCGCATACTACTCCGTAGTAGTACATGCATTGTTTGTATTCTACTCCGTACTTCGTACCAAAGCCTTATTCAAATATAATTCAAGCATAATCAAGTAATATTATGCTCAAGAACTCTATATGGACCTCGAGAACATACGTGACCAAATTAAGATTAAGAAGCCATTTGTATTGCAAGGGTCGAGACGCCCGTATTGGAGCCAGTGATATACCATCGCCCGAACACCTATGAATATGGATCCAAGACGCCGCGCTAGAAGAGCAAAGACAAAAAAAGAGATTCTGCCGTGACAGGATAAGGAAGTCTGACTGACAATCAAGGCCAGCTTGAGAGGAAGGTTGGATCAAGAGACCATTGGGTCAATATCGCTGTTGTTCGACATCGAAGTGTCACGAATGTTAGTGGAGGAATCATTACTGTTACTTTTGTCTTGAGAATCGCCGACCAAGCCAATGTCCAGAGTATCTGGGATGTCTTTTTTGGCCTCTCGTGCCTTTTGCTCGGCGTACGCCCGGGTCTTCACAAGATTGCGCAGCCGGGCCTCTTTACGAGCACCCTGGTTCTGCAGAATTGCCTCGTTCACTCGGGTTGCGATTTCTTTACGAAGCGCAGGGTCCAGGAGCGACGCAAGCGAGGGAGCCAATTTATCACTGGGGAAAATCAAAAGGGCAAGCGTCCGCTCGAGATCCGAGAGGAACTCAGGGTTTGTAGGGGCGCGCGGTGCAAGCTGTGCCGTCGCAAAATCCAGGGCAGGAGTAATATCGCTACCAGGGGTGTCCATGCAGATTCGGATCAACTCAACTAGCTGCAGGCGCAGGAGAGCGAAGTGTAATGATGGGTCTTCGTCAAGGATCTATTGAAATGTTGTTAGCCATGGCACTCGACATGAAATGTGTGATATGCTGGTAATATTCAATATTTGGGAGTTGCTCATATTAAGGACTGAAGATGTTTGTTTTTCTGCAAATGTCCCCGAAGGGAGTTTAAGAGTGGTGCATGAAACTTGGTAAAATCATAGCAAGAAATGGGGCCAAGGGATGTGAAATAAGCGACGGTGAGAGTAAAAAGTCTTACCTGAGGGTTCAATTCATTGATCCTTTCAACGGCCGCCTGGATGTCACCAGAGTGAATCGCAGTGCGAATTTCAACCCGCTCTTGGATAGCTTCAAGATCTGTTCTTAATTGGATGTTGGCCTCCAATGCGAATTTCTTCGCTGCAGCGGGATAACCGTTAGTGATGAGGTAATCCATGACCAAATAATTGATATCACTGCATTATAATTGTCAGTAACCATTGATTCAACGGATGAATGAAAATTTTGCAGTGGTGACGTGAATCAGAAGGATAAGTCAAATTTGTTTTTCCTCACATGTTTTCAGAGAGATTCCCAACTTAATTTCAAGAACATCATGTCACGGCAGTGGGCAGGTGGGGGTGTAAAAAAGAGGTAACTCACGTCTTTGATGGCTTGACCTCCTCGAGCTTCCGCTCGAAGTGATGCCAAGTAGGCGTCGCAGTCGAGGGAGTACGAGACATCTGCATAGTGTTAAAAGGCCAGCAACCCCGGGTGTCAAGCCGAGAAGCATACAAGATTAGCAGACATTATGAACTGGATGGCCAGTCTAGGATATAATCTGAAGCTATCCGTAAAACTCGAAGGCAATCCGAGAGACGACGGCCATGGGGAAAGGCAAATCGCTTTGTGGGGAAAGGCAAATCGCTTTGTGGGAAAAGGCCGGGTTGGATGCGAAAGAGAAAAGGAATTGAAAAGCTCGCGGCGGAAGAAGTAGCTTAAGCGAAATAATGCGCTAAACCCGAATAGAATGCTTAATAAGTAGCACGTGATATCCCGTGACCCGCCACAGCAATCTTAGAACCTTCCAGGGAATGAACCTCGACTAACCCACTTTGGGACTACACATTATGTAATTATCACGGGCCCCACCTGGACACCTGGGCAGCTTTCAAGGCTATCACAATCGAAAACAGAGGGGTGGAGAGGGTCAAGATACTACATACCTGCAGCCTTGTACGCACGTAGACATGGAATCAATTCCACCTTTATATTCTTTGTCCACTGAAGTGCGATATGCTCCCCCATGGCAGGACTTGAGCATTATTGGCATTGCTGGCAGCTCTGGCTCCGGTAAGAGTTCCGTGGCAATGGAGATCGTCAAGTCTTTGGACTTGCCGTGGGTGGTGATCCTTGTAATGGTACAGCTTGCAAACTCTCATGCATCTACTTTGAGACCATCTCGCTCTAATGTATTGCATGCAGGACTCCTTCTACAAGACCTTAACTTCTGAGCAGCACCACAAGGCCCATGCAAATGAGTATGACTTCGACTGCCCGGAATCGATTGACTTTGATGTGCTGGTGGAGACCCTTCGTGATCTGAAGAAAGGGTACATTTACTGTTGTTCCTATAGTTTGCCTCTTTGATCTGACTGAATGTAACGCAGAAAGAAAGCGAACATCCCGATTTACTCATTTTCTGAGCACCAGCGGCAGCCTGATACGACCACTCTCTACTCCCCTCATGTCATAATTCTAGAAGGGATTCTAGCGCTCCATGATCCTAGAATAGTCGAGATGCTGGATGTGAAGGTATCATAGCTTCTTTGCTATCCTTGTACCTATCGGTGCTAATTCGATGACCCAGATCTTCGTTGAAGCGGATATGGATGTATGCTTAGGTCGCAGGGGTGAGTTGCCTCGATCGTGCTATGTTAATCTCCACTGACAATACATAGTCTTGCGTGATGTCCGTGAGCGAGGTCGTGATATTGAAGGAATCATCAAGCAATGGTTTGATTTTGTGAAGCCTTCCTACACTCGATTTGTGGAGCCTCAACGCCCTATCTCAGGTTGGTAGTCACATGAGTCCGCAAAGGATTAGAGACTTCTTTTTAACTTTATATCCCAGATATCATTATCCCGCGTGGTATTGAGAACAAGACCGCTATCGGTATGCAATCTCCTGGGCCTGCTAGTATTGAGAGCGGTATACTAATTGATTCAGATATGGTGGTCAAACACATTCAACGCAAGTTGCAAGAGAAATCAGACAACCATACTGAAGCGCTTCGCAATCTAGGTTTGATTGCAGCAGAAGGGAAGCTGCCTCCAAATGTGCATGTTTTACCATCAACGCCGCAGTTTATTGGCATGAATACTATCTTGCAGAACCCCGAAACTGAGCAAGAGGATTACATTTTCTACTTTGATCGACTTGTTTCGATCTTGATTGAAAAGTACTGCCATTTCTCTCGATATGTGTCTTGTTATTACTTTACTGACATCACCGTCGCAGGGCCTTGGATATGACATCGTATGTATCCGCAAATGTGGAAACACCACAAGGGAACACATACCTCGGTTTGCATCCCAAGGGTACCGTATCAGCTGTGGTCATCTTACGCGGTGGCTCTTGTATGGAGACTGCGCTTAAGCGATCTATTCCTGACTGTATCACTGGTCGCGTGCTCATCCAAACGAACGAGAGCAATGACGAACCAGAGTTGCATTACTTGAAGCTTCCGTCGCAGATCGAGGAGCATGCAACTGTCATTCTAATGGACTCTCAAATGTCTAGTGGAGGTGCTGCACTTATGGCTGTTCGCGTCTTGATTGATCATGGGGTGGAACAGGGGAGTATCGTTTTCGTAACTTGCACAGCAGGTGAGCGGGGCCTTAAGAGGCTTACTGCCGTATACCCTAAGATCAATGTGATTGTTGGACGCATCGAAGAAGAAGGGGAACCGCGCTGGATAGAGAAGCGGTACTTTGGATGTTGAGATGTCCATCCGTTTATTGTTTATCCAATCATCCAAGTACATATATATGTTGACACACTCACTATGAAATATTTTCGGGACCAAGCATTGGGTTACTAGGGTTGATACCTAGCAAGAACATGTTTATACACACATCTTGCATATTTACTCAAATACAAGCAAATATTATTACAATTTATGTTGTCAAGTTGTATTGCATGATAGTGGCCATGGGAAAGTAGAACAAAAAGACTGGCCGTTTTGAGAATAATGTGCCTGACCGCCCTCACTTCGGCGGGCAGAAAAAAGAAATAATTTATCGGTATCGACTATTTTCACTTGCTGAATCCGAAAATCTCCATTGATATCCAGATATTGCAAACATTCCCTTGCGTACTTGTGGTTTGTAAAGTGAAAATTTTCAGCGCTCACAATGGCGGGCTCAGACAAGAAAAAGTCTAAGGCCAGCAAGCCCAAAGGCGAAGTCGGTCCAGCGATCAGTACGTACAGTGAAAGTTTAAGACTTGTTCTTGTTTTCAAGAAAACCCATGGCTATGCTTACTGACTTTTTCGTTTCACTATAGCGGATCCCCGATTTGCGAACATCCAGACCGATCCTCGCTACCGTCTTCCTAGTAAACGCCAGACTCATGTCAAACTCGATAAGCGCTTTGCGCATGTGTTAGACGATAAGGACTTCTCCAGCAACGCCCCTGTCGACCGCTATGGACGAAAGCTTAGAAAAGATGACACCAAGGAGAAATTGAAGCAGTTTTACCAAGTCGACGAGGACGAAGAGGAGGATGAGGACAGTGCCGACGACGACTTGGAAGTCCAGAAAGAACTGAAACGAGTCAACGCCGCTTCATATGATCCTGCCCGTGATGGCGGCTTCGAGTCCTCGTCATCTGAGGAAGAGACCTCTAGCGAAGAGGAAGACGAGGCGGAGGAGGATGAGATCGAGTTCCCGGAAGAGCAGCGGTCCGATGTGCCGCTCGGCGAAGTGACGGATCGGATAGCTGTCGTCAATCTCGATTGGGAAAATATTCGTGCTGAGGACTTGATGGCAGTCTTCTCCAGTTTCCTCCCGTCGGGGGGCGGGTGTTGAACGCCACAGTATACCCAAGCGAATTTGGAAAGGAGCGCATGGAGAGGGAGGAGATTGAAGGCCCCCCGAAAGAGATTTTTGGCTCTGATAAAAAAAAGAACACCAAGGAGGATTCCGAAGAGGAGGAACTCGATTCTGACGAGGAGGAGGAGCAAATTAAAAAGTCCCTGCTGAAGGGCGACGACGGTGAAGAATTCAACTCTACACAGCTACGACGGTACCAGCTCGACCGACTGCGGTATTACTACGCCATTATCAAATTTTCATCAAAAGACGTTGCAAAGCATGTCTACGACCTGGTGGATGGTGCCGAATACCTCTCCAGTGCCAACTTCTTTGATCTTCGCTTCGTGCCTGAGGACACTGATTTCTCCGACGACAAAGCTCGGGACGAATGTTCTCGGATTCCCGACGGTTACAAGCCTACTGAATTCGTAACGGATGCTTTGCAGCACAGCAAGGTCAAATTGACATGGGACGCAGACGACAAAACAAGGAAAGAAGCCCAGGCACGTGCCTTCCGGGGTTCACGCCAGGACATTGACGAGAACGACCTGAAAGCCTACCTCGGGAGCGATAGTTCCGAGAACGAAGATTCAGATGACGAGGATGGAGGCGTCGAAGTTGTCGATAATACCGCAGGAGAAGCTTCAACCACAAAGCTATCCAAGAAGGAGGCCGAGAGACAGCGCATGCGTGCGTTGCTGGGCCTGAGCGCCGAGCCTACCCGCACCAAACCGGAACGCCCCGTCGGCGAGATGGAGGTTACTTTCACATCGGGTCTGGCTGGTGGCCATGGCAAGGATACCATCTTCGAAAATGAACCGGAGATCGAAGAAACCACACTTGAAAAGTACGTGCGGAAGGAGCGAGAGCGTAAAAAGCGTCGAAAGGAGAAACTCAAGAATCCTAAGCCATCTTCAGAGGATGAGGATGGCGCTGCAGCGGGCAGTGAAGACAACGAAGCTGGTCCGGCCGAGGTGTCACAGCAAGTGGAAGAAGAGATGGGATTCAATGATCCCTTCTTTGATGACCCTACTGGAAAGGCTACAGCAGGTTCTAGACGCAAGGAGGAGAGGCGCAAGAAGCGCGAGGAACGTGCCGCTGAGGAAGCTGCCTCAGCTGCTCAACGGGCCGAGTTAGAGTTGCTGATGGTAGATGACGAAAAGATCAACATCAAACACTTCGACATGACCGAGATTGAAAAGGCCGAGAAACAGGCCCGGAAGAAGGGCAAGGGCAAGAAGGGCAAGAAGGTGGAACCTGCGCTCACGGATGACTTTGAAGTCAACGTCAGCGACCCTCGTTTCTCACGCCTGTACGACACTCATGATTTCGCCATTGATCCTACAAACCCCCGGTTCAAGCCGACTTCCGGCATGAAGGCCCTGTTGGATGAGGGCCGTAAGCGCCGACGTACCGGTGATGACGCAGAGGCTGAGGCTCCAACAGAGAGCCGGGATAGCCAAAAGAAGCAAAAAAAGTCTTCCAAGGAGTCCAGTTCCGAGGAGTTGAAGCGGTTGGTGGCAAAAGTCAAGCGTTCTCACTGAGAGTATATAGACCTGAAATGATTTGGAAGTTAATACACTGGAGTTCAACAAAAGAAATTGAACTGTAAAATAAGATCCCTTTACATATATATATGTATATTGGCAATATGAAATCAGATACTACATACGGAGTAGTACCGTTCTAAGATGTCCACGGGTCTCATGTCAACTTACCTACGATGGGAAACGGAAACGGAAACGGAAACACGAAAAAGGACCGGCTGAAAGGCAGAGCCACGTGGACAGAATAGCTTAGTACATATTAGTCAACATGAAGAGTGTTCCTTGGAAGTTTCTTTCCCCCTGGTAGGGTCGGGGTATTTACAAGCATGATTATAGGGCCTGTCCAGAGGTGGTACTGGAGTTGCAGGCATGATGCTTGTATCACACGAGGTAGGATTGACGGTGTAGAGATGGCATGTGCCCACCATGAGTAATATTTTGGGAGGTAAACCATTTCCTCCAATCCTAAATTCATATCCGTCTGAAATAACACAAATCGGCGCCTCTCAAGTAACACGATTTCTTGCAAACACGACTATACGGTGACACGACGACGGTAGAGAATAGCGACACAGTGGCTAGTAGTAGTGACTGATATATCTCTCATTGGATGTAGTTCTGATAGCCAATAATAGCTCTGCTCTAGGTGTACATTTATAGGTCAAAACAAGGGCTCTTTTTATGTTCTAACTGCTTCTACGGAGTAGAATGGATCTATCGGACCTCGGGAGTCAGAGAATCAGATCTATAAGAAAAGATCAAAAGGCCACTATCCTTCACCGTAGACCACGAAGCTGAGATCATGTGACTTTATTCACCGCCTTTTCGCGTTCCCTCTCCGATCCCCCCCAGGGTGGTTTCTATGTTCAAGAGACTGGGTCCCTTAAGAAGCTCTGGGATTATTTCATTTGACCTCCTGGTTTTCTACACAATTCTGATCAGACTGTGGAGTCTTCGTGCGTGCAAAGCCAATTCCTAATTCCTAATTGTTGATCTAAGCCCCACTGCACCTCATCCCACCTTCCACTCCCTCCCCTCTCATAACTCTGGATATTCTCAATTCCCTTCATCGTTTTATGATGATTCTTGCTTGGTTGAATTAAGCTATGGGTGGATGCAGCCTAGATATCCCTAGCTGTCTGATGCCCATTGTTACACCGCGTGAATTCGACCGGTCCATTTTCTTTTCCCTGCGTCCCTAAGTACCTGTTCTTTCCCGAGGTCTGCGGGTTTCCCCGTTCTCATCCACCATGCTCGGCCGACTCCTGAGTACCGCCGCGTCGACTCTGAACCCGGCGGCATACTCTGGACGAAGCAATGGAACGCCTCTCGAGTCTGTGACGGAAGAGGAACATACCTCCGGTCTTCTTTTCCCCGACGCCAGCCTCCTTCGGCGTTCCCATACCCATGCCTTCCCATTGCAGACGACTTTCAATTCCCCGAATGCCTCGACCACTGGTGCATATGATGATCGTGGGGGAATGGAATTGGATGCAATCAAAGATTTTCGTGTGATTGTTGCACAGAATGCATTGGGCGACCGAGATGCATGTGTCTTACTTGACACTCGTGCGTCCGATTCATCCCCCGCTGGTCTTGGAATCGACCCACAAGGCAACGACCAGTCCGGTATTAGACATACCCGGGCAGCCTCAAGTCTTTCTCGTGGAACACGCCGCAATCCTCTCACCCAATCATCCCTCATCGAATCGAGTCCCCTCTCCGCAGCTGCAGATGCGCGCAGGTCGTCACCAGCCAGCCCGGGTGCTTTTTCCCGGGCTCGAGGCCGTAGCTCTACACTAGCACCACCGGGAACATCCCACGATCCTGGCCTATCGCGACACCCCTCTGACTCCAATGATACCGGCCTTTTGAACTGCATCTTCGGCAGCAGTGCCTTCAGCTACCGGGGGTCGTCTACAAAAATGCACATAATCTCCGCTGATGAAAACTCGGCAGCCGGGGTGAGTGCATCGCCTGCTGCCCGCAGTCCACTTTCCCGGGCATATACCACAGGCAGTCCCGCGGGTCCGATAGGAGGAGGCCGAGGAGTGGACGATAAACCACCTTCCAAAGTGACAGTTCTCTTGACTCGCATGTTTAGTGTGAATCTTCCCGAAGGAGCGGAAGCATCGGCTGAGCGACATGACTATGCCAATGCTCTCTACCAAGAGTCATTGCCTGAGATGGAGTTCCCATTCCCGGATGTTTCCAAGCGTAAGAAAATCAAGGAGAAGAAAACACCCATGTACGCGGTTGCAATTACGATCCAGATCCCCTTGCTGCCACGCAACACTGGACGTCCTGTATCAAGATTTAGTACTCCGGGCCCAGACTCTCCTCGGCCAGGGTTCTCAAGCTCGCTGGATTCTGATCACCGCTGGCCAGGTGGATTCTTTGATGATAGCTTATCTTCTGCCTCGCCCCCGGCTAGCCTGGATGAGCGTCTGGATTTGCTAGTTGATCATTGGGACGTCATCACTCGTACACTCTCCCACCTCGAAAGACTTGTTCGCAACGAAATTCTCTTCCTTTTGAAGAAAGTGGACTCTTTATCCGGGCCACACCCAAAGCCTGCGAAGCCTCCCAATATGCAGCGGACCAACCAGACCATTGTGCATTTACCTGCCAACATTCTATCGGTCAATTCGAAGCTTAAAGAAGAAGCTATTCGCAGCTCCCGCCGGATCAGCCTTGCTCTTCAAACCCCATATGTGGTCACCGGACAAAGTCGTTGGGGCGTCTGGCGGGAGGAAGGCCGCTCCATTGTCCGAGGTCTGGGCGACAAAGAGCAGAACTTCTTCTTCTTAGTTGTTTTGACTGCATTTTTGGGAAATCATACCGAGTGGCTCAATAGCCTTGGCCCAGAGTGGTATCGTCGCCGCCATAACCAGCAACACAAAGCTCAGCAGGATGGTGAACTCATTCTTGCAAACAGAACAGTCATTATATGCCCAGATAAGATGACTGCTCGCCGCCTCGTGTTCTTACTAGCCGCTTTCTTACCCTCCAAACAACGCCTGGAGCCGTTACCTTCTCCTCTTAGACCTGGTACATCGACCTCAATGCGTGCTATCTCTCAAAGCCCACCGAATGTGCCTGTCCTCCGTCAGGAGTCTCTTCGTAGAGCGATCGAACGACGAGCTCGTGCCCAGCGAATGATCATGGGAGATATTGATCACCACCAGCGATCAGTGAGCGTTTCGTCTCAGGAGACAGCCCAGCGGTCTTTTGATGGAGCTGAAATAAACACATCGGTGGAACACGCGGCCTCGGCCCGCAGAGGGTCTGATGCTCGTTCCATCAAACCACCGGGTGCAAGCATCCTTCCGAAGGATGCTCGAGCCATGAATACGAGTGGAGCAACTACTTCTATGATCACTCAGCGCAGCACTGTTCCTGTTCCCCATTTTACTTCTCAGCCAAGCCATTCTACTCAGGCTAGGGCAGACCGCAGCGCAACCGAAGGCACTGATAGCCTAGCATCGGAGACTCTACTGAAGAGCCTTCAACGAAGTGATAGCTCTGCAGTGAGCACAAACGGCAGTGTTTCCTCAGCTGGAGGCCGCTGGGGGGGTATTTTCTCCGGTCTTTGGAGCTCTCGTCAAGACTCATCTACCGAAAGTAGCGAGCCATATTCCCAATCTGAAGCTCGCAAAAGGTCTGCCTCTATAATCTCTGGTCCTGCTAGGCGCGGGTCCACCACTTTGACTCAAATGGTCAAGGAAGTCACAGAAAATGAGGATAAGCACCGGCCCGAAACAGCTCCCAGTGGAAACATCTCAATACCAACTCCTTCTGCAGCGGCTCCTCACAACACTGAGGCTGCCTCGCCAGAGCCATCATCACTCACCAGCCAGGTTCGGGAGTCGCCGTTGAAGTTGTCAGTCCGAGCAGATGAAGGCGTGGTGGATGTTGACCTTCCACTTCCTGGTTTTATGTCACTTTCTTCGTCTGGCGATTCGACTATTGCCTCGCCAAAGAAGACTCGAACTTCTGTAACCAGCATGGATGCGGTTGCTTCTACGCACAGTAGCGGCTCTGGATTTCCCGGTACTATGAAGGATAGTGATGGGCCGACTTCCCACGTGGCTGGTTGGTTGAAATTTTTCCATGAGGATTTCTCGCTCCAAGCGGTCCGGCCTTATGCCTCTCTTGAAGCAGAAATCAAACGGGCAATGCGAGCTGAACCATCCCCGTACATCCCCTCCACATCTGACGTGGACGGATCAGAGAAATGGGTAGATGTTGCGACGACTTTGATTGCAGATACCAAGGCTTCTACAGTGAAACGACTCCGCTTACGACGCAAGATCACAGTAGGTCATAGCTCTGGGGCCTCTCATACGCCCCCTTCGCCTGCCAACGCTACCCCCCGTGGATCAACTGGAGGTGCCTCGGCCTCCCAATTCACCAGTTTCTTTTCTGGACATGAGAAACCCCATGGCCCTACCGCTGATGAACAGGACCAGAGCTTTGTGGAAGAGCGGTTTATTGAGGAGCCTGTGATGGACCTCGACGGAGTTCTAGTTGATGCTGTCGAGCGTGTCTTGGGACAGAGTGGTTACTCGTCAATGGCACAATCACGTGCCCCTTCCCCTAACCGTGCTCGTAAAGCTGAAGACAAAGGCCCTTCTTCTAGACATGATGAAGCCCCTCCACTTGAAGTGCCTCGTGGTGAATGCCGCAAGATGGTGCTCGGGGCCCTCGAAGAAGTCGTTCGCCTTGTCACCGCCGAACACTGCCGTGAAGATGTGGACAGCACACTCGGGCTTGCGGACCGCGAGCGGAGAAGAGCGCTATCAGGTGCTGATAATACATTGCGTGAAGGAATCCGAAAGTGGCTCCTTGACGTTGAAGAAGTTTGGTGATTATACTTTACCAGGCTTTCATTTCTTTACGTTTGCTGATTGCATATCCATGGCTATTGCACTCGTGCATTGTTCTTTTTTCCTTCCTACGCCTAATCGTTAGTGATTTGGTCTTGCCTGGTATAGTCGCAGACCCGGGCTTCGAGTTTTTGATTAACTTCCTCTTCTTTGCTTTTTCTTGTTTTTTTCGGCTCTGCTTGCCTCTTTGCATTGCGATCTGTTTCAAATATGATACCCACCTGCTTCATACTGAGGTTTAGTTCTGTCTGTGGAGGCTTTCCCCCTACGTTTTAACATGATTCTTGATCAATTTGATGCAAATGACATAAGTTCCATGCAGTTCATTCTCTATTTATGTAATCTGAATCTAGGCAAGATAAACCAATTTCACACTGTGACCGTTTGTCTCAACCTTTCCATCCGCAGTAGGAGAAACTTGGATAGTCTTCAAGATCTCGTCTGACTGGGCGGAGTTGACAATTTCGATCGTAGTCTCAGCCCGCAGGCGTCCATTGACCAGCAACTCGACTCCAGACAAGGCATCACCATCAGGGGCCTTGATTGTGGGGTTGGTGACAGTAACGGAGCCGGGACGGATCAAAATGGGCATGGTATCGAAGTTGTGAGTCTCAGTGTACCAACGACCAGACTCGTAAGACTTGGAGTGATCGAACCACGAGATCCATTTTCCAGCCTCATCATCAGGAGACTGAGGAACGTAGAAAGTAACCTCACCCTCCTCTGTGAACACTGGTGCAACCAGCAGATTAGGGCCAAACATATACTGTGTGTCAATAGCATATGTGTTAAGATCCTCAGGGAACTCCAGGAAAAGCGGCCGCATAAGCGGTGTGCCGTTTCCATGGCCCCTCAGTGCCTCCTGCATAATGTAAGGAGTAAGCAGGATCTTGCGCTTAACGCAGTCTCGCAGCACATCCGAGCAATCCTCTCCATAGATCCAAGGCACACGGAACGAAGACGATCCATGCAGACGCGAGTGAGTAGACATAAGTCCAAACTGCACCCAACGCTTGTACAGAGCCGGAGGCGGGGTACCCTCGAATCCACCAATATCAGAAGCCCAGAACATATATCCAGACAGCATCAGGCTCAGGCCGCCGCGCAGCGACTCGGCCATAGCCTCAAATGTGCTCTCGCAGTCGCCACCCCAGTGGACGGGGTACGCCTGTCCGCCTGGTGCGGTACTGCGAGCGAAGAGGAGACCCTGGTTGCGTCCAACGCCCTTGCTGAGTGTCTCGTACACGGTCTTGTTGTAGAGGAGAGCGTAGTAGTTGTGCATGCGCTCGGGGTCGGCGCCATTGTGGTATTGGACGCCCTTGACGGGGATGCGCTCGGCGAAGTCAGTCTTGAAGCTGTCGACGCCCATCTCCATGAGTCGCTCCAGGTGGGCGTTGTACCAATCGCAAGCGGCGGGGTTTGTGAAGTCAACGACGGCCATGCCGGCTTGCCACATGTCCCATTGCCATACGGAGCCATCGGTGCGCTATGAAATTGTTAGGGGTTGTTTGTTCTCAGAGCCTTCACTGTTTTGAAACATACCTTGATGAAGTATCCGTTCTTCTTGCCCTCAGCGAACAGAGGCGATGCCTGGGCGATGTAAGGGTTGATCCAGACACTGATGCGGAGACCGCGCTCCTTGAGACGCTTGAGGTATCCCAGGGCATCGGGGAACATCTCAGAGTCGAAGTCGAAGTCACACCACTGGTAGGACTTCATCCAGAAACAATCGAAGTGGAAGACACCCAGGGGGATGTCACGGTCACGGAATCCATCAAGGAATCCAGTGACAGTCTCTTCGTCGTAGTTGGTTGTGAAACCTTTAGCATAACGTCAGTTTTTTTCATCCAGTTTTCCAGAGCAAATCATATCAAAAACTCACTGGTAGTAAGCCAGAGGTTGTAACTCCATGAAGGAACCAAGGCGGGTCTGCCAGTCAAAGCAGTGTAACGCTCCAGAATATCCTTTGGTGTAGCTCCATACACAATGAAGTACTCAATCTCCTCGCCAGGCACAGAGATGTTGACGCGAGTTGTGCGCTCGGACTGCACCTCCAGGCTGACCTTGCCAGGGTGGTTGACGAACACACCATATCCCTTAGAACTGATGTAGAAGGGAATGTTCTTGTAGGCCAACTCGGACGAAGTGCCGCCATCCTCGTTCCAGATATCAACAGTCTGTCCGTTCTTGACCATAGGACCGAACCGCTCTCCAAGACCGTAGACCTTCTCGCCAACGCCGAGGTCAAGCCCTGCGAGCATGTATCCCTGGCGCTCGGCGTAAATGCCGTCATCATAACGGTGCTTCTCACTGTTCTGGTCGCGCACGTATCCGATAGAGCGGAAAGATTGTCCGGTCAGTTTCTTACCGCTTGGAGCTTGAAATTCTAGGCTAAGTTCATTGGCGGATGTGTTCACAGCCAGATTGAGTGACCCGCTCGTGTAGTTGAGTTTCTTTTCAGTCTTGTTGTGCTCGATCTTGGTGTGGCCGGTGGCCTTGTTCAGGTGGTAGTGAGGACCGTTGTCATTCTGACCGTCCCTGCATGGTGTTATTATACTGTGATGAACTAGTCGTCCATATTGAGAGCTTCATCTGGTGCTCTTGAGGCACTTACCAGTGGACAAGCTTCACGCCGATGACTCCCTCCAATGGAGAAGTGAGAGTTGTGGAGACAGTTGCTATAGATTTTTGTTAGTTTCTGGATTTCTCAGACCGAGGGAGGATTGAGAACGCACGTGAGTTGAGGGTGTGTCCTCGGTGTGCTTGGAACTTGTTCAACAGCAGATTAACGGAATCGTCTTCAATTGAGAAACGCTCCACGTTGCTCATCCACTCGATGTTGATGCCCTCCTATATGGTTCAATTGCCTGTCAGTGATCATTCTATGCCAACTTGATTAACCAGGGAGTAAATTACCTGCAGGCACCACATGCCCGCGGTGAACTTCATCTTGAAGAGGAAGGGCAGGAAAGCTCGATTGAGATCCTTATTCTTGGAATAGGTTCTGCACAAGCTACCCCAGAGATACCTGGTGGCTTAACTTCGAGCTTTGGATTGAAATGAAGAAGCAGAATGAAGGAAGAAATTAAATGACAGGGGAGGGCAGTCAAGCTCTTTTTGTTTTACGCCGGAACGCCATGAGGGAAGCGTGACCTGCTTCATTTGACACGGGGTATGGTCCGCCGTGGCCTGATTTTGAATAGTGCGCATTCGCCAGCAGAGAGCTCCGCTATTTTCTGGAGCTTGGGGTAGAAAATAAGGCGGGGGCAAATATTTGGGATTTTGGAGATGCCCGTTGGATTGGTCGCCCACCAACCAGAGCACGTGGTTAAAATGTCGGCTGAATGGCTAATATCAGGCTAAAGTGCATGGTGGCTTGCCCTAGCGTTAGTGAGGGGGCGATATCTCAGAGAACGACTGGATATTTTTGTATTCTCCCCCCAAATTGAAATCGAAAATAGAAAAAATTATATATGAAGTACGTGGGGGTCAAATAAAATCAATGGTTTCGTCTCATGGCCACTATTGTACAACTATAAAACAAAACAAAAAACATAGCTAATATCACATTTCAGTTGGGTACAAAATCATCAGAGCATGGGTATATTCGAATGGTTAAATCAAGGGTCGTAGACTGCCACTCCTAGGGCTTGCATTGTAACTGAGACTTTCCCCGCGAACTCTGGCACGTGTAGCGTCCGGTGACATCAGTCCCTCGCGCGACTCGCGGGTAATCCGGGATGGCAGCCCTGGTGGCGGTGAGATATGATGACTGACTACGCTGGCAGGAAGCTCGAGTGACGGGATCGATGCATCCATTAGGTTTGTGGTAGTCGACTCCACCTTTGTGGATAATGGACGAACATGTGACTCTGAGTAGAACTGCTCCAATTGGGCTGCGTCGCTGCAGAACTCAACTATGCCGTTAAGGATGTGTTCCGGAGCGCGGTACAGGTTTGCCGAGTCGATGCTTGCCGATCCAGATGGGGTAAGTGGGCTGCCGATGCTGCCAATGTCATGCACGGGCCGGGTAATTGGGGAAAGTCGGGGCGAGACGCGGTCAAGTCCATCGTGATTCGGCGCACGGCCTCGGAAGTCAGACCGATTGTGATTCTCAAAACGGCCTGCGTCTCGACTCGCGGTGCTGCGGGTACTTACTAGCCGATTCGCCAGGAGAAGGAAATCGCCTTCATCGGTGATTTGTGCGAGGATGCTTCCGGTTCGGTGGATGAATTGCGGGTAAAGGTAATCGGGCTTTCCCCAGGAGTAGCATACTTCAACATCTGCTGGGAATGCAGAGCTAGCTTCGAAGTCTAGTACGAAATCAAATTTCCGCAATATGGCCTTCTGATAGTATAGGCGATCCGGTGGGCCTGGTTGCGCAAATGACGCATTGTTAAATACTGTGTGCAGTGGTCCTTTAGGTGGTGGGACCTTGAGTTTGATCCGGTAGGGTTTCCGGAATGGCTGCGTCTTATCGATAGCACAGGCTTCGGCGATCGGCACCTGTACCAATTTCAGCCCGAATTTGTCGGCAGTCGAGGCCCAAGAAAGCACGGTATCTTCAATCAACTTGGGAGTCGTGCTCATCCAGCTGAGTTCGATATGGAAGCAATTCTCCGGGTTATGGAGTCGGTCCCAGTGAAGGTCAATCACTTCTGGCCGATTCGACCGCTTGCGCGGATCAACATCAAATTTCATGGATTTGGACAGCATGATGGCGACTTTATTCTTTGACTTGGAAGGAGTGCTGGGGGTCTGTGGTATGCGCTCGTCGATGCTGTCTGATCGAGCTTTGAGGCTGGCAGGAGACTCCTTGGCTGTCCCAATGGCGGGTGTCGACGGCATCGATTTGTCTGATCTGAGCTGAGGGAACCAGCTTCCTCGAGACTCTGGACGAGTGACACGATAATCAGCACAGACTTGATAGAAATAATTGCCATCTCGGAAATTGTGTCTCTTTTCTACATGTTGGAACAGACCGTGATCGATCAACTCGTTGCCGAATTTGACTGCTTGTTCACGGGTATCGACATCGCGTATGTTTTGCAGCAGCCAGGTTGTGAATTCAAACCCGATAAAGCAATTGTAGTGTAACCTCCAATGCCACCGTCGATCCATCATCCGGACGCCCTTTTCACCTTGGATAATTTGCGCCAACGACATAAGACTGATGCTGGATCTGTCTAATAGTTCTGATTCGGGTAACAGCTGAGCAGGGGCATTATCAAGCCCTGGATCAGTGAGTAGCAAACGATCCAGCTCTGCTGTAACGATCTCTGATGGATTGCGTGTTTGGTACATGATGTTCAGAGGATTCTGGTCTCGCTTGGGATTTGACGTCTCGAAAAGCTTTTCCTCGGGCGACACGTATCTGAACCGTTGCCAGATATGGGTCAGTTGGCTGATCCCGAGCAAATGAATTTCTTCTTCGTTATCCTCATGGGAAGTTTGCAAATTTCGCCGAGAATTGGCCTGAAGTTGAAGCGGAATCAAGACATAACGGACTCGCCAGAAGTGCAGCTGCTGTGTCGGGTTTTGGAGATAATCTCGATGACCAGCCACATAATTATCGGCATAGTTCCAGTTGTACTCTTCGGAGGTTGGATCCAGCTTGATATTTTTCACTTCGTATTCTGCGCTCAATATTGTTTTCATCGCCGGTTGATAGAGAGTAAAGGTAGGCTTTCTGGGAGAAGTGATCACCGCAGAGTTTTGATGCGTAAAGCGGGTCACTTCAACTTCTCCATCTTGGATGCAGACAAGACGGTGGATCGTGTTGCCCTTCGAGAGAAACATTGTAAGCCCATCGCGCTCTAGACCTCGGAAATCGAAGACATTCAATGATTCAAGGGCGGGCTGCGCGGACACTTCAGCGACATGTTTCCCAACAATGATTTGGAAGCCATGAGAAAGCCGCAGCGAGATCATTTCTCGTAAAAGTACTCCACGCGTCTTGGGCGCTTCAATGCCTTCGGAATCTTCATTTGGGAAGACACGATATGGTGTCTGTAGATAGTCTGAAGCAAGCACACTAGCTGTCGGAAATTCTTCTGTTGTCAATGGAAGCACCGCGGGAGACTTTAAGCTTTTCCATTTTACCACAGCCACGTGTGGAGGGCGAGGATACGCATGTTGCCAACGACCAAACCAACTAGTATCCCGCAGCACATCTTTAGGGGTATTGCACGGGTTTACGGATCGGACCCACGGAGACAACGCTTTGCTTGGGGAGTTCCGCGCATACGGCTCGCGTAGGCTATAATTGAGGGTTATTTCGGGCCTGTGACCGTTCAAATGCTCTTCACCATGGCCCCGATCGACCTCATTCGCTGCCGTTTCCACTGGCAGTGATCCAAGGGGGCCCACCTGTTCTGGCGGTTCGGATTCCTTTGGTGAACTTTTGGGAGGTATTTTGATAGAAATTGGCTTAGCAGGAGTCTGGGAGGACTTGGCGGGTGTTGAAGATGTCGAAAGTACCTCGAAGACTGATGTAGTCGATGCTGTTTCTGACGGGCTCAAAGAAGTGATACTCCTGGCATCGGAGATTGACCCAGCAGGGGTCCTTTGGTTTGTCATGGGCATAGCACTAGCATGTTCCACATTGACTCCTGTACTCGGCGAGGCTCTCGGGGGAGTAGCGCTCAAGCCTCGAAGTGCAAAGCTAATCGTCCGAGAAATCCGTGAGACCATGGGCCCTGGCGTCTTTTTCAACGCTGGTTTTATGGGAGACATGCTCTTGCCCGAGCTTGGGCTTTTTGGTGTAGTCATATTCGAGTCAATTCTTCGAGGTCCAGAGTGCAAAGAATCATTCTCGTCTGCTGGATTTGTTTCATGATGGCGGAGGCGCGTGATGGAGCGGGCAGATAACCGTTCATGCACTCCGCCGCCAGCAGCCTGGACTTCTGATTCACTGGGTCGTTTTGCCTTGGACGCTTTGGTAGCCTGGTGCCGTCTCGGAGAGACAGCGAAAAGGTTTTCATCGTATTGGTCCATCCAAGACATCACTGCCTTGCGTGAACTCTGCGTATCTCGAGTTTGCGATTCATTTTGGTCTGCCACGTTTTGAATAAAGGATCCTGGGCGAAGACTGTCACTAAGCTGTGCCTTGAACGACGAAGGGGTCACAAAACGGGCTTTAGGGGGAGCACGAGTAGCTGAACTGTAACCGGGCCAAGATCCACGAGGTCTTGATCCACCGCGCCCTTCAGTAAGATAAGGAATTGTGATGTTTGCTTGTTCACTTTCCATGACTCCCATCATTTGGATCTCATACATGCGCACTCGTGGCGTGAAGGCCTTTGATGGCCGAGTGACGGTAAGAGAGATAGGCGCATTTGGGTCTTTTTTTAAGATTCGCCGGGCCTCTCTGTATGTTTCAGGGTTCCAATAGGATATGTCAAGCCAATGAGGAATACCAAAGCTCCAATCTTTAGCTTGAGGTGGTGCTCGTTCCCTCATTCTGCTTGCAGCTAGGTATGAGCTTGGAGAAAGATATGATGATCTGCTAACAACGCTTGACAGGGAATGATGTATGTCAGAAGACATCTTATCCCTATTAATTTCACTGGATCGGGCCACTCCTGAATGCTCAGAATCTCGCTCCATTGGCTCTCGATATTTAAAGAGTGGCACAGAATGCAGAGGCATCGGACTCAAGCAGACCAAATCAATTGCTATGCCTCGGTTCGCAAGGGCTTCTGTTGTAGAAGCCAAGGACTCGTAAGAGACCTCGAAAACCCCACTACCGGGGGTGATAACAATGATTGAGGTGCCAGTGTGGACCATGTCTCGATCGATATGGTCGAAAGCCAGGTGTGCAGAGGCGAGATGAATGGCCTCCAAGATGTTTCCCCGTAGAGCTGAACTTGGGTGTCCGGCAATGGTCGCCATATTTGGCTTGGGAGAGGCTTTGATACCACTGCCAGATATAACATCGACATCGTCCGTTTTCAGGATTGACACATCTCGCAAAAAGGTCCTGAATTCCTTTTTTAGCTCGTCTAGAATGGTTGTCCAATGGCCGCTTGCCATATCATTAACCACCACACGGTAGAAATCTCGAGTCGGAACTTGGTTTGGTCCGAATTTGCTGTTTAAGTTCCCAGTGCTGCGTTTATGCTGACTTGGATTGTTGTGTTTATCATATTCGACTCGAGTGAACAACACAATGGTCACCAGGTGTTTTGCGTCCGAATTAGCCCATCTTTTGAAGAGCTCCGGTAGGAAACCGTTGATAACCCGACTGAAGAGGATGTCACCAGTCCCTTCCGAGTCAAAGTCCCACATTTCTTTTGACATTTGGATAAATAGAACATATTTTGCAGACTCGCTTCGGAAGATAGGGATTGTTTGTGGCGAGAAATATCCCGAGAGACATTTCTTCTCTCGGATAAAAATGTTCTTGACCGTGGCTTTGATGCTCCCCATAAACATGATCTTTTGTCCTTTGTATATGATTTTATCTGATAACTCCGACATGACTAGTCTCCACATGTCCGATCGGACCATGTATTGATCGCGGAAGGCGATATCGACATGAGATGCTGCACATTGGTCTCGATCCACAATCGACAATAGAACTTGCGTTCTGTTCTTGAAGCCAAAGATGTTGGCAATATTATTTGTCACTGAAATCTCTAATTGAGGATTCCGAGCCTTGGTTTCTGGCGGCAAGGCCTTCACCACAAATAGACAACGGCTCTGCAGTGGAGTCTTGAATTTTGAGCTGCCATCCGCTTGAGACGCCGAGTTGAGTTCGGTATGATTCTCGCGACCAGCTTTCAGAGCTGCTTCAGGCTTTAGAGTAGAATAGCCAGCATCGCCAGCTCCCCGCATAGGCAGGATCTCGACGACGTCGCCAACTTGCACTTCAGTTTCGCCGAAAGCCGATGGATTCAACAAAATCTCTTCACGCGAGAACGTCTCATCGTGCACCCAAAGCGCACATTGGTGCCGCGTCCAGCTTGCCGAGGACAGCCTGACAGTCCGATCATCTGTGGCTTGGTCGTGATCGTGGTCACGGTTCGAAGTCGCTAGGGAGTGGGTGGAGCTGCTCTCCAAGCTCGCCGCACTGACTTGCCTCAGGTGCGACCGCCGCATGGGCCCGCGCAAAGACATTTCTGTGTACCTTTATGCTTGCATTTCACTTCAATTAGTTAATTCAAATATCAGAATGCGTCCATGAGGTCTTGCAAGAGATAGCCTTTGCAAAGGGGAGATATAACGGTCACGTGAATTATTACGATCACATGATATTAATGCCTGAGGCAAAATATACACTATAAATGTCGTATCATACAATAGCAGTGATTGATTTCCAGGTATCATACGAATTGAATTAATTGAGTCAACAGCCAATAAATTATTGTGCTATACCAAGAGTCCATGTAGAAAATGACGAAGATGGTTGAATTCTGGGGGGAAACAAGCATTTAACTGCTAATTCCGAGCACTCCTAAATCACAGGGTTCTAGTACCAGCCCCGCACGCAAAGTAAACAAGGGTGGATGTATGACCTGTTCTAGTTGGTGTGCTCTTTTTTTTTGGACGCTGTAGGCATGAAGCATTAAAGCACGAGGCTGTAGCTTCTGCTAGGACAAGGAGATTGTCTCTCGGGTGGACTGCATTCAGAACAATGGTTAGTTGTAGAATTAAATAATCCATCAAGATTAATGGGCAACCAAGAGAAGATTTTATACCTGTGATCTTAGGCATTCTTTCTACTTCCTTTTGTACTCTGATGGCTTTTACCTTGGGGGATTTGAGTAACTGCACACGGTATAGATTGTGAGTGTAATTCCTGTTAGACGAGGGCTAAAATAAATGATCACAGGGTTCCATGCCCTGATAGTCTTTTTGGATAGACTTTTATATAAATCACAAATCAAGCCATTGATGTTGGAGCCTCTCACACACACATACAGACATACAAACCCCTATAGCGGTGGCGGAATACCTAACTCGACGCGAGCTTGAAGGACCAAATCTAAGCCCCCAATAGTTATGAGTTTCGTCTTTAGGCATAGTAGGTATCCATTGGTGTCAAAAAGGAAGGGAAAGCGATTGTCTTGTGAGTATGGGTGTACTTGATCGTAATCCCCTTGGGTAGGTCAAAGACGTAAGTAGTTGTATTTCTTCAACAAGTTTTTCTGGCACTATTGACCGGCTTATATCGAAAATTAGAATTTTGCCCAAACAGGGCGGAGAAATATTAGTCTCCAGGGCTCTTCCATAGGACCCGTTGACACCACTTAATTGGCTCCATTCCCATGCGGGAAAGACGTAAAACCCAAATACTGTAACACTACTATGATATTACCGTATCAGCCTTCAATACCGTAGCCACTTGCTACTCACTTATTACAGTAGTTTTCAGCAATACAGTATCGTCAACATTGCGGTATCAGGCCTTTGCTACGTAGCGCTACGCTATCAAGGTCTACCGCTACGTAGCAGCTACGGTAGCTGTGGCAAAAACGTGACTTAAAAACATAGCAATTCGTAATCATGTGACTTGATTGCCTGCTTACTAAGCAACACGGGGGTTTCAGTAGTTACTAACTAACGTATTTCACCACCGAGTGGTCCACCACAAAACACATAGTAAATACGATAAATTACAACATCATATCTCAACAACAGTAGTCTATGTAGCAATTTACTTATAGCTTTATGCTTTTGAAGTAATATATTGTCTCTTTACGGAGTTTTAGGAATCTATATAACTTGTTGATTGAGGTATATATATTTTGAGCTTTTTGCAACGTAATTATCGGTAAATTTTGAAATGATAGGTACATAACTTTCCACTTTCTTTAAAATTGATATAAAATACTAATAAGTCTTATCAATGACTATCGACAAACAAAGAGCCAAAATACAAACATGGTTGTTGAGATATAAATGTTGAATATGTTGTATTTACTATGTGTTCTGCGATGGACCACTCGGGGGTGTGGACCACTCGGTGGTGAAGTACGTTAACGTATTTCACTACCGAGCCCCACACCACCGAGCCGGCCACCCCAAAACACCATAGTAAATGCGATAAATTACAACTTGATCTCTCAATAACCGTGGTCTATAGGGCCTTTTCCTGATAGCGTAGTGCTTTACAGGTGATATCTAGCATTTTTAGGTAGTTTGGGGGAATTTCGTATCTTTATAACTGCGATATATATATTTCTAGCTTTTAGGAACGTAATTTTCGGTAATTTTCGAAATGATAGTAAGATAGTATTCTACTCTCTTTGAAATTAATATATAGTGCTAATAAGTCTTATCAATAACTATCGACAAACGGGGAGATAGAATAAACATATGGTTGTTGAGATAAATGTGGAATATATCGCATTTACTATGGTGTTTTGGGGTGGCCGGCTCGGTGGTATGGCCGGCTCGGTAGTGAAATACGTCAACTAGTAATTTACTACGGTACATATTTTTACTATATAATTACTAGTTATTTTAAAGTACTACTTTTTTTTTTTTGACAAGTATTGGGGTTACCCGCGTGTTGCAGAACTACTATGTAGTCTATATACCAACTGAGCTATTTGCTATATAATTGGTAAAAGGCTGTGCTATTTGAAGTTGTGTAGGCCTCTGGGGGAAGGAGCTCTCCCTACTGTCAGGTGGGCGGGATACCTGAATAGTATCAATACGCCTTGCTACGGTATCGCTACGTATCACCAATTTGACTACCGTAGCGCTACGTAGCAGTGCTTCCCTACGTATTTTCCTCGATACTATAATTTCCAAGCTACGTATCACTTCCGGCTACAAGATTAGAGGCTTAGCTACTATATCAATATAGCTACGGTGCTTCTACCAGATTATTACCATTGCTTACTATGCTACCCACTTCCTACCGTAATGCTGCGGTATCAAGTGTCGATACCGTAATATAATAGTAGCACCACCGTATTCTGGTTTTATGTCTTTCCCGCATACGGGTTGATTTCCGGGGGCCCCTAACTCTTGTCCATCGTCTCCCAAACCCAATCTGAACAACACCTCTTCATTACCCTCAACACAGACCTTGATTTGTTCCAATTCATCTCCAATTGTTCCCAAGAAGAACGAGCACTGAATTACGGTGGATTTTCACGTGTTGCACTAACAGAAAAAGAAAGAGCAACGGGCGCATTGCCCCGGAGTCCATCAGGCATCCTAAAGCCTTGAAGATTCCGGTATTATAACTGCTAGTATGAACTGAAAATGTCTCGAGGATTTTCGCGCTCGATGGACAAAATTGGTCTTCGGTTAGATTCATGCACTGGTGCATTGTCACGGGAGCTGTTTTCCTGCTTAGTGCACCCAAGTCCCCTCGAGTGATATAACAGGGTGGCACACCCACGGGTTAACATTCGTCCAGCAAGATCGCAGATTCTTCCATGCTTCCAATGTGTCCCCGAGGGCTTAAGGCACTCCCATAGCCTGGAAATACTGTGTGGCTCAGTCAATCCATCAGTTTTGAGCACAGCTTGCAGTGAGGTGTGAACACCACGGCTTCATAACACGGCACTTCTCCTCAGACTTACAGTATTGATATCAGACAGACGCTTAGAATCACGATTGTGTCGTCCGTGTTGCCTGGCTTAAATGCTAAATGCAGACTTTTGGTTCTCACAATGCCTTGCAGATCGCAGGCCGTGCTAGCAATGCTGCAGACATCCAGCTGCCCGACTGTCCACCGCAGCTGATTAACTAAAGCACGAACCGTCGACCCGTTGATACAAGATATCCAGAAATCCAAAAAAAAGTCAGTTCTATCAATTGGGTCGTGATGATTTGTTGTCTTGCTTGGGTATGGGTGATTGTGCCGGCATCAGTGGGTCTTCCATTTTATGGCGAGTCGACCCACCCAGAGGCAAGTTGGAAAGACAAGAAGACAATGTGATTGAAAGAAAAGCATTGAATATCTGACACAGAAAGGTCCTATCAGAAGCTTCGGTGTTTCCGGGGTCTGAAAGCACAGCAACGACCCTTGTTCAAAACTTTGCAAAGGCCTTGAAGGGAGAGGAAACCCGCAGGCCAATCCTACTGGGTGCAGTATCCGGTTCTTCTCGCCAAAAAAACAATATTGCTTCATGAAAATCAATTCATGTATCCTGCTGGGCCCTCGAACAAGGATAACTTGAATGCCACCAAGTTTTGGAATACCGGTGATTCTCGGATCGAAATGAGGGCGATATGATTTGGAATGCCCAGCGCCACGACGGAATTGTCTCTAGTACAGGGACACCATCAGTCCCACGCGGCCTATCAGAGAGCAGGTCTCGTATAACTATAGGTATGGAAATCCTGGATGCTGCCGACCCAAGGAAAAACCTGAATGGCTCGTACAGAAAACATATACCATTGCTCATGATAAAATCCATCACAATACGGAAGAGTTTACAATATCCATGATGTGTCAAAAATACAATCCAAAATGCAAAGCCAAGCGTTTATTCGCGTTAGTGGCGAACCGGCAAAGACCTCCAGCATACCAGAAGTCGCCATTTCGGTTGAAATCCACTTGTGAATACCCACAGAAGGGGTATCCTCTACTTTGTATTTTTTGTATTTTGGCTTTTTTTTTTTATTCTTGTGCAAGGGGTCGGTTCTTTTTCCGTGGTCTTCTAGTGTGGCCTATGAGTTGGAAGTTCCGCTAGCGTTTAGCGTGTCGCGCCTGAGGAAAAATCATTCTTATCAAACATTGGAACCCTTTTGGCTTATATCTGGCAACGATATGAGTGAGAACTTTGTCCCGTATTCCGAATATTCGAATTTGGAAAATGAATTCAATTACGATTGGGCCGTGCCTGAATACCCGCAACCTTCTCCCGTTCAGTTTACCGAAACTATCCCTACCCGTGATATCCGTGATCATTTATCCATCAGCGACCGCGTGAATCCTAAGGTGGCTATCCCTCGGACCTCACAGCCCAGTAGTTGGACTACCAGTGGTCGGGTTAGTCGGGCTTGTGAAAATTGTCGCGAACAAAAGGCCAAATGTAGTGGCCATCGTCCAGCCTGTCATCGGTGTCTGGATGCCAGTGTTCAGTGCTCGTATGGCGATCGGAAAAGGGAAAGGATGGTGAAGTACGTAATGTTTTCATCTTCAATACTTTTCTCTCTAACAGGCGATAGGCAGCTGAATGATCTAACTACACGGGTTGAAATATTTGATGCTTTGATCCGCGATATTTATCCTAAGCTCGATGTCTTGTCGGCCGAACAGGTGGATCAAACACTGAGGGAGCTAAACGCGCGCACTCCGCTCACCCAAGCTATTCCCCTTACCCCTACCCCTACCTTATCCACAAATCCATCAAGCCATATCAACGAAGTGCTTTTTCCCCATACAGGTGCTGGTATATCTATTCCCTCGGGGGCTGTAGACTACACTGAAGAGGACTTCAACCGTGATGAGAAAGTACAGGCGACGGGATTTGTGGGCGAACATTCGGAGATGGCATGGTTGTACAGACTCAAACGCGATCTTGATCATAAAAGTTTGAAAACAACAGAGACCTCTGAACGCCCTTCGATCTCTTCCGTGAATTACTTCCAAGATAAGTCGGAAATTTTGGTTGTCGAAGATATCGACCTCGCACGCCGGCCACCACAACAAATTGCTAACAGGCTCGTTGACACCTACTTCAACATCGTTCATCCTTCCTTTCCGGTTATTGGAAAGGCAATCTTCCTAAATCAATATCGATCCTTCTATACGAATCCGAATGTGCGACCTGGGAAACGATGGATTATAGTGCTAAACCTCGTCTTTGCCATTGCGACCAGACATTTCTTTCTTGTCAATCAGCCCCAACCAAACTGCGATGACCATCAGACTTATTTTGCACGGGCGTGGAGGCTGAATGTAGGTAACGTGTTGCTAAACCATCCCGACTTGCAACAGGCACAGGTGGAGGGCCTGGCTGCTTTTTACCTCATATCGGTGGGACAAGTTAACAGGTTGGTCTTTCCCGCCACTCCCCTTCCTCAATTTCTGAGTGATCTATATCTGATCTATGGGACTCATTTAGGTCATGGAGACTCATTGGCATTGCGATTCGATCGGCGGTGACCATGGGTCTAAACATTCGAAGCGAGGGCGAGAGCACCACACACTGCTCGAAGGAACTTCGATGTCGGGTTTGGTGGGCGCTGTTTATGTTGGATGTTGTGCTATGCGAGATGACCGGCCGTCCACCTAGCACAGGGGATATTTTTTGCTCCACGCCCCTGCCTCTCCCCTTCGCCGAGGAGGAGTTTGGAGATCAACGTTTTGTGCAACTTATTGTCAACCAAAGGGCTCGAAGTGCCTTTTTCGCCTCTTTAATTTCCGATGCCACAATGAATCCACCAAGGGAGAGTATGGCTCCAAACACCCCGGGACAGCAAGTGCCCGCCAATAGAAAACAAGAAGAAAAGGCGAATCAGATTGGGACAGAGAATTTGGCACCCAAATCTCCTCTATACTTTCTGTACGCAGTGGACCTAGCTCATCTCTTACGGGAGGCTATTAATATCCTGTATGCTCCTAGAGCAATGCGACAGTCATGGCATGAGATTGAAATTGCTATTTCCAAGCTAAACAACCAAGCTGACAACTGGCTGTCTCGTCTCCCGACGGAGTTCGATTTCACAGCGCTAGACACAAAAAATCAAGTTCTACAACTGCGTACTTGTCTTGCTTTCCGATTCTACGCCACCAAACTGCTAATCTTGCAGCCTTGTATCCGCCGTTTATTTCAACAATCATCTGAAGCAAACTCCCCAGGAATGGCGTGTGACCAGATGGCAGCCTTGTGTGTTCAAATGGCAGGTCAAATGCTCGAACTGCTGCCCGAGGAGCCTGAAACAACCTGGCTGTATGGCGTTGCCCCATGGTGGTGCATCATGCACAACATCATGCAATCGACTACCATCCTCCTCACTGAACTATTCACGCGCACTCATATAGGCACCATCAAGGCTGTTGATATCACTAAGAAGATCAAAAAAGCGACTCGCTGGTTGAAAGTGATGTCGGCCAAAGACCTTTCTTCGCACCGAGCCTGGCTTGTCTGCATGGACCTTCTTTCACGCCATGGCTCGAGGTTTGGATTCGGTGTGGACACCGAACTATAGGCACACGCATTCTTCAACGTACCTCATGTAATTGTGCGAGTTTATTTATATCCTAGCTTGATTGGTGGGGGGATGTGACGTTAAGCGATGCATCTGCTTCTTGCCTCCTAGTTTTCACAATATATACCATGTAACTTGTTTTATCCACCACGCATCCCTCGCAAAGCTGGAAATGCTTGTTCATCGGATGTCTTGATCATATTTCCGTTTATCCTCATCAATGCTTTTTGCGAGTTTATTGCGTCTTATTCTAACGGTTTTCTGTCTTGTCATAAAGAACTGTTCTGTTGCATTTGCCTACAACAATCTTTCGGTGTACACACGATAGTATTTTTGCATGAATACCACATTCAAGCATTAGTGTCACATCACTTGTCTTGTCAGGTCAGGTTAACTCAGACTAGAACAACCAAGTCTATAACGTGCATATCATTATCAATATCTCATTTGGCCTTGCCAGCCAAACCCGATCAAAACCCATGACATGTATATAAATTCTCCGCCTCGCTAAAGAAGGCATCGACGGGATGTAACAGCCCAAGATCAATATCTGACTGTGCTAGAAAGTCTTGCATGGTCGGCTCTAGAAACGCCATTTCGGTCGTGTACCCGCTGACGGTATCCCTCAAGGGATAGGCATATGCATTGATGCCATGGCTGTGAACAGGCTGGGTTGTGGCAGAAGCAAGCATATCGTGTGTTGTGGGCATCAAAGATGCTGGAGGTATAGATGTCGATGTGGATGTCGACGTTAGTGGCAAGGTGTCCAAAAAGGGGGTAGTAGCTGTTGCTAAATCCGATGAAGACCCAGACAAAGCTAGTGCACCAGTGCCAGAGGGGGCATTACCACTAGCACTAGTGTTGGTATTAGAAGTCAATTCTCCACCAGCAGCCATTTCAGCACTCCCCTCGCCCCGCCATACTCCCGGATACCCAGCCAAACAAATCTTCACCTGCTTGAGGTTATGATAGAATTCTGCCGCCGCTAAATTCCCGTTCTCGGCCATGGAGCGCAGTAGGTCCAGCGCGGAGTCGAACCCCGTCATATCAGTCGGATTACCGATCGGAACAAAGCTGGACATTGCCAAGATCAACGCCGAGGAGAAGAGGTAGTGGGCGTGGAAATAGCCGAAGGTTGGCATAGATCCGTTGATCCACCGTGTCAGGATCATAGAATGGGAGTGTCGCGCTGCGTGGATACATGCCTCGCTTAGGGTAAGGACGGGCCGGGAAACGGATACCTCTTCGCTCTCGCTTTCGGTCCCCATCCCACTGGTATTATTGACGGTATTAGAGTGGGGCTTCCCTTTTTTGCTTAGTGTCATCAGGAGGTGCAGTAGCGTTGGGCGTGTAGTTAGGATCACGCATTGGTTGAAGGCCATGTGGAGGGAGACGATGGGTTTCTTGCTTGATTCTAGGTCTTCCATGTTCAGTCTGAGGGATTCGGGGAGTGTTTCTACCCAGTGTTTCAGGGCTTTGAGGAGTTTCTGAACGCGCTGGAGGAAGGTCTCTTGGTACTTTCTCCGACTGTACAATCGGGTGATTGCCTCGCCGACTATACGTGCCAACTTGATGTTGGCGGTCATATATTCTGAGTCGGAGAGTTCTTCCTCATGGCGCCAACGGGGGAGATGGTTGACGGCATGTCGACATGGATATCTTCATCAAGGATTTGCATTGGGAGACCCATTTTCGATCCCCACATCCGGTCGAAGATATAGATTGTCCACCATATTTGGATGCGATGTTGGCGCTCCACTGGGTCGATGAGCTGTGATTCTGGGATATTGTGGTTCAAGCCGATGGTCAAGCCCATCCGCATGGCGTTTCCGATCAGGATGTACGCCGAATGACGCCGGTTGAGATAATATGAAAAAAGAGACTTAAAATTCCGTAAGTACTCTGATGTCAAACAATAGTAATATATGCTGCGCCACATACCAACAATAGCAGGGTTTCCAAGTGTGTAACGCTGGTTCTCTCCGGCAGGATCTGGACCAACCCCATTGCTCGAGAAAAGTATGATGTGCCTGGTACCCTGGAGCCAGAATTGGGCTCAGATCGGATTGAATACGCTTGGCCAAAGGCGAACAGGGCGAAGAATTTACACTTATTCGCCGTACAGTCAAAGTCTTGCGTCTGATAGATCTCTTCCAGTTTGTCTAAAGTGGCCTTACGCATCATGAGGTGGTAAATATGCCCGATCTGGTGGATTGCTATCCGGACTAACAACCGAGCATGGTGAAGACTCGGCCACTGGACATCGCCTTCATTCGCTGCGGCGATTGTCTCTTCGCGCTCATACTGTGTTCGAGGAATATGTGGCATTGAAATATTACCCGACAAGAAACGCCGAAACCGTGTTGCAAATGCTGAACATGCAGCCTCGCCGATGTAAATGGGTGGCGAAGAAGGGTCATACCGGTGGAACCAGGCTCGATCTCCAATCAATGGATTCTGAATTCCTGTTCGATCAGGGACATCTGCTGTCCTGGAAGGACCTCTGTTGTATATCTCAGTATGCTGCGGGTAATTTTCTTTTGGAAAATCAAGGGATGCCTACCTCTGCGATGGGTCGTTGGTCTCGGTGACTTGAGCCGAGGCGATCGACCGTTCCTTGAGCAGCTGGTTCTCTGCAAGGATCTGATCCAGATAGCTATTGGAAAATAGAGTTTTAGCTTCTGTCTAACATGTATAAAAGACAAGCTTTTTAAAGCTTGGTCCAATATTACCCTGTGGCTGGTTTACATACTTCTCACTAACTTTCACCTGACGATCACGAGTAGCGTACGCACATTCATCAGCGAGTCCTACCGTGCGGCATTTGCTACATGGCTGATCTCCGGAACACTTGATTTTATGCGAGTGGCATCTTTGACAGCTGTTGATACCGTGTGTCAGTGCTCGGTGGCTTCGGCGTAAGGTATATGGAATACGCACGCGACAAATTTCTTTCTTTGGAAGTCGCGACCTTCCTGTTCCTGGTCTTGTGTTAAAGCACGTCGTTTTCGTGCCATATTGCCAAATCCCCTTATTTTTTCGGGCTTTTCAAATTGGGGGAAAAAAGAATCGCCCGCATGCGGTCGGGGTTTTGGAAGGTCTTTCCCGAAAGTTCGGCGGTTTTAGGCTTTGGCCGAGTTGGAACTGACTAATCGATTTGCTGCCCAAGGTTAGAACTTCTAGGCCCGTGTGAGTATAATAAATTGTATGCACAAGTAGGAACGAATAATTTTCCTTTAAACGGTTTGAGATTTCCCCTTGAAGTCCCTGTATTGTGTATCATATTTCACGGGTCATGTCTGTCTATCGTGTTCTATAAGCTTACTCTATCATGCAGGCATTTCATATCGCCTAGGATGCTGGAATGACATAAATATAGATGCAAGTGGGGGAAAAAATTACATGTCCTTGTGGTCAAGACTTTGCATCGAGGTTGAACTTCTTTTCAGACCATCGCTGCATATCAATGCCCCATTTAGTGATAGCGAGCACAAGGAAACCACTTGTTATAGCGAAAAATACACCTGAAAAGACTGTTAAATATGTCTCAATCATAATCTCATTGAGAAAACTCACAGATTGTAAATGTCCACCCTACCCCGATAGCACCAATTACTGGCTCGACAACCGCCGTCGCCGCAGCAGCAAAGATATACTGCACCACGTACTTTGCGCTTATGACTTCCGAGCGAACATGTGGCATAACCTCTGTGAAATAGAGGGTTAGTTGAAAACTAGGACAATCATTCAAATGGATATCGCTCACCAGCCGAATAAGTATTCAGTCCATTGAAAGCACCCAGAAGCCCTACGCCCGCAAAGAAAGCGGCGATAATTGGCACAATCATACCACCTACTTCTTCCTGTAAAGTCCAACAGTATATCAAGGTTGCAACTGGGAGGACTCCAAAGAGAGTAGCAAGGCCACTGTTCAGTCGGTCCTGAGGCAGGCGCACTCCATTTCGTTTAAGAATCCATTTCTTCACGGCATGGTCTGACAGCCTGCCGCCCACGATGCTACCGACTAGAAAGCCTATTCCTGGGGAGAGATAGAATAGGCCGCTGACGAGGGGAGATGTCAGGTTAAAACGTGGGTTGAAAATTGATCGGGCTGATGTGAGAAGTGCGTATTGGAATGTAGAAAGAAGGCCACAGGTGAGGCACTATTTTTTGTTAGTCAGTCACTATACAAGGTAAAATTTCAGTGTTGGCAGGTAATGCTTACTGCAAGAAAAATATTGGGATACATGAATTGACGAAATATGCGCAGGGGATTGAATATGCTTATAACAGTACAAAGCTTCCAAGGCTTTTTGGGGTCTATGACTCGGTTCTTTTCTTGGATACTTGGCACAAAAAGAAGTGACAGGACAAGGCCGAGCAAAGTCATCGCGAATTGCAGCCAATAAATAATGCGCCATTGAGCAAATGTGACAATGATGCCGCCGATACAGGGTCCTAGTTAAGCAATTAGCCACATATAAACAACGACACGCATACAGGTAGTGATATCATTCAAACTTACCAATTGCAGGCCCACTAACAGATCCAACCATAAAGCAGCCAACAGCGGTTCCACGTACGGTCTATAGACTCCCGTCAGTAACCCGAAGACAATCGGAATAAAACTAACATACCGGTTCAAATATATCCGCAAGAATAGTCTGCCCAGCAACCATGAAAAAGGTACCAGTGAAGCCTCCCAAAATGCGCATTGCTATAAACATGTGCAAATTGATCGCCGCGGCCATACCGGCTGAACATGCACAAAGTACAAGGATAGCTGCATTATAGGCATTGCGACGCCCGAATAGGTTGGTGATAGGACCCCAAAGAAAAGACGAGAAGCCCATGGCAATCAGCACACCGGCATTAGTGACATTGAGAATCTCCGATGTAGTAGAAAACTCGGTAGCGATCTCCGGGATTGCGGGCAATAGGGAAGTACTGGAGAATGTGACAGCTAGGGTCATCCAGCTAACGATAAAGAGTATGAGGCATTTGCGCCATGTTGGGATGCCATAGGCGTTTGAGGGCTGGGGTTTCAGGACTAGATCGTCTTCTAACCCTGAGTCGTGAGGAAAATCAACCTGTGGGGTTGGCTTTTGGGATTCGAGATCTGGTCTGGATTCCATGACTGGGATTAAATGGTATATAATCGAGGTAAAAGGTTGATTGATGATTTTTGCATGCCTAAAGTAGTAAAATGATGCACACAAAAAAAAAGTCCAACGGGATGCATTTTGTATGCAAGACCTCTCGGCGTGTTGAAGCTGTCGCCGAAGCCTGGTTTTTTTCTCGCGTGGAGCATCTTTCTCCGATGTGGATCAGGCAGGGCGATCGGCGTGGATGCCCGACTGCTTCATTTTGCATTTGAAGATATTAGTGTTGTCAAAAAATAATTAGGGATAACAGGAGTAATTCCAATAATAGTGATCGTGGGAGGTGGAAGTTCATTTGCCATTTCTGGGTCTATATGCCTGAACTATTAAGCCTTCGTTTAGTATCCGTCCACCTCAGCACCGAGTTGAACAACGCACAAATTCTGGATAGTCTTTTCTGAGGGATTGTCTACGGGATGTTGGAGGTGCAGAAAATGTCAGGAATGATTCTCGTATTTTAGATGAAATGCTTCTATGCCACACACCAAACACTCTACAACTGACCCCAGAGCCAAGATGACGCGTCTCCACGCAAGTTTCCCCTTGCCCATACAAAGTACAAAGAGATCGGCAAAAGAGCTTGGCGAAATTAAAGCTTGCGATCTAGCCCACGCCAAGATACTTTGTGCTCCGTGGCTGGAAAAATGGGAGATGTCAACGCAAGGGATAGTGAAAGACACACCTCAGTTCTACGGAGAGGTACCTGATTACTTATAGGATTTGATGAGGCTCTCTGAGGCAACTATGGGCTACAAAGATGCACAGGATGTCAAAACATCTCCTTCCTTTTTACCCCCTGTTGAAAAACTCCATATAGCTCACCTTGTGCTGGTCCCCAAACCTAGTACCCACCCCCGGGATCCTCTGGTACGGCAGAAGACCTTCGAACATCATTGCCCCTAGAAATTAACTGATGGGATCCTCCCAGAACTGGCATCCTAACCGCAAATATGTAATACTGGCCGTGTTATGCCTCGCGTCTTTCTCCGGTGCCATTGCGCCTTTATCGGGACAGCTCAATTTGGCTGACCAGGAGAGACTGTACAGCAAGACAAAGCTGGAGGAGTCATATGCGGTAAGCCTATAACTACACCTCAACCGAACCTGCAAACTCTACGCGGTTATCAAATTATGTATCACCCATCTAACATCCCCTCCAGAATTCAGCCGCCCTAGCCGGCATGGCGGCAGGCCCGTTCTTCTTCGCCCCGATATCTCACATGCTCGGTCGCAGCTCTGTGATCTTCTGGTGTGTGCTATTCACGTTAGTATGTCAGATATGGGGTGCCGTCATGACTGATCCTGGTAACTATATCGCATACGTGATCTCCCGGATCTTTGCCGGCTTCTTTGGTGCCGTGCCTACAGTACTTGGCCCTCGCATTGTGACCGACCTGTTCTTCTTACATCAGCGTGGCCGCGCTTTTACTGCTCTGCATATGGCTTTCTTGTTTGGAACAATTGCTGGTCCAACATTCTCGGGTTTTGTTTCTGCGCACTCGTTTTTCCCTGTTGAGTTCTGGTGGACGGTCGGTCTGCTTGGGTTCACGCTTATCTGTTGTTTCTGTTTTCTTGAGGAGACTGGATTCGATCGTGAATGCTTTGAAAGAAACCCAAATATCCCAGGTGAAATCTTGGCTAATAGATTCGCTACTTTCTTCTTCGGCCAGAGGGTTGTCTTGCCGACTACCTGGAAAGAAACGGTATGCACAGGGAAATCCCGAGCCAGCCTCCGCGCCATACCTAAGAATTAAATTCGATCTAACATTAATCGAACAGATCAAAGTGGGAGTCGTCCCCTTCTTAATCGGAATGTGTCCTGTGACAGTAATCATGGGAGTATTCACACTGATCTCTTTTGGATTCTACGTGGGTGTCAACGCACTCACACCGGTATGGCTCCAAAAGCCCATTTCGGAAGGTGGATACGGGTTCTCACTAGAACAAAACGCGGCATTTACATTCTGCCATTGGATTGGCATCATCTTTGTCCAATTCTACGGTCACTATCTGAACGACCGACTGCCACTCGCACTGGCACGACGATACAACAGCGGCATCTGGAAGCCCGAGTATCGACTGCATGTCCTGTGGCTTCCTAGTCTTGTGATCAACCCAATTGGTCTGGGTGTTTTTGGTGTCGCTTTGCAGTATCATCTGCACTATATGGTGCTTGCACTGGCTGTTTTCCTTGTGACTATTGGGTCGCTGGGTAGTGTTCCTGTCACGGTGAATTATGTTGTCGAATGCTTTACGCAGTATCCGGCTGGGGCTGGTATTGTTATCGGTGCCTATCGCATTGTCTATGGATTGACAATTAGCTTCTATGTCAACCCTTGGGTTCAGGCTGTTGGTGTTGGTTGGGTTTATGGTATGATGGCTTTCTTTGCGGTATTCTCCTTCATGTTTGTTATGCTGCTCATGTGGAAGGGACATGCTATTCGCGGATTACAATTTTCGAGCCTTGGATCTAGCGAGGAGGGCGAACGGTTGGTAGGTAGATAACTGAATATTCTATCAGAGAAGACTCGGCAATGGGTCATTGTGCTTCAGTTGGTGACGCGATGATTGGTACCCCCTGTCACAGATAATCAAAATTTTGTACGCAAATTCAGAGGGTCGCAAAGATGCTATGGCATTTTTCCAGGATTCATGATTTTTTTAAAAAAAAAAATAGTGTTCCTGCCTGCTGTGGCACTCTGTACTGCATTTTCAACGGCCGAAATCCCGTTAGGGTCGAGCCGTAAATGTCGCCAGACTCCATAATTCACAATACTGTCCCACGTATTCAAAAGAAAGCATTAGGCCTCATCATAAACTCAAAGAGTGGACATAATATGAGCAACCGTCTGCGCATTCACCCTCGCTTTTGCTTCAATCATGGTTTCTCTCTCGGAAAGCTCGAGGTTGTCAAGGTCCGGGTTATCCTCGGTATCACTTATCTTGATAGATTGACAGGCGAGTGTTGTGAAATGCTAGGCGTTTCGATATAGGAAACACTCCGAATCTGTGAGAGAGAAGTCATTCTGCTGAGGGGGGCGATTAGGGTTGAAAAAGACAAGGCAACAAAATTATTTATGGGGTGCTATGATCGTCTTGTGGTCGGCTAAAAATAAATAAGCGCCTGGTGGGGGTGGGGACTTTATATGTTTGCCACTGGAATGATGAGTAGTCTACTCCGTAGCTATAGTTGATATCTAGTAACTCATTTGAGAAATCCTGCTCCTCTGGTTCTATTTATTCGAGTATAGATGAGTGAAAATATAACACCTAGCAATTTTGCAATTCCATTCTAATGTAACCCGCAAGGTTCCACGATATTATTCACTTATGAAACGCTCGATCAGACCGTCAGTGACATCTTGGATCTTGGGGAGTGCTTCCTCCAAGTTTGAACTGATGGTCCTCGATTGCAACGATATGCGGTGCGACTGTGCCAGTAAGATTGCTAGGTTCAGCCATATATTCGAGATTGATAATGTTTTCGTTTAGATCTCTTCTATGATATGATTGGCAGTCAAACCGATAAGAGCCACGGGAGTTTCGATTGCCTAGACAAAGACTCAGGCGATTCCTGCCCTTTTTTTTTCTTTTTCTTATTATGCCACAGGTACGACTGCCTCTGCTTGCATAGATATCACTAGTTACTGTAATAGGCAAGCCCAAAAACAATCTAGATGAGTGGACACTATTGTGGTTAACATCACAGCAATCTCTAGTGGAGAAGTTCGGGTACTGTGCAAAACTGCCTTTACACGTACCAGTGCGGTAATTGCAGATGGTCACAACAAAGGCTGAAGAGCAAATTGCAGCAACAAAAGCTATGGAACTGGCGAGGAACCTCATATTGTGAAATACCCTTTTGTAAAAGTATGCCAAAAGTCCAATAATCTGATCTCAACCTCACGGCCTAAAAACCTCTTTCGAGACAGTCCGATGTCTCAAAAACAAATTCATAGAATTCTTTTTTTTTTCCAAATGTTTCTTTCGTTTATATTCCAACTCCAACTCCGATATCTCATCCTTTTGATTGGTCACATAAATTTGATGACAGGTCGTGCCCATGTGATCCCTGCACCTGTAGGCGATTCTTGCCGACGGAGCGGCTGGGCCCCTCCACACGAAGCCCTCTTTTCGAATTTAGCATTCACTACTCCGTACTCTGTATCTCCTTGGTCTTTCTCACTCTACTCGCTATGCAAAATTTCAAGTTGTTTCATCTGCCTTAACAAGATGGCGACCCCTAGCGGTGCCGAGAGGGTGCCGTACTTCCCGAAAGCTAATGCGCTGATCTTGTTGTCGAAGCATGGACCTTTGCCGCTTCGGCCAAAAACCGTTGGGCCTATCTACGATCCACAAAATTTCGATCGCCCGATTGAGTCGTGGTCTGAAGAAACGGAAGCCTCTTGCTACCCACTGAAAGAGGAACACTTTGCACCCTCAGAAATTCCACCCAGGCCTGTGTCTCACTCCAACAAATATCTTCGGCCATATCTAGCCAAGAACGAAAGACTCAGATTATCGCTGCTCTGGTACCACACACGCGATACCCTGAATGATAGCGAGTTTCTATCTGGGCTCCAAGAGAAGGCATGTTTTGCACAAGAATCTACGGGCTGGGAATTTGCTGTCATCGGAATCCAAGATCTCAATTACTATATCCGCTTGGCTACAGTTGGGCTTCAACTTGGGATTCTTCCACGTGGTGAAACTATATGCGCGCATACCGTCACTCAGGCTCCCAGTGTAAGTCGACCGTCTTTTGCCTATCCTTGCAAATTTTCTGACACCCATCACTAGAGTGTGTTTCTCTTGCCGGACCTTGTGGAAGACTGGAGATTTCAAAATTCACCGTATCTCGAACATGGTGGGCTTCGGGGCTACGCTGGAGTGCCGCTTCGCTTGCAACACGAATCGGGCGAGTGTGTGAGTCTTGGCTCACTTTGTGTAGCATCTAGTAAGGGTGAAGAGCCTTTGACGAAATCGCAACAAATGACACTTGTTCGCCTGGCTGACTGGATTGTTTCCGACATCGTCAAATGTGCAAGTGCAGTTCGACAACGAGAGCGGCAGCGGATGAATGACCTCATCGCCATGATTCAAGATGAATCAGATGATCTCGTCCCTGAAAAGCCTGTGCTCAAAATCCTAAGGATCATGTACCCTGATGCCGATATAAGCCTGCAGTCTTCCAAGACCACCCACATTGAAATAGGAGGACGGGACCCGATACCAGTGTCTGAAATCAAAAATGGCCTATGGGAAGACACGGAATACATTGACGACTTCATTGCAAATTCAAACAACCAAGAGTTTCCATCCACCCGAGTAGTCCGTGCCTCTACTGCTCAATGCGAGAATATATCGGGTCCATCTTTTCTTGTCGTGGGGTCCAAAAGCTTTCAGCTGGTATTCGACGATATCGATTCTTGGTTTATCCAGTCTTGTGCGGATATTATATCCAAGATGTGGCACAAGCACATCTTGGCAGAAGTTGTGGAAACAAAAGAAAAATTCCTCCGGGGATTCTCCCACCAGCTACGAACTCCTCTTCATGGGATCATTGGTTCCGTCGAATTGCTGGCTGAAGAGTTAGGCTTAAATGCCTCGAACTCAAGTACATATCCATCCTCAAGTTTACTGGGAATGAACTCAGGACTCAACCCTCGAGGGCCCTTTGCTCACCTCGACATCATCAAAACTGCCGGTCAAGACTTAGTCTCCATAGTAAACAGCATGATCACCCTAAACAGATGGGCTGACATTGCGATGAGAGACCGGCACCACTCCACACATACAATACTTGAACTCGAAAGTGATCTAGCAAATCAAATACTCAAGCTTTTCTCTGCAGACCTACGCTATACCGCCTCAATATTTTTCAACCATGATCTACCCTCAAATTGCGACACGATTCAAATCGATCTTGAGTTACTTCGAGATAGTTTAATGCCGCTCATTATCAACGCCATTCAAAACACACCGGGAGGAATCGTAACGGTAACTATATCGATACTCCTGGAATACAAACAACTTGTCATCGATGTTGTCGACACTGGCTGTGGCATTCACCCTGAGCATCAAGAGCGCATATTCGAGCCATATGAGAAAGTTAGTGCGCACTCGACAGGCGCTGGGTTGGGCCTGACCCTATCATCCAAATTCGCAAGACTTCTTCATGGGTCTGTCAACTTAGTCTATTCTGATCTCAACAATGGTTCGCATTTCAGAGCCACCTTCCGCGAAGTTGAACACTTTCTCTCAACTCTCTCGTCACAACCACTGGCAGTAAACCTCCATAATTTACCGCCAAAATTCTACAATATGACATTCGACTGGGACAATCCATCTTTGTCTAACATTTTTTCTGAATATCTGACCCACAACAACTTTATCTGCTCGAACAATATGGAAGATTGCTTCGCGATTCTCGATTTTGTGCCTGATGTCGAAAAACACCGCGTTTCTTTGTCGCAATTTCCCACAAATCAGGTCATCATCTGTCTTGTCCCAGCCTCAGAGAATCATACATGCTCCGACAGCACTCTCAATAACGTGGTTTACGTCAAAGGTCCCTTCTTAACTTCAACAATGACTTCGGCACTTGAAGAAGCGGATAGACTTCTTCCATCTCTCAAATCCCCTCAAGAGAGTCTTGTGCAGACTTTTAGGCACTCGCTTATACTAGATCAAATAAACAAAGATCCGAATTTAGATCAAGGAACAGTATCTACGACTAGTTCACCTTCTCCGAAAGGATGGTCGTCTCAGCCACCCACAAACAACTCCGTCGCTTCAATCTCAGATGCCTCATTATCATCCATGCACCGAGCTGAGCGAAGTGATTCTATAGTCTCGAAACCCATAACCCAACCCTCATCGCCTTTGACAGCCCCACATCAGCCAACAGCACTACTCGTCGATGACAACGCGATCAACCTCCGTATTCTGCAAATGTACTGCAAGAAACGAGGGCTACCATACTACTGTGCAACTGATGGACTCCAAGCCGTGAACACATTTTCCCAGCATCAGTCTTCACCTGTCGCCGTCGGACGAGCCGCTATCGAACTGATCATCATGGACCTCCAAATGCCAGTGTGTGGTGGCATTGAGGCTACACAGCAGATCCGATTGCTCGAAAAACAGAATAATTGGAGGGAATGTGTTTTATTCATTGTCACAGGTCAAGATAGCCCGGCAGACAGAATAGCTGCTGAAGCCGTTGGCGCTGATGAATACTTTGTCAAGCCTGTTAGCATCAAGCTCTTGGATCGTAGTATCAAGAAATATTTTGATAGTTTTGAGGTCCGCTAGCTAGATTTTGTCCAGATATTCCCAGGATCCTTTCTTTAATTTGATATTTCTCTTATCATCCATATATATATACGAATGGAAGACATATTTTGTAAACGGACACAACTTCACCTCCAGAATCGCCCTATAGAGCTTGTAGGTAAAGCTATTATAGTGTCGGATATTGCGAATAACATATAGCCGAGAGCTGGTGAGTATCAAAAGAGGCAGTAGAAGCAGTCTTTCCGGGTTTGATGCGCTCAAGATGAAATAACCGATGCCTCACCACATCAAGTCGGTCTCCGCACTCTCTCTTTTCCCTTGATAGCTAGTGCTTGAGCCTCATTCAAGGATCTCTGTATCTATAGATATGTCCGTCGAAAATTTCTCGCGTCTCCCATTTCACGGGTGCAACTTCTTGGAGAGTCTGCCTTCATCCATCCCAAGATATCAATATGTGGGAATACAGCAGTTCCACAACATTATCAATATTGAATTCGATCGTCTAATCGATGATATCGCTATTAGCTCTCAAGAATTTAATCAACAGAAAAAGGGAAAGAACGATCAACAACTTGACAACAATATCCTACAACACACGGACCATACTCTGAATACTCAGAAACATGGCAGCAGCAGAAAACCCAAAAATCACCAACCTGCAGACGAGTTTGTGCTATTCACAATTGACAGCGATTCTCTTAAGAGAGATTTCCTTGATTCACATACACTGAATTCATATATCGACTCTTTCGACATCAAAAATGAACTACTTTTAGTCAAAATGGCTTCGACTATTCACTCCAATGCCATCGGAGAGATAAGCAGAGCTATCGATAAGGCCCTGGAACATATAGGCCTTGCTGATCAGGTCAAGCGTTTTGAAGGTGCCGTGATCCGCGGTGCAGATGAAAACGGTCAAGGCAAAGGCAAAGTTGGAGACCATGGGTGGGGTCTCCAAACCCCACCGGCAGGCTTCCCCGACAAGCCAACTGTCACCCTAACGGTAGCTTACTCTGAGTCGGAGAAGAAGCTGAGATCCGACGTGGAGTTTTGGCTAAATCCAGACCAAGGGTGCGCTAATACGACTCTAACACTTCGGATCGACAAAACAAGTCCTTTTCTCATCTTCAGCAACTGGCAGAAGGCCAAACTCGTGACCAGACATTCTACACACTGGAAAGGCATTGAAAAGGTCCAGACAATTATCATCACAATGGGCGATGACGGAGAGGTCACAGTCAGCGGTCACCCTTTAGTGATCCCATTCGAATTGTTTTTCCGATGAATGCCGATTGGCAACCAGGAGAAAGATCTTGAAATCACAAAGGAGCGCCTTATCATTATGGCGCAGAATATATGGCTGTCTCAAGGGCTTTGAGATTGAATCCATGCTTTTGTCCTTTTTATCTTTTTTTGCTGTGCTAAGCCTGGTATTGTCAAGTAGACTATAGGTGAGGGTTTTTGCCGGACAATCTTACATCCAGGGCTATTGGTGGTATAGCCTGAGAAACACCCAGCATGATTCCTTTGTATCGTATCTTTACTTCTTCCTCTCCGTAGAGATTTCTTCAGGTTTCTTTAAAATATTTATCTTTCTATTAGCATGGGCCATTTATTGGATTTGTGCTCAATGATATACTGAACTCTGGACAAGAGCCGCTATGCAGCGTGAAGGTTTTAAGGCCAAGAGCGAGAAAGCTTCCAACTGCCCTGAGTTAGGTCTTAAGAGCGCAAGTTGAAACTAAATCCATGGATTAATTTCAGTAGGACGTGACAGATCCGAATGAATCATCGGGGCTCTGAACGTGGGAAAGCTCCTTTTCATTGCTTCTTCGAACTACATCTTGAATCCAAAGTAGGACTCGTCCGCCTTTTTAATTGGTTCGTATCGGCTCTCTGCAATCGGATGATTCTCTCCCAGCCCCTCACCCTGTCTATAGCGCACTCACCCCTCTCACCACCAATCGCGCGACCCCAAGGCGGCGCGCACCTATTTCTTACACTGGCAGCACCCACCCGACTACTAACCGTACTTAACCCATATATCGGAGAGTTAGTAGTTGTGTGACGACCAGCTCCGCACTATTGTATATTTCTATTTTTATGTTTTTATTTTTCGGTTGATGTTGGATGGCGTAAGATCAGTCGGCTAGCTACGGAGTACTTATGTCCCTGCATAACGATGTATAACCTTAATATCAAGGGTCCGAACTATAATGGCAAATAGTGCACAACCGGAAATACCCTCGGTTAGTTATATTGACTAAACAGCCAAGAGAAAAACATTTAGCCGCCAACCGAGGCCCGGCATACAATCTATACAACATCAACCGGGACTATTTATGGAGTTACTCCGTATTATTGTCCGTATTCGGCTCTACTTCGAAAAGAACCCGAAGGAAGAATTAAAAAACAGCCATCAAGGCAGATAGATTGACTCAAGAGAACTGCAGTTTCCAAGACAGACAAGTGCAACGCCTAGGCTATTTTGGACGCATCTCCAAAAAAAAATAAACACCTCAACCTTTTCAAAGATCGCGAGACGATAGATCAAACCATGAAAATCGAGAGAGAAAAATAATCAAAGTCGAAAAAACCCGGCCACGCTGCCGAGCTTCCGTGCCATCCCAAATTTCGCTCGAAACAAACTGACCAAAGACCAATGGATAAAAGAAAAACATTGACGATAAATGAATAATCGACTCGTGTTTCGGCTGGATACCACGAGGAACGCCTTGCGTGCATGCTCAACAGCATAACCCAAACCAAACCAAAAGAAGAACACGTAGCAAGTAAACAATAGCAAGGACAATAACAAAGAAAGACGAGGTCGCGCACACTGGGTATAGGTGATAATCAATCTTCGTGATCCCGTTTTCAATCCCTGGTCTGGGCCCAGACATGGGGTGGCCAGAGCAGGAAAGGAAATGATTGGATTTGGAGTTCAATTCGCCTGCCTTCGGCGCTCGGGGGATTTTTTTCCCGCAGGCTTGAATGTCCCATTTTTTTGAGTCGCCGGCGATCATAGATAGAAAACTGAGATAAAAGGAAATGGTCGTACAGTACGTAAGACGTAACGGACGAGGGAAGTCGTAAATAGTAATAATACAATGAAGCGATGCGGTTGGGGCCACTGCTTCGATGGGCACCAGTTGGAGAGCTGGGATAGGGAGTCGCTATCCCTTTTTGGGACTCTAGCGGCTGAATTGGGACCACACTGTGCTCAGCCAACCGGCGGGAATACCGATCTCAGAAGGCGCAAGCATGGATAGCTGACCCCATTCGCACCCATCCAGGAAGGCGAGGACGTCGTCTCCGCCGAGACTTGTTGATAGTAGGGTTGAGTCTGGGCATTCGGTTGAGGTCAGAGGCGGGGAGGGGGCCAGTTGAGTGACAGATCCCGGTGGGGGAAGGACGGGGATAGTGTGTGAGGTGGCTGCGTTGATGGGAGGGAGGGATTGGGAGTATGGCGGGGGAGGAGCCTGCGGGCGGGCAGGAAGCCAGGAGTTGATGGGATTCAGGCGGTTGCTTGTCGCTGCCAAGTACTGGGATGGGGGTTGTGAAGTTGCGGATAGAGAGGGGAAGCTGGGAGACGAGGTGGCGTAGATAGGGCCGTCTGGGTGATGTTGTTGAAGGGATGGGAGGGAGTAGGGGGATCCAGATGGCATTGGGCGATGGTTGGGAAGTGGTAGGCTGGGACGGCGATCGCCATCGTGTGCAGGTAGCGATAGACCTGGACTGTTGACCGGGACCCACGACTCCCGACGACCACCGGCACCGTCGAGCATCTGGTCACCAGGATCACCAGTTTCGCTCCTGACGGCGTTGCTTCCAGCATCACTCATGTTCCGCTCGTAGACGGACTCGTTTGCTGCGGGCACTGCGATACTGTCATCATCCATCCCAGGCTCTATCAACTGATCCTCGATGCTTCCAAAGTCAAGGAAAAGCTTTTCGAGCATCTTGAATTCCTCAAGGCCGCCACCGGGGCCACCCTCACGAAGGAGGCGAATCCCGTTGAGGCCGTGGTCAGAGGCATCTGACATGCTATCTAGGCGATTCCGTGAAAGCCGGCGGAAATCGCGCTTGACTTTGGAGAAGTAGCTGTGAAGGCGGTTCAGGGTACGGAACCAGCCCATTGCCATCTTCAGACGAGGCCGCATCTCTCGGATGATGTCCAAAGCCTTGCGTGCTTGTACGACACCAAGCTGGTGGCTATCATGGCTCGCAGGTGGCGGCTTAGCTCCCATCAATCCATCCGGATCCATGTGTGGGAAATGTGTTCCATAAACACCGACGAAAGCGGCATTGTAGATAGCAAATCCAACCAAAGGGTTCTCAACAAGAGCACCGCGGGCTTGGCAGGTGGCCACAAGGTCGACCATCTGCCGCGCTGCCTTGAAGAGCTCACGAGCACTGTCCCGCCAGAAACCGTCGGGTGGGCCATTGACCTTGTCGACAGCGAACAACGGCTCATCCAGGGGGCCAGAAGGTTCAGTGCAGCGGATAGGCAGGAATGGAATATAGGCGCGGTGAAGGACAATTACCGACAGGAAGTAGACAACATGCATCACGGTATATGAAGCCAGAGTGGTCTTATACATGATATGTGTGTCAGTATTTCGCAGAGAATATTGTAGGTTGCGAGAAAGACTATCCTGGAACTCGTTCAACTGCATACGGAGCGAAGCGAAGCGAGATTCAGGATGCCAGGGAGGATATTGCTCTGTGCGTCGACCGCCAGCGCAAGACCATTTGGCGATGCTTCCCCAAATACGAATTATCCGAATAACTCGGCTAAGCACCGACTCCTCGGCGCCAACCTCCCATCGATCAACCTCCTCCTCGCTCGAGTCCTTGCGGCGAGAGATAGGTGACCAAGGCTTGCCATCTGGTGTCCCATTGGGTCCTTGGAGTTTTTCATCACTAAAGCCTCCTATACTTTGACGGATGCTGGGTATTTGCATGCTCTGGGAACCGAAGCTCTGGGTGCGTCGAACGGTCGGTTCATTGAGTCGGGCCGTTCGAACCCGCTCGCCGAAAGCAAAAGCGTTGTCACTCGGAAGCTGGATTCCGAGTTCCTTAACCCGGACCATCCGAGGCCGGTATTTCCCGCTGCTGAGACATCGATCGAGGATAAAACAGGCCCAAAATGTTCGGCGTTTGGTCTCTTGCGCAATGATATCGTCAGAGGTCGGTTCTCTGGGTTCTACACGCCGTGGCAGACCAAAATGATCTGCCTCGGTTTTCAAGCCGGGGGACGTACGCGAAAGATCTCGCGCTGGGAATTCATTTTCAAGTTCAAACGGCAGACCCATAGCCTGTGCAAGCCGGATGGCCATGCCTACATAGACCCACGCACTTTTACCTCGGCACATCCCCCACTCGTGCAAGGCTAACATCAATAGCGCCTGTACGCGTACAAGATCAGGCTGGGCAAGGCAAGCGCCATCCAAGCCGGCCAGCCGGCTGCGGAGAGCTGCCGCATAGTATTCCGATGCGGCAAGCGGATTCGAAGAATGATTAGGCGATGCTGGTGAGTGAGCCGCAGCCAGTGGAGGGTGAAAGCGAGCAGTCAGAGCCAGTACACCCAGCGGAATCAGTGACGAAGACGGGTCCACCTTATACACGGGATTCCGGGGGTCTTGTCCATCGAGAGTCGCGGGAGGAGCAGCGGGAGACGAAAGCTGTCGAATCTGGCCGAGAAAGGTCGCAGGATGTAGGAAGGGTAGAAGGGTCGCAAAATGTGATTGGAAGAGATCGAAGACGGCTTCCCAAACTTTTGTTGTAAGTATCGAGGAATCAAGCGCATCCATCCCGAGCTTGGAACCAGCCGATGAACCAGAAATGCCTACCACCTTGCGCGAGCGATGTCGTTTCGGGCCATCCCAATCACCATTTCGATCATCGCCTTCTGCCAGGGTAGCCAAATCTCGTTTGGCGCCGCTTACTCCGATTGCTGGGGTTGGGTAGACACATTCGCGCCCGGATGACTCGCACGCGCGGCATGTTGTATCGATACCGGCATTGACACACTTGATTTTACTGCGCCGGCATCGGGCGCAAGCGATGCTAGACCGCATGGTGTATTGTAAATATCCGGGGTATGCGGATATGTGGCGGCTCGATTTGTATCAATCGCAATTCTCCCATTTACCATCAATATCAGGGTTGAAGATCGTTTTTTTTTTTTGCGGGGGAATAATCTCGGGGGGATCAAAGCAACGTTTGGCTTCTAGATAGTTAGCATTGTATATGCAGGACTGTTGCAACACTTACTAAACCTGAAGAAAGGAAAGAGAAAGAGGGAAAAAGCCAAGGGAGAGGAAGAAGAACGGAATTGGCGGAGTGTGGGGGAAACTCAAAAGTATCGGGGCACCGGACCGGGAGAAACACAAGTCGGGAGGGAACGGGGAATGTCTCGACCGGGGAAAAAATGCTAGGATAATTTAAATAAAAAAAAGAAGTCAAGAAAATAGGGAAAAAAAAAAAAAAAAAAAAAAAGAAAATGGAGCCGAAAGTCAGAGCCGCTGAAATTGCGGAGGACCAAAACTATGCAAGGACGCGCTTTTTCCTGGAGGTGGAGCACCCCCAGTTTCCGGGCTGCCGAGTTACGTAGTTCCTATTACTTGTATTCTATGCATATAGCATAGTATAGTATATAGTATACATATAAAAATATTTATAAAGACATATATTCATATATATATATATATGAGATATGAGATATGATAAATGTATTTATATTCTATAAATACAAGTAACATATCTCATGTAACAATTCCTCATTTATCCAATATATACCCTCTCGGCACGGGAAATACCCTGCGGTCTGAGCGTCCTAAATAGGGAATATCCCCAACTCTTACCTCTGATCTCATGATCGTCATCTCGCATGTCTACCCGACTCGGGCTCAACTCACGGTCCGAAAATATGAAAGAGAAATAAAAATAAAACACTCTGGTCTGTCAGGTCTGTCAAGTCTTGTCAAAGTAGGACATTGTCTTTTCTACCAGACCAAATTCAGATCCATAGTACCCGGACTGGCTGGAATAACAATACCCGTCCACTCGCCGGCCGATTGTCCTCCGGCCACCTTCCGGCATTTTTCCTTCCCTATGGGGCCGTGAGGATAAAGTGCCCAAAATCTGGGGGATCGGTGGATTTGGGGGAGACATCATACATACAACGTTGTACATCCTGGTTCCATGACCGCCTAGACCTCTCTATACCTAGGGTACAAAGATACCATTTAACTTCAACCTAGGTAATTGACCAGGTTTACCCCCGTGGCAGCTGATGTCCGATCGGCATTTGTCTGGGCGGGAAATCCATACACCGTCTCTTCCCGCGTCGGAAACACCAGAATAGGCAAGCGGCAAGTAAAAAGAGTGTTGTACCCAGATGGCGGGGTGGGCATTCTCGGAGAGTACAAACGAGTATCCATTGCGAGTCATGAAAAAGAACGGGAAAAAAAAACAAAAGGCGACTCCACAAAATGCAAACCCAGTGGATCGGACCATAAGGCTTTTTCCCACATGGTTTTTTTTTTTTCATTTCTCAAGAGGGGTATCTCGGGCCATTTGGATCCCTCGGGTATAGTCTCGTCCCCAGAACACGGATGCACCTGCCATCCACGCAGCCTATGGGAGGATCAATCTGGGGAGAAGGGAATATAGCATCCAATCAACGATCTCCCAAGACCAACCCTGGTCGGAGCTCCCCGCAAAGAAGCGAGATCCTAGATCCTCACGGGAGTTACATTGAAAGTTACCCTTTCAGTGATTGGCGACTGTGACCTTTCACCTCTCACCCCGTATTTGATGGCGGTCTCCGTGTGACGTTCCTACAATGTGGCCTGTTGGTGTTTCCTTTTTATCCCCCCTAGCTTGCCACCCGTCACAGGTGGAAGAATCACGGAAGGGATCAATAGAGAGACAAACGAGGTCCCCTCAGAGGCGTCTATTTCACGGGATGGGGAATTGGACTGGATATATCCTTACTTCTACTGTCATCCCTAGTTTAGTATATCCATGTAAAAGTGCAAACAGACCGAGTCCAACTGCAGAGAATTGCTTTTTGTGTCATCCCTTACAGAGTCCAAAATTGTGCAGTTCCGAGGTTATACACATGCTCTGGAATGTCACACATCGGAAAAGTCATACACCGAGTTTTTCCCCCGGTCACATTTCGGCCCCATCCGATTCAACGATTGGACCGCAACGTCCGAGGCGCGAGCGATTGGACCCCGGATAACCCCGCATTTCCTTTATATTAGGTAAGTCGGACTTTTGCAGTTCTGTTCGTCTTGTGTATATAGAGTAGTATTTTGATATAGTATGTCTAGGTAGTAATGAAGAATTCGAGGACTCAGGGCACCGATAGTCATGTGCCGACTTCTATAGTAAAATCTCCGATAGCCTTTTTTTTTATATAAGGTGGATTAACAGTGGGGAAGCTTAAAAGGGCAATTCCAGGGTTGAACGGCTTCAGTTTTACATAAACTTGAACATTGCATATCCCGATGCTACTGCGACATTGTCCTTCCACATTCTTAGCTCTCTACAGGGGCTCGGGCTCCCCAAAATTAATAAAAGGAAACTCTCATCTGTTTTCTTCTCATCCGCTTTAACCCCCCAATTTTGATTTTCCGAAATCTGATATTATCCGAGGCATCCCGCACCGAATTCCCGTTCAATTTAGAAATTCAATACCATTGATGATAAGCCTCCCCAGAGTGGCTTTGGAATTTATGATTTCCAACGAGAACCAACGGTCGGCATCAAACCCTCGTCCTCCTCTTCCGTGTCCTTTCTCGGCGCGGAGCAGTTGCCGACTCCAAGATAATCTATCGGCACGTGGTACTAGTTATTCCAGATCATATCATGATGTTTTTACTCCGTGATCCACGAAGTACGGAGTTACTCTAGGATAATAGCCAAATGTCTTAGTTTCTTACAGGCTAAACGCTTCAAAGAAAAAAGAGTAATCAAAACCCCCGGGAGGGTGCCGGATTCCACTACTCCGTACGGAGTACTCCGCAATGAAAATGTCAAGGATTCAAAGAACAGGCCAGGAACAATCCCAGCCTCCCCACATCGGCTCGGTTATAACGTCGGTGGCATACCGAGTCTCCCGAAGTCTGGATTTGGACATCGAGCCTCCCGTGCATGATTAATTTTTAGCCCGATAATTTTCCGGTGGCTAAAATATGGAGTGCGTCTTAATAATGTGATATTAGCATAATCTTCTCCTTTATTTGTGCGCATCTGCTGACTCGCTGAATTCGGGAAATCTGTCCCGAGCCCTCAAGGGCTTGCCCAATCCCCACTCCCCGGTGGCCCCGGGGAGGAGTTACACCGAGTTAGTCAGCTTGGCTTTTTAGCCTGATCTGTCAGGTTATGTGGACTTGTCCCGGCTATTTAGATTTGCTGTTTTTAATTGGATTATTGAATAGAATCAGTCATTTTTCTCTATAGGGAAATAAAAATGCGTCGGACAAGGAACCGCCAAGATGGATATATTATGAGCGATCATAATAGAATCCGACAAAAAAAATTTAATAAAAAATTCAAAGCAAACATGGTACAGAGAAGAAAAGTAACTAAAAGAAATCCCCCAGGATTGGGATAGTAAATTAGAAGATATCGTATCGTCAACGGGGACCCAGCCCGATGACTATAATGAAAGTAAAGGTTTAATCGAAGAACCTAGATATACAGTCAGTAATGGAGACTTGTCAACCATCTGTAACAACCACATACCAAGCGGCAAGAGCGATAATCAGATACATCATCATCAACAAGACACCCTCGAGCCAGTGGGACTTGCCATCACCAATGAGGTAGTTCACCTATGAAACAACAACGGTTAATACGAATGATATATGGATTTCTCCCTGTACGCCGAATCCACTTACCAAAAGAACAGACATGAACAGTACAATCACCTGGAATCCGTCGAAGTTGAGAGTCTGTCGCAGTTAGTACTAGCCCTAAATTCAAATTAACCTTTTGCGTAGGGCTCATCCATACCATATCCTCAACACCAATGATCCACCCAAGAACAATAATCAGCGGCAGCACAAGCAACGCAATCTGCATGCTCGATCCAACAGCAACACCAATCGCAAGATCCATCTTATCCTTGCACGCCACAGTCACCGCGGTAGCGTGCTCAGCCGCATTACCAACGATAGGCAGAAGGATTAACCCGACGAATGTCTCACCAATGTTACCGGTAGCTGTTAAAGCGTCGATGGATTCAACCTGTATAGATACATGAGCTTACTGCAATTATGCAAAAGAGAAAAGACCTGAAACAGATCAAGGAGGGAGGTGTATGTACATACCATGAACTCAGCACACGTAGCAACAAACGCAGTCGAGATAATCAGCGTGAGAATGGCAACCATAACGGACAACTGCGGCTTCTCGGTATCATCATCGGGATCCTCCATCTGCATATGGTCGGCATTCTGTCCGACCATGGGCGTGGCGGTCATTTTGCCGATCTGTGCGATGCCACGACTGGCATCGCCTTCGCTGACCTTCATGTGCCGCCGTTCAACCTTCTCGCTAGGTCGGTTGTACATGTCGGCGTGTGACTTTAGCTGGAAGAATAGGTAGCAGCCGTACACGATTAGAAGGAGTACGCTAGTGCCTGTAGTGCAGTGTGAGTAAAAAAAAAAGGTAAAGCGATGGACCGGGCTGAAGATTCTCGGCGAGTAGCTTACCTCTAGAGAGAGCGGCAGTTCCGTCGCCGTTGTTAACTATAATCAATGTGTTAGCTCTCGTGTCGATTTGCGAGTCCTGAGATACAGTCATAACTAACGGTTGGACCACTGATGGTAGGCAGTGGGGATGATCAAACTGCTAACAGCTAATGCAAGCATACTAGCGGCTGTCTGAGCAACTGTCACGTTGAAATTTTGCTCTATGCGGGGGATACCACCGAAGAAGAAGCACATGCCCAGTACCAAGAGTAGGTTGGACAGCATGCTTCCGATGAGCGAAGTCTGCACAATGAGGGTTTTGCCTTTGACCAGCGCGATAATTGCAACGATCAGCTCCACGGCATTGCTAGATAGGTTAGAGATGGTGCTGCAGAAGGAGATAGTGGGTGGTATAAAACATACCCGAATGAGGCGTTCAACAAGCCACCGATGGTTTCGCCCGTGCTGGAGGAAATGTAAGTTTAGCTGAAATAGACCCAGAGATATTGGAGCATACCGAAGGGCAATCTCTTCGGTTGCGAAGCTGAGCATGGCAGCAAGAGGACTAGTGAATGTCTGTTAGCCATAAGATCCTCGAAAAAAAAAAGCTGGCGGTATAGATCGCTCACATGATAGCAATGAAGTTAACCACGAATACCGAAATTGGATTTGCTTTGATGGCAAAAAGTATGACTGTGCACAAATATAGATTTAGCACATGCACTTCATAGATAAACAGCCAACAGGGAGAGCAAGACATACTTCCAACAGGCGCAGCAATCAAAAGGACATTGACCCACGAGTTCAAGAGAGTAGCCCTTATCTGCGTGGCGAAAGTGAAGGTCTGATTATCCGAAAGCGACTTCTTATCCTCCCATTCATCGCTATCATGGCGACGCTTAAACCTGCCCAAGATGCCGCCCTTTCGCTGACGCGCTTGCGTGGATCCAAGAGTCTCAGTATCAGCCCTGCGCACCGATGAGACATTGATCGGGTCCTGGCTAGCCATAGACGGTTCAGGCCGAGACTTGTGTCCTTCGTGGTCGCTGCCAGCTGACTCTAGTGGAAACGTGTTTGAGTACTCCGGGACGCTAATACCGTCGGTCATTTCGTCTCGGCGGTGCTGGTCTCCTGCAAGATCACTCAAGCTCCGGGTTTGAGCTAGTCCACTCTCAAGCTGTATAGAGTTCGATCGGTTGTGTGTTTTTTTGCTGCTCCGTGCTGCTACATGCGCCGCCCTGCGAATTTTTTCTAGTTTTGTTCTTAGTATAACTTAACAGTTGAGAGGTTGAGTATCGATAGATTTTTTACTTACGCATGATGGCGGTGGATTGGTATGAGCCTGTTATGGAGAAATGAGATTGTAAGTATAGTCTTGCGAAATATACCTCAAGGGGAAATAAGGACAAAGCAACAACGGTTGGGAAGTAAAAGGGCAGCAGTGATGTTCAATTTGGGCCAATTATACGCGCCACAGCGTGGCTTGGGCTTGCGACGCCTGCGACAGTTGCCTATGAGAAGGGGCTAGGGAACACGTACTTGTTGACAGTTTCGATATGTGGGTACCTCAGCAGGTTGACAGGCTGAAGCGATTACGGATGCCTAAGCGCTGGATGGAAATGAGCCTCAGGATACAGCCACAGCAGAATGATGGATGACGGATCCGCGATGTTGAAAGGGGATCCAAGTAATGGGCACGCGCACAGGGAACAGCGAGAATCGTGCCCAAGCAAGGGGTAAGCGGGAAATCAACAAAGACTAAACGAGTGACAATTATGAAACGAGGAGTGTGAGAAAAAGAGCCAAAGGAGTGACTTGGAAATGAAGGGATAAATTTGTCTGCTAACAATTTTCTTTAGAGAACACAAACCTCAAGAAGTGTGAAAAACTCAGCCACACTCTAGCCCGGGGTGATTGTGATGGTGTGTATTGTGGTGGAATAGTGGAGCAAATATGAGCTTAGCGCCTATATATGTAGAAAAAGCAAATTCGGATCGCGAGACTGGTTGATACAAAATAGTTGATAGTTGGCAAAGGACTGGTCAGGCTGGGTATTTGTTTCCAGCCCAGTTCTATAAATTCTTGTTGTGCAAACTGAACTGCGTCAGATATCGTGTTGATGCGCTGGCTGGGATCCACGAAACACCGCCACTCAAAACCTTGGAACCGAAAGCTTTTCCATTGGAAGCTTTGTTGCTTTATGCTTGGGGTACTTGGCATAAACTTGTTTCTTACAGATCACCGACAATCTGCAGTCTTCAAATAGCATAGTCACACCACATCTGATGGATTTTCTCCGGTATTCCTGCAGATGTTAATATACGATGTACGGAGTACAATCGTGGCACAAAGAGAGGCAGGGGCCACAAATATGGGCCTTCCTTCATTGGGAGCAAATTTCCTCGAACACAAATTGCGTAGGGGGTTTTGACCCGCTCTTGGCATTGTTTTTTGGTCAATCAAGTATCGAGTATTGATTTTCACAGCACGATTGAACGCCACAACCCCTTTTCTTTTATGTCATAGTGTTGATTGCTTTCCTAGGTCAAATCAGACACATAATAAAGCAATCACGTGTTGGTTTCCAACGTTGTTGGTTGGTACTCATGTACGGAGTAAGCGCTGGGCAGCGCCCGTAGTCACATCTAAACAGGGTAGCCCCGGGGGAGCCTTGGAGGTGCTCTGGGATGGGCATGCTCCCCCAACAAGGGAGGAGGGATCGTAATCCTTTCATTAGGCAGGCCTGTGTCTGTATTGTCACTTGTTATAAACAGGCTCTTGTAATGAAGTGGTGATCAACCAGGCCTCGGGCAGGTACTGCAGACGTCGGTGGCTTGGGCTCGCTCTCCGAACCTAAGAGGTAAATGGCGTGGGTCATCCCGAGAAAATATATATCCACGAACACTAAGTTCCCTCAGCTGAATTGCCGACGTAGTTGGTTGTTGAGTTCCAGTTCTGTTTCGTTAGTTGCGTTGGTTGGTGTCTGTGCTGTAAGGTCTGCGTTCGGTTGCTGATGCGAAGTGAGACAGAGTCAGTCAGAGTGAGGCAAAGCGAAAGATAAGTTAAGAGACTTAAGTTGAAGGGCAAATATTTTGCAAATTCATAGTAAAGGAAAAATTTCAGCCCTATGGATTTCCGGGCCATCTTAAGGAATGGCCTTAAAATAGTTGCTGCCTACGGGTTTCGCGCTAGCCCACTTTGAGCCAGGGCTTTCAGTTCCTCTTCAGCCCTGCAAATTTATGCCTAATACTCATTTCATTTTGTTTACTCCGTACATTCTCTGGGCTTGAAAAATTAGGGATGAATCTCCCAAGATTGGCCAAATTTCCATTATTGGCCCGATGACCGACGGCGATATCATTCCCGTACATTCAAAGCTCAAGGCTTTGACTGATAACGCCGAGATGCAAGTGATGTTTCCAGTCATCAAGCATTGCAGGATAATCCTGGCAGATGATTACCAAAGGAAACAAAGAGGTTTTGTGAATCCCAAATGTCTGATACACTGTCCAGATTTGGGTGTTGATTATCACATGCCTCTTGCCTCCCTTCTGATAGCACGAGCAGGCATACTGTACAAGGCGCTCATAAAATGTCTATCCACCATCTCTAGCGGTGAGGATTCGAGCCTTGCACACAGTATTGCCAGGGCATATTGTTAATCTAGATCCTGGTTCCGACGACACCGAGTCAAATAAACTATTCTGAACTTCGGGAACGACGTCTGTTTTGTTGTGGGGAATCCTTTACAAGGGCGTGGAGCACGTCGTCAGTGCCCAAGATAGAAGCATTTCTATACGTATTGATATGTTCAACGTGTATCCACTATAAACAATAAAGGCGGGTTAATCTCTGTTATCTCGTACATTGTAGAGCAAAAATAAACATGTCTCGTAGCAAGCTAATACTTGAGAGTTTGATCTCACCCCAATGTCCAGAAAATGGCTCATGCATACTGACAATGATGCAAAGAATCCACCCGACTCCATGCCAAGCGGGTTATTAGGCCGCCACAAAAGCTTGGTAAATCAAAATAGATATTTATTCACATACCATGAGGCCCCGAACAGAAGGGGACTAGCTGTCTCGTACTCCGAAATCCGTCTAATATGTATATCTTGTGCTGGTATCCGCTCTTGACGTGATCGATGATATTCAGGGGTTCAGCCAACCCCTGAGCTGCACTGCCTGGCCTCGGATGGTAGTATGGTCTGCATTGGACTGTAGGTAGACTGCCTTTTTAAAAAGTCCTCGATTGCACAATCATCCCCAAGGAAAAGAGGGCTGTGTTAATATAACGTGAAATATCGTTGCCTGCTGTGCCGTCTGATCACCCGTGCTAATTCGAAGATGTTATGGCTATTGATAATTATTGTCCCAAATTAATAGGAAATGTATAGAAGGTTGCGGCTAATTTTACAAAATACTGCAATGGTCAATTTTAGTATTATCGGACCTACTTTGTAATAATATCTATCATAAATCATAGATGCTCCATAACCGAAATGCCCACTGCGTACTCCGTACTCCGTACAACACACGGGTACTCTTTGGAGCACAGACTCCACCGGTCTATGAGCTCAGACCATGATTTGAGACTGGCATTGCAGTTTATTAGATCTTATATTGTACTCTACATACTTATATTTCCATTTGAAGTGCTCTTGCAATTTACAAGCCTTGGCCAAGAATGCCCAGAAATTTCATCCCGAACGACGTCATCCGATTGATCGCCCTTGGCAACGAACAAGCTTTGTTTGCTTGAATTAAATCAAGAACATGATGATATCTGCCATATGTATATACTTTGTAAAATCTCGTGCGATAAACCTGTACACTTTGTGAGCCGTATCTGAATGGGTTATTCTGTATAAGTACAAGGTACTGACTTTCCAATAGATTAATACCAGAAAATCAAGAATAGGACTCCACAACATCCTCCAGTCAGGATCTTTCAGGGTCTTCCGAGCATTATCAGCCGTCCGCGGGCTTGCTAGTGCATCTACTTGTTTCAGGGGCAGTGGCAAATAAGCAAAGATACAAACGGAAAAGGTTTGACAGAGGAAAATAGTGGAGAGAGGTGTGGAGTATAAGGGCCAATGACGTGGGATATCAACTTCGTCCACTTCTTGTCCCATCTGGATTGCCAATCATATCTTTCAACTGATTTACTAAAAACAAATATAGAAAAGAATAATGTATGATAATCCATTGATATGCGATGGTTTATCCACATGAATGCGCGTACGTACCCCCTTGGGTCATCCACTTCCCCCTTCCAGAGAGACACTTTTCTTCTCATCCCTTCCGACATTGTTGCCTTCTTCTTTCTTTTATTTACATTCGATATTTGCTATAATTAAAGACGGTGGTGTGTCCGTCAGACATTCCTTAGGATTTCAGTTTCTTTGCACAATGAAGGCCTCTATCATCGCTGGCCTGTCCCTTCTGGGAGCGGCCATGGCTGCCGACGTTCCCTCCATTGAGATCAAGGGCAAGAAGTTCTTCTACTCCAACAACGGAACCGAGTTCTTCATCCGTGGTGTCGCCTACCAGCCTAACTACACGGGTCGCAACGGTGCTTCTGGCAAGGACTCATACACCGACCCGCTGGCCATCGACAGCTGCAAGCGTGATATTCCATACCTGACCCAATTGCGCACCAATGTTGTCCGTACATACGCCGTCGACCCTAAGAAGAACCACGATGAGTGTATGAATGCCCTCGCTGATGCCGGTATCTACTTGATCACCGATCTGTCTTCGCCTAGCGAATCTATTGTGTCCGATGACCCTACCTGGAACTCGGATCTCTTCACTCGCTACTCCCAGGTCGTCGATGCCTTCGCCAAGTACCCCAACGTTATCGGCTTCTTTGCCGGAAACGAAGTCGCCAACAAGGTCAACAACACCAACTCCATGGCATATGTCAAGGCAGCCGTCCGCGATATGAAGTCCTACATCAAGCAGAAGGACTACCGCAGCTCCCTCGCCGTTGGCTACGCCACCGACGATGACGCCACCGTCCGTGAAGCCGTCTCCAACTACCTAATCTGCGACGAAGCCGCCGATTCAATCGATTTCTTCGGTTACAACATCTACGAGTGGTGCGGCGACTCCAGCTTCCAGGAATCCGGTTACGCCGAACGCACCAAAGAATTCGCAGACTACCCCGTGCCCGCCTTCTTCTCTGAGTACGGCTGCAACGAAGTCCGCCCCCGCAAGTTCACCGACGTCCCCGTCCTGTACAGCGACAAGATGACTGACGTCTGGTCCGGCGGCATTGTCTACATGTACTACGAAGAAGCCAACAAATATGGCCTCGTCTCCGCCGATGGCGACAACGTAAAAACCCTCCCAGACTTCAGCAATCTCTCCAAGCAAATGGCCTCTGCAACCCCAACTGGCGTGAAATCAGACAAATACTCCGTCTCCACCACAGTCGGCCGCAGCTGTCCCACCGTCGGCTCGGACTGGAACGCCGCGAGCAAGCTGCCCCCTTCGCCCAACGCAGATCTCTGCGAGTGCATGTACAACTCACTCGAGTGTGTCCCTAACTCCGATATCACCGACAAGCAGGTCGGATCCACTTTCGGCTATCTCGGCGGCGAGAAGGGCATCATGGACGGAGTGGAGTCGAACGGTACTACTGGCAAGTATGGCGCTTACTCCATGTGCTCGGCTAAGCAGCGTCTGGCCTGGGCTATGAATGTCTACTACCAGAAGAACAAGGGAAGCGCTGGCAGTGAGGCTTGTGGCTTTAATGGTGTCGCTAAGACCAAGAAGTCTACCTCTGCCTCTGGTTCCTGTGCTACTCAGATGAGTGCTGCTGGCTCTGCTGGCACTGGTGCTGTCGATGGTGGTCTTGCTGCTAGCACCGGTGCTGGTGCTTCTGGCTCGGGCGGTGGTGCTACCTCATCTGGTATTGCTGCTGGTACTGTTCCCCAGTTTGTGCACATTGGTGCTTGGCAGGCTGGTGCCTATGCAGTCGTTGCTGTTGCCTCTGGCGTCTTCATGGTCATGCTGTAAACTTGTATTCATGATTTAGACTGTCTTTTGTTTTATTTGCTGTTTTTTATGACCCCTCCAACCAGTTGGATTTGTGGGTGTGGCTTTTTTTTTGTAACATTGTTCATACATACTCCTATTTTGAAACTGCTAGCAGGTGTTCTATTATCGATACTACTTGAAAATCTACTGTTGATGTTATATTTCAATAAATAACCATTCTCTTGCTTGTGTTTGGTAGTTTCAGGTGTGTATGGATCTCGTTAGAATGCAATTCCAATAGCTGCCGATTTTTTTATTGACTATGCATTTCATTTTGTCATTGAGCCATATTGATAGCTTACGGGACACGACTATTGGTTTGAGCCTGATATTCTCCAATTTTACCACGCCCTCACTTTCCCTTTTAAGTGCTCATCTCTCTTTTCAATGTAAAACTGAGCACGCTCATCATGAGAAGGTGACCCCGAGAGTGCGCTAACTGTCTACTCCACTTATAAGGCTTGGAAAGTTGCTCCCGAGGTCAAAATCTTATATCGAATGTAATTTAGATTCGCATTGCTCTACCTGAACATCATAGATCTCCATGGTTACCCACAAATTTTGCAACTCGTTCTCCCAAGATAAACACACCCAGAAAACACCTCGTCCAAATCAAACCAAGCCTGTTAGGTCTCTCCCAAGAACGAGAACCATTCCAATATACAAGTACATAGTTAGGTAAATTTTATCTACCGTCTATCTGTCGTATTTTCCTCCCAGATATATTCACTCTCTCGTGACGTATGCAAAGAAAATAAAAAACAACGCTCGCAGACTCAAGTATAACTTTTTCACCAGGGATTAACAGCGATTAGTCAACGTCCTCTCCGTTCTCCTTTCGGTCGGGGAAGTAAATTTTGAGTGTTTCCAAGACGCCCTTTTCGGCAATATCTTTCATGGCCTTTTTCATCTCAGTTATGAACCTCTCATCGCTGCGCAAGTCGTCACCGAAGAGGTTCTTAATTTGGAGCAGTCCTTCGGGGCCGCCACGGTCAGCCTCGGCCGCAGCCCGGAGCTCGTTAAGCATGGGGTCAACGACATCGAACTTCTTGTTCTGTTCATCGACACCATTGATATAATGGAACCAAGCAGCCGCAACGAAACACAGGCGGCGGAACGGATATTCGATGCCATCCTTCCTAGACTTCATGATCACCTCGGCAATCGACGGCATGATAAACTGCGGGATCTTGCCGGAAGCATTGAGACAGATGCGGGGCAGCTGATCCTGGATTGTTGAGTTGGAGAAGCGCTTCACGAGTGTTTTGCAATACTCATCAATGTCGACGCCTGGAATCTGGGGCAAGAGCGGCTTCACCTCCTCTTGCATCATTTCCCATACCAACTTGCGCAACTGTGGGTTATCCATGACCTCGTGGACGTATTTGAAGCCTGCCAGTTGGCCTGGGTAGCCGATGGCGGAGTGGCTGCCGTTGAGCAGACGGAGCTTGTGCATCTCGAACTGCTCGACGTCGTGGACATTATTAACGACCTGGACACCGACGTTCTCGAATGGTGGGCGGCCGTCAGAGAACTTGTCCTCGATAACCCACTGCATGAAGGGCTCTGTGACGACGGGCCATGCATCCTCAATGAGGAACTCCTTTGCTAGTGCAGCTTTATCGTGCTCTGATGTCTGAGGTGTGATGCGGTCGACCATGGCGTTAGGGAAAGCGCCTTTCTCGGCAATCCAATCCGCTATCTCGGGATTACGCGAGCGAGCAAATGACTCTAGCATGTGGCGTGTGATGGAGCCGTTCTTCTGCATGTTGTCGCACGACATGACGGTGAAAGGATTGAGTCCTAGGTTGTAGCGTCGTGCCAGAGCAGCGTAGAGGAAGCCGAAGGTTGTGCGCGGTGCGTTCTCGTTCTCTGGTTTGAGATCGGACTTGATATCTGGGTGCTCGCTTAACAGCTCGTGTGTATTCTCGTTGTAGTAGTAGCCGCTTTCGGTGATAGTGAGCGACACAATACGGGTATCAGGATGGGCCATCTTGGCGATGACAGCTTCGCGGTTGTCAGGGGCATAGAGGTATGAATTGATGCATCCAACAATGTGGGCGAAATTCCTCTTGTCGGAGCGTTCCATGACGGTGTAGAGGTGGTCCTGATCTCTCAGGACATCGCGCATAGCAGCATCGAAGGGTTGCAAGCCAACGCCGCAAATTGCGTAGTTCCTAATACCATGCTTCTCCATCAATTGGTCGACATAGACGGCGAGATGAGCTCTGTGGAAGCCGCCCACGCCAATGTGGACGATTCCCTCAGTAACAGGTTCCTTGCGGACACGGTAGCTTGGGATTTGGATCTTCCCAAGACTTGCCTGTCCAATTCGTTGCAGGTTCTTGCTGTTGAGCTTGAGAGCTGCCATTGTGGTCAGGGGGGTTGAGGGAGTGAGCTTGAGAAAAGATGAAAGGTTTGCAGCTGAGTCGACCATCGTGCGAGGGCCACCGCTGGTTTTGACTGCAGATCTGAGAGACTGTCTAGGGAGAATATTACATCATGTGGACTCAAACCGCCACCCCTGAAGGTGCCCACCTTCCTGCGACTGCAAAGAGCCATATGGAATAATCCTTTGGCATCTGATTAGTTTGTTGAAAGTGGAGATTAACTCATCCAGTCCGCTCCCAGCCTTGGGAATCTTGGAATTCTGGAAAAGTTGTGCTGTGCTAATAATAAAGGTACACCCTTGCGTCAGAGCTGTCCGCTTCCGATTTCGGGGGCCGAGAACATTCTTTTCCCGATATGCAGCCCCTTTCGGGAATTTTGTTATGGTTTCGGGACTTTTTCAAAGGTCACAAGACATCGTATGGGGTTTCCCCTGTAGAGTTTCAAAGGAATAAAAAAAAGGGTCAGCTGGACTGAAAATTTGAAAATTTTCAATAGTTGATATGTTCAATTTTGTGAGATCATAGCTGAAATTGGAAAGCCCCACCCGAGGAAATCCGGTCTGGAGTTGCCTCTTTTTTTTCTTTGTTTTGTTTTTCATTTGGAATGGAGAAATCAATAACATGTCATTGTTGAAAAGCGTTTTCCATCAAGTGGTAAGATGGCCGAGTTGGTCTAAGGCGCCAGGTTAAGGTATACCTTAACTCTACAACTAGCAATAGTTTCCTGGTCTCGCAAGAGGCGTGGGTTCGAATCCCACTCTTATCATATGTTTTTGATTTTTTTTTGCTTCTTCATTGTTTTCATAATTCTGAAATATTGTTATAGAAGGTATGGAACATGTTCATGAATTCATATATTTTGATTCGTATTCCAATTTTTTACCATATTAGGATACATAATTAAGATCGCCCAGGCTGTTCATGCACGAGGGGAACATTCTTTCCCGCAAGCCACACGGCAATCAGAGGCCCCTGAACAACAAACAACTATCATTGGCATGAAGCACGATGAAATTACAATTAATATAAAAATTTGCCATCCTGTATTTTCGGCTTCTGCGGGGAAAATAAAATTCTATCTACGGAATACGGAGTATAAATTTTCAATATCAGCCCTGGCCAAACGGAGGTGAGGATATATATCGCTTACCCACAAATATAAATCTCACCTGCAGTCTCACCTGGCCACTATATAAAAAAATGGCAATAAATATGGCAAAGGCGGCAGCTAAAAATTTCCCGCAATGAGACAATCATATCACCTGGACACACTATTTCACCGGGTGACGGAAACCGCGCGGGTCCATCGGCAAAGAAAAAAGTGAAACCCCCTGAGCTATCTTCTGGGGCGGAGTATCCCCAGAAGGAAGTCCTCACAAAAGGAGCCAGCTCTGCGGTCTTACTTTAACACGGAGAATGGTCCACGTGAAGACAAGGATTGTATAGTGGCATGTTGGCACCGTCGTATAGGCTGACCCGAAGTTGTCGTCGAATCGATAGCCCTCAAGAGTAGTGCTTGTGCTGGTTTGTAAAGACCAAGCGAGCAAATAAGCCAAAAAAAAATTAGCGCTTTTATAGGGAGCTCATCTTGGCGAAATGGCCTTGGAAAATTTGCTGCAAGACCCCTATTGCGGTGTCCCAGAGTCGGACTGTCCGGTCACCAGAGCCAGAAACTAGTAGACAGCCATGGGGAGAAAATGCCACTGAGCCAATTCAATATAAATGGCCCTCAAGAGGTTGCCGTAGAACCCCTATCGTGGTGTCCCAGAGTCGGACTGTCTGGTCATTAGAGAAGCCAAGGATCGGCCATTAGACGGGAAGGCCATCGAGACAACCTGTGATTCTGTACCTCACGTGTTCTCAACACGTGGAAATCGAGCAATCCGCCGAGGAAGACCTGCTCCAAATTGTTTCTGAGTTATTGTGCTTGAGGGTGCAAATGCAAGCCCCAAGCAGTCAATTTGTAGTGTTGAGTCATCAATCAGAGTATTTTTCAGAACTTGGAAAGTGTTTTGCGTCCTGCAAGGACTCTGACATTATGTCATGCCTACTCTGGGTACCTAATTATGCATATCTACCAGTATATGTTGTTTTATAGAAGTGAGTGAGCAACCCATAGGTAGGCTTGTCTGTAAAAGGTTAATAATGATCCCGACCACTTCTGGTCCGAAACCTAATAGATTGATTGCCTCCATCTGATGTATGAAATGTGTCTGGAGAAACGAGAGAACATCATGCATTATAGCATGCAAGTACATATGTGCATTGCATTAGATGGTATACCTAATATCGAAAGGAATACTGCAATTAAGGGGAAAGATAGTGATCGATAACTATATATGGCACGTAGTGTTCCACCACTTGGTAGTCAACATATATTCTTTTTTAAAAAAAGGTTGACAGACAATAAGGCACTGAGTGGCTAACGTACAGTACACTTTCTTCTCATCTATCTAAAACGGGGGTTTGTCGCGTGTTTCCGGATCAAGAAGATAGTCTCGGAATAAGAGATAGAAGATCCGTATCGGCAAATTCTCATTATCCAGTATGTACAGTACACTCAGAATCAAGTGTGGTGGGTTTAGTCTGAAATCGACACCTCTTTAAGGGAGTTTAATAATGTCCAAAAGTAAGATAACTAAGAGTGGACTCTCTACTCCATACTCCGTAATAGTTATCAGGATTTTGCTGACCACTTACTGAAATTGACGAACCATTTGCTTCTTCTATCCCCCACCTTATTCGCCGAGAAGTCATTTAAGCATATACACGGAGTAGGAAGGTACATTTTATTAAGCTTAGATGTACGGAGTATATAGTTATCATTTCGGCATTTTAGCATCTTATTAAGACCGATATGTGGGTCCTAATAGAGATCTTTAAATAAATGACATGTAAGTAATAGCGCCGAAAATAAACAAGCGCACGGACAATGTCACTAGATATAAATAATTGAGCTTTTTAGGTTCGTTGGTAGGCAAGGAGGGATCTGACTATACATTTGAATGTCGATGTTTTAAGAATAACGATACATCATGCTCTATGCATAGGTTGGGAATTTCATAAAGGATCAGATCTTCGTGTTCATTGTGGTGCTTAAGAATATCGAAAGATTGACCATTCAGGCCTGCTGGCTAAGAAAACACGCGCGCATACAACATACACAGCCTGTAGCTTCTGCAGCTGTGATAGAAATCCGAGTATAAGTCTCCTATCATTATCGGTTGGGACTTTGGTAGAGCACATTCAGCTCCCAGAGAATTCCTTCGAGATCCTTAACCGCTTGCTACAGCTCCAGAACTTTATCTCTTGCATTCTCTCTTCCTGAATGTAGCTGCTGCAAATCTTCATGACGTTCCGGCTAGTTAAATGACCGCGATAACGGTGGTTAGAGATAACAGTCCATCCATCGTGGAAGGTATAATGAGGAAAATATCCCTGTCAAGATCTGGGCTTAATATAGGAGTTTGCAACAGCGTAGAATAAATCTAGGCTGACTTTAGGAGCGGTCACTGTAACTGCTGAGAGTGCGGCCACCTGGGCAAATGACTGTGGTTACATCATAATGCTGTAATATAGGACATATGATCTTAGCTCCTACTAACCGGCCCTTACTTTTTTTTACAAAAATTATAGACCCTCGCTTGCGAGGGTCTGCCACCCATATGGAATATACCACCCATATGACACATTTTTTGACAATTCACAACTTTCTCTTTAACTATCAACCGCTCCACCCACCATGCCTAAAATAAAGTTAAAATACATATAAGCTTATATCAAGAAGATATAGACAAAACATCCGAGTTAAAAAAGTGCGATATCGTGTAAATTCCCGGCTCCTAATCGTCGACTTCGATGATGTTAGAAATATAGAAAATAGAAATTTAGTATTACAATTTTCTTTGAAATCTTATTACAACCTAACATATATAATAACCCTATCCATCAAACTCCGAAATGCAAGTTTTTAGAAAAACTTTTAGGGAGCCCTGTTCTAGTATTACGATTTGAAATTTTAATCAACTATACACCTATATAGTATAAATTTGAAGGCGTCCCTGAAAATTACCCTTAAATTTTATCAAAGCGCTAGGATAGCACTAGAATATTAGCGCTATACTTTAAATGGAATGTGCTAATGTAATATTGTTGAGAAAAAGAAACAATTACATATGTAGAATACAATTTTATGATAGATTTCCATGATAATTAGTGATACAAAGGGTGTAACTAACTAACTAGTTACCTACTACTCCGTACTTAGCACCATGAAGCCTTTATACCTTTTGTATGGTCTGCCTAGTAAAAGGTATAGTGTCATATGGGTGGCGGACCCTCGCTTGCGAGGGTCTGTAATTTTTGTAAAAAAAAAATGTAAGGGCCGGTTAAGATCTATCTGTGCGCAGATGGAGAAATATTTGAGGTAAGATAAACTTTTATCAACATCAAAGGTCTCAGTCACTATTGAAACTGAGTCTGTGCGAATATGTGACGGTTCTACATGATCCCGCCTTCCCGATTTCCGGGCTGTCAAATTTAGAATTGTCAGTTGAATCGTCGGCCCGAGCCGACCGCATCCAGCCATGGAAACCCTCTGGCGTAGACCGCAGCACGAAATGTAAACATTGAGTTTCAATAAGTTCATGTACTTGGAAATAGCCGAGATGACCGGAGGGGTAACGGAGGTGTGATACGTATGCGGAAAGGGAGGTGCACTCGTTTAGGGTGACTGAAGAGTTTCGAAGTTGGTCGAGAAGAAGGTGAGAAATGCAATAAGGTACTCTTGGGTGTCGGCGCATTAGAGATGGAGATTGGTCAGGTGAAGCCAGTGCTAGTTGATGAAAACAGAGGGTTTGACGGATGGAAGGTGATGCGACAGCTAACTAGATGCCGAAATAGAGATAACGGCGGTATGTTAGAAGGTGGAGAAGTTGCGCCTTGAAGGAAAATCGCTTAGAGGACCATAACGAGGAAGTTGAAAGAGCATCCGATAGCTTGTCATCTGTCAAGAGAGGTCTACAGCTAACAATATGTTGCATTGTAATACATAATTTAAAGTACTTGTATGTCACTTTTCTACACCGCGCTATAGAACTGTAGTTTCAATTTGTTCTAGTCTTAAGACCTAGTAAATCAAAGTCTTACCTCATGCACTCTTTCAAGGTGCTCAATCATATCCTCTTCCAGAACAAACATTCTATTACACTCAGAGCAAACGTGGTGCATCAAACCCACCGCTCGCTCCGCAACCGCATAAACAGTAGCCTGAATATTGCCACTAGGCTCAAGCGGGAAAATACTAGCGTCAACGACCCTCAGATTTTTCGTCCCGTAAACCTTCAGGTTAGAGTCAACAACACCCCCATTCTCCCTCGGCAGCATAGCGCACGACCCCGCGGGATGGAAACACGTAAACAAGCGATCTTTAACGACATCCTTCACATGATCCAGGTCACTTAAATCAGTTGCGTTCTCAGGTATGCGTTTCCCGTCCTTGAGAAGAGTGGAGAATGGCGCAGTCTTGGCAATGCGGTCTACAAATTGCAGCTGTCGGGCCATGATCTCTAGATCAAGCGGATGCGACAGCAGATTCGGGTCATAGGTAGGCTTATCTTCAATCTTTCCGGAGGAAATATGGACCGAGCCGCGAGAGAAGGGGTGGTTGTGCAGCGCCATGATGGAGATGTAGTTTTCTGGAAGAGCTTTAGCCAGCACGTCAGTGAGGGTTGTTTTCCCTGGGTTCATGTGCAGCTGGACAGGGAGGAAGAGGTAGTGTGAGGAGGCCTCATCGCTTTGGAGAAGCGTCTTGCGGATGTGAGAATACTGCTCTTGCAGGTTGGGTGGGATGTTATCGTTGTCGAGGTATTTGGAGAGCAGAGTCTCAATTTCTTCTTTTGATACCGCACCAGTTCCATCCATTAGCGGGAGATATGCCATACTAAGGGGCATGCCTGCCAGCGGGCCTCCGCGCGTCTCTTCGTAGAGCTTCATGAGTGCTTGGACGACATTTGGATCGCGTAGGATATCGCCCGAGACCTGGCCATCGGCAATCTCAAAGTTGATGCTCGAGATGGCATGGTCTTGGAGGTTCTCACCCACAGCGGGGTTGTCAATAACTACCGGGATGCCGTGGGCCTGGAGAAGGTCTGCACGACCGATGCCTGAAAGCTCGAGCAGTTGGGGGGAGTTCAGACTGCCTGCGCAGAGAATAACTTCATGCTTTGCGGTAATTTGGTAGGCATCTGGACGACCTTGAGTCTTGACCTGCACACCTGTGGCGATGACATCTCCATCTTCCTGTTTGAAGAGGATTCGCTCGACCATTGTCTCTGTGAGAAGTTGTAGGTTCGGCCGCGCCGCAACCTCGGGTGAGTAGTATGCCGCTGCATACCCTCTTGTCCCCGTCTTGGGATCAACACTCAGTGGGCAAGTAAATGCGCCTAGTTTATGTCCATCGAGGGGATCGGCATCAGTTTCCCAGCCTAATTGCGCAAATGTCTCGTTCCAGGCCTTGTTGAATGGTCCATATACATCAGGTAGAGATACGGGGACAGGGCCATGAGATCCTTGATTATCAACTTTCATGTATCGACTTGTGCCGAGTAGTCCTGCTGTGGCCTCGCTGGGTGCGGAATAGGAATGGAATCCTCGAAGATAGCGGGCCATATTTTCGGCCCCCCAGCCATCGTTTCCCAGCGCTTTCCAAGCATCAAAGTCTGACGCGGCGGGGTAAACAACCGCGGAGAAATTCAATGCAGAAGAGCCGCCGACGACGCGACCGCGGGGCTGGCCGATTTGCCGGTCCTTCGCATGGACCTATTCATTAATTAGCATTGGATATGACAAGGCGATGTTTAGGGTGGGAATACCTGCGGGACACTCATGTAATCCCAGTCAAAGTCCGGGTTTCCATACATTGTGGCCAAAAATCCAGGGGTCTCGATACGAGGATCTCCCATCCGATTGGCGCCAGCTTCAATGAGGAGAACCCTGAGGGGGGCATGTCGGCTTAGGTGATTTGCCAGAACAAGACCACCGATTCCTGCGCCGATGATGATGAAGTCGTAGTCATCCATGTTACAGTTTCGCAAGCTTTGATTAAAGGGGGAAGTGACAATTATAGAAATATTTGGGAAGGATCAAGAGTACATAGTCGACTGACAGTAATCGGCTGATAGCGGAGTACACGGAGGGGTACGGAGTACATCTGGGCAATTCACACTTCCGGACTTTCATATCCACCATATTAGCTTGTTAGCTGATAGCTAATACATAGCTTGTTACTAGTAGCTCCGTAACTCCGTAACTTGCTCGGAAACCGAAGATCGTTAATATCCCTCAAGTCAGGCGGGATGTAACTAGGTTGTGATTTGTTAATAGCTGGAATAATGGAGACAATGGGGGAAATGGTCTTTGCAAGCTCGACTTAGCGCAAACTAGTGTCTTACAGACTTTCCAATGATAATCAATTCCTTCAGCCTTCAAGTCCTGGTAAATTAATCTTTTTGGTTCAAAAAACGGCCCGCACAATGACCCATACCAATTTCAAGGTTATTCCCTGCCGATCCCTTTGTCTGGCCAATTGATAGGCAGTCTGAAACCTAAGTACACCCAAGGTACCTTTTACGGAGCAATAAACGGGAACAATGATCTTATTTTGTGCGCTACAAAGTTTCTTCACCTTTTATACTCTATTTCTATACTGTGTTCACTGAAAAATTAATGGGAAAATGCAATTATACAATGTCTTCGCCTTCCCCATCGTGCGCGACCAGCTTATCGCCAATACAATCCTTGTCGCACTCGCCACCTTTCTGGTAATATTGCGTGGCATTTCCCGACGAATCCGAAAAACCCATGTAGGATGGGATGATGCATGTTGCGTCGCGGGGCTATTTCACACATATGGAATGCTCGCGATGCAATTCCACTATGCTCGTGTCGGGATGCGACACCACATCAAGGCTATCCCCCAGGAGAATGCCGTCATAATCGCTAAGATGCTTATGGTCTACCAAATCGTTTACTACAACGCCATGGTCTTCGCCAAGTTTTCTTATCTCGCCTTCTACCTCCGAATCTTTGTGTCGCGCGAATTCCGCATCCTGACGTGGATCTGTATGGGGTGTGCAGGTGCATACTGGACCGGGAGTATGCTTCAGATTTTCCTGATCTGCACGCCCTTCGAGAAGAACTGGAATCCGACTATGCCCGGTCATTGCGCTAGTCAGAATGTGGCATTTTCGACAATTGGAGCCTTTAACCTTATCACTGATATGATGATCATGGCGTTGCCGATTCGCTTTGTCTGGAAATTGCAGATGTCACTCGCGACTAAGTTGGCGTTGGTTGGAATCTTTGGATTGGGTATCTTGTATTTTTTCCCTTTCCCCGTGTTTCTAAGTTTCCAGTGGCAAAGTTCTCACAAATATCACAGTATTGCCTCCATCACTATCATCCGCATTCATATTCTCACCACGGTCGATTTCACCGATCTATCTTACTCAATGATCTGGGCTGCCTTCTGGAGTGTCACGGAACCTGCTCTTGCCATTTCGAATTCCTGCGCGCCCATGCTCCGACCAATTCTCAAGGCCGCTTTCCCGTCTTTGTTCTCCAGTGTCCGTATTGCATACTCGACGCAGCCGTCGACGGGACCCACCTTGAGTAAGAGTAGTACGGCGAAACGGGGGTATGGCATGGATGAGATGGATAGTGAATTCCCGCTCACTCAACTAGATCAAGTACCAGGATCAGCGGATGGAACGTCGTTGAATGATCAGTCGCAGGATGCTCGCTCACACTATATGCCATATCAAACATCTAGGTCTGTTGTTGGGACTCCTAAAGGGTTGCCATAACATTGCATGTCATCAATTTCACTTCTTTGTACATTGCCTCTCGGTCTCTTGAATGGAAGTGCTCACTTTGCCTAGGAACCTCCTTATATTACCTTAGTCAACAAACTGTGTATCCTCTCTCCCCCAATATAATACGCGCAGTCGTATGTGTGATCTCCAGACTAGACAACTGAGAACTGAGGGTTAATGGTAGATGAGGAGGCTCAACGGGAGATTAAGTCTTTTAGTGTGCGCTATGTGCAAGGTTTGGATCGTATGACCTGTGACATTCGGTGTCGGCACGCCGAAACTCAACTGCTGCGCCGAGAGATTGTTATATTGGAGATGGAGATGCCTATCGGTATTTTGATATTGATTACAGCGATAACTTTGGCACGGTCATATTAACACAGACACGTGAGTCTAATTTAAGCAGTTTGCCTGATTGAACGATCTGTATCATAAGCGAGCTATTACTTTGAATCTTGTTACACGCTGGACCGAGGCTCTTGTTCATGATCTGAATGGCTTGGCATTAGTTACTACTAAGCATAACTAACTAGTTAACTAATTGGGGCCAATTATTAATTCTTAGAAAATTCCAGGGAATACTTGAAGTCCCGACAACAGCCAACTACTCCCCCCTCTTCACATTTCTATTACAGGAAAGATTGCAGCACAAGGATGGAAACCCCTCTGGTAGCTGTAGTTACTGGTGCTGTAAGTCTTCCCCTGTTGCTCTAGGCCACCTCTCACCATTATTACAGAATCGCGGTATCGGACGCGCCATATGTGCTGCGCTGGCTCAGCAGTGTCGAGGTTCCTTGATTCTGTATGCAGCATCGCGTGCTGGGGCATCTCTCGATCTGAACAGCCTGACTATTCCTCCAACCGTGTTAATTCGCCCTGCTCAGCTCTCCATTACGGACCAGGCTAGTATCTCCGCCCTCAGCGCGAGAATCAAAGACGAAAACAATGGCTGTGATGTTCTGATTAACAATGCCGGGCTATATTACTTCCAGGAGAACATCACAGCCGCCCAACGTCAGGAAACTCTCGATGTGAACTATCGTGGCACGCTCAATGTATCTAAATCTACTCATTCCCTCTCCTCTTTTTTTCGACACCCCCCGCTAATTACCGCAGGTTTGTCAAGCCTTCTTACCAATCATGCGTAAGGGTGGCCGCATCGTTAATGTCTCCTCCCAATCCGGCCAGCTTAAATACTTCCATCCTCGCCTGCAAGCACGATTTCTGAATCCTGATCTCAACCTCACTGAGTTGGATAGTCTGATTAAGGAATACGTTGTACGCTGACCGCTAATATATTCTGTTTCCAGCCTGCTGACAACCACCCTCTAGCGCTCAGCTGAACAGCACACCGCGACCGCATCGGGCTGGCCCCCTCTTGCTTACTTCACCAGCAAAGCCGCTCTCAATTCGGTCACAAGGATTTTGGCCCGCGAAAATCCTCATCTGGTGATCAACTGTTGCTGCCCTGGATGGGTGGGCACACCGCTGGGTGCACAGGCGGGCCAGCCACCTAAATCTGTTGGTAAGTATGGACTTTCCCTCTCCCACGGGGCACTTATCTCACCATTCCATTAGAACACGGAGCGAGAATTCCGCTGCGACTGGCAATTGGGGAAATTGAAGAAATTAGTGGCCGGTATTGGGCGAATGATTCGGTGGCGAGCGCAGGCTCTGGAAAGGTTCAGGATTGGTAGTCTAGGGTTTCAATCATGAGTGTGTTAGAAGTAATTTGTGGAGATTTGCACTAAGTGTTTATTCTCTTAATTTGCTTGTAATTTTGGGATAGAAGCTTGTATGACGCCCTTATTAGAAATACAGGAAGTATTCAATGTTCGACCTCAGGATTTGAGAACTCTGAGTAAGCATATTACTAAATATTGTTCCTTTATAAGGTTGTCCGATGGTCTCTTCTCCCAAAATCTGTGAAGAATATCCATATGTCTCACGCACCCCCTGCAGCGGGTGAGACATTACATCGTTTATGCTGTATATGTCAATTAGTAGGAGAATGTCAAACCGGGACCCTGTTTCACTTACCGACATAAAAATAGAGCATACTAGACTTGCAGCAGCGGCCGCAGACACGCACATGAAGCTTTTCCCGAGTGGTTAACGTGCTGTTTGCCAGAGACCGAAGACTTAACACCTACATATTCTGCCATGAAGACACAATCACAGCAAGCGCCTGCTCACGCAACTTCTCGGAGATTGATTCAAGTAACTTGCTGCTAGTTCCAGAGACAATCTGCCTAACCTGAGATTGTGGGTAATCAGGGAGTAGAGCGAACAGGCCATTCGAGGCAGTATTGACGAATACAGCACCGCTAATAGACAAGCCAAACGTCAAGCCGCATAGTTGGGCTGAAAAATCTGCGTTAGCTAGTGATTCGGTAGAGGAATAAAGATACAAACCCAGTAACATGAGAGTCAGCCCATTGGATTCCTCTCCGGGCTGCACAACGGCTTGGATAACCGCGAAAGCAGCCTGGGTGTACGCCCCAGCCCCAAGACCCAGCACAATTTGGAGACCATATAGAACGCCCGAAGGTGTGTCAATATTGATAATAGTAGCTGTTAGTGGGGGTAAATGTTAGCATATGATGAAAGAAAACGTGCACTCCACGTATGACTCACACATTAAAACAGCCGGGATGAAGGCTATTAGGCTACCGCCCAGATACCAAGGCTTATAGTAACCGAAATGAGACATCATAGCACCGCTAGCTTGGGTAGTGGGGATTAGCAGGAAGATAAATGGGAGTAAACGGACCGCGGATCTGATCGCGTCGTCTCCTTGGGTGAACTGAAAATAGATAGGGATGTAATAGACACTGGTGTAGGACACAGCACCCACTGCCGCACAAGATATAAATAGAAGGACTGGCTCTTTCTGGGCAAAAAGGTGAATTGGTAAAATGCGTGTCTCGACCGAGGTGGCGATGCTGAAGCCCTGTTGTAGGCCGAATAGAACCAACAGGACACCGGAGACAACAAACAGTGCAATTATCTGGCCACTATTCCATAGGTAAAGGGTTCCACCAAAATTGATGGCCATAACCAAAGTTGTAAATGACCCAACGCTGAGTATGGTCCCCACCCAGTCGAAGCTGGCTAGTTTCCGCCATCGTGATGTCCCGGGTAGCGGGTCGTTGGACGGAATGACAAAAAGATAGGTTGGAAGTAAGATAGCCCCAAACAACAGATTGATATAGAATGCCCAGCGCCAGGTATACAGCTCAAAGGCACCGCCGACAACAGGACCCAGCACAGTCCCCAGACCCCAGACTAAGCCACTGGAATCAAAATTCAGTACATGACGACTCTGTTCTGGAAAATAATAGATTCACCTCAAGCTTAGATATTTTGGCCGCTCTTGGCTGGTGGTGTTCATGGAAATCAGAGCAAGCAGCCCGAAATACATGCCATTTCCGCCTGCCCCAGCGAAGACCCGGCCGATGATTTCGGCGTCCATCGTTGGTGCCCCACCACAAAGCGCAGAGGCTGCCATAAATATAATGGTGGATATAATAAATACCCATTTCGAATCGAAGATTGAGTACAGCTTCCCAATCGGAAGTACCATTGACATTCCTCCAATCATGAACCTGTGTTGAGTGAAGCTTGTCAGCGGTGAAACTGGTAGCTAGTGTTGTCATTTAATCCGTACCCCACCGATAGCCATGGCAAATCCTCAACCGAGTTGAAATGGTTGACAATTTTCTTTTCGAACATAAAAGCTGCTATTAGTATGCGGTTCTCGGCTGAGGGGAGAGGGCGATGCGCCTACCGGAGCGATGTTGGCAACGATCGTATTGTCTAGAGAGTAGACGAATATTGCAGTCAAGGTGCTAGCAAGAAATATGAACCACTAATGCAGTCAGGCATTTGCTTCCCTAAAAGTGAGTATAAACGAACCTTGAAGCCAGTGATATGCCGCTTTTCCTCTAGCTCCTGCGACAGATCACTTAGAGCGATCTTTTCAGCATCCTGGAGGACTTCTGGCTGTAACGACATAGATACTGTAGCCATGATAAATTAAACCGATTGCGTTTGTAAGAATAAGCTCAAGGGGAAGCGATATTGCTAATATATTGAATATATACTGTATAACATCGGATATTGTAGACCTTCAAGAGGTCAATTTGTCAACTCGGGGAAATTTCCCCGAGACTATGAAAATGCAGCGCGGTATAGTCTTTCTAAGTGGACAGGAATATGAATTCGGAGATTAACATTCTACAAAAGTTACCGACGCTCTAACGGAGACTTTTATGTGCGGCAGATCTACCGGCCGACTCCAGATAAAGTCTCCGCCTCATTTTTACCTATGCATATAGGTACTAGTATTAATCGAAGTACCGAAATCTATAGAGTCTGTCATATATGATTATATCCATACCACTGAAGGTTTCCTTGGATCGAACTCATCCCCAATACCATGGATATCTATCATCATTATGTATATTGATTTGCCCGCATCACACAGCTATAAAAGCTAGCTGACCTTCAATAACATTACAATAGTGAAGATAGAAAGGGCCACAATGATACCAAGTCCAATACACGGTCTATCCCCCATCCGGGGGTTGGGCTGGATAGGACCAATGCAAACGAGTTCAATGCGAATTCTTGATATGTACCTTTTCTATAGAACCACCCTAAAAACGGTACTCGACGTCGAAATTCCTTCGAAATAATGCTACTCAATCACAATGTAACAGAGATAGAAGGAAATTAATTTAGCCCCAGAAGATATGGTGTTGAGAACGACTACCTGCACACTCCCGCTAAGCTACTTCTGGTATGTCTTCCGCTGGCCGCAGTTCTCAACCCGCTTGTCGTAATTGTTGAGATGGAGCCTTAGGGTTTAGGCCACCGCATAGATGTTGCTTGCTTGCTTTCAGAGATAGTTTCTTCATCCACACATTATGGCTGTAGCTGCAGGCTTGATATCATTGAATTTATGGAAATTTGTCTCAAAAGTAAATGTACATTCTAAATCGATAGTAGCTATATAATCTATAAGGATATTCTATAAAGACCAAGACGCAAAAGAATCGTTTAGGCGTTGGATGCGCAAGAGAAAGGTTTTTGTGCAGACTGCGCATTAATCCGAATGCTGGTTCCTGTGGCCCAAAGACCCATTCCGCACTAATTCGTTAGTATCAAATAATCATGAGTCAAAAAGTAGGGTACTTACAATCAAGCAACACAGGCCAACAAGAAAGACGTTGAGTGCAGTTAAAGCCATCTTTCGCTTGCTTGAAAGGTATTGCCCGCGGTTCATCTTCAACCAAAAGAGGCCCTCCAGACCGAACGAAAACCAGCTGCAGAATGCCGCGGCAATCATGTTGAGCAGGTCGTTGAACACAGGGATCGCATTTGCGATCAACCATGCGATAACCCACATAAGGAAAGTGATCAGCACCCAACTGCCATACGAGCGGACAGACCTCTCGCTCATCATATTGGTGCCACGGAACATCCGCACGTAAATGCACTTTGCACCGACGTGGCAAATGACCACCCCGGCAATGACAATTGTGCCAATGGAGATTCCAAATGCAACCTTCGAAACGACTTCACTTGCACTCAGCAGGGCGGGGCTGAGGACATTCGGCCCGGCGTATCGGTAAATCACGAGGGCAGTAACGAGATACAGCGATGTGTCAGTTGCTTGGAAGGCAATCAAGGCCTTGGGGTAGTCATGTGGATCTTCCATCTCCGACTGGAAGCTGAAAAATGACATATGGCCGGAATAAGCAAGAACAATGTTGAGAGTAGCAGAGAAGCCATTCATCAGACTTGGGTGGGTAATAGCATATGCTCTGGGATCGGGCATTTCAATGCCAACAGCGATCATCGTGATCATCACGGCCGTAAAGATTGATAGGGATGCTAGTAGATGTTAGTTTAATTTCAACAGCAGAACAGAGTACTGTCATACAGATAATGCCCAGGTAGGAAACTTCCTCCATGCGCCTTGAGAGGGTCAGGATAAAGCAGAGGATGGCTCCCACCATAGAGAAAATGATAGTACAAGCACCGTGATCAGTGAGAGTGTTCATCATGATCGAGAATGTCAAGATATGAGCGCCCATAAGGAAAATAAAGCAGATAACCTGGGCAACTCCCACGATCTCACGACCCCAAGAGCCAAATAGGATATCTGCAGCGTCTGACATGTTGTGGACCTGAGGGTAGCGCAATTTGAATTGGCCAACAACATATCCAGTGTAGGTCGTCAAAGCTCCGATCCCAACAATAATGATACAGCCACTACTAGGATCAGCACGAGTTCACAATAAATGTAAGAGAAATTCTCATTAGACGTACGGAACCAAACCCAAGACTGCCATCGAAGACGGGAGAGAGAGAACTCCCAACGAGACAGACTGAGCAATCATCACTATTGCCTGCTTAGCTGCAGTTCTTGATTTAATTTAGCCCAATAATAGGGTATACGCACAAATTGCACAGTTCCTAAACGCAAACTTGATTAGTTTTCTGCATTAGTCTAATGCGAATCCTGCAAGTGTAGACTTACCACCACTTCATACTCCTGTACTGCACTCCACCAACCTCTTCACCGGCAAATGGGTCTTGTGACTTCTCTGTATCCATGACTTTCTCCATGTCTTTCTCCATGTCTTTCTCCATGTCGTTCTCCATATCTCTTTCCATGTTGGTATTGTCGAAAAGTTGGTTGCAAGTTGACGTTGACTCATCGAGTATCGACGATCGCCTTCTGAAAAATCTCTGATTGCCATGGCCCCACTATTTCCCTGTCTGGCGAAGAGAACTACCAGGCAGGCAAAGTGAAGCAATGTTAGAAAGATGTAGAAAGCCGAGATTTTGAGCGGATCACTCGGAATATTTGGAACTGAGATAGTATTTTTATCAACTGATTCTTTACCCATACTGGTAGAGGGAGGAGAGTCTCTATAGGCATTCTTTAGCCCTGTGGCTGGATCACATTGAAAGGCATAAAAAAACACCCCCAGATTCATGGATTCTTCTTCCCCGCATTAGGTGGAGTGTATCAGGAACGGATACGACTCTAATTTCTATGAAAATTTTTTGTTGACGTCTTCGAAGGATCACGGAACAGGAACTCCTGTTCCGTTCCTATTCCGGACCCACTCTTCGTCACCCACGCTGAAGTTTTTTTTTACCGCAAAATTCGGAAAACAATTGATAAGCAGCCCTGACGCTATTAGTGTTTTTCTTCATAAATGCTGTACATTAATAAATAGACATGAGATCGTTCAATTCCAGCTTTCGTTGCAGTGGGTGATGTTCAAAGCAAATCACTTTAACGTCAAATCTGCCGATCTCCCGGAAGCGGATATCTCATTCCGTGTTCCGTTTGGTTTAGCGAGCAAATATCGAAAAATAAACAACCGCCGACCGGGGGAAAAGATATAGAAATCAAATATGAATAACGAGGACCAAAAATTAAGCAGAAAAGGAGACCTCAGGTTTGATTTGGTTGGGGAGAGGAAGGAAAAGTTTACAAGGAGCAGAGCAGTGCCTTCCAATTATGTGAGTTTTTGACTCAAAGGCCATCTGCCCGTAAGACTTCCAACTTTGGAAGGTTGGAAGGTGCATCCTCCTGAACCTCCAAGGTCATATCATTTGACCGTGGATGTTTTAGTCTCGGCTGATCTGCAGGTACTTGTGTACCCCCGTGGATATAGTCGAGTCCAAAGGTTATATGTAATTGTGCCCAGGTGGCGCTGTATCACTCGAAATCCGTGCTGTGCAGACGGGTCGCGCCAAAGCTTGTCAATGTGGTACTGGTTTGACTTCCTGCGAGAGTATGAGAGATTTTCACCTGCATGAAATGAAGTGATCAAGCTCTGACCATGGAGACCCCTGTCCCTCGTCTTATAGAGAAAGTGAGTAAATCCCCTAGATTTGGCCAATTAGATGGGCACTGAAGCTGCGATGGTAGAGCAGCATATCTCCAAGTAAACCAAGGTTATGGAAGCGACACTGCTCCCGCCTTCACAATTGGGTCTCAGTTCTCAAGGGATGACACTCCTGGGGGGCTAGCGGATGGTTTTGTTAGAATCATTTTGATATTCAGTTTCTCCTTCAAACGAAAAAATTGTCTCTAATCCAAGGTAGACTTTTGCAGAAACAAAATGTAAAGTACATAATAGGTTCGCTATGCAAAGCAAACTACCTAGTAATTACCCGTGGACACATCTACAGCGCTTACTTAGTGAGCGAACTTATTCTCAAAAGGGGAAAGTAGTAAAATAAGCTCAAATCTTTGAAGTATATGGAGAACACATACGTGCGTATCTACATATGTATATTATGTATACCTATATCCATGGATGTTATCCCAACATCTGAAGGTTTGATATATTCTGCATACCGGCCCTCGAGGAAAATCTTAACTCCCAATTGTGGCGGATTTGACATTTGGTGAATGGAAACCGAGAAGTAGTTCTAGTATATTTTGAGAGAGTTGAAAGTCAAATATTCTGTCTTTTAATTGGTAAATGGACTCGATGGGGGTTAAATAAGGCATAGTAGCAATCCTGCGTAAGACGTCATTGGCAACATATAATGGGCATCCATCCCCCCCTTCTTTCTCCCAAATTTTCTTCCTCCAACCATCCTGCCTAGCTACATATGTATCCAACATACTTATCATTGCTACCTATGTATTTTATCATGACCATTTTACGACTTGATGATGCTTGATGATGTTCGGTGATGCTTGGTGATGCTTGGTGATGCGAAAATCCTTTCACTGAGTTTGAGGAGGAAAGCAAGGCACTTATTGCCTTGAGCTGGAGAAAGCTGGTGGCTGCGAAACCTAGTGAGAATCTGCTAGACGTGTGTCTGCAGTGAATTTCGACGTGCAGCGATCCCGACCCCAACCAAGAATCTGCTAGACGTGTGTCTGTAGTGACAACAAACTCGAGCCGATGCGATACAGAAAACTGGTGGCCACGAAATCCACTGAGAACCTGCTAGACGTGTGTCTGCAGTGAACCTCGACTCGCAGCGACTCCGACCCCGACCCCGATCTCAATTAAGATTCTGCTAGATGTGTATCTGCAGTGACAACAGATTTATAACAATCTCGACAACGAATCGACCTGTCTTCATAGAAGACCGGGGTCTCCTGGGGTAGCAGAGAGCGCCCCAGGGGATCCAACAGCCGCGAGCTTGGACCTCTACGTGGTGCTGTTGACTAGTAGCCTTTTGGTGAAGCCAACGCAAGCTCAATTTATTCATTTCCTCTTTTTACTTTAGATCCTCGCAGTATCCTGTATCTTCTAGAATAATCATTCCCGGAGTAGATAGGCGGGACTAAATATCATCATATGGGATGAATACATATGACCTGTCAAGTAATTGATAATTGACACAAGGCTTAGCTCAAAACCAAGACAAAACTATCTATCGGTATGTATATATCATTACTAACACATCTTCCATGTCTTCCATCCACGATGAACTTATGGCGACTGTAAGAGGAAATACCATATAAAATGCAGATATGAAGGATATTGCACGATGATCTAGATACTATCCCCTAGATTGGACGACTTGATCCGAAACAAAATACCATTCAACCGTGCGCTAATCCCCAGTACTTACAAAGATTCCCATACAATAGATGGAGAATCATCCTCCGGTGCCCGTTAGCCTCTTCAGTGGATCCAATGAATTATCGGCACCATTGGAGCTTTCATTGCCTTCTTGTGGGGGAGGTATTGCGGGGATGCTTGGCATTTGGGGGGCGTTTTCCTCTCCGGCAACGATTCTTTGTATCCATGGATATATAACATTGGGATGATATTATGCATAAGATAACTAACATGGATAGATTGAACTGACTGACTTCTGGATACTTGGGTAGCTGACAGGCACAAAAAAGGGGTATAATAATACCATAAGGGGGAATGTTGAAAAAATCAAACAATGATTCATGCCAAGATGAAGAAAATAAGGTCTTTTTTTTGTTTCTTTTACCCCGCAATGTCGGTACAATAGAGGCCGACAATTATGTAGACGATGCTATAAATTAACTGCAATTTGAAGAATTTACATAAGTCCTGGCATCTTCAATTGGGAGGACACAATCAAGATGCGACTGTTATCAGCTTGTCTGGCTACCCTCTTAGCTGTCTCGGCGAAAAGCAAATACATTGTACCCGGAGGCAGATGGCGCGACACAGATGGGAACTTCATTAATGCACATGGTGCCGGTATCACCTTCGACCAGAGGTCCGGGCGCTTCTGGTGGTTTGGCGAATATAAGACCGAAGAAGAGCCAGAAGGCGGAGGCGTCTCTGTTTATAGCTCAGAGGATCTGAGTACCTGGAAATTCGGGGGACTGGCCCTAGGTAAATTTCCATAGCTGCGCTCGAGATAGGTCGATATTCTAACATGTACAGCTCCAATCAAGGGACACCCATATATCGCCCCTGGCGGCGTGATTCAACGGCCGAAAGTGGCCTACAGCCCCGATACTGATGATTATCATGTATGTATGGGGACTTCTATCAATCTTTTACACCCCGAAGCTAATTGGATAGATGTGGTGGCATGCAGACAACTCCACCTACGGGCTCCTTCTCCAAGGCCACGCGGTGTCCTCCGCGATCGGCGGGCCGTACACTTTCGTTGACGCAATAGCCCCGCTTGGAAACTGGTCCCAGGATTTTGGATTGTTTACCGACTACAAGGACGGTCGATCTTACGCTCTCTACTCGAATGGAGATAGTAAAGATGGACGAGATGTGTACCTATCAAGTATGAACAATAATCTCACGGCACTCGAAAAGGTCGTTTATCGATTCCCAAAATTTGATCTTGAGGCACCTACTATCATGCAGACAGAGAAGAGCTACTGGGCACTTATGAGCCATAAGACGGGATATAGGCCAAACAGTGAGAGGCTCAACTTAACATCGTGTATAGATTGGTTGACTAACTTTTTAGACGTGGTTGCATTTCGAGCCGACTCACTGAGCGGTCCTTGGTCACAGCCCTTTATTGTGGCGCCATTAAATACGCGAACTTTTAACTCGCAGTCTGGATACACGCTCAGGATTGAGGGGAAAAAAAAGACAACATACCTATATATTGGAGATCAATGGGACTCCAATTCTGTCTGGGATAGTCGTTATATATGGTTACCAATTCAGACTGATGAGTCTAAGAAGACTCTAGAGTTAGAGTGGCACGATGTTTATGATCTTGACGTGTACGTATGCTGGCTTTGCTTTTATTATGGCAGGCGTCTATACTAACTGAATACTAGGAAAAATGGGGACTGGAAACCTATCAAGGGAAAACCATACACCGCAAAAAAGGCAAAGACGAACGGTGATGCATATAAGCAGGAGGCTGTGAGTATAGTTTCATTATTTCAGACACAAAAGCGATATCTGGCTAATATATATCAAAAGAACTTTGCAACCGACGGTGTTATTCTCACTGGAATATACGGAAATGACAGCACAGTTACGTTCGAAAATATTGAGGGATCTGGAAAACCCCAATGGGTGTCATTCTACTATCAAAGTATGTTTAAAATTTGAATTCTCCCTACGCAAGACTAACTTGATTATTAGATATTGATGATTTGGGTTTTGGCGACCAACGTAAGTACACTTCCGCTTATTTTCTAGAATCGATATTCTAATACGTTCTACGTTTCATAGCTGGCGGTACCCCGGACAGGATTGGCGGCGCATGGCAGCTGCGTCGGATTAGCAGCGTGGTGGTCAACGGAGACCCTTTGAGCTTACAAACTCTATACCAACGAGATACACACAAAGGTGTTATTCTCTCCACTCCGCTGCAGTTGACACTAAACAAGGGGAACAAGAACACCATTACGGTCGGGGGACTATATAATGGGTTTGACTACAAGGGTGCTGATTTGGATCGGATAGTTGTGTATCCTACGGAGAGGTAGTATTGGAGAGAGCTACGATAGAAAATGAGCAGGAAAAATAATTAGCAATATCCATGGCTTCCAAGTTCACCGTTTCAGGACAAATTTCATCAGATCTCTAGAGCCCAAGCTCAGCTGACCTGTAATCCGAGTTTAGCAGGGCTCCTGAATTCTGCTTTTAAAGCCATCTGTCGAACTAGGAATATGACCGGACCTAGACAAGAATTGAAGTTTTTGTTAGTCAAATGGAATTATAACTAGTGTATTACAGCAAGTGCCTACTGCTTTAGCAAAATATCTAGTTTTATTTTCTCTTAGCTTTATCGATCGGGCTTGCTTGATAGCGCGTTCCATAGCAAGAGCATTCCATGTTCCATTTTGTGGGGTTGGGGAATTTCCGGGGAATTGCCTGGAGGTTTGACTTGTTTGAAACCATCCAAACTTGCGCTTACGTCCTGTTTGAAGCGCATTAAGTCGGCCAATCACAGCCACTCGATGACATTCATCTATCTCAACAGTCGAGGCATTGCAATACACGTTCTTCAATGCCGTATCTTGATTGGTGATTTTGACTTTATCTAGTATCCACGAGTGAGTCTTGGAGCTTACTAACCCCCTTGGCATTGTCCACAGGTATTTAGAAGGTTCGGTGAACAACTTGGAAGATTTTAAAGCAGTATATCTTGCAACATATAACTAACTGCATGATCAAAACATCTGTTTGAAAGTTCGAACTGAAAATAGCATGTCATTGCTTTCACCTCTTTCGCAATGCCTCTCTTCCCTCGCCAATCTGAATCGCAAATGGGGCAGCCACAGGGGTTTGGGGCAAATTAGGGGAACAGAAAAGCCTCTATCAGAGCGCTTGTTGGATGTATTTCTGCGTACATGGGACCTGGGTTTCACATCTTTCGGAGGACCGCCAGTACACTTCCAGATTCTACATGCCAGGTTCGTAGAAGGACAGGGCGCCAAGGAAAAATGGGTGGATGAGCAGACTGTACGATTCTCCTGGTGGTATCCATGCCATAAGACCTACTAATGAACCTCGCAGTATCAGGAACTCTTTGCTATTTGTCAAGCCCTTCCGGGTCCCGGTAGCACAAAGATGATTTTCTGTCTCGCCTTATTACATGCCGGATTTATTCCTGCCCTGCTTGTGTTTTTTATTTGGAGGTAATTTATACTTTTGCAATACAAAATTTGCCATATTTTGATCTGCAGCTAACGGTGTCAGTCTTCCTGGCGCAATTGGAATGTATGCCCTCTCACTTGGTGTGCAAAACATGAATGAAACTCTTCCAAACCCCGTCTACCCCCTACTTTCCGGCCTAAACGCCGCCACAGTAGGTGTTGTTGCGCTTGCGGCCGTACAGTTGGCCGAAAAAGCTATTCGCGACAAACTATCCCGCATTCTTGTGATTTTTGGTGCATGTGCTGGTCTCTGTTACAATGCACTATGGTATTTCCCCGTGCTGATGATGATTGGTGGTTTACTCACAAGCATCTGGGATGGATGGCTATATCAACAATTTCTGAGGGCAAGAATCGCGTGGAAAAATAGACGTGTTGCTCCACATGAACTGGAAGCGACAAACAGGGACCTTACAGGCATGGATCATATAACCCTGGAAGAGAATACACGGCAAATGAGCGAGACGATGCGACCAAGGAGAACAGATCATAGAATTGAAGGGCTACCACATAATAGAGTCGATAACACAAGTCCAACGCAGCGCGCCGAAAATCCTTCACAAGAGCACATTATTCGGATTCGAGTCGGAGTTTTGGTTATGGGTCTCTTTTTCGGTATGCACCCCTACCTAACAAATTTTCCGAAAGTCAGTACTAACATAGTCAGCTTCCTTCATCGGGATTCTTGTTGCCAGAGGCCAACTCGCTGCACCTCCACTGGTCCTCGACCTCTTTGCCAATATGTACCTTGCTGGTACAGTTATCTTTGGTGGAGGTCCTGTTGTTATCCCTCTTCTACGCTCCTATGTCGTCGATCCCGGGTGGGTCTCCAGTAGAGACTTCCTGATCGGCCTTGCCATCATCCAAGCTTTTCCCGGTCCTAACTTCAACTTCGCTGTCTTCTTGGGGGCCCTAGTACTGCAGGGTTCAGGCTTCCCAACCATCCTTGGTGCATTTCTCGGCGGCTTCGGCATCTTCTTTCCGGGGATTACCCTGGCCGTTGTATTCCAAAGCTTCTGGCGTGTCTTGCGGAAGAGGAAGTATGTCGTTGACTTTCTGAGGGGAGTGAATGCCACTGCAGTTGGGCTAGTATTTACAGCGGTATATCGCTTGTGGGAGATTGGATATTTGACCCCTGAAAGAAACGACGGACAGAGTCTGGGCAAGGAACCATGGTGGGTGGTTGTTGCGGCGGTAACATATGCAGGGAATGCATGGTTCAGTGTGCCCCCAGCCTTAGCGATCATTATGGGTGCCGTTTTAGGGTTATACTGGTTTGGAGCTGTGGGGCGATAGCATCGTCTGGTAGCCATCGCTGTTCATTCTACAGCGCGACAAATCAATTTTTAAATAAATTTAAATTGGTGCCGTCAGTCAAACATGTACATTAATCGAGATGGCTGTTTTATTTTGGAAAAGGTGTAAGATCGGATTGAACTCTGAGGAAAATTTAAGCATTATATTTCAATGTTTGATTGAGCAAGTACGTCAGAATATGGTGTTTTTCGCCTCTGAGAACATCTCTTCGGCATAGGGATATGAGCTTGAGGTGAAGATTGCCAAGTGAGGTCGAGTCATCTTTCAACACCTCATTTCATTGGAATATAGCGACAGTCACATAAATTGGGCCCAGCGGTCCTAGTGTTTCCGTTTACAAGGTTACAAGTTTTTAAAAATGTGAGAGCGAGCAAGGCTATAATACATGCCTAAAGAGGACCTTGAAAAAAAAATCTTTCGCTATAATAGCCAACTGGCAAATTTGGTCAGTGAAACCGAAAGCACGCCTAGTCAGAAAAATACCAAGGTTCCTATTGATGAACGTATATTCTATGTCTCTAGAAGGAGGAGAAGCAAGAATAAAAACAGTTAATCAACTACTTGCTGATAAACCACCTACTGTTATAAAGTACCGTATATGCTTCGGTCATACTCCCCCTTCTCATCTCCGCTCACGCGATGCTAAAGCAGCACCCACCCGACTACTGGCCGCACTCAACCCACACGTCGGTGAGTGAGTAGTTAGGTGGGTGACCACCAACGGATCTTTATTGTTATTGGTTACATGCTACTCCGTACATGCTACATACTATATATTCGTTTTTTTATTTTTGTTCTCTTCATCATCCTGTCACATACTAATAGAACTAGATATTTAGTTGGTGTTGTCTCTAAAAACCCAATATTCATATTGGCTCCTGATTGAATATGATCTAACCTCTAATTATTGTTCAATTCCCTTGTGCCATAAGAGGGTGAAGACACTAATAGACGTAAGAGCTCCGGAAAAGCCGACCAATTCCAAAACGGTAGACCGACCACACTCAAGAGGATCGGCGGCATATAATAGCTTAGTTTAATCTACAAATAGTACATTTAGATTTCTAGCCAGTGTGACGTTACAGCTTGTATATAGTTACCCCGCATTACATATATCCTTTGATACGTGATTCACTTCAAGAGGTAACGAGGGTAACATATTCAAGTGAAAGGTTTCAGCATAGATTTCCTTGCATATTTGCGCTAAAATAGGAATGGCAGGCTAATCTACCTAAGGAAAGATCACCGGCAAAAAGCCACAGAAAAGATAAGTTCTACGCAATGAAGATACCATATCTATTTTCCCATTGGTGAGTAAGGGCGCCCCTCCTTGAATGGCACGAGGATGCAACTGAAGAGTGCAGCTACAAGGTTCATACAGATGACGTGATTGAATTGGTTTCATGAGATAGTTTCTTCCCCGCTCTGAATTTTGTTCTTTATACTACCGTAGGAATATGTTTGTTATGTTACATCACTAAGAGCTTCCAGGGCTCACATATAATGCGAGTAATAGTGCCAGCTATAGACTCAATAGAATATTAGATCTTGAATCGAGCACGCTTCATGCTACTAGATTTAAACAGCCACTGATCACCTTGTTAAGTCATGAGATTCATTACCAATATATTATTGACCAGCATATGCGTGGCAACGGGCGCGTTGGCGAGCTCCTACGAGCCCAAGTTCCGCATTTCTCCGATTGATGGCTCGAAGATTGCACTGCCAACAAAGGAGCAATTGGCTTTCCAAGATAGAGAAATTGGAGTCCTCATCCATTATGAGATAGCAACCTATCTCGACATTGATGGTTGCAACAATGTCCCCGATCTTGTTCCTGACATATCACTGTTCGACCCGACCTTCATCAACACCGATGGGTGGATGGACTCAGCTGCTGCCCTAGGCGCAAAATATGCTACCCTTGTTGCTAAGCATAACTGCGGATTTGCGATATGGCCAAGTGAAGTGACTTTCCAAGACCGAGAAAACCAGACCGTCCCATACAATTACACGATCGCCCAGTCACCGGTTCATGGCCAGAATATCGTTCAGAGTTTTGTGGACTCGGCCAAAAAGTATAACATTGGGCCTGGGTTCTACTATAGTGTTGTTGTCAATAATTATCTGAATGTGCAGGATTCAGATGTTCGTGCCGGCACTTGGGCTCCTGGTCAAGTTAATATCACGAACGGTACATACGACCAAATTGTCTATGACCAATTGACTGAATTGTGGAAGGGCTATGGAAGCTTAACTGAGGTATGAATGAGCTATTCGCAATGGCAGGCTTTCCAATGCTAATTATATCACTACTCCAATCCTCAAGATTTGGTTTGATGGAGGTTACAGCAGCTCACAGAAAGATCAAATTGAGAGCCTGCTACAGGAAACTCAGCCGCAAGCAGTTATTTTCAATGGATGTGACACGGATGGAACCTGCGTATCGGCTAATCCAAGTAAGTTTTACATATATTTGCTCGAATTCCCCTCGGAAATGGGGTTCTCACACTATTATAGTTCGATGGATCGGAACGGAACTCGGGGAAGCCCCAGAGGAAAACTGGTCCAGGCATGCAAGCCTGATCTTTTGTGGTATATTGAAAATGAAATTGACTCTTACAGTGGTCTGACGAATGATGGCGGAGATCCTACGAGCCCGTATTTCTGCCCAGCTGAATGCGACACCACCTTGCAGACCGATGACCGCTGGTTCTTTGGGGTTGATCAACCATTAAGATCTATTGAAGAAATGATCGACGTCTACCACAAAACCGTTGGCCGAAACTGTCTTCTCGAGTTAGATCTCTCCCCCGATCGAAGCGGAGGTATCCCAAAGGAACATGCAGCCCTTTACAAGGAACTAGGTGATTTCATCAGCTCATGTTATAGTAAGCCTATTGTAGGCAATGCAACACACTCTTCCGATGAAAAGGGCGAGTATATGATCAAGCTCGACAAACCCACCGATATTGACCGTATTGTGTTGATGGAGGATCAATCGAACGGCCAAGTGATTCGTTCTTATCAGGTATATGCAAAGATCGCCGATAGTCAGGACGTCAGTGATATCACGGATACGCCGTTCAAACTTGTTTCAAATGGAACAAGTATAGGCCATAAAAAGATTGATATCTTTGATAATACCGTTTCGGTGACAGAGGTTTTAGTCAAGACCACATATGTGGATACTCCGAAATGGAGATCTGTCTCGCTCCATCTCTGTGAATAATTGGCCAAGAATGACACTCCAACCGAGGCGACGGAAGTTGATCTGTTGTGCCAACTGAGCGAGAGTAGAAGAAGGAAAAACTGTCCGATATTCAAACTATGTAGGAGCAGGGTATTTATACTGTATCTAACAAAAAACTGCTCACTGTTCAAGCAATGTAACTATAGGAGATGCGAGCATCCAAGATTGTTCAAATCAGTTGAGAATTATTATTTGACTCACTAAGTAGATGTAGTTATTTCCATGGTAGCAGTGTCTTGGACTAACTTGTTCGCCTCATTCATGTGAGACCCGATGTGCCATGGTATTGCTCATCGTCTCTGTTGCAATGGTCCAGATTGTTGGGGGGTTTCTTGTTTAATAATAGATCTGGCTGAATTTCATTTTTCAAGACAGTTCAAAACTGTATTCTGCAACATATACACAGACCTTTATATATTAGTGGCTGTCAAAAATTCCACCAATATTCATCAGGTTCGTAGGGTCCCAAGAGTAGAAGAGTAGGGTAGAAGAATAGGGCGGCAGAGTTACAGCCACTTCATACGCCTCGCAATATAACTTCCACCACCCACAACGCCTGTAACGCCTGTGAAAACAATCAAGGATCCATATCCACTTCCATATCCATACCCGGCGTTTCCCTCCCATGGCATCCCCTTAAGAAGAGCCTCACTAAGGGGCCCGGAAACCAAATTTCCAACTCCTCTTCCAGCCGCAAGGCACGCAAAGACCATGCTAGATTCAGCAGAGGGCTGCTTGCGAACTACATCGCGCATAATACCAGGCCAAGTACTGGTGTATGAGCCCGCGAAGAGACCGTATACAACCGCGAAGATGAATAAAGGAGGAAGGGACATGGAGAAGCCCCAAATGAGGAATATTCCAATCGAGGATCCGACAGTAGAAACGAGGATGCAAAGCGTCACGTCAAATTTGTCGATGATGGCGCCCATAAGCACACAGCCAACGACAGAGGCCAAGTTGAAGAGGATAAGAGTCAATGCTTGGAGGGAGGTCGAGGCGCCAATCATGCCTGCGTAAGTAGGAAGGTAGATAGATGGCAAGAAAAACCCAAGGGCCTCAACGGTATTGCAGAACTCGAAGAGAGCAAAGGTGGACGTAAATATGAACCGGAGGTTTGGGGGTGGTGGACTGGATTGGGTATCTGCGACTGGCACGCGTGGCTTGACGAAGTAGACCAGCGGTGCGGTAAGGATGAACAAAACAACTGCAAACCCACGCAAGGTAATCCGAAATCCGTACCTGCCCAGGAGCTGTTCCATGACGATAGGAAGGACGACACCACCGATTCCGGTACCGGCCCACATAACGCCGAAGGCAAGGCCCTTTCGTCGATCGAACCACTCTTCCATTAAGAGAATGCATGGGGCGTATGCAATACTGCCGCCGAGCGCATAGAAGATTCCTTGAGTTACGATGAGGTGGTTGGTGCTTGTGGCAAGAGAGCTCAGGCCAAGAGCGGCACACATTAGTAGCACACCTAGGCCACAGCCGAAGCGTTGGTATTTGGGCCATTGTCTGTACGCGGCGAAGACAAGAGGAAGGTCTAGATACATTATTCCCTAAAATCTATAGATAAGCTCGGGTTGGGTTGAAACATATAGTATTCGATTTTTACCATAGCACAGGTTCCGATGACGGCGATATTACCGGAATCCTTGAATTGGGGGATATCGCTGTAATAGGCTTGGAAAACACCGTAAGTGAATGCAAATCCCCAGACAAGTGCCTCCATAACGAAGCACGCAGCGAGGAACAGCCAGGCATTAACTCCGCCATCCATTGGCGATAGTTGCGTGTTATAGTGAACACGCGACACATTGGTATTGTCAATCGCCCCATCTAGCGGAGTCAGAGCCCCCTTTTCAGCCTGTGAGCCTGTTACTTCCATTCTGAGAGCCAGAGTCGACGACAACCAAAGTAAGAAAGGGAAATATTGCCCTAGAAGTTGAAACAGAAGTGTGCAAAGGCTAGCAATTTTAATATGAATCGGAGTTAAATAAAGCCATGTGGGGAAATCATCCGCAGGGCGTGGAAAGCATCTGTCATCGTATCAGTGCGGCCAATCAGTGTTAGCTGACAAGGGGCCAATTTGACGAGAGGTGTCTGCGACGCAGTAACTTGGAACATATCCGTGACTTCCAGGCTACATAGATATCTTTGGGGTTACTTTACCTTATCCATACATCCCTTCCATTGATGATGAAGGTGTATAAATAATATCCCGTATTAAATCCAAAGCTGGCCCGGGAATACTACCAGGTACTCAGGTGGGCATTTCCAAGATTTGTAAGTAATCTCAGATTTACCCAAGGAGCTAAGCCATTTTGCGGATATCCAACCATTTTTGGTTTCCGACACTGGGCTTGCCCCCGAAAGCCATTCAATAACCGGTGTCTAGGTGCTTCATATCATCATCGTCAATTATGCTACCCCTAATTCAGAGCTTGTGATCACTAAAGTATTGAACGCCCCGTCTGCGCGCGTCACACTTTACAATGTATATAGAGAAGCAGCAGTGAGAACCCTGACTTTACACCGGACTCCGTTCAACAACATTGTTTTGAAGAATCAATGAATGTAGATTGTCTATCTGAAAAGGCACAAGGCATCGCCCTAGGTTCACAGGACCTGCTAGCATACGGGGTAGCCTCGACGAGAGGAAGAGTGGATAAAAGAAGTGTGAGTGGAGGTGAGCTTACACAGTCACTCCGCAAAAGTCTCCGCCTGGGAAGGGCCTAAATGCCTGAATGGGGTCGGTGCCTGAATTATGCCCAGTTTTAGACTGGTAGAAATTAAAATACCTGAATTACTATGACAGAGCCCTTAGTGAGCAAAGTCCTCAAGTTCTTGGGGTGAATGATTTATCTGAAAATAGGCAGGAAAATGAAGCTTTTCATATGGTATAACACTGTGTATCACTAGATTTTAGGGTGGTTCTAGGCCTCGAAGCTAGTATTACCACCATACAAATCATCCACTCTATCGGATACTACTATCATTTATCTATTTACGTTCTATACTCTTCCCACCCCTAAGCAGGCACATATGACTATAGGGCGTGGAAAACAGTGCTTCCGGTCCGCTTAGCCGTACTTAAGCCACATATTCTACACGGTCAATTCTTAATGCGCCCTTAGCATATAAGCGGCACTCGGGGGTGAGTGTGGCTGATATGGGTGAGAAGTTTGGAGACTGGTTGATAGGGGTGAAAACGGGGCGACAATTCTCACCTAGGGTTAATAGGGGCTAACTTATATAAATTAAACGTCAGGGGCCGTTCTTTTACTCTACTATAATTTACTTTGATTTACTCTACTCTGAAAAATATGTTAACCTAAAAGAAAATCCAGAAAGAATAACTCGAGGATGAACGGGCCTTTATCCATAATAATAAAATTAAAGATATCGAGATCCGCGTCATTGCCAAGTCGATTTTGCGGTGACCGAGAAAATGGGAATAATACGGAAGTTGCGGCCCGGCCCAGCCCAGTGGGTTAATTTGTTACAGTGGAGCTTGTTTTTGATAATTGGTTACGTGGTTCCACGCACTTCCACGCACTTCCCGTTAGAATCAATCTACTCCGTATTCTGTTTCCCTAATACGTGTTCTTTGTCTCCGATTATTCAATATTCAATTGCAACCTAGAGTATCAGACCTTGCACGTGACTTGGTTGCCTGATCTCCAGGATTGTTCCAACGTTGACACATCTGATGCGGAGGCACCAAACAAACAAACATCATCCGCCACGTGCGAGCACCTCATTCCCTCTTGTTCTTATGCCGAGTATCCATCATCATCTGTCCAGGAGTAGAAGCCAATCTCCAGCTGCTCCACTATATCCATCATTGGGCTATAGCACCGGCCATGTCACGCACAAATCGAGTGTGGTCTCGGAGAGAAATCGAGGGATTGATAGCAGATGGGCGAAAGATAATCATATTTGGTGATAAAGTACTGAAGGCTGACGCGTGGATACCCTATCACCCAGGCGGCGATAAGTCAATATTGCACATGGTCGGTCGGGATGGGACGGACGAAATCATGGCATTGCACTCAGAGGAAGCACAGGCACATATGCAGAAGTATGTGATAGGAAGAGTACTTGGAAGATGGGAAAATTTCTTGCCTCCGATACAGGGAGGAATATTCAAAACGCTGGTATCGACGGATGACGAAGCCGAAGAAGATGTCAGCTCATCTAGACAATCGACACCACCATCACCAGTTTTCGATACTGAAGAGATAGAATATGAAGTTCGTCTGAGGCGTATAGGCAATGATACGCCTATTTCTCGAGCTTCATCAGAGCCGGAGTCGGAGCAATTCAAATCTGCGGAAGCATCAACAGCCCACGCGATATCATCAGACCTTTCAAAATATCCTTGTCTTGATCAAATGTCACAAGACGAGGTCATCTCAAAATACCGCCAACTCGATGAAAAATTGCGATCCGAAGGACTCTACCAGTGCCCATATAGCTCCTACGCTGTCGAATTTATCCGATACTCGACTCTTTTTGTTCTCTTCTTGACATGTCTTCACTATTCCTACTACGCTCTTTCGGCCGTCTTCCTCGGCTTACTCTGGCACCTGCTTTCATTCCTCGTTCACGACGCCGGTCATCTAAGTATAACACATGGATTCCACACGGACAGCTGCATCGGGATTTTCGTTGCAGATTTCGTTGGCGGTCTTTCAGTCGGTTGGTGGAAACGGAATCACAACGTGCATCATATAGCAACCAACTCACCCGAGCACGATCCGGATATCCAGCATATGCCATTCTTTGCCATCTCTTCTCGATTCTTTGGTTCCCTACGCTCGACCTACTACGACCGCGATATGCCTTTGGATGCTGCAGCACGGTGGTTTATCAAGCACCAGCATTATCTCTACTATCCTATACTTTTAATGGGTCGTTTCAACCTGTACCGCCTAGCATGGTTATACCTACTAGATCCGAAGCAAGCGCCCCGTAAAGGCTCAGCATGGTGGCATCGTTACCTTGAAATGACCGGCCAGGTATTTTTCTGGTACTGGTATGGCTACAGAACGCTATACCTCTCGATCCCGACGTGGTCGTCCCGCATCGCGTTCCTGTTTATCTCGCATATGGTCACCGCTCCGTTACACGTCCAACTCACGCTCAGTCACTTCGCTATGTCGAGCGTCGACGGGGGCCTCCACGAGTCGTTTGCTCAGAAGATGGTGCGGACGACAATGGACGTCGATTGCCCGCCTTGGTTAGATTTTATACATGGTGGTCTCAATTACCAGGTCGTACACCATTTGTTCCCTCGTCTCCCGAGACATAACCTGCGCCGGGCGCAGAAGTACGTCAAGGAGTTCTGCGACGACGTCGGAATTCCTTATGTGATTTTTACTTTTACGCGCGGGAACAAGGAAGTTATTAGCAGACTAGGCGAGGTTGCTGAGCAATTGAGGGTGATGGAGGAATGCAGAAAAGTTGCTGCGAAAGATCTGATTGAGGGACACCACAGTTTTTGATTGTTTTGTTTTGTTTTGTTTTGTTTTGTTATGTTCTTTTTCTGTTGAATTCCGGAGGAAGATTACAACCTTTCCTATTTCAGACTAATGATTCAGCGCGCGGTCCGCCGATTCAGGGGTTGACTCTCGGTGTCAACAGTACACAGTACGGCGGCAGCGATATTGTGAAAAATGATATCTTTTAATGTAAAAGAATATCTCAATTGAACGAATCTGGGCTCATAACTGACAGACTTTTGGGTGTAAAGCAACCTATGGTACATAAGATTATATCTATATCCTACTACTACTGCTCCGTACAAAAATTACTACAAAACCCACTACAAAAACTACCGTATTTCCAACTTTTTTTTTATGGGGTTTATATACTCCGTAGTAAATAGTATAAATGAGAAGCAAATCATAAACTCGGAAGGGTAGTTATGGTTGGAGTATTTTCTTCTTTTTGTTAAATGAAGAGAATGGATTCTAACAAGAGGGTTTGTTTTGATCCATATGCGCCTGGAGCGTGGTTTGGTTTACACCAAAATCGACTCCTACTTAACGAACAGTTTTAATCTCATCATTTTAATGGGCTTTCTTTTTTACAAATCAAATGATGTATATTTGCTCAACACAGTTCGGGACTGATTGCGATGTTGGCGATATGATTGTTGTCTGAGCTGCTATGATAACTTGGTGCGTGGAGAAATGAGGCTCGGGAATTCCAAGGTTGACATGGATCCATGGAGCATCTATCACATTAACCGCTGAGCTAAGCCAAGGTCCGGGGTGCCTATTCTAAAATTAGACCGTACATATAACTATTCTGATCAGGCCCTGTCATGCCTAGGTGGCTCAACTCTGCCTCTCGCAGCCTTTTCGTCCCACTTGGTGGAGCACAGCCTGAACCTTGTTTGGATATACATATTCACTTCTATACGAGGGCAGGCGCTAGGTTTTGCACAATTTTGTCTTCATACAATATACCTAAGTACTCAGCCGCGTAAGCTCTGTCTCTACCTTGCCCCAACCCCACTCAACCATAAACTCCACCGTAGCTCGCAGGCCGTCGAGCTCATAAACAAACGAAACTCAACCGACTTGGACAGTACCGCTGAATTTAATTTTCTGCACCTTGTGTGGTTTCTCTCGAAAAAAAAATGGTTACAACTGTAAGCCCTACCGGGCTGACCTTGCTGAGTGACCCGCAGGACGTGGCAGCAGAGTGAGTTTCGGGCCTTTCTCTCGGGTTATACCTCACGCTATCTGACCTAAATCTCTATCTTACCAGCGTCGTCTTTGTGCACGGCCTCCAAGGCCATCCTTATAAGACGTGGACCTTTTACCCGAGCTTCCCGTCTGCACCAGAGAACCTGTCGTCGTCGGAGGCTAGCAAGAAGAGCAAAATCCGAGGACTTAGTCGACTTCTGGGCCATACTCGCAAGCGACAAGAAACACTCATACCGGCAGAAAATTCAAACATAGGGCAGGATGAGGAAAATGGGGCGCCGATAAGCGGTATATTCTGGCCGAGGGATCTGCTCAAGGAGGACCTGCCGCAGGCTAGGATAATGACTTTTGGCTATAACACAAACATTCAGCAAGGGTACCATGCAGTCAACCAGGGGAATATCTTCTCTCATGCGAGGGATCTCTTGTATGAACTGGAAGCAAAGAGAAGAAAAGCGCCAACTCGCCGTTTGATTTTCGTCGCCCATTCTCTAGGTGGAATCCTAGTGAAGGAGGCTCTTAGACGATCTGAGCATGACCCCGATGAAGCTATCCGGAAAATCTACAGCTCAACTATTGGGATATTTTTCTTTGGAACGCCACATCGGGGTAGTAGGGAGTGGGCATCGTTAGGGGAAGGGGTTGCTCGTGTTGCAAGCTGTCTTTTAGGGATGGATGTGAATTCTGAGGTCGTACATGCATTGTTGCCCACTGGACCCGAGCTCGAACTATGCCGCGAGTCTTTTGCTGTGCAATGGGAGCAGCGAAGAGCCGCTCTCGCTGTCCGGACTTTCCAGGAATCCAAAGGAATCTCTGGAATTTGTTGGGGAGGACTCAATCAACTTGTGCGTATGATGATGGTTACACTCCTATAGCCTCGAATACTGACCAAATACAAGATTGTCCCACCTGACTCTTCGACTCTCGACCATCCAAGTCAGCGTGCAAGAACTTTGGATGGAAACCATATGACAATGGTTAAATTCAGTGGAAGAAGTGACAAAGGCTACGAGATGGTGAAAGATGATCTCGAGGAGCTCATGACCAAGGCTCCAGATATGGAGCTTACACCGAGCTTTGGTACGCATTCAGGTCGTCTGTTAGAAAGCAAGGATCTGAGTCCATTATAGGAACAACCCAGGACAGCCGTGAATGCCTACAAATGCTACGGACTTCAGACTATGAACAGTACAAAGACCGAAATCCTGATAGACTTGACAAGACTTGCGAGTGGTTTTTACATCACGAAAACTTTCACCATTGGTATAAAAGCGACTCGTCGACTCTTCTTTGGGTATCTGCGGACCCAGGATGTGGCAAATCGGTCCTGGCCAAGTATCTAATTGATCAGGAAACAGAACTAGAAGCCAGCGAATCCCGCGCAGTCTGCTATTTCTTCTTCAAGGATGACAATGAAGACCAGACCAGCGTTACTACGGCGTTGTCAGCTCTTCTACACCAACTCTTCTCGCAACGAAACTCACTTATTCAACATGCTATGAAGGACTACATAGCCGAAGGCAGTAAGCTACCGCGGCTCTTCCAAAAGCTCTGGGCCATCCTGCTCAAGGCAGCCTCTGACCCGAAGGCTGGGGAGATCATCTGCATCTTGGATGGGCTCGATGAATGCGCAGAGAAAGGGCGGTACCAGATTATCGACGTACTCAGCGCGTTCTACAAGCAAGCAATTTCTGAAGAGAGCGGTTCACGCCTCAAGTTCCTTATTACCAGCCGTCCTTACTATGACATACAACGACGATTTTCAGAGCTCACGCATAATTTTCCAACGATCCGACTTGCTGGAGAAGAAGAGTCAGAGGCAATTGGCCGTGAGATAGACAGAGTGATCAAATGGAAGTTGTCGAAATTAGCTTTGGAACTGAGACTCAACGTTACGGAGAAAGCCACTCTCGAGACAGAACTTCTGGCCATGACGCATCGGACATATCTCTGGGCAACGCTTGTGTTCGACATACTATACAGAACTATTCGCCCTACCAGCAGGAAGCTGAAGGACATTGTCAGATCCCTTCCGCCGACAGTGGACAAGGCATATGAGGCAATTTTTTCCAGAATAGATGATGCCGAACGACCGCAAGCACGGAAACTGCTGTCAATTGTGGTTGCATCCAGCAGGCCGCTCACTTTGCAGGAATTGAATGTTGCTCTCACAGTTGAAGTCCAGCACAAGTCATACAACGAACTTAGAGCCGATCTTGATGATGAGGAAAGGTTTGAATCTACAGTAAGAAACATGTGTGGCCTTTTTGTCACTATCCTAGATCAAAAGATATACCTGATTCACCAGACGGCGAAAGAGTTCCTTGTTGGTAACCACGAGGTGCTCGATGGATGGAAGAACTCTCTACACCCTGTACAGTCAGAGCTTATTCTCGCAACAAGCTGCATTGTTCCGCTCACATTCTCGGATTTTGATGACTACCAGACGCCGAATGAGGTCAGTCTTGGCGAATTACTTTCAGGGTTTGAATTTCTTGGATATGCTGCGTCTTTCTGGATGGCGCATTTCCGGGAAGCTCAACAGCAAGCGACAGATGAGTTGGTGCAGCTGGTGCTCCAAATCTGCAATACTTCATCAAGGAGATTCAACACCTGGTCCCGTCTCTATGCAATGACTGACCCATCCACTGCGATCCTCAGGTTCACAACTACTATGATGCTAGCATCATACCTTGGACATAACACTGTAGTCGATCAGCTCCTGAAAGACAGTGAAGCTGATATTGACTCAAAGGACAATGATCATAATCGGACCCCACTCGCCTGGGCCGCCAAACAAGGCCATATCTCTGTAGTGAGGCTGTTGATTGGAACTGGGAGAACTGACATCAATTCAAAAGACAACGATAACCAAACACCACTATGGCTCGCCTGTAGGACTTGTCGAGAGGAGATTGCTTTGTTCCTTCTTGAAAATGGCGCCGACCCCATGGACAAGAACACTCGACCCCGCTCCCCGCTTCTTGAATCCGCCTTGCAGGGGTTGTCTAAAGTGGTTGACCGGATTTTGCGATCCCTCTCAGATCAAGCATTGCAGGTCGTCGCCGAGCATTACGACACTGAAGGAAAGTCAATACTCAACCTAGCACTCCTTGGCGAAAATGGATCCCATCATACCATTGTGAAAATGGTGATTGATGCACTGGGCCAGTTTCCCGACCAGAGGCGCAAATTACTGTATCACCAAGATCATTCCAACTGCAGCCCCCTCTTTCATGCAGCGCTTAGAAATCAACCAGAAGCTATCAAACTACTCACACAAGTTGAGAAAGGACTCCTCAGCCAGACTGGCTATATTGACTGGAGGGATACTCCTCTACATGTCGCGACCCATTGGCAGAGTCTTAACGCTGTTCGAGCCCTCATCAATGCTGGTGCAAACCCAAACATTCAACAACGTACCGGCCACACACCTCTTCATATTGCGTCTCATAGGACAGATGGGCATGACGGTGCACTTATCCTGAAGATTTTACTTGAACATGCGGATCCCTTGATATCAGGCCATATGGGCGAGAATATCATTCACCTTGTTCTTGACTGGGATAGAGCGGTGCACTTTCAGATTATTGCGAACCATATATCGTATTCTGATCTTCACCAACTCCTAACCTCAAAAAACAAGGACGGTAATATCCCACTGTTGCATGCTACAGCCAAACTTAGCCATGCAGATCATGACTATGCCTCCCACTCCAAGACCTTCAAGGCCGTCTGCGAAGCGATGATTAAAGTCGTGTCAGATGCAGATGCAGATGGTATTCTAGATCTAGTCAGCGAGAAGGATTGCCCAATTATTCTGCATCGATTCATCGAAACCAGCTCTGCTGACCTTATGGCTGAGATGGTGCCGAAAATAGCGGCATTGGACAATTCATTCCTTAAGCCGACGGACATAAATGGCCAGACTCTGCTTATAAAGGCTGTCGATAGACAGTTGTTGCGGACAATACAGCTCTTAATTGAGAGTTCCGCCCACGTCAATGCCCAAGACAAACTCGGGAAGACGGCACTCCACTACGCTGCAGAGCGCGATATGCCAGAAATAGCTAGGCTCCTGGTCCATGCAGACGCAGACTTGACCATCAAAGACACCTTTGGCCGTATGCCGGTCGATTGGTGCTCTAACAGTAACAGTTGTATCACAATTGTGCAGCCGAGTGATAGGTCTACCATAATGCCCGACCCGGTAGCAATCATGACTCCAAGCACTCGCTCAAGCCGTACTTCATGGTCTATTACACTTGGCGCAGAGCTAAATTCATGTGCCTGGAATCTACATGGAGATGTAGGTTGGTATTCCGACGCTGTCCCCACAATCGTGCGGGAAGACAAGTACGTGATCAGCGAGGCAATCCCAGTTACAATCAAGCTCCCTGTCCCACGAGTCCATGTGGTTATTGAGGGACGCGATCAAGGCTGGAGCGATGACCGCTGGTTTTCAGATCGGCCAGAGGGTTCATTTACGAGCGACAGCTGGTACGAACTTGCAATCCTACGGGACGGCCAGCTCGTCCTGCGCCGAGAGTGGGCACGGAACAAACACCGCTCAAAAACAACGCACCGGTTCGAATGCACCTGGTATTCAGATACTCAGCGAAATTGCGACCATCTTAAATTTGCTGGACGTAGGGCCGTTAGTGCAGATGACCAGGGTGAGTTTGTGCGCAGGTTGACTGTTGGGGATCAAGTTGTAATTTTAGCCTTGGCTGGTGGCGGTGGCTGGATGAATATTGTGAAGAGTGCTTCGATTGAAATTTTCTTCGAAGACTGAAAGTAGGTAGCTTATATTTTTGGTGAAGTTTTTAAGAATTCTTCGATACTGCGTATATAATACGTTTTCTCCAGATCAAAATCGCAATTTTCTATCATTCATGAATGCCTACTCCGTAGGCCTTTTTTCTCACTGCTTGTGAATGCTAGAGGCACCAAGCTGACGGCCCTTTAATTCTACGCAGACTTCGCCAAACACCTACTAAAGCATCCAAGGTGTCCCTAAAACAGGCGTCAGCGAGCCCAATAAAGATAAAGCACTTATTGCCAGATGGAAAAGCCTACGATTGATATTCAAGATCCTATACTCTGGTTGAGATATCAAAGAGGTGTCAAAACTAGAGGCCAGGACGGATAAATACTTCAGTAGCTCGCGCACGAACGCTTCTTAGCTCAAGCCAACCGTTGATTTATGTATCTATCACATAGATAATCAATAAGCTACACCCAGAGAAGAAAATCTAGATAATTCTATTAACTATCTGAGTCACCTTGATTTGAATAAACCACCAAAATCTGCACATCATCGATTTAGAGCCGTCCAGCAGAAGTGAACCATACTCGTGAACATTTGGCTAGTATTGAATAGCATCCATACAATCAACCAGGTGCTGACTTAAAAAATGCAGTTAAATATATCTTTTATCTTGTGGACTCGCAGGGAGTCAAGTCACCCGAAGGAAATCAGCTAATTATTGTTTATTCTTTCTGCATTATACTGAAGCAATTTAATTCGTGTACTCTGATTTAAAAGAGGAGCAAAATAGTCAAGCAACCAACAATACGTCGCTAAACAGGCAACATAACATTATGTAGTAGATCATGGCGCCACATAGCCCCAACCTCTTTTAAGAGCGCCAAACAAAAGTATGATAGATAAAAGATCCCACTATTTTCTAGCACCAATTCGATTCCTAAAGGTGGCTGATTCCGTTAATATATCTGTGCTAGGGAACCCTTATACACATCTCTCGACATTTTGGTTCCCGCGCGAATTCATAAGAAGGGCGACGATTAGACCGTACAGGCCTTTACACGGATTAGCTCCTCACTCTATGCATCGATAGAATGTATGATGTCGATCTCACCAAGAACTTCGGCGAAGATAAGTATCAGAATCATGCCAACATATAGTTTTGGCTGCTGGGCTGTTCCACGAACCCCGGCATCACCAACAATGCCAATAGCGAAACTAGAACCATAATGAATCATTTTAGTTATGTCTAGGGAATTGTCTGTTGCGCAACCTACCCAGCGGCCAAGCCAGCAAGACCGACCGAGAAACCTGAACCAAGCTGGAGAAAGCCTGTATATAACGCGAGATCCTGCTTTAAACCGTTTGCGATAAGAACAGAAACGACTAGACCATAGATTCCGATAATGCCAGCCATCACAACTGGAACTATATCTATTAGATAACGCACTAGATTAGTATCGCATTCTCGAATAATAATATATTCAACGGTAAATTCCTTTTATGGGGTCTTCCGGGACGTAACATACTCTTCACAATCAAGTCAGGTCGTAGGACGCCCATCGAGCAAACTCCAACGCCAGCCTTAGCAGTTCCATAGGCAGCGCCGAAGCAAGTGAAGACAATTGAAGCGACGCAGCCCATAGCACCAAAAAATGGCTAAGAGCCTTGAAGTTAGCTATTAAGTTTAAACGTAGTAAGAGAATGAGGGGATGAAATATAACTAATGCTTGGGTTATCACGTCCGTAGCAGTCATAAGGTGGACTCACAGAATAGACAGGGCTAAGAGAAGAATTAACATAGTTTAAATGAATGACTTTAGAAGTCAAAGAGAACAGGTTGTGACAGGAATAGATGAGACGAAACTGCCTGGGGTCCCCGAGTCTTACTTACCACAATTCTGAGACCATTTTGCTGATTGATCTGGCTATTTAGTCGCTTGAGGTAGACAAATTAGGAGATATTTTCAAAGGAAAGAATACAGTTTTGAGAAATGAATGTTATCATTAAGAGGGGAGATCTGCGTGGCAATGTTGGACGGACTGAGGCGGAACTTGCTAGGCTCAATTTGCTTAGCCTAGGCTGCCAAGTTACAATACCCTGCCCTGTTCTGTGAAAGGTACTATACAAGACACTTACTTGTGGACTGAATGGCTAGTTCTATATGAATGTTGTTGAGCCGCCTTTACGGAGTAGTTTACCCTGATAACCTAATATTCTTATGGAATCTATTAACTAGTACAGTACGTAGAATGCATTCATTTGTGGCGTTGCAACAGAATTAAAAGAATTAATAACCACATGAAGACAATAACTCCCACTAGGAAGAATAAATGATCCAAGCCCCACGAATGCTTCGTCGAGTGGCCCTTAATTTAAGAATGGTGTGGACTCAATTATCCGGAAAGCACTTATGTGACAAGTTCCGACGTGATGGCGTAACAAAAGATGAACAGTATTTAACATACATTATTGTTTCTTTGATCATGAACTGATGTCCGTGCATTCCCTAATACTTTGCTATCCCGCAAATTTAGGCTGCATCCGTATCTGTCGCCCGTCGGGCTACTATAGGCGAAAATGGGGGCCAGAAAACGGGGGGTCAGACAATGCGAACATAAACACGTATCATTGGTGGCTGTTTTAGTGTACAAGTTCGTATTGTTGTTACAAAACCGACCGTTGGGGAGTGCACCCATTGAATACTACGTGACATACATGTAGGCAGGGATAAGAGTAATCGAGTGGGGCTTGAAACTGCCATGCTTTGTGCTGTTGGGAATTTGCCTGGAAAAGCTCTACGCACCTCTTGAATATCCCTAGCTAACCGATTCTACACATCTTACCTTGTCAAGACCATTAGTTTAGAAGAGGAAGATAGTAAAAAAGTGAAGACGGATTCCATGCCAAGCAAGAGCATTCGCAATGTCCGGTAGAATATCGAGATTTGATTTGCCTTAGGCGGCATCTCTTCCAATGTACGTGATCACACTGAGAACTCAGGCCAACCATGTAAAGTGAGACAAGGTACTAGTACGTTCATGTCTTTGATCATGTACCTTAAGTAGCAAGTGCAGCTACGACGTCTTGGCTTCCCATCCTTTTTGCAAGATCCTGGACATTTTCGCCATTGCAATCCCGAATAGAAAAATCCACATTTTTAGTCGATGTGAGCAATCGTATGATATGGAGGTCTCCCGCTTGTGCGGCGAGAAAGATAGCAGTTCTACCTTCATCGTCCCGCAAATTAAGATCAATATTTCCAATTTCCAATAGTTTCTCCACAATTTGCACATCATTGACGGAAATAGCGTGCATAAGAGGGGTTGTATTATGAGGGCCTTGTGAATTGACGTTTACGCGTGAGGTGCGCAGAAGAACTTCGACAAGCTGAACATTATGACTTGTCACGGCCCATGCTAGAACAGTCTTTCCTAATTTCGTATCCTGCTCATTCCGGGCCATCATTAATCGTATCCTGTTCTGTTGCTCCAGTCGCGAGAGTTGCATTTCATAGTCTTTTTGGGCATGGTTCTCTGGGACAACGGGTTCGAGAGGTAATCTTGGGGAATCTTCCGCAGATGGGTTGAAAGAAAATTTTGGTTTTTTGCCGATAAAATTGCCGAAGAATGGAGGGGAAAGGTCCATTCTTTCTCCGGCGCCTGGAATCTTTTTGCGCGGAGCTGGCTCATCTAAATCAACATCGGAGCAGGAAAGCAGCCTTTCAAATGCTGGACTCTTCCATACCCCAGATCTAATGGCGCTCCACAGTGCTGCGTTAGCAAAGCCTTTGTCAACCCACTCCCTTACGAGGGATTGATCAGTAGAGGCTTGTGGAAGTCCCTCCAATGTTTCCTCTGTCACTTCCCCTGGCGGGATCTTGTTGAGAGGATAGAAGAATTGCTTCATAAAACAGAAGTTGTGTGAGTCGAGGCACACCAGAATCACCCGGTCCCAAATCGCGTTTTCCACCAAAAATTCTGCCACTCGAGTAAAAAGCCTCATGGCCTCCGAATTCGGACTACGTTGGAAGAAATTGCAAAGTAACACCCAAAGTATTGGCGGAGGCTTGGATGCGTGCACTATGTCACTATTCAGAATCCATCTCAGACCATGACGCTCATTCACTTTGATCAATAGCGGCAGAATAACAATCCCTGCAGCGCCGTGAACAAGGTCAATCACCTGGCTTATAAGAGCATCGTCACCGAGTCGGAGGACATTTTCGAATACGGTTTCCAGATGAGCCAACTTGGTATCGACCAGAAGCGAATCGGGAAGAGTCTTCTTGGACAATTTTTGTGCTATGGTCCGGCCTTTTTCAGAGGTGATGGACTCGGAGCTCGCCAGCAGATGGAGAAAAGCAGGCCAGTTATATTTGCCACGAAGTGTCAACTTTATCTGCGGGAGTTCAATCAAAGTGGCTAGTATTTCCAGGTTGCCTTTCTCAGCTGCATTCGTTAAGGGTGTTTCAAATTCCTCGTCGATTTTGATCTTGCAATTTGCGTCGGCAATAGGGATTTCTCCCTCAAGCAGCAAATTCACTAATCGAATTCCAGCATTGCGATCGGCCTTCGTTGCGAGAAGAAGGGCGTAGTCCAAAAAAATACGATGTAAATGGAGTTTCTCAGAGCGCCGAACAAAAATAAATCTCTCCCACTGCTCAAAAAAACCCGGAATTTCTCGGCTGGGAAATCCGTCTTTTATGAGCATTTCAATGTCATTGGCTTGGGAGTGCTGATATTCGAATTCCTGTGTTCCGACCAAAAAGTCCGCGATTTCATGAAAGCCCAGTGAGATAGCACTTTCTAAAGCTCGATATTCTCTTTCCGCTTTGCAGTGTGGCCAAAGCAGTTCCACTATCTCGGTATGCCTTTGTTGGACAGCGAGTTCGAGAATGCTGGGTCTTTGCCCTTCCACGCTAGCGCCTCGAGCGATCAGAATTCTGCATGCATCTACTTGGCCTCCTTGTACGGCGAACCAGAGAGGGGTTAGCCCGTATTCATCTTGGGTATTGACATCGCACCCTTCCTCGACCGCAGACTCTATGTCGTCGATGCTGCCTTGGCCCGCAGCTTGGTAAAGATCCATCATTCAATCTTTATTTTAGTTTGAGATTTCACTGAGTGAGCAAGATATCTGCGGGTTGTGTGCTTAGATGTCTTTTTTCTCCCAAAGATACAGTAGATGTAGTAGTCAAACTGCTGATGTGACATGTTCAGACTAAATTACAAACTTGATCTAAGCGCATAGAGAGATGATATGATTGGGCTAATGAAAAGGGGGGCTAAGGGGCTCAGGCTGAAACATTCAAAATCCCATCGGGCAAAGGTTTGGGGTGGAGGGCCCGTTCTGGTATGACCTTCAACTTGTACTATGTAATTTATCGCATTTACTCCGGGTTTTGGAATAAATCACTCTTGTAATGCGTAGACTTCCGCAAAGCCCATCAATAGGCCTGGACCTCAGGCCCATAGCCCAACCCGTACTGGGCTATAGGCCCTACCTTCGAAACCCGACCCAACCCACAGCCCACCAGCCCCCATTAAAGCCTATCCTAGGCAGCCTCTGTAATCACTGTATTACGACCTTCCACTAGGTATATAAAGTTCAAATTCAGAATCTAGAATTATAGCAACTATATAAGTATATATTTCAATTTTGAATAAAATCTAACTGGTAGAAGTCGAGATACCATTAGTTTCAATATTTTGGTAAGATATATAATTTGGGTTTGTGTAGGAGTAGGTACTTGCGAAGGTGTATCCCGGCCAGGGGTCGGAAACCAATATTAGTAATATTGATGCCTGTTGGAATATGCCTGAATATTTGCCGGCAGAAAATATGAATACCTGAATTACCATAACAGAGCCCTTGGGAGAACTGAGGTCGACAATATTGGTGCCTTAAGAAATGGGCACAAATATGACGCTATTCGCACCTATACAAATCCTGGAATTCCCTTATTCCTGGACGTTGAAGTCTTCCCACTGTGTACTCGTCCCCTCTCTTCCATCACTTGAAGCTCCCCTTAAGGTAAACCATTCGTCCTTGTATTCCTATCGCCGAGGCTGACTCCGAATCTCACGTTTATGAGGGTCGAGATTGATCCGTGGGCGTATAGAGATGGTCAGGGATATTCGGATTGATGAGGATGGACGGCGATTTGTACGGTCGGGATCGATGGGGATAGATCTCGATGAGGATAGATTGGCGATATGTAAGGTCGGGGTACGAAGGTGTATAACGGCCAAGATCTAAATGCCTGATATTTCAGGTTTGATACCTGAAAATGCCAGATGGTGCCTGAAGATGCCTTATTTAAGACCGCTTTTGGACACCGCTCTATACGCTGTATTGTAAATAAAGCTATCTATAGTTAGAAGTTTGCACCACTCTGACTCAGCCAATGAGAGCGCGGAATTCTTGTAGGTAGCGTGTCGTATTTTAATAAAACTGAAGCTATTCCTATCATTATTTCTATCATTACCCTTATCATCGTTATTACCGTCATCGCCCCAAAGCTATTCCTATATCTATCCATCGCCGTGATACCGACCGCGACCGCACAAATACCTACTTCTATCGATCTTGAACCTTACAAAGCAGAGGTCCTTCAACTTCTCTCCCAAAACACTACAAATACGGCTATTCGGGCTGTACCGTGGAGAAATATCAGATTTGTCTAAGTCGTGCTAGCCTATTCAACAGTCTTTATTCATCGCCAGGACTAAGGGAGGGGGGGGGCCTCTGTGCTGTTTTGTGTGGTGGGAATAGCTTTATTTTATTGAACTCGGGCACCTAGAAAGATACTTTGCTTAGTAAGGCACCAGTCATAGTAATTCAGGTATCTTAGTTTTCCGCCAGTTTTAAATAAGGCATCCTTAGGCAATTTAAGGCAGCAAGCCTGAAAAGTCAGGCATTTAGACCTTGGCCGCTATACACCTTCGTAGGTAGTATGCATAACCTTTGTCTCCACAAGCTGAAGTGCATAAATCTCCCGAAATCCGAAATTCAAATGCTTAGAGACTCCACTGCCAAAATTTTAGACCAAGGCCCAGCTCAAACCAACTAGGCCATAGGAACAAAGTTGCCCTGGTCATCCTTTCCACCTTGCTCACCTGGCCGCGGGATTTTGCCTCCCCGTTTCGGAATCAGGGCACACAAAAATGTCACGCCAAAGAACGCAATTCCCATGGCCCAACTGCCGTGCAGACCATCAAGGTAGGAGCGTCGCGCACCAAGAAGCGCTGAGCCCGAGAAGACCTCTTCAAGCCCGCTTGAACCGGCAGCGATGACCTCCTCAGGATTGATACCCTTCATGTGTTTGGGTATATTTCTCAGAAGTAGGTTGTTCATGATCGAATCCGTGGAGCCAACACCGTAAGCCGCCGAGATGAACTGGAAGACTATGAATAGGTCAGTTGGTTGACAATTTGTATCTTGATTAAATTTAGACGTACATAGAACAGTCGCCATGGTAATGGCCTGGTCATCTGTTGAGCTCAATCCTCCTGCTACAACAACAGGGATCTGAACTGAGAGTCCGGTGCCTGTACCGTACAGAATTTGATATCCGATAATAGGGCCCAGACCGGACGTCAGATCGAAGGTGTAGATCAATCCCGCGCCGATAGTGGCTAGTATACTGCCGGCTAGCAAGAATGGCTGGTAGTATCCGACCTTGGTCACAATGGCAGATGATAAGAAAGTTGCGATGGCTTTCTGTCTATTAGTTCAAGTCCCACTGAATATAAATGCAAGGAGACCGGAACTGACATGTTGAGAGAATGGTTGGGATGTTTTTGATCCCACTGGTCATGGGAGAGTCTCCATGAATGGCCTGGAAATAGATTGGAAGGTTATAGATCAACGAGAAATTGGCGGCATTGAGGCTGATTCTGTCAGATGCTGCTCTCGAGGTTTCATCACGACGCAACAGAGAGCAAAACTCACAAAAAGATAAAGGCGCAGCAGGCGCCAATATTCCTATTCGCCAATAGTCGCGGAACCATTATCGCACGATCTTGCTGCCACCACTCGATACCGAGGAAAGCGCCGGTCAGGACAACCCATAAAACAAGACAAGCTATGACAGAGCCGTCGCTCCATGGTTTTGTCACTCCTCCCCACTGTAGGGCTAGGAAAAAGCAGATCAAACCTGCTAGCAAGACTGCCAGACCGATGAAGTCGAAATGTTGCAGTTTCTCCTTCACTGGCCTTCCCATTCCGGATTTGGCCCGGTCAGGGGTGCGGAAGAAGAAAAGCAAGACCCCGGCAGCCACGCCACCGATGGGAAGGTTAATGTAGAAGCACCAACGCCATGTAACATGCTGCGAAAAGGCGCCTCCCAGCAGAGGTCCTGCAATACTCGCTACACTGAATGTAGACCCTAGCAAGCCGATGAGTATGGGTACTTTCTTTGGGGGCGCAATGAAAGCTGCAATGGTGTAGCATCCGCCAGTGAGACCGGCTCCCCCCATGCCCTGGATGGCCCGTCCGACAATCAACGCAATACTGTTTGGCGCCAAAGCGCAGACCAAACTTCCAATCTCGAATATCCCAATAGCCGCCAGAAAAGAACCGCGCAGGGAGAAGCCTTTGTATACATGACCCCAGGCGGATTGGAAAGCGGCGAGTGTCAGAAAGAAGGAACTGCCGTACCATCCGATATCTTCCATGCTCTTGAACTGGGTCGTTATCTTTGGGATCGCAGTGGAGATGATACTCTTGACTTAGAGTTAGAAGGGTGTCTTGGAGATTGTTCATGATTTGGGTACTTGCCATATCAAGGGCGACCTGAAATCCCAAAGTTAGCTCGGTATTAGTATCTATAGGATTATGCTATGCAATTACCAGGAACATGCTCAGCATCAATGCGATGACAATTATACCCAAAATTGGTCCCGATGGGTACTTAACCGGTGCCAATTCATCTTGAGACTCAGAGGGCGTATTGGTTCTTTCCTCTTTGGTGTCTGTAACCAGGTTCGAGTTTGTCTCCGACATTGTTTTGAGTGAATGTAGCGATGCAAAATCAGTAGTAGCCCATATGATAGCAAAATATTGTTGACATAGCAGGAAATCTCTGTTAAATACCCACTGAGCCTCAAGCCGTGAGAGAAATAAATGTACCCGATAGTTTACTATATAGGGGTCAGAAAAGTACCCGATTGGACCAATTCTGATTAGAAACCTAGCTAGTTCAACAGCTTTGGTACCATGATAAACCATAAAATATTGATGATGAGTCTGTTTTTACTTTGTTTTAATGTGAGATTTCCCTAGGGAGGCCATAATGCAGCAGTTGAGCCTCAAGCATTGATGATCAATCGCGGCGTTGATTGGTCTTTTGGCCGATCTGCTGTATGACCGATGCTCGTCCGCCATATCTCTATTGAGTATAAATCAAACGTTTGTCACCGTGTCCCTAGAGATGCTTGTTGGCCTAGTCCACAGCAATGGGCAGACTTCAACCCGACTATCAAAAGGCGACTCATCGCATCAACTCCCATCGGGGCACCACGTCACCAGCTTCAGTATAATTCGACAAAATGCGAGGAGATCCGAGGAGAGTGATGGCCTAAAATTACAGACCCCTGCGAGGGTCTGTAATTTTGTGAAAAGATATGAGGGCTGGTTAGTTAGATTTATGCATATTCATTAACCATACCTTGCTTTAAAACAGATTTCTGTCACCATGCTTGTAAAACTGAGGAACAAAGCACAACCGGATACGGAGTACATTGGGCTACCTACCTTCCTGTTGGGGCTCAGGGCATATTTGTCAGCAGTCTTCAGACCTCGGGAGCCCTGAAGGTCGCAGCTTGGAGACCATCAACCCCGCTAAATTATTGACCTGGTGATTTCCCGACGTCTTTATGAAGCTTGACTGAGCGTCATTATAAATCACCCGATGCTGTTTTCCTGGTCCAACCATGTCTTCCCAGGCACGACTTCGTACGTCGTGCGACGCCTGCCAATCCTTGAAAATCAAATGCAGCCAAAACAAGCCCGAGTGTGAGCGCTGTGTGAAGCACGGACTTCATTGTGTATATAGCCCACTCCGTCGCATGGGAAGACCTAGAAAGCGAGATGCTTCGTCTCAGGGTGCTCAATTTCCGAGTGGAGAATCGGATGCCCAAGCTGCCCAGACAGAAGACACGGTGCCTCTAGCCATGGAAGAAGAGGATGTTATGAGCCAGTGGCGCGATTCAACCACCACAATTTCATTATCTTTGGCTGATTCTATGCATGATACTCCATTCGCATCCGACAGAACTGATCGACTGGCGAGCTCTGTGAGCTGCCCCGGCATAGCCTCACAGAGAGGTGATTTGGGTAATATATACAAGGATGCTTTTATGGAGGACATCCAATCCTTGATCTACTGTCAACTTCCGTCCTTACCGCGCCAGTTACCCACCGCCACTTCACTTAGGCGGAACCCGAATGAGTTGAAGAGGAAGAAATTGGGCTTGGAAAGCCAAAATATTGCTCCGGCCGCTAATACAACGACTTCATATGCGTTCAATGAGCTTTTACCTTTATCAAGTCCTTCAGGAGCAGCCATGGGACGGCGCCCCAGCCTCCAGGATTCTCACTCGGAATTGCCAGAGCCTCTAAATAGAAACACAACTGACACCGCCAATTGTGCTGGCAACTCCCAGTCCGCTAGGCACCATTCAAGGAGGGATGAAGCGTCTGAGGATACGGCTGGACTTTGCGACCCTGATTCTCCCAGTTTCCCTTCATCCTCAATCTCTCGCCCGGCCATATTCTCATCATCAGACCTATTTGGGGAACCGTCAATTCCAGCGAATTCTTCATGCCCTCAAAACCTCTCAATACGCTCTTCACGGAATTGGAGACATTCCGACGATTATAGCAGACGTACCTTTCTGATCAATGATCGCGACCGAGAAATGAGCTCGCTCGCGACGTCAAGCAATCGAAATGGTAATCCAAGTTCATGCAGCACTGCCCGACCAGCTTCCGAATCTGATGGTTCATGTCAGGGTCAATGCTACTTGACTATTCTCCGTCGTCTCGCCTCGCTCGAGCATTGTCGTGGCATGGACAAAAAGCTCCTAGCAATTGATGTGGTCATGACAGCCGAGCGGGACACTCGCCTACTCAAAGAGCAATTGTTTAAATGTGGTAGAGATGTACCCGAAGACGAAGGATGTCTTTATTCACGGCCTTCCAGCCTGATGGCCTTGAGCTTGCTTGCAGAATGTGTTGTCTCCCTTTTCGAAGATCTCTTTCGCCGAGCAGCGATTTCCGCACACGAGAGGGAGCGCATTTTTCGAACTGCATGGCCAATAGACTCCAGTCCCATCTCCCCCAGCGAAAAGAGGACTTTATCGGCTCATCAGTCTGCTGCTCGCTTTGAGCGCTCTATACGTGGCGCGTTCGATCGAAATATTACCTGTCCCGTTCCGGAGGCAAACTGTGATCTATTCCTGGGAAATTTTAGAGTGGGAAGCGAGGCTAAATCACGAGCTATGAGACAGATCTTACGGCGTCGAATCGGGAAACTCTTGGCTATGTTGGTCGATATCAGGAGATTTGTCGGGCCAGAAGGTGGTGTTATACAAGGATCTGCGAAGCAGATTGCCGAAGACCTTCACCACCGTGTAGAGTCCTTACAAGGAAGAGTGGAATTGGCGGAATAATAGGAAGTTGCCCTGTTACCATCTCGGTGTGGCTGGTTTGGTAACGATATATATATTTTTCATGCCGCAAACGAACGAACGTGAATGGCTTTATGATTTTATACAGGGTCTCGTAAAAAGAACACCATTATGCAACATGATTTTGTTTACTTACTGCACATCAATATAGGGGATTGATAAAACCCCCTCTATGTCTGGAACCTAGTACAGCCTTCAATGTTCCCAATTGGAATTCTCCCATAACCTCTGCTGCTTTCTATATTTTATGCTATATACAGTAAATTTCCGCTATAACGAACGTGAATATAACGAATACCCGATTCAAACCAACTAAAACCGGTGCTTCATCTAATCCGCCATATGTAGGATTCAAAGTAGGAGAGGGCGAGGAAAGCGGTGATGTGGATATAAAACCTGCATTTTCCAGAATGGGGTATCAATCCCCTTGACACGAGGTTTTCCTTGATGTACAAATTCTGGTTCCCCTAGATCTTGCCAAAATAGTTGTAACTTGTTCAAGCATTCAAGCTAGTATCCGCTCCTTCATTGACACTAGAACAAACGTACATATGACAAATATGGCTAAATATATGCGCGTCGGGTACTTTCGAACATCGTTGATTGGACAGAAAAGTACCCAGCGAATAACCTTGGAAGAATTGGAAAGTACCCGATTGATGAATAATATGGAAAAAAGGCCCGAGGAGATATGAATAAGTGCCCGACCAAAACCCGAGGTCCCTTTTTTTCTTAGGCCATTCTTTTGTTATGTATGGTTCTCTAGTCAACTCCCCTAGCCCCCGGCTCCTGTACCGAATACTACATCATACGATACCTCTTTATGGTGCATGTGGCGTGTATCCAAATTGACGTGTGTCGCAATCTCAGAGCATATATGCGTACCATGCATAATCATCGGAAGCAGATAAGTGTCCTAAATCATTAATTGTTGTTGATCGGCAAGGTAATGGTCAGTTAGTTGGCGTTGCCAAGTGAGTTTCCTTTGTACAAAGCCATTCAATTCCCAGTAGTGCGAGGTAGTGCGATACAAACCCGCCCGTATAACAATGTTAACGCACAGAATTTTTAGACAAGCGGACATCTTTCATCTGTCCGCTCGGAACACTCCAATTATGCAGCGCTTTGAACCTCAGCAGCCTTGCAACTGTCTCGACCGGACAGCCCAAGTTCTCAATTGCTTCCCAAACATCTCGACTATATCTTCACTAGACACCCATCAAATGTCTCTAGATGAAGTCCTCTCCATCGGCACAGCTTTGGTCGAGCATTGGGAAATATTGCATGGCTGCCCCGTAGCAGAGACGCATCTGGACGCGCGAATGCTACAAAAAATGATAGATGCCGTGATAAAGACACTCACTCTGTACGAGGTAGCGGTTGGATCTATCCTCGGAGGCTGGGGAGAGAACCGGGAACCTAATGGTGTGGGTATTGGTATGTGAATCCTCAGCCCGACATGATCCACACAACTTAATGGCGGGCTAACGGGGGTGGCTTAGACAAATCCAACAACCCACCCAACACTCGCAACGGAAGCAAGGATAGGGCAATGGAAACCAAGCATGCAGTAGTTGTGACTGAGGCAACGGCACAGTTGGGCAATATGCAACTAGATAGTCATGAAATGACGGTTGTCGCGCGCGAGGCTTTGCGTCATGCTACCATGCGGTTGGGGGAGATGCTGCATGATATCGAGGAGGATATGAGTATTTTGCGGGATCGAGCAAATTCATCGCAAAGGAATGATAACCATGTGAGAGAGGTGAGACAAATCACGTCTCAGTTGCTTCGAATTTTGGGAAGGATCAATAGTAACGATGGTAACATGAACGAAGAGTGAAAATTGGATGAAACTAGCCCGATAGGTGATACGAAATAGCTATTTAAGTAAAGATGTCGAACGCTACTATGCGAGCCATCATCAATGACCCCAGAGATTATGACAGAAATCTGGAGTGAAGCAAGGTATGGTATGGTCAATGATACAAAACTCTAACCAGACCTCCGCAAAGCCCACAAAGCCCAAAGCCCAACCCGCCCCAAGCCACTAATGGGCTGGGTTTTGGGCCCGGTCCTTAGGCCCACTGGGGGGTGAAAGTCCACTAAACAATGTAAACATTATACGACCATAGGGTGTGGAAAACAGGGCTTCCCGTCCGCTCAGCCGTACTTAAGCTACACGCACGCCGGTGAGTTAGTAGTTGGGTGGGTGACCACCAGCGAATCCTCACTGTTGTATGTTTTTGTTTTTTGTTTATGTTGTTGATTTTGATGTACCCAGTCGCGGAATATCATTCAGAGTTGGGACCGTCTGACGGCAGAGGCAGCATGGACAGACTCGAAGTTTTCTTTGATTGATTCCTGGCATTCGAGAACTGTAAACGGATTAGGCTAACCACAACTCACCAAAACGGGGGAGCTTTCCTGGGTCAAACCAATCCCCTTGGAGCCCCAAAGAGAAGTAATCTTACAGTTCGTAGAGTCCTGCCCATATCGGAAAGGAACCCCTGCCACAAAGAATGACGAGAATTTGGTCTCGAAAATACAGTTCGAATTTATTTAGTGACGGCCGCGCTCGGACTATATTAGTGAAAATTGTATAATTGTATGAAGTAACTATAAGTACAATGAGAAGTAATTATTGAAGTGAAGAAAGGAAATGATGAAGAGAGAGAATGGTGAAGAGAGAAAATGGTGAAGAGAGAAAATGGTGAAGAGAGAAAATGGTGAAGAGAGAAAATGGTGAAGAGAGAAAATGGTGAAGAGAGAAAATGGTGAAGAGAGAAAATGGTGAAGAGAGAAAATGGTGAAGACAGTGAAGGAAGAAGAAAAGAAGGGAATTAAAGAGCAAGATGAAGCTCGGTGAAGGGTTCAAAGTGTCCTATTGCAAGACGTGTTATCAGTCGCAGTCAGCGGTCTTCGTGGCCGTCATGGTGCTAGTGGAAGTAGTTTTGACGACCTTGGTGGAAGTGGACGTAGCACGACGGGTGATTGTAACCGAGGGATGATTAGTCACAGTCGAAGTCTTGATGACAGTACTAGTGGAGGCAGGGAGAGTGGTGGTTCTCTTCATCGTTGTTGTTACAGTGGTGGTGGTAGTTGCGGCAGGAAGGTGGAGGGTGGTCTTGACAATTGCCGTCTTCAGGCTAGCGGTGGTCACTGTTTGACCTGGCAGAGTCACTGTGGCGTGCTTCTCAGCCAACGAGGTGACGGTGTTGGTGACAGTGGAAGCCTTCAGGGTTGTGATCTTGCCAATAGAGGTAGTGTCAACGACGGTAACGATCGAGGTGACGGCCTTGATGGTGCTCGTGGACAGTTTAGTGGCGATGGAAGTGATGGTTTCTGTGACTGTCGCGGCCTTGAGGGAGGTTATCTTGGTTGTGACATCGGTGATGTAGTCCGTGGCGACAGGGAGGGTTGTTGTGACAGTCTTAGTAACGTAGTCGATATGCGTGACATAGTCAGTAACTGTGGCAATGTTGTCCAGGGGTTCCAGACCCCGCTTGATCTTCTTGGGAGCAGCGTTACAGCTGAGAGTTGTCGTAACCTTCTTAGTGGTTGTCTTCGTAGAAGTGGAAGTAACGACCTCAGTGGTGGCTTTAGCGCTGACGGTCGTAGTTCCTTCAGATCCAACTGTGATTGTTGCGGTCGAGGTAGTCTTTGTAGCCTTTCCAGTTGTAGTCTTGACACTCGTACTAGTTACTGTCTTCTTATCGGTGACGGTGGAAGCAGCAGCAGTGATGGTTGAGGTCGAGGTGACGGTGCTCTTCACGGTTTTTGTGGTGTCCTTGCCAGTGACGGTCACTGTATCGGTGGTCGTGGCTTTGCTAGTCTTGGTAACCGTCGTTGGATCAGGTGTGATAGTGCTGCCGATATCCGCAGTGACGATAGAGGTCTTCGTGGATGTCTTCGTTGGTTCAGTCAGGATATTAGTACTAGTGGTGGTGAACTTGAAGGTCGTAGTCTTTGTCACACCTTCCGGTGTGAGTGTCAGGGTCGTGGTAGACTTGACAGTCGAAATATTATTAGTCGGCGTGACCGTGATGAAGGTGCTTGTGGTTGAAATGGAGGTCACGTCAACAGTGGTAGTGGAAGTCACTAGAGGGAGAGAAACAACGGTCGACGAGGTGGTACTTGAAGGAGTAGCACTTGGCACGATAGCACTCGAAGTAGTGGTAATCGTTCCCGGGACGAAGGGAGTCCCATCAACGTGCGTGAAATCAATCCAAGATGTGGTGGAGAAGAACGTGGAAAGTTGGAATTGAGCGACCTCAGCGTCAGTGAGCTGAGAAGCGAAGGTCGCACGCGACAATGTGCTGGATCCTGGACCGTAATTTCCATATTCACCAAAGATCACGTCAGAGGTCTGAGGGCTCGAACTAGACCATTGATTCCATCCCTCAGGCTTCACGCAGGAATCAAGGTAGGAGTCAATGTATGCAACTCGGGCATACTGGTTCCAGGGTCTTCCGAGCGAGATCTTCGACATGGAGCCGGCGCCGGTCGAAGGAATTATCTTACATTGATCGAAGACGAAACCTCCAGCGGTGGTGCTTGTGGCTCTCTTATCCGCTGTGAGATCGATGCTATCTCTATTTGGCGAAATTGTTGTGTTCAGGAAGTAACCAGCGCCACTTCCCCAAACCATGTCAATGTTACCCTCAACATACCCGTTGCTCATGAAGAGATAGCCATTGATCAAGAGAGCGTCTTGGTTTCCTTTAACCTGGCAGCCTGCATTCCATGGTATTAGGATCATGTTTCCGTGTGAGTGAAGCTAGGCCGAAATAAGGAAATATACTTACCATACAGACTGGCATATTTACTGGACCTGACAGCAAATCCGAGGATTGCAATGTCTTTTTGGGTGCCATTGTTGTTGACGAAATTAATATTAATGGCCTGGCGTTTTCTTGTCAGTATCTCCTATAGTCAAATGCATGTCAGGAGCCAACGTACCTCAAAGTAGTTACCAGTAGCATACACAGTAGCGCTGTCAGAGTTTGACTGATCTGCCTTGGTGTCAACACCATAGTTGTACTGGATGGTGACCTGGTTGCTGGAATAGTCGTAAGTAGACTCAGAATAACCCATGAAGATTACAGAGCCAGACTTGTTGATAACAAGTTGCTCCTCGTATGTACCGGGGTAGATGAAGATGGTGGGTGTGACCTTGGAGGAGGTTGGGATGGCATTGAGAGCACTCTGGATGGTATCGTAAACAGTTGTGTTTGTTCCAAGACTGGTCTTAGACACAATGTAAGCACCAGAGGGAGGAGTGGTTCCATTGTAAATCACCGTTGGGGGCGGAATTGGGGTTGGTATGGTAGGCGTATCAATGGAGTCCCAGTAGGTCATGTCGATCCAGTCAGTAGAGTCCATTACATTTTCCAGGGAATAGGTATCTTCTGTCAGCAGGGTGGCATATCCGAATGCCTCGCGGGCAGCCTCGTTGTTCTCCCAGTTACCCGGACCGGTGTTGTTAAATTCTGCGAAAGTAACTGCACCAGTACGAGGATCGCTATTCGACCACACCTTCCATCCAGATGGATTGATAGCATCGGTGAGGTGCGAGTTCTTGACCACGACAAGGGCGTAGTCGGAGTAGGGGCGACCAAGGTACACAGCCTTTGTGAGATCAACGGTAGCATCATCGGCAGCAGTAAACAAGCTTTGGTCGAAGATGTAACCACCGATCGCGCTAGACGAGGCTCGGCTTTGCGCGGTGATCGCAGACTTCGCTTTCTTGGCACCAATGGTGCAACCCTTGAAGTAAGCCTTAGAGTATCCCCAAATGAAATCAATTGCGCCCTCGATGTACGAAGATTCGTAATATTGATACCCGGTTTTACTTCCGGTCAGGAGAGTATCTTGCCATCCCTGGAACCAGACACCTGCATAGTGAATTGATGTCAGCAGATATTGCAGGGAAAACTGTGGGATTGAATTCAAACATACCATAGAATGCGATATGATTCCCATAGATGGATGCAGCTAGAGTGACGTAAGAAGGCTTTAGACCATCAAGATTATCCGAGTTGATAAGGTTGAGATTGTAGAAGGCGATCTGGGTAGACGCAGTGGCAACAGTCGCTGTCTCAGCATTGGAGTGGCCACTGGGCAGAGGAGAGACGGAAAGTCCACGCGCGAAAGTAATCGTCACTTCATTGTCCGCATAGCTCTGGCCAGGGTTTCCAGTGGTGTAGCCAATAATCATAACAGGACCATTGCGGTTGATACTAGGGACTTGCTCCTCGTATGTTCCGGCATACATGAAGATAATCTGAGTAGTGGTATCGTCCGGGAGAGAGGCAAGAGCATCGGTGAGGTTGGCATAGGAGCCATTGACAGCCCCAGAAACACTAACCAGAACGGCACCAGCTGGGGGAGTAGTGCCGTTCGACGGGTGAGCCCACACTGCGGAAGGTGTTGAGACAGGGGGGTAGTTGGCGTGCCTGTCAGAGTGTAAGACGGAACGTAAGCATAAGCTTCCATGTCGAGCCAAGAGGTTCCTCCGACCCAGTTGGACAAGGTGTATGCATCTGCCTGGGTCTTGGTGAGGTTGGTAGCAAATGATGCACGGCTGCTAGACCAGCTTCCAGGTCCGGTGTTGTTGAATTCTCCAAGCGTCACATGTTCTGTTTGAGGACTGCTAGTGGACCACACCTGCCAGCCCGCAGGGTTTATATGCTTATCGAGGTATGAATTCATGTAGACAACACGACTGTAAGATGAATAGGGTCTGCCGAGCCAACTCCTCTGGTAAGTGTTACCGTAGCTAGAGGTGTAGGTGACGAGACAGGTGTCAAAGACGTAGCCTCCAGTGGCAGTGGAGGAAGAACGGCTCATTGCAGCAATGCAGGAGCCAGCAGTGTTGGTTGCGATAACCGACTGGTAGAAGTAGGCCGTGGAGAAACCCCAAATGAAATCGACAGAACCCTCAACGTAACAGTTGGAAAACACTTGAGTACCCTTGTTCGCAAGAAGTGTATCCTGGTAGCCGATAAAGGAGCAACCATAAGCCTGCACGGTGCCGTAGAAGTCGGCAGCAAGAGCAGCAGTATTCGCAGTTTGAGGGTAAGTGTTCTGGAAATTGATGTTGTAGATGGCCAGGCCCTTGCCGTCGCTGTTTTTTGCATTGATAACCGGTGTCTCCTCATTCCTGCTTTCGCTGGTCAACACGCCAAATGAGTATGAGATAGTGACAGTGTTTTGAGTGTAATCATTCTCAAACTTTGTCTCACCACGAAGGATAGTCTTTCCTGTACGAGTAATGGAGATCTGCTCATTGTATGTACCGTTCATGACGTAGATCGTGTACTCCTGGCCATCGCTAGGCAGGGCAGCGATAGCAGCGGTGACATTCTTGTAAGGACCAGCTGTTGGGTTGACAATGAAAGTGGATGTTGCAGTGGCAGCGATGGTCGATGATGCAACAGTCGAGGCAGCAGTAGGCGTGGTCGAAGTAGAAGTCTGGACAATATCTGCGTTTTTAATGGCAGCCAGCAGGGATGAATCAACCCAGGTGGTGTCAGCGGAAGCATACCCGGGGAGAGCAGCGGCAAACACGGCACTGACACTGTATTGAGACAAGGCTGATGCATCGAGAACTGACACATACTGAGCACGAGTAACGGCATTTTTGGCATATGCACCCGAGCCTGTGTTAGCGTACTCAGCGAAAAGATTCCGTCCATCTTGACTGACGGTGTCGACGTGAGCACCAGTAGCGGCAATCAAACTGCCAAGGGCGGAGTTGCGGACAAGGACAACGACTCCGGGACCATTGGCAGAAGCCAAAGCGACATGGCTAATCGATGATCCTGACTTCGCAGCCACTGTGACATGATCGAACACAACGGTGGAGTTGTAAAGTATTGAAGTGGTGGCTTCGACAGTACCCTTCATGTAAGCGAGCAGCGCGGAGCTCTCGACAGGAACAACCTTAGTGTTGTAGACATAGAGATTGGCACTGCCGTACAGGATCTTATCAAGAGCCTCGATGTAAGAGTTTCCGATGATTCCAAGACCAACACTAGCAGTAACTCCCAGCGTTCCAGTTGAGACAATCTGGCAGTCGTAGAAGGCGTACTTATTTCCCTTCAACACCATGACACCAGAGCCAGAAGCAGTGTTGAGGAAGTTGACATTCTTGAAGCTGACTTGTTGGACATTGTTGTTGACTGTCAGAACGGTGCCTGCGTTGGTGATGGTGACCTTGTTTTGGGTGTAGTCGTCGGCGGTATCACTTTGACCAATAACAGTCACGGTCGGGGTTGCAGACACGGTGACTGCCTGAGTATAAGTACCTGCGAGCACAGTCACAGTTGGAATTCCGTGGCTCTGAGCGTAGGTAATAGCATCCCCTATCTCGGTGAATTGACCACTGTTATCCGTTGCAACAGTGACAATGGTTGTAGAGGCTAGAGACAGATCAGTAAGATAAACTTTCTCGTGCTTTGGGCTCACTTACTGGAAGAGGTTGTAGTAGCAGCCGACACAGAGGTAGCTGACACAGAGGTAGCTGACACAGAGGTAGCTGACACAGAGGTAGCTGACGCAGTCGTGGTAGTGGCAGATGTCGTGGTGGTGAGGATAGCAACGCTCGAGATCGCCGAGGCCACCGAGAGGCCAGTAAAGCCCAAGACTGACCAAGCGCGCATCCTGGAAGGCCTCAAAGGATGAGAGCGAAGAATCTTCAAATAGGATCAGTCGTTGTAAACTCTACCGAAGGCTATATAAGGATTGCGCAGCTGAAGATTTGAAGATCTATATTTAAAGCATTAAAAATGTCGGACAAATGGGAGCTGGAAAAAAAGAGCGACACACAGTGGGGATTGGCCAGCTCATATAGTCCTTGACTTGCGCTCATAAAAAGACAGGCATTTTCTGGAAAGTTGCACTATCACATCCAGGGAACGCCATACTTCGGCACTATTTTGCCTCTAGTTACGGGGGGTGTAAATAACCGAGAAGTACTCCGTAGGCCATAATACGATAGAATGCATCATGGAAACCACAGCGTGTTCCAGGCCCCTAGAATCCAGGAACAGGGAACAGGGGTTGCCTGATGGTCGACCTTACCGCGAATAGGAATTATCGATCGAGTTAGATCAAATATCGGTTCGAACACCTGGTGTATCCAGGAATTTTGATTGGGACTTACGCCACATTGCTGTGTTTGGTACACACGTGGACTACTAGTGCGAATACTTGGCATATAGGTGACTGCGCCCCCTGTCGAAATGCCGGAGTGTCAGAAAAGCTTAGATAGTGGTCGGAGAGCTGAAAAGCCGTTTACTAACTGCTTGAAGATTCAGACATAGATAGCATATGTTGCTTTTATTCGGTCTATAATAATCTGGCTTTGAGAATATAGAAGTGAAATCTGGAGATTCGCACCCAAATAACTAGGTAGTCTCGCAAATAGTTTGTCATATGGCGCGGCAATACTTCGGTACAGACCTCGGGATAATACAAAGTCTATGTAGGCATCAGGTAACGGTGCCAAGCGCCTAACACCAGGTAATCGTCTTCCCAGATCCACCCACCTTCACGGCATTGGGTCTGTAGCACACAATTTTCCACTACACACAATTTCCAAAATTTAGGTATGATATTTTAAAAATCTGGATTTTCTTTAGTACTAAGAAGTGATCTGCTATTTCTTGGCTTATTTGAAGCCGCTTTGTGGGATTGAGACTTCTTTAAACCCTCCCAAATTAGATCTAGCTACTAGGATAAAAGCGCATTTGCCTATATACTTCGGTACCTTTTTGCACCCTAAGAAAGCTACGGAATTTGCTCTGATTCAGTAATAAGCTTAATACTAAGCTTATTAACCCGCTCAATTGTATCTAGCGGCGAGTTAGTGACTGAGCTTGCAAAGTCTAGATGGGGTAGCGTAAAACCCCTAAGGGGGGACCCTTCGGCTTCGAGATCTCTTTAACGTAGGGGAGTAAGAATAACCTCTAGATCTAAATAAAGATCGGATCGTTCTTTGTATTTATATGAGCTTACTCTCTAACAACTTGAATAAATCTTGCTTTTTACTTACACTTCTACCCTATGTAATAACTTTATTATAGTATAAAAATGATATTTTAAGCTTTCAAAGGCTAGACCATCTAGCGACTGGCAGAGATAAGTTATAGTATAGGGTAAAAAGTAGAATACTAGTGTGATTCGGAAAGGATCGCATAGTTTTGTACGGAGTACATATTAGACTACTATGTATATACGGAATCGGCGATCTAGATCTCCACATTTTGGAGTACGTACTAGCTAAACTGAAATATATTGTAAGCAATATCCTGCATGATGGTTTAATGGGCTCTTTCTACCGATTATGTACGCGTCTACGAGCGCATCTATTCCGCCTTCCGAATCATGCGAATAAATATTTTTGAATCAAACGTGGCAGGTCTTGTTAGATCTTTACTAAAGGAGAATCTAGAAAACCTAGGATATATAAAGTACAAAGGTAATTGAGAGATATCTTCACACTCGTAAGCCTTTCTAATGTCATTACCTAGGTACTTTGTATGCGCGATTTGTGATGTTGGTGATTAGACTGAAAGGATGAATAAGGTTTGCAGGGGAAATTAGGCCAAGGAATTCGGCAAAAATTTCCCGCCCTAACTGACCCCAATCGCGCGTCTAACATAATCACATAGACTACTCCGTATAGTCTATTTTTGTTTTTCGCAAAAAGCTCCACCATTTTCTGACAAAGCGGAGGAAAGCACGCAGTCAGGGCTCTACTTCCTACATGACGACTATTACCCAGATACCGAATGCCCCGTGCGAAGCGGTCCACTTATGACATCAGAAGGGTGGTCCTGAGGGCGTTTCAACATCGAACCCATAGAGCGTCGGTGTGGCTCTACATGAGTGAGGATCGAGTACGGAGTACATAGTATCTCACAGATCCACTTCGTTTGAGAAGTTCAATCAAATTCGGTTTGCTCTACTAGGAGTATATACAAAGCACATATGACAGATGAACCTCTCCCCCAATTCAAATTGAAGCTCCCGGGCCATTTAATGTCTAAATTATGGCCGAGGCTATGAGCTTTCTTTAAAAAATGTTATTGTAGGCAGGGGGATCATTATCTCTACTCATCATTGATCCAGGGCTCGGATCTAGATATCGGTTTCACGCTCGCATACCGTTGTTGCGAGTGATGTATAAATTTTTGAGGCTCAACCCCCATTGGGCTCGGCGTGAAATCCCTCATACTGTGCAAATTACGTTGCAAATATGAGTCCCGCCTAACGCTATTTTTCTATAATATTGTAATTATGTTGTTCTCTGGTACATACGACCATAGGGTGTGGAAAATAGGGCTTCCCGTCCGCTCAGCCGTACTCAAGCCACACGCCGGTGAGTTAGTAGTTGGGTGGGTGACCACCAGCGAATCCTCACTGTTGTATGTTTTTAGTTTTTAGTTTATTTATATTCATTCATTCACTTTGTTTCTCTAAGCTGTCGATTCACTCTTTTTTATGTCTTTCTTACATCCAATATTACCTAAGGTATACTTATGCATTTATAGAGGGATGGCTGTATTGATTTGCTAGAATGATTTGATGAATTGAGTAATACAAAATTACAAAAACAAATAAGAGGAACCAATAATGAAATATAGCCGGAATAGACCGGAACCAGGCGCAAAGCTTCGATATCTGAGCATAGAAAAATCATCGCTCAATTCTATCTAAGCCTCAAAGTTTTATGTTGTCTCAAAAGGGTAGAAAGGGTCGAGAGATCAATCGGGCTAAAATGAAACATTCTGAACATCAACAAAGTCATCAAGACAAGCAAAACCTTGCGATAACCCCTAGCATTTATACTTCGAAAAGAAGGAACTCTAGACTTCATCATCCACCAAAAGCAATAGGTTCCAAGCCATACCTGCTGGAATTCAGATGCAAGGAGATGTAACCATACTTAAAGCTCATCCAGAGATGGGCGGCCGATTCGATGTTCTGATCGATTTTATTTTTCCAATCCTGAGTGCTACTGCTCATGTCATTTGTACCAATGGGGCAATCGTCTATACCCGTCCGAATACACTTTGTAAAAGCGTGATCCAGGGCAAGTGTTGTTCTTTGCAGTTCCTCCAGCATCTCACAAACTGTGTCACGGAAAGTCCAAAGCTTGTTATGCTTGGAACTGTACTTCGTAAGCCGGCCCGCTTGCCTTTTTACTTGTGTCTGCAAAGTCATATAGTTCCATGCCTCTCCGGTGAGAATCTCCTTCGGGCAAGATAGTAAATCGTTGACAAAGTTGATGAACTTCATGATATCGGGAATTGCGGTGATCCAAACGCACAAGGGAACTTCTTCGTCACGAGAGACCTTGAATATCGGGACGGTATATGCTAAGGAAGCACCACTTGAGCCGCGAAAATAGGCGGGAAACAACTCGACGGAACACCCCTCTGAGGATGGATGGGAGAGCCCATGATTTCCTATGTGAACCGGGAGTTCATGCTCTAGCCGGTATTCCTGTGCACAGGCGTCGATGAATGAGCTAAAACTTCTCCCACTGAAGCTCCCAACCAGTGGATCCTGCGACCCAAAATATTCAGCACACATCCTCATTCCCTCGGCCAAGATCTTGCACCATTTATTTGTCTGGGGAAGATTTTGCCAATGATTGAAAGAGAAGTGGCAAAGACTTTCGCGCTCTTCTGAATCCAATATGATATCATCATCGGAGGCCATCAAGATAGTGGTCATAATGGCTGTAACGAATCTTGTTTCATGTTGACAAGCAGTATAGAAGTACTCTGAGCTTTGTGCAGCACCGTTTAAGATTTCCTGCAAAACTTGGCTTTTCCCGGGAAACATTGGCAGTAGCCTTTCATCCGACCAAGCTTGGAGACGTTGCCGAAGCACCTTGTCTATCGGCCGAGAGTGATGTTTGTATCCTAGATTATCCAGCATCAGGGATATAATTTTGCGCAGACATTGAGCAACATTTATCTTTTCTTGTAGACTTAAGCTCCTTCCATCGTGAAAGTCGAGACAATCAAATTCCGAAATTGAGAGGATAGAGGCAAATTTGACTTCCATTTTTCAGTAATAATTCTAGCAGATAGATGAAGTGTGTGGTAAGAGAGGGAAGGAAATATCTTATAGCTTCTCAGTCATGCATAGTATGCGACTAATCGAGAAGCACGCAAAAGAACATTGACGAATGTAAATATATATACATCAATCTAAAGTAGTGATCTGCTTGCTTCTCCCAACTTCCTCGTTGATGATTTTGCATGCGTCACTGTCCCTCTCACAGCTAGTGGAGCTACGAGGTATGTCAGAAACTTGCTAGAAACGTTGTATTGGTATTATTGTGCATTTCGTATTGCATGCACCATCACATGTGAACCAGCGTTAATGCCTCCATCTGTCCGAATGGCTAGATTTACACCTAGTGGCAAGGAAGTGAGATAGAGACTTACCCTTTTTGAGAAGCCCCGTCCGTGGTGTGCGAGGATCGAACCATTTTCCCTCATATAGTGTGCGAGTGAGTTTGTGGACTAGAAACCACGTGAAATTTCTATATTTTGCGTGGCGACTTTTAGCCCAGAGAGAATGAATCAGTTTATCAGAGTCATGTCCTCAGTAAACGTGGCGTATGGAAACAAAAACCGTAATCTGTCAGTAAGGGGGAATAGTAGTAAGGAGATCAACGTACCAGCTGTAGATTGTATTGATCGTCTCTAGGAGGGTCGCACACATCATATATGCATTGCTTGTAGGTCGAGCTGTGCCCGGGTCCGGCTGGAACCCTGGATAATGCGTGCGCACTTTGACTATGGATGGCGAGGAGAAAGTTGTACAACCTCAAAAACTCGAATATCACCCCACCATGCTATGATGGGACCAATCACGTTTTTCAGTTGTCTGCTGACATCCGCCGAGAAGAATAACTGCAAGACAGCTAGGTATAGTCTGGTTACGGCGCCTACGAGCGTCCGAAGGGTCACGTCACTAGCCTAAGCGCCCTATTGAGCAAATACCAATCGGACCCTGTTACCGCTGTATAAGCACTAAAAACAAGAGGAATATAATGATAATGCATTTTTTGGTCTAACGCAAGCTATTCACACAGAATTGTCCACTTGATGGTGACATCCTAGACTGAAATTTAGAAGTCGAAAGCTAGGATAGCGGTTATGTACCTAGCTGCATATCAGTTATGAATAGATATATCTAATCGATGATATAGAGCAGAGGGAGTACATGGGTATGCAATCGTACATTTTTAAAGGACAGCAAGCTACTAATGTAATGTAATATCTATCACCTGGATAAAAGTGCTCAAATATTTTCATGCTAAAGTAGTGGTGTAATAAAGTATGACTTTGAAGTGTTTCCGTATTTTTTGAAGAGAATATTGATTTATCTGGATGTCTGAATGGGCTTGCTTCTATCTTAGCTTGACATTGTACGACATATAGTTCACGAAAGATAATTGTACTCTGTACTGTTTCTCTGATTCAAGACCTGAAAGGGGATTGAATAGGCACGAATTTGAAGGTGCACATATAGGTAACTATCACTAGACTGCTATTACGTTATTCCCCTATTCTTCTATTTTCCGTTATATATCCAATTTGGGATGGCCGTATGGGTTACGGAGGACATGAGTTTATATTCGGCAGTGGGCAGGAAAAGGATTCAAACTAAGGAGATGCAGTTATCTAAAATGAATATGACATTGGGATTTACTACTGACTCATATTCTTCTGTTTAGGCGATCGGATAATGGATCTCTTCTCATCAGCTCCATTACCTTCGCTTCAACTGCTATCGGAATATCCTATGGTGCAGCCGTAGGAAAAGGATCCTCAATTGAGATAATCTGCGACAAGTTTCCTAGGCGGAAGCTTGGAAGAACAGGATTTCCAACTGTACGACGTGAGACAAATGAATGTGTATGCATGATACAGAGTGTGGGATACGTCATCTGCTAGCACAACTTGAAGAACATTCTTTTTTTCTTCATTTTCGTTAATAAAACTGAAATGATGATTGATAATTAAACAAAGTAATTCGAGAGAATTTTGAATATTCTGGGTACCTACACCTGCTGAAACAAATCTATTTATCATTATATCGATCCCAATGCATCCATTGTCCGCGCCAATACTCCAATCTAGACCGGAAGCCGGAATTCGTCACATCAAAGCGTGGAGTCGCATAGTGACCAGTTCTCCTCAATATAATCAATATACGTACTCGAAATTCGGGTTTTGTGCATCAGTCAGGTCAGCAAAGGCTGTGGAATCGGCCATAAGCTCAGCCTCACCCCCTCTCTCCCGCAATTCGTCGCGCATCTTCTCCTTTTTTCTGTTCTCCCAGATAAAGGCATAGCGAAGCACGAAGAAAAGAATGAGCTCAAGGCAATTTGCAACCAGCAGAGAACCAATGCCAAGGGGGTATGCTGGCGCTTGCTCGGATTTGTAAAAGAAGGGACTAGCAATGTTGCCGATGCATGCTCCAAACCAGATCATACCAGACACGATCATTTTCTTGGACTGCCCGCCAGTGTTGGAGGTAACAAGGGAAAGCGATATCACGAAGGAGGCTTGATACGATCCAGTGAGATAGCTAGATTGGGGGATCGATCAGTTACTACCTTTCAAGGGGGAAAAATCAGGTATATAGACTTACAAACAGATCAGTCGGCCGACGTATGCATTATCGGGGGCAAGCAAGAATCCGAGGGCACCCGCAATAGTTGGAATCATGAATAGTGCGCAGACTAGGGTGCGGCTATTCTTCGGCATATATTGGTTCGCGTATCCTCCAAGCACAATCCAAATGACCACAATGACTCCCTGGGGTATACCGAGAAGCGCCGTGTTGAGTGTATCAAAGCCGAGGCCTTGGATAACCAAAGTAGAGAAGTTGGATATTCCGCCGTTGGGAACGTTGGCAAGGAAACCAAGGACAGTAAATAGCCATGTTTTGTAATCGAAAAATGCTTCTTTGACCTGACCCCAGTTAATTTTTCGTCCCTCAATACCGGTCTGGTTGGATCGCAGTCGTGCAATCATTAACAGTTTCTCTTCACGATTGAAGCCCCAAAATGTTGCTGGCGAGTTGGGTAACAGCAAGCCGATTGCAATTCCCCAGGCAGCGCAAAGGGCACCGATGATGAGAAACTCATATCGCCAGGATTGAAGACCACCCTTAATATTGCCGATCCCATAACCTAAGCATCACAATAAGCGTTTACTCCTCAATTCAGTATTCTTACAATAATGAATGAAACATACCAATAAGACCACCGCCGGCAATACCGATACCATTCCATAAATAGTATGCCGAAATACGCCAAGGTTGCTCCGCACGGGTATAGTATGTAGAGACGACGAGCATGAACGCAGGGTCAGCGATCGCCTCAAACGCGCCAGAAATAACCCGGAGTGCCGCAAGCGCGCCGAAGTTCTGCGATGCAGCCTCGCACATGAGAAGTACGCCCCACATGAAGATGTTGAAGGCGAGATACCAAGCCATCCGGCTGCGTTGCATGAGGAGGTTAGATGGGATTGCCCAAACTAACCATCCAAAGTAGAAAATACTTGACAACCAGGAATATTCTGAACCAGATAGATGCAGGTCCTCTTTAATGCCAAATATTGCTGCGTAGGAAAGTGTCGTCTTGTCAACATACTGGTAGAGAAAGATGATGTTAGATGTGGCCTTAATAGGGCGAGCTTGAGGCGATCGACATACATAAAAGAAGTAGCATATGCCAAGAAGTGGAAGGAGGTGCATGTCAAGCTTGCGTTTCAGCCTCCTTTCTGCTTCTTTATCGATGGCCTCATCATTAGGATATCTCTGAATTGCTTCAAGGTACAGTTCACTGTCTTGTCCTTGCTTGATGTTGGCTGCCACCGGTACCTTGAGATTCTCCTCTATGTGCTGGATATCGTTTCCACTCTGTGACTTCAGCACCTCTGGGAGATTTTCTTTCTTGTCCTCCATGCCGAAGTGCCGAGATTCAAGATTGGTATTCTCTGGTGTAATGAGTGGAAGGTGTATTGAAGACGAACTACTTATCAGTAACAATATGTAGGACGAGGAGCATAATATAGAAGTCCCTGCTTGGAATGACGGCAATCGGCAATCGAAGTCGGACACAATCACCATTGGTGGAATAAATTTTGCGGGGATATCAACCCACTTGGGCGACTTTCCTCGACTGTGTACAGTACGAAGAAAACCGGACCTTCTCCGAGCGTTGACGTTAAAAAGGGTAATAATATGAGAGCGCTTGGATGCTCGCCTGTCATTCCTGGGTCGAGCTCCAACTCCTTCCTAGGTTCTTACGGTGATTAAGTAATGCATATTAAAAGCGTGCCCGGGTAGAATATTCAAGAAGATATTGTAATAGGCGCTTCTATTTCGACAAGTATATTAGTAGCACATGGAGGTAGGGATGGTACATATCGCTTGAATTGCTAATGTAAACATTGATTCCATATCTCTGCGGTTGGAACTGCCAATTCCTATTTGTAGATTGTAGTTTGAGTGCACTGCAACATAGAGAGTGGGGGGGGGGGGTTGAGTTGAAAGAAACGTGGGGGGCGGGGAATTCCCCAGGTGATGGCCGCTACCAAGCAATAATATGACAATGACCGGGAATAATAATTCCTAGGCAACCACTTCCTGCTGCTGCTTTGTACAATATCCACATTGAACCTTTTTGCCAGTTCGTACTCCGTAATAGAGATCGGCATATGAAATTTGCCGGCTTTGCGTGCCGCCAAAAGTCACATGGACTGGTAGCGATAGTATCAAGCCACTCGATCCACCTATAAGGGGAGCAAGTCCCAATAAGGTCACTGGGGAATTTGATGAGTCCACTTCAAGGGCTGGGCAAGCGAGCTTAGAAAATTAGTAAGCTACTTCTACAGCCCTGGAGGGCTCCAGGGCTGGGGGAGTGGCTTCGCCAAGAAAAGCCCCTTCACCCCTAGGGGGGCTTTCTTGGCGAAGCCAGTTAGAGGCTTATCTCGTCCAATATTTCGGAGCTTTAGATCCCCTTCATATGAACAAAAGAAAAGCCGGAAGAGGCAGGGGAATCTTTATTTGGCCTCTATTCTACTTAGTTTACTCAGAAAATACCGGTTTTAAACCAATATTCAGCGTAACTACGGAGTAGAAACCCTGATTTTGGCGTTTCAACATTTGAAGACCTTTTTTTTTTTCTGGTACAATCAACCTTCGAGGGTCTATTGTACTGTGATGCTTAAAGCCTCCTAGTCTGAGATCAGATCTCGCTTTTATTTCTTGCCACGGAGCCTATAAAAAGCTAAGTGTTGGTGCCTGTGTCACGTGGTGTTGTGGGGCTTCGGCCTCATCTGTCAGGCTAATAATGCTGATGAAAGTCTCCTTTTCCAACCTTGGAAGGTTCCTCTTCCCTCTCCTTCTTGATAGACAGAGATTGATCATATTTTCTTTCATGTTACTTCGCTATTAGACATTAACTTAGCTCCATCTTCCTTTCTCACCCTCTCTATCTCATAGCCTAATTAGATCACGACAACCCCCGCAATCCGGCAATGAGTAAAAGACCGTGACCCAGGACTCAGTCCATATAGACCCTAGGCTCAACCATTAAGCCAAGAACCAACCTAGGGTCGATCGCAGTTCCCTCTCCGAGAACCCTATAAACCGTACACAGCTGGTTATGTATACGGTCGGGGATGGAGTTAGAATCCAAGATTTCATGGATCCCTCTATTCCTGGAATAGAGTTAGCTCCAGAGATACCCTAGGGCCGCGGGGTTTGAAAAGGCTTAGCAATATCCAGTTATAAGAGCCGAGTACTCCTAGACACATAAATCGGATCAATATTGTTTTCAGCACAAATTTGGTCGAATTTCAATGACATACGACTATCAATGATCGTCATGCTAGTCAGTTTCTAATCACTCTTCCTCTTCCTCTTCTTTCTTGCTCTCCGCACGTAAACACCACGTGCATCACTCTTCATGTCGAAATAGGCATTTCATCAGAAGTTCATAATCAGCAATCAAATTTGCAAATTAATTAATCTAAGTATATTCCCCGGAAAACCAACCGATCCATCATGTTTTTACACGTGCACACTAAACTAGGTCAGCCAATAAATTACCTCGGATATCTAAACCCCTCGTTGCCGAAAGTTGATCCATCTCCGAGGTTTGGGCTCTCTATTGTGTTTGCACTAACCCTAAACTGCTGTAGTGGATTTTTATACCTAACCAAAGTTGTGGATCAAGGTGACAATGCATAAAAACGATCTGCACGCTGCGCGACGTGCGTTGCCTTCCAGGCATGATTGGCCTTCATTGCATTTCGTCGTATGCAGATGTGCTATGATTATGGCACCTACGCCGAGAAGCAAAATTATATATAGAGCTGAATCATCGAGATTTTGTGAGATATTCCTCAGATCAGATTCTGTAAATCAATTATATTTAGTCATGGTTGGAAGTATGTCGCTTAAACTCCTGCCCTTTGTGGCTGGTTGCGCCTTTGCTAGCGTCACCTATCCCGAGATCCCGGCGGACTTGACTACGCCATTCCAGCAGCGATTGGCAATATACGGTCCCGATGGTATGAATGTTGCTTGATATAGTGGATTCGAATGAGGGCTAACTTATTTGTTCCTAGCTGTATCTGTTGGCTGGAACACTTACGGAAAGCTTGAACAGAGTTGCGTGCAATATGGCTTGTCAAAAGACAACCTGAATACTAAAGCTTGTTCATCCTTGTCGACCACCTATGATCCCTCGCGGACATGGTCGAATGTCGCCGTCCTGACAGGCCTGAAGCCCGCAACAACCTACTACTATAAGATCGAGTCTACCAACTCGACTGTAGGTCATTTCCTCAGTCCTCGCAAGCCTGGCGATAAAACTGCGTTCAACATGGACGTGATCATTGATCTAGGCGTTTACGGCAAAGACGGCTACACAACCAAAAGCACAAAAAAGGATACCATTCCAGTCATCGATCCGGAAGTCAACCACACGACAATTGGTCGCCTCGCGCAAACAGTGGACGACTACGAGTTCATCATCCACCCAGGAGATTTCGCTTACGCAGACGACTGGTATCTCAAATTCGCCAACCTGCTCGATGGTAAAGAAGCATACGAGTCCATCCTGGAGCAATTCTACGACCAAATGGCACCAATCTCAGGCCGCAAGCCCTACATGGCCAGCCCAGGAAACCACGAAGCAGCCTGCTCGGAGATTCCATACTTGAACAATCTCTGCCCAAAAGGCCAAAAGAACTTCACTGAATTCATCCACCGATATGAGAACACCATGCCTCAGTCTTATATTTCCTCGTCATCCAACCCAACGGCCCAAACACTGGCCCGCACGGCCCGCAGTCTTTCAAACCCACCCTTTTGGTATTCATTCGAGTACGGCATGGCCCACATCATAATGATCAACACCGAAACCGACTTCCCTAAAGCGCCAAGTGGCACAGATGGCTCTGCCAAGCTGAACGGTGGGCCCTTTGGCGCTCCGAACCAGCAGCTCGAGTTCCTCAAGGCTGATCTGGCTTCCGTCGACCGTTCTGTCACTCCCTGGGTAATTGTCACCGGACACAGACCATGGTACTCAACAGGTGACTCGTCGAACATCTGTACTCCCTGCCAAGATGCGTTTGAAGGCCTGTTTTACCAGTACGGCGTTGACCTCGGTATCTTTGGCCATGTGCACAATTCGCAGCGGTTTGCGCCTGTTGTTAATGGTACCGCGGATCCCAACGGCCTGAATGACCCTAAAGCGCCCATGTATATCGTCGCTGGGGGTGCGGGTAATATTGAGGGGTTGTCCTCTATTGGCACCAAGCCTGCTTATACCGAGTTTGTGTATGCCGATGACTATAGCTACAGTACCATTAGACTTTTGGATGCGCAGCACCTGCAGGTTGACTTTGTGAAGTCTTCTACTGGAGAGATCTTGGATTCCAGTACTTTGTACAAGGAACATGCGACGGATTTTGTTAAGCAGTGACGGAGGTTTGGGAAAAGGATATATAACGCATCTGATGAGCTAGTTTTGTGTTAATGAAATAGTGTTGTTGTTGTTGTTGTATAATGTTGTTGTGAAGGTGCGGAGTCATGCGTACTTTATTATACAAACAGCCCAGCAAACAGCTCAATTCAATTAGGGCTGCATACGCTGGACTGGCCTGGATATGCAGGCTCCCATGGAACACCACAGGCAATCTCAGGCAATCTCCGTGGACCGCCATGATCCACTTCCCCCTGATTTACCTATGTCTCATATCAAGTCTGACATTATTCTTCTCTCGGATCTGCTTTGCTTCAATACCAGAAAACTTGTGCTATTCTTTCGAGTACACATTATTCCACTTATTCAAACTTGTCTGTTTTAGCATGAAGGAAAATATCTCGTGTGAAGACCTAGTCCCGTGAAAATGAAAAAATATTTCTATAATGAACTAAAAAAAGGGAAAAAAAAAAAAAAAAAGGAACGAAACCCGATCAATGCCAATATTTTCAGACGCTATCCAGTATCCACATGGATCCATTCCATAAATAATTTATATACACCTTGACCCATAACCCTATGTTCATCAAGAATCTAAAACAACTAATTATAATTACAACATCTTAGGTTAGAATATGGCTCTCATCGATGCGACAACTGACTATTCCACTCCTTTGGGGGCGTTGTCGAACTACCCACACCAGACCCTTCCTGGAAGGTCCATGGCTCACTCTGCACGACAGTCTCCGAGACAACAGTAATATCCTTGGAGGAAGGTTCGGGCTCAGCTAGGATATGCTCATCGCTGCCCCACGCGGAAGCCTGCATATGTGACGGCGCAGCAGCACTTGTCTTACCCTTCTTGGTATCGCATTCGCCACGGTTTGTCAAGGTCTGCAAACCTCGACTCGAAAGAGGATATGGCTGTCCTGATGCCTTTCCTCCTGAGGAACTGAAGACATGGGAGAGACCGATCTTCCTGAAACCCTTGCGAATAAGTGGTTGGATGATGGGCAGGTTAGAAACAACGATTGAGACGAAGGTTTCACGACAGGCCCATTGAGAGCCTGATTCGGCACCATCTGGGCTGGACTATAGTATATGTGTCAGGTATGTGGTACGTAATAGACGTGTGTAATCCTGTATTCATAGGTATATTATGTCTGTATTGGACGTACCTTCATAATCGTAGCGGCCCGAATGATTCCCGCTAGCATGACAAACGTAGCTCCAGAGAAGAGAATCATGAGGGGGATTTTTCGTTTCAGGTTGAGATTGACAGTCCAGAGAAGGGGAAGTGGGATTGAGAGAAGGTAGACATCCGTGAGCACGTTGAGTACCACGACGACAAAAACATAAACGTAAGATTTGGTTGGTTGACAGAGATCTGTGCAAATATAGTAAGCTAAATAGACTGTTATATCTGACGGTGGAGTAACTCACTGCCAGGATCAGGATTAATCTGCCAAAACGCATGGAAGGGCTGGCATGATAGCAGGAGGGATAACGCTGTTGCAAGGTATGTCACACCTAGAATGATATATCCCAGCCGCACTCGGGTGGGGAGGTGTTGCAGGCCAGTCCTGTTATATGCTTAGCGCATTGGGTCATTGTATCGAAGGTGATATGTGAAGCGCACGTTAATCGAGAGTAGAAGACTGCCAAGCTGAATTTGACTAGCCAAAGAATAGCCACGTATAATGACCACCCGATGACCTGAATCTTAGATCCAGCAACACGATTAGACCATTCAGTCGAATTGGGATCGAGCGCTGCTCGCTGCTCAGGCGTCATGTAGCTATTAGTCAGGCCTTGGAATTTGGCACCGACAAGGTACGCTGCTACTGTTTCCAGTACAAAGAGGATCTGTCGAGGAGAATTATGTCAATTATACTTCATTCAATGGTGTTTACAGGACAGACGAAACAACATACCCCCGCCAATGGCATGAGATAATCATCCAGTTGGAAATTGGCTGGTCCAACTAGCTTCCATCGTACCACGATACGTACGAGGATAATTACCAGAGCCAAGGACAACAAGGTCCATGCCTCAACATTACCGGCCATTCTTGCAAGTCCTCGGTAGTCAGCAAAAGCTGAGGATAAAACGGAAGATGAGGACGGGAGTTGGGGGGAATTAAAAAGAAAGGCTCCAGCCAGACCGGCCCACTAGGGATCCCCAAAACAAGTAGTGTCTACATAGAGAATCAATATGTAATGTTATACAACTAGCTCGTCAGGCTAACTGCATAGTGTGAATACAAAGTAGTAAACCCCTGGAAGATCATCCTTGTAAAGATCATCCATGTAAATTTACATCAACCCCATATAACCCCACCAGATCCACCACCCCGGTATATACATACTGTAATTGGTGCGGGGACTAATGATTTATGTGCCCGACACGGGAAGCATGTCCCGACCACGGGTCAGACTTCAAAACCGTTACCAGTAGTGTGGGTATAAGTTACCTGCTAACTTCTCATTGGTTAATTTGTGAAGGAGCTCCTTCAGGACGTCAGTATGGAGTAGAACTTCCATAATTTGCTTGGATTACTACATTGGGAATAGAGTCCCCCCTAATTGTTTTCTCCGTTGTCCTCCGGGAATCATATATTTATTCTTCCTCTTTCCTCCCAATAATTTCGAACACAACTTTGTTCATTAGTGTATCGTTAGTGAGAATTTCACTCTCACCCGATATCAGCACTGTCTCACCAGGTCATTCATTACGCACTATGTCAACCTTTGATTTTATTATTGTCGGGAGTGAGTGACCTTTAGTATAGCTTCATTACCTACCCCCAACACAGGCCTCATTATCGAAGCTGGAGAAAATGAACTTAAATAATGAGACCTAATTTCCCACAAAAGAAATAATCAACCATTCCACCCATTCACCAAATCGAAATCTATCTAACACATTTTAAAGCTGGCCCGTCTGGTTGTGCCCTCGCCGCCGGTCTCGCCAACTCGGCCGCAAAACCCCGCGTCCTACTTCTGGAAGCAGGCGACAACAAGGAAGATCGCAACCTTCGTATCGACGGCAAGCGATGGCTCACCTTCCAGGATCAATCAATGAACTGGGGGTTTAAAACTACCCCGCAGGCGGACTGCAACAATCGTGAGATCGATTATAGCCGCGGCCGGTGCCTGGGTGGATCGAGCTCCATCAATTTCAGCGTGTACAGTGTCGGCGCACGCGACGATTACCAGGAATGGGCGAGAATTGTTGGTGATGAGGCTTTTGCGTGGGGACCTATTCAGCGAAAGTTTAAGGATCTGGAGACATTCCATGGGGAGATTCCAGAAGGCATAGATAAGAAGTATCTGGATCCAAAGATGGAGAATCATGGAAGCGAGGGCCCATTGCATGTGGGCTTTGCGCGGGAGTGGGAGCGGGATTTAACAGACCTCTTGGATGTCTTCGAGGAGGCTGGATTTCCGTTAAATCCAGATCATAATTCTGGAAATCCGATTGGAATGTCGGTGTTGATTAACTCAACGCATAATGGGTTGCGCTCGACAGCGGCAGATCTGCTCCAGGATAAACCGGATAATTTAACTATTGTCACTGGAGCCCCTGTGCAGCGTGTCCTCCTGGAGGGCAAAACAGCCGTCGGCGTTGAGTCGAATGGGAAGAAATGTGACGACGCGACCTATCCCTGCTACGAGCCCCACATATACTAACTAATTGTGAACAGATCGTGCCACAAAGGAAGTCATTCTTTCCGCCGGCTCGCTAAACGACCCCCGCATCCTGATGCACTCAGGCATAGGCCCTGCCGCCCAACTCCAGCAATACAAAATCCCCGTCGTCCACGATGTACCCGCCGTTGGCCAGGGGCTCCGCGATCATTGCTTCGTGCCGATGGTAAACACCCGCGTAGAAAGCACCACGGACCGAAAGGCATTTTACGGCGACAAAGCCGTCATGGACGCGGCGGAGAAGCAATGGCAAGAAGATGGCACAGGACCTTGGTCGAAATTTGCCTGCGAGTTGGGTATCGGCTGGTTCAAGCTGACCGAGAAGTTAGTTTCCACGCCGGAATTTAAGGCTCTCCCAGCAGACGAACAGAAATATCTTCTACAGGAGACTATCCCGCACTACGAGATCCTCACTCATTTCCCTGTTCATTGGGTCATCCCAGATTTCCCGCCCGAGGCACTAAGCTACTCCTGTCTGCTTGTCTTCTTGTTCAACGCGCAGACTCGCGGAGAAGTCACATTACAATCATCAGATCCTGACTCCCCACTCTCCTTCAACCCTAAGTTCCTGGCCCACCCGTTCGACCGCCGACTCGCGATAGAGGCCTTGCGCGACTCATTCCGCATCGCCAAGCACTATTCCTATACAAAAGACAATGTGGCAGAGCTGGCAATGCCCAAGGGCAAGTCAGATGAGGATCTGCTCGAGTACTGGCGGCAGAACATCTCATCAAGTTGGCACATGACGGGAACTGTGAAGATGGGCAAGAAGGGCGATGTCGATGCGGTCGTGGATCCAGATTTCAAGGTAATGGGTATTGAGAACCTGCGCGTGGCGGATATGTCGGTCGTGCCGGTGTTGGTGAATGCGCATGTCCAGGCTGCTGCGTATGTAACCGGTGCAATTTGTGCGGAGAAGTTGGTGAAGGAGTATAACCTATTTTCTCGAGCCTCAAAGTTCTGAGTAGTTACTGAATACATAGAGACACTCACATATAGATGGAATATAAGACTAGTCTCGTTATCAGAGCAGTTGGTTTGGGGTATCAGGAGATCCAAGTTGGATGTTGATCAAGAACTTTTTGCTCAGGATGAATCGAGACCAACGTCATTTGGAAGCATTTTCTCCAGCCAATAGTCTGCGCAATAGTCTGTGAAAGTGCGAGGTTTCATGTAGAAACAAACATGCCATTTTTCTGTTGTCCCGGTAGTTGTCTCGAGATCCATCAAAGGATCCCAGTGGGGACATTCCAAGTTTTACCCAAGTATGGATGAACCAGTAAACTTAAAATTTAAAATTATTAAATTTTATTAAAACAACAAACCCTATTGTTGTAATATGCAGTGGGGCATAAATACGTACTAGATTATACCAGGTAATTTGTATGTAGATTATCACCAATTGGGTAAGTGGTAGGAAATAAATATGAAGTTGTGCCTACTTTGTACGAAGTAGTGGGGCTAGTAATATGTAGGAGGTCTGAGAGTTCTAAACGGTACTTCCGTACGCAAGTATACTTCCAAGGTAGGCTCGAGCTAGAGAGGTGATAAGCACTTAATTTTCAACGTTAATTAGCACCTACCCGAGTACTCCATACCGAACCTGGCAAATTTATGTGTACAACATATATATAGTGTGCGAGAATTTCTATCTATAATTAGACTGACGAAATCCATAAGTCGAAGATCTCCACTGAGCAACCAACCCAGGACCCATCATGGGGGGCAGGGTAGACCTCGGCAATGGGCCTATGAAACCACTTGTATAAAGCCCAGGTCTTGGCAGTCAGGCTTGTAAGTATTCCGTGACCCTGGAGGTATGAAGCCGCTGATTCATTTCATTAATCTCGGAAGGTCACAAACGGTGGAACACGTTGTGGTTTGTGGGACCCACAAACGGGGCAGAGAAATACATAGACAATCACCATTGCAACTCTAGTACTTAACTAAGTACTCTCCCAACACCGAAAGATTAGCGTTTTCTATCTTTTCAAGAATACAGCGTACTTTGTTCACTGATGAAAAGTCCAGGTAGCTTGTGAGCGGCGAATGAAATATTAAGGTACTGCTAGGGTTAGTATTGCACAAATAAATTTTAGTCCACCATTGCAGATATTTATCTTAGTGGTATTCTCCTACATGGAAGGTCCACGGGTTCCATGGTTAATTTGCGTCCTTAGTAATCCCCCCTTCCGTCCAAGGCTCCAGGGCTGATGGTTCTGACTATCTTTATTTATACATGGGTTCATCTCAGTGAGATCCATCTCGAAATTAATGAGATACATTTTGTATTTTTGGGGTACTATTTTTAAGTCCCCGAGAGATTTGGTTTAACAAGCATTTTTATTGTTCAACAAAGCAATAAACCATCAATACCGCTCAATGTAATTTAGATTGTATGACCAATGGTGGATATACCTAGGTACGGTAAAGGTATCCATATACACAGAGAGGCTTGGGCGGGGAAAATACATGTATCCTCTCTATTCAGTGCTTGCTTCTCGATGATGCAAGTTTGCAGCCAATGCTCAAGTATTATTGCACCCAAAAACACGCCCTGGAAGAGATGTGAGCAAATGATATGTTCGTAACATATTCTGTTCTTTCTGTTGGAATAACAACCCACCTATTGAGCCGTTGCTATAAGCATTGATAATTTCGTCGACCACGCCATACGTTCCACCGCAGAGCATAAATAAGCCCAGCAGAATAAGAAAGATATGTGCTCCGAAAGCCAAGCGCTGTGTCATCGACCCCCTCATCCAAGATTTGTGGTCAGCTATCCAAAGCCACCCAGGCAGCGATACTGCAAGAGGCGCAAAACAAAGACTACCCACCAGTGCGATAAGGTAGTTGAAAATTTGAATGGCTTCGGCCAGAATAAAAGAGATTGCCGCCAGTCCAATGACCAATCCAATCCACGTCGCCCAATGTGTCACCGTATTTCGTTGGATGTGCGTTGTGTTCCGAAGAAGACGAACAAAGCAGTACTTGGCTGTCACATGCAAGTACAAACAGGCACTCACCATTATGCCAGCGAGCCCAATTCCATAGGCAACCATTTCCACAGTGTGGCCTGCCGAGCCGAGCGAGGGTGAGGCCACCCATGTCCCGCACCATCTGTAGATGACCAGAGAGAGCGAAAGATAGGAAGCAATAATAAACGTCATGCAGAGGAATAGCGCTTTGCGATAGTCGCGCGGCTTTTTCATCTCACTGATAACCGGAAGGAAGGCACTGGTCCCGGCGAACGACGCGAAGATTGTACAGGAAGCGGCCATGCCCGCTGCAAAAGTGGGGATAGGATGCGGCAGGGCTTGATACCCCAAGTCAAATTCACCAACAGCTGGGGCGGCTGCTGGTCGGCCCCGCGTGGTGACCGCTACTGCGACGATAAATACCGCAGTGAAGATGCTAATAAAGCCCACCCAGGTGAGCCAGCTGAGATGCTGGAACTTGCGGACCGACGCTGCCGCGGCGATGACCACAGTCGCTAGAAATGACCACCACACTGTACAGGCCGCATGGTCGGAGAGGACATCTAGGCCGATGGAAGCCCCAACAATCCCAGATCCAGTAGCAATGACGTATGCCAGAATGAACATGAACCCTGTAACCTCTTGCGCAACAACGCCGCCGACCTCTCCAGCCATGTCGGCGATACTGTGGCAGTTTGGATGATTGAGTCGAAAGTCCCCCTGGATCATGGCGGTGTAGGTATTAAGTAGGCCCCATCCGACGATACTCAAACTGCCTCCAATAGCTCCCAGGTTTGACATCGCAATTGGAATTGATAATACGCCGGTTGCGAAGACGGTTTTGAGGAAGATTATAGTGGCCCATTGCCACGACACCGTGCGGAAGTCGACTTCTGCGGATTCAGAGAAAACCTCGCGATCGTTCGATTGAATCATCTGTCCAGCGCTTTTGTCAGGGGTTTCTTCGGCAAGTGTGGCGCCGAGGTGGTCGCCCTTCTCGGAGGCTGTAGACGACATGGTGCCTTGTCGAGAATAGGTCCTCTGAACTAGAGACAGTTGAGTGTGAATAAATCTAAGAATAGTAAGGATCAAGGAAAGAGATATGCCATATAATAGCAGCATTCGCGCTGTGGACGGACAACTTATATCAACATAATCTCATAAAGGCTGCGAATCGTTATCAGGATATCCAGTCTATCATAGGTGCATAGGGGAGACCACCTGCCAAACCTTATCTCGACAAGACAAGCCTATTTGATTGGTATAGCAGCTAGCTTGTGAAGACAAAGAGCGGCCTGCCATGGCTTCAAAATCTGCCTGAGATGGGAAACGAGATACGAGATTTGTGTGTCCCAAGGGGTACGACAAGCAAGGGATATGCCAAGCGCCTTGATAGGAAGACGTAAGACAATTGACAATAGTCTCCCCGCATAGACATAAAGAGAGATAGACACTACTGTACTCCACTACTATACTCAGCGCGCAATAGCCCGGCTGTTAGCGCTTCCACATGTGGGAGCGAGATCCAAGCAGTACTCAATCTTCGCCCCGAAAGCCACTGGAGTTGCCGACCCCGAAGTATTTCATTTGAAATCACCTTATCAGATGATATTCGCCAATCGGTGTCTAGCGGAGAGAGAGGCTATGCAACTCTGTGCAATCGGGAGTAGGGAGATTCGATCCACTTTCCAAGCTGTTTACCTCCTTATAGTACTCAGGATTTGTGTAGATCGCCAGAATTTGAATTTGTGGTCGCGATACGAAGAAAAAGTCTCGCTAGAAGGAGAATGAATAAGCGCAATTATGCAAATACAAGTTTTTATTTTGTGAAATGCCAAAAGTAAGGCAAAAGAAAGGCTACCCCAGCTTTCACGGCCCTTTCATAGCCAAATATTCACGATTTCTACATAGGAATAGCGTACGTGGATTTTCACGTTGAAACTGAGAAGTCATCTTTTCAAATCGTACATGGTAGGGAGAGCCCTGATCTATCACTTGAATCTTTTGTGTGATCATTATGCTTGCTCTGAAATTGTGTGAAAAAAAGATGAGAGCTCTGATTGCATTTAAACAGTACATATATTTATTAACATGATTCCTTGCATCATACACCATTTGACTGTGGATCCTTGCCTACTCTCGTCTTCATCTTGGGCTGCACGTACTTTCCGAATAGTTCCACTCCACTCACAAACTCATCAAACTGCAACATAACACCTTTGACTCCCTCAACTTCGGCAATCTCATCCAATAAGCTGGCTACCTTTGAGTAACTGCCCACCAAGGTGCCTCCATTCAGGTTGACCAGATGGCCCGCTGACGCTCCTTCCACAAAACGTGCGACCATACTCTGCGCGTCTGCCTTTGTGTCCATCTTCGACTGGGCATGGACCCAGGCTACAGCCTCTTCGTCGAGATTATCGCAGTAAAGCTTCCATTTCGCCTCGGCTGCCTCATCCGTTTCGTCCATAATGAGCATCATAAGAATCTGTTGATCATTGTTAATTTCAACCTTTACATCGCAGTAATAACGTAGCATCAGCTGGCAGAATTCTTACCATGGCCCCGACATCCCTTCCTGTCTCCTTGGAAGCATCAATCAACCGCTGGTTCGACTCAGCAAATGCTGTCGGAGCGTTGATTCCCTTTCCAAGAGTGAAGTTATAATCCGCATAATCCGCCGCAAATTTTGTGCCGCGGTCGCTCTGCCCGGCGGCAATGATTTTGATGTCACCGGCTGGCCGAGGTTCCAGGCGGCAGTCGGTCATTTTGAAATACTTGCCGTCCAGGTCGCACTTACCATTCTTCCATAAATCTTTCATGACCCGCACGTATTCTTCGGCATAATCATATCGGTAGCCGAAATACTCGTTTCCGGGCCACAGGCCCATCTGGGTGAACTCTGCGCTTTGCCACCCGGTAACCATGTTAACTCCGAAGCGGTTCTTGTATTGCTCGGACTCTGCCGTGCTGTTGGCAATATCATCAATAGTGACTGCCATTCTGGCACAGATAGCGGGCGGTAGAGCGAGAACGGCAGTCGAAGCGAACAGCTTAATGCGGGAAGTGCAAGCTGCGATGCCCGCCATAAGGGTAAAAGACTCAAGGTTGTAGTCCCAGTGTTCTGTCTTGCCACCAAAACCCCTGAATTTGATCATTGATAAAGCAAAGTCGAAGCCATACGACTCGGCGAGCTTCGCAACTTTGCAGTTCAAACCGAAGGAGGGTTTATAGTGCGGGGCGGCAGTAGAGATGAGCCATCCATCGTTTCCCTGCAAAGTTAATCAGCACATATTCCACAATGCAGTCGATTATTTGACTTACAATAGGGAGGAAAACACCAATATCTAGGGTCTTGGAAGTCTCAGAAGGCATGATAAAAGTCGGTGGACTTGAAGTGTAAGAAAGGATAGATAGGTCTCTGCAGGGAAAGATAGAATGAAATGAATATGGAATAATACTGAAGGAATTGCGTGCCTTTTAAAAAAAAGCAGTTGCTACCTCTTGACATCGGCGAGCCTTGTTCTCGCTCCTATAGAGATCGGGAGAGATTGAATCCCAAAAGAGACAAGTGGGTCCTTTCTTCGGCGCGAGAATGTCGATGTTCAGCCAATCATCGCCCGAACTCGAAATAGTAAATCCCAAGGTTGTCGCCGAACGAGAGATGATAGGCTGCTTATCTGCAGAGTGGATTATCCCTACCTAGGGTATTAAGTCACCAAGTATACAGGTTGCACGGCTTCGAAGCACAGGAAGATAATGCAGCCCTAGAGGTAGCTCAAATTGTCACTCAAATACGATGTAGGATCAGTGCAACCGGGGCAAGATAGGTCTCGCGTAAAGCCGACTATATTCTCCCTTCTCTCTTTCTGTGTCACTTCGCTTTACTTCATCAATCATTCATTACTTAGTATTCATGTAGTCTACGGTAGTCAAGGAAGTCCGAGTGGAATTGTATGCCTGCATACTTCATAGTATCTTATGTGTATTTATAAAGTATCACTTAGCAAGCGTATGCCGATAGTCATAATGCCAATCTTCCCGCGCAAGATCTGCCCGAATCTTGTATGAGCTCTCCCCTTCTTCGATAATTCCCATATCCAGATCAACGACCAACATACCCTCTGCACAGTCAAGCCGTGCCAACGGGCCAGCAAACGGAACACAGACCTGTGAAAGACCGATAAATGACCGAGCAGGAGGACCCCCGGCATTGGCATAAATAATCCCTGAGCAAAAATGAATTAGATATAAAATAGGAGGACTGAGGACTCTGGAAGAACTCACCACATGTATTCTCGAAGCACCGGCCAGTCAGGAGCGAGTCGATGAACAGTTTCTCCGCGAGCGGATTTATGACTCTGCCTTCCTCACTAGTCTCGTTAAGTAGCCAGAATGACGGGATAATAATCAGCTTCGCCCCCTGCGCGATCAACTCGCGGAAGGCTTCTGGAAACGCCAGATCCCAGCAGATCAGAAGTCCAACCTTGCCTAACGGCGTGTCGAATACCTGGTGAGGCTCGCGCGCACTGCCCGTGAGGTGAGCCCGTTCAACTGGACCCCAGAGATTCTTCTTGGCATATTTTCCCACTATTTTCCCTTTGTCCGTGATAAAGTATGCAGCATTCAGCAGCCTCTCGGATTCACTGCCCGCGTCGTGAAGTTCAACTAGCGTGCCAGGAACGATATTGATGTTGCATTCTTTTGCTAGCTCGCAGTATTGATCTAGGTAGGTATTCCAGGAGCCGCAGGCAGGCTTAAAGGTTGGATCCTCGGGCGCCCATCCCGTTAAATGATATTCGGGGAGGACGGCTAGTTGAGCACCCTGGTTGGCTGCAGCCCGAATGAGACCGACGGCCTTGTCGAAGTTGGCTTGTACTCGGAGAATCTATAAATAAGAATGTTTAGCGATAGCTTCGAGATTAAGGGTACTAGGCATGATCATCTACCTCCGAATGCATTTGAATCACTGCAACTTTATACACGGGCGCCATAATTTTCTGCCTGGAATTGAGGATCTTGATGTTATTGCTCGACTTCAAGCTGGTCCGATGTTGATATATTTATATATCCGGACACCGAATAAATTTACGCAAAAATCTACTGAGGAGTAAGGAATCCCCGTTTTGTATAAGCCGCTAGTCGACTTTCTCGCGCCGAACCCGAACTAAGCTCTAACGGGTACGATTTTTGAAGATAACAATCACCAGCCAGTTCTTTCAAGCGAAAGAGTGCATTTAACTTAGGATTCCAAGTATAGGAGGAAGGAGACCGGAGAAAATAATTGGTAATGTCGAACAAGAATCGACAACTCGTCAACTTCGTCAACTCTCCTTCCAGATCGCTACAACAACTCGTCAACATGGAGTTACGATTCATCTACTCAGTAGAGCAAGGAACATAGAGAGAACTGGATGAATCCGAATGTAAACTAACAAATAAGAATTATAAAAAGCTTCATAGTAATAAAGAGTCCGCCTAGCTCCTTGATTCGACAGAATCTATACCATCCGACCTCAAGCCGTGGACAAAGAGTCGCGCTTCAATAGGTTGTTGCGTCTTGGGAGGCAATGACTCACGCGCCGCGCCCTCACACCCACCGAAGACCAACTGCGCCTTGAGCTGCCAGTTCTGCGGGATGTTCCAAGTCTTTTCAGCCTGCTGGTCGACCAGCGGATTATAATGTTGGATATTGGCACCAAGACCTTCTGCCTCTAGCGCTGTCCACAGGGCATACTGGTGCATGCCGCTGGCGTGTTCGGCCCACTGTGGGAATCGATCCGCGTAGAGCTCGTACTTTGCTTGGAGATCTTTGACGGTCTCTGTATCCTCGTAGAATAAGATCTTTTACTTGTGATATTTGTCAGATATGGGTTGGCCCTGTTGGTGACGGGAAGAAAAGGAGAGAATGGGAGTATGAGAACGAATGGGAGTATGAGAACAAGTAGGAAATGTGAACGGACCGTGCCATAGCTGTTTTGGAATCCCGAGATACGCTTCTCTGTCTTTGGGAATGCGCCATCGGGGACGATTTCCTTCAAGCATTCTAGGACAATATTCCAAAACTGAAAATGCTCGCTATGAAGAAGGACGAGTAGTCGCGTGGACTGCGAGTTGAAAGAAGAGGGCACATCTTGAATAATGGTGTTGACAATCTCCACGATTCGGGCGTCGGATATCGGGGATGTGTTGTTAAGTTGGTAGATACTTCGACGGTAGTGCACTGCATCGAGGAACTTTGATGGTGTTTCCATTTTCACGCAGATTACAAATCTATTAAGTTGCAAAGGCGAGGTGCTGGAAACTTTTCTAGCCCAGGCCCTGAGCGAGGGGGGAGACTTATATGTGAGAGTCCAGCGAGAAATCGGCGCGGGCTCGGCATATATTCGCTCGCCTGAAATTGAAGCGGGTCTTTGATAGATGATGTAGGCGAGAAGAGAAAAATGTAAAGATTTTTGGAGGGCATCGGACGGCATTGGGACATTGGGAAATTGGTCTGTATTCTGATTCTCGGGGCTTCTTAACCTCAGGAGCGAGTAATTCTATTACGTAGCTCGCTGGCCCTTTGATCCATGAGTGCTGAATGAGCTTTATAACCCATATTTGTCTCTTAATTTGTTAAGAAATAGTGTGCTCAATTTGCCTATCATACTAGTTGGCTTATCTGACCTCATGCTATTTAGAAACAGCACTTATGTTAAAGGTTGATCACTCGCTAAATTCATAACTTCATCGCCTAAACAGGGTAATTAAATCTACAAAAAAAAGGAGAGACCGACTCCATGACTATGTCAGCATGATTGGAGCTTGTAGCTTGCCCATTACATCGCGCCAGTCAACAAACCCTAGCCCACGGCTGGAGGGAGGGATTCTTCCGTCTGCGTCAAGATGACGGTCCGTTCGTTTCCATACCTCCAGGACCAGAGATCTTGCCCGAGATAAGTTGCTGATTCCCTTTGCAGAAGCATTCTGAAACCATTGGAGGCATCTATGTCGCAATTCTACATCCACGGCCTCACAAGCAGCAACAAGGGCAGGCCATAGTATAATTGAAGGCCTGATTGATCGGCCCCGGGTGAGACATTGAATAGTCTCAAGGGAATCGAAGGTCAAAGCGACGAATTTCTGGTAATCTTGAAATGGAGTTTCCAAATTGGCCCATCTCGGTCTGCCCTTGTCTGGATCCGTCTCAGAGCGCCTAAATTGTGGCGAGTCAAAGCAACGACCGAAGAACAGAATGACGGCATAATGGAAGGCCCATTGGTGGCTTTCGAGAAGCTCGTCCCTAACGGCTGTAGGGATAGCCGCATCTTCCCCGAATGACCAGAGCAGTTCCAGTTCAGGATCAGGTATGTAGAAGTTTATTTTATCATTTAGTGCGCTCCTTGACAACGCCTCAGGGTCAAGTGTGATACTGTAAAGCTCTGCTCTAACGTTTTCAAATTCTTCAACCAGGCGTTCGTCAATGCTGACGTGCGGATCCCATTTAGCAATCTGTCGGTCGGCACGAACGGTTCGATAGAGCAATGAGATTGTCCGCAAGCTGATACCGAAGCAGGTATCTAGAACATAGTGGGCTGGCATGACTATTCCTTCGGTATCTTGGAACCCCATCGAGGATCCGGAGAAACTTGAGAAATTATCAGCATCCTCATCTGGAGATGCGGACTTGGTTGTCCTGCACTCATTATATTCGGGTCCACTCGCCAAGGGCCCTTGAGTGGTCGTTGCCACGAGCTCGTAAAACCGGTATATTTGATAAAGCACGCTGGAGCGAAGGCTCGATCTCCAGAAACAACTAGAGCCGGTCATAGTAAATACGCTGTGTGCAAGTTTGAGGTGCCTTTGATGGCTGTTGCTATCAGATGCGAACACGTTGCTCGAGATTAGTGACAATGTGCAGGCCAACAAGGCATGTTTCTGGGTCTCTGAGTAGTTTGCATCACTGTCACTCAAACAATCACTTGCCAACTGTGCGGCGTCGAGCGCATAGACCTTAGCCCTGACTAGCAGACTCTGTCGCTTGGAACCACCGAGTTGGGCCCGGTGTAAAGCTGAGACGGCAAGGATGGCGTGCCGTAAGGCGAGAGTAGTTCGATCTGGTGATTTTGTGAGAGCCAAAGGCAAATATATCTGAAGCCATGGATTCCGTGGTGGATCTATAGCTGGCATCATGATGTGGCCGACCACCTCGCGATAGTGCCTGATCAAGAGCACGTCTTCGTGGTCACCGGGCCCGTCCTGATTCGACGGCCAGCCAGAAGTAGTCGAGGGAGTCTGGCTGTGAGGCAGCTGGCCCCGGAATACTTGACCAGAATCACCCACTGCTTCAGGTGACGACATTTCAGTACCCCCTGGTGAGGAGAGTATGGGTGGATTGAGGTTTCCACTGATCTCCACACTTTCAAACGGGCTTGATGCTATGGAAGTACCTCGACTTGGAGCAAGGTCGGGCTCGCTTCTCTGAGTGTCAAGCATCAAAGTAGCATTAGCCGTGTGATCAAATAGCTGTGCTATCGCAGTGGTAGCTGCCGGTGCGGCAATAAATCCATGGCAGGCATGCCGCCGAGAGCGTTCGCAGTTGGCACAGGTCGGCCGTCGTCCATCACACTACAGCTAGGGTCAGAGAAAAAGGCTCCGAGAGAAATTTGAAGTTGCAGACCTTGATCTTTCGTTGGCGGCAGGTGAGACATCCCTACCACAGCATTAGGCAAGATGATCGTGAAGAGGGAATTGGTTTGTGGGGTGGGGATAGGAGTGGAGTTTGAAGGAACGGAACGCACCGTATACACTCTACCTCCGCGTCGCCCTGACCTAGTCTTCTCAACGGACTTACGGGCAGCCGGCAGTTGACTTCTAGGTCTTCCAGCAATGGTAGGATCAGCCGGTAGGAACTGGGGATTGGCCCATTTGAGAACGCCACCCCACGAATCGATATCGGTTAATTCCATCAATTCAGAAATGGGATGTTGCGTTGTGTTTATCGCGAGCGAGAAAGGCGAACTCGGGAGGATTTCTCTAGAGCGAAAACGAGTTGGCCTATCTATCCCTGCAATCCACCTGGGCACTATATTTGCTTACGTTTTCACTTGCTCGAGATAAGCCCAGCACTAGAGGTAAAATGTTGATCTGTGATAGGCCATTACCGGAGCGAAAGAGGGCCTTGGTCTCCCCTTATCACTGGCGTTCTTTTCATTCCCCGCATCTCCGCACCCTTCAGGTTCGCAGCGAGATTTCGGACTTGGCATCCCCGAAAACCTCAGGCCAACAATATGTAGATTGCAGCTCCATAGTCAACCCTAGTTAGCATGTAGAATAAGCTCTATTTAGTATTTAGAACAGGACATGTCTCTTGATTTGAGCATTTAATTACCCAAGCTCCCCTTGTCTTACTTTCATAACTAGGTTCTTTTCCACATCTAGTTTGCTCGTAGTGAACTACACACACACACAGACATATATACATCGATCATCCGGCACAATGATGACCTCTACCTCGCCCTATCCCCATTCCCAGCTCACCCAGGGACTTGCGCCTGCTAGCCCATGCTCTATTGCCTGCTCATGGGCTCCTCTCCCATCAAGAAGCGAAACTAAAGACAACACATCATGTTCCATCTCTAGCAGAGTTGTGGAATATTCGGTACCGACATCACAGATTGCACTGGTATTACAAGGGTTACGCCAGCCATATACCCTAACCCCGGCCCATCCAGTTCCCTTGGTATCGCACCCCGATGAGCTCATGATCAAAATCCATGCGATCGGGCTTAATCCAATTGACTGGAAATCAGTGTATGTGCCTATATACTGTTTCTCTGTAACCAAAACTGACATCCCTACTATGTAGTGACTATGGCTTCGGTATCCCCTGTCTCCCCTACATTGCTGGTCGGGATTTTGCTGGTGTGGTTGTCAAAGCATCCCATGGGTCTGCATATGCAGAAGGCGACATGGTAAGCAGGAAACGGGTTTTTCTATAATGTATACACCCGCTCACAAGCCATCCAGGTCCTTTGTGCCTCCACAGACTACCGCGATCAACGAAAAGCAGCATACCAAGAGTATGCTGTCGCCCAAGAACACACTGTTTGCAAATTGCCGTCCCATGTCCCTGTCACACACGGTGCCGCCCTGGGGGTTGCCTATGTGGCAGCCGCCTTAGCGCTGGGAGTATGCCTGAGCGTCCGGTTCCCGGCCCTGACAGGCAACGATCTGTGCGATATTATGCGGTCATTACCGCCCGACTCTTTCCCTGCCGATGTTCGATCCGAGTGTCTGGAGTCTATCAACGAACACGAGAGACCTTGCGAGGGAGATTGGGTCGCCATCTGGGGTGGGTCGTCCACCAGTGCGCTGTTCTTGTCCCAAATTGCTAGCCTCGCAGGCTTAAAGGTCATATTGGTGGTGGATGTGGCGAGACACGGAGCAAGACTGGCCAAATCTGGCTGTGTTCTCGTTGACTGCCACGATCCCACTAGGGCTGTCGTAACCATCCGTGGCATCACCCAGGGAAGCCTCCGATTCGGAATCGATACCGTAGGCAAGGAAACTGCAGCACAACTCGCCCAATGCCTAGAAACAAGCACGGAAAAGAGAGCCCATCTGGTTGCTTTGGCGGCGCTACCCAAAGCAGAGGTGCCAGGCGTTGTTTACCACTCTGTGCCTATGAAGATCTTCCACGAGGTGCCTGAAATTGGGAGATGTCTGATGCTCTGGCTGGGGATCGCTTTGGAAAAGAATTTACTATCCCTTCCCACAGTTTCCACGATTCCAGGGGGTTTGGGTGGAATCAATGCAGCCTTGGATCAAATGCGCCAGGGCAAAGTGTCGGGCAGACGCCTGGTCGTTCCTCTTTAAAGTGTATAGATCTTGTCCTTTTTTCTTCCTTTTTTCTTTTGCACTGTTGGCCTTCTCTTTCTTACTTGAAATTGCAAATATTCCCTCCTAGCAACGAAGAAATACATTCTACTTCAAAAATAGCACGAAAATATTATCCATCCTCAGGCTTTTGCTGAATGCATACATCTTGAATTCTAATCCCCGCGTCGCCATTTTGTCGCAATCATAGTGTCTGCGTTATAATTTTGCCGTGTCCTAGGGCCTTGAAGGTTTTGCGGGAGACTAATGATGGTTGAGAACATACCTATACGATGTGATCCAAGACAGAAGAATGTGGCGAATACGGGGGGAAACACGAGGTAGATTTTGGAGGCTCAATTTGGTGAGTTATATTAAATGAACATTATTAGCTGAAGTATTTGATGGTTTCACACTTACTTACACTCCAACACATTTAGTTCATCCTAAATATAATATACTACAATCTACTATTTCCTCTGCAAAACTCCTACAATGTCTAAGCTTTGCTACTATATAATCGACGTCTTCTCATCTATTGCCTACCAAGGCAACCCCCTCGCGGTGATAGACACTACATCCACCACTCTCACCTCGGCTCAGATGGAACTACTAGCAAGACAATTCAATCTATCGGAAACAACGTTCATTTGTCCCCCAACAGACCCAAAAGCTATCTGGCGCCTGAGGTCATTCCTTCCTAATGGAGTAGAGGTTATTGGAGCTGGTCACAACTCGCTCGGTGCCTGGTGGTGGATTGCAGATTCAGGGCTTTGGGGAGACATAAACCAAAATAGGAAATCAGATCAGACCCTACTTTCAACAACTAGGCAATGATATTTTACCTGTTGGGGTATCGCGTTCAGAGCTAGGAAATTTTGTTGTCTCAATGCGCCACGGTCAACCACAGTTTTTGAATCAACATACGGACCATCATTCCCTTGCTACATCTCTTAGGATCAGGGCCTGCGATATTGGGCTAAGACACTCGGATGTCACACTCGACCGGGCAATGGTGATTACCACGTCGCCTGCTCGTCACTCCATGATTCCGGTTCAAAGCCTTCATGTCTTGGGAACTGTCAGCTTTGCCGATAAGGAAGGGATTTCAAAGGAACTTGCTAGTACTGAAAGCTATAACAGTGGGGTATATGTTTTTGCCTCTATACAGGATGAGTCGGAATCAAACACTCCAAGATTTGTGGCCCGGTTTTTCAGTCCTGGAATTTCAATGGAAGACCCAGCCACTGGTTCGGCTGCTGGGCCTTTGGCTGCTTACTTGTGGGCGAACAATGTTCTGACCTATGCGGAGAACGGAGTATATCCAGTTGAAGTTGTGCAGGGTATACAGACTGGGAGGCGATATTTTGAGCATTGAGCCAAATAAGGAAGATTCGTTTAGCATCACGATTTCCGGAACTGGCGTGCTGGTTGCACATGGAACTATCGCGATTCCTAGTTTAGAGCTTTCCTTTTGAGAGAGCCTTCGTCAATATGACACAAAATATCCAATATTCAAAATGTTTTCTTTACATTTATCTTCTTGGTAGTCTCTGACTCTCACTTCTTTTGTATACCTTGGTGTTTTTAGGTGTCGAGGTATCTTGTATGGCCTGGTATGAGGCATCGACGAATTATTGTGGAGAATAATATATCAAAAGACGAAAAAAATGCAAGATCTCCGGTCTATTGGAACTAGAGGGTAGAGGGAACAATGCATGACAATCTGCATAGAAGGCACAAAGAGTTCATTAGGGGACTAGATCATAGCAGCCAATACGGAGTAGAGGTTGTGTACGTATTCGATGGTGGCCTGCATATCCAGGCCAGTTTGCAACTGGTAGCGCTGTAATCTATCGTGCATAATGATGCGGGACTCTGCATCTCAGCAGGCATTTGCATATGCATCCAACGTGAAGATCGCGAAGTACATCAGGTTTGATGCCTCAGGTTGATATCTCAACAATGACGCCGTCGTCTATTCTTCCTCTGCGCTTCTAGAATAACTATTCAAAGTGGTTGACCAATTTTGAGTCATTAATAGTCAATATTCAGTGGATTCAAATGCTCAACATCATCGTGAATCCCAGCCACCACCCCAATTCCCTCCCTCTAATACAGCTACTATCCCAAATATATGTAACCATAGAGCCAATTTATTGGCCTTCACAGCAGTACAAGCCTACGCCGTGATACGGGCGAGACTTTCTTTCTTGGGAACTCATACCGGTAGCGAAGCCCTAACATATCTAATGGCCTTGAAATGGTATACTACGACCCAAGTGCATAGAAAGATGGAAATCACCGTAAAATCTGATCCTAGAAGAAAATAAATATAAATACAAGGTATACTACACTCAACCGTCGCTCGATCATATGCTAGGTAAAATCTACGCTTTTCCCGCCCTTCACGTCATATCTACATACCGTTTATACACCAACACACATCTACATTGCCACCTCCATTACACTCCTACCTATGTACCTACCTCCAATATGGGCGTCAAGCCCAGAATCGACCGCCCGGTCGCAGTCATCGGCAGCGGCGTCATGGGCCGCCGGATCGGCTGTGTCTTCATCGCTGCTGGCTACCATGTCCATCTCCGGGATTCCTCGCCGGTGGCCCTCCGCGAGGCGGCAGAGTACATCGATCACCACAAAGCCGAGTTCTCGTTGATGCCGCGCATTCATAAGGCACGCGAAGAAGATAGCCAAGGAAATGTGGATGATCCCAATGTTCACACTTCCATTTCTCAGGTTGACCTCGAGTCATCTACTTCTGCACCTTACGGTATCTGTAAGACTTTTGATGATCTCGAGCCTGCTATTTCCAATGCTTGGTTGATTGTTGAGGCTGTGCCTGAGGTGCTGCAGTTGAAGATTGATGTTATGGCTGACTTGGATAAATACGCCCCGGCGGATTGTTACATCGGCTCGAACAGTTCCTCTATGAAGTCACGCTTGATGCTTGTTAAGGTCTCCCCCAAGCGTCAGCACAAAGTTTTCAATATCCACTTCGCTATGCCTCCTTCTATCCGAATGGTCGAGCTGATGACGTGTGGCAAGACCGATCCCGATATCTTCCCTTACTTGGAGACTGTCTTGGGTGAGTGTGGCCTATTACCAGTAACAGCTCGCCGCGAATCGACCGGGTATTTATTCTTCTTCCAAAAATATAGCCACATATAACACATTAGACTGACCCAAAGTCATATAGATTCGTCTTCAATCGCATGTGGGCAGCAATCAAGCGCGAAATCATACACATCCTCTCCGAATGCGTCAGCGACCCCAGCGAAATCGACCTCCTATGGGAGCACATGTTCAAGAACGGGCCTCTCCCCTGCCAATTGATGGACCAAGTCGGCCTTGACAACGTCGCCTTCATTGAGGACAACTACATCCAGGAGCGAGGTCTCCCCTCAGCCCCGACCGTCGACTGGCTACGCAAGGAATATATCGAACAAGGACGCCTTGGCAAGAAGAGCGAAAATGGCGGCCTCTACCCTCCGCTTGCGAAATCCTCTTCGGCAGAAGCGACTCCAGCCAACCCGCACAGCGCCGCAAAAGACATCTACCTGCTGGACGTTGGCCTCGGTGGAAACACCAAGGACGTCTCACAGGTGCACTCGAACGGCAAAATCCTACGCCTCAACCTCGCAACTCAAAAGCTCACCCCCGTCGTGGTCGGCCAAAACTTGCCCGACGGGATCGACGTGTCATTGTCGGCACAGCGCGTCTTCTGGACGAATATGGGCCGCAGCACGGCCGCCTGTGATGGCTCGGTCTGGTCGGCTGATTTTGACGGCGGCGAGATGAGATGTATTGTCCCCGTTGGACAGGTGCAAACGCCCAAGCAACTCGCGGTTATCGAGTCGCGGAGAGAGGTTTACTTTTGTAATCGTGAGGGCACAAGCGTGCACCGCTGTGATTATGATGGTAATAACCACGCTATCCTGGTGCAGCGCCGTACGGAGCCTGGCTCGAGTCTGTTGGAACAGATGACACTTTGGTGTGTAGGTGTTGCTGTGGATTCTGAGCGCAGTCTCTTATATTGGACACAGAAGGGGCCTTGCAAGGCTGGCCATGGCCAAATCTTTTGCGCTGGCTTGGATATTCCTCCTGGCGAAACTGCTGAGAATAGGACTGATATACGGTGTATGTGGAACAAGCTGCCTGAGCCTATTGATATTGAGTTAGATAGCGAGAGTCAGACCCTGTACTGGACGGATCGTGGGGAGCACCCTTTCGGCTGCACGCTGAACCGTGCGTATGTTGGTGGTGAAGATATGGATATGGAAAAGGTTATTCTAGCGCGTCACTTCCACGAGCCAATTGGGTTGAAATTGGACAAGGCGAACGACATTGTGTATGTGGCTGACCTAGGTGGCAGCTTGTACTCAGTGTCGTTGGAAGATGGAGTTAAGACTGAGCTTGTGCGCAATGATGCTTGCTACACTGGTTTGACTCTTGTTTAGAGAAACGCATTCAAGGTGTATGAATATTTGGTCTGGGTGCGGACCTCCATGTATCTCAATAAATGGTGATGTTGATATCTCTGTGGTTAGGTAGGCACCAGACGTGCCACCCGGGCCATCAGGAGAGGAAGAAGATGGGAAGTAAAAGTCGGAGGCGAGGGGGGGTTTATACCCTCAGCACATGCACCTTTTCAAAATAAAAAATTGCATACTTTCCTATTTTGTCCTGTATCTCATGACATGGTCGCACCTACCCGTCGTATGTAGGAAAATGAAAACAAATGATTTTTAGATATATCTTGCACACTTCTATGCACATATGTAGTTATTGCGCCTTCTAGAACAAAGAATTAACCTTGGAAGTGCGCAGAGGAAACGTTCCTGTCTTTTTTGTCCCCTTAGCCTCAAGCTTATCCCATCATAGCCAGCCTGAAAACCACCGAAGGTGCGCCAAGACTGTTTCTTTTAGTTGCAAGCCTTCTCTGCAACATATTCCGCTAGTAGCATGTCCAGACGAACCAATCCTCAAATGCCGAATGAATCTCCGTTGATCCTCCGTTGATCCTCCGATCCCTGTTTCATCATGGTGTTTCAGTGAAGAAAACCCCCACACAACATGGGGTGTAACGGAGCTAAGAAAGTAAGAAATAGTACGTTGTATTCAAATGTATGCACCTGTCTATGTAACCGTGAGAAAATATGACGATGTGGCTTAAAGACAGAATGGATACAGAATGGATACTACCCCAGTCCCGTAATTATCCCCTTAACCCTAATTTTCCGGCCCATATGGTCTTACAATAATTGCATGAGATATATGCACAATTGAAACAGACTAAAGCAATACAACCTGAACACCCGTAGACAATGTCACCCTTTGTCCCCTATCTACCCCTCGATTCATTCCAAAACATGCACGGGTAGCGCTGACTGCCGATCCCACGCGTTGATCGCGTCTTACCTATTCTATCCTTTCCCCCATCTGTTACTAACTCCTCTATAACTACCTATATACAACCATCCATCCCACACCAATTCATAGGTAGAAAAACCTATCAATTCCTCAATATGCATCTCCAAACCCTCCTTCCCATCCTCTCCGTCTTAGGAACAACCTCAGCTGCCGTTGCCTCCAAACCCGCAGCCCACCTCTGGGCAACCCATTACAGTGGCGATGTCTACTCCCTAACCTTGAAGAACAATGACCTCTCCATATCGCAAACCCTCAAGACATGCGGCGGCATGCCAAGCTGGCTGACCCTAGACCCGAAAACCCGCACTGTCTACTGCACCGACGAGAGCGGCAGTGCCGATCCCTCCACGCACGGCTCACTGACAGCCCTGCGTGTCAAGTCGGACGGCACGCTGCGCGAAGGCCCTGTCGCGCAGGCTGTCGGTGGCGGCGTGAATAGTGTTGTCTATGAAGCGGGTGGGAAGAAGTTCCTTGCGATGGCGCATTAGTATGTTTTTTTTTTTTCTGTTCTTCTTACCTACATTCCCAGGGTCTTGGTCCTGGTCTTACCCTGCATCTATTATGTTTATTGTGGATATGGATGTAAGACCGTACTAACAATCCAACAGCGGAGGCTCGGCCATCTCAACCTTCGCTCTACCAATCAAACAAAACCAGCCAACCCTGCAAGCCTTCCATTTCAACTTGACCAGGCCAGGCAAAGTCGATCAGCAGGACTCGCCGCACCCCCATCAAGTCATCCTCGATCCGACCGGCTCGTTCATCGTCAGCCCGGACCTAGGCGCGGACCTGCTGCGCGTATACGCGATTGAGGACGGCGGCAAGCTGTCAGAGTGTCCGAGCGTGAACATCACCTACGGAAGCGGGCCACGACACGGCGTATTCTGGACAGATGGCACCGGCCAGTCGGCCGACGCTGGGCCGAAGAAGACGGCGGCTATTGGTGAGACGAAGCTATATCTCGCTAATGAGATCGGGGGTACGATAATGGTGTTTGATGTTGCATACCCGAGGTCTGGATGTCTGTCTTTTGAGAAGATTCAGACAATGGTGCCGTACCCCGGGGGTGTTATGCCTAAGGGTGCAACGCCGGCTGGGATTAGTAGGGTTGGGGATGATATTTATGTTTCTATTCGGAGTGATCAAGGATTCCAGCCGAGTGATTCAATGGTTCTGCTTGATCGGTCACCAGTGGATGGGTCGGTTGAGTTGCGAGACTCGACTTCTGCGCTTGGAAAGGTGCCGCGGACTTTCGTGATTAATCGGGCTGGGGATTTGGTTGCCATTGGGAATCAAGCTTCTGCGACGGTTGCGATTGTGCGTCGGGATCCTAACACGGGGGAGTTGGGTGAAGAGGTTGATGTTCTACAGGTTGGCCAGCCTGGGACAATCGGGCTCGCAGAAGGTCTCAGCAGTGTCATCTGGGATGAGTAGATATTGGTATATAAATAAAGAATTGGATGGTGTGGGAGAACAAGAGTCAGTCCCTCCCACAGCCGCAGCTCTCTTCTATAAACAGCGCAGAATGAAATCATTGCACACAAGTTCGCATCACATGTAAGACTTGAAAGAGCATCAAAAGCATGTACCTCATGACCAAAAGATATGTCCACACGAGCCCCAGAATGCGGAAAGAAAGAAAATGTAGACCTTTGAATGGGGAAGACCAGCTTCTTTGGGCTTTTTTTTGTCGGAAACCTGTACCGAAAAAAAAACCTGGTCTGGAAGAAAGCAACTCCTGCAACATCGTCTGGATGATGGATCCTGCCAGATCCTAGTAAAACAAAACAAACAACAAACAACAAACCCAAAAAGCCGATTGAATGATGAAGAATAAATAACAATGTAAGAATGAACGTGTATCAAACATCAGTCGTAAAATGCGTAAGGCCAAAATGTAGGCTCTCTTCTTGAAGTCGTTCACTTGATGTCGATTTGGAATGCTTTCCATTTGCCTCCCACCGTTCGACATCGTGGACACCCGCGAGGACCAGGGTAACTTGTTGGTCCTTGTGATGTATTATTTAATAGCCCATTCCCAGGAGTTCGGAATGAAGCGGGGGGGCTTGATATAAACATGCCCACACATTCGCGGCAGACTCCACAGATGCACTCCGTACAGGCATAGCACTCATTCAGTGCCGAGGGTCGTTTGCAATTAGCACAAAACACCTGGACCTCTTTGTTGCGGAAAGACGCCGGAGTAGGATTGGAGAATCGGTGTTGTTGGCGCTGAGAGATGGACGGAATAAGATTCATAACTGGGCTAGAATCGGAATTTATAGACGGCGCGATTCCCGAGACCGATGATGCAAAATTTCTGCCGGATGCTGAAGACATGGAATCAAGCGATGATTCAATAGATGGGAATGGTTCCAAGTCGCTGTCACGGCTGCGGTGGTTCTCGTATGGTGGTGGGGTCAATGATTTGTGCAAGGGCGAGGCAGCATATGAATGCGGTGGGAAGGGCCGATGTGAAGAAATTGGAGGCAACCCTGCAGATTGGAAAGCGGGTGGTAGTGACGAGCGATTTTTCACTGCAGAGGGAGCAGACGTCACATTGGAAAGTAGTGGGGCAATCGTTGGAGACTGGCCAGCCTGGATTTGGCGGGTGAGCACCGAAGGAAAAAAAAGAAGAAAAAAAAAAAGAAGGGTGCAGAATTGCATTTAAACTCACCTCTGAATAGTGCTCATCGTCTACTTCGGTTGCTGACGTCGCAGCTTCAATCAAATCCTCCCAGCGCTTGCCTTGCGCCCAGGCCGCAGTTTGCGGCTCTGCTGAAAGGGCTTTGCGGTCAGTGAGGCTTGGTCGCCGCCCAAATTCCTTTGATTTAGGACGATCCTGCTTAGGTTTCCGGGCAGATTGAGTAATGGAGGATTTGCGCGGGCGGCAAAATTTGTCTCTCCGCTGGATTGGCGGTAATGTGGATGAGCGACCGGGCGGGGAGTGAGTGAGAATGGATGGAAGAAGCTCGCGAGGACGAGGCGTAAACGGTGGAAGAGATTCCTGCTTGAAATGGTCGCGGAGTGGGGGAAGTTCAATAGCTCCACGCATGCGAGGATGACTCAAGTCAGTGTCCGAATGGGTATCCTGGGGAAATGCGGGTCAGTGCCACTGTGGAGAGATTCAAGGCTCAAAGCCCACAACAGCCTAGAGCGACAAACCATGTCTGTGTCCCAGTCTGAAGTCAGCCGATGGTGGTGCAGTTGTGCCAGGGCAACCGCCGCAGTAGCTGCAGCTGGGTGGGGTTCATCTAAAGCTCGAGGGGTAGCCGGGGATCCGTCAGCGACATAGACGTCTCTTTCCGGCGCCACATCTGTAGGTAGCCGTCAGTATACTTGTGTAGCGAGAAAGCCCAGGCAAAGTAAAGCAAGAAACTGACCTTGAGGTCGCCGAGGTTGAGCAGGTTCGGGGGGCGACAGCTGCACCCGTTGCTCGAGCGGGGTGTTCACCATTAAGAGGAAGCTCTCCTCGGTAGCCGGGAGCTTCGGGATGTAGTGGTTCGGATGCGCACGTCGAATGTGCTCCTGCATGGAGCGATACCGTTTTTCCTGGAGCACCAACCGGATTAGTTTGAGGTTGACTCATATAGAGTTGCACGAGAGGGTTATATAGCTTTCGCAAGCTGTCTAAGGTGATAGGTGGGGCTCAGACAAATACTCACACCCAGGCATCTTTTTCGACAATTGGAATTATCGTTGTTCTTCAAGGGACAGACCACCTCATTATTGGCATCAGTTACCGAGAAAGAGCTGGTCAGTGAGCTTCGAGGAGGCATGGTGCATATGTTCATCCGAGATCTCGGGAGTTGAAATAAAAAAAGGAGGGGTCTAATAAAGAAGTCAAGCACAAGCACAGACAGGGTTTATGTGAACAATAGACCGAAATGCAGTTCAACATGCTATGGGGCAGAAGAGAAGAAGGAGGAATTGGGAAAAAGGGAAAAAAAGAGGAAAAGGAAAAGGGCGGCTCATACATTCAGAGTACATCGCCCTCCTGTAGTTGTGGGTGAAAGTCACTGGGGTATTACGGGTAATTACGCAGTTTGCCTTATTTCTTATTTCTTTTTTTTTTTTTTTTTTTTTACAAAACTCCATTCTTCTTTTATTTCAATTCTTATGTTTTCTTTAATTTCTAAATAGTCCTAATAGCTCTAGTCAGGAACAGCTTATTTTCTCTTTTATATTGTTACTCATGAGCTCGCATACGTGGCTATCGTGGCTATCGAGTATCGATAACCCAAAAAGAGGGGCGTGCAGCTTTGAGCTTCCCTTGTAAAAAAAATCCCCCATTCTTGGAATGTTCCACACCATTCAAAAATTTAATGAAAATTAAAATGAACGGAAAAAAAAGGATTGGGACCGTACGGTATAGACTGGTATTTAAATACAACCCAATAGCACGGCTTTTCGGAAACCCCGGTGGAACACCGAGCTTTAGCCATTTTCATCTGTGCTTTTTTTACATTTATCTGATGTCTATAGATGCTTCTACTCGGAGTTTTAATAATATACATGCACATACATATAATATATCTGTATAGTTAACATCTAAAACGATGTAATTCACAGTATCGGGAAAATAGAAAAGGTAACAAAAAAAAAAAAAAACGGTCACGATAGACGTTATCAGCGGCCCCTCCGAAGCTCTCCCCAGCTCCCTGAGCTCTCTCATTCCAGAAGGGAGGGAAGCTCCGGGTGGCGAACCTAGCGCCACGTATTGTAATCTTATGGTATTGATATTTCCACGGTTGTATTTCTTTTTTCAAATGTTGAATGTTCTAATTTTATACATGTAATTTTGAATTGTATATATGCTACATATGTACGGAGTACAAAAGTAAGAAACATAAAATAACCCTTCGAAATAATGCAGAGGACAGAGCTCTTCCTCATAGTGTAAGCGCGTGACTTCCTATGCCCTACCTAAGTACAACATACTAATAGTCCATGGGTACTTCCAAGTATATAGTAATCTTTAACTATATCAATATTTTTTATCTCTCATATATATTGCGTGAGTACCTATCCCAGCTCCGACCTCCTCCGTTTATCAACTTTAATACCTCAATACCTCCAATACCCTGTATAACCAACTGCCGATGAAGAGCATCTAAAAGCAGCCTGATTGGCCCCCAATCCCCACACAGTCACCAATTACCTTCATCCTCATTGGTGCAACTCACACGCCATCCCAATTCTGGGTGGTCGTGCAGGGGATCACCGGAAAAGTCTGAGATTTCGAGTTCGAGGGTTTCAGTAGGTAACACTGTATAATTAATAATCTGATACAAATAGCAGTTTATAGTACTCCTTTTTATATATAACTAGCATAAAATAATATAAAAGCTGTTATCAAATCTTTATCCGTACACCCGAGAGTCAAGCATGTCACGATCCACTTACAAAAAGGTGGAGAGCTTGCGAGGCTTTCAGCTATCTTATCTGCATCGCTTAGAACATTAAATTTCATGCCTACGATCACATAATCCAAATTACTTCCCAGGTATCCGATCTCTCGGATCTAATGCAGCACTATGGCCATTGTACTCCGTACGTAATCCTATTTCCATCCTTGTTTAAACCACAATCCCTGCAAACCAGCATACCTGCGTATCATGCAGGGTCCAACATCATCACGGTAACCCAGTATGTCGCCACTAAGGGGTGGCTGAGAGCTGACCACGAACTATAATGACTCGTGCGCCCGGTTCGTATCCCATAGCATCCGAAACCCTTACCGCGGGGTTTACCTTCAAGGGATTCAACCTGAAAACTCGCTCAGCAGCCAAAAGGCAGAACCTGGCTTGGATCACACAAAGTGCCCAATAACTGATAGAAAGCGTAGCTTTCCCGCTAATACTGCTAAATCCCACATACATATCCAAGCTTCGTCATATCTCACACCCCGACCGTAAAAAAACCCCCATCAATCTAGTGGAGGTGTAATCATACCAGTACTAATACCACCACACCCCACTAAATCCCCATCATTCCCATCCTCTCCAGCAAAGAATAACAAAACCGCCTCAGCTGCAGCCTTGGCATCATCATCATCATCCAACCCAGGAATGCGCGAGCGATAAATCAGCTCCAGATACTCTGCCACAAGAGTTGCCGACCAACCCGCACGACGCCCAAACTCCTGTGCAAGCTCCCCATTCACAAAAGTGTCAAATTCAAAGTGACCCTGGTATGTCAGGACCCGGCCAGGGTTATAGAGACCTTGGATAGCGCACTGCGCACTACTTCCGATACTAGACCACGGTGCCGGCAGTGAGATCCCCGCCTGGTCCGCAGCAGCTTCAGCCTCGGGGGTCGGCACGACTGCATCACCGTGGATCAGCTGTATGCGAAATGGGTTCTGAGCTGTGGCACGTGCAAGAGGCGGGAAGCGTGCGGTGAATGAGGGCTCGAGGGTGATGGGCTGGATACCCATTTCGTACCCGGCGAGGGAATGCGCGACGTGGAATGTTGATGATGGTGAGTGGTTTGTGTTTTTCGTAGTGCGGAGAAGGGCTTGGGCAATTATCTGGTGTCCGAAACAGGAGCCGAAAAGCTTGATGTTTGGGTAGTGGGTGTGCACTGTTTGGATGTAGGATTGCATTGCGTGGATCCAAGGGTCATCATCGTAGGCTGAGGATGCTGAGCCCGTGATTAGGATTGCATCTATTGGACTCAGCGGTCCATTGGCGTGAGGCTCGTCTGGAGACTGCGGGTTTGTTCGTAGTGTTTCCAGAGGAGGTAGGGACCCGCCAACGGCATCGAACGCCGTTACATGGACGGCAAGAGATCCTTTTTGGAGGGTTTCTGGATTTTTATTCAGGCGCCGCGCGGCTGCTTGCAGGAGCACGCGGAATTGCGAGCTGTATAGACCCCGCGCTTTGTATACTGAGAGACAGGGAATGTCGGCGTCTAGCACAGCCACGTGGATCTTGTGTTGGGCCATGGGCATGAAACTCGGGATTCTATTTTAACGAATGTAATGTGCCAAATGATAAAATATGATATGTGAGTTTACGAATATCAAAAAAAAAAAAAAGGCGGAACACTCCGACAAAAGGCGTTCGCATCCTAACGCCTGATAAGGATTTGAGTAACCTGGTGGGGCATCCCAAAGAGGAAATCGAATCCTTGTCTGTAGAAGATCTGAAGGAATCAGGAACGACATCAAAAGTAATAAGAAAGGTATGAACTATTTATACAAAATACACAGTTAAAAGGAGAAAGGGAAAACAAATGTTGAAATAGTGCATCCACAGACCATTAATAGGTACAATAAGATCAAGAAGCGCGAGAGCAACAATATTTTCGGAATATTAGTTATCTATATAAGACAAAAAATTTGAGATATATATATCCATGGGTATAAGCTGAATTGTCAATTGCAAAGAGACTCGGGTGGTTAAGAATCAAGGTGTTCTCTACCATGTGCTCCCCAAGCCCTAAGACCAACTTATATCTCTCGCCCGATAGATTATATATATTTTTGAGTCGATAGATTAGATCTGCCTGAAGCACTTCTTCTTTTGGATCTAAACAACCCAGCCGGTTCATGCATGATGATCAGTTGTAGTTAGAATATGTTGTGCTAGAGGATAACCTTAGTTTATCGGCCGAGACTGTGACTGGCTGATTATAATGTGCACAATATATATTAAGGTACTTATGTTGTACACAGCTAGATCTAGGATCCTCGGGTACTCCCTTATGTTGATTCAACATTACTACTTGATAACCAAGAGTATTCACGTTTATATATATACATACTATTCTTTCTATGTGTACTGGGGCAATATCTTCAAACCAAATACTTCGTACGTAATCCCCCACTGGGCATCACAACATTCTACCCCGCAAATTGCGCCATCTTGACTCTTCAGCTCCCAATCAGTTTCACTTCCTTACTAGCCTTGATTCCATATAGAATATTGTGAAAAAAATATTGCATCTTGTCACGCCATATAGTCCACTACATTGCTCATTTATGTACCTGGTACGGAGTACATAGAACAATATAAATACAAACTGGTAGCCCTACATTTACTGATCTATACATCATATTTCCTTAATAACCATGGCTCCCGCTGCTACTTCTTCTCTCCCAACTGCTCCTCATGATCTCACAGGGCCCATCTCATGGGATCTGTTTCCAGATGGACTGAAAACCACTGGCCAACATCCCCCACTATATGACCATATCATCCCCTTCGAGAAATTCCCTAAACAAATCACTGGTCCAACAGTCTGGAAGGCCGAGGATTACCGTCAGAACCCGGAAAAATGGACGCACGTCTTCACCCAGGACCAGATCGATGAGCTGAGCTCAGCATCGGATGCTTTCCTCGCATCTAAAACCCCGCTGACCGGAATCTCAAAGGTGAGAATGATACACGCATATATTGAAAAACACGAAACCGAAACTAACCATAGCTCCAATAGACCAACTTCCAACTCCCCAATCTATCCGCCTACCTGCGTGCCCTACGAGCAGACCTCATCGACGGCAAGGGCTTCATCCTCTTCAAGGGCTTCCCTGTCGAGAAATGGGGCAACCACAAGTCCGCCGTAGCATACATGGGTCTCGGCACATATCTCGGCTACTTCGTCAGCCAGAACAGCCGTGGGCACGTCCTCGGCCACGTCAAGGATCTGGGTGAGGACTCGACCCAAATTGACAAAGTGCGCATCTACCGCACTAATGCTCGGTGAGTTTGACAGTCTGCAGTGAATGCGCAAGCACATAAAACGAACAATCAACTGACTTCCCCCACCCAGCCAATTCTTCCACGCCGACGACTCGGATATCGTCGGCCTGCTCTGCATCGCCAAGGCCCTCGAAGGCGGCGAATCAGACATCGTCTCCTCCCACCATGTCTATAACGCCCTCGCCACAGAACGCCCAGACGTCCTCAAAACCCTCACTGAACCAATCTGGTACTTCGATCGCAAGGGTGAGACAAGCAAGGGACAGGAAGAATACATCCGCACCAGCGTGATTTACCTCGAGCGCGGTGAGAACGGCCGTGTCTACACAAAGTAAGTTCCATATCCAACCATCATAAACCCCACCCTCATAATCCTCCATTCAAGTATCTAACAGTTTCACCAGATGGGACCCATACTACGTCCGCTCCCTCAGTCGCTTCAGCGATGCAGGCATCATCCCCGCGCTGTCAGATGCACAACAAGAAGCCTTGCGCGTGCTAGAAGAAACATGTATGCGTTTATCGCTGCACATGATCCTTGATATCGGCGATATTCAGTTCCTGTCTAACGCGCACGTCTTGCATGCCCGCACAGCATACACAGATCATGCCCCCCCTGCCCCACGCCGCCACCTTATGCGTCTTTGGCTGGCGACGCCTGAGAATGAGGGTGGCTGGAAGTTGCCGTTCTGGGATAGTAATGAGAAAAAGAGGGGTGGAATCCAGGTTGATGACCAGGTTCCTGTTGCGCTTTTAGATGCGGAGTGAGTTTTGGATTGACTGGGTTGCTTGCGGGCTGGGGAGTATATATATTTGAATGATACCATTTTTTTTCTTCACTCTTCTCTGGGTTGTTTGAGATTGGGTAGACATATGGTAGGGTTGCTGTATAGATGAGAAAATAGTGGACTTCTTCCATATCATCGCCATATAACAGTACCTTGAATAGCATTTAATAGTACTCCTAGTGATTTTAGAAGACAGGGGGTATAGCATTGTATCGGTGTTGGCTCTTGACCAAATCTCCTCATTTATAGTTGATATGTCTAATTTGACGCGTCTATCGTTCTTCTATTATTGCATTTTCTTTGTTTTTGTGTGATACCTCCTATCCTATCACTCTTATATAAATAGCCGGCCATCTAGTTACGCAGTTGTACTTTGATTCTTTGGGTTCAAGATGATATTAGAGACGCTATACTTGGGATAATTCTCGGATTTTTCTTTGGATTCAGAAAGTGCAAAAAGCCGAATAATAAAACAAAGGCAAGACATGAGAAGAGTTTAGTCAAAGTCTAGCAGGCCTGTCGGTGTGATCGGCCTGCCCATGTACCCGCATAGCTCGTTTCGTATAGAGGACAGTGCAACCCTTTTTCTTGGGTATCTGGATTCTTTGGGGTATTTTGTCCTGCGATGTCCTTGTCTGGGTATTCAGCTGAGTACGTGCCATCAAAACTTGTATATAAATCCAAGATCTTGGAGAGGAATCTCCAGAGCTCGTCTCGGTACCAGCGCACACGTGCGGTCAAGCAGGTTGCCGGAATTATATCGCCGGAATCCCTCAAGTTTGACTTTACTTCCGGAGCTTAGTCTCTCATCCACGATTGATTTTGTGTTTATTTTCATTCATAGTTCGATTCTATGGCAGGATACAAAGTGAGAAGGAATTATTGATGAAAAGGTTTCAGGAAAAGAACGGAAGCCCCTGTACGCGCAAGTATGTGCGCCTTCCTTTTTGGGTGACTTCCCTGTGATGAATCGTCACCTACCCCTATTGTCTTCAGCCGCTGGCAAAATATAAATACTCGTCTCCTCTCACATTCTCTCTCCTCTTCTTTCTTCTCTCCTCAATGCTCCAGGTCTCACATTGCACATCGTGGTTCCTGTTGTCCAGTGAAGGTACCCTGAGGACACTGGGATCTTTGACGCGGTCCAGGTTAGGCTGAAATTAGATTGGGGCCTTGGGTCCTGGTCTAATGGCACGAAGCATGTTGTGGCCCGGAAAAGTCCCTCTGGGACTTAGTACCCCCACGACCTCTGTGGATACAGACTGTACTTTCTTGGGTTCTCCATTGACCGGTCAGGAGCTGAACACCGTGCTCCATGAGCCAATTTTTTGTTCTTTCCACGGAGATAGCTCTCCGTGACTCATGATCTGATCTCTCTCATGGTTCTTCCTATTGTCTGTTCTTCATCGTATGTTGCCTGTTTTCTGTTTCCCATTGTGCCTGTTCTCCATCCTTTTTTTTTTGAGTCTTAAGTGAGATCAACCCATGTACTTGCAAAGGACTGTGGGGGAAAGAGAGTCAAGTTAATTGAAAGATGGAAGTTGTGTCTGAAGATGCAAGTGAAGTTGGTTTATGGGGTGATGAAGAAGAAGGGAACGACAGTCTTGGAAAGACCCTACGTTGTTAAATATACCAAATCAACCACTCTTTCATTCATAAATCATATTCTTTAAAGGGTATTTTGTACATCTGTCCCAGCAACGCCAAAAGAAGAAACAAGCTCCGCCCAACAGACGCCTAGTGCTAATGCAAGATCTTGTAATTACCCCCGTTAACAATCTCTAACTTGCCCTTCGAAACCATACCACTCAAAAACTCGCGCAGCTCCTCGTTGCTGAATGGGAACCCGCCAGGAACAGCTATCTTCAGCATCATGACAATACGATTCAGAGCCATTGGTCCTTGGTTTGTGAGCATGCCCACAATGAACTGCCAATGCACATTCATTTTCTCCATCGCAGCCGCCTCAGCAGATTCCTTTGCTGCTGCTGCGGCCGCCGCTTCAGCCGCCGCGGCTGCGTTGGCCGTGTCGCCCGCCTCGCTGTCCGATGCGTCGCTGAAGTCACCGGCTCCGTGCGCATGGTGTTCATCATCTTCTGTGGGGAGGACTTCTAACACACGGAACGTATCGCGATGTACTTCGGTGAGGATGCGTTTGCTGACCCAGAAGAGACAGGCGCTACGTATAAGCGGAGGCGTCATCTCGAGCTCTTCGGCGAGTTCTGGGATGGTTCTTGTAGCGGGTTCGCTCGATTCAGATTGGAAGGCATAGATTACGGTTGCTTGCCAGGTTGTCACTTCGTCTTTGAAAGTGTGGTTCTCTAACTCAAGCTCGACAGTGACTTGGCCTAGGGCGTTGCGCCACATGAGCTTGCGCGAGTCCTTGCGCTTTTCAAAGCAGGTCGCGTAGCGCTTTTGCAGTTTGATGATTTCATCGGGAACCTTGAATTCCTGTTCTTGGAACTCTGGCCAGAAGAAGCGTGACAGAATCTTGGCGTGGAGTTTTCCGACGCCTGCTTGTTTTCGATGTCCGGACAATATCTGATCATTCCGCACGGTGAGGTCGAGACGTCGGGAGTCAGAGATATCTTTCAGCATCACCTCGCATGCCTGCAGTGCTGAATCACCGAATCGGACCTTCAGCAGCTCTAGTACTGTAATCTCTTGGTCGTAGTTCTGGCGTTTCTGGATGAGGCGGTCTGCGAGAAGAGTCTGCATTTCCTTCACGAATGTTTCCTTCGAGTCGAACAAGCTAACTAGACTGTCAATGACATCTACACTCCTTGATTTTTTATAGTCTGGAGCGGCATCGACTGGATCGGGCATCCAGTATAAATCGTCATAGTCTAGTTCGCTCCTGTTGTTTTGCATGGAGTGATGGTGGACTTTGGTCAGCTCTGCCGCTAGCTCTGCTAAGTTATCGCCGGTAGCCGTCGGTCCGTCGGCTGTTGCAGGGTCCGCCAATAGACCACTAACAATCACCTTGACGGTGTCATCGCGGTCTCTCAAGTATCGCCGGATCGGTCGAGCTATGCGATCCAGCAGAACACCCTTGGGGTCCAAGATATGGAATGCTCGAATGATCGAGATGTAAACCTGCAAGATCTCGACTGTAGAAGCGCCGGGATGCAATAATCGCTGGAGCAAGTTAATAGAAAAGAAATGCGTCACATACAATCGTGCTCCAGACGAGTTGTTTGTGAAACGTCGCAGATCCTCCACCGCTCCACTGCTTGCAGGCCAATCAACAACTACATCGAAGAGCTCGCTGACTCGAAGCTTGCCCAGCCGAGCAATACCCATCACTCGCCACTTCTCCACGTCGCGAAAGCTCACTTCTATCGCCTCGGATTGGGTTCCAGCGAGGTCAGAATCGATGATGGCCAGAACCTGTACAACGAGCCGTGCATAGACATTTTCAATCCATTGTTCCAGGTGCTGTGGTGCGGTTGAAGGCGACTCCCATTCACCAGTGTACGCGGCACGAATGAAGTCTCCCATCATGATGTTCATCACGTTGGCGAACACCTTCTGGGCCTGGTCACCGCCAAGCCCGACAAGCTGCAAGCCGTTGAGAAATGCCAATAGTTGATCTCGTGCAATCGTCACACGGCCATCTTCTCCCTCGACCATCATATGTGCCTGGGCTTCGGGTGATTCTTGCCTCCAGTCTTTGTACGAGACGGAGTATGCCCGCTCCATCTCCGTTCCATCGAGACTCATTCTGTCCATATCGAAATCTTCGTCCAGGGTATCAATGCCTAGAATAATCACAGCATCTTGTGTAAGCTCTCTGGCGAGAAGCGGTGAGATATTCTTCCATGGTAGACTGTATTGAACCACCGTATGAAAAGCACGCTGTAGTTGAGCCAAGAACCCTCCTTGGTGGGAAGGAGCTATCAACGGAAGCATGTAGTGCACGACGGGAGCGAGATAAATTCGACGCGCAAGCTGTAGGCAGTCCACGATTGTCCGGAGTAGACCTTCTGCCAGGGATTTTAACAGCTATAAGATGGTTAGCACGGAGAGATCAACCAATTTCAAACACAACATCCATACCTTAGATAGCCCAGTTCGGAAATTGACCAGAAAATGCCTCCGAATATCGTTCCCGTACCATTCAAACAAGGTCCACGGAGAAGTTCGCATAAGATACTCTAGAGCCTCGGCCGTCTCCTTCGACGGAGGGCTGAGCCGGTTCCATTCTTTCAACATCTGACTTCCATCAGTATTCCGGAAATTGTAAAGCAACTCAAAGCCCAGATTGGGCACAGACAGAAATTCTCTGGCTGCCTGCCGCGCTTGGTTTAATGTGTCTTCCTCTGGGGACGCAGCATCTGTCGATCCCCCAATCGTCGCGAATGAGGTTGATTGTGAGTCTGCTTTGAAGGTTGATGAAGAGTCGGTTGATTCTTGGAACGATATGACTGGCGTCTGCTCGCGTTGGAAATCCGAGGGCGGGTGGGCTTCAAGAGACGCAGGGGAGAAGACGGAGCCACAGACGCGCCTACGTCCCACATTGAGGGGTACGGTTGAGAGCATTTTGATCAAGGGACATCGGGCATTGTGAGGTGCAGCTCGCTATTGGTGTTTTTTCCGTTGCTGCTTCGGTTGTATTAGATGGTTGCCTCTGTTATGTTGCGACGGGGTTCAATGTTTGGATTGGAGGAAAGTCACGTGCATGATTTGCTTTACTAAAGCGTCGACTGTTTACTTTATTTTATGCGGTCAATGTGTTGTTTTGAATTTTATTGTTAATGGATGTATTAAAAGAGAAGGAAGATGTTAAGCTATTGCCGAAATCAAAATCTAGCGCGAGTTACTGTAACTTGCACCATCTACATACTATGGGTGTCGCTCCGAGACAAATAGACAAGACTTTGCTTATATACGAATCCAAATCAATAATCAAATCCAAATCCCAGCCAAGGCATGCAAAAGGTTGACACCGAGTCTGTATCACTATAAACGCGTCCTACGCATTCGTTGAGAGGTCCGAGACCTGGTAAACATGCAGTGTGCAACCGTGTTCCACCAAGGCGTGTGTAGATATTTCGAAGCAAGGTTTGTATCCTTGAGTGCCAAGTACCCTTCAAGACCGACTATCATCAACCTTCTCCCACTCGCTATCAGTGCTCCCATACCCAGACCCCTCACCCCCAGTGTTGGGTCGCTTCTTAGGATCGCGCGCCGTGGGCAGCAATCCGGACGTTGCACTCCCGGTCGCGACGGCACTAGACTTGTTGTCTGTCTTCTTCGCGACGAGGTCTTCTGTCTCCGTTTCGCTATCGGCGCTTTCTCTTACGGGACTCTTCCGGCGCGTCTTCGCGTTGTCCTCAGACTCTTGTTTTTCTTTCTCGGCCTCCTGCGCCTGCTGGGCAAGCCGCACCTCAGCGGCGAACCAGTTGATGGACCACCATAGTCCAGCGCTGATGATGGATAAGGCGACGAAGTGGAGGCTGTAGGTGGCTAGAAGGAGGCCGAGGAAAACAAGTTGGAGTGCAGCGAAGGTGACGTTTGTCGCGATCAAGAGAGTCGGGGTGGGTCCTGGGGTAAAGATGCTGGACCACAGGTCTCCCATGAAGGAAGCCATGATTCTCAGAGTGAAATGGGAAATCCGAAGGTTGCAGGATGAGGGGGTCGGGAACTGGAATCCGTGGGGGGAAAATGGTTACCGGAATCGACACCGCTTAGGCTTGGGCTCTTCTCCACGTTAACCTTGGAAGGTGGACAATGAATTCCGATGCAATTTATCAAAGGAGCTGGCTTTTGGTTGAAATTTACCCCAAAATACCCCGTGGGGAATTTTGTCTGTACATTAACTACAATATGCTGTACCTCTTCTACCTATCCCACCTGGTCTACCTAAACTGTTCAGTCATATGAAGGGGATCAGGCCTATGTCTTACACCATCACGGGATAGATCGGCTTATAGTCACTTGACTTTCGGAATGCAGGCCCGGCCCGAAGGTGATAGAGTTCAAAGACTGTGCCTTTGAACTTGGCAGGTTCCGTCATCATCATTGGGTGTGATAGGGTGATGTTTACATATGTCTACGGGTAGGTACATACATATCTGATCATGTCTAAATGCTTAAATACCTATATACGTTTAAACTAGCTATGGAAGTTCTTAATATTTATACAAATACAGAGAGAGAAAAGACAGGAGAAGCTTATATCAGTATTGATATAGACACCTAGAGCTGTACAGAGTACGGAGTAGTGACAGACACCATACGGAGTACTATGTCATAGGGCTCAAAGCAAAGTGGATCTGTATACAATACAATGTTACAGGGATGACCTTGTCCATCTTCTGCTTGGCCTATGCCTATTTCCCCACGAATAGAGTATATGGTACCGAAAGGGGCGAGAGTCCAGGTAAAGGGGCTAGCTTCTCAAGAAAGTTGGCGTGACAGCCTTATCTCTCAAAAGCCGAGTATACACCCCAAAGGAGGTTGAAACGTCCAAGAACTATGCCAATAGCCGTCACCAATTGACGATGAGGTATTATCCATGCCCTTTCTCCGTGTTTTCCCCACAATCGCAATAGCGCCGATCTTCCCCAACCCCCCTAGCCGAAGGGTCTGCCACTCCGTCATTTACCCTGACTTAGATCCCAAGCCTCTATCTCATTGGCTGTCCTAACCGGAACCCCCCGACTTCTCTATAGGCTCCGATTCACGGAGGGAATAAATGTCGTATACTACTACAACTAGGTAACTAGGCAAGATAGGTATAAATATCGCCGGGGTGTCTCCGGAGTCAAGTTTGAATATCAAAGCATTTGCTGCTTTAATCAAGGAGCATAATCTTCGAGCTTCTTTGACTCGCCTCTCAATCTTCTTTCAACATGGCTGATATCCCTGCTACAAAAGAACTATCCCACGATCCCGTGGTAGAAGGCTTCTCTCACCATGCCGACGACATTGCCTCTGACCGCGAGCCCTATGGCCCACCCGGTCTGCGCGGTCTCGCAGCCAACCCATTCGTGGTCCTGTGTGCCGCCTGCTCGACGCTGGGTGGTTTGCTTTTCGGTTATGACCAAGGTGTTGTGTCGGTGATTCTGATCATGGAGCAGTTCTTGGTGGAATTCCCACGGATTGAAGAGAGTAATCCTGGCTCAGGCTTTGCGAAAGGATTGTTGACGGCGATGATTGAGCTGGGGGCTTTGATTGGTGCTCTCAACCAAGGCTGGATTGCGGATAAAATCTCGCGACGGTATTCAATTCTCGTCGCTGTTGCTATCTTCACAGTTGGCTCTGTGATGCAGACTGCTGCCTATGGTTACCCCATGTTGACCGTGGCTCGGCTGATTGGTGGTATCGGAATCGGAATGTTGTCTATGGTTGCACCATTGTACATCTCCGAAATCAGTATGTTTTCTACTCGGAGGGTTTTCCTTTCCTTCCTCACACTATTGGTATAAATGCTTACTCCAGTCTTCCCTATCAGGTCCTCCCGAATGCCGTGGTACTCTCCTTGTTATGGAAGAATGGTGCATTGTTCTCGGTATTGTGATTGCCTTTTGGATTACCTACGGCACACAGTTCATGGCTGGTGAATGGGCCTGGCGCCTCCCTTTTCTGCTCCAATTGATCCCGGGTTTTGTGCTGGCTGCTGGTGTATACGCTCTTCCGTTCTCACCCCGTTGGCTGGCTTCAAAGGGTCGCGATGAGGAAGCTCTTGCGAGTCTCTGTAGACTGCGCTCCCTGCCAGCCTCTGACAGACGCGTTCGCCAGGAACTTATGGATATCCAGGCCGAAGTGCGCTTCCACCAAGAAATGAACAGAGAAAACCACCCAGATTTACAAGGTGGTGGCAGAAAGAACTCCATTCTGCTGGAGCTTTCTTCATGGGCCGATTGCTTCAAGAAGGGCTGCTGGCGTCGAACTCACATCGGTATTGGACTGGGGTTCTTCCAACAGGTGAGACTTTTTGTATGTGGAGCTAAATGACACCTGCTAATCATATGGATAGTTCATCGGTATCAATGCTCTTATCTATTACTCTCCTACACTCTTTGCGACGATGGGACTCGACCGGAGCATGCAACTTATCATGTCCGGTGTCCTTAACGTTGTACAGTTAGTGGGTGTCACTACCAGTATCTGGACCATGGACGTTATCGGTCGTCGCAAGTTGCTTATGGCTGGAGCAGCCCTCATGGCTCTATCCCATATTATTATTGCCGCTTTAGTCGGGATTTTCTCTGTTGATTGGCCGTCACATAAAGCGGAAGGTTGGACCAGTGTGGCCTTCCTACTATTCTACATGCTTGCCTTTGGAGCTTCTTGGGGACCTATCCCATGGGCTATGCCTTCCGGTATGTACCTTTCTCCATTTATCATATTAATGGCATCAATCTGACATATCCAGAAATCTTCCCTTCTTCCCTTCGTGCCAAGGGTGTTGCTCTTTCAACCTGCTCCAACTGGCTCAACAACTTTATCATTGTAAGTTTGTCGCTGCCATGGTTAGTTCCTCAAATTTCTAAAGCAAACTAACTATTTCTGTAGGGTCTCATCACCCCGCCTCTTGTCCAAAATACCGGCTACGGTGCTTACGTCTTCTTTGCCGTCTTTTGCGTACTCGCCGGAGTGTGGACTTTCCTTTTTGTGCCAGAAACCAAAGGCCGAACCCTCGAGCAGATGGACCATGTGTTCAAAGACAATTCTAGCGAAGAAGAAAAAGTCAAGAGGCGCGCGATTGAGAATGAGCTGATCCGTGCCCAGTATGAGAATGTGCATCAGGAGTTTGCATGAACCAATCTGCCTTACTATGAATCTATCAATTGAGCACTAGCGCATGCTCTCAGATACCCATTCCTTTTTTTTTCTACCTTAATTAGCATAAACAAGAAAATTCTACGATTTATGACTTACATGAGTGAAAACAACATCCATGCAGGTGGATAAATAAACGATCATCAATCCGGCACTTGCCCAGCGTGGCCGAGATCCGAACCGAAATTTGCGAAAGCTTAAACTTGGTTGTAAGAACTCTAAATGGTGGCATACGCCTATATTGTTACACCCTGGAGAATTTACATATGTCCCTTCCGGAGACAGCACGAACTACAAAGAGCCTCACAGAACGAATCTATAATTTTATCAATCTAGTCAGGCAATGGCGCCTCTTGAAGTCTCTCTCAGGACAGTATACTTCAGAGGCTTCAGAATCTTCCCCGGAATACCATGGATTTTTGCAAGTGCATCTTGCCAACAACAAAAAACGACATGAAAAATGCCCTTACTAAAGCGTGGGTGGTGCTGCGCCCTACACTATAGATTGCTACATGAAACACCGAGGAGATATTTATTGTCAGATATTACCAGATGGCTGAGGGTTAAGATTGTCTATACATCTTGAATATGGTTTTTATACAAAGAGAAGTATAATTACAGTTTTTATACCTCACCACATAAAGCCTTTCTGTGCATCTGGGAACCCTTAATGTTTACCCTTGTTCCAGTAGCTGTAGCACAAAGTACCACCCTTGGTGTTAAGCAAGCTCTCAAGTGTAGCATTAGGAGCAAGCTTTCCAATGTTGATCTCGAAGTCGAGAGTGACATTTACTCCAGAATAATCCATGGCGTTGACAGGGCCGCCAACTTGATGGTACCGAGTCGGGAGATCCTTCTGCTGCCACTCCCAGAAGACACGGTCAACATTACCGTGGTGGAGATAGAAGAGAGGATCTAAGCTTGTCAGCATACAGTGTAATAACCCATGAAGAATAGTCAAGAATAAAAACTTACCACCAGGGCTGAGAGCTTGGTTACCCAGTGTCCCGAGCGCGCCTCCTACACCGAAATGCCCGCTGCCGTGGATGTTAGGCTGGGTGAATGCAGGGATATTTTCAAGTGCCCGTGCAAAAGTAGTATAGTCAGGCTGGGCTAGCACATGGTCCACAAGACTCTGGCGTGAGAAATAGTTCATAATAGATGGGATGAAGTCGCGACGAAGGCAGTCTGGTTGCCCCTTAGGATGTCCGACGGCGAGCATGAAGTTAGGGGGAGTGAAGGGACCATCTTCAACACAGCCACCACCAGTTCGGCCGGTCAAATTTAAGGGGTTCTGGGTCTCGTTTGCCGGGAGATATTTGCCGTTTCCTCCGAATCCTCGGGTAGGGTGGAAGACGTCGGTCTCAAAGATGGCCATGGAGCTGTTGTCTGTTGAGGATGCATCCAAGGACCAGTTCCAGTAGCTGTTATTGATGTTAGGGTCTTATCTTTTAAAATTTTTAATTATAGACGACAGAGATGTATCCTTACGGTTGGCCGCCCCGGTAACCACACTCTTCTCGTAGAGCCTTCTCGTATGTGGCGAGGTAGTATCGATGCCAGAGGACGAAGTGACCCTATACCATAGTGATCAGCATGATCAACAGTCAATCGATCGGGGGAAATGAGCACTTACCACCCAGTGGATATTTGGGGTCTGATCACTGTGGGTAGCCTGGAAATCATCGAAATGCGTAACCACATTCTCAAGACTAGTCACAGCTGGCCGTGCAGCCAGGCAACGAACGGCACCGATATAGTCGCGACGTTCGCGGATGCTCAGCTCTCTCCTAAGAAAAAGCAAAAATGTCAATATTGAACAGCCAAGATAATTGAGCACCCCTGCCATGTGGCTTACCATTCTTTGCGCAATGGAGGGTTTCTGCACGAGGAAGCGACGCTGTCACCAACTAGGAGCAAAAGCCCCAGCGAAATTAATTTTGCGAAATGCATTTTAATTTACCGTCTTAAATCTGCGCGGTCGACTTGAATTTTGGAACCAGGGGTGTGTGTTCTTTTAATATAGGTTTCGGAGCCGATTTCTGGACTATTACCTGTTAGGTAGGTAGTGAGTATCAAGGTGCTAAAGTGGCTTGCTCGGCATATCAAACCATGTGCTACGAGCCGAAACAATGGCATGAGCCTAGCAAAATTTAAAATATCCTTGTAAAATCAGAAGCCTTTGAAATCTCCCTTTGAGAGCGGAGCCTCCACGATGTCGCATTTTACCAATAGAACAAAGATATCATTTTCTCCATCTATTTTTCTATGTTTTTTTTTTTTTCAAATGATCAGAGCAGGATTATGTATTATCTTTGAATCGTAATTCTACTCGATAAACTATGTAAACTTAAGATCTCTGTGTGGAATTAGCCGTCAGCCATAAGGCACATTCGAAGGTTATCCCTGAAAATTGCAAGGATTCGCTCGGATACACCGGGAAATTTACCGGGGACTTTTTCCCTATCAGGATCAAAACCACTCTATTTTGACCGCCAATAATGGACTAATAATCGTTGGCGGAGTATGTACTCCGTATTGCGTACTTTGTACAAAGGACTTAGTATAATTGATCCGAGCCCAATATCGAATCTTGAATAAGGGGCAGAATAACCAATGGGAAATAGGCGATCGTCTGTTAACCTTCCGTATTAGGGCTAGCACCCGCATTAGCTCGTGGGGGCCATCCGCGTCTTGTCTCACCTACTCCGTAGGTAGTTCTAGATTGGAATAGAAGGTACTCTTGAGAGAAACATATTATGTACGAAGGGATATATATTAACTACTATACACAGAGTATCTTTGATCCTGTGCTAAGTCCGACCCGCTTTGAATCGCATTGCTCAGAGGCTCACTTCTAAACAGGCCTGAGTCCCGATATTAACAAATAATCCTGATCCTTGTCAATTTCTGTACCTGAAATCTCGGCATCCGGTAGATGTGGCTATGCTTTATAATAGTCTATACGGAGTAACTAACTCACTACGGACTACAGTATTACGGGATGCTACTCCGTTGTCAAGGGAGCCTTTTGAGCACTCGGCTTTAAAAATATGTGGGTCGACACACATAGGTTATTGACTCGCTAGGGTAATATAAGACAAATGGCCCAGCTTCTCGCGCATGCGCATGTGTAGCCACCGGTAGCAGAACAAACTCGAGTTCAACATACCTCTGTTTGGCCCATCATGGCCTGGATATCGGCAAGCAATGGGTCATTACAGCCTGCCTTTCTTACGGTCATGACCTTGCTACTATTTCTCTCATGTACAAGTGTCCTGCTGAGAATCTACTGCCGAGTATTTCTAGTGCATAAGATCGGACTGGATGACTATCTTATTGTGGTGGGATTGATCGTGACAATTGGCATGGGCATAATGAATGGCTTCCATGTCAGTCTGGGCACAGGGTTGGTTTTTTTTTTCTTTGGTCTATCATGTCTCCCCTTCAATGGTATCGCTCACAAGCATCATGTCACAGTCGTCACCTCGCGGATTTACCCCTAGGGGAAATTCTCATACCGACACTCAAGCACTGGTATGTTTACCAGCTTGTCTATCCCCTCTCGGTGGGTATGGTCAAGTTCAGTATCTTGGCTCAGTACCATCGTATTTTCGCTGTCAAGCAGTTTCGGATAGCCACCATTGGAGTCGGGCTTTTCGTCTTTGCCTATACTATAATTTGCGTTTTTGTCAATGTGAGTGTGCTGCTCTGACATATCCTGCTGATTCCTATTCTGACATTACCATATCAAGGCTTTCGAATGTCACACGAAACCCTGGCGTGCATGGGATCCAAGCTTTCCCACAGGCTGCAACAATCTCCCCATGACATATTTCTCAACAGCGGGGATCAATATCTTTACCGATATAGTAATACTGCTCATGCCATTACCACTACTCATGAAGCTAAACCTGCACACCAGGCGAAAATGTCAGTCACGCCCTCTCGCCATGTGTCTACCCCTACAATAAAATCTTAAAGCTAACGACATATTCTAATAGATGCACTCATCGCCATTTTCCTGACTGGAACATTCGCCTCTGTCGCCTCTATCGTCCGCCTAAACGCACTATACAAATACACAACAACAACAGACGTCTCCTACGACGCGATCCAAATCCTCTTATGGTCGCAGGTCGAAGTCAATGTCGCCATCATCTCCGCATCCGCTCCATCCCTGCGTCCCTTGTTCAACAATATCTTCAAGAGCTCATCATATGCCCACTCTTACGGACAGTCCCCATACCACGGCGCGTCTCAGACCCCAAATGCGCATGGCACGGCGAGATCGCAGACGCTTCGGCCCAGGGATGATAGGGCTTTTGAGATGATGTGGACCAATGGGCGCGGGGAGGGGAGTGGGCCTGGAATGTCGGTTGAGGAATCGGAATCGACGAGGGTGCCGTCAAATACTGATCGGAATAGTAGTCAGGAGTTTATTTTGATGCCTAAGTCGAATATCACCAAGACCGTTGTTATCGAAATGAAGAGCGAGGAAAGGAGGTGACCGACCTATGGTCTTTTGGGGGTTTCCTTTGTATCAATTGGAATATGGGTACATAGAACATACTGGCGTGTGGAGTAAACAGGTTAAATAGGAAAATATTCTTTCGGGATTTATATATCCCTAATATTCATGAATACCCATGTCTTTGCCTTTTGATACAGCATTTACATCCAAAGAAAAACGTCCTCCAGTGTACATCCTTCTAGGGGACCATACTCATGGCGGAGGTCTTCTGACGTTCTACTAGTTCTTTCTTGATGCAATCCGTATGGCAGAGAAAGCAAAGCATGAATTAAATCTATCCCCCGTCGAAGTCACTTTAATATGCGTGGGGATAAATCCTCAAGTCCCATCCATACCTACGGAAGTTATAGGGTGATTAATAGCATTGTTGTCTAAAAATTGCAAGCTATAGAGCACGGTAACAAGCACAGTTCCTAGAAATTTTACTAAATATGTATTTTCCTCTTGTGGCAAATGACTGCTGTCATGGGCGGATGAACCAGGTGATTGTCTCACGGTCCTGAACATGTAGGCCAGAGAGCTCGAGCGGCAACTACACACACAATAAATCGAAGCGAATCCTGTATTTTAAAAACTCCCCTAGTGGCGAATAGTCTGCAAGTAATGAGTGGTTCTCAAGTCTGTCGACTATCGACAGTTTCAAGGAAGTATTGGAAAGATTTCGAATTCTAAAAAGCACTGCAAGTCCCGATAGAGATGGAGTTTAGAGATAGGTGGATTGTTAGTGCTCACAACGAAAAGATCCTATGGCTACCTCCCGATTCTCGACCATTTGAACAAACCGTCTTCTATGTCGATAGGACTGGATCAGGGTATGTCATTCTCATTGAGATCGAAGACTAGTTCTGCCAAGTATACTGTTGGCCAAATATAGTGTTTACTGCCTACATATAACTGGCTTCGCCGCAATCGTCAGGGTCCAACAATCACCAGGCTACAGAGTTCTTGAATCACAAGGGCCTAAACCGGGTCCCTATATGCCCCATTAAGAGCAAATTTGACCTTGATTTTGACCCCCTACACCCGTGTTCATACTGAGGATAACCTTGGCTTCATATAAAATCCCAATCGCCACCACTTTGACTCAATTAGAGTGGCCCACTCAGCGCAACCTTAACTCAAAAAACGTGTCATTCCAAGGTTGACAAATAACCTTAGTGTTAAGCTAAACAGCAATGGTATCTCGTAGGTGTAAAATTTCTGTTTCCCTTCAAACGCCACAAATGGTCCAGACAACACCTGCGCATATAGAATGTAAAGCCAAGATAAGATCACAAAACACCATGGCGCGCCTTGAAAATGGATACCTTTTCGTCGTAAAATAGAATCTCCTGTAGCCGGTATCGAATCCGCGAAGCACCCTGTTCTTCGTCGGGTTCGGTGTCATAGTCGTCCGGGTCACTGGAAAGAAGGTCTGTGTCAGCTGCCCCCGAGACATCGTCGGAATCATCGCTGTCTTCATCGGATCCGTGGTTTTGGTTAGCCCACACTTCATCCTCATCTTCGCTGTGCGGAGGGGAATGATCAGTTGTGGGATTGTCGTCAAAATCTAGTGGGTTATCGTCATGTCTCGCTTCAAGAATTTGGTAGCATTTGATGTGGAGACCAATGTAGGCAATCTTCAGGTCTGGACGTATGCTGACGATGTCTAGAACTTGCAGCGCAAGTTCTTTCAAGTCGCGGTGGAGGGTACGGTGAATTTGTGGTAGATACAAAGCACGAAGCTGAGGCATATTCGGCAATCTCTGAAGGAAAAAATGCTGCGTGGTCATTATTAGCATATACCCCCGAGTTTGAGTCAAAGTATCCAATGCGGGTGGTCATTCTCTTACCCAATCGCGATAATGCATCGCCATTCCGAGCTCCTTCAACTGCGGCATCTTTCCACTCGTGACAAATGATACCATGTCGTGGTTGAACATCCACTTGTGCCATCGCGTGCCTGAATATTCGGCGCCAATTATACGGTCTGTAGCGTCAATCAGCACCTTTCGCAGACTCTGCCTGTGCTTTCGCAGAATGTGCCTGTAAATAGCGTCGATCTGCACGGTAGATTCGTGACCTGGGGCATCATGCAAATAAACACTTTCCAGTGTATTCGGAGCCAGCGCATCCTTGATAAACAGTATAAGATAAGGCGAAACAGTGTCCGTGCGAATATGTTTCAGATTTAGTGCGTATTCAACTGAGCTGACGCTTGCTCGGCGCTCTGCATGCTGTAATCGTTTTGCTGGCATCGCAGGAGGAGCATACTTCCGACGGAGAGCCCTCCAAAGCTTTTCATGATCTTCGCATCGCATGATGGTGAGAGTAATCAGTCCAGTCCAATCAACAGCCGGCAGTAGTGCTGGCACAGAAAGAGGTACGCGTTCCAGCTCGAGTACTTTGAGATAAAGAATCTCACAGTCGGATTTATAGGAAGGTAGTTGTGAGCGGGCACTCCTGTTGGGCAAACTAGAGTTTGGTGGAGACTTTTTATCCTTGGTGGTGCTGGGAGGCTGCGGCTCGCCATTTGGAGTCAATGAAGCTGCGGTGTCGGTAGAGTTTGGTGACTTGTTTATCGAACCCTCAGATGGCACCGACTTCTCTTCAAGGGAGGGGGTTATAGAATTGTCTTGTTTGTTGTCTAGATGCCGCCGTGTCAATATGCCAAGTACACCATCAGATCTAGGCCAACTCGTCGAGCCATCAGAGTCCTTCCCACAAAGCAACCACGCACTCATATGGGCCTTTTCGGCAATACCAATTCGAAGTTCGGACAGACGGTGACGCGACCGTTCAATGAGAAGTGCAAGCTCCTCCACATAAGCAGGTTCGTCTATGTCAAGAACAGCCACGCTCTTGAGTGGAGGCAGTACTGACAAGGAAGGATGTTCCACATGCTTGTATTTCTGGAAGAATCTTGTTGCTGCCGCCGACGAACTGCGTAAAGCATTCTCCGAATTGTCATGCCAGCGCACCCAAATGCGCTCTAAGCGACAAACCTGTCCTGGACGATCTGCTAGCGACGCCAGCGCCAACCAGATTTCACGGACCACTCCAGTCGGCATGTCCCAAACAAAGGCTTCGAGATTCACCATCCGTGCAACCGCCAAGGCAACCAGCGTCCCGAGCATCTTACCCACTTCTTTGGTCACCGAATATTCCTGTACCCAGCTGAGCGGGCCATTTCCAATGGAGAACGTCCGGGTATACTGTGCATAATTATTGCCTCGTCGCGATCGGAAGCGAACTCCGTTGTCCACAGGATTGGAATCTGGCTGATGATGGAGGTTATCACAACCACAATTCACACAGCTATTTTTGCGTTGACTAGACTGAAATAGCGGTACTCGATTGAATACATCCTCACCCATGACCAATGTGGAGAGACCGTAAGACAGAGCATCCACCCCCGAGTAGTCATCTGTTGATGGGTTCAGCGACTCGGGCCAGACGATATCGAAACGGGAGTACATGTGCGGGATGGCTAGGGAATGGAGAGCAGAGCATGTAAGCGCGAGCGACGTCAGGTCAGTCGTATGGGTCACCTATTGTATACCAGAACTGTAAGCTATCTATTCATGATCTGCGGGGAAGACCTGTGTTACCTCTTTGATGATCTCTTTCAAAATGTCTAAAGGCAAGTCCAGCAGCTGCAGAGGGTTGGCCATTTCCAGTTCTGGAGGGGTTTGATTTGGGCCTTCTGTGCGGGGAGTTGTTGGAGTCGCGTCTTGTTCAGAGGATTGATTCAAGTCCTCTCGCTCCAAGCGCAACTTCCCCAAAGCTAGTGTCAGATTTTGTTTGGCAACACCTTCAAGCTCCCTTGAAGCAGTGCTTGGGCTGGAAACAAAGTCCTCTTCATCCGACGACAACGCGAGATCGGCGTTAGGCTTATCAGCCCAATCCAAGCTGGCGCCTGCCATTAGACAAGTGGGGATTCCTGTTAAGGTCACGGGGTAATAAGGTATGGTGGGTTGATGGCGAAGAACATCTCCAGCTAGAAGCTGAAGAGAAACACACCCTAGCAGTTCCTTTGTTCAGATATGTTTGTTTTGAACAAAGACAGTCAAAGATGATAATAAAGGGAATCTGGGGTAGCCGCCAGCCCTGGAGCTCCCGGCCCCGGGGGTGATCATCTATTCCTTATGTAAGCATTTTCTGTTGGGCACACGACAGGGCTGGATGATCAGGACGTGAACAAGTGAAGGAAATAGGATATATTTACTGTAACAGCTATACTAGCTATAGATAGAACATCGAACACTTGTTTCCCAGTCAAAATACCAGTGCTGTTTTAGAATTAACTAGCCGTTCTTTTATGTTGTAGTAGATAATTGCTTCAAGAGTACATACAATAACTGTGTATACATGGACAGTAATTGGCGACTAGAATAAGTAAAGGGAACAATTTTGTTTTTTGTTTTCTAACTGTAAGCAAAAATTATAGAATTGCATCAACCGATTTTTTTCTCTCAAAAACAACAGTACATCAGTCTATAGCTGCCATGGACAAGATGGCTTTAGTCACCGACTCGTCCAATTCTTCCCAGATTAATTGCAGCGCTGATACAGGCTAAGTGGCTGAAAGCCTGAGGGGAGTTGCCCATTTGCTCACCGGAAATAGCCACTTCTTCAGAAAACATGCCCAGGTGATTCGCGTAGGACAGTATGTTATCAAAGTGCGAAAGCGCGAGTTTCCAGATATTTGGAATAGGCACATCGTATTTGGCAGCCTAAATTTCCAATTTCGACCTAGGTTAGCATAGTTCATTATTTCCTTTCTGGGTAGTTCCATAAAACCTACACGAGCCATAGCCTCAACAAGCCAGAAGGTTACCATGATGAAAGCACCCTCGCCTCCCGTCATACCTGTACAGCGCGAGTAGTATTAGCAACTGTGCTAGAGTTTTAATACAAGATATACATACCATCGTTGGCTTTCTGGTGGTCATATCGGAACACCATCTTAGCGCTGGACAAACCCTCCTTCTCGGGGCTTTGCAAAATCCTCTTCAGCGTACTGATAAATCGGGGATCATTGGGCGCAACGAAGAAGACCAAGGGTGCAATCAAGATGGATGCATCCAGGACCTCGCGACTCTCATAACTCTGGCAGAAATGGCCACGCTCTTCGTTGTACCCCTTGGTCATGATTTCGTCGTACATCTCGTCACGGACCCTGATCCATTCAAAGCGATCCGGGCATGGTAAACTAGCACGCTTCTCCGCAAGGCGGATTCCACGATCCAGGGCTACCCACATCATGATCTTCGAATAGATAAAGTTTTGAATCTGGCCACGCGATTCCCAAATGGACATATCCTTCTGGTTTCGAACACCAACGACGTAGTTGATCATACGCCGGATAGAGTTCCATTGGTCATATGTGATGGGGTTTCCGTGCTTGTTGTACAGGTAGATACTGTCCAACAATTCACCATAGATGTCCAGCTGAGTGTGGAAGACGGCAGCATTGCCGATGCGAACAGGCTTGCTGCCTTTGTACCCATCGAGGTGGTCTAGTTCAACCTCGGGGATGTCGTACTCGCCCCGGATAGTGAACATCAACGGCAAGAATGGTTTCTTGCTGTTGGGATCAAGGTCCTGGGAAGCATGTGGGAAGACCCGCTCGAAGATGAAGTTGACATACGATTCCGCTTCTTGACTGTAGCCCATTTTGAGAAAGACATACAGCGTGAAGGCTGTGTCACGCACCCAGGAGTATCGATAATCCCAGTTTCTGGCGCCTCCCACATTTTCAGGAAGCGAGAAGGTGGGCGCTGCGACAATTGCACCCGTCGGTTTGTAGGTCAGCAGCTTCAAAATGAGGAGACTGCGCTCAACTGTCTCCCGGTAATGACCACGGAAGGCACACTTGCGTGTCCAATCGGTCCAATAGTCAGAGGTTTCCTCCTCCATTTTCAAGAGGTAGGCTGCCATGGTGGCCGAGCTAGGGACCGCCTTCTCGGGACTGTGCAACACTAGATGAATGGTCTGACCCTCCGATAGACGGATCCAGGCCACCAATCCACGGCCACGCAGACCCTCTCGTTCTTCCAGTTTCAAAGAGGCTGAAGGAAAGCCAAGCTTGTCTGGCTCTCGTGAGTCGGCAAAGATCTCGAGTTGCAGCCGCTCTGTCTCACTTTCGAAGTGGACAGTCTGCAGCCTGTGCTTGGACATGTCGTCTTCCAGCTTTGCACGGGTGTTGTGCGAATCTCGCGCATAATTAAAAGCTGGGAATAGCAGTACTTGCAATTCCATCGAGCCACGGCTACACTCGAGCTTTCTGATTAGGCCCGAGTGCTGCAGTCCTGACTTGAAGCGATTGGTCCCCGGTTCATTACAAGGACAGTACCCTGACAGTATCCGGGACGACTGCGCACCCTTTTTAGGTGTGACGGGAAAGTAATCCAGCAATGTGGCGACGCCATCCTCGTTGGTCCACCTTGTTTCAAGCAGGTTCGAATACGGAAGATACCGCTGCTTGCTGTGAGCATCTACCACCGTCTTGTGGGGCTTCACAGAGAAGAACCCTCCTTTCTTGTCATCCAGCAGACGACAGAAAACGGTAGGAGAGTCAAAGACTGGCCAGCACATGTAATCCAAGCTACCGGCTTTGCTGATCAGGGCACAGGTGTGCATGTCCCCGATCAAGCCGTAGTCCTCGATGGCATTGTACGTAGGTTCAGCCATGATGATAACGTGAGCGAACTATGCAAATTCAGAATACTGATGAAGTTCTTGATGAAGATCAAATGCTGTTTTGCAGCATCAACCTAAAAAAGATGGAAGAGAAGAAGAAGAGGAAAAAGTTGGAAGCGGATGTAGTTGCAATGCCCCCCATTGTCACTTATCATCCGCATCCTCCGACGTATTTTATCGCCGGAACTTGTAGGAAATACCACGACATGATGATGATAATGGTAGGATCTGAGGTCATGGCTATGCCAGGTGGGTTTAGGGCTTCTTCATCCCGGGTGATAGACTCGATGAGCTCTACTTGAGACAGATCTTTATTTGTTAAAATAGACTCATGTTGAGAATGGTGAAAATTTGACCTTCTCTGTTAACAAGCCATGTTCAATCTGAGGCCACTAAGGTAAATGAAATGGATCAAAGAGGTCAGTTTTTCATATATAGCTTGAAGTCAAGGCCGGAGGTTTCAGTCCACCAATAAGAATAAAAACCAGACAAGACACCTCAGACCTCTCAAACCGTTCAAACACCTCAATATCAGAAGTATTTAAAGTATATTAAAGTATCAAAATATCAAAATGATAGTACATTTTGTTTCCCCTTGACCCCGGATCGACCGGACAAGTGGATACATCTATAAAATGTGTAACCAATGAGGATAATTGTTGTGTCCAGGTGAAGAGGAGGATAAAGGGGAGAGAGAAACGAGAGACCCTGGAAATGAGAAACATCACCGCCCTTCAATTCCAATTTTTGCCATTTCTCTGGATTCATTTTTGATCCTATTCTCTCTTTCTCTCTTTTTCATTTCTTTTTATTTCATTTTGCATTGTTTTGTTTCATTTATTTCACCTCCTAAGCTTCACTGCCTTGAATTTCCCTTTAAACAGGGTAAGGTTCTCCCCTCTTTATTTCTTTGTCAGCATAATTCCCCTGTGAACTCCCGAAGCTTTTTACCCTTGTGCACTGTCGTGTGACAGACTTCCAATTCCATCGACGTTAATGGAGATACATCTCGATTCCACTCTTTTACTTTCCACCTCGTAACTGTCCCAGTTATTAGAATGGGGCTCTCCGCCGGCGCCCACCACCGTCGGCGAAGCTCCATGCTTGCCGGGACAGGGCGAGCCTCCCAACCGGTTTTGACAGAGCGTAGAGATGACACACTCTGGTCGCATGGAGATGGAGGAAATCACAAACGCGAAGAACAAGAACCTTTAACTGCCGAAGAAGACACTGATGCGTCCGATATCTTATCCGCTGCAGAGACTCTGGAGCTGGATCCAATGAGTTCGGATGATGACCATTATGACGAGGAAACCGGACTCACAACACATCAAAAACGTCAGCGACGTCGACGGCGAAAACAGCGCCGCAGGTTGGATGCTCGAATCGCAGATGTCAAGGGACAGGGTTCTATTCGCGAGATTCTGTCAGACAGAAATGTTGTCAAGAAGCTACTAATCAACGGCGGGCTGATCTTGCTGTGGTATCTCTTTTCACTATCCATTTCAATAGTGAGTAGTTCTTCGCAGTGGATTCGCAAGTCAAGAAGGAACTAACAACTGTCATGTTTGTAGTACAACAAATGGATGTTCTCCGAGAACGATATTGTCTTCCCTTTCCCTCTTTTCACGACGAGTTTACACATGGCTGTCCAATTCACTCTCTCCGTTATAATACTCTGGATTTTTCCATCGCTCCGTCCGAAACAACCGACAGTGTCTGCGGCTACATCTCCCATTGATGGCCCCGAAGAACCACAACCCCTTATATCCAAATTATTCTACTTCACTCGCCTCGTTCCGTGTGGCGCAGCAACCTCCCTTGACGTTGGTCTTGGAAATATGTCCTTGAAATTTATATCTCTCACTTTCTTAACCATGTGCAAGTCGTCTGCACTTGCCTTTGTCCTTTTGTTCGCCTTCCTTTTCCGCCTCGAAACACCTTCGATGAAATTAATCATCATCATTGCCACAATGACAGTAGGTGTCGTGATGATGGTCGCTGGAGAGACAGCTTTCAATGCGCTTGGCTTCGCACTCGTCATTGCGTCTGCCTTCTTTTCGGGCTTCCGATGGGGTCTGACACAAATTCTCTTACTTCGCCACCCGGCCACTTCAAATCCATTCTCAACTCTCTTTCTCCTGACTCCTATCATGTTCCTTTCGCTTATCACAATCGCGCTATCTATCGAGGGCCCCCATGAGATTTATCAAGGATATCTCGCGCTCGCCGCCAAACATGGGAGCCTATTTGGCTCGTTCCTTTTGATTTTCCCTGGGATACTCGCATTCTGCATGATTTCCTCTGAATTTGCGCTTCTAAAGCGTTCTTCCGTTGTCACATTGAGTATCTGTGGTATCTTTAAGGAGGTAGTAACAATCAGCGCCGCGGGCATTATCTTCCACGACAAGCTCACAGCGGTCAATGTAACCGGTCTGATCGTCACTATCAGCAGCATTGCAGCATACAACTACATGAAGATTTCAGGAATGCGCAGCGAGCCAGAAGATGATTCATGGAGTCGCGAGTCGAGTCCTACATCTGACACCGACGAAGAGAATAGCAGTGGTGAGCCAGGGGATTATCGTCAAGTTACCCATCAAGACGCCAGCATTATTAGCCCTGCACCGGGTGGTCACCTGGGCGGTGGTCACCCATCATCTTCAACCGGCGGCCAAGGGCGCTCATTCCGAGTGCGCGCCAGTGGCTCAAGGCGCGGTCTCTCGATCTCGACTTCTACCATTCTAGAAGATGATGGCCCTTCTTCTCCTCTTAGATCAGCACCTGCGACTATCACTACAATGGCTGAGGCAGGGTTCCCTCACCTACATGCCCCTGATGGCGAAGCGCTGCCAGGTGTGCAATCGAGCTCGTCTGTTTCGCCCGTTCGGAACCAAAATTTCAACTAGCACTAGCATTTTACACTCATTCTCAAATACTCCTCTCTTATCTTGATCTACCTATATTGCACCTTCATGTGGTTTTTTTTTACGTCGCCTGTACTCTCTTCGATGTTGGATGGTCTGTGACCTACTCGAAGAGACCTAGTGTGGCTCTTGGAATCACATGCCTACTCTCACAGATATGAATTGGTCAAACTCTGGGTTAACCAGAACATTTCTTATTTCTGTTTGCATGAAGGGGGTTGTTTAGATTTTGGCTTTGGCTTAACTGATACCATCAATTGAATTTCCTACTTTCAACAGCTATATTAAAAGGTTTGTATTTTGAGTTGAAATAATTTTATTCTTCATTTAGTCTGAAGAATGATGTAGAAGAGTATTACCTATCGCATTGTCAAACCACCACTCTAAGCTCAATAAAGAAAGAACATATGACTACTCCTTCGCAGCGCCACCCTTCATCATGTCCATAAGACTCTTCTGTCCCTTGGCCTTTCCTGACCCCTTCGCTTTCTTTTTCTCCTCCGACTCGAGCTTACGCTCATATTGCTCCTGATGTTTCTCACGCTCCGCACGACCCTCCTCGGAAAGTCGAGCCTCAAGAGCCAGGAACTCTTCACCTTCGGGGTCCATACCAATCAGCGACTCAAGTAGTTTGATCTCATCCGCCCACACACCTGGATCGGGAACAGCAGCTGCACCTGCATCAGCAGGTCTTTTGGGGCCCTTCTTTGGCTGTTTCTTCTTTCCAGAGTCACTCTCACTGCCATCAGCTACATCCCCACTAGCTACCTTCTGCCCTGGGACACGGTCAATAGGCGTCTCAAGGACCATAGGTAACCCTTCAAATCGCGGCTCGTTCATGACATTGTGGAACGCGCGCAAGCCGAGGAAGCCTGTGCCGATATTGGCGTGTAGGTCGCGCTTGCTTCCGCGCGGTGCCTTCGAGTCATTGAGGTGCAGAGCTCGGAGGAACCGAATCCCGATTAACTCGTCGAATTCGTCGAGGAAGGCTTTGAATCCGGCTGGTGATGCCAGATTGTAGCCGGCTGCGAAGCTGTGGCAGGTGTCGACGCATATGCCGATGCGGGAGTGGTGCTCTTTCGGGATCAGAGCTAGCAAGTCGCGGAACTCGGATAGTGCGCCGCCGATTGTATTGCCGTGGCCGCACATTGTTTCCAGGACGGGAACTACGGTCGTTGTTTCGGTAATGGCTTGGGTTAACATCTCTGCCAGGCGGGAAAGCGCTTCGGGCAGTGGTGTCTGATTGGTACTCCCGGGACTCGGAGGGGTTAGTATAGACTGAGATGATTGGCAGACGCTGAACTCACTGGAAGTTGTAAAGTGTGATTCCAAGTGCCTCGCACCGGCGGAGATCATCCAGAAAGGAGGTGTACGCTTGCTTGGATTTGGCTTTATCGTTTTGGGCCAGATTGACAAGATATGAGCCATGAGGGAGAATGTGTCTGGGGAGTAGATATTAGTGATCAATATGAGTCCAATCATATGGGGGATATTCACTTCGCTGCATCATAACCCTTTTCTGCACAAAGTTTACGAAATTGATCGCGATGGTCGTCCTGGAGAGCTGGGTTGTCCCATTTGCGCTGTGACTTCAAGAACAAGGCGATTGCATTTCCTCTAATTGCAAGGTTAGACCTAATCTCAAACTTGGATGTATTGTAAAGCCTTCAAACTTACCCAATATTCTCACTGTTATGTATGGAATTAAAAACACCTGCTCGATAAACATGAGTTATTGTCGAATTGAGACGATGAGGTGCCGAGAACACTAACCTTTTGCAGCACTGACGTGAGCACCAACGAACATACGCAGACCCTTGGTCCGCGGTGCCAAAGGCATACTCTCAGCTTCTTGGTCTTTCTTGGATTTTCTTGCCTTTTTAGGTTTGACGTCCTCGTTAGACTCCTTCTTGACTAGAGGCTTCTTTTTCTTTTCCTCGGCGGTATCAACCGGAGGTTTCTTATCGGCCTCTTTTTTCACGGCAGGGGTAGATCCTCCGGCCTCTGACTCCGAGGCTTCTGGAGAAGAGAGTTCTTTCAAATTCGTAGTTGATCTCTGTCGTTTGGATCGTCTAGGTGGCGAGAGCTCAGATGTTCCATTGCTGAGGTTCCGTTTATGGTTGGCCTTGGATCCAGATTCTTCGCACATTGGCGTGTCGGATTCTTGGCAACACATAGCACTGAAGGTGTCACAGCGTAGAGTCTCTTGAACTGAGTGAATACCCTGATCGAACCCCGGAGAAGTTGATATTGCCAAGCCTCGAGGATCACGATAAGACCCTACACAATCTGAAGAGTCCAAATGACCGGATACAAGTGAAAGCCGTGGTCACAAAAAAATTGGAAATATAGAATAGCTTAGCTTGAGAACTCTATGCTTCGATGCTGTCAGTAGAGTATAACCAAGGAACCCAGGAACGAAGCACCACGTGATTGTCCCCCGGGCAACGGTCATGTGATGTTTATCGATAACCAAAGAATCTCCTTGCAGCCCCTCCAAAGTTATTACTTGCCCTTTTGAACTTTTGGTCGTCGACAGAGTTTGGGACCTGTGTGATCTCATCTCGTCTTTTACTGTCGCTAACATGGCAGCCTCTGATGAATTGGTCGATTTCGATATCATCGAAGCCCAAAAGGAAAACGTCCAATCACTCCCCGGTGGCCGATCAGCCAGAGAACTCGCCCGCATTTTTTCAGCCGGTAGCAACGGTGACAAGATTCCCTCGCCATCGCCAAATGGCACTAGGACTATCAACGATGCTATGCGCCAAGAATACGAAAGTGAATTGCAGTCGATAGGGGAATCGGACGATCCGCTCGATGTTTATGACCGATATGTCAAATGGACGCTGAACGCGTATCCGTCCGCACAAGCGACCCCAGAATCCGGTCTTCTCCCCTTATTGGAACGGGCAACGAAGTCATTCCTTTCATCATCACACTACAGAAATGACCCCCGATATCTACGATTATGGCTCCATTATATTCGGCTCTTCTCCGATGCTCCACGCGAAACATTTGCATTCCTTGCGCGTCACCAGATCGGTGAAAGTCTGGCTCTTTTCTATGAGGAATTTTCCGGGTGGTTAGAGAGTGCTGGGCGGTGGTCACAGGCTGATGAGGTGTACAGGCTCGGTATGGACCGTGAGGCTCGACCGGTCGAGAGATTGGCACGGAAGTACAGCGAATTCCAATTCCGTTATGACCAGCGCCCACAAGATACCGGCCCCTCCTCGCCTGCTTTACCGACTGTCCGTCCTGCGCTGGCCGCCAAGATGAACCCATTCGCGTCATCAGATGCCTCCACTGACCCACAAGCTTCACGGCCCTCGGCTCAGACAGGCGGTGCCGCGAAAACAAAGTCCGGAAAGCCCAAGATGGCTATCTTCTCAGACGCTGACTCTGCTGCTCCGGGCCCCGCAACAGGTGGATCGACAAAGGGATGGGACAGTATTGGGTCGATTCGGGACCGCAAGAAAGAGAACGAAGTGGAGGCAAAGCCATGGGCAGGAGAAACATTGAAGGCTGGGAAGAAAGCAGCGCCAACACAAAAGATGGCCATTTTCAGGGACAAGGTGAGTTCCCATTGCAGTTTGCCCTTTTCCTATTCAGACCTCCACATATTTACGATCACAGGACTAATTGCTGGCATGAACCTATGGTGTTTTATTATGTATTCAGTCCAATCCAGATCTTCCTTCCAAAGAACCAATACCACCCAAAGAATTACCCGAACATCACGTAAGGGAAGCGATTAACCCGCGGACCGGCCGACGGGAACGCGTATTTGTTGACCTGGAATCCGTATACCCTAACCGCACCAACCCCGCACATGAGATGAGTTTTGAAGAGCTCAGGGCCACCAAGCGTGGTTGGATGGGCAAGAATTGGCGGCAACATAAAGAACCCTTACAGCAAATCTCTGGGAATGCAAGCAGTACCGAGTCGCTGTCAGGGAAATGTCATTCACCAGAATTGCCGGAGCATTTGGGCCAAAATCTCACCACAGCTAACCATTCTCAACCTCAATATCAAGACGAAGGATATGGAAGCAAATCTAGCAAAGCGGGTCGCACCAAGATCAAAGGGGAAACAACACAAACACAAACAGGTGAGTAGTAAAGGTTTTTCATTTGTTGGACAGGTTAAACTCACACCTCTGTAGTCAAAATGAAGTTTGACTCCCCATCCAATAATAGAAAGGTCCGGCGAAAGAGTACTCGGGAACCAACAATGACCATGCACACTCGTGCAGCGACGGATGAGATATATGGGATTTTCAATCAGCCATTGAAGGCAGAAACTGAAGAAGACCCAGATAGCTTCTGCGGTAGCGACTATGAAGATGACGACTGCGCCAGTACCGGAGATAGTACAGGCACAGGACACATCTCAGCGGCCTCGAGCGAATTTGGAGACGAGGAGACCCAAACATTCCACAAATCTTACGATGATACCGACTATGCCAACACCACACGAGCTGAGAGCGTCGATGGCGATGGGAGCGATTGGACAGAGTTCAATCCTGATCGTGATATCCCGGATATTGAGAATTCTGAAATGACATCACATTCGATCGTGAGTGATGGAATGGAAGGTAATTCAACACAGGGAACACCAGAGAGGAAAGGATTTATGCCAGAAATGCCCGAAGACTACGCTCCTCCATGGGGGACCTACCGTGACCCTGCAATCATGGCCCAAAACCGCCTTCCCTTTATGACACCTATCGTGGAGCGAACGGAATCCATTCCTTCTTTGACAGCCGCTCGAAACAGCATTTATAATGCGAAAACGCCTTCGAAACCTCGATCACCGGCCGGTAACTTTTTGCTTTCCAGTCCACTAGGGACGAATACGCCATACCATGGAGATCACACTGTTGCGTCTACAGCTGATGTACCATTCAGTCCCATGGCCTTCAAGGCCCTCGCGCCCAAGCTACGGAGACGGGAAGTTATAATCAAGGATGCGCAGTGCAATCCAACGGACAAGGGCATTCGGAATACGATTCTCAACTCCCTAGAAATGCCACTTGCGACATACACGGGTTATCACGGCCATGTTGAAGATAGCAACTATGCGTCGATGATCCAGAAATTCGTCAAAAGTAACACCAGACGATCAAAGAGTGGCGGAGATGAGGCATTTGACACACCTATCCTCGAATTTCCAGGAGCACAACGAAGCTATATCATCAGGCGTGAGCTAGGAGCTGGTGCATATGCCCCTGTTTATCTCGCCGAGAGTGTGGACAGTCTTGAATCCTACGACTCCGACTCCGACTCTGGTAGTGCAAGCCCTAACGGCAAAACTTCCCAACTGAGAAAGTCAAACGCCTATGAGACCCCTCGATTCCCCTTCGAAGCACTCAAGGTCGAAAATGGACCATCAAGCGCATGGGAGTTTTACATGATTCGCACAGCATACAACCGCCTACGACAATCTACGGATTATTCTCGCGCCACCGATAGCATTGTTCGTGCACACGAATTGCATGTCCATCAACGTGAAAGTTTCCTGGTGGAGGACTATCGAGGCCAAGGCACCATACTCGACCTTGTCAACACCGTCCGCAATGAAGCCATCAACCCCAACCATACTTCTGAAGGCGGTCTCGAGGAGGTCCTAGCAATGTTCTTCTCCGTCGAGCTATTCCGCACCGTCGAAGCACTCCACGCCAACGGCGTCCTCCACGGTGATATCAAAGCCGACAACTGCCTTGTCCGCCTAGACGACCACAATCCCAACGAACCACCCTTCAAGGCCCTTTCCTTGCTCGACCTTTGTGCCGATGAAGCCGCCTTCGATCCCCGCGAAAGCATTCACTACTCGCCAAGCGGCTCCCATGGCTGGCAAAAAAAGGGCCTAGCTCTGATCGACTTCGGACGCAGCATCGACATGCAAGCCTTCTCGCCAACTGTGCAATTCATGGCCGACTGGGAAACTGGTACGCATGAGTGCAACGAAATCCGCGAGCTGCGCCCCTGGACACACCATATCGATCTGTACGGTATTGCCGGCGTGATCCACGTCCTTTTATTCGGTAAATACGTCGAATCCACCGCCATCACCGGCAGCGACGAGAACGCATCATCCCGCACCTATCGCATCCGTGAATCTCTGAAACGATACTGGGATCGTGAACTCTGGGCTGGTGTCTTCGATCTCTTGTTGAACCCCGGTGCCGAGCGCTGGCAGCGCATCGAGCGCGAGAACGGGGTCGATGCGGGTCTGTCGTCTGCGCCTATCATGCCCGTCTTGCATTCCATGCGGCATGTTCGTCGCGGCATGGAGGAGTGGCTCCTTGCCAATGCTGAGAAGAAGGGTCTTGCTCTTCAAATTCGGAAAATCGAGGTCCTCCTTGCCGATCGGAAGAAGAAATTGGAGAAGTGATTTTTTTTTGTTTAGTCCGCGTATTGTTCTGTTGAATTGTTTTATTGCAGATTTTATACCTTATACCCTTATTTTCTACTCCATGTTATCTGTTGCTTGTTATTGGTTGTTGATATGCTTATTTGATCTGTCGATAACATCTGGCATTGATTCTTAATTACATTAAGGCCAGCTACATATTCATTGACTATCCAAGTATCTTGGGCTCCTATTGCTTTCACAAGTAATGTATCATTTGCTAAAATGTGGCTTCCAGTATAATAAACCAACCAAAGGTAAAGGGATGAAACTACGGAGCAGAGCTTACCTATGTAGCTACATAGTAGGTAGTATGAATGGGACCTAAGGCTGATCAAGCCTAGTATAGAAGAGCATACACAATTCGTAGCATGTGTTCCAAGGGAGGCCGAGGAATATCGCGGGTCTATCCGCCACCAATGATGCCTCAAAGTGCACATTGGGAGTGATAAAGTCCAGTTCTTTGTGCAAGAATAGGGGATATGCTCAAGAACTCAGGTACAAAATGTACCAGGTAATCGGTAACCTACAGCCGGAAAAAAAGAGATGAAATGGAAAAGATGATAATTCGATTGGTGGATCACTTCGATCAAACAAAGGCATTGCTCTAAAAGATCAACCATCGCATGAGAAAGATCAATCAGAAGATAAAACATAGATAAAACGGCCAAACTCTCACAAGCTCCAGAGAAAGATCACAAAGATCCAGAAGAACAGGCTCTGAAAAAAAAAAAAAGACAGACATCCATACGCCATGAGACGCAGAAGAGCAAGAAAGGGACCAGAGAGTAAAAAAACACGCGATTATCCGGATGCAAACCCAATGAGGCTCGTCACAAGGGGAATCATGGAGCGCGAGCTGAATCAAATCGAGAATTGAATGCATGAGGTAAATCGTGGATCACCAATCGAGAAGAGGAATTATCCGGAGAAATCAGCTTCAGGATTGAGATCATAAAATGCGAATTAAGAAGAAATGGGGATCGCTGGCAAAAGAAAACCAAACACCTCGCTTGCGTATCAGGGATGTCGTTGGTCAACTGCAATATTCGTGCGCGTTCGTTTCGTTTCAGTTCGTCTATGTATTTGCATATGTATCGTTGCACATTCGCTTTGGGGGGGGTGCGTTGCCACCTATGTTGACTGACGAGGGTCAACATGAAGGTAGAGAGTCGTTTCCATGTGTGACGGGTAATTCGAAAGGTGACCATTATCAAGTCTGGCCGCATCTCCAACATGACTGGAAAGATATGTTGTATCATGCAGGAAATGCAGGGGATGAGCGGCTAAACAAGGTCCGAGAAAGAAAAAGAAATAAAAGATAAGACGTAAGGAGCGTGGGTCGCAAAAAATTGCGAATAGTTGCTGATTGGTGACAGCAGATATGGGATTTCAGTTGTTTTCAAGTTTTTTTTTTGTGCTTTGGGCTTATTTTGTCCGAGGTGAAAGCCTCGTTGGAAGATAAGGAAATGAAGATGTGAGTGAATGAATGATGAAACTGCATCGAGAAAATCGATGCTGGTTTCATGAGTAAAGGGTGCGAAACATAATCACACGCACAAGGTGACTGTTGTTACAAGACAAACCAGGTCCATGTGCATAAGCAGGTAACCAACAGCCAGATGTCCATATACTGTGTGTGGGTTTCGACAACCAAATGAAAAACAGAAAGACCCATCACTTTTTTTGTTTTTTTGTTCGTTGAGTTCAGCGTTGCAGTCTTGAGGGTGGTTGGGCGTGAGGAAAAAGCCTCGAACGTATCGTTACAGTCGTGGATGGTGGTGTTGCTGTCGTAAAAAGGCTGGAAATGCAAGGGCCGTACCGGGGCCCTGTCGGTATCTCGTTCAAGTCATTAGGCAAAGGGGATAAAATCTCGCAAAGAAATCGACGCCACGATGAAACGGATACTTGGAAATTCGACAGCAAAAGGATGCAACCTAGTTGCGTGTGAAAGGCATATTCAAGATTTGCCGGCGGATGCGCTCAGCATCAGAAAGGCCATCCTCTGAGGCATTATATGGCAAAGGAGCCAGGGCTTTATCCTGAATTTGGGTAGGAGAAACCTGCATAGGAGAAGTGCTGTCGTCAAGTCCGGTACGTGAAGGGCCACCGCTCACGAACGGATCAGACAGCGCAGGTGCTTGTCTAGTGACTCGCTTCGGGGCTTCGCGACGTCTGAATCCTCCTTCAATCCGGAAGGGTGACCCAAGACGTTTGATATTCTCGCCAAGGTCCAACAATGGGTTCATAGGCGGCTTCAGAACAGGTGTAGTCTCCTCGGGTTCAATTGGGCCTGAGTTGAGGGACGAGGGCGGAGAGAAAAGCTGGTCCATATCTCTCGGGTTAACAGCGCTAGTGGTAGCTCCACGGTTGCGAATGCGGACCCGACCATGGCCCATGTCTTGGAACTTGTTACCACGAACATAGTCCTCCAGGCGGCGTTCAACTTCTTGATCGGAAGGGTTCGTTTGTTCCCTGGATACGCTCGCGAATACATCGTCAGTATCGGGCAAAGACTGGTCCAAGTATGTGTTGCGACGGGCACGATAACCCGGAACATGAACAGTCTCACGTCGAGCATTGAGATCATGCATCTGACGGCTTGAACCACCGGGGCCCCAAGTACTGTACACAAATGGAGACCCCAGACGAGGGATGTTAGGGGCAGATTCGACACGGAGATGTTGACTATGATTCTTGGCCACTGGTGGTTCAACATTAGCAGACACAGGGTTGTTAAACCAGTGCGTAGCCAATGGCAGGTCTTGTGTAACCTGAGAAAGTGGAGTCGGCTCGGAGGTGACAAGAGAAATGCCGAGATCACGAGTAGTGTATGCCGAGTTATCAGCGAAGTCTTTAACGCGAGTGTCCGTAGGAGGGGCGAACATCTCCGTGACAGGCTCAGGTGTGCGAGATTGCATGATGCGCTGATAGTGGGGAGAGATTGAGAATTTGCGTCGACATAACATCTTGAGGCGTCGCCGAGTCTTGGAGTCAGACTTGGGCCAGGCTGGTTGCAACCCTTCGTCCATAGGCTTCGGTGTAGAAATTCCAAGAGGATCAACAGACTTCATAGAGACAGATTCAACAATGCGACTGCTCTTTTGCCCCCATGTCTTCTTGGCGCGTCGCGCAACACGCGAAGTGACTCCCAAAGGGGGAATACTGCCAGGGGTCATCTTGAATGGAGTCATGGTAGGGTCCTGGAGGTAGATTTGATAGGTATTCCATAAGTGGGTATCCATTTCGCGAGTCCAGGACTTCTTGGTCACTTTGATATTCGCTGACTGCTTCTGAGGTCGCGAAGGTGACTCAATCTCAGGTTCTTTGGACATCTCCAAAGGGAAGTACGAGTCAAATAGATCGCTTTCGACACTGGTGAAACTTCCTACAGATGGTCGCGATGCGAACGTTTCAATGGATTCAATTGAGGAATTTGACAAACTCGAGCAGGCCGAGTCTGGGCGTTTGATGTTGTTTGGGCCAGGTGTCTGGTCCCACGAGGGCCACGGGTATTCAGTGTCGCAGGAGTCGAAAGGTGTGCCGCGAATCTGCGCAGGTGGCGTTTTAAAATCTCTTCGCGTGCGAGGAGGCGCAAGATATCCCTTATCGTTGGCGAAATCACGGCATGAAGGCGGCTCGAGGTCAGTAGTCGATTGGGGTACTTCAATTGAAGGCAGGGGAACATCAGAGCCGTGGAATTGGAACATATCCATGTCCATGCGAGCGCAGACATTAGTACCGGCGCGAGCCCGAACTCTGGGCAGGCGGCAACTGGAGATTGAGTGTCGAGGTGGTGGAGGCACATTCATAGTTGTACTAGGGCGCTCGGGAGTCTTGGGTTCATTGTCGCCGAGGGAGAAGGTAAAGTTCTTCGGAAGAGTGCGCGAAAGTTGACGTTGAGCCATGCTGGCGGTCTTGCGGTCTTGCAAGCCGCAGGATTGGGGTCAATGCGACTTCTGGAAGGAACTCGAGGACGTGTCGGGGGAGTCGAGGGTAGATGAGTACGGCGCGGCTTCGAGTCGAAGCGCGCAACGTCGCGTCAATGTCGTGAATCGTGGAGGGGAGAGAAAAAGAAAAAAAATGCAATGAGAGCAAGAGACGTAGGGATAACGTGAAAATAGAAGGAAAAAAACCGAGGTCTCGGTGTGCGTGATGTGCTTCCTAAGGAATGCGGCAACTTGAAATCGGGGATCACCAGATCACATCTGCGGCTCCATCCCGTCCGAGTAGTAGGGAATGAAGAATCTCGTCATTACCCGGAAAAAAAACACACAAAAGAAAAGAAAGTCTCCTCAAACGGAGAAGGGTGCAAGAAAATATCCCGCAATAATGGTGGAAAGGGTTGGTAGAGAGAGAGAAGGTAAGAAGAAGAGGAAGAAGACGGGGGAGGATTGGGCGTAGGGTGAGGCGTGCGGGAGTGGGGGGTACTTGGTACCTGTGCTCCCCGTGGTGGACTGCCCACTGGACTTGGTACCCTATACTTGTGTACTTCGATGGCCCACTGTGAAAATCTTATGCGTTGTTCGCGACTAAAAGTTTTTGCTATAATACTTGTCAAATCTTCAATTGTTTTCTAGTTCCTCTTCTTTACAGAGGCATAATTTGTTTAGATTTTCTCGAGTCTTTCCTATAGTGTTTGGCTTGTGGACACATCTGGGCCTTACTTGATGCATGCACTGTGGACAAATAATTTGACCTCAGAGATTTGGAGGGAACCACCTTGGGAGGTAAGGACACCTCAGTGCAAATAACCAGTTCTTTTTTTTGGCTCTAGGAGTTTGAAGGTACAGCGTAGGCTGTAAGCTGTAAGCTGTGCTCCATACAGAGTACGGAGTATAAAGTAGTACCCCGTATACGTTGTAGGCCTCATGAATGAGGGGGCTGGTGAGGATCAGGTACCATGTACGCTCTGTATGGTAGATCAGTTCTCCATCTTCAAGACATTGTCTTCAGCCGTTCACTCCATAGCTGCAAGGGCTCGTACAGAACAGAAGAACGGCCAAACTGCGTACAGTTGATGATTGTCTGCACTGACATTCTTCAGGTCATTTTTCCTTTCTTTTTTTTAAATTGGTTCCAATCATGCTCGGAGTGGCTCCTCGAAAAGCAAAAGCCCTTCTTTTTTTGGCTCTTTCATAGTGAATCGGTTTGTTGCATTCAAAGAAACCCAAGAAAAACCATCTTGGTACGGGTACCTGAGTACCGTAGATCACCGGTCACATTTTCTCATTGTGCGGTCTGGATCTCTGGAGCCCTGGAGCCCAAGCTATCCAACGAGAAAGGGCCAAAGACCCATATAACCCCATTGGGGTTGGAGGCGTTGCGGTTGGAGAAGCTTCACGTTCCTCTTTCCCCACTGACGCGCGACGCGTCCAACACACGTGTTGAAAGTTACCGTATAATTACTGTATAATTACCAGTCACGTGGTGGCTCGCATTTGAAATCGAGGGTAGCTATGGTATGTACTTTACGGAGTACTCCGTACATATGTGTGGCTTATGCACCGTTGAAAAACTGCATTGAAATCGGTGGTTGTCCCTAAATTCTCCGATTCAGATATCCATTATCAACGCATTTAAGAGACCTCATCTCGCTTACAATGGATAGCCACAGTATACCCGCAGAACTGTGGGCCAGATGCCAATCTCCACTTTCGAGGAGCCAAGTCACTTATCTACTCGGAGTACTCCGTACCTCGAAACTTGGACTTGACTTTTTTTTTAAAAAATGAATCGATAATTCAAATCGGGCACTCAAACCATGTTTGTCCCATAACTTATACATAACATCATTTTCATGGTGATTAAAACATACAACACCTAGCGATATCCAATATATATAGCACGCAAAGGGGGAAAAGTCTGCTGGATCCATCCACTACTCTCCTAAGAAACCTAGCTCAACCTCTGACTCGCGCGACCGGAATAGAATCTGAACCCTTGGATCGGTGATAGATTCGAGACCGTTTTCGATATTCGGAGGTCGACCGCCGCTCTGCAGTTTCCAATCGTACTTCAGAAGCAAATGAAGGAGCAAAATTTTGGTTTCGTTGGCGGCGAAGAACCGGCCAGGGCAGGCATGGATACCATGGCCGAAGACGTACTGATCGGCTGTTGTCGTGACAAATTGATGCTTGTGCTCGTTGCCGGGCTGTTGGCGTTTGTTGTAAAACCGGTGACCATCATAAGTGGCAGCATTAGGGTAGACACTATCATCTTCCAGTATTTTCGCAGAAACGGATGAGCTGGCGCCTTTAGGAATCACAGTTCCATCCGAGAGCACAACCTTCGCAAGGGCGAGACGATTCATGGAGGCTGTTGTAGAGTGTCAGCAAATTATTCTTTCAAAATATATTTTTAACGAATGAACATCGAAAGAACGTGGATAGCTTACTCAATGCGAGTGGGTGAGTACGCTGTGATTCCTTCATCACACTGTCCATTAACTTCAACTTGAGCAGGCTAGTCTTCTTCAGAATTCCGTCTTCAATGGCAACCGCACGAATCTCATCACGCAGCAGCTGGATGTACTCCGGGTACGCCGCGAGGTCATACATGACGTTGGTTAACAAGTTTGATGTGGTATGTATAGCTGCGAGCGCCAATCCAACCTGAGCACAAGACTGGTCAAAGGTCAAGTTATTCCGAGCCTCGGCGGTCTCACGATACCAGTCCAGGGCATCAGGTCCGCGAGGTGGGTCATCCTCAGGAAGCTTACCCGCGCGGATCAACGCCCGCCTGTCTATCTCGCGGCTGATAATGGTACGAGCCATTTTCAAGTGCATGCGTAGCTTTCGGGTCGAGGGTAAGAACCAGTGTACAACCGGATGTAGAATGGCTGGCCATTCTCGTAGACTCCGCATAGCCGTAAATGCATCTATGACATAGTTCACGGAAACATCGATCCACTCGTCGTCGTGGGATATGGTCTCTCCAACAAATATCAGAGAGGAGACGCGGGCTACCATGAACGGGATCTTCTGGGCGAGGTGATAGGACTTCCATTCTGCCCACAGAGGAAGCATCAGTGGGATAATCCAATGCGAACGGGTTGCTTTAACATACCATCAGTAGGGGGTAATGATTCCTTCAATGTGGCACCTGACTCCTTCGAGAGCCGAAGTGAAATGGACCCTGTTTGAAAGGGAAAGACAAGTCAGTTCTGTCTCTTGGAGAGGGGGGATATATCAAGACATGCATACCGAGCGCCTGAGTCAAACTGGTCCGCACGACCTCGATGGTAACACCTAAAGCAGTGCCATTATGAAATGGCTCAAACCCAGGAATACGATCATTGAAAAAGGTCTATTGGCAAGTTAGCCATGTTGACGTGTCATTTCTGGTTTCAGAACCTACATTTTTGATGGAGTCCTTAAAACTCAGATCTGGGTTATTTTTGATTTCGTCAACAAACTTCGGGTGCAATACAATCATCGGGCTTGTGGCTCCGATGATCTGAAAGACATTGATTCCCTGCGAACGCTTATTAGAATATTTGAGGATAGAGAATGATATATTCTGGTCCTGTTAAGAGTCACCTTTGCAAAGCCTTCGGCAATTAGTTGACGAGCTGACTGAGTGAAGCGTAACCGGGCCTTTTTGTTGGTCAGGTCCCACCAGGACTTTCCAACCAAAGGAATGCGTCTATGAGGAATCTCGTTTGCTATATCTGCCCAAATACTTGTTATGAACACTACCACTAGGGCGATGCACACACTTTGTATGACATAGGGGCTGTTGAGCAATTCGGTGATGACTGCCATAGTTAACGTCAAGACTTGAAAGTGGGGATGACAGTAGTAGCAACACCCTGGTTTTCTAAGGCCTGATATTCTCCGAGGAGGTCTCCCATTTATAGAAGTTTCGGAGCTATTAGCGAGTCATGGAGACTCCATTTTTCCTTCCCCACGGGCCTCGCACTAGATGTTCAGACCAGGGGGGCCCACGTAAGTACGTATCAAATTCCATGTATCAAGTTGAACCAAACTGAACCGAAGCCAAGCAACATTAGAAAGCCACAGGTTCAATAAAGTCTAAACTGCCCAACTCCTTTGTCTGGGCATCAAAGCTCCAAGAAATAACCTCTACCTACATCGATATATATCTCGTCTCACTGGTGCAAGAGTAAGCGAAATGCGAGAACGAGAGCCAAATTAAGCGATCTTTACCCGAACAGGCAATTCTTGAATGGATTTCTATTCCGTCTGGGATCCACTTGCATATGCAGATGGATTCCAAGTTATAAGCGTGCCAATGATAATAAAAGACTTGCAGATCCTGCAAGTTGAACGGTGGAATCATCAGAGGGAAAACTTCTCTGTACATCGGACTCCGTGGTACAATAATAAGCACGTCTCTTTAACCCGGGCACCAGAAGAAATCTTTTTGGGACCGGATCAAAAACTACCAAAGTACTATGTACTCCGTACTCCCACTAGCAAGCTGATGCTCTACTCCGTACACAAAATAAATCTAACAAATTAAGCTATCAACGTAAATATGGTAAATATGAAGCCCCTAACTGGTCGCCACTTATAGCTTAACTGAATTAGGCTAGTCGGGCCCATGGGTTGCATTCGGCCAAGACCCCGCATTCGTCTCAGTGCTTTCCAAGGTTACCTACCTATCTTCCCCGCTTGAAGTCATCTTCTTCTCAACTTCACCTCGAGAATAACCTGAACATGGGTGACTGTGGTACCTTTGCTCCATATATACTCCCCACCCCTATCGGTGACAGCTTACCGCAGCCTTTGGACTCGCCTGATGAGATATCCGTTCTAATAACAGGCTTTGGTGTAAGTGATCTGCACTTCGGATCCTGGTAATATCCGACCCAAAAACTAACAGTGCAACCAGCCTTTTAAGACCAACCATGTGAATGCGTCATATCTGATCGCTTCCTCTCTTCCATCATCTTTCCTTTTCCCATCGTCTAAAGACAACGAGGCGGACCCGCGTCGAGTCTCACTCTATGTGCACCCCACCCCGATCCCAGTGGCGTATGCCACTGTTCGAGAGACTCTTCCCTTGATTCTAGAGGATTTTGCTTCCTCTCATGGTGGTCGCAGACCTGACCTCGTTATTCATATCGGCATCGCAGCTCCGCGGCAGTATTACGCCATCGAAACTTTAGCTCACCGAGATGACTATAACATGACCGATATCAATGGCCGCCCCGGCTATGTGGACGGCGAGAAGCGATGGAAAGGGTTGGGTCTGCCGCCAATTCTGACGCCAGGTCGTGCTACAGATGATCCCTCCTCTGCTTCGCCTTACCAGCCCGACGACCAGTTCCTGGAGATGTGGCGCTCTTTTGCTCCCGAGTCAGATCTTCGGATCTCCAAGGACGCGGGTCACTACCTGTGCGACTTCATTTTCTATACCAGCATGTCTTTAGCCCACTTACAGGGTCAAGACCGCAATGTCCTGTTTCTTCATGTCCCTGGGGCGTCTGAGGATGCAAATATTGAGCAAGGCCGAATTGTCACACTCGCCCTAATTAAGGCAATGGTCGCGTGTTGGCTTGATAAGAAGCCTTCGGCATAGTCAGATTGTAGCATCTCAGTCAGCTGATATGTATCCCTTCAGGGGATCTACCCTAGGTACATGTCGGGGGCCTTTTTTATTCTGGTATTCGGCTTCAACAGTTGCTTTTTCTGAATTTATATGCATTTTCAGTTTCTTCCCTCTCGTTTATTGCATATCTATGTGCGCACGGTGTTTTCATGTCGCATTTCCTAGATACCATGTGTCTCATTCATACTTCTGAGTTCTTCTATTATTGGACCTAAAGTAGCTACTATATATAGAATAATGGATAAGGCACAGCATATCAACAGAGCACTATTCTAATAAAATAAAAGCACCACATCTTCCTGACCTGAGCACCTGAGAATGAGTCCTTGTAACATCATATGAAAGGCGGCGCCCCTTGGCAAAACAGGCTTATCATCTCCTTGGGGCCTGTATAACCCTAATATCTTCCCAAACAGCAAACATGCTTCAGTCGCACAACATGGCGTCTGCAGTAATCTTAGGCCTCATCCTCCTAATTCCAATCATCTTGATTCCCCGCTTCACAGGATGGCCCAAATCAGTCCAATCCCCAACCAAACTTCTCCGCCTATGGCGCCAGCGCCCCAAACAATCCAGCGAGATCATCTCTTTACACATGTACCCCATAAAATCATGTCGAGGCCTAGAAGTCCAGTCAACAGTCCTGAAACAGCACGGACTTGACCTCGACCGCCGCTGGATGCTCATCGATGCATCCTCAAATGACTTTTTAACCATCCGTCAAATCCCGGATATGACCCGTATCCGTACCGCCCTAAGTGCCGACGGCAACGAGTTGGTCGTGAGTATCCCAAAACCAGAAACCAATGAACCCAGCCAAGGCAAATACAAATATCAAGACAAAGTCCAAGGCCAAGACCAAGACCAAGACCAAGACCATCAATTCCACACAATCCGCATCCCTTCTCATCCATCCCCGCAATGGCTAGCGGCAAATACAAATATGGGCCCCGTTCAGATCTGGGACACGCATACAGACGGGTACAGGTACAACGATGAAATCAACGCCCCCTTCTCCGCCTTCCTGCGTCGCGAAGTTGCCCTGGTTTACAAGGGCCCGACCCCACGCGTGCTGAAGGGTAATGGCGCCCCGCGCCGTCTAGGCCGCGTCCAGACAACCGGCTTTCCGGATGTGCACCCGGTTCTGATTGCGTCTGAGGCTTCGCTGGCAGAGCTCAATGTTCGTTTGGGAAGAGTGGGCGTCGACCCGATCACTGTCGAGCGGTTCCGTCCGAATATAGTTGTTCGCGGCGGGGCGCCCTGGAGTGAAGACTCGTGGAAGTTGATTCGCATTACCGGTCGGAGAGCTGGCGGCGCTTTGGGTGGTTCAGCCAGCAGTGGTGAGGCTGTTATTCAGCCTGCGCTTGATCTGGATATTGTGGCTCGTTGTGCGCGCTGCCAAGTGCCGAATGTTGATCCAGAGACGGCGCTCAAGCATAAGAAGCAGCCGTGGGATACACTTGTTTCGTACCGTAGAGTTGATGAGGGAATTAAGTATAAACCTTGTTTTGGGATGTTGAGTGCGCCGCGTAATGAGGGCGCTATTGAGGTTGGGATGAAGTTGGAGGTTTTGGAGGAGACGACTGAGCATCGATATATTACTGGTTTTTAGGACTTTTCTAATTCGTTGTGATCTAAGGAGGCTTTATATAGCTACTGAATAGACCATTGTAAGCTTAAAAGTTGGAAGGCAAGCATACAACATTTTCCCATTTTTCATTCTCCGTGATATATTTTGGAGTGTAATCTATCCATAAGCACATCTTTTCCAAGCTTGGTAGGGGATTTTCTTTCATAAGATTGACTACAGTCTTCCAAGCTGATGTATAATTAATATATATCCGCAACGATACATCCTGATATAATACTGAGGAGAGGGGATACTGTATAAATAAAACGTAGTGGTGATTTAATGGTGGATTACACAGAACCGTTATAAACATGATAATGATATTGACATTGACATTGGAAACTAGCGACAGATCATACTCGCAATCTCTATACAATTGGAAAAACCCAGCCTCACTTCAACTGCTTGCTCGCAGAAACACACCAGTTATTCCACTCCGAAAAGAAAGACGGCTGTACATGGCACTTAGTGCTCATGAGCTGATCCTTGCGAGTAGCAGCGTAAACATCCACAACACCCGCAATAGCATCCTTGTCATGTGCAACAAGCACTTTAGTAACAAGCAAACTAGCCTGGCTGCAAGCATTCGCATGGCCCATGGGTCCACTGTGACTAGCTTCCTTATGAACAGACCGGAGCAGCTCCCAGAGCGCCTCCACCTGTGCATCGTCCTCAATCTTCGGAAGCGAATTGCCCTTGCACACTTTCGTGTACTCGCGCAGCACTCCGTTGGCCTTGGTGGCAATCTGCTTCACGCTGGTCCGGCGAGATAGTCTGAGCAATGGCAGAAGAATATCTAGTGCGAGCAGGCGGGTGTGGCTCTTCTTCACGAAGATCTCTAGCAGGTCGAGGACGCGGTTCTTGAAGTTCACCATGTTCTCGCGCGCGTCTTTCTTGTCTTTGCGGTGGGAAGTTTCTTGGCGACGTGCGCGGAATACTTGCACCAGTTTATCGTCTAGCTCGTCCATCTCGTCGTCGTTCATGTCAGAGTCGGACTCGTCTTCGTCTGCGCCGTGTGTGCCAAGAGCTGCGGCTAGTTTGGCTTCGAAGGCAGCGACTTCCTTTGCATCCTCTTCATTATCTTCTTCTTCCTCTTCCTCATCGTCGTCTGAGTCGGAGTCGGAGCCGCCGGCTTCGACGACCTCGACATCGCTATCGAGCTCATCCTCGTCGACATCCATCATCTCGGCATCGTCACTTTCACCCTCTTCCTCTCCTTCATCGTCTTGCTCTTCGAACATCTCTTGCTGTCCAGCGAGACTCTCCTTGGCTTCCAGAATCTGGATCTAGTTAGAAAATGCATGTCTGACAGAATTTGAGGCTACATACCGAGGTCAAAGATTCCAATCCATTCTCGGTGATCTGGTCAGCAAATGCGCCAAACACCTGCTCACTCATACGACGGAACAGCTGCGATTGCTTAGACGCAAAACTGAGAAGGATCTCAACCAACGCATCCGAGGCATCGCCGGCGTCTTCCGCCTTGGTTTCATTGTCGCCCAGGAATTTGGTATAACAGAACTCCAGCTCATCAAGCATGGATACGGCATCCGCATCTCCGTTGTAAACCTGCATGATAGTCATAGAGTAAAGCAGCTTGAATGCGGCCATGCCCTTCTCCTTCTTCTCCTATGTGGTAGTCAGTATAAGTGGTCAAGAGGCCGATGAGAGGGGAAAACCATACCCTGCTAGACAATTTCTTCAGAGATTTGAAAGCAGCCTTCACAGATTCCGACAGTTTTTCGTCGATGGCAATGATGAACTTGCCGAATTCGCCAGACTTGGCTGCATCGCGAATCTGCTTTACCACAGCATACGGGAGCGTAGAGGCGAACTTTTGGTTAGAGATAAGGCTGTTCAAACAGGAGTTGATTCGATTGCGCAGAAGTTCTTGTGTCGCTGATGAGAGAGCAGGCTCAGGAGCAGCGGAGCTCTTGCCTGCATCCATGAAGTACGCGAAGCGCACGAAAATAGACAGAATTTGCTCAAGGCTTGCTTGGAGGTCTTCGGCATCGTCTTCAGCGGCAGAAGCCTTGGAGCGCACAATAGTCAAAAGGAGACCAGCGACAAATTGACGGTTGGATGCGGCGGTTTTCTCCTCAGTTGTGCCGGGATTTTGAATAAGTTGCTCGAAGAATGGGACAATCTCTTCCAATGCCTCGTGGTTAGCTTCAGCAACAATTTTCTCAACCGTCTTGGTCTTTGTGGCCTGGTCGAAGTTCAGCGTGCCGCTGGTTCCCATCAAGCCACGGACGGCCGCAGCCGCGAATTCAGGCTCCTTGGACACACGGGACTGGATTGCCTTGGCTGTTTTGATGGCCATGCGGTGTAAGTACCGGTCCTCCACGGCGAGTTGGTTCGTCAAGCATCGCATAAGATTCTTGGTGAAAACCTGAGAGGCCTGCTTCGACCCGCCATCGTTAAGAACTCTGTTGAAAAGAAGGAAGCCCCAGTATTTGCGCTCGTCCGAGGACGCAGCAGCAAATAATCCATCTATAGTGGTTTTTTTCGTCAGTTCCATGTGTCTCATGTATTATCCCCCCGCTAGATAGGTACTCACTGTCCACAACCTCAGTCCAGAAATCAGCGAAGGTCATACGAGACTTCTTTGACTTGTCCTTCACTTCAAGGCTGGTCCGATTCATGACCGCCTCCCAGGCGAAGTGAAGCTTGTTGTTCCAGACGCCAGAGGACTTGGCAGTGTTCACCTTGGTCTCGCCCTCACTGGCCACGGCACCCGATTCCTTCATGATCTTCGACAAGCTGCTGCGCTCCTTCGTATCCAGGGGATCGTCATGCTTCCAGACCTTGCTAGGGAAGGTAGCCTCAGGGAACGTATCCTTCGCCGCCAACCAGATAGCAACGCCCTCAGGCGACCGGGCAAGGTCCCGCAAGCACAGCTGTTCCAGCGCAGACTGGACGTACTTGGGTTCCATCTTGCGCGCGGCCAGATCATAGACACACTGGTAGATAATCCACCCGCACTCTTCGCGGATCCATGGCTTCTTCTGTGCGAGCTCGAAAACAAGATCAACGACCTGGGTCCATTGCTCGAAGGGCACGGTGGGCTGGAACAGAACGGAGGATTTGATGATTGCTTCGGCGCCGAAAAGACGGCCAAAGAGGTGGTCGCGTTGTTCCTATATGAAGCGAAAAGATATCATAATTAGCACATGTGATGTTTTAAGTCATGTGTGGCCACCAACCTGTCCAGACTCGCTGCCGTAGGAACTTGACTGAGACTCCCAGAGGTTCAGAGCATCGGAGAAGCCGAAGCGCGATGTCTCTCTCGGCGACGAGAAGACCTGACTCAGGATCTCTGTCAAAGCAATCGAGAATCCGATTCGAGCAGCTTTGCGGCTACTGCAGAGACCGCGGAACAGTCTCGACAGCACCTTCTGGATCTGTTCATCGGCAGGGTTCTGATCTGGAGTAAATTGCGACACTAGGGCTTGAGCAGCTTTGAGTCGGATGTCATCTTTTTCGCTAGCGAGATCCTCGTAGAGTTCCACTAGTTTCACGTCGACATTGTGAGGTTCGCGGCGGCGCTTCTTTGAACCGGCGAAGGGGGGGGCCCATTGCAGAGACTGGGTGTTTTTAGATGGTGGTTAGGTGTGAGGTGCAGTTAATGATCAAATTATCCGCACTTGGACCTTAACAATTGAGATCTGCAAACCAGAGACACGTTCAACCCTCCTTGCGGCCGTTGAAGTTGCTCAGAAAAATTCAGGCTTTAGCCTATTTGGGACTAGCGTGGACCGATAAGCCGATAAGGATCTTGATGCTCTAAGGGATCGGGGTTGAACGGGCAAACGACCTCATTAAGCGTGTATATTTTCTATGTTGTAGAGTCTTTAGGAGGATATCTGGAGCCCGTGATATTGGCCATACTAGGAAAGAAACCAAGTGTAGTGGTGCAATCTCAGAGAGTTATAGGGAAAGATACTAAGGACATACATATTGTAGCAACTCCCATTCGCAGAGCAAAACTTCAAGACCTCTAACCAAACCAACCTACATCTAGTCACAGCATTCTAGAGGAGGATTCAAAACCAAGACAAGTGTTACTCACCCAGCCTACGATACTAGCTAAGGAAAAAAAAATCCTAGCCCCCAAAGCCACAAGACCTAGACTCCAAGTATACGGAGTTCTCCGTAGCTCAAATATAGCCAGCCCCTGGAAGCCGCAGCAAAGATACCTCAAAACCCACGCAGCAGATCGGGAATAGCAACATGCAACCATAGTTTCAATAGACAAAAGAACATGGTGTATTCGAAGCTGTCAGAGCAGCCGGGGTCGAAAAGAAGTCCGGACTAATTCAGGGGTAATGACGAATCCCAAAAACGAGATAACCAAGGTTCCAGCCGCACCGTCAACCTCAAACCACCAGTCCAGACGCAGGACTATCCTGTTGTCAAAGGCAACCGGGAAATCCGCATCCATTTATACAATCCCATGTCGCCGAAGAAAATCCGCTAATTGCGCTGGATCCGAGCTTCAGGATCCGGGCTCCGCTTGTGTTATTTTCGCGGATGCACCGACCCGCCCCGGGCTGATCTGTATACGAGTATACCAGACAAACCGGCGTTCTTGGTAGGTTGGTCGATAGGGAAAGCAGGAACCATGCATCGAACTATCAATATGGCTTGGGCGAGGTCATTTGCCATCTGGCGGAGTCAATATTATATGGAGTTGGGAGAAAAATTACCTGTGTCAGAACTGATATGTTGGAAGGGATGGGTGATCTTCTGCCGTGGATCTGCATGGTTTAAGTAGTTTTTTAGTTTTAGGTAGTCGTCGTGCTGGTAACATGTGGGAATGGATTTCGTGGGAAGTGCGCAGGTGGTTTTGATGTAGGCGGATGGGTCTCAGAGTGATAATATATGGAGTCCGGCGTATTGGTGGACCTGGGAGCCCTGGCAACCGTTGTGATAGATGAGAGTCGGGTGTCAGATTTTGCGTTTTCAGGGGCTTCGTGGTTTGCCTGATTATGCAACTGTCACCGTATCATATGGCTGTGTGACCTGAGAGTTTGTATGGAGTACAAAAATTCAGAGTAGGATTTGGCCAAGTATTGGGATTGGGGAGTGTACTTAGTGTTTAAGTAAAGACCGGGGGGTGGCTACGGGTTTAACTTAAGGTGATCTAAATACGGTGAAATAAAAAAAAAGGAATATACCATCTTGATCATGAGAGCCTATTCTACGCTACGAAAGAAAGTCTAGACCGATAGAGAATGATTGTAGAATATACCAGTCCAGCGGCGTCTCAGTATGCCTCTCGATCTATCACGCTGGGCGGGGGGGGGGGGGGGGGGGCATTTGGGAGAGATATGGACCATAATCGGAGCTGTGTGATATGGGAAGTTACCAGCTTCCAAAAAGGGAGTAGGGGCGTCACTAAAAAGTGATAACACGACTGGGAGAGGGGAGCTGACAGGCACGGGCGCCCATAAATGACCTGGGGGTGCCAATAGCGGCGCTGATCGGGGCCTCCGAGCCGGGAAGATACTAGTAATTGACAAATATAGAAAGACCAAGGGAAATAATAAAAGGGTAAGGGTATTTCGAGTACTGGGTGTATAATACCAAAATACAGGTCAATCCCATTTGAGAGGTCGGAAATCTTGTTCTGGTAATCCTTTGATGTCATGTGCGATCACGGGACAACGCATTAATTTCGTGGAAGCTGGTTTGCTTTGTTTACCTGAAGCTTCACGCGACATCAACAATCAACAGGATCGTGACATCACATTGGAGAGTGGGAGGGGGTAGGAAACCTGGGACACGGAGGGGAAACGGTCTAGACAACCCTAAGCATGCAGGGTATATTTGGCAAGACACGAGTTGAAATGTGATGAACCCCGCAGCAACGAAGCAGTCGGCTGGAGAGTAGATATGACTGGCCCCATCTCACATGGCGTTGTGATGCAATTGATGGATCACATCATCGGGGTCCTCTCCGACCCCACCTTAGCTGCGACTGTGCAGCCGTGGCGCAGAGAGATGCTTAGATTCGGGCAACTGGGCTGACACGGTCAGCATATCAGCGAGTTTCCCATCTGCAAGCGCCTAAAAAGAGCCAGATCCTTTCTGATTCGTGAATAGTTGTTCTAGTGTTATGGTCAACACATTGAATCACATCAAAACAACAGTCGACGCGACCCGAGGCACCTGCCAAGTTCTCAAGACCGGCCAAGTCTTCAACCTAATGAGTATTAGGTAGGATATCAGGTTTGTAATGTGCACGGATCACAAATAGATTGACGTTCAGTAGATATGACGTAGCATCACGGGCCAATAGAATCATCCGAACGTGTCGTGGAATTGCACACCGCATTGTCGACCACGGGGGAGAGAGAGTTGTGTAACAAGGCCTTTGATAGATAAATGTACATAGAGGAGAGCCAATTGTAAAGATTGTAAGAACTGGGGGGTTAATGCCTCTCGGATTGAACGGATATACCAAGATGACGGAGTGAAGGTTGAGGTTCCGTTGTTTCACGAGTCTAGAATAGCACACCGTGGGGTACAGTAGTGAATCCTGAGCCGAGTGTCCACTCTGACTGGATTAGTATAGCCGACCCCATCGACTAGTAGTTTCATATACTTTGCACAGGGTGCGGAGTACAAAGTGAAGAGCCGCCGATAGTGGCGAGACTGAGATCATGCTGGGTACGGAGAAATATCACATCTGATAGCCCAAATGGGGCCCTGAGGTGTGTGTTGATAAACTTGTTTAGTGTTGTTGACAAACCATGCCCGTCGCAGCTAGTTTGTCGTTAATCGCATGAATCTTAACCCCAACTGCTCGTCATTACAGCTGTTAGCAGTAGCACTAGCTCTAAAGTGAGGGCGACCATTCATATCCAATTACCTTGGCGGGTTGTCAAAAGGTCACCGAAACCTCCGACATGAGAGTTTCAATAGAACTACCCTTAGGCAATTAATGTATATTGTAGTTAAACATCCTACCAAGGGGGATGGAAGGGATGCGCGACATTGAAGGTCGGCTATCGGGGACCCTTGATCAACAAGAATGCCGGTACAAGTAAGGGCAGCACGGGCATGAATGAGGAGAGCACTATAGCATCTTCAATTCCCAAGGAAGAGTAAGAATGAGATTATCTACCATTCCTTACTCGATACTACGTTGTATGTTGTACGTTCCGATCTAGAAGCAATTGAAGGGCAAGTCTACAGTATACCACCTTGTACTCTGTATTCCGTGCACCATGGAGATTCCAATCTTTGATCGGCTCTTGATATCGCCCAATAAGGCTCAGATAGTGTGAACTCTCTTTTATGTTGTATTATTTCGGAGATGAGGAGATCTTGAGATTCCACGCTCTCTCCGATGTGGCCAATCAACACCAAAAGCTCTCCGGGAAAATGAGCATAGGGCTTCTTATCGGGCTAGTTGACTGGATCGAGGCACTATGTTGCACTATAATTGTGTGAATAGTTGGGTTCAAATATCGGGGAGTTTCCTCGGATTCCTTGGATTGAAGCACATCGTGACGTTCAGTCAAAGCAATAAGAAAGAAGCCGTTCAATGGAAGCACCCTTGCATCCCATCACTTGCTTCCCATCACTTGCAGAAGCTCTAAATTTTTTTCTCCCGAGAACTGGAAAAAGTGGATATTTTTGCATTAGACTCGATCTTTGGCTCCGTTTTTTTTTTTTTTTTTTTTTTCAGCTCGCCTGTGGTTCATGTGCTGACGGGCTCACACGGGAAAGAAAAAGTTTTCTCTTTGGTGGATACTATTACAGAATAACCAAAGAAGAGAGAATATAGACAGGTAATTTCATATATCTAAGGTTAAGTAGAGAGACAATCCCCCTCCCATAGAGCAGGGGAGATAAACTTAGACCCAAGACATGGGTTATAGAGGTGAGAAATGGTGATGAGCTCTGATAGGCGCTGGGTTGCTGCGGCAAGGGAGCCCCGGGCAACCAGATGGAAAAAAAAAGTATTTGGCCCCTAGCCAGAGCATGGGGAGAGTGTCTATCTTTTACTCTCTATGGTTACTACCATTGCATACCGATCTAGTTTTTTCCCCCATGAATTACATTTTTGAAATACATTTTTTTAAATTGTCATTTTACCATACAGGTTCATTATACTCCGTACAGGTTTCTTTATAAAGGGAACTAGGTGTTTTGACCTAATACATACTTCTATTACTATATTACGCCTATTTACTATATTACCTTCATTACCTCTATTACAATCTTTACTTGAATCTAAACTAAACCTAACGACCTTTTTTTTTATTATTAAAATTCCCGGTTACATGAAAATCGGAGCCGCAGTATTACTCAATACTTGTACATTCGGAGATCCTCCCCACCTGCGTTGCCCATTGCAACAAGCCCATCCCTTCAGCTTCACGGCTTCTTTCTTCCAAACCGCTTTGTTCTTAACTTTCTTCTTAACTACTCTCGACAATCCTCACTCGACATTGTGAGTTTCAATTTTGTTATTCGCTCTAGCCGACATCCATATCATATTCTTGGACCTTCCCCTCAGTCCTGCAGCACCCACGAGCTTCCCCCCAACCCCTCCAATCACCGACGTATTCACCATATTCATCTCCCAAAATCCTCCGAATATCTTGCCATGGCCCAATAAATCCTGTGTCTACAAAATACAACTCTCGCCGTTGGTGGTTAGGGTCTGGGACCTAGGTTTTTTTTTTTCCGACTGGTTGTCACGGCGATCGTGGGGACCCATAACGTTGAAATTGCAAACGTGGAGACGCTTGTTGAGACAACTTTTTTGAACCTCAGTTTGTAGGACCTAGTACTGGGTAGACATCTGTGGTCAGGGCCTGATTGCCTCTGTTCCATCTGTTCCGGTTGCTTTCCTTCCCAGAGAACTGTACAACGTCGGCTTTTCGGTCCAGTTGCAATTCGTGACTGGTCATGGAGCACTCTTCACCTCTTGCTGCTATGCAGCCTCCTTCAGTCATGTTCGGTCATTGCTTCCATTCAGAGGCATCGACTTCTTATTCCCTAGGTTCAATGTCCGGGTTTAGTGGAAACCCGTTCAATTTCAAAGAATTGTCTATGAAGAAGTCTAGTTCGGACTACTTTAACATGAAACCAATTCGAGGATCTTCCCCCACAGCCAGTTTGGCTGCTGATCTTTCTCAGAACTTCCATATTGATCATAGGTATGTGGAAGTTTCCATGAGTTCTCTCGTTTCAAGTGGTTCAAAGGGACAAAGCCCGGCTAACTCTATATTTAGTCCCCAGTTAGCCACACCACGGCGGTCTTTGTTCACGGCCAGTATGCTCACTCAAGCTAATGGGCGTGGTAAGCAATGACCACCGGAATGGCAAGGCGGAGTAGTTACTGATAAGTTATATAGATGATGTGATGACCACCCCGCCGCTCCCATCGTCTTCACCAGCTCCAGCTATGGACGTGATGGAAATGTCTCCACTGCCTCACAAGCCAGCTTTTTTTGTCACTGCTGAGATTGAGATACAATCCCCGACACCCGGAGGTAGTCCTATGGAATCACCAATGGTCTCTCCGCTCCCAAGCCCTCTGCAGGCGTCTCCAATGGAGTCACCTATATGCCCATCTGAGTAAGTGCACGTGATATTCAGCCAGCCACAAAATCCGTTTGGTTAACATGAATTTCTATCTGACAGGAGGAAGCGCCCCACCTTCTTGCGTCCTAGTCTGGCGAAGAGTAAGGCTCAATCTTTCCAACTTGGACTGACTCGGCCTGCACCAGAGAGCAAGGCACCGCCGTTTCGATTTGGAACTGGAGCAAAGACATCTCTTAGCACGTCCACTTCTCTAGAAGATATGTTTGGGGACTCGCCTCCCCGTGAGCGTCCTCTCTCTCGCAACAACTCTTCAACCCACCTAGCACCACCCCGTATGCGGCCCTCACTTCACCATGCCCGTAGCAGCGGCTCGCCCGCCCCCAGTTCAATCCGAAAACCCTCTCACCCTTTGATGCGTCCCCGCAAGCAATGCCGGCGATCATTGAGCATGTTTGAGAACCCAGGAGACGTTATTGCCGATAAAGAGGCCAAGGTAGCGACAAATACACCCGTCCAGTCCATTAGTGACATTTCGAGTCCGCCCAGCATGAAGCTGCCTCACTTCATCCCTGAGGATCGCGCGGACTCTCTGCCTCGCATCGACAAAAGCACTCTTCTGGAACTTATGAATGGCAAGTTCAACGACCAATTCGACAACATTTTCATCATCGACTGCCGCTTCGAGTACGAATATGAGGGTGGCCACATCACCGGCGCATTGAACTATAACGACAAGGAACGTCTCGCTAGTGAACTCTTCAGCGCGCCCCAGGCCCGCACTGCGCTTGTCTTGCATTGCGAGTACTCCGCGCACCGGGCTCCCATCATGGCCAAGTACCTGCGTCACCATGATCGTGCCATTAATGTTGATACTTACCCCCACCTCTCATACCCCGATATGTACATCCTGGATGGTGGATACAGCTCATTTTTCGCTGAACACCGCTCTTTCTGTTTCCCTCAGAATTATGTCGAAATGAGTGCCAAGGAGCACGAATTCGCTTGTGAGCGTGGACTTGGCAAGGTCAAGCAACGCTCCAAGCTGAACCGCGCCCAGACCTTTGCCTTTGGGGAACAATCACCTCAAATGGAAGATAGCCCAACTGGACGTTGCCGACTTGGCGACAACGAGCGAAACCGCTACCTAAGCTCTCCATTTTCTCAAAGCCCAGTCCCTGCGCGGACCCCAGGTCGCCGGATGCTTTCGTACTAAATCGACTCGCCAGTATTCCTTTCGGCTATCTTGCATTTGTCTGCATATTATGTTCTTGTTTTTTTCCTTTTTCTTGTCTTGTCCTTGGAGCGTGGTGTTTGGCTTATGCATTCCAAGATGCTTTACGGCGGCTTTTTCTTTTCTTTTCACCCTCAACTTCTCTCAACTATCTCAGTTCTACTGGGGTCTGATTCCTGTTGAACTCACCTTTTCACCATGTCTTTGATACCTGCTATTGGTATCGTCCTCTCCTTGATGGACCCTCTTTACCTCATGGGTTCCTACTTCCCTCAACATTTCCTTTGCATGGCATCTCGCCACATCTCTCTATGACCATCGCCCATGATCCTCCCTGGGCAATCGACTCTCATGAACTGTTCGAATCTGAGTGTCCCATTTCATATGTCTACTTATGACCTCGCAACTTCGAAAAACGAAAATGCGCACGAAGACGGCCTATCATCGCCAGATTTCCATTTCCCCATACTCCTCCTGTGGGTCATCCCACGAAAACAATACCCCAACGATTTTCATCGAACATTCTGCCGACACTTTGGCATTTCCTTTTCTCTCCGAACATTCTTTTGACAACATTATCGCCCTTTAATCCACTATTCCTTCTGTTGTACGGACTTTCTACTGTGGAATAATCACCATTCCTCGCTGTACCAAATTTGCATTTCGATGCTCAACGCCAGTTTCTTCACTGGCAGAATTCTCTGCCAGGAGCATTTGTATCCAATGCATTGTCCCATAATATCCCCCTTTGAAACGTGTCCCTGGGGTCGTGTGGAGGATCTTGAGAATGTACTATTGCATCGAGAGTGGCTTTACAGCTGTACATACCGAGAATTGCCTGTGTATCACAGGTCATTTTTCCCTGGATGTGTCTCTCTTGTGAGATTTTAATTGGGTCTGGAAAGGGTAATCGGAGGAGACAACTAGTTCACAAATGTTTGATTTCCCTTTGTGAGAATGAACAAAAAAAAAAAAAATTCAAAATAACTTCCAAGTCATCTCCCTCTTAAAATCCTTAAATGATCGACATAATCAATTAATGACGATTGTCGTTTCCAGTCTCTCTGATGAATGTGATAGGTGGGAATGCGGGAACTATGGGGTTTTTCCTGCTCCTGTCAACCCTTGTCCTTAAACCCGAGGCCGAACTGTTGGTGTTTCAGCAATTTCACTCTTTTCTTCTTCTTCTTCAGGGCTCTTTTCTCAAGTAAAACAGTGACCATTCGGTTCTTTCAGTCGTTTTGAGAGCCCGCGCCTCATCAGTCGTTCCTTGGATCTCGCTCTAGTGTCTCACTCTCTCTGGTCTTCATTCGTCAAACCATTCTATTTTGGTAACTTGCTGCCTGTTCAGTTCACCATTTTGAACTAGCATCTATTTATTCCGTACATCTTCACTCCTTGATATTGAATCTATTCGTGTGACTTCGCATTTACAATCGCTGCTATCGCTACACTCGGACTCGCGCCCCGCCCCCTCTCGTTACCTCCGAACCCGGCGCGATTGTACATCTATCTCATTTTGCGTTACAGTTCATTCACACTGAACTGTTTCTAAGTTTTATTACACTGGCTCAGAAAATCTTGCCCAAGGCTGTTCTGCAGTCATTGGCAATCGGATGATTCTCTCTCTATCGCGTTGCGCACTCGCCATTCATTTCTAAGATGACTCCAGCAAACATTACCTTATGGGCCCGAGACACCGCGAGTGATCTCCAGGACGTTCCAAGCACATTCTCCAGCTGGGACAAATGTATGGCCAAAGAGTACTGCAAGTAAGTTGCTAAGAGGTAGTCGCCTTCCCTTCGCATTTGCGCATAATCTGGCATGATACTAATTAAATTGGCGCAAGGTGGCCAGTAATCGTTGGTATCATCATCGGTGGGGTGGTTCTACTCTCCGTATTAGCTTGCATTGTTAATTGTCTCTGTTGTGGCTATCAATGCTGCAAGTGTTGCTGTAGCTGTTGCTGTCCCTCAGGCAGGCGCAGAAACAAAACACCCAAGCACTTTGATAACTATGACCCTTCGTTCCACCAGCCTCCACCACCAGCTCCGAATCCCGTCTATCAAGCACCACCAGCTCCACCCTCCTATGTCAGTGCGCAACAGAGAGCGCCTTCGTTCCGCGGCGCGCAGCAGACTGCGCGTTTCGACGCGCCCAAGTCCCCAGCCGTTCATATCAATGAGGACGCCTTGCCTGAGATGCCTACCTGGGCTGGTGCTGTTGACAAGCACGTTGAAGACCCGAATCATCACGATGATGTCGAAATGGAGCCATTGAACCACCCCGACCGAAGGCAGGGTGCCGGTGCACCTGGCACCGCTTACTCTGACTATTCACCCAACCCAACCATTGGCGCAGCCGCGGCTGGCTACAGAGGATTTGGGCCTACCGATCCGCATGCACGGCGGTCTCCCGGCCCGGGAGCTGCATTTAATCCCGTCCAAGACCCCTATGGCCGACGTTCGCCAGGTATGCCTTCCCCTGGGGCAGGAATTGATCCTCATGCGAGAAGATCCCCAGGCCCGGCAGCAGCACTCAATACTGCGCAGGATCCATACGGACGACGTTCCCCCGGCCCAGCAGCAGCGTTCGCTGTCACTCAAGATCCATATGGGCGGCGCTCGCCCGGCATGTCACCCCCAGCAGCTGGGTATGGCGCCGCAGCCCCCGATCCCTACCGTCCGCGCTCTCCGGGCCTAACGTCGCCTGTTGGCGCACCAGTCCACAATCCTTACGACCAGCAACAGTACCACGACTCCTATGACGACCAGTCTTACGGCGCAGGCGATGGCTACCACGCCGTGACTGCACCCTCACCCGTGGCTGCATACAAGCCGCACACTAACTACAGCCCCGTGCCAATGGCTTTCTCTCCATCCTCGGAGATGGACCATTCTGCAGCCGCGGCCCCAACACCAGGCTTCCAGCGCCAGCCATCCTTTGGCTCTAGCCAGTATCCCCCAACATACACCTCCCAGCCTGCATACCGCGCCTTCTCCCCCGGCGCTCCTCCTTCGCCTCCTGCTTTCTCGGCTCCTTCGCCTTCGGAGTATACTACCTACAACCCCCATGCCAACGCTACCCCCATTCCAGAGCCCGACAACAACAGACCTCCAAGTGTGTTGCAGAGCGGCAAAAAGCCCACCTTCAATGCTTCTAGCAACTTTTGAGTTATGACCCTCGTCGATCGAGGCGGTTTCATGAACAGAACTTTTCCCTTTTTTTTTGATACCATTCTCACGCCGTATTTGTCTTCGTTCCATTCATCTTACATCAATGATATATGTATATATTCACGTGTACACTTCCATACCATGATCCAAGCTCAATTCGGGGAATAGAAGTGCATTTTTCCTTTCATCATTTGTCTCACTTGAGAGTCTTTTGCATCACTTGTTTGACACTCCAGTTTTCTTGGACATTGCGCTTTTTGCCTAGCAGAAAATGTCCCACCTTTCATCTTGAAGAATTGATGATATGTCAGGGCTGTAGTATGTACACCTAGTAGATGAAAGTAACAACAATGTGTAGCCACTTGACTGACCTCGCACTATATCCACAGGTTCTAGTGCCTCGAGTATCCGAGCACAGCCCAACAGTCTAGACCCGGCGGTAGTAGACTCTAGAGCACCTCGGAATCGAGCATCCGAGCATAGCCCAACAGGTTTACATCGCTAGAATCTTTGCAGGGAGCACCGGCAACATCTTTTTCTTGATGTTTTCCATTTCTAGCCGACAGAACCTGGGAAAATACGTTAACATGAGTATCTCTCATATCCATGGATGCGTTTCGCGTGGAATTTGTAAAATTTGTGAATTTTGGCTTCAATTTTGAACTCATTTGTCACATTTCATCATATTGTACACGAAAGGGGAGCTTTCCAAAGATGCTCCCCGTCGAAAGAACCCTTCCGAGGTTGATCAACGTACCACAAATTTGTCACGTATGAACCTGGAAGAGAAGCAGAAACTTCCCGATCTCAAATTCACTCGTCAGTTTCCATCGCGAAATCATGTTTCTTGAAAGCCTCCTTGAAAGCCTCCGCATCCTTCGTCTCCTCGTCGTCTGTCTGCACACAATCCCTCCAGTTGATACGCTCATCCAAATAAAGCACCTTGCCCATAACCTGGCGACCAAATTGCAAATTAAACCGGCTTTCCGGCAGGATCTTCATAATGATAACATTCTCCTCTCCAGATTCAGTCTTCCAAACGCCTTTGTGTTCAGGCGCAGACCAATTATCGCCTTCAACCTCGGCTTCAGTGCTGGGCGTAGGCGTCCAAATAAAGACTCGGAAATAATCGATCATATGGTGGTTGTGGATTTCGTCGGGGGTTGGCACGGTCTTGAAAGTCGAATATTCCAGGTTCGAGGCTTCCTTCTTAAATGCCATTTCAACAAGCCGCGAGCGGATCTTCTCCACTGGCATCGGCAGGAATTGCCAATGTGTGTGGATACCGTTCGAACGGCTGACTTCCCATGTGACAGCACCGAGCTTGCCTCCAGATCGCTCGTTCAGCATTTGATGTAGGGATTCGCGGTATCGTTGCATCTCGGCGAAAGTCGAAGCTCGAATGGCTGGGTCGAAGATTAGGTCAATGGTCGGGGAATGCTCGAAGGGGATGATGAGCATGTGGCCTGGGAAGCCCAGGGAAGGGTAAAAGTCCTTTGTGGGCAGAGGCCCTTTGGCGGTGGTGATATAGCTTTCATTGCCAATTGAGGTAATGAGATGGGTGGCGATGTTGGGATTCGAGAGGCAGAAGAAACAATTCTCCGGGCCTGGCGGAGGGGCGCGTTCTTTGTGTCGGCGCTGATGTCCCGGTTCTCTATCTCTGCCGGAGGGCGCATACCGCTGGTATGATTCGCTTTGGCTTGGGAGCATTTGGCGCCTGCTTTGTGCTGCTGACCAAGGGGAAATAGTGGAGCCTATGGGGATACTGCTTGGGAAAGGTGCTGTTGGGTCCAAGTTGAAGGCATAAATAGCTTTTTTCGACCCGAAGCTAGGCAATGAAATAAACCGAGTGAGTTTGTAGACATTCTGATCCTCTTCCGTTGGCATGTGAAAGAAGGGTTCACGCTCGAAGAAAGCACCGTCTGACCGAGAAAAGTGATATCGGGGCTTCAGGGTCGCGCAGACATCAGCAATGCATTGTAATTCAGATGGCACAGTCGCCTTATCCCCGGAGGCTTCGCCGCTAGATCCAAGGCGGACATCCTTTGGCCATTGGTTGGTGATAAGAATGTCGGTTTGATGAATCCCGAACAGTGCACGAGCATCAGATTCACTGTATGTCGGCTGGAACTTGCCGCTAGCATTGCTCTCGGGCTTGGATCTGCCCTCTGTCTCCCCCATGGTTCCACCTAGCGCAACAATACGAATACCATCTGTTGTCTTCAATGTTCCTCGCTTTCCCAGGAAGAACAAGTTGGGGCACACTTCATCACTTGCTTCAATTTTTTCGACCACTTGAGGGGGAAGTGGTCGGTTACCAAGGGTGAAGTAGGTTGGGCATGCCACGGGAATGTTTCCCTGTATCAAGGCAGTAATATCCTCGAGTTCGTCTTCAGTTGAACCATCACCGAAGAAATCACCAAGAATGATCGCAAAGGAGAAATCCTGTTTTAGCTGCAGCTTGGCTAGCTTCGTGAACACGGGTCGTATCTGGCCGTTTAAGCTGCCAAATACAATGCTACATATGGATTTGGTTAGTGACTGGAATACATGCAGACCCGAACATACATACCATTTGGGAACCATTTTTGGGTCTGTCTTGGGTGGTATGTTGAGTGGGTGTTGAAAAAGTTGATAAGAAGTTGATAAAAAGATGGTAAAAAGGTTGTAAATAGGAAGAGGAGAGACCCTGAAAAGGATGAGATTTTAACCCCCAAACTGTCCAAATGTGCCGCCAGAGATCAGATCAACTACATGCGACTAGATGCAGGATAGAACATCTTGGGTTCTCGAAAGCAGGAGCTTGGGCCATCTTATCAGCACGTGATAAATGTAGATATCTGCTTCGGAATAATAAAATCCCGCTCCGATGAACTTTTTTGTATTCCATGCGGATCAGCCAGAAAAAAGTTGACCAGTACCTTTCTCACGAACAGTGCTGCTCGCCAGACCCGTCAAGATGGTGGGGACAGGCTCAAAATCACAGCCTGTTAGGCGCCTAAAAACGGGCACCGAAACTACGAAAAACTATCGATTTGAGGGCTTTTCATCACGCATCACCAAGCTCAAAATCGACCCGATCCACCGCGTGCGCCGCGCCAGTTTCGGCGAAGATGAAGACGAAACATCCTCTTATTTCCGAGCGGCCCTCGATCACTGGTTTGAGATGAACCTTTCAGACAACTTCACACAATTTGTACGGCGTGTGAACCCTCTTTCCGAGAGCTTTGCGCAAGTTTTGTATCACGAAGAAAAGATTATGGCTATATTGGTGGAATTCATCGAGAAGAGAGACCAGCTCTCTATGGAGCCGCTATTGAGCTTGCTTGCGCAATTCGCTCGGGACCTGGGCGTCAAATTCGAAAAACATTTTGCTACAGCAGTGACACTGGTGTCGTCCGTTGCGGCAACACATCCCAATATTGAGGTAGTTGAATGGAGTTTCACATGTCTTGCATGGATCTTCAAATTCCTTTCTCGTCTGTTGGTGCCAGACCTACGGCAGCTGCTGAGTATTATGACTCCATATCTCGGAAAAGAACGACAAAAGCCATTTGTAGCGAGGTTCGCCGCTGAGTCGATGTCGTTCCTTATCAGAAAGGCCGGCCTTGTTTATTACAAAAATAAAGCACCCCTCGACACTGCCGTCTCATTCCTCTTCAATGATATCTCGCAAGCCGCCGACGATAACAAGGATACCGAGAATTACAGGGAAGGACTTATGACCATGTTTTCTGATGCTATCAGGGGAGTCAACAACGGCCTGCACTCCAATGGCATGGACATCCTCAACTGTGTTTTAAATCAGATTCCGCCGACTAGTGAAAACCACAATGATCCCGCGGAAGTTATATTTGGTCTGGTTGTCAGTCTTATCCATGCCACGACTCCCGATACCTTCGGACCCATCCTCGACACGGTCAAGACTTATATCGAAGATCGCTCAAAATCAACCCCAAATCCAAATCTCTCGGAGTGTTGCCATATAATGTTCCTGCTTGTGACAACTCGCAAGGGTGTCAGAATCCAAAATTGGAAGACCGTTCATCAGATCCAAGTGTCCCTGCTCCAGCAGGTGTCGACATTTGATGTATCATCGGCGACGATATTACAGCTCCTTACAAGCGTCGCATACGCCCTACAAATGTCCCCCATGGACGAGTTGCTACCTTTCCTTCGCCCAATTATGGACCTGGTGTCCACAGGCCCGCTTTCAAAATATTTCTTATTCTTCTGCGCAACATTCTCGGAGTGGGGATCAGAGCGATTCCAGAGCTTGCTTCTTTCACCTTTCCAAAAGTTTATCAACTCGTCATGGCAAAAGTCAGAGTGGGAGACTTGTTTCACCCTGCTACGCCTTCATGAGGCTGGTTGCATCACTCCCGAGACCTCGCAACTTGGCTACATTAGCTGCCCGGATGCCTTCAAATCTCGCATCACTGATTCATTAGAGTATCCCACAAAAGATGAAGCCTTCTTGAATGCGCTGGTGAAGCTTCCAGACGCCATCTCTTTGTTTGCAGATTCTGCTACATTGTCCAAGATGGTTTCCAAGTTGCATAGCAACCTCCTATCAGCGTTCCAAGATGGTGCAGCTGAAGGCAATGATGCCCAGACGAAAGGCCTGGTGTTTTTCCTTGGTCAAGGATTCAAGACGTATGTCGAACTTGCTAACAAAGTTGGGGAGCTTGACTCGAGTCTCTTGAAACCGATCATCGCCACTGCTACAAAATTCTCCCGCCTGCCAGTCTTTTTGGAGGGTGCCCTTGCTTTCATTTCCTCTCTCCCAGAGTCCGCGGACCTCGAACATCCCACCCTAGAAGACTTTGCTCAAGACTTAATTGTGAACCTGGCAAGCCCGTCGCATAGGCTGAGGATGGTATCTCTTCAGATTCTACGGGAATTAGTTGTCCGTATTGTCAAAGACGACCCCTCGCCCGTGGAACTGGCCATCGAAGTCGAACGGAGCCCGTTGACGATGGACTCCGTGCGAACTATCTCTATGCATATCCGCAAACTTGCGATTCTCTACCCTCAAATTGCTCACCGCAGATGGATGGCCACACTGGTCCCTTACTTTTGCTTTGGGTTGTTCTCGAAGAAGTTAGCCCCATTGTGGGATGACTCTGCTGCTGCATTGAAGACTATTAGCGAAAATCCCCAGGGCGAGAAGATTGTGTCCGATTTGTCCATCCAGTGGCTTTCAGAGCGGGATGCCGAAGCTCCCAGCGACGTTCCAGCAGAAGACGACGAGAGCTCTTTCGTCAAGAGCCACTTCAAGTGTTACAATGTTGCGAAGGTCGAGAAAGTACTCGCCGCAAATACCAAGAGCACAGAGGATCCGTATCATGTCCTATCTCAACAATTCGAACAGGACCACACAGTCGCAGACATCCTTCCTGCTTGTCCGCGAACCCATGCACTTCGTGTCTTGAATGCTGCACCGGGTGTTGCTGAGAAACGCTCGCGCCAGATTGTGCCATTGTTCTTGTCCTGGGCATTGCGTGAGGACCAAGATGACGCGCCTCCAACCGGCGAAGCGAAGGTCGAAGATGCCGAGACTGGTGATGCGCAAGTGCGTTGGGGATTCCGGGATCGATTGTCCATGCTTGATTTGTTCGCGCGGTTCCTCAACCCCATCGTCTTGTACAAGGCCCCCGAGGTCCATGCAGCAGTCTTGGGACTCTTGTGCCATGGTAATTCTGACCTACAGAAACATGCACTTAAAGTCCTTTTCACCTGGAAAGACCCAAATGTGCGCCCGTATCAGGAAAATCTACTCAACCTCTTGGATGAGGCTAGATTCAAGGATGAGCTTGCTGTTTTCGTGCATGTCGGTGACGAAGAAAGTCTAATTCAACAAGAGCACCGAGCTGTTCTCCTCCCCGTAGTCCTTCGACTACTCTATGGTCGAATGATTTCTAAGGCTGGTTCAGCCGCCGCTGGCCAAGCCGGCAGACGAAAGACCATTCTTCGAACTATCTCGCACCTCTCAGAGCACGACTTTGGACTTTTCATGCAGCTTTCCTTTGGTCCTCTTGCAAACGTGCACGTTGTTAAAGACAACGTATGCGATCCGACTGTCTTCGAGGAAGAGTTGACAAGCCCAAGAAGACAGCTGGGTCTGCTTAAGTTGATTGATACTGTTTTCGAGACCCTTCAAACCCGTATGACTGAATTTGCATCGCAGACTATGGATGTGGTTGTCTATTGTTTGGTGCGAGCATGCCGGGCGATTTACAACGAGGGCAGCAATCGCCCAGATGAACGCCTCTTGCCTGTGCTCCAAAATATTCGTTCGGCGTGTATTCGCTGTCTCAATTTGGTCTTCTCGATTGTTCCGAACCATGATTGGACTCCCTACGTCCGTATTATCTTCAAGGAGGTGATCGACAGCAGACTGGACCAGTTCCCTATTGAGACAGCACAGGGTGTTTCAGGTCTTCTACGATTGTTCCACACTTGGGCCGCCGCCCCAAGGTCAACCTTCTATTTGGTACAGCACAATGATAAGGTTTTGACTAAGGTGATTGACTGTCTTGCGGTCGAATCTGCCCGTGATGAAGTCAAGAACTTTGTCTTGGATGAGATTCTCATCCCATTGGTTGAGCAGTCTACGGGCAAAAAGTTGCAGGAAACCGAAGAGATGCCTGACTTCCCAGCTGAACAAATCAAATCCGAAGTCCTCTCTCCCTACCTGGAGCACGCTCTTTTCCACCTCGGCCGTCTTCTCAAGAGAGGCCCTTCTAAACCCGTTCTTTACTCCGGAGTCAATGCTCTTTCTCTGATCGCCCCCTGTGTCGAATCCTCGAAAGAGACCGCTAGTCTTGTTAGCATTACGACATACCTGCTTCGTCAGCCAGCAGATCGTGTCAGCCCCAGAACCAAGTCTGGTCTATTGAAGATTCTTGAACACTTCTTGCCCTTGTGGGACCCCAAGGAAGATGCCGAGCTTGCCCAGCAAGTGTTTGATGCGGTGTGCTCGATGTTCGACTACTTCAAGGATGACGCGAACAGGGAAGTACTGTCCCGTGTTTTCGGTGCTCTTGCTACCCATGACGAGAACCTCAAAGTAGTTGCCGACTTGTGCGCGGATCTAAACTCTCGCTCGACTAAGAGACTCGAACCCGATTATGCAAGACGTTTGCAGGCTTTCAGAATAGTTAGCGACGAACTGTCTCAAACTTTGAGCGCGAAGCAGTGGAGACCTCTTCTTTACAACATGCTTTTCCATCTGAGGGATGAAGATGAGCTTGCTATCCGCTCAAGCGCCTCCTTTGGTCTGAGACGATTCATCGACAGAGCGTCTGCAGAACCAGACACAGACTTCGAGGCACTCATCAATGATGTTCTATTCCCCTCTTTACAATACGGTATCCGGCAGAAGTCTGAACTTATTCGCTCTGAAGTCGTCGCTGTCATTGGCTACTTTGTCAAGCTCAACCCCACCAGACCCGCTGTACAGGACATGCACGTTCTTCTCGTCGGTGATGATGAGGAGGCCTCCTTCTTTACCAACATTCTCCACATCCAACAGCACCGCCGACAACGTGCACTGCGACGTTTGGCTGGAGACGCAGCTCAAGGCTGCATTCAGGCTAAGAACTTGGGCACCATTTTCATTCCCCTCATTGAGCATTTCGTCTTCGAGGATGCTGCTGATGAAAATGCCCATAACCTAATTGCTGAAGGTGTTGCGACCCTTGGCGCTCTCTCAGAATGGTTGGAATGGGGCCAATTCCGAGCAAACTTCCGGAGATACCGCAGCTACATGACAAGCAAGCCCGAAAAGGAGAAGAATATCCTGAGACTGCTGGGTCGCATGTCCGATGCGCTATCGAGTGCAATGAACCGGAAGAAGGGAACAGAGAAGCAGACCGATGGTGAAGTTCACAAGGTGGATGTTGCTGAGACTGATGGTGAAGTTGAGAAGATGGATATTGTCGAGCAGCCTATGTGCACGCTCGCCAAGACTGTTCCTTCTCTTGCAAAGGTTTCAACGGAGTTGACCACAAACTTCATTCCTTTCCTGACCAATTACATCCACCACAAGCAGGAGAAGGAGATGAGTATGCGTTTGCCAGCTTCGATCACCACTATCAAACTTTTAAAGATTCTCCCCGAAGAAGATCTGGCTATTCGTCTTCCGCCGGTTCTGCTGGATGTCTGCACAACTCTCAAAAGTAAAGCACAGGATTCTCGTGACACTGCACGGAAAACACTCAATGAAATCGCTCTTCTTTTGGGCCCTGTTTATTTCGGCTACATTCTCAAGGAACTTCGCAATGTTCTCGCACGAGGCTATCAGCTTCACGTTCTCTCATTCACCGTTCATTCCATGCTTGTGACCACCACTGATCACTTCAAGCAAGGAGATTTGGATTATTGCCTGAAAGAACTGGTTGCAGTTGTGATGGATGATACCTTTGGCACAGTCGGGCAAGAAAAGGATGCGGAAGGATACACTAGTAAAATGCAGGAGGTCAAGAGCAGCAAGAGCTACGACTCTATGGAGCTTCTTGCCAAGATCTCGACTATCAGTCAATTGTCAAACCTGGTTAGGCCTCTACAGGCACTCCTACGCGAAAAGCTCAATTCGAAACTCGTCAACAAGCTTGATGAGCTTATGCGCAGAATCAGCATCGGTCTTCTGAGAAATCCTGACGCAGAAAGTCGCGATATGTTGGTCTTCTGTTACGAGGTCATCAAAGAAGCCTATCGGGATAATGCCCCAGATGCGGGTCCAGCTGCGCCCAAGACCAGGTACGAGGAGCGGTTCTTGATCCGATTGCAAGGAGCCAAGCGGGGCGAGCATAGGGGTACGACATCTTCTCATGTTTACAAGTTGACCCGGTTCTCGATGGATGTGCTTCGTGCTATCCTCAACAAGTTCAATTCATTGTTGACAGCCTCTAACTTGTCGGGCTTCATTCCCATCATCGGTGATTCCCTTGTTCAGTCTCAGGAAGAAGTGAAGGTTTCCGCTCTCCGACTGCTCTCCACTATTATCAAGCTGCCGCTGCCAGAGATTGACGAGAACTCAAACGTCTATTTCACCGAAGCGGTCAAACTTGTGAAGGAGTCTCCTAGCACCAACTCCGAAGCGGCACAGGCCTCCTTGAAGTTGATTTCTTCCATGCTGCGCGAACGAAAGGATACCAAGCTCCGTGACGGACATCTTGCATACTTGCTCAAGCGTCTGGCCTCCGACATTGAGGAGCCAGATCGTCAAGGTGTTACTTTCAACTTTATCCGCGCAGTCATGTCCCGGAAGCTCGTTGTTCCCGAGATGTATGAGCTTATGGATAACGTCGCGACCATGATGGTGACAAACCAGACTCGATCTGCCCGGGATCTTGCCCGCGGTACCTACGTCCATTTCTTGATCGAGTACCCGCAGGCAAAGAGTCGCTGGACCAAGCAGCTCGCTTTCTTCGCAAAAAATCTCGACTACAAGCACCAGGCAGGACGGCAGTCAGTTATGGAGGCGATGCACGCGCTCCTTTCAAAAACCGGGCCAGAATTGGCACAGGATATCATCAGCACCTTCTTCCTACCTATCGTTCTTGCTATGGCGAACGACGAGTCGCCGGAATGTCGCGAGTTGGCAGGTACATTGCTAGGAGAGTTCTTCAATCGTGCGGATCGGGAGCAGATGAAGACTATCCTTGCTCCCCTCCGGTCGTGGTTGGAGCAGACCAACAACATGGCCCTATGCAGCATTGGATTGCAGGCCATGCGGATCTACTTTGAGGCCGAGCAGACCGAAAAGGATAAGCAGGCTCGTTTCGTCATCGACATCCTTCCCGGTTTGATGAAGCCCGTTCTTGACGACCATGAGAATGGCAATTGGGAAGCTCTTTACTATGCCTTGCAACTTTTCACAAAGCTTTGCAAGACGGCTTCCACGCTTGCTCTGAGCCCAGAATGCGCTTCTATCTGGACATCCGTCCAAGAGTGCTTATTCTTCCCTCACGCATGGGTTAAGACATGTGCCGCAAACCTTGTAGGCTTGTGGATGGCTGATCTGGCTAAGACAAATGCCACTGCTGGTTACGCTTCCCTTCCCTTGACTGGAAGTTCCGGTCTCGCCATGGACAAGCCGGCCATGCTGCAGCTTCTTCGTGCCAGTCTCCGCAGTCTGCGTACTCCGGGCATTGCCGAAGAACTGGCTATGCAGAGTGTACGCAACACTGTCTTCCTTGGACGTTGCTGTTCCCAAAATGGACTAGAACTCCCAAAGCTGGCAGGCGAGGATGTTGAATCTGAAGACGATGAAGAGGAAGAGGATGGGGATGCTGAAGGAGAGGCAAAGGAGGAAACCAAGGTGGAATACAACAGATCTGCCATCCACTACATCTTCAAGCAGGTCTCCTCCCTTTTGCGGCGGGAAACTATCTCCGGCCGAGCAGAGGCCCTCATCCCCAAGACAGCCTCCATCACGCTTCTTGCCGCTCTCATCCGCCACGTCGCGGTTGAGCAGATCCGTCCTTCTTTGCGCGTCATTCTCATTCCCCTGCAGCATCTGACGGATCCATCGATCCCGGCGCCGCGCTCATCGGATGAGACCTTCCAGAACACATACAAGTCTCTCGTCTCCAGCTGCCACGAGGTCTTGGATCTTCTCCAGAAGAAACTCGGCACTACCGAGTACGTGGAGCAGATTTCTAGGGTTCAGGCAGCTATCAAGGAACGTCGTGAAGGACGACGGGCCAAGCGTCGCATCGAAGCTGTTTCTGACCCTGAGAAGTACGGACGTGACAAGATGAAGAAGAACGAGCGGAAGAGAGACAAGCGCCGTGAAAAGGGCTTGGAGCACCGTGGAAAGAGACGCGGTTGGTAGAGGATTTGGCATCTATTTGCATGTCTCATGAAATGGTGTTATTGGCATACAAAAAACCGGGCGTTTTGGTGGAATGGATTACTACATATATTATACTTGCATTGTACGTGTATATACCTTTTCAGAACAATTTGATTTCTTCTGTATAAATCTTGTGTTTTCTCAATATGTGTAGTCTTTTTGAACATCTAGTTATCTGTCCTTGGAATTAAGGGAGTTGGCTGAGAATTCAGTCAAAAGTGATGTCTAATATACAAGGGCCCCAACATATCCTTTTTTTTCTCGCCGATGCTTGGATCCTGCCATGCTGAGAGTAGAGAGTCTTTTATCGCCATCCATAATATACACGCATGTCCAACCAGACAAACAAAACACCTTATATGCACCGAATCCACCAAGAATTCATGCAGAAAGCTCACTTCAAATGAACTCAAGTCGACTTATCATCATCGCGTGATGCCAGTATCTCCTTGCCCTCCAAGTCATAACTCTTGACAGACCCATCCTCCCAGAATTCTAGGTTTCCTTCTGTATGACCGTGTGTCAATGTCTGACCCTTCTCCTTCAAAATATCTTCCAGGGTTGTCTTCTTTTCGAAGAAGACACCAAGGTGATCACACATGATATGACGCGAGTCACACCCAGGACATTGGATAAGAACGGTTCCACGGTGGTAGCCTTGCTTGGACATGCGATGCGCAGAGCGATGGCCACATGGCTTGCAGGTGAATGTAATGCGGTAGGCTTCCTCATCCTTGCGCCGCTCCTGGTTTTGTGCTTCCCATTCAGCCTCTTGCTCAGTCTGGCTCTTGGGTGATTCAGTGAGAGGGCGAGGAGCGCGGGAGTTGTATCGCAGTTGGGTCTGTGCAAGAATACGCTGCGAGCGAGGAAGAAGAGATGATGGGCGAGGTGAGCGCAGAGAGAGGGATTGTGTTGAGATGAAACGTGAGGATTGTGCGCGCGCAATAGTAGTGTAGGATTGTGCTTGCGACACAAAGGCATTCAATGGGCGGAGACCCGAGGTGAAAGGGCGCATAGTGATGGTGTGTGAACGTATTTAGAAGCTGGCCGGTAAAGATCTCAAAGATCTTAGAGAGATTTGCAACTCGAAAAGAAATTATTCAGGAAAGCCTTAGACAAAACCTAGGGGAAGAAAAAACACAGCCAGTGAAATGACGACGCTCGGTCAGCGACAGACGGAACTTTAGAAGTTCCGGGGTTGGCCTCCGCGGAGAGAAGAGCGCAGTTCTCCTTCACATTTTTTTTTCTTGCGTTCTCTATCTACTCATTTTCTCTTGGTCTTACTGTGTGTGTGCCTTCAAGATGGCAGCAATGAGGGCTCGTCACAAGATTCGAGCTCCCCGAAGGGTTCGTTAACCGCGGGGTCAAACTATGAAGCTATCTACTAACTATACTTCTAGGGAGTCTCTCATGCCAATACCGAAGATTTCGATTCTATATGGACAGTCCTCGCATCGTCATTGACTGAAATAAATACTAAAAATGCCTCGACCCTGGCATTCGAAGAGATCTACCGCCACGCCTACAAGATCGTGTTGATGATGCGGGCTCCCGATCTTTACGAGCAAGTCAAACAACTGGAGCAGGACTGGCTGAAAACCAATGTCCGAACCCTCATTATTGATTCAATTTCTTCGAGCCTCGTGCGTGCGAAAAAATCCACCGACGCACAGGACCAGTCGAGCGAGAGGAGAGAGGCGGGGGAGAAGTTTCTCACTGTTCTGAAGGATGCTTGGGAAGATCACCAACTGGGAATGGGCATGGTCACCGATGTACTGATGTATATGGTGGGTTTATTATGCTCTGGAATATTGCTACAATACTCTAACTTCTTGCGCAGGACCGTATGGTAGCAAGCCGTACTCACCCACCCATCTACGTTGCCTGCATGGCTCTATTCCGAGACCACATCCTACGAGCTCCCGTCCGTGCCGGCTCTGCTTTGACTGTTATGGATGTGCTTGAATCTACCATACTATTTATGATCCAACTGGAGCGCTCTGGGCACATTATTGAGCGGCCGCTCATTCGACATTGCATCCAAATGTTGGAGGGCCTCTACGAAACTGCTACGGAGGAAGAGAGCTCGAAGCTTTATCTAACTGAGTTTGAGCCAGCCTTTCTCAGAACAAGTAAGAAGTTCTACCAAGCAGAAGGGCAACGGTTATTGGAAATGGGAGATGCTGCCACGTTTTGCCGACTCGCAACCCAGCGGATAGCCGAAGAGGAAGAGCGATGCCGCTACATGTTGTCAATCACGACAGAGCCAAAGGTTCTTGAGTTGCTTGACGAGCAGCTAATCCGGAGCAATATTGAAGAAGTCGTCAATCTTGAAGGAACCGGTGTCCGACGCATGCTGGATCACGATCAGTTGGAGGGACTACGGAATGTTTACATGCTCAATAAAAGAGTCGACCAGAAAAAGCAAGCTTTGACAAAATTGGTTAACACACGGATTGTGGAAATGGGCAAAGAAATCAATGCTTCCTCTGTACTCCTACCACAAGCCCCAGCCCCATCGGCAGAGAAAGATAGCAAAGGAGAGAAAAAGCCCGAGAAGGGAAAAGACAAAGAAAAGCCTCAGAATCAGCAAACAGTGTCAGCAATCGGCTGGGTCGACGATATTCTCAGCCTCAAGCGGAAATTCGATGACATCTGGGAGAAGGCCTTCGCGTCCGACCAGGGCATGCAGGCCTCAATTGGGGCCAGCTTTGCCAACTTCATCAACATGAACTCGCGAAACTCCGAATACCTGTCTCTCTTCTTCGATGAGAATTTGAAGAAAGGTATTAAGGGAAAGACAGAAAGCGAGGTAGACGTTCTTCTAGACAACGGCATCACACTGTTGCGCTATATCAAGGATAAGGATCTCTTTGAGACCTATTACAAGAAACATCTATCACGCCGTCTTTTGATGAAACGCTCTGTTAGTATGGATGCAGAGAGACAGATGATTTCTAAGATGAAGTTGGAGGTCGGTAACCAGTTTACCCAACGCATTGAGTCCATGTTCAAGGATATGACCATCTCGGAAGACCTTACCACCAATTACAAGGAAGATATTGCACGCAGTGGTGATCCGGACCAGAAACCTGTGGATCTGGAGATCAACGTTCTCACCAGCACCATGTGGCCGATGGAAATCATGGCGAGCAAAGAGGGTACGGCTCAATTGCCTTGCATTTTCCCACGTGAGATTGATACACTGAAGCAAAGCTTTGAGAGGTTTTATCTCGACAAGCACAGTGGTCGCAAACTGTCGTGGCAAGCTAGCATGGGCACTGGTGATCTCCGAGCAACTTTCGTGCGCCCTAATGGCAAAGCCCAGCGCTATGAACTCAACGTGTCAACATACGCCATGGTCATCCTGCTATTATTCAACGATGTACCAGACGGTGAAGGTCTCACCTATGACGAGATCAAAACCCGCACCCGGATCCAAGATCACGACCTAATTCGCAACTTGCAATCGCTCGCTGTTGCCCCAAAGACCCGAGTCCTGAAGAAGGATCCTATGAGCAAGGATGTGAAGCCCACCGACCGCTTCCTTTTCAACCATGAGTTCCACAGCCCCTTTGTGAAAGTGCGTATTGGAGTTGTCAGCGGCGGTGCGAACAAGGTTGAGAACCAAGATCAGCGCAAGGTCACTGAAAAGAAGATGAATGACGAGCGCAACGGTACCATTGAAGCTGCCATCGTCCGCATTATGAAGTATGGCTCCATATAACCCCTCGTATATAATCTGACAAACTAACCTCTGGTAGACAACGCAAAACACTTACTCATTCTCAACTAATGACCGAGACTCTTTCGCAACTCTCCGCTCGCTTTGTTCCAGACGTGAACATGATCAAACGTCGCATTGAGAGTCTGATCGACCGCGAATACTTGGAGCGAGTCTCTGAAGAGCCACCCACCTACGGATATGTCGCATAAAGTCAAACTATCTCGATTGATCATAGCAGCTGTCTTCTATCTGGTCTACTCACTTTCTCTGCTTTGTTCTTATGATTTTATGCTCTGGGGGTGTCCTCGCATCTCGGTGTTTGCTTTTCAGGTTGTGCTTGCGTTTATTTGTGCTTAGCGATTGGCGTATTTGAGGGATCGAAAGAGATAAAATGGTTGTAGAAAACCATCTTATTTGGTGGTATTTACAGCCACAAGCCCAATGGAAACTGCCTTTGGCAGGACATGCATAGTCTCTCAACGAATCCCAATCATAGAAATAAGAAAATATATCATAAAATAAACACCCAAATAACGCCAGCCCCAGGAACCGCTATGAAGATGAAGTCGAAGATCAAACCCCAGCCAATCCAAAAGACTCAAAAAAGAATCACAATAATTCCACCTCCCCTCTCCCCCAAGCCTTTTTAATCCCCTCCCACCTCACAACCCAAACATCTCCCATCTGCATCGTAACCCCCGTCTCGTCCCCATCCTCATCCGCACCCCCAACAACAACAGGAACCTCCGCCCCAAGACACCGAACAAAAACAACTTCCCTCAACTCCGGTCCCTGGATCATACTCGTGCCACCGGCATTATCATCCAACCGCCTGAGCTGCCGCGGGAACGCCCCCATAAATGACCCCGCGTAGTGGCCCGCCAGAAGCGTTTGATGTGCATGCAGGAACGACGATTCCGGCTCCGAGAGCGGTGCCAGATCCGTCAGCGTTGATATATCTGGTACAGAATCCTCGGGCTGCTGGTTCGGATTCTGCGAGGAGGCGGTTGATTGTGTTTGCGATGCGAGGGGGTTTTTATTGCGCGATGCTAGCAGGACTAGGTAGTGCATACTGTATTTTGTTATTTTGGCTAGTCGGGCTCGTAAAAGACTGCGCACTATGTATTGGGTGCGGGCGAGGTCGGTTTGGAGGATTGAGAGGCGGAGATTAAGGTTGGGGTTGTGTGTGTTTGCAGTTGTTGGGAGGGTTGTTTCTGACGACGCAGCTAGGTCTTCGATTGTTTCAATCTGTAGTTTTTTGTATCAACAATCTGGTTTAGGGAGAATTGCTGTGTAGCTGTAGGTGCTGTGTACCTGTATCCGCACGCGGTCCATTATGCGCTCCATCAGTGGCGCCGGCCATGGTAGTACCTCCGACACAGCACGTTCGGCTACCCAGAAGCGCGTGAGCAGCTGATGGTCTAGAGCTGTGGAATCCGGGCTGGCGCCTGGACCGCGGTCCACTGACGCGAGAATGTCGTCGATATCCATGGGCTTGGAGGTTATCGCATTGAGGAAAATGCAGGGTGGAGCGCGATATAGGGCGGAGGTAGGGTGCCTGGGGCACTAATCAGCCCGCTAACTATATCGAAATATCAATAATACATATTCATGAATTTATGAGGCGGATTTACAATTGATAGTTGAGTTGTTAAATTAGAGAGTTCAAACTGGCCCAATATCAAGGCATTTGCCAATTGGACATTCTGCTCTGAAATCGGGTGATTGATAACTTATATGATGTCCCAATGAATTAATTAAAGCTGGTCAACTTTGAAAGTGCAATTCTAATCTATATCATTGTATTCAAGTCCATTTGGCCGTTCAAGATATATCATTAGAGAGAACAATGTACGAGGGAACCCACAACTTCATAGCCCTAAGTCTCCCATTCTTTCAGGGATCTCAGGCACACCAAATGCTCGAACTCAAGCTGAACTTCACTTAAATATGACATGAAGACATGAGGAAGCAAGCATTAAAGTAGTAAAAGAGAAAACATCCACCCATGCGGGTATGCGATCAAATCAAATCGAAAGAAAAAAACAGCCCATATTTTGCGCCCAGTTGACAACGCCGTAAACCCATTAACTTCCGGCACATTTATCGAGAGAAATGCAATATCGGGAGACATTCAAAGCCGTGCTCATTAGGCCTTGGGGAAATGTCTATTTAGACCTTGCTGCCGTTGGGTGGTGGCGGCGGGCCAGCAGGCGGCGCATAAGGTGAGTTGACACCGTATGCATTTTGAGGCTGCTGTAACTCGATGCCTTGCTGCTGTGGTGAAGCGTTCTGAGCACCGAAGTAGCCATGGTGCTGAGGATTTGGGCTGTATTGTGGGGGCGCATTTTGCTGATAGTAAGGGTCGCCGTAGGGAGGTTGGTAGATGGGTTGATTTGGCGGAGGAGGTCCTGGGGGAGGAGCCATCCACCCGGTTCCTGTGATAGGACGTTGGCCATGAGTTCTGCGGCGGCGTGCGTTGAAGCATCTGGAACAAGGGTTGTTAGGATCGATAATGGGAGAGCAGTGGGTTAGGACTCACGCGAACCCAAAGAAAAGTAAGAACGCTACTCCGACTATCACGGCGAACGCTACCCAGCGACCCCAAGAGTCCCAGGTGGAATAGCAGTCATCATAGTAACCATTACTGTGCGAGGATTAGTGGTATGTCTCTTAACAGGTCATCAGAATACTCACCAATATCGAGCGGATAGGACTGTCATGAGGGGCTGATGATTTGCAATATAGAAGAGATAGAATGAAAAACCCGAAACTAGAGAGAGAGGAATGCGATCCAAAGGATGTGAGGATGTTCGACGTCAATGGGGGCTGGTGAGAGCGGTGGGTCCTTGGCAGTTTAGGCTGCAGTTTCAGGCTGGGTAAGGTACTGTGACTTTGTCTCGCCGCTTATTTTGTATGGGGACGTTGGTACCGGTACTTGACGCTTGATAGGGAAAGAAATTGTATAGAAGAAAGGAAATTATTACTACAAAGAATAGAAGAGGGATATATCATTATAAGAGCAAAATAAATGTGAGAGTATCTCCAATCAAATGGGCAGACTGCGCCACGCAATTGAGGGGGGCGCAAGGCTGACGATACGAAAAAACCTCGGAAGAGTACGAAGGATATTATGATATTCTTCTTCTTATACGTTGTACTCCGTATTTCTTCGTTATATTATTCTTATATTATTCTTATATTATTCTTATATTATTCTCAAATAGATGGAACATGTGCATAGTATCCAGTCTAATTCTCTATAGTTCTAGGGGATTGATACAGCCACCCCCCCCCCCCCCCATGGATCCCACCACCCCCCTTTGGATCAGACCACCCCCCCTGCCTGATTTTTCAGTACCGCCTTCCCAATTGGGTGCGACCAGTAATTCTGCCGTATTTTCTGCCGCTCCATTTTATACTGCCATGTATTCTGCCACCACCATAGTAATTCTGGTTTATATAGTAAAAACTGCACCATTTTAATCAGAAAAAATCGTACATTATGCCTGATTCCTGCCTAACTACTCTGTATATTGATGATACTAGGTCTCAAGCCCCCCCCCCCCCCCCCCCCCCCGCGCGTTTTCGTACACGTCCACGTCCTCCGCGACCACGTTCTTCAGTATTGACAGCTTCAGTGTTGACAGCTTCAGTGTTGACAGCTTCAGTGTTGACAGCTTCAGTGGTACTCGCTCCACGTCCCCTTCCCCGACCGTATCCTCGGCTACGTTCTCCGGTAGGAGCAGCTGCAGTGGTAGTAGCTCTACGTCCTCGTCCTCGTCCCCGCGGCCGTCTACGTCCCCGTCCTCGTTCCTACGCTAGTATATATTCGAATCCTGAAGGATCTCGTTGGGTGGATCGATCCTGGGTAAGAGGATTAGGTGAAGATCGCTGGGTACTTTGCTGGGTGCTTTGCTGGGTGCTTCGCTGGGTACTCTGTTGCTGGGTATCCTAAGTAAAATTCCGTGCGCCGCGTGGGCGTCCTCGGCGGTGTACTTAGAGTGGATCTTGAAGTAGAAGTAATAGATTGATTGGTGGTGTATCTACACTCCACAAATGCCAATATTGATAGAAGAGTGACAGTTCAAGATACTTGTTCTCGTCCTCGTACTCTTTAATAATATAAATATAAGGGAACCCTGCTGTCTCTTTCGAGTTGCAGTTACAGATCGCTGTAATTGGGGGTTTGTCCTCGCCTTCTGGGAGGTATCTGGTATAAAGCTCCTTTGTGTATTGGATCGCCTTAATTAACACTCGTCCAATAAGGAGCTTATACAGCGGGAGGATACTGGTCGGTCTTCTGATCTTCTGGGTATCAATTTTATTGGAGATCTTTGTAAATTGAAGCTTCACAACGCGCTCGAATATCTAGAGAACGACTAGTAAGTTATTTGTCGATACCTGTAGATCCTGCTTAAGTAGCCAGTGCGCCCCTTCTGTACGAGAAGTTATCATCTTATTAAGATAGAGATACTGAGCGGTATAGCAATGAAGAAATCTCTCTAGACAATCATTCAACTATTTATCTTGAAGGTACTTAATAAGTGGTTAGAAGATCGGATCTTTGTAGTTCTCCTTAAAAAGCTCCTAGTACCGGTTTATTTCTTCGAGGGTAGTAGCGTAAACAACACAACCCCACCGCTTTAGTATTTTCTTCTAGGCTTTATCAACCTTGCGACGTTCCTCTTCTAGCTGGGCCTTTGTTCTCCGGGTATAGGTAGACCTCATAACCGCCCGCGAGCGGCCCTCTGAGGGCCGCCCGCAGACCCGCACTTTTGCGGGCGGAGGGCAAGCGACGCCTACCCGCGGGTCGGGCAGGTTATTTTCTTGCCCTCAGAGGGCGGCCCTCCAAACATTTTGAGGGCCGACAAACAGGACAAACAGGGAAATCCCTAGAGTTGCATAAAATATGCATTTCTCAGCTGTATTATTTAGTATTTGGTTTACAGCTTAGTATTATAGAAAATAAATATAACCAGGAGTAATCATTTAAACAGGCTAAATAACATCAAATCTTAATAGAAATATCTCATTCTTTGAGGAACTAATATACGTTATATAGCTTCAAGTTCTACGGCGTTTATCACTCTCAATTTCATAACCATCAAGCTTACTTGAGCGCTTCCGAACCCTCCCTGAATACCGTTGTGTATGAGGCAACTCAGGCTCACTATCCGCATCCTCCTCCTGCTCTTCAACCTCGAGCTCCGATTGAGTCCGCTGCCTCCGTTGTGATTGACCTTGATCAACTACCACTTCGATAGTACCATCCTTATCCTCCACGTCCTCGTAAGTATCACTGCCCTCGTTATTATCACTTATAGGGTCAAAATGATAAGTATTGGTTGTATCACTCTCCTCTTGGTTGGCTTGTATCTCTTTATGTGAAAGATACTTATTGATCAAAGCTCGGTGGGTATCTTCGATCTCAAATTTTGATATATATATGAATATCATTAGATCTTGAACTGTTGATGCCTTTAGAGAGCCTCGTCGGTAGTGACAGATATCCCTGGCGGAGTTGAAAAGGCGTTCTACACCCGCCCCTGTAGCTGGTATTGATAGTATATCGCGTGCAAGGTTTGTAAGAGTAGGGTACTGATACTGATACTCTTTCCAAAATATATAGGTAGGCGTTCGTATAATACCTTAAATATAAGTTAATATAGGGTAGATAACAAAAAGATATAACTTACCACTGTCAAGGTATTCCTTAAGCTTATTATATTCACTCAATGCTAAGGGCTGGGACCCTTCTACTCCGCATTCTATTTTAAGCTCTGAAATCGCGATTGCGGATGATCGAGCTCTAGATAATGATTATATATCTGAATAAAGTTTCTTGTAGGACTGAAAGTATTCCTTAAGACTTACTCGATAGATTGCACGCTAGTTATTAACCGGATTATCCCAGTCCTTTCCTTTAAAAAAGTTAAGCTTTTGTTAGGGTAAGAGAATAGTGCTAATTGCGTAAAGATTGTTATCAATTTGATCGGTCTAGCTGTAATATTGCGAAAGCTTCTTCTCTGCTGCCTCAAGAGAAGTAAGTATAAGCTACTTCTATACAACCTTCTTCCGTTTTAAAACAGTCTTTGACTTTTCAAGGTAGTTGAAGAGCTTATTGTAGATATTAAAGATCAGGTGAATACTAATATCCTTAGTTTTAGAAAGAAGAGTGGTAAATTTGAAGAAAGGCTGGGTGATCCAAAGAAGATAGTCAATCTGTCGCCACTCTTCTGGACTTAGTGTAAAGTGTTCCTGGTTATACTGAGCGTAGAATTGATCAAAGGTTGATTGGAGCCGTTTGGCACGTCGGAGCATCAAAAATATCGAATTCCAGCGAGTTCGGATATCCTGGATCGGAATAAGCTTTGGCTCCTCAGTTTGAAGGTTATAGAATGACTCTCTCCGTTGTGGACTTACGTTAATATAGATAGTAAGGTTTCGGACCTATATAAGAATAGAAGGATTAGTATAATAAAAAAAGTAGAGTTATAGGGATATACCTTATTAAGCGTATCAACAATTTCTCTTTTTTGTTGCCTTACACGAAGAGAGCGAACACGGTTGTTAGACCAGTCTATCTCCGTACTCTTATTCTTTGGAATTGCCTTTATCTTCCTAAGAAGATCATTCAGACTAAGCTAGATAATATAGGCAATACAAGGAACCCGAACGATTGTAGCACTATTGTTTAGCTTAAGCGACTGGAGTGATTCTTGGATACTTACCATTATAGTATTATTATTTGATGCATTGTCAGTAGTGACTGCAAGTACTCGATCTGCAATCTTATACTGATAGAGGAGCTTTAAAACCACGTCACTTAGGTTGACACCTAAGTGTGAGCCAGATAATAGTTCAAATCCAAGAAGAACCTCTCGATACTCCCAATACTGGTCGAGGAAGTAGCCAGTGACAGCTATAAAGGCCTATCGAAACGGAGATATCCAGCAATCTAATACAATCGAAAGCTTTGCATTGGGAGGAAGCTTGTTAAGAATAGACTGTTGCTGTTCCTAGATATACCGCCGTAGTCGAGACCGTATTGTGACCGCAGAAGGGATCTGTGGTTATATCGGGGTAAGTCGGGCAAAGTTAATAACTTCACGAAATTCTGGGTGTTCAATAAACTTAAAGGGGAGACGGGAGAGGGTAAGTAGTTATAAGAGCTTCTGTTCCTATACCTCTTACGTAAAAACTGTTGACTTACTTAGTACGTTCTGCGCCTATTAATCCAGAGAGTTATTAGTAAATAAATAATAGAAAAATTGTATAATACATACGGTATTCATAAGTAGTCCCTTAATATTACCCTTCTGGGTACTAGATTTACGATAAGTCGGTCCAGCTAAGTGTCGATAAAGTGCAGTTATTCTATACCGCCTATTTACTGGATAATCGAGGACTTTATGGTATTGACGACACATTGCCCCTGGTTTACCAGTTTTTGCATCAGCCACTTGATCAAATTGCTCCCAGCAAGTGGCTGTCCGGTTACTATTCCAGTTTAGTCGTTTTTTTGTCTTTCCAAACTCAGTCTCCAACCACTAGGAAACAAAATTATCTTTTGATATATCGGTGTATAGAATAAACGCTATTGATCGACCTAGGCCAACACGCTGAAGTGAAGAAGGAATTGAAGGTGGAGGAATTGGGGTAAGAAACCCAGAATTTGAGGTGGTATCAAATGTCTACTAGCTTTCGGAAACCTCAGGGGTTAGGAATTGCTTATTCGGAAAGTAGAGAAGAGGGTCGACTGAATTTATAGGATCACCGTCGTAGATAGATAAGGAATAGATATCTGAGAACTGAGAAATTTGAGACATTGTTAACTAAATAATCACTTATAGATTATATCTTAACAACGGGATAGGAATCAGAAGGTAGATATACCAAGAAAATTAACAAATCCTAGTAAATAGAATTGATTAACTACCCTGAAGTTCAGCTCACTGGGTAAATAGTAAATATATCACAATTTAATCCACTTTAACTTAAGATAATCTCTATAATTGGCTAGATTTACTAGGCTAATTGAGGGCCGCCCTTATCCAGCCCTCAATCCGCCCTCGGAATATACGGGCCGCCCTCAACCCGCCCTCAACCCGCCCTCAAAAATCAGTATTCAGATAAGAAGTATATACCCTAGGTCTAGCTGAAGTTGCAAATATATATTTCTCCAACTCCATTATCTAATATTGACAACCTTCACAATTGACAACAACCAATATACTTAAAGATACTAAGAATATATAATATCATTATTACCTACTATGATTTATTGTAATACAACTCAATTTCATAAAGTTTCTTGATGCTGATAAAGAAATGGATTGTAAATATAACATTCAAACCAGAACACCGTTAAATAACCGTAATTTAAAGTGATGAGTTAGCACTTTTATATATCTAAATTAGGAAAGGTCAACTTTTTTTATGTAAACGAGGGCCGATGAGGGCCGCCCTCGAGCGGCCCTCAGAGGGCGGAGGGTCGGGTGAGGGCAGGCAAGTATCCGCCCTCCGCCCGCGAGGGTCGGGCGGAGGGCGGGAGATTCCGGCCCTCTGAATGTTTTTAATGAGGTCTAGGTATAGGTGCTCTGTTGCTGGGTACTCTTAGACTTCGGCAGAACCCATTTTGGGTCGGAACCTCTGACCCAAAACCCAACCCATTGGGTTTTGGGTTCCGCCCTCTATAACCCAACCTAACCCAAAACCCAATGGGTTAAACCCAATAACCCAATAATAACCTATTTGAACCTATTTTTGCATAAAATATAGGTCTTGGCGTTCATAACAATACTAAGTTATTTAAATAAATTACTGTTTTTTACAGCTGTTCTGGTTTGTTTATCGAATATTGCTATATTATCTAGACTGCGACAACGCCCACCAAAGTGGAGACACTTTTAGCGTCGCCAAGACATATGCGGGCACTCTTGGCAAGGTGGATACTGCCAAGAACTAGTTATGTACATAAAATAGCCTAATAGGGTAATTTTTGCATTAATTTTGCATAACGGTGGGCGATGGGCGTCAAATTTCAAAAGGCCCACGGGCCGTGGACACTTTCTAGTGCCCATGGACGGGCGATGTCGCAGTCTAATATTATCACAATATTGAGTTAGAAAATTTATATAATTACCCTAAATTTGAAGCTAATAGGCTTTATATTATATTGATTACCGATAAAAATTTATATTAATTATAGTATAGTGGTGTTCTATTAATTTAAGTATTTGTTAACTGTAGACTATTGAAAATATATATTTGTAGTAGAGGGGAGTATATATATATTATAGGATAACTATAAATATAAATAGAAATATCTTATTCTTATTTGATTTTATATATAATTGATATTATATTAAAGCTATATTTCTCTTCTCTTATATTTAACTTATTATATATACTCCGAATTGTATTTTCTGACCGCAGTCGGAAAATCACTTCTAGGAGGTAGGTAGGTATATATATTATTATCTCTGACCGCGGTTAGAAAAGCCCTTCTAGGAGGGTAAATAAAATATTTTTGAGGGATCTTCTAGGGGAGTGGGTTATAAATAGGTCCTCTTAGGTTTTAATAGGTTATAAATAGGTTCTCTTAGGTTTCGATAGGTTATAAATAGGTCCTATTAGGTCCTATTGGGTTCTCTTAGGTTAGACCTATTTAAATAGAGCTTATATAGCCAATCAAATAATATTATAGCTTATACCTTTTGATCTATCTACTTTACTATAGGACTAAGGTATTTACTGTTTATATACCCTTCTCTTATAAGTATATACTCTCTCTGCCTTTCCCCCTTACCTCTATAGTATTCCCCTTTTCGGTCGTAATATCCTAAAGCCAGTATTCTAACTTTTTACCTACTCTTTACGATACAGATATAGATAACCTTAGCTATCTTATACCCTCTTCTCGAGTTCTAACCCTATCTAGTAGCTAGCTTATAATTAAGCCTTTTAATACTATTGATACTAACTTCCCTCAGCCCTCTAACCTTCTACTAATTCTACACTCTCTTACTCGCGTTAGCCCCGATCGGAGAAAGGTATATATACTTTATAATAATATAGTATATAAAGAATAGGTTAAGTAGTGGCTATAAACTGACTATAGGTAGAAAAGTAAGATTTCCTAGGATTTAAATCGTAATTCAAATATATAGAGTAACTTCGACTAAGTTACCTATACTAAAGATAGTGCGCTAAAGGTAATATATAAGCGCTGCTTAAAGATCCTAGAGTATCCTTATTCTCTATTACCTAGCGGAAAGGGCTATTATAGTATATTAACAATATTGAAGTATTTAAAGACAGTAGGCTATCGTAAAGCTCAATAGAGAGGGAAAGGAGAAATTACCTAGTTCCTTTAAAAAGTAGTATCTCTTTACCTCTTTATTTAGCTATCTAATTTCCCTAACACTCCTAGATATATAGGATTACGGCTTACTAGAGGCTCCTTTTTTACAATCGGTATAGGAAGAGTATCTTCTCTAATTTCTTACCCTCAATTAACTTCTATTCTACCTTATCGAATATCCAATATTTTATAAGCTATTCCGATTAGCCCGCTCTGCACTATCTCTCCCTCCGATACCCTCTGCTACTATAATATATCGTCGTTTACGTAATATAATTATAGAATAACAGAAATCTATCCTCTAAACACTACCTAATAATATAAAAATCTCGATTGTATTAGATTACTAGACTTCTCTATATAACTAGGCGTTTATAGCTATCACTGGCTATTTTATTAACAGTAACTAGGTATACTAAGAGGTTCTACTTAGATTTAAACCACTTTATAGCTCCTATACCGGTTTAAATCTAAGTGGTGTACTCCTTAAAACTCTAGTTAAGTATAAGATCTAGGATTGGGTATTTAGAGTTATAACTAATAATATAACTAATAATAAGACAATAGTTAAGGCTATTCAGTAGGCGCTCTCTAGCGATATAATAGTAATCCGAATACCCTATCTTACCTATATTATCCAGCTTTGTTTAAACCAGCTCCTTGATTATTTAAAGGCTATCCCTCTAAATAAGAATACAGAAACAAAGTAGACTGACTAGAAGTTATCTACAGTAAAGGTAAATACTTAGTACTAGACACAGAGGATCTTATATACCTTAAATAAGGTCCGTTATCTTACTATATATATCTATATAAGTCTATAACGCTAGGTAGCCTTTCTCCGACTTTAAGAAAAGAGATCCTAGCTTATTCTAATCTAGGACGTAAGGACTCGGTAGAATTCTACCTTCTTAATACTTCGTTATATAAAGAGACTATATAGTTTCTTCTAGCCCTTCTGTAAGGAGTATAACTATAAGGAGATATTGCTTAATACTTAAGAATAGCGTTAAATTAACTATCTTCTATAAATCACTCGGCTATTCTTTAACTATATAATAGAGCTCTCGAAGACAAAGGAGGTCACTATATATCTTATCTTTAAGATCTACAATACCCTCTTTAATCACTTTTTTAAAGTAGAGGCGCTGCTTAAATATAAGCGTATTCTATAGAAATTAGATATACTCAAAGTACTTATAGCTAGTCGCTTAAAACTTAATAAGTACTACTCTTAAACCAACAATCTTAAAGGATATATCTATATAGTTAGGACAATACTAGCACCTAACAGTAGATTTTAGTTCTTTCTATCTGATAATTAGGAGCCTTACTAGCGTAATACCTACCGGAAATTATTCTAGGAATTATTAATTCCGTATTAAGAGCGCCTTACAATAAATCAAGGATCGACTAATACTCTAACAATAGTATTATCTAGTTCTAGGCTAAATATAATACTAAAGAGTAATAAGATATCTATAAAACCAGCTAGTGATAAGATAACTCAATATCTCGATAGTAGTATATTTATAATCTATTTCTTCCCTATATAGGATAATACTATGTAACGGATAAAGATCCTTACAACCTGGAGACTGACAATACAGGAGTCAGCTGATATAGGACCAATATATAATCAGCCAAGTATCGTGACCTGATCGTGAGGGGTTCGTTATATAACGGCCACGTTAGTCGATCAGATAGTTTACCCTATAGTCTGGGATCCCCCTGGATCCCACTTACTCCTATAAGAATTAGTCTTGAGACAGTTCCACACAATATATTGTATTCGTCTCCTCTCACCGAGTCCTTGTATCTTACCCGGTTGATAGGCCCTACACCTGAGACCAGTATACCTTTACAATTCTAATTCTTCTTTTTTAACTGCTTAAGATACAATAGCTCCTCGTACTAGAATATCAGTTCCTAATAAGCTAAGGGAAAACCCTTAAGCCAGTAACGATCCGGAATCAACTCTATCAGCAGAAGGGGAGGAACCCCTATCGGTTTCCCAAAACCTCGAAACCCCGGATCTATAGGCCGAACCAATAGGCTAAACCCCTAAGCAAATCACAATAACTATAGCTTAACTACAGGAAACGATCCTTTAACTAGAGAAATAAGCTGAGCTGTAAAATCGACTTATTGCAGTATAAAAGCTCCTCGCAGAGAATAGGAAGGAGCTAAATCGCTACCGAAATGGTCGCGAACCCTTAACGGAAAGCGAACAAAGCCAGAAAGGGGAGATTAAGCGAGATATCGAAAAATTCGAAGAGAGTTTCGGTATCCGATAGAGAGAGGAATAGCTGACTGACCTTAATACGCTTTTCAAAGGCGCGCCTAAGAAATATATCTCGGATTCCTAGAAGGTCCTTACCGCTGAAAACTACCTCTGTAGTTCCCACAAAAATAAGTGGCAAAATCATTTATCAAACTACCCTGAAGACAAAAAGGACTGGGAAGCTTTTAAAGAATAGACAAAAACCCTACTTTATAACTCCTACAATATCGTTACCGATATCCTTATCCTCTACCAAAAAGCCGAGATACGTCCGAACTAGGACCCACGCGCTTTCGCCTACTATCTTATATCACTAGAGAAATACCTCCCAGCCTAAACCGAAGAGCAGAGGGCTTAAGCCCTATTTATAAAATATATAAAACCGCTTCGAGACTAAATTATTACCACAACTAACGGAGTATTACCTAAGACAAGAGCGCTTATAGAATCAAAAGTATCGATACTCTGGAATATACACTTCTCGGGCTAAAAAAGGAAAGAATATCCTATACCTACCCCGGATAGGCGGAAGAAGGGAAACTACACCGACTCGACAACGAATCAATCCTAATCTAACACCTTATTATCAGCAAACCCTAAGCCCTATAGGGGACGTAGGGGCTTTAGAGGTATAAATCCGAGAGGAAGAGGCTAATCTAGAGGCCGGGGCAGAGGTCGAGGAGGATCAAAATCCCACGCCTCCGGTATAAACACTACCCCTACCGAGAGAGGGAAATAGCCCCGATTCGGTACAGACTAGTACTTATTACCTCTGTAGAGATAAGGGTTACTAGGCGAACGAATACCCCTAAAAAGCAATAGTACAATCACTTATCTAAGCCTTACGCTCCAATACCCTAAGACAGTCGGGAAAAGTGGAAGAGCTAGGGTAGACCCCGATATACCAGCTCCGTACCCACTGATCGGGACCGTAATATACCTATATACGCCAATTACTCTCGATAACGGTGTTAAAACCTATACAGACCTAGATACTGGTGCCGAATACGACGTAGTTAGTAAGGAATTCGCTTATAAGAATTAATTACTCGCCGCCCTATTTTCGTCCCTATCTCTAAAGAGTATCGCTCCTAAAAGACTCCGCACCTATAGGGTATTCTGGGTCTCCTTTTCAATAAGAGACTCCAGAGGAACTAAGAAAACAGTTAAAAGGCCCTATATAGGTATTAAAAGAGACCCCTGTATAGAAGGGAGCCCAGTACTGTTATCCCGTACTTTTATCAATAAATTTAATATAATCCTCCGCCCTAGTACAGATAAGTGGTGGTTCGGAATCAAAACTTTCGAGCTTATAGAACCCCACCGCTTCGCAAAATTATTAAGGAACACAGCTGTTATTTATACCCTAGTGAAAATACCGGAGTAAGTCTGGTTTCCAGACGAGAGCGGGGATCACCCCTACCTTAACCTATCACAAATACCCCCCGAACTAGAGGCGTATCTCGATATATTCGACCACGAAAAAGCAGGGGAACTACTAATTGCAAAAGCTTCCGACTATACAATCGAACTCGAAGAAAGGAAAACCCCACCTTATAGTCCAATCTATCCCCTTTCGCGCGCAGAACTAAAAGAGCTGTAGGCCTACCTTATAGACAATATCAAAAAAAAAAGGATCCGACCGTCTAAGAGTCCCGCCGGAGCACCAATCCTCTTTGTACTAAAAAAGGACAGCGGATTACACTTATATATAGACTACCGGGGTCTTAACCGCGTTTCGGTTAAGAATCGCTACCTATTGCCTCTTATCTCTGAAATCCTAGATAGACTCTTAGGTACGCAATACTTTAGTAAGGTTGATATCAAAGACGCCTACTATCGTATTCGTATACAAGAAGGTAACGAATAGAAAACCGCCTTCCGAATAAGGTATAGCTACTTTAAATATATAGTTATACCTTTCGGTCTATCCAATACACCAGCTACCTTTCAGAGCTATATCTATACAGTATTAAGTGGGCTAGTCGATATCGTTTGTATAGCGTATCTAGATAATATCTTAATCTTTACGCCTAACCGGGAATCCTATACAAAAGCACTACACTAAGTTTTCGAACGATTACGAAAAGTAGAGCTTTACGTAAAACCTTCAAAATATACCTTCTACTAAAAGGAGGTTGAATTTCTAGGATTTATTGTCAATAGCGATAGAGTACGGATAGATTAAGACCGTATTCGCGTTATCTAGGAGTAGGAGGAACCGAAAAGTTACTATAATATCTAGGTATTCTTAGGGTTCTGTAATTTCTACCGTCGATTTATCAAAGGATACTTATATATCTCTTTACCCCTCACGGCAATACTAAAGGGGTTAAAAAATAGAAAGAAGCCTAGAAAAGTGGTACTTAGCGACCACAAATCGATAGCGTTCCTATAATTAAAATAGGCCTTTTAGTCGGCGGCCCTATTATACCACTTTAATCCTAAAAATCAGATTAGACTAGAAACTAACGCCTTAAATAAAGGAATAGGAGGGGTGATATCGCAGCCCGATAACGAAGGAAGATAGTATCCGGTCGTATTCTAGTCCCGGAAATTCTCCGGTGCAGAGCTGAACTACGCGACACGGATTAGGAGCTATTCGCTATCGTTCACTCGTTTTAATATTGGAGGCACTATCTTAACGGTAGTAAATACCCGATAGAAGTACTATCCGACTATACAAATCTGCGCACTTTTATAATACAGCAGAAACTTAACAGCCGCTAGGTATATTGGTGTATATTTCTAACGCCTTTTAACTTTGTAATAAAGTATAGGCCTAGAAAGACGAATCCCGCAGATAGGCTTTCCAGAATTCCAAACTCCGAGTAAGCAGCTTCTGGAGCGGAATTGATAACCCCGATTTAAGATCGAATCGTGGGCGAAGAGCTCCCGCCTCAAAATCGAGACGAGGATATATCGACCCTTATAATACAGAGTATTATAGGGACAAATAATCTAGACGCAGATTATAAGTATAATTCGTGGGAATATAACTCGAAATTCCAATCTAGATAATAGGAAAAACCTAGATCCAATACACCTACGGGTACGGATATAAGAAGCACTAGTACAGAATCAGATAATTGGTCTGAATAGAGAGAACTATATAACGAATTAAATATACTATTCGACGTCGGGGATACTACTACGGTGGTAATCCAGTCTATCAGTACAGACACTGAAGACGTTCTCAAATAGGTAGAAAGGCTATAAGCCGAAGACCTAGAGACTATCCGCCGAAAAGGGGATATCTCGGTACAGAAACCTAGTAGTAAGGGCTAGTTAGTCGACGACCTCGGTGTACTAAGGTACCGGGGACGTATATATATCCCGAAAAAGGAAGGGATTCGTACTAAGCTGCTACAAATATATTATAATAACCCTGTGGCCGGCTATTTCGGCCGCGCTAGAACGGAGGAATTGCTAAAACGCAATTACTATTAGGTATATATATAAGAAGACGTAAAGAAATACGTTAAGTCTTATAGGATCTACTAAATAGCGCAGACACTAAGGTATCGGCCTTTCGGTAAGCTCGAATCCCTACCGATCCTATCTCGACCCTTTACCGAATTGTTAATAGATTTTATTACAGGATTACCTCAATCGATCTAGAAAGGAAGGATAGTCGATACTATTTTAGTGGTTATAGACCGTTTCTCGAAATAGTGCCTTTTCTTCCCGGTTTTAACTATGATAGACGCTACGGAATTAGCCGAACTATTCTATCAAGAAGCTGAACTGAAGTATAGACCACTAAATAGTATTATATCCGACCGGGGATCTGTCTTTATAAGCAGATTTTGGTCAAAACTGTATTATTTATCCTAGGTAAAACTTAGGTATTCGACCGTGTTTCACCCTCAAACCGATAGGTAAACGGAATAGATAAACCAGACCCTAGAGCACTACTTACGATACTTTATCGACGAACAGTAGAAAATATAGCCTTTATTACTAAGAACAGCCGAATTCGCTTATAACAACGCTGTTAGTACTATAACAGGAATATTACTATTCTAGGTATTATTAGGCTTTAACCTAAATTTTTAAATACGCGCCGAGGACAGCAGCGCAGAAAGAGAGGTACCAGCAGTATTAACTCGCGTCTAAAAGCTTACAGAGCTACGAGAAAAGCTGTAGGATTTATAGCGAAAAGCTACCGAGTCGTAAGCGACTAACTACAATAAGAGATATAAGGAAATATCACTTAAAAAGAACGACCTTATAGTCCTGTCTATAAAGAATCTACGCCTAAAAGAAGGTACTACAAAGAAGCTATCCCTACGATAGATCGGCCTATTCAGAATCCTCGAATATATTAGAAAGTAGGCGTATTACCTCCTACTCCTAGACTAATACGCTGCGATTCACAATATATTCCCTATCTAGCTCTTACAACTATAGCAGCAAAGAGAAGGGGAACTAGAGAAATTACCCCTACCGGAATTAGCTGATAATAACGAATAGGAGGTCGAAGAAATAAAAGACGACTAGATAATCGAAGGAGGACTATACTACCTTATAAAGTAGACAGGATAGCCCTCGGAATACAACCAATAGGTTCCTAAAGACGCTATAGCGAATACCCCGAAAGTTATTATAAGATATAAGAAATCTCAGAAGAAATAATAACTTTAATTAGAAAAGGGGCCACCGAATATACTAAGTATCGGCGCCGAATAGACAGCGAAACAAAGGGAATCTAGAGACACCTCACCACGCTAGGAACCAGAACGTAAGAAAAACAAAGTGTATACAGAGACTACACCGAATCGGTATCCGAACAGTCCCGTTACAAACTCTAAGAGAAAGGAAAACCCTATATTAAGGTATCTAACTAGGTGCGAATACCCCCAGTGACCCTAGACTCGGCAATAGCAGTCTTACAGCGGGAACGGAGAATTATAACAGCACCGTACTAGGCAGAGACCGACTCCTTATCGTTAATCAGCCGAACCCGAGTCGAGGCCTCTACAGTAAGACAGTCCCACTCACCGACTATAAGATAGAGGTCGCGAGAGATACGAGAAGTATAGGCGTTAATCTATATATCGTAGGATATATACACAGCCTAGAGGAAGGGTGAACCGTTAGTAAACCAATCACGAACCAGGGAGAGTTCGATAAGGACTTACAGCGGGGATATAGGTCCCAGCTAGATTATATAAGTGACAGTGGTTTTTGACGAGGTTGTTAAAGCTACTAGTGACCTCGCGGATTAAGACCGAAACGTAGGTAACCAGCTTATAAGGAAACAGGAAGTAGACCTCGTTTCCCTTATTGTCTTCCTCGTTATCTAATACACTATACCGGCCTATATTGTTACGCTAGAACTCCTTAGCCCACTCTAAGATAGATAACAGTTCGAACCTATTCCCAGCTATACCGTCCGGAACCTAGGGACACGATATTAGGACGAACCGGAAGCGGAACCTAATCGAGAATATACGGGGTACTTACAGACTCGTACACTTTTTTCTACCGAGTACAATACTAGCAAGATTTACTGTTAGGGGTGTCCGAGAAGTATCGAATTACTAAGGGGGAATCGGTGCTGTTAGGCTGCTTAGGCTAATCGCGAGCAGAAACACGCAGACAACCTATACACTAAGTCCGCTGTCGCAGGACCGGTATAGTAAGTTACTTACGCGGGGAAGGACGAACTAGTAGTATACTGAAACGTATAAGAAGAAACTGTAAAGCAATATTAGACCGGTACCGACTCGGTATAAGAACGATAGCCTTACTAGTGTAAGAAGAACGCGTTACTGTTAACGAAGCAGGATTGTTAACAAAAAGTAAGAGATATACAGAAGGAGAAGTGGAAAGTAAAAACTCTTCAATTGAAAACAAAGCTCTACTTATAAAGATACCAAACAGTAAGAGTATACGAAATATAGTAACTACCTAAACCGGAAGTCGCACCTTCCTATCGGGACCTAATATCAAAACTACTACCAATCCTTAATATATCGACACCGCCTTATCTAACTCCTTTATAACTCCGGTATTAGAAGAGGGAACGTATTTATATACGCGTCTAGTATAGTCTGAAGGACTAAGGGCCCTCCGACAATAAATAACGTCCGGATAGTATTATAGTATTCCTGTAATAAATCACTCTTCGAGACTGACTATTGTATATATCCCTTATCCCCTTCCTAGAGACGCTAGCTAGACTCTACACGATATCGGTGCTAAGCCGATACAGGAGCACCCTAGGTAGGCCGCGTTAAAGGATTAGGATAGGACGCACTCCGCCCCTCTACGTACCTACGGTATCGGGATAAGGCTTTCTGCGATTAGTTAGCGAGTTATCAGCGAATTGGAATCGACTCTATACTACTTACCCGACTGATATCCCTCTTCGCTGTAGCCCTAATATTATACTGGGCCTAGTGCGCAGTGTATATATAATTAAAATCCTGAACTATCTTTATCGTAGTATAATTGATACTAGTGATAAATACTAGGTTAGCACTAAAGTATCTATTCGCGGGGGTATATATCTAGGCGACCTATTCGAGTATCGCTTCCAAATCGGTAGCGTTACCCTATATCCCTTCGGTAGGACAGTCGCAATTTACTTTTCGCTGTACGCACTGCTAGTATTTCTTAGTGCCTTCTTCGTTTAAGTAACACTCGATCTTAAAGACCGCTGTCGCTGCAGTTAGATCGAAGTCACTTATTGAAGTGCGTAGGCACTTTATACACTAAGTGTGTTTCAACTGGATACGGTTAGCACGAACAATAGGCGCTATAATAAGAATAACAAAGATAAAGTTGAGAGTCTATTCCGTATAAGAAATAGGGTGGCTAAATAGCCTCTATAGAACAAAGAAGTTTACCTACAGATTTTCTTCAAAGAGCGGCCTTATCCTAATTATATCTCTTTGCGGGAACCCGCCACTGTTCTATCGGTGAAACGTTTTTGACTGCAGAGATTCGCGGATAGGGATATCCGCCCTAAGAGGAGGAGATAATTGTAACGGATAAAGATCCTTATAACCTAGAGACTGACAATATAGGAGTCAGCTGATATAGGACCAATATATAATCAGCCAAGTATCGTGACCTGATCGTGAGGGGTTCGTTATATAACGGCCACGTCAGTCGATCAGATAGTTTACCCTATAGTCTGGGATCCCCCTAGATCCCACTTACTCCTATAAGAATTAGTCTTGAGACAGTTCCACACAATACATTGTATTCGTCTCCTCTCACCGAGTCCTTGTATCTTACCCGGTTGACAGGCCCTACACCTGAGACCAGTATACCTTTATATACTAATATATTTATACTACTAGATCTAATTAATATTGAACCTCTTTAATTCTAGCGGGAGAACCAATCTCGTTTCCCTACGATTGCGTTACTTACTCGCGATATTCTCTCTATCCTAGTAACTAGTGCTAGTATCGAACGGCTCTTTAATACTGCTCGGGATATTTATCACTACCGCTGTAGTCGTCTAAAGTCCGAAATAATCGAGGAGCTTATATTATTTCTATATACAATAAGATTCAATATTAAGGATTCTAAGGTAAAGTAGCTTAAGCAGTTCTTTACACTAGCTAAGATTGAGTCAGCGAAGGAGCAGAACAATAAATATACAGAGGATACTAAGCTTAACCTAATTAGTAATAATAAAGAGGCAGAAGGAGTAGATAATAGACTGCGAGAGATATCTCCTTATTTAATAGATATAGATATAGAGGTGATAGAGCTAGAGTTACCAGAGACTATAACTCAGAGATAGGCCTCAGGGAGGAAGCGTAAGAGTAGGGTAGATAAGGATTTTGAGCAATATTAGAGAAATATATCCTAGTTCAATTATTTGATTTATTCTCTATTTTTTCTAGAAGAGCGCTGTAAGTAAAATACTCAATATTATAAGTAAAAAATGTATTAATTATACAGTTACACGCTAGAAGTCTGTTTGTCTGGTTTACACTATATTAGGGCCCCAATAGGTTACCCAATAGGTTTTAGGTTATAAGCTATAACCCAAAACCTATCGTTGGGTCGAAGCAATGGACCCAAAACCCATTTTGGGTTGGGTTGGGTTGGGTTGGGTTGTGCCGAAGTCTAGGATTCACTGTGGTTGTGGCTAGTATTCTCAAGGGTAAGGTGCTAGGTATTCGTCTTAAGTTAAAGCCGGAGCGAGATCGCAAATAGGTATTTATTTGTAAGCGTTGTAGTCTAGCGGATACGATTATAGTTAAGGCGATCTCGCTGCTTACGACCTCGGTCGTAACTAGACTGCGACATCGCCCGTCCATGGGCACTAGAAAGTGTCCACGGCCCGTGGGCCTTTTGAAATTTGACGCCCATCGCCCACCGTTATGCAAAATTAATGCAAAAATTACCCTATTAGGCTATTTTATGTACATAACTAGTTCTTGGCAGTATCCACCTTGCCAAGAGTGCCCGCATATGTCTTGGCGACGCTAAAAGTGTCTCCACTTTGGTGGGCGTTGTCGCAGTCTATATACCACTGACTTAAATATATATCTTTAAGCTGTTACAGTATGATTTGATAAGTTAATAAAAATACCACACAATATAATGTATTGCGATTAAAATTTTATTCCAAGTCGTATTATATATATACTAGTTTCTTATATACATAGATATTTCAGTAAAATTTATAGATATTGTAGATTAAAACTGCCATTTTATATAGAGTTAGCAAAACAGGTGTAGATAACAGTTATTTATTATACAAAGTCAGCGAGTTATACGTCCATTTTGGGTGACTTTATGCAATGGTGGGCATCGTGGGTATACCCGCCGTGGGTATACCCGTGGGCCTTGGGCGTTGTGGACGGGCACTCGAAAATCCAAATAGCCCAAGGCCCACCGTGGACGGGCCTTGGGCACCTCCTAGGTGCCTATGGACGGGCGATGTCGCAGTCTAGTGATTTTGATGAATTTGATGTTGAATTGATGGAATTGATGGTGTTGATAATAAAGAGATTGATAATGCTTAATGGGTGTAAACCAGAATTGGAGTATCAATTTGTTTGATCTAGTCTATGTGACAAAAGTGACTTAATTTTGTATAGGGTTTGTATACAAATTCCAGGTACCTTCTGTCTACTACTATTATGGAGTTTACTAGGAAGGCGGTGTATAAGAATTGAAAGGCGGTGTGGAGAGCGGTAGGCAGATATAGGCGGCGAGGCAAAGGCGGTACCCAATTGGGAAGGCGGTACTGAAAAATCAGGCAGGGGGGGTGGTCTGATCCAAAGGGGGGTGGTGGGATCCATGGGGGGGGTGGCTGTATCAATCCCCTAGTTCTATATCTCTATATTGCGTCCTGAGTGATGATGTAGTACACTTTCAAGCCTACATACATCTATGTACTTCCTCAAGCTTGTGTACAGCCGATTAATTTAGATCGATGCTCCAATACAATTTATATAACAAGGTTAACCAAGTTAACAATTATTAATGACTATGCAAAGTCCTTTTATCAACTAACCGGTGGAATGGTTGGCGGCACAGCCGGCAACGCGGTGATACTCGACCCGACTTCGCTTTTCAGATCCAAACTCGCCTCTCGCTCAGCCACCCCACTAAAGTCCTCATCGAGGGTCATCTGCACAGATAGAACATGGATACGGGGCGACATGTCAGGTTTCAGTTTGAACGAGTATGTAGGTAATACGTCGAATGTCTCTTGTACCCAGGACATCTGCTTGTCCAGGTCCGGCCTGGAGAGGCTTGTGTCGTTGCCTTTATTTTGTATGGTAGTAGAGGATTTGGTTCGGAAGATGCTGCTGGGCCAGTCTTTTGTCTTGGCGACCGGGCGTGCACAGCACGCACTCTTAGATACGCTATCCCAGGCTTCGGCCACGCGATCTGTCTTGAGGAACTGGGATATCTGTTCTTTCATAGTCTCTCGGCCATTCGTGAGTTTGTTGTGAGCTTCCTGTCGCGCTTCTGTGGGCGATTTGACTGTGGATTGTCTGGTTTGAGGGCGTGGCGTGGTGCAGAATGCCCGGAGTTGTTCTATGGAGATGCTGCGTGAGGGTCGTGAGGGTTGTGAAGGTGCTGTTTGGGGTCGAACTTGAGCCAAGTCGATTTTCTCGCTGACAGGTCGTTTGGGTAGGAAAGGCCTGGAGAGCCTGTGTTTGAGCTTTCCGGGTGACGATGGAAGGGGAGGTGGTGGTTCGTTGCTGGCGCCTGCGCCGGCTTCTGCGCCAAGAGCATTGCATGATTTGGCGCGAGTCATAATCCTGCGCCGAATGCCATCGCTCGGTATGGGTTGCTCTGCAGGGGTGTCAAGTTGATCTTTAGCTGTGGCAGGCCTGTCAAACTGCTTGGAAGCCGTCGGTGTCCCCTTTGGCTTCGGTAGTGGATCGTGAGGAAGAGGTTTTTCTGATGTAGGCCTTTTCTTATCAAAGAGTCTTTGTTTAATTGACTTATTTCGATTGGCAGTCTTGCTGACTTGTTTAATAAACGATCGCTGTGATAGTTAGCGCTGGAATTTGAATGCCAAAGCCTGTCAACTCACATCCTTTCTACTCGCTATTCCCACCCGTCGTTGCATTTCTGTAGTCGCCAAGCCAAGTTGTTTCAGGGCCTTTTGAAGAGCAGTGCCACGTCGACGAAGTCTTGAGATAGCCACGATCCAACCCTCCATGTTGTCCATCATGGCCTGATGAAAAGCCTCAAGGCTCTCGGACTCGAAGCAACCGTCGTCTGTAAGTTTCCGGAAGTAGAACCACAGTGCGCCCATAGCTTCTTTTGCCTTTTGTAGGTCCTTAAGTGAGTCTGTGATGGCAAGGGTGAATCTGTCAATGGAATGTTCAATCTGATCATTATAGGCGACGACCGATAACCGGAAATTTCGGTCTTCCAGCATCTCATCGAAGATATCGAGGTTTCCCAGCGGCAAACTGAGATACTGAATTCGAGTGTGAACGTCTAGTCGGATGAGCAAAAAGTCATCGGTGGTTCTTTCCAAAAAGCCATCCAATTCGGTCACATGTTTCTGTAGAATCTTCATGACTGAGCCTTCAGATTTCGCCAGGCTCTTGGCGAGAAGGTGGACTCCGAAAACCATTTGAGAAATCAACTTCCAAAACGGATGATATCTATATGATTGGGTTAGTTCAGTGTCAAGTATGAGTACGAGTAGGTTACCTTCTCACTTTTCGGAGGCCCTTTGGCGCCATTTTCGCCCACAAAGTCGCTCGTATTCATCATTCTCTAATAGATCGCGCCGCCGCGTCTGCGCGTCAATTTCAACGACCCATTTACTTCCTGAACCATCGGTCGTTTCCACAATTGATTCCTCAAACGGGCCCTGGAGCTGGGGGATTGGGTGGGTTGGATAAGGACTGGATGTTCTCTGGGTGACTAGTTGCTCATTCTTCACAGCATCCTCGGGCGTGTGAATAAGAGTCTCCGGCGTCGAAGCCATTGTGACCTATCACAACGATCGCCGGTGTCACAAGTATATAATGTAGATAGTCTCCAAAGTCGAGTTTGCACACTTTAGATATAAGAACACCCAAGCGATTCGCCAACTAGAGTGCAATGGTTTTGAAGCTTTGATATAATGCAATGCCCCTATCCATTTATAAAATCACAATCGCGGCCAGCCCAAAGTGGCTTTAGTCATGATGAAGATGGCTGGTGTCGGAATTATGCAAGGTATTACTTTATATCGGATCAGAAAGATAAAGAATCAATAGAAGTGGATCTGGCTTACCGTGACTCTGAATAAAAGACACAATATTATGCCCTTAGAAGTCTGGAGAAGTTTCACCAGTGAAACACAGCTTAGATGTAAACCGTTGGGGGAGGAGAATAACCGATCTTAGGACCCCTTTTAACAAAGAACGTCTACAGATTATCGGAGAACACGCCATGAGAGGAAGTCGCTACATAAATCGTATTTTTTTTTCCATAATTTTAATCTTCCGGGCCTTTGTCCTTATTATGGGGCTGATTATTACGTGGTCGCTAGGGGGTCGACGCAGTCTTTGTTGCATATTTCCACCTGTTTCCACTTATTCCCACTTGACACGCGGAATTGGCCAATGAACAGCCACCAATGAATCGTGGAAATGAATCAATAAACCACAAGAACTGGGCTGGGACGATCTCGGAGTCTGAGACCACGACAGGAGACATAATTTCGGACCAACGGTTTTTCCGTTTTTAGTTATCGGCCCTATATTAGAAGTTCCTTGGATGCTCCCTTAGGCATATGTTTCAAATATTGTTTCTTTAATTGTGTCTACTAAAGATGAGACGTGGCAAATACAAAATTCTGCAAGTATGATGTAGTTCATGATAACCCTATTGTACCGAACCTCATTTGTCTTTCTATATTGTACATAGTTCTATTCTGGAGAAAGACAGGGAACATTTAGGAAATGATATGAGGGGATTCTGGCCCACGTACGGAGTAGCGAAACCCAATTATAATGAGATCGACAGCTCTAGAAGCAGCCCACTTCAAAACCAACGACTGTGTACTCCGTACAAAGTATAACACGATTTCACAATGCTATTATTTTGTGTTTGATGCAATTTCAAGTTAATGCCTCAGGCTTCTATATCATGTCCGACTACTCCGTATGGTGGAAATGTATGGGTCCAATCAATGGTCTTCAACTCTCTGTATTGCTGTATTGACTTCCTGGCAATTTATACTGTCCTGATTACATAAGAAATATTACTGCATACTTAGGATTAATAAATCCTCCGGTATCCTGGTGTATCTGCGCCGACACACCCCCTCAGCGGTCCCAGTATGCTTGCTGAGATCGCTGTATCATCTTGTAATTCCTAGTCTATAAGATGGCCTATATCAACCATGTTGAGCAGTCGCACGAAGCTCTCATGCTTTTGCCGAGTGAGCAATTTGGTGAGGCCATCAGCAACCATGCTTGCTGTAGGCACCCAGCGCACCCGTATTCGACCCTGTTGGACTTCCTGGCGGAGCCAATGGTGGTGAATATCGACATGTCGAAGCTTCGTTTCAAAAGCTGTGTCCTCGCTTGTCAATAAGCTGATAGTCCTCTCGTTATCACAGTCGATTGTCAGGTGGTGTGACGGAGTAAAGGCGAGGTTTTGAAGCAATCGGCGCCACCATTGGAGCTGCTTTCCTGCCTCCGATAGGCCGAGTAGCTCTGCTTCTGTGGTTGACGTTGTCACTGTGGGTTGCTTGCTTGCTTTCCAGTCAATTGGACCGCCGTATGCTTGACAGATATACCCAGCTGAGCTTTTTCTATCCGGGTGGTCTCCATACGAAGCGTCACTTGCAAACTGCACCGAGTCGGTCCCAGTATTGGCTGTTCCGTACTCAATCGCTAGGTTCCGGGTGGAGTAGAGGTAGGTGATGACTCGATCAGCTGCTTGCTGGTGCTGTGGACCGGGGTTCGTGAGAAATTGCGCGAGCTTCGCGGTCGCCTTTGCAGCGTCGGGCCTAGTGATAATGGTGGCATACCCTGCTGAGCCCACCTTTTGCTGGTATAGCAGGATTTCCTTTGGCGTTGCCACCCCCTGAAAAGGGGTCAATTCCTCAACCGGCAGTGGAGTATAGACTGGTGCCCTTTCTGTCAAGTGATATCGGGTAGCAATGCTTGTCACATAGCTATCTTGATATAACCAGAGCTTCTTTTGTTGCCGGTCTCGAATGATTCGTATGTTTAGGAACCATGCTGCTTCTCCATGATCGGTCAGTTCCCAGTGTGCTTCGAGATCTCGCTCTAATTGCTGTGCCTGCGCCTTTGCATTGGTATGACTGGCGATTAGGATATCATCTACATAGAAGAAAACCAGTAGTCCTTTTCCCATAAAAACGCATGGGTCTTCTGGTACTTGCTGTAGACCTAGCTTGCGGAGCACGCTTGCTGCTTCTTGCTGCCAAAGTCGTGGTGAGATCCGTAGACCGTATAGCGCGCGACGTAACTTCCAGCATTTACCTAGGTTTTGAAATCCCTCAGGCATATGCGTATACGTCTCTTGGTCTAACTTGCTGTTTAGGAACGCGGTGACAGCATCTCTCTGTCTTAGGTCAAGATCAAAGGCAGCAACCAAGGCAAAAATCATCCTCGCTGTCCTTGCTGCTAGCGTAGCAGCTCTCTTTTCCTCGTGAGAGATGGTTTCAAGGTCTCCGCGCACACAGATACGGGCCTTAAGCTTCAAAAGGTACCCGTCCTGGTCAAATTTGTATGAGAACACCTATAAAAGAGGGAGAATCTGCTTCCCTCGGTCTCTTGGTTTCTTAATGACCTCAAAAGTCCCCTTTTCAGAGAGGGAGTTGATCTCCTTCCTCATCGCTGCGAGAAAACCTTCCTGAAATAGGTGGTTCATCACATCCTTCCAGTATTTTGGCGGTGGTGGGAGGTCGTCTCGGTGGCGGCGAGTGTCTGGTTTCTCAGCGTATAAGCCAGCGGCAAAAGCATGGAGTAGCGCCGGCGGTTCCACTTCTTGGGTGGTGCTTGTCGCGTAGGCGAAGTCTTTTTCCTGCCTTACTTGGCGTCTACGCCTACCACTGAGTATATTGCTGGTATCCATATCTCCGATTATCTCTCTTCTCGGAGCCAGTAGCTCTGCCTGAAGTTGCTTCTCTAGTTCGTCTTCAGTGGTTTCAAGATCCGCTTCTTCTTGCTGGATCTGGTCCCTTTGATCTCCCTCGGTATCCACCCCCTGACCAGAGCCAGTATGCCTCTCTTGCTCCTGCGGTGGGGTGATTGGTAGTGGTGGTAGGGGCTGTTCAATCGGAAAGGAACCTGGTAGTGCTTGTGGTGGAGGGTCTGGGGTCGGCCAATATGACCTATCACCCACCCCCTGGACTGGGGTAGTCCCTCGTTGGTTGACTGTCATCTTTTGGACCTCTGCTTACTGCGGAACCTCCTCTTGCTGCTGTACTTGCTGAGGCTCCTGTGCTTCCTGTAGATCCTGAGTCCTCTCTTCCATCGTACTAGTCTCCTCTTGACTAGTAATTTGGTGGTTTATCACCTGTGCGACCTCCTTAACGGTGAGTTCCTGTGGTCCCGTTATAGCTGGTAGTGGGATAGGCTGATATTTCTCATAATCAGGGGTATATTTTCGTGTCTCGTCAATGACTGCATCCCTGATATGCCTCACTTTCCCACTATGTGGGAACCAGATCTTCCAGATATTCGAGGCAAGGTATCCCACCACGAAGCCAATCTCTGCACGTGGGTTCATCTTATCGGACTGTACTTGCTTCTCAATCCTGCAGTACGCCAAGCTTCCATATAACCTAATATTTGATAGGTTTATCCTCGGCGCCTGTGGTGCGACTTCCTTCCTCACTTCCTCCCATGGTACCACCCACCGATTCTCGGCGGCGATATACGTTGGTGTACGATTTAATAACCATACGGCGGCGCTTGCGAACTCCGGCCATAGCTCCTTTGGGAGGTTCCCTTCGAGGGCGAGCATACGCATCCGGGTGATAATCATTCCACCTGATCTCTCAGCATACCCATTCATCTCTGAGTGCCCTGGGGGGGAGTGATATATCAGGATACCATCGCTTGTGAGACTATACTCCGCTGCTCTGCCAGCTGCTGCTTCATTGTCGTAGTGGAAGGCCTTGATTGGCAGCTTCCACTGATTTCTTGCAAGTTGTACAAACTGGTTGATGGCCAATTGACATTCAGGTTTCACTTCGTGAGTCATGATCCAGTGGAATCTCGGTCCTTCTAGGTAGAAGTGGGATATCCAGCGGTGCTTATTGTAGGCTGGCTGCAGCTGAATTAGGTCGAAATGCACCCTTCCAAAACGTCCAAAGGTACGTCCAACTTGTCGTCTTGAAATCTGCCTCGGAGCACTTCCTGTCTTACAGGTCTGACATAGAGATTCTTGCTCTGTGCTTGCTCCTCCTTTATCGTCAAGAACAACGCCGTCTACCATAGTAGCAAGCTTTGCTACGGTCCGCGGTTGAATGTGTGCTAGGCGTCGGTGCCAAATTTCAGAGGAAGCCCTTGATTCCTGTGGCTTCACTGATTTCCGTTGTGCTTGCTGCACAGCATATACTTGTTGTGGCGGAGCCTCGCCTGGCTTGTCAAAGATCCAGAGATTGAATTGATCCCATAGGTTCACACAGACGACAGGTCTATCATTTGGGTCCCGTATACAGTTTGTACGTTGGCACCAGAGGCCGCCTTTCTTCTTTAGCATCGCGTACGACACGAGACTCGTATAGAAACTTGGTGAGTATAGAGCGTCGCTTAAGGTGATCTCCATCCTTCCCTTTACCGGGTGTCTCCCTAAAAGTCTGACTTTGCCTCTCCCTAGCACCTGCGTGGTACTATCTCCGGTTGTTAGGTCAATTATATCAGGTGTGAAGTCGACGAATAGGGCTCGGTTATTGCAGACATGCGCACTTGATCCGGTATCAAGAATCCACCGGTCACGGAGGGAGGGCTCGCCTGCCTTTGCCACAGAGAGCACGTGCTTGCTAATCTGTATAGCTTCACTTGGCTTGCTTCGAAAAGTGGTTGCAAAGCTGACTTGGTTGGCGGATTCGGCTGGTTTTTCCTGTGCTTGCTAAGCTTGCTGAGCTTCAGCTATCACTTTATCCACCCATTGCTTCCAAGCGTGGTCCTTTCCTAACTTCTTCTTTGCTTTCTCTAGTTTCCCTTCGTTTAGGGTATACCCTTCTGGCCGAATCGCTTCGTTTAGGAGCCAGCAAGTAGCAACTTTATGCTTCGGGTGTGAGCTACCACAAGGGCAGTGTCTCTTCTCAAACGGAAGCTTCTCTTGCTTTGTTTCCGGTTTCGCCTCTTGGTGACCTTGCCAGGTCGAGAAAGCGCCTTTTGGAGGAGTGGTTGATGACACCACCTGTGCTCCTATCTCGCGATTCATCGCGCGGAATGATTCAAGGAGATCTCGGGTATCGTACACCTTCTTTTCCATCACTATTTCCTGGTATTTGCCTTACCACCATATAGGTAGAACTTCTTTCACGGCGTGCAGGAAGTCCCTATTGGCATCTCCGTCCTTGATACTAAGACTAACCGCTTGCTCCCTTAGCGAGTTCCACTTTTGGAGCCACTTGTCGATGTCTCCAGTCGGCTTCTGCATTGCAAACACTTTCCAACTCATTCGGATTTCCTCCTCATACGCGGTCGATCGAGCGAACCGAGACTTCAGATACATAAGTCTATCATACGGTGTACGATATGTGATCAGTGCGAGGTGGTGTACTGGGTCAAGATAGGTGAGGATATATTCATTTACATCACTCAGTCCCTTTGCTTGCTTCTCCCATCGAGCATAGCTCATTTTATACACGTCTGCTTGGTCTCTCCATTTCCTTCGATCTGTTTCGGTGCCCTCTTCAGGATATTCTGGTTGTACCGGTTCCTTTAGAGTATCAGGTCGTTCAGTTGACGGGGTATCCGGGTTGCAGTGATCCCAGACATTTTTTTGCATTGCGTATAGCTGCACCTTCGCAAACCAGGTGAGCCATTGCGGTGCATCCTTCAGTTTATCGCCCTTCATGGCGGAGAGAATCGATGCTGTTTCCATTGCTGGATGCTGTGTTGTTTTGATGTGAAACAAGGGATGACTTTCTGCGGAGTGGCTTCGTGGAGGTTTATAAGACAGTTTCTAGCAAGTTGCTAGGTACTATATGCCGATATAGTAGTCTTATTCAGTGCGAACCGGGCTCATAACTGTCCGACTACTCCGTATGGTGGAAATGTATGGGTCCAATCAATGGTCTTCAACTCTCTGTATTGCTGTATTGACTTCCTGGCAATTTATACTGTCCTGATTACATAAGAAATATTACTGCATACTTAGGATTAATAAATCCTCCGGTATCCTGGTGTATCTGCGCCGACATATCACTTCGGCCCATACTTCCCCATATGGTGCTGAGACTTATTCGTGAGAATGTGGTCTTATATACCTTACAAATGGGAAACCAAGCAACATCCATGAATGTGGCATATAAATCGTTATATAGTTCGGTTATGATAAGCTTTTATTAAGCTTGTCGACTTGAATCCAATTCAAGCTCTTTCCATGGAATCATTGGCCTGTTTTGACCTAGCCACTTATAAAATAGGACTTTCTGATTTAGGAAGGAACGACTGGCTCCGGGGTAACGCCTTGGCATTGGATTTCAGCTTGGCTATTAAAGAGCCGTAAATATTAACGATAGAGCCAAGCTATGTCAACATCGCTTATTGTGACTACAATCTACTCCGCACACTTCATATAAATGGAGTAGATCGGCTTTATTCTAGTGTTGCTAACTAGTATTATCTTTAGTCGTCGCTCGAGATAAGAAGTATGGGCTATTGCTAGCGCCTCCGGTGTACACATGCGATAGCAAGTGGCAAATATTTAACATGCCACTCACTATACTTGCTGCCCGAGGCTTGTTTCTGGTACCTGGAGGGCAAGTGGTACCACGACACTATTAATCGTTATTATATATGTAATATCGGATAATACATCCATAGATACTAGTAGTATTTCACGAAGTCAGGCAAACACAGCACGTCATAATAGCTTTCTTTGCGGAAGGTAACATCCTTGTCCTGCAACCTACAGCTCTTGGCGCCAGCCAATTGAGATCCTTGAGATCCGGGATTTTGGCTAATTCGACTTAAATTAAACACAGCCTACAAAGTACAATCTATACTGTCAATCCTTCCCCTCAACGCCCAACTCACCTCATCAAATGACTGAGCATCCAACAACTCTTAGTGGAGCTTTGACTCTTCCCCTCGTAAAACGATGTTACATTTCCCGGAGTTCCTACGGAGATCAGAAACTACTATGCAAGTGCCCGACTTACATTTCAGCTTTCTCAGGAAAATCGTTGCCTGCCGCATACGCTAGTCGCACTCTTATCATGTACGATTCCTGCTTATTTCCCCTCTTCTCCAGGGCTAGCGCTATAAGTACATACAACCCCGCAAGCACTCTCTGTAATCTGTACAGCGTTGAACGTGTAGAAAGCCCAGTATGCGTATCTCACACTGGATTCCATTACTACCCGCTGTAGCGGCACTCGCGGTGCCATCGGACGATAACTTGGAGGCCTTCTTCCGCCGCCAGCTGCCCGATCACCCAACACACGTCAAGACTATTAAGACGGCTAATAATGTCACTATTCGCTATAAAGAACCTGGTAAAGAGGGTGTTTGTGAAACTACTCCCGGTGTCAAGTCTTATGCGGGCTATGTGGACATTTCACCCACAGAGCACACTTTCTTCTGGTTTTTCGAGGCTCGCCATGACCCTGAAAATGCCCCGATTACATTGTGGTTGAATGGTGGACCGGGTAGTGACTCTCTGATTGGATTGTTTGAGGAATTGGGCCCTTGTCGTGTCAACAAGGAGTATGAATCTTATATCAATGAGCACTCGTGGAATGAGGTCTCGAATATGCTATTCCTTTCCCAGCCACTGGGTGTTGGTATGAATATCGCTTCATTATCTATTCTCTTTTTGAATATCTGGCTAATATAACCACAGGTTTCTCCTACGCTGAGAAAGCCCCCGGCACTCTTAATCCTTATACTGGTTCATACGAAGAGCCGTCATTTGCAGGCATTGATGGTCGCTATCCAGTTATCAACGCCACTGCAATTGATACAACTAACCTTGCTGCAAAAGCTACTTGGGAGGTCCTGCAGGGATTCCTAGGTGGTCTTCCCAAGCTGGATAAGAAGATCAAATCGAAGAGCTTCAACTTGTGGACCGAAAGCTATGGAGGGTGAGTTTGCTCCATTGCTTTTGAAATATATGTTGATGTGTCATTACTAACTTTTCTCAGACATTATGGCCCTGCTGTAAGCCAACTGCCTAATTCATATTCCGCATAAGTTCTAACACTGGCAGTTCTTTGATCACTTCTATGAAGAGAACCTTAAGATTGCCAACGGCACCCAGGATGGCATTCAACTCGACTTCAACACCTTGGGTATCATAAATGGTATCATCGATGAAGGAATTCAAGCCACGTATTACCCTGAATTTGCCGTGAATAATACCTACGGCATCAAGGCTGTAAGATTTCCAAGGTACAATGATATAGTTCCGCACTAACAAGGGCTATAGGTCAATGAAACAGTTTACAACTATATGAAATTCGCCAATGAGATGCCTAACGGCTGCCAGGACCAAGTGGCAAGCTGCAAGTATACAAACCGCACCTCGGTATCAGACCTCGCAATTTGCAGTGAAGCGACCGGCATGTGCCGTGACAACGTCGGTATGTGAACTGTACCCATATACCCTAACTATATATATGTATATGGTATCCGCCAAAAGAACTAAACGACTGACAACCTCCCCCAATCCAGAGGGTCCTTACTACGTCTTCAGCGGCCGAGGCACATACGACATCCGCCATCCAAGCAACGACCCAACCCCAGAAAGCTACTACCCAAACTACCTCGCCAAAGACTCAGTAATGAACGCCCTAGGCGTCGATGTAAACTACACGGAATCCAACAACGAAGTCTACTACGCCTTCCAACGAACCGGCGACTTCGTCTGGCCCAACTTCCTCGAGGACCTAGAAGATATTCTCTCACGCCCCGTCCGCGTCGCCCTCATCTACGGCGACGCAGACTACATCTGCAACTGGTTCGGCGGCGAGGCCATCTCCCTCGCGGCAAAGTACAAGCACAGCAAGCAGTTCAAGAAGGCAGGCTATACTCCCTTCCTCGTCGATGGTGTCGAGTATGGTGAGACGAGGGAATACGGTAATTTCTCTTTCACCCGTATCTATGAGTCTGGCCATGAGGTGCCGTATTATCAGCCCGAAGCTTCATTGCAGCTGTTTAATCGTACGCTAAATGGATGGGAAATGTCCAAGGGGGAGAAGAAGTTGAAGCAGAATTCTGGCTCGACTGGGCCCGATACGGCTACCCATACGCAGTCTTCGGTGCCGTTGCCTACGGCTACAAAGGCTAACTAGTTCTGGAGTTGATGGGTCATTTTGAGAGAGATCCATGGGTATATCTGATTATATATCGATAATATTGAATAGCATTGAGATCTGAGACATTAAAATTACATTATGTTATGTACGCGTTTAGATAGACAAATCCCCCATAACCATACCAGACCTAAAGCACATCCCGAATAAGAGCCCCTGGCGTCCAAAAAGCAGAGCCACCCAAAATAATGTACAAAATCATGAAATAAAGCGGAATTGACGGACATTAAGTATTCGTTGAATATTGACAATCCTCACGACCCGTGGCGCAGTTGGGCCCAGGATTTTCGCGAGTAGAAGAAAAAAGAGACGCGCCTCGTAAATGGACATTTCATCGCACCATGGCGAGAATAAAGAAGGTGATTAAACTTAAGTATTGATCGTGTGGTGGTAGATATTATCGGTGGGGATTGTTGGGTCCGGCAATTCATTATTTGGTGGTAGTCTCTTCATGAGAGTCGCGGAGAGTCTCGGTAGGAGTGTGAGTTTCAGCATGAGGCTTATCCATCTCAGACATTTCATTAGTATGGCCTAGAACTTCGGCGGCAGTTTCGTCGGAGAATCGCAGGTCGTCCTCCACGTCAGTGCTGTTTTTGATCTTGAAGAAAATCACAGGTGAGGCAACAAGCATACTACCGACCAGCATACCCCAGCAGGAGGCGAATTCGGTCATGTAGGGGGTATCGTTTGAATCCAGGCTGAAAGTTTGTTAGTTACGGAAAGAATAAGGATCAAAACAAAAGAACAGGGATAGCTTACCTCCACATTCCAGCGGCGCCAGCAGACTGAATGCCTTTGTAGAAACCAGCAAAGTTGGCCAACTTGCGGCTGTTATTAGAAAGAGAGCCCATGTACCAATATGTACAGGTCTGGAAAGCAGCATCATAGAATCCGTAGAACATGTACAGGAACATGGGTCCAATGTAGCCGCTGTCGGTGAAATCAATGCCGAGACCCTTGGTGTCCCGGGTATAGCGCTTCTGGAATGCATATCCTCCACCCCAGATGCCCATAGTGATAGCGAGTAGAATGCCGAAGTTGAGCTTGGCGCGCCACGTACGCGAAAGGCCCTTCAAATCCAACAACTGGCCGAAGATAAACGCACCCACCATCTGCATCAGCCAGTACAGAAGACTGTTTAGGGCCCGAGTGCGAACATTGAAATAGGCGAGGTTGACTGCGTTGAAGTGGTATGCGTAGAACCAGTTGCTGGCCAAAAACATGGGGAACATCATGACAATGTACGAATCGTGGATCAGGGTCTCCCAAAGACCCAAAAATTCGGACTTCCAGGTTGGGTTCTTGATCACAATGACGCGTGAGCCGTCCTTGCGCATGACATGCTTGCAATCAACGAGACACCAGCAGAGAGCGAAACCAATGGCCATTAGAATAAGGAAGGCAATGTATGTTCCATTGTTGACGCTGCCGGCTGTCGAATGCATGTTTTGACCAAGAGGGACCTATTTGATATCAGTATATTGTTTTGGGAGATTCAAGGTTTGCAAGTAGACATACCAAGCTACCAATGACACCACCCAAGTTGAAAATCACCCAGAAGATAGCAATGTACTTTCCCTTCTCATTCTCATGTGGATAACTCAACATAACCGCACCCTGAGCACACCATAGCAGACCAGCACAGACACCCAGCAGGGCTCCGGCAAAAATGAGGAAGGCCGCGTTTTGGTTGATATTGTACGAGAGGAGCGAGGCAACATAAAGGAAGTAGCCGAATCCACCCAGGGAAAGGGTAAGGCGCAGACCAATTCGATTGGCAATGGATCCGGCAAAGAAACCGACTACTGCAAAAGTACTGTACAGTGCAGTATTGGCGTTATTCACATCGTGGGCGTTAATCTGACCGCCGCCACCGAGGCCGCTGACGGCGTTGAACATGCCGGGACATAAAAAGCAGACAATTGACACGAAATATAGTTGCATCTCTGGTGAGGCAAAGTAAGGAGCCTCCCATTTGCCAATCTTGAATAGTGGCTTGTACATCCATGCGGGGCCTATCACCGTTTGGTCCACACCGGACTCCGGGTCCTGCGGAGCGGATGCAGATGCGGACGCAGACGCCGACACGGACGCATATTGTTCTGTTGGACCCTCTGTCTGCTTCTCGACTTCTTTCTTGTCCGGCTCAGTCATAGTTGTAGGAAACGGGATCTACAGGGGCCAAAAAAAAAAAAAAAAAATAGTAGAAATAAACAAGCGAGCTAAGGGGCCCGAAGAATGTTCCCCACGTGAGAAACAAACTGAAGAATCGTGAAGAATGTAGATAATCCCTTTGCCAAGGGAAATTCTGAAACAGGTAAAGGGGATTTTCTTAGGGCGAAGCTAAGGCTTTTTAAGCGCTTAGTAGAGAAACTAATATAAATCACGCGATGGGTCTTATCTCGGGGATCCATTTTTCTCAATGCGACATACATCTTACATTCATAGATGTCAGATTGAGGGGTTGCGGGGATAAGAAAAAGATGGAGTCATCGGTTCATCTGGAGAAGTTACAAACCATGGGAACTTCAAAATAGTCATATTGATCATAATCGGAATATCAAGAATTGGTAAGGTGAGAGATCTGTTCCACTTGCAATGCGACACAGAGAAAGAGATGTTGCATTGGAAGGAAGAGGGAAGAGACCCGCATGCGGGATATGTCGCATCCTTCTACGGAGGAAATGTTATTTACCCGTATTGTCAAAGCCGCGTTTAGTAATTTTACGGGCCGAGTATTTGAGATGTAATGTATTATTACAGATAGTACTTATGTACGGAGTACAATAGTACAGTATACTAATGATAGTATACTATGTATCCATACTATAACACTATATTATAATATTTGTATACCACATCGGCATGCCGAATGTCACTCAGTCTGTTGTTACATCATTGTGCCTAGGTCTTTATGTACTTAGCTTCTCCCCCCTCCTCTTCCTTTGTTCTGTTTTCTTTTCACCAAACTTGATCTACTCTGATAGCAACATTTGATAAACAATGCCGGGCAAGACCTCAACCCCGCGCATTACCAAGTTCACCAACTGTCGCCTGGTGTGCGGCTTGGACTTGGTCGAACAAGATCTCTGGATTGACTCGTTGACCGGAAAGATCCTGAAAGATCAAGAGGCCTTCTATGGATCCCACTTGACTCCCGATGAGATCATCGACCTTGGTGGCCGTATTATTGCCCCAGGTATGATTGATGTCCAGTTGAACGGTGCCCACGGCTTTGATTTCTCTGTGCCCTGTGAGACAAAGGAGGAATACGATAAGGGTTTGCGCATGGTGAACCGTGGATTGGCCCGAACCGGTGTCACATCCTACCTGCCGACACTTGTGAGCTCCACTCCGGAGGTATACTGGAAGGTAAGCAAAAGCGCAAAGCGCAAAGTGCCGCTCTAAGCAACAAAGAACAAAAAAGAAATTAATCTCTGAATTCTTTCAGGTCCTCCCCTCCCTCGGCCCAACAGCAGGAACCCACACGCCCGAAGACGGCGCCGAGTCATTAGGCGCACATGCCGAAGGACCCTTCATCAGCCCCGGCCGCAACGGTATCCACAAGCCCGATGTGCTGCGCGCCGCGGAAAGCTTCGACGATATTATCTACTGCTACGGCGCCGAGAACATGGGCGACGACAGCCCAATCAAGATGATCACAGCCGCCCCCGAAGTCGGCAACATGATGTCCCACATTCCCGAGATCTCCAAGCGCAACATCATCTACTCCATCGGCCACTCCGACTCAACCTACGAGCAAGCCGTCACGGCCACGCACCAAGGCGCGCGCATGATCACCCACATGTTCAACGCCATGCGACCCTTCTACCACCGCAACCCCGGTATCTTCGGTCTGCTGGGACAGAGTGAGCGCCGCAGGCCGTTCTACGGTGTTATCGCGGACGGTATCCACTTGCATCCCACTTCTATCAAGATCGCATACAATGCGCACCCGGATGGGTTGATCTTGGTTACCGATGCGATGCGTCTGTGTGGTCTGCCGGACGGTGTCTATGACTGGACGAACGGAGAGCGGATTGTTAAGACCGGTGCGCGGTTGACGCTGGAGGGCTCTGATAAGATTGCTGGGTCTTCGGCTACGCTTATCGAGTGTGTTAATAACTTCCGTCGTTGGTCGGGTGCGTCGACGGCTGCGGCTATCAATGCTGTCACTGCTGCGCCGGCGCGTCTGCTTGGCTTGGAAGGTGTGAAGGGGTCGTTGGTGAGCGGTGCTGATGCCGATCTTGTAATCTTGGGTGAGAATGAGGATCCCTTCTCTGGGCCGACCTTGACAGTTGATCAGGTGTGGAAGCTGGGTGCTAAGATCCACGATGCGAACAAGGCTGCCACTGTGATGGCATGAGGTGGTTGCGATCTGCTTTTTTCCGGGGTTATTTGCTTTTTCTCGTGATTCCAGCATATGTTCAACAGCTCTTTCATCTTGGTTGGTTACAGGCGTTTTGAGGTTGTGATTTTGCATTGAGCATAGAATGCAAGCGCATGGTCATAGCGCCAGCTCCATCTTCAGTTCGAATACTTGTTTTAAATTTTAAATTTTCAAATTTCAAGAAAAAATTATTTCAAATATCAAGTTTATACATGATAGATTGTGTATATGTCAGATAAATAAACCAGATCTGTCTCGCAGATGGGGAGAACCAGGCTCGGAGAGATGCCCGCATTCAGAGGCGATCCTCCACACCCGACTCCGACGGAGCTATGCGCCGCTCGCTTATATGCTATAATAAAACCAAAATGAGACCCAAATGAAGAAATAACTTTTACAGGCATGTCAGATCTTTGACGCGTAAGAAGCCCCTGCTTTACAGACGGGGCTGGTTGCGAGACCAACCAGCCTCGCCAGCAATCAGCTCGGCGGCACGCTCACCAATGGTCAGAACCGTCAGCATAGGGTTGACGGTGGGCATGTCAGGGAAGACACCAGCATCGGCGATACGGACTCCCTTCAGGCCGCGGACCTTCAGTGTGGGGTCCACAACCGCCATGGGGTCACAAGCAACGTTACCCATCTTGGTAGTACCAGCGGGGTGGTACACGGTGTGGGCGACACGACGGCCATACTCGGACAGCTCCTCGTCAGTCTGTACCTTGGGACCGGGGGCAACCTCGCGCTTGATCCACTCCTTGAAGGGAGACTGCTTGGCAATCTCACGCGCGGCCTTGAGACCAGCCACGATGGTGGCGGCGTCGTAGCCCTCAGGGTCAGTGAAGTAGCGGAAATCTAGCGAGGGCTTCACAGAGGGGTCGGCAGAGGTCAAGAAGAGACGACCGCGGGAGCGGGGGCGGGGAATGTTGGGGGTCATGCAGAAGGCATTCACGGGCTCGTCGTAACCGAGACGAGTGGTGTTAAGAGTGAACGGAATCTGGTAGCAGTGCATCATCAGATCGGCGATCTTGCCGTCGAATCCGGCGGCATTGGGCAGCTCGCGGCGCAAGAAGATACCGGCATCAGAGTCCATAGTGGTCATTTTATGATCCACAGGGCTGTTGAGCTCCCACATGATGATACTCTCGGGGTGGTCCAGCAGGTTCTCACCAACACCGGGAATATCCTTCACAACGGGAATACCGAGGGCGGACAACTGCTCACGGGGACCAAGACCGGAAAGCATCATCAGACGAGGGGTGTCGACAGCTCCGGCACACAGGATGGTCTCCTTCTTGGCACGCAGAGTGTGCTTGACACCAGACTGAAGAGTAACATCAACACCGGTCACGGCGTCACCCTCAACGTTGATCTTGCTAACCCAGGCGTTGGTGAGGATAGTCAAGTTAGGACGCTTCTCATCACCACGGAGAATGGGGTGGATGTAGGCAACACTGGCACTGCTGCGGCGGCCATCATCGGGGTTGTAGGAGATGTTGAAGAAGCCGACACCCTCAGTCAGCTCACCAGTGTTACGGATGTCATCGTTGAAGTTCTCAATGACAGGGATTTTCATGGCAGTAGAGCAAGCCTGGACCCAGTCCAAGCACAGCTGGTTACGGTGGCGGGCATGTACCGGCTGGATAGTGTTACGCAGGTTATCAATGATGCGGGTGAAGGTCTCAAAGTCCCAGCCCTTGCAACCCTTGGCAACCCATTGACGGCAATCATATTCGAAGGGACGGAAAGAGATGAGAGTGTTGTGGCTAGAGCAACCACCCAGGACCTTTGCGCGGGAGTGACGGATATGACTGTTGCCTGCGGGGATAGTCAGCACAAGCTTATTTGGAATTTCTCAAGAATAATATCTTACCCATGGGTTGCTCAGTGGTACCATAGTCGTAATCAAGCTCGCCTCCAAGTAGGTTGAGCCATTCCTTCAGGTTCAGGACGCGATCATCCATGAAATCACTAGGACCTCCCTCAATAACCAGAGTCCGCTTATTAGGCAGGTACTCGGCCAGACGTGCGGCGATCACACAGCCGGCGGTACCGCCGCCAACGACAATGTAGTCATAGCTATTGAGATCGACGGTGGGGAGCTCGTTAGTGGTGGCCATGTTGAATACCGGGGTAGGATGCAAGGTCCGAATGTGGTGAGGAGAAGATTGGAGAAGGAAGAAAAGACCGCCTTTTTCTAAAAAGAAATTTTAAGGCTGTTCGGGGGTGGTCTGATCGGAGAAAGGCTTTGGATCCAATCTCTGGTCCTTACCCAGCATCCTTTCATTCTTTTTTTTTTTTTTTTTCTTTTCTTTTTTTCGTTGGACTCGGCGAACGTTTGAAGCCTCTGAGTGGTGGCGATCATTGGAAGTGGAGAGACTTCGGGTCAGAGATGTCTTGGTTAATATGATTAATATTATACGGTCCACTCATAACGAACATGAACACTTTATCAACATCCTTGCTCGTATATTCAAAGCTTATTGATATCTGGAGTAGAGAGATCTGAGATAGGAATTCCTTTCCGATGCTATCGAGATGAGCGTAGGGTATCAGGGGGTATCAGGGGGGTACGTCATTTTGCATCTAACCAGGGGGGCCTTGGCTAACGAATGCCATTCTTAGTGAGAAATTCCCGGGGGGACTTTCGAACCATAGAAAGTAAGCGGAAAAGCAAATCTAACGAATCCGATCAAAGATAACAACCCCGCGTAGGACTTCAGCCATTTCAGCCACTTTCAGCCGCTGACCGGATGGCGTACTTTTAGTATGTATTCCGTACTTGGCTCTTACGTATGAATTATGCGTGGCGGCCGAGTACCAAGTACCTAATCGAACTAACTATCCGCGCTAAACCGGTTCCCCATTTTTCTTTACTTCGGAGAAACTATAAGGCGGTGTGGATTACTCTATTCATTCCCGTCTATCACTTCCCTTATCTTCTTATTATTATAATTCATACACACAATGTCGCTTTCTTTCCCACCTCGTCAGCTCTATTACGACGGTAAGGTCCAGGCTGCGACCTCCGGCAAGACATTCCAGACTATCAATCCCGCCACTGCAACTCCGTTGGCCGACATCCATATTGCCTCCAATGTGGACGTCGATGCCGCTATTACTGCCGCCGATCGTGCATTCCCCTCATGGGCACAGACCCCGCTGATTGCTCGCGCCCGAATTCTTCACAAGGCCGCTGCCCTGCTACGGGAGCGGAACGATGAAATTGCACGCGTCGAGACTTTGGACTCTGGCAAGGCCTTTACTGAGACTAGCACTGTCGACGTCACTACTGGCGCCGATGTTTTGGAATACTATGCCAACTTCATTGGTGGCGGTGGTCTCAACGGTGAGACGACTCAACTGCGCGAGGATGCCTGGGTATACACTAAGAAGGCCCCTCTGGGTGTGTGTGCCGGCATTGGTGCTTGGAACTACCCCATCCAGATGTAAGTTCTTGGGTCATGCATTTGCAACAGCAGGAGGAAAAAAAGCTGACTTGGATATTTTTTTAAGTGCCCTCTGGAAATCCGCTGCCTGCTTAGCCGCCGGTAACACAATGGTCTATAAACCCAGTGAATACACCCCGCTTCACGGTCAGACCCTTGCCGAAATCTACACTGAGGCTGGCCTCCCCGACGGTGTCTTCAACGTTGTCAATGGTGCGGGTGATGTCGGTGCCTACCTGACCAGCCACCCACTCATCGCCAAGGTCTCCTTCACTGGTCAAGTGGCAACCGGTATGAAGGTCGCAGGTGCCGCCTCGGGTAGCATGAAATACGTGACAATGGAGCTTGGCGGCAAGAGTCCCTTGATTGTCTGTCCGGACGCTGATCTGGAGAGCGCCGTCAATGGCGCCATGATGGCCAATTTCTACAGCACAGGCCAGGTCTGCACCAACGGCACCCGGGTCTTCGTCCCGCGCACCATGAAGGCTGCTTTCGAGAAGAGCCTGCTCGAGAAGATCCAATATGTGCGGGCTGGCCCGCTCTTTGATGAACAAACCAACTACGGTCCCCTCAGCTCCAAAATCCACTACGACAAGGTCGTCGCATACATTCGCCACGGTATTGAGTCTGACCGCGCCACCCTGCTTTGTGGCGGTGTCGAGAAGCCCAAAGTGCCCAAGGAGCTGCAGGCCGGTTTCTGGGTTCAGCCGACCATCTTCACCGACTGCACTGACTCCATGAGCATTGTTAAGGAGGAGATTTTCGGTCCCGTTATGTCCATCCTGTACTATGACACCGTCGAGGAGGCCGTGCGACGCGCCAACACCACTGAGCTCGGACTCGCTGCTGGTGTCTTCACTAAGGATTTGAACCAAGCTCACCGCGTCATTGACCAGCTGCAGGCTGGTATCACCTGGGTAAACTCGTGGGGCGAGAGCCCTGCTGAAATGGCTGTCGGTGGCTGGAAAAAGAGCGGTCTAGGCGTGGAGAATGGTCGTCGCGGTATCGAGGCTTGGCTGCAGAACAAGAGCACTCTGGTGGATATGAGTGGTGCGGTGGTCAGTGTCTTCGCCAAGCTATAATGTTAATATATCATGCAATGTACCCAAAAGTAGCAAAGTATAAAAATGTACAGAATATAGAAGCATTTGTGCCCCACAATTTAAGCAAGTATTCTAGCTTTTTCTATACTAGTATCTTCATTCTATTATATATATACTTGGGAATCTATATATACTTCCGTGCTAAAAGTTTAGAAACGTATCCACAGGTCTTAGCACTAACATATATAATATATATACATACTGAACGACATCACGTTACGCAAATACATAAATTCCAAAAATTGATTAATTATACACAGCTTGCATTTATCTGTAGCTAAAATCTTTCACAATATCTCTTAACTCCTAGAAGGCGCATCGCATCTATCAAGTCGGGAAGAATTGAAATGGCCACGAAAAACTCCTTAGATAACACCCATGGACCCTGTAAGCGAAAGCAGTTAAAGAAGCCACGCAGATATGATTTGCAAAGACAGAACCCATATTCCCGTTCTTCCATAAAAAAAAAAAAATTAAACCGAAAAGCAAACCCCCGAATGAAAATGCCACAAGTTTGAGAGATGTTCATCAGAGCGTAGTAATTCTGGTGCCCATGCGGTCAAAGATAAGATCGCTCTTCAGCGCACCATCAATACCGCCAATAGCCGAGTCGACCAGGCGCGAAGACATGCTATCCGGGGTAAGCTCATCTTCCTCCATTGCGCGGCGGTGCAGCTCAGTATTGATGCGGAGATCCTTAAGCGTCTTCTCAGGGGTACCATCGGGGGTAGGCTGCTGGGAGGTAGGCGTCTTGACTGTGAGAGGGGCCGGGACGTAAGTCCGAGGACGGTAAACGAGAGCGGGTCCCTGGGTGCGGGCATCTGTGCCGGCCTGCTCGATGGATTCGAAGTACCGGACGGTCTTGACCTTGAGTTCGAGGGTGGCGTCGCGATCGCAGACGACGAGCGGGTGCTGGTGCAGCTGCAGAGCGGAGAGTGTCCACATGTGGTTGATGCCGTCTTCGAGACCCTTCTGCACGGCAAAGGCCTTGTGCGCTCCAGTTGCCACAATCACCACTTCTCGGGAATCCATGATCGTTTGAATGCCAACAGTCATGGCCATGCGGGGCACCTTGTCGGTGTCGCCGCCGAAGAAGCGGGAGTTTGCCAGGATGGTGTCGTAGGCCAGTGTCTTGACTCGCGTGCGGCTGGTCAGTGAGGAGCCTGGCTCGTTGAAGGCGATGTGGCCGTCTGGTCCGACGCCACCTAGGAAGAGCTCGATGCCACCGTACCGGGCGATCCGGGCTTCGAAGGATGCACACTCGGCTGAAAGATCGGTTGCCATGCCGTTCAGGATGTTAATGTTCTGCGGTGGGATGTCGACGTGGGAAAAGAAGTGCTTGTACATGAAGCTGTGGTAAGACTCGGGGTGATCGCGAGGCAGACCGACATATTCATCCTGTATTGAGATTAATGGGCTGTTTCCTCTGTGGTTGTTGTTGTTGCCCATACCATGTTGAAAGTCACGACATTCTTGAACGAGATCTCGCCGGCGCGATGACGCTGCACGAGGATCTTGTAGATAAGCTCAGGGCTGCTGCCGGTGGGCACACCAAGCACAAAGGGCTGCTCAGGGGTCGGGTTGAACGCCTTGATGCGGCCTACGATAGGAAGTATATTAGTCTCAGCATGGGTTTGCGCGCATCGGCGCATGGGGGGATCTGGGGCTTCAGCTTACTGATAATGTAGTCTGCGATATACACAGACACCTGGCGAGGGTCTTCTCTGATGATGACACGCCTATATTGATAAGCAGGTTAGTATAAAAGTCATGCGATATATAGATATCACGCACATAATTACGTCAGTTTGAGTTGGAGTAGATCGAAGTATGAGGAGAAGAAAGGGAAGAGGAGAAGGTTATCTAGAAAGGAAAGAAGAACAATAAGGAAAAAGGGGACCATGGGTTACAGTCTACAGTGGAGTGTACGACAGTGACAAAAAAGAAGGTCGTATAGAGATCCACGTGCTATACGGAGTAGCAAATGTATCATTGCCCCTCTATAGTACTATACTATAATACTATATAATACTATGGCCCTTAGATAGGATCCTCTCGGACTAGTTAACATACCGTATCTTAACAGTCCACTGGAAAAAGATAGCCAAATCGCCATTGACCTCATTCGGCCGATTCCAGGGTTTCTATCAAGGTCCACTCGGATGTATTCCATGTGGCTCAACAATCAAGCCAAAATGTACGATGACGCCGGAAAAAAAAGCAATTATACATTCTGATTGGAGAGTGGGAGCTCCATAGAGCACATGGTTGTCTGAAGGTTCCATTTGAGAAGTGTAGGAGTTGCATCCGGTGAAGTCGGTAAAAAGCTGGAGAAATAAAGTGCTCAGTGCAACCCTGGACGTTGTAGCGTCGTAACCGCCCCGGTATGGTATTGTAGGAGTATTGATGTGTATTGACGGGTATTAGTATGTATGGCACGTGACTATGTCTGTTGAGATTGGATTTCAATTACAGTTACATACATATCTCACATGACTTCCATTTTGGGAATGTGTTATCTGGGGGACCCCGGGGACTTCCAGTGCCCAGTGTCGGAGATTACATATGATTCATCAATAAGCCATCCAATCTACTCCATACATATGTACACATACCTTCTTACTCCAAGATGTATCTTGGCTATAGAAATTGTGTACTTTTTTTTTTTTTTTTACTATTACATATCTCAATTATCTATATACTCTCAAATATCAATATAAAATTATGCCAAGGTCCCGTGACACTTCTAACAGCGGGGGAACACACAGCTCCTATCTCCCTTATCTTTTTAGTCCCAATTCTTCCCCGACATTTGCGGCTCTGGGGTGAAAGGCAAAGCTCCCGAGGTCCAATTTTTGACTCTTGCAACCCTTCTTCCCCCCCCTGTCACCTGACCACGCCGCGTGCACTGGCTTCATATCCATTACCTGTCAGACGTTTGCGGTGTCCACACCTTGATCCTCCGACACTGCACCCTTTGCATCCTACCTTTCTGGGCCGCTGCAGGCATTCCTCCTCGGGCCATGGCCCGGAAAGAGGACATGCTGCCCCCGGGCTGGGAGGACCTAGATAGGTATGTCGATCTCCTTTTTCGCTTGGCTCATCCCCTATCGGCGTTGATCCTTCCCCCACCTCTAATCTGCCCAGATATCTCCATTTTGTGGAACCTAGCCGTCAACCTGGGGATAAGGGTCTTTAAGATGATTTCCACTTTAGGAAATTTGACACCTCGGGCGCGCTGACATGGCACAGGCAGATGGGTCAGCTCTTTATGATGGGCTTTGATGGAACTTCGGTCAATCAACAGATTCGATCACTCATTGAGGATTATCACTTGGGCGCTGTGCTGCTATCTGCTAAAAATTTGAAATGTATCTTTTAAAAAAAAACGGCCCTCCATCACCAACTTGGACAGTCACTAACACGCTTACAGCGGCCGAGGATACAACCAGATTAGTTCTGGAATTACAGACCATTGCGCATGATGCAGGTCATCCCGTTCCATTACTAATTGCCCTGGACCAGGAGAATGGTGGTGTCAACAGTTTATATGATGAGATATATATTCGCCAATTCCCTAGTACCATGGGCATTGCAGCCACGGGGTCTAAATCTTTAGCCCATGAGGTAGCTGTTGCGACAGCACAGGAGCTCAAGGCTGTTGGGGTCAATTGGATTTTAGGACCTGTTTTGGATGTTTTGACCAATGTGCGAAATCAACCATTAGGCGTTCGTACCGCCGGTGACGATCCCCAAGAGGCGTCTCAATATGGTGTCCAGTTCATGAGGGGATATCAAGAAGCAGGGTTAGTAACCTGTGGAAAACACTTTCCATCTTATGGTAATTTGGAATTTCTTGGCTCCCAGACGGATGTCCCAATTATTACGGAATCCCTGGAGCAACTCAGTCTTACCGCGCTTGTACCTTTTCGCAACGCTATAAGTCAGGGCCTGGATGCCATGATGGTGGGAGGTGTCTCATTATCATCTGCTGGGATGAACGTGATGCACGCCTGCCTGAGTGATCAGGTGGTCGACGAGCTCTTAAGAAAAGATCTCCATTTTCAAGGGGTGGTCGTTTCCGAATGTTTGGAAATGGAAGCACTCACACATAATATTGGAGTAGGAGGTGGCACAGTGATGGCGAAGAATGCCGGCTGCGATATCATCCTTTTATGTCGATCATTCCCGGTCCAGCAAGAAGCCATCAACGGGTTGAAGCTCGGCGTGGAGAACGGTATCATCGGCCGTCAGCGAATTGAACAATCGCTGCGCCGCGTTTTGGATTTGAAGGCACGGTGTACTTCGTGGGAACAGGCCCTGAACCCTCCGGGCCTTTCTTCGCTTACACAGATGCAACCCTCGCATACCAACCTTTCCACCCGAGCCTACAACTCTTCCATTACAGTGATGAGAGATAAGAAAAATTTACTTCCGTTGTCCAATGTCATCGACGCAGACGAGGAACTTTTGCTGCTGACTCCGCTGGTCAAGCCACTTCCAACGTCAGCAGTCTCGCTCTCGGCCGCAGAGTCTGCGCATGGGCCGTCTGACCCATTATCTTCGGATCGAACCACCTCGGTTCTGAGTGGAGAGGGCGTCTTCAAAGAGCTTGGACGATCGCTCTCGCGGCAGAGGAACGGGCGCGTGCTGCACACCTCCTATACTTCCAATGGCGTGCGTCCCATCCACGAGGACCTCATCCAAAGAGCAAGTGCTGTAGTCGTTGTCACGGCAGATGCAAATCGCAATGTATATCAGCAAGGGTTCTCAAAACACGTCTCCATGATCTGCCAATCGCAGTATACCTCCTCTGGCGAACGCCGCGAGACGCCATTAATTGTGGTGGCAGTTAGCTCGCCATATGATTTTGCCATGGATTCCTCAATCGGTACTTATATATGCACGTATGACTTCACAGAAACAGCCCTCCAGGCATTGGTGAAAGTCTTGTATGGCGACTTGACACCTTCGGCAGCCCTACCCGGCTCCATTGGTCGAACACAGAAGATTAATCAGTCTCGACAGCACTGGCTTGTCGAAAATTGGAACGAGGATCGCGATTCTTTTGCGTTGGATGCTTTGCTCGACACCATCCGAGAGGACTGTCCGCAAGGCCGGCCATCAGAACTTCTGGGAGCTACCGCTAGCAGCTTCTTGCTGCGAAAGGAGGATATCGATGAAGCCCATTTCGTTGTCCGGAACAGTAGCACGCAGGCCCTCTATGGGTTCTGCGCAACCTACTTCTTTCGATCAACAGGCACCGGCGTGCTTGCATGTCTGATCGTGGACCCCTCTCGAAGGAAACTATCCATCGGACATTCTCTCCACGGCCGCGCGATTCGGACTCTACTCCAACGGAGCGGAGTGAAACGCTTCCAGCTAGGATCCCGACTGCCAGGGATCTACCTTGGTATCCCGAGCGGTAACCCGGTTGAGCGCAAGCAGCTGCGACAATGGTTCGCGAACATGGGGTGGAACACGGCGCTTTCGCGACCGGTTTGCAGCGTGATTCTACGCAACCTGTCAACATGGGTGCCGCCCGAAGGACTCACTGCGACCCTACAGAGTGCAGAGGTCACATACGACCTTGTGTATGGCTGGGACTTTGCGCGGGCGATTCTCGATCACATTAAAACATATGCGCGGCAGGGTGTGGCCGACATATATCGCATGGCTCTGGGCGGAGCGCCTAACTGCGGGATCATTCGGGCCAAGCGGCCTTCTGACGGGGTCATACTTGGGAGTATTGTGATTTACAATGAGCGATCTGCCTTGGCAGAACACATGCCTGTGCTGCGCGCGACCCAGGCCTCTGTTGGGGGCATTTCGTCTCCGGTCATCTCCTCTTGTGGGGAAGATTACTCTACGGTCATGCAGGGTCTGATCCTGCTGGCTATCAAGCAGATTCGGAAGTTGAGCGCCGATGCCGTGGTTATGGACTGTGTATGTTCTTCGCTTGTTCCTCTTTTTCTCTCTGTTTATCTAACATAATATATAGGTCGACGGCGATGGCAACTTTGACAATCTCTCTACGATGGGCTTCACTATGTTACATAGCTTTGAGGAAGTGAACTGTGATGCAGCTACGTGGACGATGATGCATGCGTAGTATAAATGATCAGAGTTTGATTCTGTTTCTTTCCTCTTTTCTGTTTTCCATGATATCCATATCGCATTGGGTTTGGCATTTCATTTCTTTTTTTTTTTTTTTTTTTCAATTGGATCTATATAAGTCCATTTCCTGTTTCAATAACTGTATCTGAGTTTCTTTTTCATGTCTATTATTGATTCTCTGGACACGAAGGTTTCAAAGTGTAAATCTTGATAAGTCTGGGGTAGGACAGAAAGTCTGTTATTTGATCCAATCAAATAAATGATCACCGAGTTCCCGTGATCACCGGAGATACACATCTTGTATAGGTTAAAGAAAAAAAGCAAAGGGGATATTTAAAGGGAAGTGCATGTATATTTCCAGTATCTCCGGAGTCGGGGATCGGGATTCGGGTGGAATGAATCGGTCCCCGTGGATGTACCATATCTACGGCTAATTATACACTAATTATATACACTAATTACACTAAATCCGTCGGCTATGCGTTCCACGGTTCCAGACTTATTTAATTTCAAGCCCTGGGGAATTTTTAATTATCCCTCTAATCAGAAGGCATCACAATTAAAGCCGAGACCTGACTGGACCGGAGGTCCGTTGGAAATACCTTGGACTTGGCTAAAGCTAGATTATGTACTCCGTATTTCGTACAATGCACACATCTAACTTCAGGTGGGTTTTATGGGGGAATATTGGAGGGGAAATGGGGGAAATTGTGGAAATAGTGTGTGGGCTTAGAACGGAACTCCGCTTTGGCGCCGGAGGCGGACAAAAGCCATCCACTCTTTTGGGGGTCAAAAAGAGAGGAAAAAAAAAAAAAAAGACAAGGGTATGGGTTATAGGCGTAGTATTTTGTCTTAGTCTTGTTATCAGAATGCGACGTTAGAAGGGTGTCAGTATATAAAGGGGACTATTCTCTCTCTCTCTCTTTCTTCAAGGTTGATTTCCTTTGTATATAGAACATTTGAACCAAAGAATCGCATAACCCCCCAAACGGAGTTTTCGGGCCTCGGGGCCTGAGTTTGACCCGGGCCAATGAATTTCATTGGTTCAGAGTTTTGAACCAATTTAGTTTTCTGTTTGCGTTAAAAATCCCTCAGTTGTACAAGCGGAGCTTCTTTTTTATTTGCAGCTGAAGCTGAACCAGGAATCACCTAGAGGTCTTTCTATATTTTCGATCTACGATCTTGGAAAAGTTGCAGATATATATATATATATATATATATATATATCTTTTCAGGTACAGTACCTAGATGGTACATTACCATATCTATATATAACATATATGAAGCTTTTCTGGATCTCAGGTCCAAACCCAAAGACTAGATCGGCACCGTTAGAACGAGCTTCTAACCTTTGGAACCTTGGAACCTTCCAAGGTTGGAAGAGCGCCACGTCTAACCGTGGATGGCTCCCGAGGTCAGAACCTTGGTATAGGTTCTAGACCGCAACGGGAAACGCGCCGGAAGAAGAATGAAAAAGGAAAAGTGAAAAGAGATCACTCGGGGATTGTAGTCTAATCGGGTTAATGCACAGACTCATTGGTTCACATGCGAAAACGAAGCTTCTCTTACTCTCGCCACTCAATCTCCCGTCTGACATCGGCCCCTCTGGACCTGTATCTCCTTCCACAATGGTTGTTTTCATTTGAGTCTTGGGAATTTAGTCTTAAGAAAAAAAAAAAAGAGGGATACAAATGTACTCTGTAGATAATACATATATTGCACTAAATTATGTAGAATATATGAACCTTGAAGATTGTAGATCCCACGGACATCGCCGGAAAACGAAAGACTTTAAAGGCTTACCGAGGTATCGAAATGCTCAACATATTACATGCATTAAATTGCAGATTTGCAGATTATTGCATGGCTTTTTCGCCCGTTTCTAGTGGGGCTATAGCCAAAAGTACAGGGTCCAGCATACGGGGCGCACCGCCCAATGCGCCGCATATTTTGATTGGTCTTCTCTAGCTGCATGTCAGACGGCCGATGATGATCATCCTTGAGGTCAATGTGATCGCATTGTCGAAATGTAATGAGATTATGATTTGTACGGAGTATTGAATATTGAAATACGAACATACCTTAGTTATCACTATGTACCTATATTCAGGCCTACATAGTAAGCAGAAGTATTAATCCAGTAATCCTAACTCTAGAACATCAATATTAATATTAATATGTGGCGTTTTCAGGAGGGTCAACCCGAAGCAGTAAGGTTACCTTAATAGGCAGGTGGGTATTCATCGTTAAAGTGAATTTGATCTCAGATATGAACTACGGAGTACTTACTACTCCATATTAGAAGATGCAATAAGAAATATAGAATATATAGAATATATAGAAGACTATGAGAGTGATAGTTACTAGATCTTCAGGCGGTTGCCGAGAGCCGGCGATCAAGTCTTACCCCATCGGTGCTGAGGGATTTCCAGGTTACTTTCAAGGTTGTTATTGGATATGTACATGGGTTGTTATAATTGGGATAATTGGGATAATTGTGATAATTGTCATAATCGCTATAATTGTTATAATTGTTATCGACATACTCCGTACTACTCCGTACCCAAAATGATTAATAGAAAAATGTACTTAATTTTAAAAAGATTTAAAACAAAAATTAAACATTAAAAATATAAAACTAAAAAGCAAAAAAAACCCCCAATTTTATATAAAATAAAAAGAACCTTGGAATAGAAAGAAGAAAAAAAAAAGATGACTCAGCGCTGCGTTCGTTCTCCGCAAAACCGCGGCTCCACTATTCCCCGAATCCGTTGATCGTTTGGCAGAAAGTCGAGATTCCTCCTCTCTCTTTTCCTCTTCGGCTCTGGTGATCTGCTTTTCCTTTCTTTTATCTTTAGGTACATTTTAATACCTTTATACCATCTATATCCACTATAACCCTGGTCCATTTCCGTCTCAAATGTCCTCTCCGCCTTCACTCCCGCCTTAGCCTATCTTTCCGCTCGCTTGCAGCATTCCCCAGGTCTTGTTCTACTCATCCTTAGCTTCTCTTCTCGTCTGACCTTCTTGTCCTCTTGTCCTCTTACCCCCCCTTGTACTCTTCTCTTTCTCTCATTTGATTATATCTTTATATATAAGAAGAAAAGTCTTATAGCTCCTTCCCCCGCATCGTGTGCCTCTGTATCGCATAAGCTCTTATCATGGAGGGCTTCGATACTATGGCGCCGCCATATTTGGCCAGTCCATTGTCACTTGGAAATTTGCAGGGCAATGAATATCTCAATGCGATGTCCAGCCTCGATCTACCGGACCACCGTTCCAACTTCGACTCCGAGACCTTTGTCAGGTGGGTGATCAGATCTCCAAGTGGGACGAGAGGGGGTGGATCATCCGCTCCGCTCGACGGTGAAATTGGTTTCGCTAATTTAATATGCAATAGTGAGGATCTCACGTTCGCGCCTCCTAATTTGTCACATCAACTCAGGCGTTTCTCTTCCGCATATGACGACCCTTTCACCGAGATGGTGGCGCCCTTCGACCCAGTGCCCCAGGAACAACCCCAGGACTCGTCGATCGACCACAACAACAAGCTGTTGAGCTTTTCGCTGCCAGTATACCATTTTACGCTTCTCGACTATTCCATGCGCCGAACCTCCTTATCGGTGTCAGCGCAGTTGCACGGGATGTTCTTTCTTGCCGAGTCCCCCTATACAACATCCCCTTCGGAAAATGCCCCGCCACAACAAGGTGCCGAGTTGACGTGTTATCGTCGCAATTTGTTCCAAATTACCGGTTCAGTAACTTTGCCCCGCGGCATGCGCTATATCATGACCGAACACGGCGACCGAATTCCCATCCTCGCCCAGGAACTCACCGTATCAGCCACGGAATCCGTCGAAGGAAACCCGGTGAAGATTATCTCGGTGCCATGGAAGACCCCCTCGGCGGCGGCGGCTAATTCTGGCACGGCACCCGAGGAGAACAACACTAGCACTGGTGCTAAAATCGAGAAGGAGCCTCCCCCAATTCCCTTGGATATCATGGCGGGCCAGGATCTGGACTCGGACTACGCGACCTTCCCTATTGCGTGGAAACGACTACAGTTCCGTGTCGCGACCGCAAACAATGGTCGTCGAAAGGAGCTACAGCAACACTTCGTCGTCCGACTGAAGGTGATCGCGACTTTATCCACTGGCGCGAAGATACCCATCTCAGAGGTCCAGTCAGGTCCCGTCATCGTTCGTGGCCGCAGCCCACGCAACTTCCAGTCGCGCAAAGATCTCCCCCTCAGCGGCAGTGCTGCCGCTTCCCGGAGGAATGCCCAGGCCAACTCCTCGAATTCCGCCATGAACCGCACCCCAACAAATGACTCCGCCCCGCGTCGTGCCAGCGTGACTCCAGCCAGGACGAAGCCAGCCACGCAGAGTAGCTCTCCTGAAACAACATCTGTTCCTCCGCCGAGCATTGCTCAGCAGGCCAAAGCGACGCCGGATTGGACCCCCATCCCACAGTCCTCATCAAACAATATCATGTCACATGCCCCAAAGTCCATGTTCCCTCATTCCAGCCCAGAACAGCTCTCCCAGGGGACCGACTCACATCGCCGCGTCAGTACTGCAACATCGGGCGCTGCACCAATCAATTTGTCGTTGCTGGACGAGGAAGAAAGCGGTGACCCTAATCTCCATCTTGACCAAAAGATGGTGTCCCCATTCGCTGCCGAGTTGTCACATCAGCGATCGCTGAGTCTCGACCAATCTGCCCCGCCTTCTAAGATGCGCAAGCTCTCTCATGCCGTCTCTCAAACCCCCTCGCGGAGCGTTGCTTCGTCCATGCCCTTGCTGGAGACTGCCAACCTGCCCCAGTCATTCGCATCATCGCTTCCCTTCCCGAACGAAAGCACAGATCTTCTCTACGAGTACTTTCCTCTCGGGTTGGATGACTGGCAAGCCCCTGTCGACGCTGTCTACCGTCCACATGTAGTGCATCACACCAACATGCCGGAGATGAAATTCGTAGCCTCCAGAGGCCGGAGCAAGCGGTATTTTGCCGCAGAAGATGTCTTCTAAACTGCCCAGTACTGGGATTATGGTCTAATGGGGCTGGATGGCGTTTGTCTTTTTTTTTTCTTCTTCGCATCTGCATTGTCACTCTGGGATGGGGGTGTTTTTTGACTTTTTCTTTTTTCTTTTTTCACTGATTTCTTTAGACTTGGCTTCATGTTTGGACGAAACATAGTTGATTCCAAGCTGACATGTCGAATGTGTTACTGATATTGATGCTCATGGGGGTCCACGGATGGGGTTTGGCACTTACGATTTCAAGGATTCTCTCCTTTGGAAAATGGCGAATGTGGCGTGCTAAGGTGTTTGATTTATTCTCTTCTTTTTTTTTTTTTTGGGCAGTGGATTTTGGGATTTGGGCTTTTGGATTGTACTTGGATTTACTTGGATTACCCACGTCGGACTGGATTGGGATTGGCAGGGTCACGTTTTTTTTTTCTCTCTTTCTCTTTATTTCTTGGTCCTTGGTTATATCCCACTGTGTTATGATAACATGTTATTGACTTGATCGTGATGGGCCTTCTTCGGTGCACGCTGAGATCCTTCAGCTATACATGTTCTCGTGGCATGTCGTATATTGAAAATCCTATCTTGGGCTGACCACTTCTCTTTCATCTGGATACATAGACCAGCTGTGCACAGCTAATAGAATCAAGTTGTACGAATAATCTCACTCAGTGAGTTAGTTTTTTTTTGTAATTCCTTTAAAAAAAACTAATGTACCGAAAAGCGTCTGTTTCCGGCAATCACAGATATCCGAGCCCATCGCCGCCAATAGTCTCCAGATCAGCCTTGATCTCCCATTCCGTCGCACCGACCCGACCCGCAATCTCAGCCTGTCGCTGCCTACCCATATTCAGCCATAAACGCAGTAAATTGCCATCAATCATACCCCGACCCGCAGCGCCGTCACTTTCAATAGCTCGGAAAGCACGAGCATTCAGACCAGCAGGATGTTCAACGGTGTTGATCAGCTGGGACTGTAGTGCCGATAGCCGACGGTATGACTCCTCGGCAACCGACGTCACCAGCGCCAGTGACCCGTTCTGCGACGCGATGAGAACCTGGTGTGTGGCGATGGCCTGGTCCACGTCCATTGCTTCTTCGGATGACTCGGCGAGCTCTGATGAAACAGGTGTGCGAGGCAGAAGAGTCACCGATGACGCGAAGTTGCCGGTGTAGAACTTGCTACGGCTAAGGAGTCGATCGCCGTTGGAGGACTTCGGGTCTTCGGGGTCGTACTGCAGCACGTGCAGATTGCAATCGCTGTCAGCGACTAGCATGTACAGCTTGTTGCCGTCGGGGAGGAAGTCGGCTGCCACCACCTCGAGGTATTCGGGGTCTTTCCCGAAAAGTGTCATTCTATACGGCTCCTCTGAGTACCCGGCGAACCAAAGTCCTTTTACGGCATCTCCTAGGAGGACCATGCCAGTGCCTTTGAGCTCCTTTGCTACATTGACGTAACACTGCATGTCCATAAAGGCGACGGGGAGAAGGCTCCCGTCTTCCTTGAGACCTCGGACCATGCACTTCTGTCCCTGGGCCACGATTATGAACCCTTGGCCGCCGATGCCAGACAGCGCGGTCACTGCACCTTTCACTGACTCTTTGCCAATTAGCTTGAGCTTGCGGCCTGTCTCTGGCTTTTCGGGGTCTGGTGCCACTTTGATCACATCAAAGACATAGATCGTCCCGCGAGCTGGCATATCTTCGCCCTTTGCAATGGCGGTTCCGACGACGATTAGATCTCTCCGCTCGTGTGTATTCTCCGAAACCTCAATGTTCACGTTTTTCACCGCCGTTATTTGTTCATCGGGATCCAGAGGGTAACTATGAACATTAGTATTCGGATTCGTCATATCTTGAGGTTTGTTTGTCGGGTCTTTTTACCTGTCAATGATGGTCCATGTCCTAGGACTGACGACCTTGATGCTGCTTACGGGGATTTTCGGACAGAATGATAGTTCTTGAGATTAGATTAGCACAGCACAATGGGAAATGCTTGAAGCAATCACGAACCTTCGTTCCGCCATTCAGGGTGCAGGTCATCGCCCTCCGGTAACTTGAAGTCTCCTTGGTGGCTTGTGCCGAGAACATAAGTATCAGAAGACGTTGAGTAGGCCAAAAAGTCGACTGTTTCTTCAATTGGAACTTTGCGCAATGTCCATGAATAGTCAAATTGAGTTTGAGAAGGTAATTGACAAGCCCAGATACAGCTCTACAAAGAGAGAATTAGTAAATGTGGAAAGTACTACAACGGTGAATGAAAAATCTCACCTGAGAATCCACGTAGATGAATCCATTTTCACAGCCAGTTTCGGCGGAATCAAAGGAACTTAGCCAACGTGTGAAGCCTCCTCTAAGACGAATGATGTGCGGTGGGCTCTTTGCTGTCCTGAAGACAAAGCTTGGTGAAGCTCCCGGCATAAAGACAGTGCTAAACCCTGAGATATTAGGAAGAACCCTCAGCGGTCTCAATCGCTGTTGCTTCTGTATTTGAGAGGATGCCTCCCCTGAAAGGCTTTTTGGTAGAATATGATTTGACTCTCGGATTAATTGCAGACGAGAAGGTGATCCATGATCGGCATTTGCTGGAACTAGGCATGGTTTGTAGAACATGAGATCGTCATTTTCGGTTCGAACCTACAACACTTGCGTTAGAGAAGAGAGAAAGGCACAAACCGACAGAAAAAGCTTACAATCAGATAAGGTGAAAGGCAAGAACTATCACCAAGATTGGCAACAACAAATTCTGTCAGGGTTTCCCGAGTATTAGATCGTTTGGGAGGCTCGGTCGACAATACGGGTGGTAAGCAGTCGACGCCTTCAATGACTGCGAGCAACTTCATGTCAGAAAGTTGGAAGATCTGTATTATAAGTCAGCACCAATGCCTCAATCTTCTTTTCACGACAACATACTGAGAGCTTATACTCCAGATTCAATAGGAACAGAAGCACCTGGCCTTCTGAAGAGTCCTCCGACGATGAGCCTGCAACGCTGAATGACTGAGAATTATCGTGATAAAGGCATGCGGAGCGCCATTGCGAAGAGCTAATCTCATTTGAAAGCGAAACTTCATCAAGATCACCACTTTCATCCGCCTGCAGAAGCAATACTGATGAATCATCCCGAATAATCACAAGATAAGGATCAATAAAGCTTGCGCTCACAGCCACACGCTCATCACTGGTATCTTCATCCCAAACGGGGTAAATTTGTGACAATCCCAGGTCTGTAGCGTTTCACCATTAGCTTATGCAATGCTTGCTAGCAGACTGGAGTAGACTGTACCTATGTCGTAGCTTCTGACTTCGTTCCGCAGGACCTGAATTAGACGAGTATCGCCTGCCAGAGATCCAATGTCAACTGTGCAATCTTCGTTTGGGTTGAACTCTGATGCCTTGAAAGGCTTCAAGCCTTGTTCTTCCACAACGAAGACCTCGTTCACCTCCTGCTCCGAATCCGTAGACCGGGAAACAACCACATATTGACGAGAGGGGTTGTCTGTGCTGGAGATCCCTCTCTTTTCTGTGATACTGGCTGACCAAACACCATCCGCATCATCGACTTTCAGAGACATGGTAGTCAAGGGGTCGATTTCACGCTTGATGACTACTAAGCCACCGCCTTTGTCTGAGCCCTGAGATGCCACCAACTCCAGTTCTGCGGCAACAGTTTCACTGGCATCTTGATTTTTGTGATTCGTGTTCGAGAAAACTTTTCCCAAAGTGATGTCTCTCAATGGACCAATGCTAGAAAGCTGGTCGTTGAGTCGAAAGTTATGAAATTCGGGGGTTGAATTGTCAGTTCCCATGCGATTATCGACTTGTGCTGGTCCAGGCGCTGAGGAATAAAGGTCATCATCTTCCATCTGGTCGTCATCATCTGAAAAATCATCAAGACCTTCGGCTGTTTGTTTTGACTCAAGCCGAGCTTTTTTAGTAGATGCGGATGAATGCGACCATTCTAGGAGCACCGAATTGGCATCCTCACTGCCAATGAAGACATTTCCGTCCCCGAGACAAGTGGAACATGAGGCAGCCGACTTCAGAATGTCTCCACCTGCATGCGCTGGAAGGGGATGGACAGTGATACCGGAGACAGACCGACCATCAAGTTTGAATTTTATCAGTGCCATGTCTCCAGATGCAAGTGCTAGAAGTAGGTCTCCACTATCACCACCCAGTCGCTCAACCACGCAGCCTTCAAGGCGGAACGCCAAATCCGATTGGTCGGTCATTGAAAATGAAGAAACCTGCCTTGAAAACTCATTGACTCCCACCGCATTGGTTTTACCGGCTTGGTCCACATGAACAATTTCATTTGATCCAAGAAGCAAGGCGCCTCCCACTGGAAGTGGGAGTGGCACAACTTTGAACAAATCACTAGGAAGCCGAGATACCGAAAGAAGGGTGGTAGAAGCTCGCTGCTCAAGATCCAGTGTGAATACGGCATAGAATACCACATCCTTTCTTTCATGAAGAAGGGCAGTGGAGGTTGCGACTTGGGAATATAGAATTCCGAACGTCGGCTCTCTGTATTCGTACAAGAACGCAAGACTGATAGGGTGTAGCAAAGAAGGATCCAGGGCAGTTAATGGCAGGACAAAAGACGAGGAGTAGGGTGTTTGATGTGCTGATCCTTCTTTGCTCTTTTCAATCTGCGCTCCTTCACCAGTGTTCTGGTTTGGGCGTTCTCCGTCAAGCTCCGGGTCGTAGTCATCCATCACCAAGTCATCACCCGCCTGATGAAAGGGCAAAATCGCAAGGTTGCGGATTCCGAAGTTGTACACCGCACATCTGCTGCTTGGGTCAACACTCAGAATGCTGCCACACCGGCTCAGATCAGGCACCCAGGGGCTGCGGGTCAGGTCATCCCGCTCGTAGTAATGGATGGAAATTGTTGAGATGCCATGACGCTCGGGATCCCACTCAATCAAGCTGAGCTTGGCATTGCGGACTGCAATCAAGATGGCTTCTCCGCCACTCTTCGTGTTCAAGATTTTGACTCGGCTTAAATCAGTCACAGTTCCGGATAGCGGGTATTCTCTTTCCAGTACTAATTTCGTCTCTGGTTGAGAAAATTGTGAAGAATGAGATTCTAAGCCTTCCTTCTGTGGTTGAGGAGACACCTTAACAAGAGAGAAAACCTGCAATAGAGAAGTTCTGACAACAATTAAATTGCTGGCGGTTGCTGAGATGAAAGGAACTGCCAAAGCATGGGTGACCCCCGTAGGGGGTAATAGCTCTGTGTAGCACTGCATTTGGAAACCGAGTCCACGGTCAAAGTTTGTGAAAGGCTTGATACTGCTAGAAAACCGCCAATGAGCTAAATTGTGTTTTTGATATGGCCTGAGATGCACATTGCAATTGCAAACCTAGGGATAGAAAACTGAGAATGTGAAGCCTTGTAAGCACAGAGAGAGACGACACAGATAAAAATTTCAATATCAACAGGAGAAGCGATCAAGATCAAGATCAAGATTGATCTCTGCCTTGTGCAGTCAAGTTTGTAGCTCCTTTGAAGCGGAAGCAAAGCGGAGATGGAAGCTGGTCAGCTGACTGGCCTGGCAGAATCGAGCGGCCAATATATTCTGCCCGATAAATTATACCGCCTTTTGTTGCATATGCCTTAAAATGGGTTAGCGTCAATAATCAATGACGACACCGGCGATCGCTAGCTAGGGAAGATCGTCTTTCTTGATTTGACATTATTAAAGTCTCATTCTTAGCATCATTCCTTCATTCTTTTACTACGAGTGTTGATGCAGACCTCACAACAAATTTGCACAGTGTGAACCGCTATCCTTCGATATGGCACTCCTTCAGACTTCCCTCATCTGGGCTCTGTATGGGGTGGTGGTAGCTATTCTACTAGCAGTAGCGTCGGTGTTTATCTATGTCTACCAAACTCCCCGCGACCGTTCTCCTTCAGTCACTCTGACTTGCATTGTATCGATTACGAGCCTTCTTGCAACAGTGCTTTTGTTGCCTGTCGATGTCGCTTTGGTATCATCGACTACGTCGTCCAAGTTAGGCCAGCGAAAGGACTGGGCAACACAGGATGTGGTGGACAGAATCACTTATTCTTTGACCGTAATCTATTATTTCCTCTACTCCTTGGATGCCCTGCTCTGTCTTCTGGTCATTCCCTTCACATATTTCTGGTACGAGGAATACGATGACGTTGCGGCCGAGACGGGTGAGCAAACTGTGGGCCAACGGTTTTGGGGTGCCCTCAAATACACACTCTCATTCGTTGCAGTTGTCGTGATCCTGTTCCTAGTTGGATTCTTCGTCCCAGTGTCACAGGGAAAGAATGGCATGGATCTGGATTACTTCAGGCGCTTACTGACTGAGAACCGTGAGTATCCGAGTATCCTGCCCAGTGTCGGATAGAACCGTGAAGCTGACATAACTTTGAAAAGATGGCGAGCGTGCCCTCACTTTTGCTCTTGGTCTGTTAATGACAATTGGGCTCTGTCTTTATGTCTTATACACCTCCGTGGGACTGGCCTTGCTGCCAATCAGCTTGATCAAGACTGCACCATCAATCTCTAGTGCTACCTTGCAAGCGAGCACTACACAACAACTTGACACAAATCAAGAGCGGCAACGTCAGCTCGAGGGACGATGTGCCGGAGACCCCGGGCTTTTGTCCTCCAAAGACCGCCGAGAACTTGATACACTGGTGCGGGAAGAAAGGACCCTGATTCGGCGCCAACGTCTAGCCGAGGAATCTCAAGGCGGAGGCCATAGCTGGTTGATGAGGGCATGGTACAAAATCGGGGCAGTGCTCCGTCCCTTCAAACTCCTGGGAGGCATCTTACTGCTATGCATTGCTTTCCTCACGTGGGTATCCATGCTCTTGACGGCAATTGACAAAGCAAAGAACTCGATTTGCAAGCATCGTTGTGGATACATCCTCGCACATGTCAACATCTTTAACCCTGTCAACTGGGCACTTGTTAAATCCGCCCGATTCTTTCCCATTGACTACGCTATATTTACAGCACTTGTATTGCTGTTTTTCTGCAGTTCTGTGGTTGGAATTGCTGTGGTCGGAATCCGCTTCCTATGGATTAGGATTTTCCAAATCAGAAACGGCCACACATCTCCCCAGGCCCTACTCTTAGCCACCGCCATGTTGATGCTGATCATTTTAGCGCTGAATTATTCCATTTCGATGATAGTCGCCCCCCAGTATGCCACATTCGGCCCGCAGACATTCTGTGATCGCGCTCCGGGAACCTTCACTGGGCAGCCAGATTGCTCAAACACTAAAGAACTTATCAAGCCATGCTCAGAGTTGGCAGAAAATCCTGCAGCGCAGCAAGTCTGTACACCCAGTATCGTGAGCACGTTCTTAAATCGGGTCACCCTGAACTACCCATTCTTTGGGGTCGTGTTCTTTTGGGCCCAGTTCTTCTTCCTAGGTAAGACTAAATCTCGTTGCCTCCCGGCTAAAATTGCACGTTCACATTGACCTAACACCTATACCACAGGCTTGTATTTGATTGTATTTGTTACTTCCCTTTTCCGTTCGCCCCAGTTGGACGAAGCGCAACTCGATGAAGATGCAGAGGAAGCTGAGGAGGAAGGCTTATTGGCCAATACCGGCAGACGCTTCAATGCCAGCTGGCAAGATATCACAGGGAGAGCTGCCCGGACTGAACGCTCCCAGGGCTAATCACCAAGGTCTTACAAACGATGGCGACTAGACGCTAGAGCCTTGTAGTGACGGAAGCCACCAGAGATTAACTTCGAAATTTTTTTACCTGCAATAATGATTTGTGACGTCCCTAGCAATCCCATTTGAATAACTCCAAGGATTTCATTGGGTTTTTGCTTTTGTTTGTAGTACATTTAGGGGGGATTTTTTTAAGCCATCATATAAGTGAGGAAATACATAATAGATGGCTTTTTGCATACCGATTCAAGTCCTGTTTTGGGAGATCGATTCTCAAGTAGAAGAGTAACATAGTCTCATAATTGTCATAAACGTCGTGTCCGTCATGTGCTTAAATCTTCATTTGATCGTTTAACAAGGCAAGGGCATTTTGGAAAGCTTTTACTACTTCCGCATCTTGAAACAGATGAGCGATCAGGCCTTGTTTTCAAGTCAAAAGGACAAGAGGGGACTTACAATGCTTTTTCTTGTTTTCCACGTTGACTTCGGAATTTTGAACGTGCTGCATTTGGGTCTTGAATCTGTACATGTTTAATTATTCGTTCATCGATACCTTAGGCCAAAGCTGGATTGGTCGAACCTTTTCAAAGCCCTATTCTCATCTTGCGAAACGGTGGTTTGAGACCATGCCATGAAAACCTACCAGTTGCTCAGGCACAAAATTACAATCAAAGTGCGCTTCGAAAACTTACTTCAAGAAGCTTGGCTGTTTCAATTCGAAGATTCTCTTCGACTCGGCCATGTTCCTCCATTGCATCGGCATATTTCCCTTGGAGTTGTTCCCAGTCGCAATTCTCCAGCCCTTGTGTCAACCCAGAGACAAATGGAAACTCATCGTGAGTAGGGGCAGGTATAAGAGTTTCGACTGGTGGTTGAGGGCTTTTATTTTCTTGGAAGCTCCCACTGCCTAGAGGGCTTTTGCTTCCTTGACTGACACGGGGTGATATTGCCCCCGGTCGAGGAATTTTGCTGGTCCTCTTCGGTGTCGACGGCATATTAGATTGGCTTAACTGATATGGCGGTGTGTCAAAACAAAATCATGTCAAAACCAATGATGGTTTCAGTAGAACTTAGAGTCACTTTTGTTTTGATTCGTCCACGGGTGGATGTTCTTATCCAAAAAGATAAGATTCGCGATAACTGAGTCAGGTGACGTCGACAAGTGCATGTGCACATCATTCCGTCTTTTCTTCTCTTCCTTCTCTGAAGAAAGATTAACTAAAGGTGATGCGAACTTAAAATGTTAGGCTTGAGGTCACATCCTTCATATCAACATATTATTTGAGTCATGTGGGATTTGCATCTCTTTGATGACCCTCTCACCCCTCTATATGGTTCTCGGCGGCGACTCGAATAGCACCCATAATTATCCCACAACGCAACATGGAAATTACCCTTACGCTCTCAAAGAACAGCTGAAAATAAAATTGAATTGTCTGCCATGAGCTGTTCTATATGCTCACGTGCCCCTCATTCCCGCCTTTCTTTCCACTGCCCAACGTGTGCCCGCAATCAGCTATATCAACTACGAATCGAGAGCACTCAAGTTCTTCTGGAGAAAGAAGTCCTTGGAAAGCAAATTGAGACTGCTGTTACCTGTGGTAGCTCCTGGGATCAACCTTCCGCACACCGACAAGATCTCCTCGATACGGACAAAGCTTGCTCTCCCCACTGGGTCCTCCAAACGATAAGCACTCAACATGCAGTGTCTTTGGCAAAGAGAGAATCGATTTCACAACATCTTGAGGCTTTAAAATCGGAGATCGAAGCTAGGAAAGCGAATATTTCCAAGCAAAAAGAAGCCCTGGCACGTAGACGCTCCGATGCTGAATCTGCCAAATTCCAACTAGAAGAGCGGGAATCCGGAATACTGGCGGGCGTTCAAAATACTAGCAAACGGGTGGAGCACGTTTGGCACTCCCTCCATAGCAAGACAGCGGAGTCACGTATTTATCTTTGTCGAGAAGTCGCCAATCTCTATGGCCTGCGGAAGGCTACGAAGAAGGGGCAAGCTCGGGAGACATATGTGCTTGGAGGTGGTGTTATCGTTGACTTGAGGGATCTGAATGGCAAGTTGACACCGCCGCTTCCAAGCAATTATTCATCCCGTGGCATACTAACAGGGCAAATACAGGGATTCCACAAGAGCAGATATCCACGTCTTTTTCTAATATCGCTCATCTTCTGATCATTGTCTCACATTATCTCTCCTTGAGACTTCCCGCCGAAATTACACTACCCCACAAAAACTATCCTGTGCCTACGATCTATAATCCCTCGGCATCATATCGCTCGCGCGATGGTCACAATGGAGCTGATTACCAGTCTTCGTCAAGTCCAGCTGCATCCAGGACGGTGGACCCGCGCACCCACACACCACACCCGCGGCCTCTCTTTATTGATAAACCTTTACCCCGGTTAGCGAAGGAGGATCCCGTAACATACGGCTACTTTCTCGAAGGTGCCTCTCTCCTAGCATGGAATGTTGCATGGTTATGTCGAACCCAAGGGATAAACATCTCATCAGACTCTTGGGAGGATGTCTGCGATATTGGAAAGAGCTTGTGGCAACTGCTGGTTGCTCCACCAGCCCATCCTTCAACTCTGATGCGAGCCTTCGCTGGCCGAGATACGCAGAACCAGATAAAATCTGCCAAAGACTCGCCCAAAACAACCATTCAGCGGACAACTTCTTTTCCCATGTTGGGTCACTATTCTCATGGCACGGCACATTCTTTCCTGGGAGCATCGGAAGGAGTTGAATTCATGCGACTATGGAAACTCCCAACCCCACTCAAGATTGCAGATAAATTGAAGGCCAATTTTCAAGGCGAAATGGCCAGTGCGGAATGGGAATTGCTGGAAGAAAAAGAATGGGATGATGCGATGGAGTCCCGGTCATCTGTTCCGCAGAGCCCCACGGCCATTTCCCCGAGCTTTCAATCTGGATCGGCGGGCACAGAAAGCAGAACTACAAGTTCAAAAACCGCCAGGAGGACTCAAAGCCAAGACGACCCCCCGCCTAATGGTATCAAAGGTTGGACTAGAGTAAAGACCAGGGAGAGGACAGGTATCTAATATTCCAATTTCAATATTTATTCCATGTATAATATGACTTGAATAAGTTTAAGATCACTTTATCCACTCGGTACAGAGTAAAGTGTTAGTAAGTCACAAATCCCAGGACGAGTATTGCCCACGTGGGATCCCTCTGGGGCCTCCAGCATGTGTGACTAAGCGAAGGGGCCCGGAATCGAGACTCACTTTATCGCGTGTCCCCAAACCACCCTTGTCCGGTATTTTCTGTTCTTTAAAGAATACATGTTTGTGTTATTTGACTTCCTTGCTGATCTATCATTTGGTGCAATTTCCTTGTATGAACCCAATTGAGTGACTACTATATCCTTGACGTTACCGGGCCTACCATCATTCCCCTCATTCCAACTGGGGATGTTACACCTCCAACAGATTTGAAACCATACACAAAATGCAGAATGCCGAAGACTGGCAGACTGCAAAGGTTTTACCTTCAGGTTAGCAATATTTAAAAATAAATCGTCGTCAGCTTTTAACTAGGTACCGAGCAGACTTGAAGCGTGCCCTCTCCGCAATTTCAGAGATCCCCGATGCTCTCTTGCGAGCAGAGCTTCTTCGGCGAGATGGAGCTTCAGAAGATACGCCGACTTGCGGCTCCAAACAGCGGGGGGCCTATAACACACCGTTACATGTTATGGCACTGTTCCTCATCCTTGGACTGAGTACATTCGGTATGCACTGGCTTCTCTCGGATCTCTCAAGTTGGCCAGTGCTAACGTTGAAATTACAATAGCTTGTTCTTTTCCGGTTTTGGCGCGCCGTTTCCCTGGTCTCCCGATTCCCCGTCGATTCCTCTTCATATCAAGACATTTTGGAACGGGTGTATTAATTGCGACAGCATTCGTCCATCTGCTTCCCACAGCATTCGTCTCTCTGACTGATCCATGTCTTCCTCGGTTTTGGAGTCAAACATATCGGGCTATGGCAGGGTTTGTTGCAATGATATCGGTCTTTGCAGTCGTTATCGTGGAAATGTTCTTTGCGATGAAAGGCGCAAAGCACGTGCACGGAAGCGAATACGATAATCTCATTGGCGTGGCTCGGCGTGACTCAATAAGGGATGCGGGGAATCCAGATGACGATTTTTCGGGGCTAGAGGCTCGGCAGGTTTCAGATAATATCAACCTAGAAAGCACAGCGCACAGCTCCAAGTTGCGGGCGACGAGAGCTTCCGGCTCAGATCATGGATCGGACCGTCCTCATCTGGCAGTTTCGTCACCGGATAAAGAGGACGACGAGGATGCCCTTGATGGACTGGATGACTACATGGATGACGCCGGACTTATCAGTGGGCAGGCAGTTCATTCTGCGCACTCACAATCTGTCCACCGGCATCGACCCCGTGTAAGCGAAAGCCAGATTGAAACAGATGGGCCAATCCAGAATCCGCAGCGTCAGCTTTTACAATGCCTCCTCTTGGAAGCTGGCATTTTGTTTCACAGCATCTTCATCGGCATGGCGCTCAGTGTTGCGACTGGCACCTCATTTGTCGTCCTGTTAATTGCAATCAGTTTCCATCAGACTTTTGAAGGTTTCGCTCTGGGATCTCGGATTGCATCGCTCATACCGGATCTCTTCCCTCCGAGTTCCATGAAACCATGGCTTATGTCACTGGCATATGGAACGACAACTCCCCTTGGCCAGGCTATCGGTTTGGTTCTACACAATCTCTACGATCCTGCCAGCGCAACAGGTCTGCTGATGGTTGGCATCACTAATGCCATTAGCAGCGGTCTTTTGCTCTTCGCGGGACTGGTGGAACTCCTCGCCGAGGACTTCTTGAGTGAGTCGAGTTATGACACTCTCAAGGGCAGACGACGTGTTGAGGCTTGTTTGTCTGTTGCCTGCGGGGCTCTCCTCATGGCATTCGTCGGAGCCTTTGCTTAAAAGCATTAATTATTGTTTGGTATTTTTCGGTTATAATGTCTGATAGATTAACGAAGTAAGCGATCTTTCCTTTTTCTAAATGTATACAAAATTAATGATACTCCATTCGTTCCTAGGTCTCAGGATCTCTTATTTGTGGATATATACTATATCCCGGGGGATTCTCATAAAACACACTTGATTCATTTTTTTCCGATCTGATCACTCAAGGCTGGTATATCCCGTTTCACCACAGACCTAGCACTGATGGAAGATCCATAGCCAATGGTGACTCCAAAATAATGTCACATTAGCCCCTGTCCAGCAATACTCGCTAATGACAATGGGTCCCGTAACCTCCAGTCTTCTATGTGCCTTTCGCGCTTCCTTCATTCCCGTCTTGTGTTCTCCCCTAATGATATTGACATTAGGTCCAGTCATGACATTGTTCCTCATGGAAACTAAGCCACAGTCCAGGGCACTAAGGCTTAAGGGGCCTAGAGGACTGTACATAGTACATGTTTACATAAATTAGAACCCCTTTAAATGCATCCAGAAAGGTAGTGTATCTCTTACAATATCGGGTAGTATTCTTTCATATTCCTCTCTCTAAATCAATCCTAGGTAGTCTTAGCTTGCTCAATGTTCTCCTCGTCCTTTTCAGCTTTAGGTACCATGGCTGAGATCCTACATACTAGTATAGAGATGGACAATAGTAGGCTTTCGAGATTAACCTTCTTACCTGGGCAGTCATTGCTTTATGAATATTCTGGCACCATCTTTATCAAAATGTATTGCTACTATCTAATATTCCCGTAACTAATGAGTCAAATAAAAATAGTAATATAATATGAACTAAATGCTTTAGCGTCGAAATGCTAGAATAGGCCCTCTAACTCGACTCCATCTTCCTCCAAGACCAGCAAGAAGCTACAAGTGGAAAGCAGGATACGAACACACAAGGATATCTCATTATCTATTCTAGGTACCGAGAAAATGGTACTGATGCTGCAAATTTTTGTCGCTGCGGGATGAGGTATGTTTGCAGAGAACAACCAAGTACCTTCCCTGTCAAAAATGAACTTGGTATTTCATATGCAAAGATCAAAGGTCGTTTCACATCTCCGTTTTTCGTTAACAGAGTTTACTCTTTAAAGAGACTCGAGTACCAGGGCGCTAGCACCGCCACCACCGTTACAGATGCCGACGCAGCCAAGCTTGCCGCCGTTGGTCTTCAAGACACCGATCAGGGTGGACACAATACGGGCACCGCTAGCACCGAGAGGGTGTCCAATGGCGACCGCACCACCGTGGAGGTTAACCTTGTCCTCGGAGAGATTGAGAAGCTTCAGGTTGGCAAGAGCCACAACACTGAAGGCCTCGTTAATCTCAAAGGCATCGATGGAGTCCTGGGACACACCAGCGTGCTTGAGAGCCTTGGGGATAGCCAAAGCAGGGGCAGTGGTGAACTTGCTGGGCTTGTGCGCAGCATCACCCCAGCCCAGAATCTTGGCAATGGGCTTGAGGCCGAGCTCCTTCACCTTAGCCTCAGAAACCAAGACAACGGCGGCGGAACCGTCGTTCAGGGGCGAAGAGTTAGGGGCGGTCACAGTTCCAGTGCCGGGGATGAAGGCGGGCTTCATGGCACGGAGCTTCTCAGGGTTGAGCTATAAACCGCAAGGAATGGTCAGTCAAAGTCACAGGTAATCTAACACAGAGAACAGGTGATACTCACGTTCTTAGGCTCATCATCCTGGGAAACAACAACACCAGGCTTGCCACGGAAGCCGGGGATCTCAATAGGGGCAATCTCGTAATCGAAAGCACCGGCCTTCTGGGCAGCCTGGGCCTTCTCGTAGCTGCGGATAGCATAGTCATCCTGCTGGGCACGGCTGAAGCCGTGCTCCTCGGCACACTCCTCGGCCGCAACACCCATGAGGTCCTGCTTGCCGTAGGCATCAGTCAAACCATCCTTCTGGATACCGTCAACCATGGTCTGGCTGCCAAACTTGGTACCGGTGCGAGAGGTTTGCAGGTAGTGAGGGGTGTTCGACATGGACTCAGTTCCACCAGCGACAACAATATCGGCATTTCCGGTCATGATAGTCTGGGCACCGAGAATGATGGCCTTCAGGCCAGAAGCGCAGACCTTGTTGACAGTGGTGCAAACGGTAGATTCGCTAAGGCCAGCACCGATGGCACATTGTCTGGCGGGGTTCTGTCCAACACTAAACGACAACAAGTCAATCTCAATTGTAATATAAGATGTAGCAAAGACAACTTACCCGGCAGACAGGACGTTGCCGAAGAAAACCTCCTCGACATCAGAGGCATTGATGCCCTCAGCACGCTCGACAGCCGCTGCAAATTACTATTAGCATTGAAGATGGGTGGTATAGTTTGGGTAATATGCCATACCCTTGATAGCATGTGCACCAAGCTGGGGAGCGGTCAAGCTGGACAGGGAGCTATAGTACCCAATGTCAGATCAATATCCAGGGGTAAAAAAGAGAGAAGAATTTGGGAATACTCACCCCAGGAAAGAGCCCACGGGAGTACGGGCAGTAGAAACAATGTAGACGGCAGGAAGAGAAGACATTTTGGAAGAAGAAAAAAAAGTTGTGGAAATAGAGAAGAAAGGTAGAATTATAGAAGTAGAGAAAAGATCAAGGAGATCAATGAGGGAGGGGGATCTATAAGAATAAATTGTATGGTGGGGAGTGAGGAGCTGTACGGTGTAGGCACGAGTACTCCGAGGACGCACGGACCAAGTGAAAGTTGAGATCCTCAACTTATCCGGCATCACGCGTCTGGAGCTACGGTCCCTCTTTTTTTTGCCCTTCACACATTCACGTTCTCCACAATTCATTATGGACGACCTCTATGATGAGTATGTTTCTTTGACTCTAAATATGTGACCTCGCTAATTGCGCCTAGGTTCGGTAACTACATCGGCGATGCAGAATCCGACGAGGAGCATCATGAAGATGTACAGCCTCAAGCCTTCAAGTTCGATGAGGCTTTCGATGATGAAGAAGAAGAGGAAGTTAATGATCAACAACTGATGGAAATCGATGGTATGTTGCCACGTTTTATCCGCGCGCGGTTTGCAATCTCGCTAATTTCGCATCTTCCTCTGCAGAGGGTCCTTCGAATGCGGTCATATTGCACGAAGACAAACAATACTACCCCAGCGCACAGCAAGTGTACGGCGAGGATGTCGAAACCATGGTCCAGGAGGAAGATGCCCAGCCATTATCAGAACCCATTATTGCTCCTGTCCAGCAGAAGAAATTTGCGATCTCAGAGACCGAACTCCCACCCGTACACTTCGAGAGAGAGTTCATGTCCGATCTTTTGAACTTCCCAGCACAGACCAGGAACGTTGCAATTGTTGGTCACCTGCACCATGGAAAGACTGCTTTTATGGATATGCTGGTCAAACAGACTCACGACCTAACAGAGCGGCTGGAGAAGCGCACAGGACGGAAGAGAGAAGAACAACTGCGATACACCGATGTCCATTTCCTAGAGAGAGAGCGTGGTCTCTCAATCAAGTCAGCACCGATGAGTCTCGTTCTCCCGAACACCAAAGGCAAATCTCACCTGCTCAACCTCCTTGATACCCCCCGGGCATGTGAATTTTGTCGACGAGGTGGCTGCCTCTATCCGCCTAGCTGATGGCGTGGTACTGGTTGTGGATGTTGTTGAAGGTGTTCAAGCGAACACTGAGCAAATTATCAAGCATGCAGTATTGGAAGATCTCCCATTGACCTTGATAGTCAACAAGATGGATCGACTCATTCTTGAGCTCAAACTTCCTCCCAATGATGCTTATTTCAAATTGAAACATGTGATTGAAGAAGTTAATACAATCATTGAAAACATTTTGCCAGGGCAAGGCGAGCGACGACGACTGAGCCCCGAGAAGGGCAATGTTGGATTCGCATCAAGCTCAATGAACTGGTGCTTTACATTGCAGTCATTTGCCCGGATGTACGCAGACACCTACCCGAGCTTGGACTCGACACAATTTGCTGCGCGACTTTGGGGTGACATCTTCTACAATCCCCAGAGCCGAAAGTTCACTCGCAAAGGAATAGAGGAGAACGCAAAGCGGTCATTCGTCAAGTTTGTCTTAGAGCCGATCTACAAGCTCTACTCTCACACACTAAGCGAGAGTCCTGAGGATTTGAAACAGACTCTGGCTAGCGTCGGCGTCAATTTGAAGCCATCTCAGCTCAAGACCGATGCCAAGGAGCTGCTCAGTCTGGTCTGCGAGAAATTCTTTGGACCCGCCACTGGCTTTGTGGACATGGTTGTTCAGCACGTTCCTTCCCCGGTGGAAGGTGCCCAGAGAGCATTGGAGCGATACTACACTGGGCCTGTGGATACCAAGGTTGGGGCCTCGATGGTCGCTTGTAACCAAGACGGACCTCTGGTTATCCATGTCACAAAACTCTTCAGCAGTACCGATGCTGGAAGTTTCTACTCATTTGGAAGAATTATGAGCGGCACAGCGCGGCCTGGTCAGCAGGTCCGTGTCCTCGGCGAAGGTTACACCCCAGAAGACGAGGAAGACATGGTGGTAGCAACCATCTCCGACACGTGGATTGCGGAAACGCGTTACAACATCCCGACCAACGGTGTCCCCGCCGGAAACTGGGTTCTTTTGGGTGGCGTCGATAACTCTATTGTCAAGACCGCGACACTAGTGCCCCTGAAGCTCGAAGATGACGAGGAGGCGTACATCTTCCGCCCGATTCGGCACATGACTGAATCAGTTTTTAAGGTCGCTGTGGAGCCGGTCAACCCATCAGAACTTCCCAAGATGTTGGATGGATTGCGGAAAATCAACAAGAGCTACCCCCTCATCTCAACCAAAGTTGAGGAGTCTGGCGAGCATGTGGTTCTAGGAACCGGCGAGCTTTACATGGACTGTGTGCTCCATGATCTCCGGAAACTTTATTCGGAGATGGAGATCAAGGTCTCCGACCCCGTTACACGCTTCTGTGAGACCGTGGTGGAAACCTCAGCCATCATGTGTTACTCGATCACTCCGAATAAGAAGAATAAAATCACAATGATTGCGGAGCCATTAGATGATGGGATTGCAGAGGATATTGAGAGTGGCAAGGTTAATATCAAGGACCCTATTCGGAAGGTTGCTCGATACTTCGAGGACAATTATGATTGGGATAAGCTTGCAGCCCGAAGCATCTGGGCGTTTGGGCCCGATGAAATGGGTCCCAATATTCTCCAAGACGACACTTTACCCTCTCAAGTGGATAAGAAACTTCTTGGTACCGTCAGAGACTCTATCACTCAAGGATTCAGCTGGGGTACACGGGAAGGCCCTCTTTGTGAAGAACGTAAGTTTTGATTTCCCCCTCTCACTCGCCAATGATCTTGCAGTCTCGGCGCAAATGATGAATGTGACACTAATTGAAGTTCAGCCATTCGAAACACAAAGTTCAGGCTTACGGATGTGTCCCTGGCTGATCAGGCTATCTACCGCGGTGGAGGCCAGATTATTCCCACAGCCCGCCGTGCTGTCTACTCCTCCTTCCTCATGGCGTCTCCCCGTCTTATGGAGCCGATCTATTCTTGCACAATGACAGGACCTGCAGACGCAGTGGCTTCTGTGTACACAGTCTTGTCCCGCCGAAGGGGTCACGTCTTGTCAGACGGCCCCATCGCGGGCACACCTCTTTACTCCGTACGTGGCTTGATCCCAGTGATTGACTCATTCGGATTTGAGACCGATCTCCGAATTCACACCCAAGGTCAAGCTATGGTAAACCTTGCGTTCGATAAGTGGAGTGTGGTTCCTGGTGATCCACTGGACCGTGATATCAAACTCAAGCCCTTGGAGATGGCCCCTGCCATGGCCACTGCTTGGGACTTTGTCTTGAAGACACGGAGGCGCAAGGGTCTGGCCGAAGATGTCACTGTGAGCAAGTTCTTGGAGCCAGAGCTTTGGAAGGGATTGAAGGAAAGTGGTGTGCTAGATTCATGATCTCTTTTTTTTTTTATTACCCAAAATAGGATTGGCTACGGAGGAAGGGAGTCTTTTAATCCGGTGTCAACAGTGTTAGAGTGGTAGTAAAGTTCATATTTACTTCTAATACTCATTCCAATGCGAGTCATTCAAGATCTAGTCATTCGTCGTAGGCGGTCGTCACACAAGAGGGCCTAGTCTATTTTGCCGGTGATAGGTCGTTATTTGCATCACCAATGCAACCAGACCCAGCTTATAGTACAAAGGGGATTTTTTTAAAGTTTTAGTGGCAAGTCTCCATCATTTTGGCAATGACCCCCATTAACGCACCATTCTCCAAGGCCGCAGCAACCCGCTCCTTGTCGGCGAGCTGCTTGTTGACTTCATCTCCGGTGCTGTGTGTACCTTCTTTAATACGCACATCCATTCTGAATCGTGATGGGAGAGACTGTTCCAGACGAACACGAACGCCAAGACCGATGACGGTTGCCAGACTGCAGTGAGTGATCGTGGGGGTGATAAGCACGGTGACGGTTTGAAGAGGCGAATCCAGGACATCCGGGAGGGTTGGCTTAATGGCAATATCTGGGAGAGAGACCACGGCCAATTCACCAAGCGAGATGGGGTGTTCCGGGTCGGAGATTGAGGAGATGAGATCTAATCGTTTTAGTGGATTGAGCTAAGCAATGATCTCCGGGGACATATGTATCCGAGAGAGAGAGAGAGTCTTACCATATATTTCCTGTTCATCAATAGGCTCCTCCATCAGGTTGTCATCCTCCGAATCAGATGACAGAGCACTCTCAAAGTCTACTGGGGCGAGGGGCAGGGCCGACGTGAAGATACCACCATATTCGGACTTTCGAGTGGCGGTGGGTCGCAGCCGCGTGGGGAGATCAGCTGCATTGATGATCGTGGGGTTTGAATTTTGTATTTCCGCCATGATGAAAGAGGGGGTACAAGGATCAGGGGGATAGAGAGAGGTCAAGTGTGGTTAAAGGTACGGAGTAATAGGTTAGATGGGGGGGGGGGGGGGTAGAAATTGCCGATAACGTTTATCAGTTTATCAGGTTCACGTGCGAGTCCTCGGCAACAGTCCGTAACTATAAAAAAAGAAAGTACTTTTTTTTTTTCTCTCTACAGGTTTTAATATGGAAATTCCTTGGAGTTCTAGAGTAATTATAGAATTCTAGATTATGCTTATGTTTAGGTATTAATAGAATAGTGTTGAATCCCTAATAATAGTGCTAAAGTTCCTATATAGCCTGACAATCCCAGCCACTCGGGATGATCGACAAGCCGAATGCTTTAAAATCACTTTTGTCCGAAGTGTCCCCGGCAATTTTGTCCTGATTTTTTCAAGATTTTGTAGAACGTGTCTTTTCCTGTTTCAGATTTGGAGCCTTATTTTTGTTTATTTTCTGATAGCTTATTTGCTTTTTCTATGTCTATCACATCATGCACAGGTGAAATGTACTTACATTTCCCTTTATACATATGTAGATACCTTTACGAGTACGGAGTACATAATTCTAATCATTGTACTTAGTATCACTCGCAGGGATACTGATTCACCAAGGTAACAGTATCATACCTAAGTGGAGACGCTCTCACCCCTTATTCACCAATATATATACCAGTATATGTTATATGTACGTGGTATCTTGTACAAGAAAATCAAGAATAATTCCCTGCTTCTAGTATAAATCAAATATCAAAATTATCCCTGAGGTCAATATAATCTTATAAGTACCATAATCTACTTGGAAAATCACCATCCAGATCGCCCCTCCACCCTGGGAAAATCCACAACGGCGGGCGCTATTGGATCCTCTCCCACACTTGGCAACCCGCGGTACCTCTCACCCCTCAGCTTTTGATCTTCTCTCTCCCTCTTTCTCACACAAGCTCTAATTTCCCCCTCTTTCTTCACCGGAGATTTTTGGCATATTAGAGCCTTTTCGCCTATATCTCTATGTCTCCACTTGTGGACCTGAGTTCCTCTTCCTAATGCTCCGCGCTCCTTCCACATCTTCCTTCCCAATTGAGATGCAATGCGCCAGGCCCATTGATTCGAACGTGGAGTACCTTGCGACGTTGATATCGATGGATTTGCACCGGAAACCCTTCTACTTACCCGAATTGTAAGCCGAAATTTTGATGTTCTTCCGTGCGATCCTATTTGATCTGGGTTATATGTGTGCGAAAGACGCTAATTTGCCCTGCGCTTACTAGCAATCAATTATTCATTTACCACATACATTCGAGTCCCAAGACAACCTGATTCTATTTCCGCGTCCAGCCTTGCGCGCTTGATAGACGTTGCATTCGGTTTGCTTAGAGCGCAAACTTTCCAATCCACAATAGCACCGCAAAATACCTGCACGCCTTGGGACTTTTGCGACTTCTCCCGGTCAATTTTCTGCGGAGCCTCGGCAAGTCGGTCGCAGCCTTTAGGCAACCTGGAATCTGTCATTGAACAGCGTCTCCAGGGCTTGCTGCAATTTGCAACTATAACCGTTGTCTGTCCTGAGTAATCCGCTTGGGCCTTGATTCCTCCGGACTCCGGCATCCCGCGATCTTGCCTTTGCTCTTCGTTTAGCTTTATCCTCTCTCGGCGCAGTTGGATCACTCGCGACAAAACCCTCATTCCCCATCTCGCGGAGCGAGATTCAAACTCTGCCTTCTCCCTCACACATCAACAAACGTCCTTCAATTTCCCGAGGCAGGTCCTTGTGGATAGAACTCAGCACAGACTTTTTTTTCCCCTTCTTGATACCCTGATAGTTTCGATACCGGCTTGAGTTATCTCTACTGTCGCACTTTACGCCATTTTTCAACCCCGCCATTTGTTATCAAACGGGCAAGCATGCAGGGTTACTCATTTGCGCCCCCAGGGGGCCCCCCGAGAGAAGGCCAAAAAAGTATGTACCTTGAGCACTTTATATTCCTTGCATGTTACATTGACAACTAATCGCATTCATCGATGTAGACTATGTATTCGTTGACGAGCATAACCGGCATAAGAGGCTGAAGGGTAGGAACATCGTCCATCACAAGTCAACACCAAATGCTGATGAGCCTGATGTTTAGTGATGCGAGCCTGTAATGGTTGTCGGAAGAGAAAAATCAAGTGTGACGCAGCCACGACTAATACCTGGCCTTGTTCTGCATGCACTCGTCTAAAGCTGGTCTGTGTCCCTCCGGCCATCGGGCAAGATGGGGACTTTCTCCCTGATGGCCAGGGCGAGTCTACTCTAGAGACCGGAGGACCCTCTAATGCAGCTGAGGGCTCCCATACATTTCCAGTTCCCCCGGTTTTCAGGGACACTAGTCAACCCGCCATGAACACTATCCCCTCGTATGATCAAATGAACATGTATTCGCAATTCGTCCCTCCTCAGGCTCAACCCAGCATCTACAACGATCTTCGGCCACCACAAATGGCAATGCCACCCCAAAATTTCCAACAGCCTCAAATGTTTCCTGGGTCGCAAACCCCATCTATGGGATCATCGGATCGGAATGTGTACGTTGATAACGACCATGCAGACAACCTTAGTGATGTACTTGGGGAGTTGAAGATTGACGAGAGTGGGATCGGTATGGCACATTGTCCTTCCACTGATTTTCCCGCGACTAATAGCTGACACTTAATCCCCTTTTGATAGCCCCATACATTAGAAGGCAACGCACAGATCGAATTGAGCCCGATGCCCCTGTCCAGGACGATGTTGAAGAGCAACTTCCACCTCTCAGAACTGGATCGGGCGTGAAAATTCGAATCCCCCCTGAACTCATGCCTGCCGAAGACGACGTAATGGCTTATTTCAAGATCTACTTCGATCAGATACACCCCTACGTTCCTGTCATATCCCGTGCCCATCTGTACTATCAATGGCAGCACGATCGCCGTTCTATCTCTCCCCTTCTTCTCGAGGCGCTTTTTGCCTGCGCGGGCCGTTTATCCGATGAGCCTTCAGAAGGCGCTCAGTGGCTTGCCTTGGCCAACAGTGAGTCTATACTGAACATTCGTCCAGCCATCTTCAAAAGCTGACATCTCCTAGGGCACGAGACTAGCTTTATGGATGTACCACGTTTAAGTACCATCCAAGCATTAATTCTGCTACTAAAAGCAAGGGAATCTTTGCCGAAGAAAGGGTACTATTATCGGTCCTGGCAGACTGTCAAGACTATTATCTCAATGGCGAAGGATTTGGACATCCATGAACATTATAGTAGTCACGCTGAAGGCAAACCATGCGGACTCAGTCCAATTGAATGCTTGGTGCATACCAGAGTGTGGCAGACTCTCTTGGTACTTGAGGTGATGATTGGTGGGCCGCAAGGTAAGTGTATTCCGTCCCATCATTTATTAAAATAAACCAGCTTCTAATCAAAGTAGGCCGTTCGGATTACGGAGTCGACCCTGAAACAGTGGACATGCGCCCGACGCTAGATATCAGAGGTCTCGATCATTACGAGATGGACCGCTCAAGACAATATGCTTATTTCGTTCGCAACGCACATCACATCCGCATCATTGCAGATATCTATCACAAAGTCAAGAAGCAAAAGGACTGGGGCGCAGATGCCCGATTTGTGCAAAGCAACCCGCTTTTCGCAGATTGGCTTCGCAACCTTCCTCCAGACCTACAGGTCAATTATCCTGCCGATGGCTCTCCGCCGTGGCTTCCATCTCATTTCGTGGGCAATATGCATTCCCATTGTCACCTTGCCATTATTATGTTGCATCGCCCTCAACTTTTTGCATCTCAATCTTTTGCAGCCGGTGGTGAATGGAAGATCCATATGTCACTGTGCTACTCCTCGGCAAAAAGCCTTTGTCGACTACAAGAAGGCATCTTGCAAAGGTTTGGGCTACCTGGACTACTTTACATGCAAAGAGGCATCAATTTTGCCATATATTGCATCCTAACTTGTACGATGCTGCACCTGGTAAGCATTCACAACTTGTGGGAGTTTTTAGTAGCAAGGCCATTCATTCTAATACGAGCAGATTGCAATCACCTCCCCCGACCCTGAGTTCAATTCAGATGCCCGTGAATTCTTCACTCGCCATATGAGAATTCTCGAGACATGCTCCACCGCCTGGCCCATGCCCGAGATTCAAGCTCAGATCGATTCATTAAGACTGGCTTTCTCTGCCGACATGAATCATCCTTTCGAGTTGAAGTCCAGCTTCCCATACGGGAGTCCCTCGGAGCCCTATCATCCTAGTCCACCTATGGATGCGCAATACCATCCACACTTGAATCAAGTACAATCCAGAGTGCGTTACAATCAAGTGACCCCACCGATTTCGACTGGTGCTGAAGATACGAAGTCCGATACATCATCCCAGGTACAATCTCTCGGAATGGTTGCCCATCAGCCTCCAACAACCCATCCGCTGGATACCCCTTCAGTCGATGAAACCCAATGGGACCCGACCCGAATCATCACGTACGTACATGATTCACTTCCCCCAATGACTCGACGCTCGATTGAATCCTTACTAACATTTTGCTCTAGTCAATGGGACATGGCTTTCTCTGTGAACCCCTCTACTGTCAGCGCAAACTCCCCACCGATGCCTATAAACAATTCAGTACCAGGTGTACAAAACGTTATGAATCCCCAACAATACCCCATCCAGTACGAGACGCCCAACAAAGTGCCCTCTGTCACTTCTACCCAGTCTCTCTCCCCTCCGCAGTTCCAAGCACCGGCAGTTGTGTTTTCGGCACGAGACTGGCAGCAAAGTGTTGCTAGTGTGTATGATCCACAAGGGCTGAAACGGCGATGGAACTACCCAGTCGATGCTAACCCCGACAATATGTCTAAACGCCCAAGATGAGAAGTACAAATACCCAAGTCATCTACGACCTGGATTCTCTCTCATTCAGTCCTTCTCTTTTTGCCATAGTGGTTCTTGTCGAATTACCCCAGGAAACTGGATTCTGAATTCTGAACTCTACCCTTGACACTGTTACTCTATATTCCCTGTTTTCTTTCTTTTGTGCAATATTTTCCTTGTTTTTCTTTTTACACTACAAGCGCTAGAGGACATAAGCATGGCTTAACGAGGCAAAGTTTGAGGATAGAGATGTCCAACCATCATGACATCTTTGACCAGCCGGGCTGGGATTGTTGATGCATGAATCCTGCTGTATATCATGAGCTTGCTTTACTTGGTCTCTTTGGTAGACTGAATCTAGAGAATAATTGATGGCTTTTGGAAAAGACACTATTCAGGTTATTCGGCAGAGCAGCGGTAAAACGGTACTTATTCTATACTGAAAGGATTCCCAGTTTGTCCTCGTTCTTCATTATCTTGGTTGCTTTAGCTACAGAATTTGGTTAGAACAAACAAATCTCGAAATATGAAAAAAGAGGGAAGTCGCTTTGAGCACCAGTCCTTGTCAAGATGCCCGATAGATCACAAGATTAACAAAGTAGTGTACATTGTTTTCTATTTTGTCAGGAAATATTCCAACGTGCCATTTCGCTTCTCCGGTCTTGAATGAACGTCCTGCCAATGGGTCACTATAGGAGAAATGGTGGCGTATGCTAGGATATTGGCAGAGGAAACCCCATGTCCTATCAATCCCTTGACACCTGGTGCTTAAAAAGCACCACGCTCTATGATTGCTCAATCGCTCGCTGTCATACGAGGAAGATGGTGTATAATGTATGGGACGGGTGTCATGTTTCAACGCCAAAGATCCTGCATTGTTTGTTTCTTGTTAATGCTGAATTATGTGACCCAAAGAAAAGATACAAGCGATTCAAGGGTTAAGAAACACATGCGAGGATATCACAATTGGGTCATGTACCTCAGGTTGAAGTGTCGCGGTGTGGAACTAGTCATTCCAATATGCGATGGTGGTCTGGGGGCTCGAGGTCGCAGCATAGACAGTCAACCACGTCGACTAACGCCTATTCTTTCTTCCCGGGTTCGAATAATTCTAGCCTTGTCACCGGGAAGTGGTTTCAACTCATCGCTAGGGTCAAGTTTGGTATTGGATGTTGCCTTTGCGTGTTCTGGGTGTTTGTTTTCTTCAGAAAGTTTGCGAAGTCTGGCCTCTTCAAAGGCAGCAATATCCTCAGAAGTAATAGCAATAGCTGTTGGCTTTCGACGAAGCATTTTGGTAGCTAAAAGGTTCGATGAACAAAGGAAGACTTTCAAGTTGACGATGGCTATGTTTACTAGAGCGGAGGCTAGAGGAAGGCGGTGCCTCACGTGACTGCAATTCTTCATTCAATCTTTCCGCGTCGACCAGTATCAAGTGTCTTCACCAAAACGTTCCAGGGACACGACCTGGTTCATTCAGAATACAATATGTTTCGACCACAGCTGAGGCAGATTTCGCTGCAATGCGAACGGGCAAAAATCGGTCTTTCTACACCTGTTCGCCAGTTCTCCTGTACCCGTACAGTGGCCGAGGAAGGTCAAGACAAGCCATCTGGTAGGTACATCCAAGGGAAGCAGGCATTGAGCAAGATAAATGCAGCTGCGCAACTTCGTCTCAAATCTTTGGGCTACTGGGAGTTTTGAATTCTAACACACGCGCATTAGACAACCGTAAACCCACTACCCGCCCTTCATCGAGCAGTTTTATGACCTACAAGCCTCGCGATCCCAATGCCCCCCCAGCTCGCAACCCCAATGGTCCCCCGGCTCGCAGCGCCAATGGTCCTCCAGCTCGCACCCCCAATGGGCCCCCAGCTCGTACCAACCAGCATCAATCCCGTCCTCCTCGAGTGATTGACGCTAGATCTTTTGCGGCTGCACGAGCTAGCGGTGGAGAGCAATCCAAGATTATCCGCAGCCCGAGATCACGCAACGTTCGAAGTGGCAACCAACCCCAAAAAGGCAAACCCAACGCCAAAGCCGCTAAGGGTAAACGAACCGGCCTGCCGCGCAGGAACGCAAAGACTTCCGAGAAAGACGATGGCGAAGATGCCGAAGGGGCAGCTATCGACCAAATTCTTGAAGAGAACATCATCAAGTCCCGGCCAACCCCCATCCGCTACGAGCCCCAGGAGATCAATTACTCTACTTTGAAAGAGACCTGGCCTTCAATCCCCACAGACGTGAACTCACGCTCGTCTGCCATCTATGAAAAGCTTTCCAGCCTGAGCGGCCGCGTTCCCAATGGCTATATCCCACCCTACGAGCTTGGAAGGCGCATGTGGAAGGGCCAGAACGTTCTGTTCAGCAGCGAGAACGAGAAGGCCGAGGCTATGGAAGAGATCAAGCGACTGGCTCAGCTTCGTGCTGATCGAATTTCACAGCGCAAGGGTGACCTTGTTGAGCCTCGGAATGTCGAGTTTAGCCCCATCGACGCGGAAAGCACTAAGACTCTTATAAAAACATTCGTTCAGGGAAATTACCCCACGTCTGAAGTCGGGAAGGGTGGACATGCCGTATTGGGAGAGGTGTCGAAGAACCTCAGGAACAACGGCACTTACCAGACAACCGGCAAGACCGCACAGTTCATGGCCAAGATTGAATCTCTTGTCTCTGCTGGCCGCAACACCAAGAGCGCCTAAGGATATGTGAACTAGTGCTAGAAGTGATTTGTATTATATTTGTTTCGTTGATCGGGTTCATTTTCCTTTTATGTTCTCCCCATATCTTCCCCGATTATGCCTCTGTACCTAGATTTACAATGTCTTATTTTACAAACCTTCGTTGCTATAGGCTATAATTTCTTCATAATTTCCCCCTCGCTTGCCAATTAGGCTTTTATGCCTGTTCCAATGTCTTCCTAGCCGCTTCAAAGGCATCCTTCACCTCCTTTTGGCCCTGTTCAGTAACTTTCTCCATCAGATCGTGAGCATTGCGCACGTCATCTGGGCGAGCTAGTTTTTTCTTCTGCATATCCTGAAGACGTTTGTGCATGGCACCCCTAGAGTCACGTACTGAACTGGCAGCCTTTTCGAATGCTTGCTTGGCAGCTTGAACGCTCTTATCCCGGGATTCTTTTGTGGGTGGTGGGATAGAAATGTTGAGCTGGAGAGCGTTGTGAGGATCAGGCTGAGGAGTCAAGGAGAGGTTTGAGGAGACAATCGCTGAAGTAAGAGGTTTCAAGTGCTGCTCAAAATGTATTAGAGAAAGAAAGAAAAAAAAAAAACCAGACCGGTCAAGTATGATGAATCATGGACTTACATCTTCTTCGGCCGCCAAAAGAGTAACCATGCGTCCTCCCTTGGGCACAACTTGCGCCAGATCTCCCAATTTGACGGAATCTTTGCTGTCTTTGCTCAGATGAACCCTCAGATTTTCTAGGACTGCGGTGTTGAACCGCCCTCCTGCGCGAAGCTTGGACAGATCATCTTTCAACCGGGCAACAGCTGTGGAAATGCCATTGTGTAGGTGGGAGAGATCGAAGGGATCTTCGGAAGGAGTGCTGGAGCTTTCCTCTGGCTCAGAAGCAGAAGCAGAAGCTTTCTTGGCCTTCTCCTTTTTCTTGTATAGGGCAGGCGAATTGGTAAACTCACGCCTGTTCAGAGGAACGGCGCCCTGGGTTCGGGGTAGGAGACATAAGGGTCGAAGTGCTTGAATCCCTTGAGGGTGTGCAACAATGCGAGGGTTAAAGGAGCGAATAGATTGGGTTATAATACGTTGCATGGTGGAAAGCAATTGTTGGAAAAAGCTCAAGAGCGGAGGTGCGTATTTCATAAGTACATGTAGTTACATTTCTCAGTTTACCCGCCCTTCCGCCTCGCGACCGAAAAACTCTTGGAAAATCATATACATTTAGTAATATAGAACTACCAAGTGTTCCCAAAGAATTACAATTGAGAGGAAATCATCACAATGTCATTAAATTGCAGATGGCGAACTTCGTCTACAAAAAACAAAACAAATCGTACTTTTCAAGTAAAGAAAACTGCGCCCAAGTTGCCCGGCTTCATAAACAAAGCGTGACAGAGACCAACTCTGCCCAAGGTCTACATGGTGCAGATTCCCTGAGAAGCAGAGTCCCGGGAAAGAGAAAAATTCGTTGGCCATAAGTCTATGTTCATGTCTTCCCATGTATGCATTTACCGTGTGGCCATGGCCTTGGTGATCAGACGCTTGAGAGCAAGCTCCTTCTTCTTGAGGTCCTCGGGGGTGGAGTCCTCAATCTCGAGCTGGGCCATGGCGTCGCTGAGAGCGGACTCAATGCGCTCCTTGTTGCCGCGCTTGAGCTTCATGGACATGCCGGGGTCGGAGACGATCTCCTCAACACGGGAGATGTAAGACTCGAGCTGCTGGCGAGACTCGAAGCGCTTGGTGAAGGCCTCATCGGAGGTCTTGAACTTGGCAGCATCGTCAACCATCTGGTCGATCTCGGCGCTGGAGAGCTTGCCAACAGCGTTGGAGATGGTGATGTTGGCAGTGCGGCCAGAGGTCTTCTCAGTGGCGGTGACCTTCAGGATACCGTTGACATCAACCTCGAAGACACACTCGAGAGCGGCCTCACCGGCGCGCATGGGAGGAAGGGGAGCAAGAGTGAACTCGCCGAGGGAGGTGTTGTCAGCACAGTTGGTACGCTCACCCTGGTAGACGGGGAACTGGACAGTGCTCTGGTTGTCGACAACAGTGGTGAAGGTGCGCTTCTTGATAGTGGGGACAGTCTGGCCACGGTTGACAACGGGGGCGAAGATGTTACCCTCCATGGCAACACCAAGGGAAAGGGGAACAACATCGAGGAGGAGCAGGTCAGCGGTCTCGGCGGAGGTAGCCTTGCCGGAGAGGATACCGGCCTGGACGGCAGCACCGTAGGCAACAGCCTCATCGGGGTTGATGCTCTATGAAAAGAAAAAGATAAGTAACGGGCTTCTAAACCTTAAGATCAAGTAGTGATGTCTTACCTTCTCGAGCTTCTTGCCATCGAAGAAGTCGCTCAGGAGCTTCTGGATGCGAGGAATACGGGTGGAACCACCAACAAGGACGATCTCGTCAACCTTGCTCTTAGGCATGCCAGAGTCCTTAAGGACCTGCTGGACGGGGTCAAGAGTGCCAGAGAAAGCCTTGGCGTTAAGGTCCTCGAAACGGGCACGGGTGATGGAGGAGTTGAGGTCCTCACCGTCGAAGAGAGAGTCAATCTCGACAGTGGTCTGGGTAGCGTTGGACAGGGTACGCTTAGCACGCTCGCAAGCAGTGCGGAGACGACGGAGAGCACGGGCATCACCGGAGATATCCTTGCCAGTCTTCTTCTGGAACTCCTTCTTGAAGTGATCAAGGAGGTTAGTATCGAAATCCTGACCACCAAGGTGAGTGTCACCAGCGGTGGCCTTGACAGTGAAGACACCACCCTGGATGTTCAGCAGGGACACATCGAAGGTACCACCACCGAGATCGTAGATGAGAACGTTGCGCTCCTTCTCAGACTTGCCAGCACCGAGACCGTAGGCGATAGCGGCAGCAGTAGGCTCGTTGATAATACGGAGAACGTTGAGGCCAGCGATGGCACCGGCATCCTTGGTAGCCTGACGCTGGTTGTCGTTGAAGTAGGCAGGCACGGTAATGACAGCCTTCTCAACCTTCTTGCCGAGCTTGATCTCAGCAACCTCCTTCATCTGTTTTCAACTGGTCAGTAAACAAATCCCACAAATATTAAATATTAAATATATATTTTGCCATACCTTCATGAGGACCATGGAGGAGATCTCCTGGGGGGAGAAGACCTTGGTCTCGTTAAGGTACTCGACCTGGACAACGGGGTTGCCACCCTGGTCGATGACCTTGAAAGGCCAGGACTCAACATCCTTCTTGACGATGGGGTCCTCGAAGCGGCGACCGATGAGACGCCTATTGCATTGAGTCAGAACCAATTTTTTTTAATTGTGGAGAATGCGCATATCTCGAATTGATAAACTGCGCAAGAATTGAATTTTTTTTTTCGAGTACTCACTTGATATCGAAGACAGTGTTGGCAGGGTTCATGGCGGCCTGGTTCTTGGCGGCATCACCAATGAGACGCTCCTTGTCGGTGAAAGAGACGAAGGAGGGGGTGGTGTAGCTACCCTGATCGTTGGCAACTGATCAAAATAGTCAGTATTTGAGAAAGAAACATCGAATTTTTTGGGGAAGCGTACTGATCTCGACATTGGTGCCCTCGTAGTTGGCAACGCAAGAGTAGGTAGTGCCTATAGTAAAAAATGCAATTAGCAACTGTGCGATCGAATTTAGTAGAGTTAAAGCGCACCAAGATCGATGCCGACGGCACCGTCGTAAACCTCAGAATCGGCCATTATGAAATTGTATATGTGATTTTGAGGGAGGGATGGGAAGAGGGATGGTGGGGGAGAGAGGAAATTTTTTTATCAAGCCGAGTGCATATTTAGTCGGAGCCACAAAAAAAACCAGAAAATTTTTCGGGAGCGGTGAATCACGTGGTTCCGGTTATTTAATCAGTTACCGTGTATATTACATACTACATACATCAATGATACTACTAACTAGTAGTAGTAACTACTATGTTCAATGTACCTTAAAGGTGTACTAAGTACTACCATGTACTCCTAAGTACATTTGTTGCTTAAAAGATACAAAATTATACAATTCACTAGCCTAATTACCCATTTTAACTCCTATACTCTATACTCCATACTCCGCGTACTTCAACTATCAATATCCATTGGATCGTCATATAAATCTTCCTTCTCTGTAACCTTCTCTGTAACCTTCTCTGTAACCTTCTCTGTAACCTTGTTCTCTCTAGCTCGTGCTCGAGATTCAAGAATTGCTTTTCGAACATTATCTTTTTCTCTGGGAACGGTGAGGGAGGATGGTTCTGTATAAAGAACGAGTTCTTTCCCTGAGGATTTTGAGTCGGATAGAACGGATTGAGGAACTGAAAGCACTTTCTCCGCGAATGGTGCAAAGACCAAACCAGGAGAGTCATCTTCCAATAATTCCTGATCCAGGTCGTGTATGTAAGTCGTATGCTTGGTGTCATCCAACATCATTGGATCAAGGGAAGGCTCTTGGTTATGTTGGTTATGTGGTTGATAGTCAATGTGGTCATGTTGGTTATGGACAGGCTGGATATGCTGAATATGCCCCTTGGGTTGGGTCCGAGCGGAGATTGGCACGCTATTATCTACAAATATGTTAGCCTGACAACTTCCACAACTTTCAAGTTCAATTGCCTACCTAGTCGTAGGTGTCCAAATCTCTTAGTTAACGGTTGCGCGCCATCGGGGTCATCTTGGGCCGGGCGCTTCTTCCCGTGACCTCCCTCACCCGTCATATCCCCTCTCTCTCTTTCTTTCTCGCTCTCTCGAGTATTTGGAAGTGTGTGGGGATAAAGAAAAAAAGAGGTTGAACTGCTAAGCGCACAGATCTGGGGTCAGGTTCATTTCGTTGCTCGATGCGGGTTTCTGGGGTGGTGACGAACGGGGAACGGGCTTTGACTCATCTCTTTCGCAGAAATCAACCCAGACCCTTTCACCCTCGCTTTGTTCACTCCCGGTCAACCAACCCTCCCAAATTCGACAGGATGACTTCTCTCGGTGCTGAATGGACCGCTCAGCGAGTCCGAGATACCTTTTTAGATTATTTTAAACAAAATGGCCATACATTCGGTAAGTTGAAACCGTTCTATTTTTTTTTCCTGTCCTACCCCTCCACCCCCGCCAACAACATGAACTAACCTGAAGTTATTCTTGCATACAGTCCCTTCTTCCCCCGTCGCTCCTTTGTCTGATCCGACTCTTCTTTTCACCAATGCGGGAATGAACCAGTTCAAGTCCATCTTCCTGGGCACCGTTGACGCCTCGTCGGAGTTTGGAAAGATGAAGCGCGCAACGAACTCGCAAAAGGTATTGGACATCCACGATCACCAAAAATATCCGACTTGGAACTGTTGCTGATATAATTGAATAGTGCCTCCGTGCCGGTGGAAAACATAACGTGGGTGTGCCTTCATAAACCTTGGAGGGGTCCTAGAGGGACTTTGGTACAGTGACTGACCTGACACAGGATCTGGATGATGTTGGCAAGGATAGTTATCACCATGTCAGTATTGAAACTTCCATGCTATAATTCACCAGATTCCTGACGAATTCTCTAGACCTTCTTCGAGATGCTCGGCAACTGGAGTTTTGGCGACTACTTCAAGAAAGAAGCTATCACATATTCGTGGACCCTGTTGACGGAAGTTTATGGGCTGGATCCCAATCGCCTTTACGTTACTTACTTCGAGGGCAATGAAGCCGGTGGATTAGAACCGGATCTGGAAGCCAAAGAACTATGGAAATCGGTCGGCGTACCTGAATCTCACATTCTTCCTGGAAATATGCAAGATAACTTCTGGGAAATGGGCGACCAAGGCCCATGTGGACCTTGCAGCGAAGTGCACTATGATCGGATCGGCGGGCGCAACGCCGCTCACCTTGTCAACCAGGACGACCCAAATGTGCTGGAAATTTGGAACAACGTCTTCATCCAATATAACCGCGAGCCGGATAGCTCCCTGAGATCCCTTCCCAACAAACACGTTGACACCGGAATGGGCTTCGAAAGACTGGTGTCGATTCTGCAGGACAAATCTTCCAACTACGATACCGATGTCTTCACTCCGATTTTCCAGGCTATCCAAGATACCACTGGGGCCCGGGAATACCGCGGCCACTTTGGCGCCGATGATGTCGATGGAATTGACACAGCCTACCGTGTTGTTGCAGACCATGTGCGGACTTTGATGTTCGCTATCTCGGATGGTGTTATTCCTAACAACGAGGGCCGTGGTTATGTGATTCGCCGTGTCCTGCGCCGAGGAGCTCGGTATGCCCGGAAATATTTCCAGGTCGATATTGGGAATTTCTTCGCGAAGCTAGTGCCGACTGTTGTGGATCAATTGGGTGAAATGTTCCCTGAACTCAAGCGCAAGCAGCAAGATGTCATCGAAATCCTAGACGAGGAAGAGCTGTCATTTGCTAAGACCTTGGATAGAGGTGAGCGTCAATTCGAGCAATACGCTCAACAGGCCAAACTTAAGGATACCGATATGCTCCATGGTGCCGATGTTTGGAGATTGTACGACACCTTCGGCTTCCCAGTTGACCTGACTCGAATCATGGCCGAGGAACGTGGCCTCCGCATTGATGATGTTGAGTTTGAAGAGGCTCGCTTGAAGGCGAAGGAAGCCAGCAAGGGTCAGAAGAAGGCTGCTGGGGACACCGTTAAGCTTGACGTCCATGACCTAGGCAAGCTGGAAAAAATGAACGACGTACAAAAAACGGATGATTCGCCTAAATTCGGCCGAGGCAACATCACTTCTCACGTCAAGGCTATCTACCATGGAAAAACTTTCCATAGTAGCACTAACGATATTCCCGAGGGAGCACAGCTTGGCGTCATTCTCGACTGTACGAACTTCTATGCCGAACAGGGTGGTCAGGAAAATGATACAGGCAAAATCATCATTGACGGACAAGCGGAGCTTGAAGTTGGCGATGTACAGTCTTATGCCGGATACGTTCTACACACTGGCTTCATGAAATACGGATCATTTGCTGTCGGCGATTCTGTCATTTGCGAGTATGATGAGCTCCGACGCTGGCCCATCCGGAATAACCACACCGGAACCCATATCCTGAATTTCGCTTTGAAGGAAATCCTAGGCGATGGTGTTGATCAGAAGGGTTCCCTGGTAGCCGCCGAGAAGCTTCGATTTGACTTCTCCCACAAGAGCGCAATCTCTGACGCCGAGCTCGAGAAGATCGAAGCCAAGGCCACTGAGTATATCCGACAGAACTGTACCGTTTACTCCAAAGAACTTCCGCTCGCCACTGCCCAACAAATTTCCGGCGTTCGAGCCGTATTCGGCGAGACTTACCCCGATCCTGTTCGTGTTGTTTCTGTCGGTGTGGAATTGGAGGAAATCCTGAAGAATGTCAAGGATCCCCGCTGGCAAGAAGTCAGCATTGAGTTCTGCGGTGGAACTCATGTCCAGAAAACAGGCGATATCAAGGATCTGATCATCCTAGAGGAGAGCGGCATTGCCAAGGGAATTCGCCGAATTATTGCTGTTACTGGAGAGGATGCACATGAAGTGCAGAGAGTTGCCGAGGAATTCGGACAGCGCCTTGATCAGCTGAATGCATTGCCTTTGGGCCCCAAAAAGGAGCAGGAGGCTAAGCAAGTCCAGGTGGATCTCAACCAGCTTGCAATTTCCGCCGTCCAGAAGGCCAAGTTCCGCGAACGTTTTGCCAAGATCAACAAGCAGGTCCTCGATGGCCAAAAGGCCCAACAAAAGCTGGAGTCGAAGAAAGCACTCGACGCTATCAACTCCTATTTCGAGGCTCCTGAAAACCAAGACAAGTCGTGGCTTGTGGTCCAGCTTCCGATCTCCGCCAATTCTAAGGCCGTCAGTGAATCCCTCAACCATGTCAAATCAAAGCTGCAGGGCAAGAGTGTCTATCTTTTGGCGGCCGACTCTGAACAAGGTCGGGTTGCACACGGATGTTTCGTCTCTCAGGTGAGTAGCAGGACGCATCAGTCTTATCCGTGAAATATTACTACTTGGGGATTCTTATACTAATTCGGACACAGGGACTGAGTGACCAAGGTGCTTCGGCAAGCGAGTGGGCCGCCGTTGTCTCTGGCGCCGTGGGAGGCAAAGCAGGAGGAAAGGGACCTACTTCGATTGGTAACGGTACCAACGCTGATAAGGTTGAGGAGGCCATCTCACTGGCTGCCGATTATCTGAATAAGTTCAAGCTCTAGACTAGATCTAGAGACTGAATTCTACGAAGAGTTTTTTTTTTTGTTCGAAGGAGATATCACGTCTGTGCCAACCATTACAAAGTATGAAATATCCAAAAAAAAAAAAAATAGTCCTGGTTATTAGAGCCATATGAAATTGATATGTTTCCATGATTCAAATTCATTTCTCGCAATTCTGCGAACTACATATCTGTAGGATGTAGCTGTTTCCCAAATATCACGTCGTTACATCTCTCCACATTGGACAATCGTTACATCTTGGTTAGGCTTGTCCTTGGTAGTACGAGTGTGTTCAAGCATCTTAACTATGTCCATCCCATCAATCACCTGGCCGAAGACCACATGCTTGTTGTTCAAGAATGGTGTGGCCGTGGTTGTTATGAAGAACTGGCAACCATTGGTGTTCGGGCCCGAATTCTGTTGTTGTCAGTGAAAAATCCTTTTTCGCGTGGATAGATGCCTCCTCAGTCTCAAGGTATTCAAACTTACAGCCATACTTAATAAACCAGGACGGTCATGTGTGAGAGTAAAATTTTCATCGGCAAATTTCGAAGTGCCGTAGATGGTACATGAGCCAGTTCCATCGCCATTGATGAAATCTCCACCCTGGATCATGAAATCTTTGATCTGCAGCGAGCATTAGTCCCGCATCAATACCCAAAAACTTTTATTACATACCACTCTATGGAACTTGCTCCCCTTGTAGCCCTGGGGCTGTCCCTTGGCGTTCTTGCTCTCACCAGTGCAAAATTGACGGAAGTTCTCCGCGGTCCGTGGGGTGACATTGGCGAACAACTCCATTTTCACTCGACCTAGAGACTCGCCTGAAATTATATTACTTAGCAGAGTTCGCCAGATGAGTGCTCAGATGGCTAGGCCATCAGAGCATGCAAATCTAGACTGACTTACCTCCAAGGGCAATATCGAAGAAAACAACTGGATTGGGTTTAGCCATAGTGATGTGTTGAAGAGAGAAGTCTGTATTTGGATCAATACATGTAGATATCTGATTTCCCTCGCATGTGAACCAGGGGCGGCAAGTACAGAGCGGTGTAGCGGCCATGTGACCTTTTTTATATTTGATATAGGATAAATTATTATTTTGCTGAGCACAATTAATATATACGGAGTATAGGTATATGTATCCTAGAAGAATAAGATAAATTGGTAAAATATAGATAGTGAAAAGGGCGTGAAATGTCCAAGCCTACATGACGGGAGGAATGGGGTTTCAGAAAACGGTTTATCGACCGTTGATCAACGGTTTTTCTAGAAAGATACACCCGCAACCATTGTTTTAAATTTACTTTGTTTTTGAAAACGAAGTCGTTTAAAAAAACAAAGCTGTTGTAAACATTTTCGGAACCGACGGCTTTCAGGTATCCTTCTGATACTGTCGTTAAAATACTTGTAATATATCTATCTTATATTGATTCGACTTTTAATCAACGTTGTTCAAGGCTTATTTGAGGTTTACAAGTTTATCTAAGGATATTGAGGTTTATCTGAAGTTTATTTGAGGTTTGTCTGAGGTTTATTTGAGGTTTATACTAGTATACAGTTGATTGACGGATAGACCGTTGTATAGTAGTTGATTTCTTGTCTATATTGGTCTGCAGCCTACGGAGCATATATATATATATATATATATATAAATCTATTATTATCCCTGTTCCCTAAACCCTTGGTCTTATTGTTCGCCACCCTTCTTCTTTTCGAATAAGTTGGTGTCTCTGTTCGGAGCTAGCTAGGTCATAAGAGGGAAGATACTGTAGACGATATTGTAGACGATATTGGAAGTGAGGACGGTAGACAGTAGACAGAGGACGGTAGACAGAGGTATATAACACAGGGACTTATATATATATACCTAGTAACTTGATCTATACCTTGGTGTTGTATATATCCGACAATAGGTATAGGATAATTAGACACTTAAGGAGAATTTCCTTGGATCTAGTAGATTGTGACTATGGACGCGAAGCGAACGGAATCAAAAAAGCGCTGTCCGTAGGATAAACTTTAGAGTCTGAGTCTATAGTATATCTAGCAATAAATACTGTGATAGCTGAGGATACGTTATGTTGATACAGAGATAGAATAACTACGTCAGTATTTTGAAACTTGCTGAAGGTTCTATAGAGTAACCTTCTCACTTTAGATCGAATCGTATAACGATAGAATACTGTTTTACAGGCCAGTACTGTTGGCCAGGCGAATCAGCTTTGATAGAGGGACTAACGTATTGTATTCTTTCACACAAAGACTAATACTTGCTAAAGAGAAGTATATTAGGAGGGTCCTCCTCTCTATGTAATCTCCCCTATATCTTGTTATCGTGATAACTCTATAGAAGTATCGGAGTAATGATGATAGAACCCCTTAGTTCCTGCAAGTATGAAAGAAAAACTAAGTACATTTGAAGGTTCCTGAGGTACCAAGGGTGGCCTCAGGTTGTAAAGGCAACCTTGGAACTCAGCCTTTACAACTACCTAGGTAGATTAATATAGTTTACATGTAGTTAGTTATATGTACATATTTATATTAACACCTCTTCAATCAGTCTATATTTATAAAATTTGAACTAATAACTACTGAATTGATACTCCGTACATATCTTATCCATATCATAACTTGAGAGTATTGTTTTACAAATGGGGTTAATGCATAGTGGTATTACTATACAATGTACGGAGCACTGCATACATCTCTATACAGAGTACAAATGTATATCGATTTATAGAGTAGTAGTGACGCGTATATGTATAATGTAAACATGTGCACTTCGTACATATGTATGTATTTACAGTATCCGATAGTTGAAGTCTCCTATGGTCGCTGCAGGCCGCCATTATATGTACGTTTAAATGTGGCTATGCAATAAATATGCAATACACCCGTGGACAACAATTTATTGTCAAATGAAAAGAAGAAAAGGGGGCAAATCAACCCTGGTCTCATCCCCTGTATGTATTCAGAAGTACCTTACACCTTTGATTCAGTTCTTAACCCCTGTCAACTAGAGGTATCTGAGACTCGAACAATACAAAGTCCCGTGATTCCCAGCCTCAGGTGTCAGTTCGGTGGTCCCGCATGCATCCTTAAATCAACCAAGGAGCCTGGCTCCATCCTGCCCTGATCCACTTTATCTCTTTCTCTCTGTCTCCGTCTCCCCAGATCTCTTCGCCTCGTCCAGGCTCCTTCCCCGGTTGCTACTGATAATGATATGAGATCGACTCTCGGCATTCACCTTCTCTTTGCAGGAAGTTCTGTGTGTTCTGCTTACGGTCGATCATCCACAGGCCATCAAGTTTAACCTTCGAATATCCGTCCTGTCGCATGGGTACATACCTTGGATCGTTCCTAGTCACATTCACCATCCCGCCTTGGGATTAATCTGCTGGAGTCGAGCCCGAAATCTACATACAGGGTTGCCCTGTACACACAACTCAAGGCATGAAGGATCGATCTCGGGGCAACTGAGACTCCAACAATAATCAAGTGGCCACGTTCCGAGGTGGATCGGTGCCATAATTTTCATATCGACCCTAAGTCGGAATGTCTTCAACACCAACCTCAGTCTCTAGCAGTGCTGCCACCACTGCTGCTAGTAGCGGCGGAGAAGGTTCGGGCTCAAGTAACGCTACGAGCTCACCTTTACTGTTCTTCGTCGCTCTTGGGTTTGGTGTTGTGTTCACAAATCTATGGTATGTCACTTCATCTTTCCTCTGTCCGGCCTTCCAACGTTCCAGGAATGGCATCTGACCGTCATGGCAGGATCATAGTTGGAGTCAAATATTGCTTTCGATATAACCAACGAAATCGACAGCTTCGCAGCGAGGAAGTAGGGGAACCCATAGATCTGGCCACTATGCCACGGCCTCATCGCAGGAGAAGGGAGAAGAAGCTAATGACGATGGATGAAGTCAACGGGCGGTTTCCACTTGTCAAGTACAAAGTGTGGAGATCATCTCGCGCCAACCAGGGCCTTTCAACAGAAGGAGGTATCACAGCTCCGAATAGCAGACCACAGAGCCTAAAAGATGAAAGTGATATCATGACAACATCGATTGGGGCTCACACGGATACAATATCACCATCCACCAAGGGCCATGAACGGGTGGATTCCAATGATACATCAAAAATCCTCACTCAAGAGCTACATGGTGGTCCTCAAGAATCTGAGATGCCTTCTACTCAGCAATGCACCAGTGAAGGTATCCAGAGAGAGAAATGGCAACATTCTTTGACCAATGAAAACATGAACATTGATCTTGAGGACCATGATGATGCCTACATTCGTAACGCTGTTCCTGCTGATCTTCTGCCAAACCCTGGCGATTCTTGCGCGATTTGCCTAGATATCATTGAGGATGATGATGATATCCGGGGACTTGCATGTGGACATGCTTTCCATGCCTCATGTGTCGACCCCTGGCTGACTAGCAGAAGAGCATGTTGTCCTCTGTGCAAGGCCGATTACTATGTTCCCAAACCCCGTCCACAGGCAGAAGCACAATCTGCCACAGATCGCCAGGGTCGTACAGCCTCGACTCGCCCAGATGAAATTCTCAGACCTCCTCGAGTTGCTTGGAATAGTGCTAGGGGAAATGGATGGGTTCAAATGGGCTTTCCTAGCCGAGTATTTCCATCAACATCCCCAGGGGAAAGAGATATATCTCCAGTCCAAGAGCAACATGTGCGGGGTGAGCATGATCAGCATTGGGACTCTGCCCATATCTCGGATTCTTCGGGTCGATCTATCTGGTCTCGATTGATTCCTACTCGGTTCCGCCGGTCTTCCCTCCATTCTTCTTCAAGAAGACTGCGCACACCACCTGAAGTTGGGACTTCACCTGTGGATCCTCTGCCTTCGGACGGACGCACACCTCGTCAAGTCGAAGCTGGTACCTCATGACAGATCTTTTGACAGATACCCCTTTCATACCCGTTCACGATTTGGCTAATCTTCAAAATACTTCACACCGGAACCACATCTGGAATGTTGGTTGGGGTTTTATTTTCCTTGTTTATGACTTGATATGTGTAATTTATCGATTTTTGCGCGACGAGGACTGGGGCGCATATGGATCATACGGATATTTTTTTTCCTTTCGGTTGGATATTTACGAATTATCTTTGTCTCGCTCTCACCATATCTCATGCTGTGAGAAAATCTGTCATATGGCGCTACCGATGCTACCAACAGCTACTCTTTCTCCCCTCACCCCCCGATTATTGGTCCATTTAAGGGGCTGAATGGATTGTGTATTTGTTGAACATCTATGTCTCTTGGTGCGTAAACCAGAGTACATACAGAGTACTGTTTTGTACATGCTATACAACATATTTTCTTTTTGGATATAGCCACGTGCTCTCTAAAATACATATGTAGTTCGCGTCATCTTACATGTGTGTACTGCTGTATTGAACCTCCCAACCATGGAGGTTTCTCCTTGATGCAACGCAGGAAAGCAGGAATCAGAAACAAAGAAAAGCAATGCTTATAGGTTAAGGGATAAATGAGGTAAATAACATGAAGCCATGGCCCTTAAAAAGACGGCGAAAGAAAAATATAACACCCCTTAACACCTACATAGCTTTCTACATACATACTCACATCTGAGACTTGGGGCCTCCTACACCAGCGCTGATGACACTGGGTAGCTCCTGTGAGCCCATGCTGAAAAGCATTCCAATCGCACTACCAGCGAGAAGAATGGCAAGTAGACTGACCGCTGCAACAAGGAAGAAAGGTGAGCTGATGTCCCTTTTCTGACAAGCCGCCCCACCCCACTGAACTGTCTTGGTGGTGCCATCGCTGTTCTGGACAACAGTTTGCTTGCACTTGCATGCATAACAATTGCCAATAGTTCCCTCAGCACCCGAGCCGTATTTCAGATAGCAGGAACCGTGTCCGGAGCAGTTATTGGTAGCTTCGGCACACGAGGAGTTTGAAGCATGACAGACAGGCGCTAGGGTTGAGTGCAGCGGCAGCGCAGAATTCGGCGTCGACCTCTTGAAGGCATTCAGTTGGGCGACTGGTGCCGATGATCGATTCGCGTCTCGGTGGCTAAGTCCTTCGGATTTAACACCAGGGGGTAGAACGAGAGTTGTAATTTCTCGGTTGCTAGTCGACGAGATTTTGGCTAGGTGAAGAAGCAATGTCTCTAGGAACTTAGTCCCAAGAAGAGAATCGCTTGAGGCTTTCTGCAATTGGTGACGTTGAATTAGGAATAATTCACCGGTTATGGAGGGAAAACTCGGTACCTTAAAAGACAACTTCAAAGCTGAATCCTTGTAATCCTTGCTCATCCAAAATTCCACTGAATCAACCAGTGTAAGGATGTCACGGGCGAGCAAATCAGACTCATCGGTAAACATGGGATCCCTGGATAGGCATTCCTTAGGAGTCTGGGGTAATCGGAAGATTAGCGAGGGAATTTGAAGATCATTAAAGTTGGCTTTGTTACCTGGGATGTCGATGAGGCAGCCTTGCTAGCATCGCTGAAGTATGTACAAACGTGTCCACGGCCCCCCTTCACGGTGGGGCTGCTTTCGATGAATGACTCCAGGATATCAAATCCGATAAAGGGAGAGGAAATTCGAGGAATGTGAAGATGCTCTGGTTGGGCTTTTTGCATGACTAGGGCTGTAGAACCATTAGCTATACCTCCTAGTCAAGTGCGAGTCCGCTTCCATTTCCACTTACCAGCTTCCTGGTCGATTCCTTCCATAACAATGATGCTTTTCTGGGAAACAGCCCCCCCAGTAGCTCCCCCAAAGAGAGTAATATCATCTTGAGCAAAATGATTCAATTGGTTCACAGTGTCTGCATTCACTGTTCCAAGGACCGATGCTACAGAGGACTTCATGCGAAGCTCCAAGACAAGCCGGGCCTCATCTTCTGATATTGTTTGTTGTTGGGAATGAGAAGCTGAAGAGCTTGAAGTCTTAGAAGGAAACGTGAAGATCGTAGCATCCAGTGCATTTGCTTGCAATGCACCTGTTAATCCCAGGGCAAGGAAGGCGGACACCCAGCGCATATTGGTAGAATCGGGAGGGCGCGGGGGTAAGGCAAGACTATTTTGGCAGATGTGGCAATTCCCACATCAAGATTCTCCTCTAGGAGTATTAGGAGTTTTGTTGAGTACGATGGCGAGGAGTCAAGGACAGAATACCACTTGGTTACGGAGGACTTGGGGGACAGCCGATAAGATATGGCAAAGATATCACGTGGTCTGGTATGTACAACAGCTGACACAGCTCATTGTTCAACCAAATATTTCCTTTGGATGTAATATCCATATCAGTAATTTCTAGCCCATAATTTTATCCGGTTGTAGTGGCATTTATTCCTATAGATCATCACAAGTACATATGTACCCATGTTACATAGTGTATGTACATACTGGGTGTACCAGGTCCGGGCCCCGGTCTGTAGCGCCGCATGTTACATAATCGACCAAATCGCCGATTGCCATTGACAGCCTCGCAACGCAAATCCTCGTGCATATCAGACTTCAAGGATTCTGTCCATTCCTTTTTCTCCAATTTGAGATGATACTCTAGTGAGAATCATTGCAGGGATTGGCTTTTCCCAATGCTCCGGCTCAGGTATCTGCTTCGAAGTTCTCGCGCGCGCTCGTCTCTCTTCAGTCCTACATACGCTCGTTCCAACTTGTCAAACCCACAGAATGTGCGACATGTGAGGTTTAGGCGGCCTTGGATAAGGTATAGAGCCTCATTTGAAGCCAACCTAGGATCTTTTTGGTCAGACTGACGCAGAATCTCTCAGGTCGTTCATATCCAAATGCCTTCTTTACGGCACCGCATTCCACCTCTGGAGCACCTTTGTACTGGTGCGATTTGACGACGATACCGACGATGATGATATACCTCCTGTAACCAACCAAGCGGAGGCATCCCCGCGTCAAATCTCGGAAAGCGGCGAAATCACCGGGAAAGAGGTCGAAAACGATGGTGCGATGTTCATACCGCTTGCCTGGTCTCGGTTACAACAGGGCGAGCTGTACACTATAATGGACCCAGAGTGGCAGGTATTTGTGAAGTTATCCAAGGATCACGAGAAGCTTGAGAGGCTTAGAGGTAAGGAGTCGATTCACTCCCCCGCTCAAGATCATTCGCTTACGAGTTCAGATGAACTTGCCACAATCGTTTTAGATAATGCGGGAAAGCAGATGGAACCGATACTCGGGGAGCCTCTTTCCCTCACAGGATCCTGGCTTGTCCATCAGTTTCCAAATCGTGCCCCTCCTGGATATGTGCGATCGGGGTATGTACTCCTAGTCCCTAAACGCTTGGTTCTTATACTGACAGTAGACAGGATCGAGATTCAAAACGGCAGTATATCATGGGTCACAAAGCCGATGGACCCCGAGATGGGTGACAGGTTACAGAACTTCATGAAACCAGTTCATGTTGCTTTGGCAATCAGAGACGCATATCTGGTAATATTACTACGGCAACTGGATCGCTTCAGAAAACCCACAGGGGAGCCGCTGGATTCCTTTGATTTCTTGAATGGGTCTTCTTTCGCGCCTGGAGACGAGAGTGGGAACTGGATTGGCCAAAAAGATCAATCTAAGCTACAACCACCCCTGAACGACAGGCTCAAGGAAAACATGCCGCCTAATACCGAGAATATCAACTACCACCCATCCTCCCTAATATCGTTATTACAGCGGCTGCCATTACCGGACCTAGGTCCGGGATCGGATTTGCACTTGGCATCACAGGCATTCAAATTACGATTGAACCATGAACAAGCCTTAGCACCAAGCTCTGCTCGCCGTGGGGCTTTCTATATCACGGGCCCAGTTGGCATGAAGGGGCCTAACGGATTTTGTCGATTTGAAGTGAGCGGCGAGTATGATCCAGCCAAGCGTGAATGGCGAACAGTGGAAATGACGCTGAAGGATCTGAACATGAGGAGACAGAAGGCATTGGGAAGTTGATCACATATACCCGGGACTTCCAAGGGTTTTCGTCTCAAGGTTCAAAGCATATCGGGCTGGCTCCCTTCGGGTTCATGGAATGTGTGTTGAACTTGAGAAACCTTTACCTTGATCTCTGTATTTATACCATGTAAATACATATTTTCCGTAGTTATTTAAAAGGAATCAACACACATTTGAGACCACCCGTGAACTTCTAGATTTATGCATAAGCAGCCATGACTGTGAGGGTTATTAATATCCTCTGTGCCCGTCCGTGGACGGGTGCGCTGTTGATATTTACATAGGATGATCAAGCCCGGACTTAAATGGCCCTTTCAGAGAGCTATTGGAAATACATATATATATCTACATCAGTACCAAGACGTCGGAATACCTCCAGAGGTATAGTCCGATCCTTATATCAGCCATTATCTAGTGCAATACACCGTGTTTTTTCAGTGTGACAAAGTAGATGCGCGAAAAAAAAAACCATACGATCGACTAGCAAAGGTTGCAGACAGCGTGGGAATGGACGAGAGAATAAGTTACTTGATTCTTAATCATGAGCGAAATATCCGGGGTGGCAACTAAAGCTGGAAACCAAACGACCAACAATATCAAGTGGATGGCCCAGGTTTGCATCTATCTGTTCGCCCTTTTTGCAAATACTTGGTCTCTGTTTTCCCTCTGATATCGGCTAGAGGGGCCAAGCAGAGGAGGTCAATATCTCATCCACGGTATTCTTAATGTAAGATAACTTGACCGGGATGATATTTCAAGATGTTCACATCAAGTTCAGGGAGTGGAGAAGTGCAGCATCAGTAGCAGTCTCTCCACTGTTCAGTGGGGAGATCGGCCAAAAACGCGACTTGATAGTCATGCTAGAACAGTCCAGGTGTCTGTGACAAGACAGGTGTTGGTCTTCCGTGTGGCATAATAGAGAGTGGGCCTGGTCTAGCATGTCAATGAAATGGCGGGTAAGGAGAAAATGGAATTTGGTCTCATTCCAGGACTTCAATTATGAAGCTTTTGTGGACGCTAATGAGCAATATTGCGAACGCGTGTGCCTAACGACCATAAAGCAATGTCTTCTCAACTGCTCATATTTCCAAGCACAACGCCGCCGATCAAATGACTAACTTATTGTTGCAGAGGGGGTTGGTAGTTGAGCGGGCGCCTACAAGACGGTTAGTGACACAGCCAAGGGAGCAGTTCGCAAATAGCCTACTTGAATAACAAGATATGAGGTTCAGGTTCGTGCACCTCGTAATGCTCCCATCCCAAGCTCTGCGCGAACATTGTTAGAACCCATGAACATCCTCGAATCATGTTCGACATACTTGTGTAATGCCCAGAGCTCGCCATTCCTCCTCCCAAAGCAATTTCAGAGTGCCCTTGGCGCTGTCGAAGTAGTCTGCGGGGATCTTTTTGAGCATGTTCTTTGGGAGCTGCACATGGCGGTATTCGAATTTGTCATCGTTGTATCTATATCGAGGGATCAATGGGGGTGTCTACCGCAATGGCATGGCGTCCTCACCTCGCAGAGTAGTGAATAGAGTCCACAAATTCATCAAGTTTCTCGCGCTCCGTCTCCAAGAGGAGGCGGGGCTTCTTGTTGCGCCTAGCTGGGTCGATGTCCATTGGGATAGCGAAATGAGAAAAATGGCAGTACGAAGATCGCTCGGCTATACAGATTGTCAGTGTTAGTCTGCCCCATGTGTCCAAGCAACACTCAAGTAGCTTGAATGTGGCTCATAATGTGGCTGAATGATTATCACATGGAGTGACAACTGAAACGTACGCTCACAGGGTTCTGATGGGGGCACTAAGGTTGTGGAAGATGATCTGATATTGAGGAATCAAATTCGCGAGGATGAGTGATCAGGCGAGTGTGTGATGCGATAGAGAAAAGAGTTGTGAGTTGTAGAAACAACAATCAACGGGACTTGTTTTGCGGGACTCAGAAAATAGTGGGGGGGGGAAACAACGATTTTATGCCTCAGGTGTCAACCCAATATTCAACCACGTGACCAAACCCAAGACCTCAGGAACCCTCAATTTACAGTGCGTAATCAGGACTATAATTACAAAGATATAGAAATTGCACTACAAGGAAGTTGCGCAGACAAACATTTGAACTTACATTCAAATATTGAATGGTCTCTGATATTTGTAACGGTAGATACAGTTCAGTACCATACATACATGTATGTATGATACCCCGGAGCCACCTTACCTAAGGCGGGATGGCTCCGCCGACGCGTCTGCAACACGTCTGAGATGAGGAATGTCTATGCGAATGCCTCCCTTTGCCATACTCTACCACTACTTGTAATTCTTCCAATCAATTTGACCCTCTATTTATTAAATCTGTATTTCCAGTCCCCCTGTGGTCTTCAGTCACATATTACTATCCTCAATGTGTGACTCGACTCGTGACTCGGGACGTTATCAGCAGTAATCCGAGATGACCTCAAAACGACGAGCGGCCGCCGCAGGTTCCCCAGATATGAAGTTTCGTAGAACGAAACGCCGAAAGGTTTCCGTAAGTATCATTTTTCTGCATTGCCATCTATCGGCTGGTCCTTGACACTTGAATGGAGGCCTGTCGCAACATTGTGACCATGGCAATTGGAGCTACACTGTTCAAATGTCTATATACTATCCTATATCGTTTCTCTGCGCATTTAGATTGGATCGCATGCTTCAATCGCTAATTCAAGCTACGGCGAGTGTGATAGGACGATGATATCATTCCCGAAGAGTCAAATCGTGCGTCGTCGCATCTGGACTCAGAGCCACCAGACGAAGCAGATCAAACCCCGGATTCGCAGGCCGAGTCCGAAGCCGAAGCTGAGTCCGAGGTAGATTTTGAAGGGGATAGCCTTCAGACTGCACAGGACAAGATTATGTCCGAGTTGACCCGGCTCAAAGATTCCGAGTAGGTATCACTGATCCCAATCATTTGCTCAAGGCTGATCCCCTGAATTAGTGGCGAAGATGTTTCCTACCCGTTCATTGGAAAACCAGACCGGAATCTGTATCGCGATTATTATGAGATCATTCAACATCCCGTGTCCTTGCGGAGCATCCAAAAGAGAGTCCGTGGTACAGACAGCAGGAAGAATTCATCCAGAAAGACCGCATATCCTACATGGGAGTCCTTCGAAGAGGAGGTCAGCTATGTATGGCGAAATGCTAGAGAGTACAACGAAGATGACAGCGATATTGCTATTCTCGCGGGAGTTTTGGAGGTAAGTCTATACCGCGACGCTCTTGCTATTCGCCCTCTTTGGCATGCTGAAATTAGAGGTCTAGGAGCACTTCCACCGACGGGTTGCGGAAGCCAAAAAGCTTGTTCCGAATCCCCCTCAGGTAGATGGAACCCCTGAGATTTCTCGCATCAAACTGAAAGTGGGCACACCTGTGCCCCAAACGGCGCAGAGGTTAACATTGAAAATGCCTGGGCAGAGTTCCGATACTATATCCAAGGACGATGGACAACCCTCAGATGAGACATCCAAGATCGAATCCCAAGGCCATAAGCAAGATATTGCCGGAGCTGGATTAGCAGGTCAAGAAATCAGTAGATCTTCTCGAGGATGGTCTCTTGGAGGGCAACTTGACAGTTCCAGGACGAGCAAAACAACCACACCATCTGTCTCAGAGCAACAACAGAATGGCTCCACGAGTGCGCAAGGTTTACCGAGCTCGGCGACAAATGCAACTGCCCTGGCAATGTCCACCTCGCAAAATGCACCCAATGCATCTTCTTTTGATGCCTCTTCAGATGTCACTCGGTATTCATCTTCAGGTTCTGGTACGTTACGCCTAGTACAAATATTGTCGCCTCGCGAAGATATTGCTCGGCTCCCAGCCTTTGCTGACCCCTTGTTAGCCCATGCTCCCTACCAGCCGCATTTTAGCTCATCGCCCATGGATTCGATTTTGAGGCGATCAGGCCAAGGTTTGACTCCCACTGATATTGATGGGACTTCTAGCTAACTACGAACTAGAACCAAGGATGGCTCTGATCCGTAATGTTCGAATTCTTACACATGCCTCTTTGTCGTTGCAACACGACTTTTGCTTAGATATCCCGCCTTCGTCGATTCTTTCACAACAGAATATCACAGTCCATCTTCCTCCATCGCATAATGTACTGACGGTCAGGCCTCGTTTAGCGCCCAGTACTACCCAGCGACAGGTAAAAATGGTCGCACTTATGGGTATACAACGTCTACATTCATCGGGCGATGCAAATACACACTCATATGATATTCATCTGCACCCTGGTATGACGAAGGTTGACTTGGAAGCTATTGCTGGGCCGGCCAGAGGAGTCCCGAAATCTGGCCCCCCTGGGTCAGATGTTGATTATGAACGTGTCACTCTATTCTTTAATCTGCTACGTTAACAGTTATGTTAAATAATGGTGTTTGTTCGATACTTCGTGATATGTATAGTCAAATCTCAAACTATTAAGCTTCGAAGACTCGGGATGGATGCCATCTGGGCATGTTTCTATGTATCGATCCATGGATACTTTATTGATCACAATGTATAATATTTTATTAAAAAGTATGCAAGCTTCTTCTTTATATCGAATAGGCTCGTTTCTTTTGGATTAATAACAAGGAGATCTTTAGGACTAAACATTAAATAAAGATACTACCGAGTTTATAGAGCCTAAAGTAGGTGATCTTTAGTAAGATCCAATTGATATAAGTGCGAACAGGAATTAGTAGGAAATATTTGGATTTTGTGCCAGCCGGGATAGGTAGACCTTGGTATTCTCATATACCAGGAAGGTCACCCACGTGCTTGGAAGTACCCGGAAAAGATTTGGACCAAGACCCTTGTAGAAACCTCTGATCCCTTCTTGGGCCCATACCTGGGAAACGACATCAATGGCCCCACGGTAGATCAGATGAGCCTGATATGTTTGCAACCGGGACCTAATTACTTGGTAAGGATATGTCACACTGCCAGCAAAGACTTTTGATAGACCGGATATGGCAAAAAAATCAACATTACCCAGCGCCCGTTCGGCGCCCAAATGACCGCTCTCAATTGAGCCCTTATTCATCGACCGGAGTCTGAAAAGCTTCAACTTCTCGTATGCCATAAACTGAAGGGCACCATGGCTGACGCCAAATAGGGCTGGTACGAGACCTCGGTAGAAGCCGGGTATTCCTTCCACTTGGTATATTTGTTTTGCCCCAGACGCAAACGAAGAATACGCCCCTGGGGCATGCGAACCCGTTGACAACATGCGGGTTTTGATCACCCAAATTGGATTGGTGAGGATCGACGTAATAACGCCTATGGAAATCCACAGGTTAATCGAGAACGGATGAACAATGCTGAATTGAACATGATATGTGCATACCTGCACTGCCGGATGCGAGAAGATAATCAGACGACGTGAGAATCTGCTCCCTCTTCTCGCGATGGCTTTGAATAATATCTTTCAGGCTGCTGTAGCATAAGAAGTACAAACCCCAACTTGTGGAATTTCCAATGAGATTGGGGGTAAGTCCCCGGTAAAAAGCGGCATAGCCACCCTCATTATAGAAGATCTTGCGAATGATTCGCACTGAGCCACCAAACCGGGAAGATGATCGATCGACTACATACACCAAAAACGGAGTTAGCTACTGGAGTTTAGTATTCCCCAAAGGGAGGCCAAGGTAATATTGAAGCTTGCCTTGTAGCCTTGTTTTGATCATGTCAAGAGGATGTAGCGACAAAGTTGACACAATCCCTGCTGTGAATCCCGCTACGGTCTCCACAAAGGATGACGAGAAGCCATCTTGACCAGTCATGAACCTGCCTTAGAAGAAGGTAGGAAATTTGAACACACAGAGACAAAGATAGAGAGAGAAAAGTGTACAGAGAAATATATTAGAAGAGGAAGATAAGAGAAGATGACCTCGGGAGATAGAAGATCTGAGAGAACGTCAGAACATGTGACCGCCGAGTAACCGCGTACATACTATAGTAGTCACATACCCCAAAGCACATTAATCTCCTGGTTTCTTTTCATTTATTTCTACAAAGTTCAGTGTTTACTCCGAATTACCATAAGGTGACAGCATTTCCGTACCAAAGCGGACAAATATTCGGCCAAAGACTTAAAAATACAAAATCATCCAGCTTTCACAAGCTGCAAAAGGTGACATCCAGATATTCAAACCCACCACCCCTCACAGAGGGAATAATTGAAGGGTCGTTCAAGAATATACTGGGCTATTTCCATCCCATACTATCCATTATCCCGTATCATTTCTCCAGTCAACGCGTAGTTTAGGCAAGAGGCGAGAACAATCTAGGTATCAAGTTAGTCACGACAGCTGGAACCCGAAGAGTTGAAGCGGTACCTGAACAGAGTCGGCTTGGGCTCGCTGTAGGTGTAGCCTATTTTCATATTGTTAGTATATTGCATCGAGAACGTCCAAAGGATCTATACATACCCAGATAGACAATCAGAGGCAAGTATCCGCTAGATGGTTATCGCCGGTCAGCTCGGAGGATGACAGGAAGGTGCTATAGGACTCACTAGTGAATCGCAACGCGGGAAATATCAATGACCTTGGAGACGCGCTCCTAAATAGATTAAAAAGATAAAGTTAGAAAGCTGGTCTCTTCGGAGGATCGGGGGTTGCGACTAACCTTGGTCTCCTCGGAGAATTGAACCATTGTGAATTTAAGTGAAGTTGGGGGGTTTCAAGGAGATCAAGAATTAATTGAAATTGGTTCAAAGTTGATCCAAGTGAACGGTGGGAGAGGTGGTTGATAGATGAAGTGGAAACGGGGAGGATTTGCGGAATCAAAAGTTTTCGGGAAAGGTCACTGATCATCCCTCAGCTTCGGCTTTCCTTCACATCAACACTTTCACACCTCGTTACCTCTCTCTACTACCCTAATAGTCTACTCTGTTGGTAAGACTAACAGGACTTGCCTAGCACATTGATTTTCACTGGATCTTTGAGTCATTTACTTTTACTGGGAGCTTTTTCCCTCACTCCCTCTCTTTCTCTCTCCAATTAATTCACCATGGCCAACGCAAGGCATTGGTAAGATCCCCTCTCTTCGCCACAAGGCCCTGGAGCTAACTAAACCTAGGGAACAAGATAAAGAGGCAACTGTGTACATCGGAAACCTTGATGAACGGGTCACAGACAGCCTGGTATGGGAACTGATGCTGCAGGTCGGGCGCATCGTCAACGTTCATCTGCCAAAAGATCGAGTCACGCAGTTACACCAAGGATATGGATTTGTTGAATTCCTCAGCGAGGAAGATGCCGAATATGCGTCAAAGATCATGAATGGGATCCGTCTCCATGGCAAACCTATTCGTGTTAACAAGGCGTCGGCCGATAAGCAAAAGACTGTGGAAATTGGCGCAGAGCTGTTCGTGGGTAATCTTGATCCTATGGTTGCCGAGCAGGTTCTCTTCGATACCTTCAGTCGATTTGGTAACCTTGTCAATCCGCCTAAGGTGAGATCTCCCCCTAATACAAACAAGATGGACACTGTTAACAGTCTTCTTATCATTACAGATTGCTCGTGATGACAACAATCTCTCCAAGGGATATGGATTTGTTTCGTTTGCAGATTTCGAATCCTCGGACGCAGCTATCGCCAACATGAATGGCCAGTACCTGATGAATAAACAGGTTTCCGTACAGTATGCATACAAGAAAGATGGGAAAGGCGAGAGACATGGTGATGAAGCAGAGCGAATGCTCGCAGCTCAGGCTCGCAAGCATAATGTACAGCCAGTGGCTCAGCAACCTCAGCAGTTCCCTGGCGCCCCGGGCGTACCAGCAACGCCTGGCGGTGACTCTCGACCTATGAGCGCAGCCCCGCCACAAACGCCCGATCTAGGTATGAATCGGGGTATGCCACCAACTATGCCACCCGCTATGCCTTACCAGAACGCACCCCCTCCAATGCCCTATCAAGCCGCCCCCCTCCAAACCGACATGTTCCACCTCCCGTCCCTTCACTCAATACCCCACCTCCCGGGCTCCCCGCCCGACCTCCGCCTTCCCAAGCTGGCTACGGCGGCCCACAGGCCTTTTTACCACCTGGATTTAATGGTGCAGGTCAACCGCCCTTCGTCCCACAGGCTGCACCCCCTCTGGGTTTGCGCCGCCTGGATTTGGACCTTCAGCTGGGGCCCCTTCATTGCCACCGGGCTTCCAACAGCCGGGATACGGAGGCGGTCGGTGATTTGAAGTAACATTCGGTCTTGAGAGCCCCTCCCCCCAAAAGCTATGCCCTTGACACTATGGAAGGTGGGAATTTTTTTTGATATGATTTGATGACCCAAGGACCAGAGCGCTGGTCCATGTGTTTGATGTTCTCCTCTTGCGTGGTTACCTCGAACATGTTTATGTGGCGGGGAAGAGGGGTTGATCAAACCGTGCCTCCGCGCTGGCTGGCTGTTGGCGGCGCTGGTTGGTAATATGTAATATTAAGTGTCTAGTACTTGACACGGACAAAACAGACAGACTTGTTGTATCTTGATAACACATCAACTTAATATGTTTCAATTGCCAAGCACCATTTACAGACACAATAAAGCCACTTGCAGAGCGATACATCGTATGTAGTATCCCAAGCGGTTCGACAGCACAAACGAGATATTACTGGACAAAAGCCATGGCCTTTATTTGTATGGATTCCGCTAGCGAGATGTCCGCTGACAATGACCAAGAAAACACGCCGGAACTTATGATACTGTAGTAGACGAATCACGAAAATGAGACGAATTTGGGATCCCTTGGCCGGCCGTCAGGTCCGATGTTATTCTTTGCGAATCGTTGCTCCGTGTAGAGCCTGCGTGCTTCATCAAAGTCGACCTTTCGGCTCTTCATGATCTTTAACACTTCGGCCTTTGCTCGTTGATCCAAGCCAGCCCTAGAATCCCCATCTGCAACATTGGCAGTAATGTCGAACTGTGATGAGCTCAGGCCAGCCTCGAGATCGGCGGTGAAACTTGAGGGAAGGCGGTGATAGATATAATCAGGCACTTGGACCAACGGCATCCATCGTGACCGGGTGAGGTATAACGCTACAATATAATTAGAACCAAATTCATTATAAATCATTGCTTTGCTGCCGTTGCGGTTGTAAAGACACGTGACTTACCTGTTCCGCTGATGATAACTGAAAAGAGTAGGAAATAAAAGAGAATGTAGGTCATGATGATGAGTGATGCCGGTGAAGATTCCGGCGTGTAGTAGTAACGTAGTATAGAGCTTTGCGGGATTGCGGGAAAGAGAGGTTGGCGCTCTGGAGAGTATTTCTTTAAAGAAGAATTAAGAGATGATGTGTCCCATCAAGGAAGCCGTCGGGGAAGAAGGCATGGGAAATTTGACGTGGTTGTCACTATGAAGGAGAGTTCTGGAGGGGACAACGTCAGTATCGCGTTCATATTGTTGGCAGCCTAGCCGCCCTGGATGTCGCCGGAAGTTGTCAGTTTCTGCCTTACTAAACGGGCTACAAGGTATTCAGGCATAAAATTATTAGGTCATCAAGACGTCTCAGTATTCAGGCATCAAGGCATCAAGTCTATTCCTAAAGTAGCCGCCTTAGCGAGACCCCGTCCAATCTGAGGTCTTGGCATTACAGACACACACAATTTGATCGACGTGAAGACGGTTTTGATAGCGATTTCGATCTTTCATACTCCAACTCAACCTCCCCTCACATCACAATGGCCGTCTCAAACATCTCCAACGACCTGGTCTGGCAGATCACCCGTACGTCCGACCCTGCGCATTTTTTCCTTTCGAGATTTTATGTCGAAGCGTTTGGAAATCGAACTCAAGCTCATCAATCTTTGGAATAGGCAACCAGAACTCCTTCCTGGTTAACCGCAACTCCGGCGGTGGTGCCCGTTTCTCCCGCGACCCCCTGAACCTGGTCAACAAGCACTCCTTCAAGGTACGGGGCACCTCGAGGATTAGACGGAATGGACGAAGCTCTCCGGGAATACATGGCTAACCACGGTATCTTTTGGCGCATTATAGTATGCCGGTTTCGCCAACACCAAGGTAATTATACCCCGCACTTGCTGATGTTTTTCTCTTTCTAAAGAGTTGTGGCGCTAACTATTTTATCTCTAGGCCATCGGTGTCCAGGCTACTGAGAACGGTGTTGCCGTGACCACCAAGAAGCCCAGCAACCCCCAGCAGCCCGGCCAGAACTTGGTTACCGTCACCTACGGCCCCAAGACCTCCACCCGCAAGTAAGCGGCACCCAATTTCTCGAATTGATATTTAAAGACATACGGCGTATGTTGCTTTCATAACCCAATGCTGATGGCTATCTCTCCAGGATCTACAAGGGTGTTGCCGACCGTACCGCCAAGAACGGCTACCGTGCTGATCTCCGTGAGGAGGCCATTGCCCGTGTCAGCGCTGTCCGCCGCTCGCAGCTCCCCAAGAAGGATACCCCTGCCAAGAAGGTCCGTGGAGCCAAGGCCCACAAGGCCGAGGAGTCTGAGTAAATTTGTCTCGATATAAAGATGAATTGTGGACCATGAAGGATCGGGGATTTTGGGGGAGAGGGGAGGGGAGACTTGATAGGCGTATGTAAAACGCCATGCTGGACTTGGAAATCATAATCTAGCAATCTTGCTCCAAGGGCAGAAAAAAGACCAGTGTCCTGTCCGAAGCCTTCTAAAATAAGAGAAAACAAATTCCCAAAAAAAAGACTACAATTCCTACTACCGGCGGTATAGTAGTAATATTCATTACCGACTGGTCGGCCCGAGCCACAATATCCGGTTGTATATCAGAATATAGTCCGCCTTTTCCCGATATGACGTTCCGAGCAGCCCGAGGAAGGGTAGAAAAGTGTGGAACTGCCTAGGCATCTTGTCAAAGGACGAGAATTGCCGGAGAGATGGGTCCGAGAAGAGTCCGGAGAAAGGGTAAAAGCTTGTTCCTGGTCTGGTACCTGTAGTGAAGGATTTATAGAGAGTAGATGAAAGAACAATAACAGGGGAATTATATTCAGAAGATACTAATAATAGTCGAACATAGTAAAGTCAAATAAAGTAATATAAAGGTGCATAAAGGCATAAAAGGGAAATATCGTCAGTTCACATGTGGACATCGGATGTTGTACATAAACACTCTCTCGTAATTCTGGGGTTGCCCCTCTCACCGGGGGAGCTCTGCCCCTCTTATAAATCGGCCGGTCCCCTCAGCTTCCCTTCTCCCCATTTCTCAACCCCATCTTATTTCTCTCTATACATCTAATTCATCATGGTCAAGGCTGGTATGTTATTCGGCTCTTTGGTCTATCATGTGCTGATCCGTTATTAGTTGTTCTCGGAGCTGCTGGTGGCATTGGCCAGGTATGTTAACCCCTCCCCCACCGGAGAAAACTTTCCAAGTTCTCTTATGAATTATCATCTAATCAATCATCTAGCCTCTCTCCCTCTTGCTGAAGGCTTGCCCTCTCGTCGATGACCTTGCCCTCTATGATGTTGTCAACACCCCCGGTGTCGCTGCAGATCTCTCTCACATCTCCTCGGTTGCCGTATGTATACCCTCGAAGTATAGTGAGTAAGCCTGCTGACAATGGACTAGAAAATCACTGGTTACCTCCCCAAGGATGATGGATTGAAGCTTGCTCTGACCGGTGCTGACATTGTTGTCATCCCCGCCGGCATTCCCCGTTAGTATATCCACGATCTGGCATGTGATATTTAGCTAACGGCTCATGGTAACATCTAGGCAAGCCCGGTATGACCCGTGATGACCTTTTCAAGGTCAATGCCGGAATTGTCAAGGGTCTCGTCGAGAACATCGCCGAGTTTGCCCCCAAGGCTTTCATCCTTGTTATCTCCAACCCTGTCAACTCCACCGTCCCCATTGCCGCCGAGGTCCTCAAGGCTGCCGGTGTCTTCGACCCCAAGCGTCTGTTCGGTGTTACCACCCTGGACGTCGTTCGTGCCGAGACCTTCACCCAGGAGTTCTCCGGCGTGAAGAACGCCTCTGATGCCACCGTTCCCGTTATTGGTGGCCACTCTGGCGAGACCATTGTTCCTCTCTTCAGCAAGGTTTCCCCCAACTTCCAGATCCCCGCTGACCGTTACGATGCTCTCGTCAACCGTATGTGAACAGTCCTTTCCGTGGAGGCATTTGCTGATATTCCACAGGTGTCCAGTTCGGAGGTGACGAGGTCGTCAAGGCCAAGGACGGTGCTGGTTCCGCTACTCTGTCTATGGCCTTTGCCGGTTTCAGGTATGTTTCAACCCGCTAATCTGGAGCTACCACGGTGACTGACAAATACTAGATTCGCTGAGGCTGTCATCAAGGCTGCCAAGGGCGAGAAGGGCATTGTTGAGCCTACTTTCGTCTACCTGCCCGGTGTTGCCGGTGGTGATGAGATTGCCAAGGCCACTGGTCTTGAATTCTTCTCCACTCCCGTGGAACTCGGCGTAAGTCTTCAATTTTCCAGAGTGTTAAGACAACTAACTGACATGCTCGATCCAGCCCAACGGTGCCGAGAAGGCCATCAACATCCTTGACGGTATTACCGAGCAGGAGAAGAAGCTCCTTGAGGCTTGCGTCAAGGGACTTCAGGGCAACATCGAGAAGGGCGTTGAGTTTGCTAAGAACTCTGCACCAAAGTAAGGCTTCCTCCCCCCTGTCCGTTATCCACCATATATATCAGGTCTCTTTTTGTCGGTACATTTCTCGCTGTTTTCTCCACGCCTGCGATGACACCGGAAAATAGCAGAGCGTTGCTAACCAATCTTCTCTCGGAAAGATAGGCTTTAGATGCGAGACCACGAGTTTATGAACAATGAGCAGACATGAGTACTGTACGGTCCATCAGATGGGTAGGTTTAGCACACCAATATATGTAGCAACCAACCTGCAAATGGAAAGAAGTACAGATTTAACTGTCCACATTAGTGCGTTTTCGGTATCCTGTCTCATATAGCTGTAGTCAAGAGACCTGGAATGATTAATGATCCTTGTAGTAATCTGAAGGCACCACAAGGGGTTTGCAAGGAACTGTCATAAGTCATACAGTAGGCGTAAATTGGTTAAAGGGCTAGCCCAGGCCCAGGCGCAATCATTTTCATGTTCAAGGTCGAGGCTGGAGAGTTTTGATCTGGAAAGTTGCACCTGGTAGATCTGAGGTCTCGGCCTGCACGGTCGTGTTGATACCCAAATTGGCTAACGCCCCCCGGATGATACCACAAGGAAACCAGAGGTACTAGGTTCAATATATAAGCCAAGATATCCTCATTGATTGCAAAGGGGATATGCTTACTGCCTGTGCCATGGATACAGCTTCACTCCGTACTGCCATGCTCATCCTCCCAAATGGTCGGAACGCGCTATCGGTCAAAACATAGACTCCCTATTTATTGTCGGCATTAGTTTCATGAGAATCCCCGTGCAAGTGCAGACTGCAGTTATGTCGTATCTCCCCGACAACAGTTCTCTCTGAATTGCACATACCCGATGGTTTGTTTTCAAATTATCCACCTGTTTCTTGAATAGGACTGTCCACAGATCCTTGCAGAGAAACTTGATCACATCGAGATTGTCGGTAAAGCGAGGACGGTCTCGAGCAAAGCTATAGAGATCGACACATATTAGCGTAATGCAAGAGAAAAGCAAAGGGGGCCGGTGCAAAAGGAGATGGAGATGTTTATGGCTTACCGCTCCGCAAGGCCTTGTCCAACACGATAACCCAGAGACTCTAGACGAAAGAATGTCGTCTCTCTAACTTCTTCGTCTTCGGCGTCCTTTCCCTCGGTCGCGAGTTCCCTTGCCATGCGCTCGGCCATTGGTACCAATTCTATGAGTAGGAAGTCGAAGCACGAGGAGCTGAAGACGCGGGCATTTGGATCGGTATTTAACGGGGAAGTTGAATCGAATGACATTATGAAAGAGCCAATGAAAGGTAATCGAATCCAGTGAATGAACAAGTAATCCGGGTTGATGTACGGAATGAGGGCGTGTTGATGGTAACTGGAAAATGGGGAGTTGGAGTTAGGGAGTTTGGGGAACTGGGAGGGTCTGAGCTAATTCCAGGCCCGGAATCCACCTGATAACTTCGCCTTTTGATCTGTACAGAAAAATATAAATCATATGTGCTATTTAAATACAGGATGATGGAGTAACGGTCAATATACTTTCGGATTAATTGACTGAAAACTAGAAAGATACAATTCCCCGTAGATACATGGTCACTTGTGATATCTTGAAGACTCCCCCCGCCAGAAACTCCATGGAAATATGCACCAGAAAGAGAAACGATCACAGCATTGGTCGTCGGCTTGATGAAAGCTTGAATAGAATGAAATTCTATATTTACGGTGGGTATGATCCGCCGTTCAAAGGGCTGCTGGCAGGCGGGATATGGTAGTCTTGATGAGAAAAAGCTCGGGATGGCAGACTTGTAGCTGGCCTTTTAGGAGGTGGAGCTGGAGACTCATCCTCATCGCCGCTTTCAGTAAGGTCGATGACCTGGGCAATAGGTCGCTTTTTGCTGGACATGCGCATCGCAGAGGACGGGGTTGATGCCTCTCGTGACTGCGACTGTGACTGCGCAGGTGTTCGCTCCAGGGCGGTGTTCATGGGTCCCGGTTCCTGTTTTACAACGGGTACCCCCGGTTCGCTGATCTCGATCAAGTCGTCGTCATCATCATCATCTGATGTGGGAGTCATCCCTCCCAATTTTGCCGCGTCGGAATCAGTGGGCCTTGACCATACACCGTCGGGCTCAACGGTGACTTGATCGATGTCCGGTGACGTTGACTGGAGGATGTCATCAACGTACCTATGCGATCAGTCAGGAAAAGAAACAGGTATGTCAAAGAGAGGAATGTGGGACTTACTGGTCAACTTGCAGAGACTCAAAGCTGGTCGATTTGGAACACACGGGGCAAGTCCAAGTTGGAGCTTGTTTTTGCAATTCGAGGAATGAAGATGCATCGAAGCATTGATTGTGTGTGCAAATGATAGAGCGACAAGGCACCTGGATGCGCAGGGTTGACAGAGGGCATTTAAGTGACATTACACTTGATGTTGCAACAATGTCTGAGTCATTTGCGCGATTTTGCACTAGAGATATATATTAGCATAGTACAAGCTAAGAGGATAGGATGATTTCTTACTTTCGCGTAAGACTTGCTCCTTCGAGATGAGTTTCCGTGTCTTTAGCTGTGAAACAAGATCCTCAGTCGGATGCTGCTTCACGAGATTGGCTAGCGCAAAGAATTTCTGCAGAATGAGTTAGTCAATCAATTTAACAGATGCTCTACCAAGCAGAAAGTGAACGAATTCATCGTACCTTTTGTGTCAATGCGTAAGTCATGACAATATTATTCGGGTAATTGGGCTTTTTGCGTATCCAGTTGGTTACATCGGCAGGTTGTGTAGTTCCTGGCCTGTTCTTTAAGCCTCTGAGATTGGCTTTGACTTCATCGAGATTTACTTTGAGCTCCACCTGATGTGGAAATGCGATGTCTGACTTGGTGTATTGTGTGAGGCCTGAATCAGCAGCGCAATAAACCATCACACGAAGGTTTGAGTCAGTTTGTAAGCTAATAGCATTTTGCTGAGATAGCATGACCTTCATTTCAACACTATCCCGTGTTTGTTCGCGAACTGGATTAAATTAGACATGAATATTCAACAAGTTTCAAAAACACATCTTAACATACTTTTACATTCCACGACTGCAGTCAAAGGCTCCAGAATTGTGTAAAACGGACTTTCTTTGAAAATCAAAGGACCTGGGGATATATGAGCCGCCGCAGGAGGTTTCATGAGAGGAGCACTCGGACCAGAGTATGAGTGAGGTGACATGGAAACCCCAAGCGGGGGAGGACGAGTCTGTGCAGGAGATTGAGAGGCAGGCGACGGCTGGTATTGTGGTCGAGAGGGTGATTGATATGGCACAGTGTTTGGGAAAGTAGTGGCACGGATGCGCCTGGCAAGAGCATCGAAACTGACAGGGTCGGATTCTGCGAGGGATTGGATTCCTGTTCCGGTGGTCAGTCAATGTACAGATTTCTGCAGGAATGGGCTTTGAAATAGAAACAGAGAGTTGAAGAAAGTATTGTTAAACAGGTAGAGGATGGAAGGAACAGGTAATAACAAGAGTCGGGAAGAAGTGACGAACGTTGAATAATGCGGAACTGTAAGGTTGCCTTCAACCCGGATACCGGAAGGCCCTCATACCTCAGCAAATCTTTCAGCTGTGGATTTGTGAGGGGTTTGATGAAGGCCGTCAGCGTTGCAACCTCTGACGCCAGGCTGGTCGACATGACTGCTGCACAGATAAGAGAAATGCGAAAGCAATCAAGATGGACTTGGTTCAGGGTTCCTCGAAAGACAAGGGTCCAATTCAGCCAGGCCAAGTGTAAGGGCTCTGCATCGATACATCTCTCGACTGGAGTAAACTGTGAGGGAAAGGCCACAAACCCCAGTCATAAAGGGTGTCGAGTCGACTCTCGGAGGTGAACCTTGGAAGTGCGGGCTCTGGATGACATAAGACGAGCCTATCGGAAAAAAAAAAGTTGATTGTGTTATCAGTTTGACCATTTTATTTCCCACCGACCATCAGTTTCAACATTCTTCCCAATATACTCAAGTCTTGATACCCCCATTTGCCTTATTTGTTATCATTTCTATCATATCCTCATACAATGGCGAAAAGTGTCCGAGCCAGCGTTTCCAAGCGCAACAGAGCCAATCTGCGCAAGAACCTCTTTGGCCCACTCAACGATGCCAGAACCGAGAGACTCGCTGCCAAACTACAGGAGATTGCATCACAGCCGCGGCCTGAAGCCCCTGCGCAATCAAAGAAAGACCTAGAGGACGAGGCTGGTATGTATACTACCATCATTTTTCAAGGATAACGACTCACCTCATATTACAGCAGCCAAGGCCAAGGCCGGTGACAGTGAAGGTTAGTTTATGGCAAATCAACTTTTGAATTGCACCTTTTTGGGTTGGAACTACAGAATGCTTACCCACCCAACACAGAGATGGATATCGACACACTTAAGTCCAAGAAGAAGCCGGCACGTGTACACAAGCGCAACCAAAAGCCTCGCAACTCGATTGTCTTCAAAAAGCGCCTTTCTACTACAGCCAACAAGGGTACCAAGAGGAAGTGAGATGTGTTTCGAGTGAGGGGCAATGATGGATTATTGACGAGATGTTGTGGCGGAGAAGAAAAAGGCGTTTGGGAGTCCACGATTACACCTGCGATTCACGTACATATGTTTCATAGTCTATGTCTGATATACCATACCTTTTCATTAAAGGCTTGAGATATTACTTGGATTTCGCTCGGTGGGAAAATAGTAACCATAGTGTGGCGGGGAGCCAATATAGGTTGCTCTTAAACTTCAAAATCACCGATAAGCAACCCTAGTGAAGTTTAATTAGCTAATTTATGCGTTCATCCAGCACTGTTGACTTCTAGCGCATGAATACAGGTGTCAAACCATGAAGTAAATGTAGGTATACAACATTTGAATATTCCAAGGTTACAATATACAAGGTACTTGATAAGGCGGTGTGTTGCTGCGCGTCGATCATAAACACGATTCTGCCTCCTTTTGGATCCCCCGGACAGTTGGACATGTCCATTTGATTTGAGATTCTTTACATAGAAGTTGTGCTGCTAGAGCTAACGCCAATCAATTTGCAAAATGGCGGGCTTCCGCAGCTGGACGACGGTCATTGCTAATTTGCTGATACCTGTGGGCATACTTACCTTCTCCTCAGGGTTCTTCCCTTATAAACCGTTGCTCCCTGGATTAGCGTCATTTGATGAAACAGGCGAGAATGACACAGCGCCTGCGCCTGCGGTTTTTGATAAAGTTATCTTTATGGTGGTCGATGCATTACGGAGGCATGACTCGAATGATCCAACCCCCGAGCTATACCGGTAACTAACAAGGTGTCATGTATAGCGACTTTGTATATTCGAACGACTCGGGTTTCTTGTTTACACAGAGGTGAGTGTCACTTTCGAAATCAAACATTTCTATGTTCGAAATAAGTGACTAATTTGATAATAGCTTGATTCGGTCCGGTGCCGCATTGCCATTCACGGCCTATGCGAGCTCTCCGACTGTTACAATGCCTCGGCTAAAAGCCATCACGACTGGTTCAGTCCCATCTTTTCTAGATGTTATTCTCAACATTGCCGAATCAGATACTTCATCAACACTTGCATACCAGGACACCTGGTTGGCGCAAATAAAGGCCACTGGCGGACGGCTTGTGATGTATGGGGACGATACCTGGCTCAAGCTCTTCCCGGGGATGTTTGACCGAGCTGATGGAACTACAAGCTTCTTCGTTTCGGTTAGTTGTACTTTAGTCATTTCTGTATCCACAGTATTAGTATTGAAACTGAGCTTTTTCTCGCAGGACTTCACCGAAGTAGATCATAATGTGACTCGACACGTTCCCAACGAGCTTGCCCAGGATGACTGGTCTGCTTTGATTATGCATTACTTGGGTCTGGATCACATAGGACATAAGGCTGGTCCGAAAAGGTAAATGCAGTTCCCTGCCTCATTCTTAGCTGCTCTCTAATCTCTAACCCTCTCAGTCCCTTCATGATACCAAAACAGCATGAGATGGACTCTGTGGTGACTGAAATCTATACCGCAATGCAGCAGCAAGACCATCTCCAATCCACACTTTTTGTGCTGTGTGGAGACCATGGCATGAATGAGGCAGGAAACCATGGCGGGTCCTCTGCTGGTGAAACATCTCCCGCGCTGCTCTTCATGTCACCTAAGTTCGAAGCCTTGGGTGGTAAAAGAGAAAGCCCCGTGGAACCGTCAGGCGATATGCAGTACTATCAGACTGTTGAGCAAGCGGATATTGCTCCAACATTGGCGGGGCTTCTTGGTATCCCAATTCCTTTAAACAGTCTTGGTGTATTCATCCCAGAATTCTTAGAAATGTGGGATCAAGGTAAGCACACTGCCCCTAACCACAGCAAAGCAAAGCAAAATACACCCGGAACTAACCCGGAAACAGGTTCTGATAAGCTTCGAATCTTATATCAAAATGCTGAGCAGCTGCTGAACACATTGACAACTACATTCCCTGGGTCTACTTTTGGCCCTGATAGTATTACATCATGTACTTCGGGAGCCCTATCTGGTATTGGAGGAGCTGAATGTGCTTGGGCTCGAGTCCAGCAACTCCTCTCTGATAGGGATGAAGGAGATAATTCGTACTCTACAGCTGGTCCCGCTTTGTTGCAATTCTTAAGAATTGCACAGGAGGTCATGAGCCGTACTGCTAGTAACTACGATGTTTCCAGACTCATTCTGGGCCTCTTGATCACGGGGGTTGCAGGCTTGCTTGTACTTCCGGCCACATACAAGGAATGCACACGTCACGGATCTTCCGGGCTGTTTATGATGCTCATGGTCATCACCTGTGGGATGATGATGTTTGCGAGTAGTTATGTGGAAGAAGAGCAACAATTCTGGTATTGGATCTGCTCGGGATGGATTGTCTATCTGCATATCAAATCACAATCATCTGCAAACGCGGTCTCACGCAAACGCTTTGGATCATTGGCATCTTGGTCTAACAAATGCATGATTCTTGTGCTCGCAATCACCCAGCGGCTCTTGCGGCGATGGAACCAAACGGGACAGAAGTTCGCAGCCGAGCCTGATATTGCTCGCACCTTCTTTACAAGCCATCCAGAAATCTTCTGGTGTCTTTTTATCCTCACGTATGTGGATGCCGGTCGTCATCTTCTTAAGAGAATACCAATCTCTGGGATGCTTAAGCTCGGTGCCTTGGCCCCTGCCGTGTTGGCCTGTACATTCAAATTGCACTTTGTGACCTCGGAATCCCCCCGAACTCCTCGATGGAACGTTCATCTCGCAAATCATGAAGGAATGGCCCTACAGTCTATCATTGGTTTTACATGCCAGGCTTGTGTTCTATGGACTTGCTGTTGTTGTCCTCTTAGCGCTCTTTGTCGGAAAACAATCAAGAGTTGCTCAAGGTAAGCCCACACCTACTCCAGACCGCCTCTTGAGCTTGGAGTCATTACTGACCAACATATTTAGCACCACATGATACAATCCATGAGGCTCTGCACATCTTCTTAATGACGCAGTCCCGTGCCACTAATGTCCCCCTATTCCTGATTTTCCGAATCCAGGCCGGCATTCTCTCTTCCATGAACCTCACAGGGATCGAAGTGACAATCACAACCTTGATATTCCAATATATGACGTTCTTCGCGTTTGGCGGCTCCAACGCAATCTCTTCTGTGGACCTTGCTAGTGGGTACAACGGTATTGGCAGCTACAGTGTGGTGCTAGTGGGTATTCTCACCTTCGCGAGCAACTGGGCAGGACCTATCTGGTGGGCTTCACAGAGCCATCGTCTTCGACCGAAGAATCCTGCAGAACAAAACCCCTCGGCACTGTTGACCTTTCATGTCGCCATGTCCTTGGTTTCTGTCATGGCCGCCTGTACAGCACTCCGGACGCATCTTTTCATCTGGACCGTTTTCTCCCCCAAATATCTTTACAGTATGGCGTGGGCCACTGCTAATCATGTTGCTGTCAATTTACTGGGCGAGGTTATTTTCTCTCGATCTCGATCTCATTATTCATAAAAAAATTTCAGCATAGAAATACACGCCTGGACATCCCTTGGAATCCACCAAAAAAACACTGTACATAGAGGGGTATTGAGATTCAAAATAAACCGCTGAACAAATCATCGATAGCGTTCTTCTTCTTCTTTTTCTTTTTCAATGTAATGTTTGAGACACCGTCCTCGGTAAGGTTTTCTGTGGGCTTCTTCTCCTTGGTGACCTTTGAGGGGACTTTGGAAGGGGCCTTGGCATCAGACTGTAAAACCTTGACTGGGCGGGTGAGTGGCGCATCGTCAACCCGACGAATACGTTCCCCAAGATCTTCCTTTGCGACAATAGGAGTAGTCTTAGACTTGGTTACCACAGGTTGCACCTTCAGCTGATGACTGATCCCGGTGATTTTGGACAGTCGGGCCAACGCAGCTAGAAGCACGATTCCAAGAGTGGAAAACTGATTATCGGCAACGACAGTTGAGAAAGCGCTAGGGAAACAATTAGCCAGGTCGTTCGGCAAAACAATAGGACCACTTTCATACATGTAACATCTTGGGATTATGTAGGTGGCTAGGTGGGATTTGACCCCCGATCGGGCGAGATCCAAGGTGGCGCGCTTCAAAATGGATAGCCATTTCCACCATTTTGTTCGGCGATGCTGATTCTTGTTGCGATGAAAGATCAGATGGAGTGTTGAGTGGACTGCTAGGATTTCCTTGGTGTCCATGTTTTGTGTAGTGAGATGGAAAAGATGAAAAGTGGGTTTTTCCGATGTTGTACTTTTACTACACGATGTACGGAACTACATATATATACTTGCACGCTCTTCTAATTCTACTCTCTACTCTTCCAAAGAGATTTAAAATACTCATAACATTAATCTAACAAACTTCCCACCTCCTCCTTCCTCAAATTTTTTTTTGGATTTTCCAGATTTTCGAGAAAGAAATAGCAATAGAAAACGCCGAAAACGCCGAAAAAGCAGAAAAGACAGAAAAGAAAACGCTGAAAAGCTGAAATGCAGCAAAAAAAAATAGAAAAAGCAGAACACGAAAACGCCGCAAACGCCGAAAAAGCAGAAATAAGGGCAGGCTCACACCGAAGAGGCCATTCAATGTGCTCTGTGCTCCAGAGCACATTAATGAAACAAATGATGTTTTCCTGTGATTGAAGTAAATCACGGAGCAAGCGTGAGCATTGTGATAAGCAATATCGGAACCAAATCAAGAGGATATTGGAGATATTGGTGATCAAGCTCAGCCCTAGAAAGATATCGAATCGTTTTTTTTTTCATCTTTTTTTCATCTTTTCAACTTTTTTCATTCTTTTTTTCAAGATATGGATCGACAACCTCATATTGAAGGAAACGAATTCGGTGCGGCCACCGAATATGGTTGTCCAGTGAGGAAGAGGAAGAGACCGGCGTTGACGGCGCGGTAACTTGTGTCCATGAAGCTTCTTGATGTTGAAATGAATGGATTTTTTTTTGAGGTTGTTTTTTTGTTTTTGTTTTTGTTGGCATGGAGAACAATGATACATATGTATGGAATATGATGCTTCCAAGGGGCTTTTCAGAAGTTGCGAAAGGCTGTAGATGCGAGCATTTCGAGCCTTGGAAGAGCATCGGCTGACCCATGTAGGGAGAGCTTAATTTCGGTGTGAGATAAATTGACGATCCTCCGGTCGCATGGGAGAAAACTCGCCAGGGCCATAATGGACCGATCGTCGAGCAGAATGCTGGGGAGTGCGGAATGAACCTCGACCTCGGGGAGTCTGACTCCAGGGCTGCGATTGAGAACGCGCGCGGTCGGTGCGAGGCGTCGTTGGAGGTCGGCTTCGGGGTGAGAAGAGGCCTATAAAAGGGTTAGGGTAGATCCACAATCCAAAGGGCACGATATCTTACCTTGCTGAGTAGTGCTTGCAACTGAACGACGTAGCTTGCTGGCGTCATTAGGGCTCGGGAAAGGAGCTTCGGTGCCTCTTTGAGGGCCCTCAAGATAGAAGAGCTATATTCAGTCAATATCGGTACCAGAATAGGACAAGAAGAGGATTAAACTTACCCGGGGTTGTTCAGCATGAGGACGGGTCATAACATGGCTGTTCCTGAACTTGCTCACAAGAGCCTCCTTGCCTTGAAGTGCTATTAAAACTTGTCAGACATCATTCCTATCGATCAAGAATAGGACACGAACTAGCATAAGAAACTTCAGCTCGCTTATCGGAGATGCAGTCGGGCCTGTAATTGTCTTGAGTCAGCGAATGTGCCCTTTTTCTAGGGAAGATGGAGAGGAGCATACCAAGCCTTGCCGACTATAGCTTGCATGAGCTAAAAGAATCTAGTAAGTACATGTCACACACTGGCCCATGATATAACTCACGTTGAGAATGTCAATTGGCTGTAGATCATGTTAGTAAAATATCAGATGAAAGAGACGTTGGATGGAAGGGAATTGAGTAAAAGGACATTGGACAAAAGGAATATCAGGCAAAAAGGAAAACAACAGGAATACTTACATCACCGAAGTTCACGAATGCGTAACCAACGCTAGAAGGACAAAGGGTAAGTAACATCGAAAACAAACAATGACCAATTAAAACTTACTTGCAATGATGCGTGAAATCTAGATATATATTAGATTAGCCCGAAAAAGTGAATAGATCATCGAGAAACACTTACCCATGCGCAGATAGAGGAAGTCATACTTCCCATAGCTGGACTCGTCGATAATGCTTTTCAGCTCATTCTATTGGATATCACAATTAGGCTTTATGGCTTTCATATAAAGATGAGAGATAATCATACCACGGTAATCTTGTTAGGAATGTTGCGGATCATGACCTGCAATGAGACAATATGTAAGAAATCTGTCCTGCAGCAGATGGGGGAAAACTTACCGTGCTGCGAACATCCAATCCTTGCAAGATTCGGTCGGGATGGACAATATTTGCACTCGACTTGCCTGAATCATCAGAAGCTGGAGAGACGTTGACGTTTTCCTCAACCTCGTTCTCCTTGGACACAAGGTGATGTGGGGTCCTAGGGCTCTGAGGAGAGACACAGCTAGAATTTCGACTATGAGAGATGACAGGCCCTCTACCATATGCCTCCCTAACGTTGAACTCAAGACTCTGCATGAAACCAATATTAGCATTGCACTTCCAAGAACACAAAGGCAAAAAGGAGGAGAAAGAAAAAATACATCGAACTTGAACCCGTTGAGACAAGAGAAAGCATAAACTGCATGACGCACGTTGAAATATTCAACGTAGTATCGACTCATGCCTGCTTCCTGCTCGATGATCTTGCAAGTACGCAGCGTGCCAAGCGAAGCAACAACTTCTCTCACAGTGACTTCCATGGGTCGCATGGTCCACTGGCTTGGAATAGCGTACACAGAAAGCAGGAATCCACCATCTTGAGATACAGTGGCAAATGCGGCTCTTTTGGTTCCATTTTCTCCGTGGAAATTGGCGATTTCCTGGGAAGTGGTAGGAACAATCTGCCAGTCAGGACGAACTTGGCGAATTTTGTTGATGGCACCGACGGTATCTCGAAGATCGCCAAATGAAAACGAGACCATTCCCCTAGTGCTCAGGTGCTTGAGACAAACATCCTCAAGAGAAGGATATTCGGTAATCTTGATAAGTCAGCTTTGGTTTAATATAGGAACAGGTTGGCATTCAAACTTACTGGGAACATAGCAATAATTGAGCGGTGTGAAGTGTCGAAAGGGACATAGTGCGCCATAAAAGATCGATGCTTTCCAGTAGCCTCAGGAGGTCCAGCAGAGAGGGATTGTGAAGCGGTTATCTCAGTGGCACGACCAGCTTTGTTATCAGGGTTTCCAAGCCTCTGTATGTTTCCAGGGGAAGCATTGGTCCCTCCAGCTGCAGAATCGTGAATTGTTTCGAACAAGCTAGACACCAAACCCGTGTTTGGGTTGTATTCATAGCCAGTTTCTTGACGGTATGGCGAGTACTGAGCGTTAGCAATACCTGGCTGAACATCAGAGAGAGGGTTATTAGATCCTCCCACATGCGCCCTGGTATGAGTTGAGGAATAAGGCGTGTATCGCGTTCCACCAGAACCAGCTTCTGCAAGAGGTAGTTGAGAGGAAGCAAAAGACTGATTGAATTGGCTAGCCGAAGTGTCAGAAGCTTGAGCTGCGTTAATTGTATGAACTGACTGAGGTGAGATAGACGAGTACTGGAATTGACTAGTTAATGCCTGAGTGTTCGCCTGACCAGGAGCCCCGGGCGCGGCCAATTGAGTCGAGCTATCAGACCGTTCGAATTTCTGAGCTGGGCGCGCGTAGCCAGAAGTGGGGTTTGCAGCAGTTATCTGGGACACAGGAAGGCTAGGGCCCGACCGCGGTTCCATAGATAAACCAGCAAATGGGTCACTGTTACGCGTAAACGTATTAGGGCTGTTTTCACTTGGTTATGTATCAACAAGTACTTACCCGGTCGGACGGATTGTTTTCATCCCAGCAAATGACACAGGATTTGCTCGTTGAGCAAAAGCCTCATATCCCATAGGGGTGAAAGCTGCGAGCTGCTCTGAGGGCGATCCGCGGGTCGAAGGAGGTTTGTCCATGTTGGATTCTAAGTAACAGGATTGTGAGCAAAAGACTGTGTGCAAAAGACAACCTTGGAAGCCGACATACGAGCTATCAGATCGCGTTCCATAACGAAGCGGCGGAAATTGTAGCACTCAAAGAGATGATGGATGGAGAGTGAGTAGTGACTTTTTCGGATCAAGAGGGAGGGGGAAAAGAAGAAAAAGAAGCGTTGGCGATGGGGAAATGGGCCCTCTTATACATCGATCTATACAGCCCCGGATTTCATGGCGACTAAGCCTACAAACGAGCCACCCCGACAAAAAGATTGAGCGCTGCGCTAACAATCCGGCAGAGGAAGAAGCTTATGCTGACCCGTATCTATTATCAGACTGAGCAGCGTGGAATGGCTAGCTTTGGGTACATATCCGCCATATTACGGTAGAAAAGGGCCAAGGTATAGTTCTCATTCACGATTAAAGACTATGAAGTAGACCTTAGACATCTTATGTAGGTATGTAGAGACCTCACATGAGTCTTTGGACCCCAATGCACATCTTTAGAGCATCACAGTAAAACCTGGGCAGTAGTATTCTTCCAGCCATACTGTTCTTACAAGTTTTCAGCTGTTACAAGGGGAAGTTGGGATAGAAAGCTGCCAAAGAATAAATGCAATTTGAGCATGTAGAAAGCGAGATGGGGAATGAAAGGAAGGAGTTAATCAGTAGAAAGGAGAAAGATGTGTTCTCAGGGTGTTGGATTGTACGCGTACATATGCTGTATACATCTGATGTTGGCCAAGTTTTACGCTAGTGATCAAGCTAACACATATTGGGATTAGCCTTTCAAAGGCAGCCAAATACAAATACCTTATAAAGAAAGTGATATACTATACACTATTAAAGATACAGAACTAGAAAATCTGGTTTTAAATATCAGTTGGGCTTAGTATAATCCCAAAAAAAGACGTCAGAGAATGAGCCAGTTCATTGCACAACCACTAAGAATGTATAAGGTCCTCCATTACCTACGCTCCTATAGAGCACGGCTAGCGCTCTATAAGTCGATGTGGTAGGTATACGTCCGGCAGAAAGAAAAGTAGGATAAAAAAGAGACATGATTATACTCTTTTATCTAAGTACATAGTATGCAAATAAATGAAAGGGAAATTCTAGTATATTTATTCAAAACAATATCGTCTCCTCATCTTCCAACGATGCTGTCAATGAATCTAAAGCAAGATTAGATATTGATAATGTATACCTGTATTTTGAGAGTGACTACAGGTCCGGTCATCGATGATCCCAGGTGCATTCTGATTCTAAGATATAATACTTAGCTACATACATAGGTAGTGATAACATGTTTAGTAAAATTGAGTTATCGTTAAACTTTATATTAACTACTATGTGTTTTGGGATGGACCACTCGCTTGTGTGGTTTTGTACTCCATAGAGATATCCGAGATAATACAGTCGATACAACGAAGTGTGATAAATAAAAGTAAAGGTTAACAAAAGAAGTATAGGCCCTCTCCTTACTACGCCCTACCTAATCAGGTACCGACCCAACCTGATCTAGTACTCCCTGGCATAGTATATATAATAACTAGTATAATGATAATGTGGCGCTATAACATTGAGATAGAAAAATAGATGGGTATGGCCAGCAGAAATACCCACAGGCGATAATTATAGTGGATTTCAACTAACGAAGTACATAACTGTGGATATAACATCGATTTTTCTCAACTTTCAAATGAGCCTAAGGAAAGATAAGCAAGTAGTATTTTAACATGGAGCTTGTTTAATCGAATTGCTACTAAGAATGATTCCCAATTTATGATATAGAAGTGTGAAGAGCATTTTGAAATACACCACATACAGTATGTAAAAGCAAACCCATTCTTTTACTTTAGGAACACTTCAAATGTTGATGATTCTCAGAGGCAGATACCAATTATACTATATATATCCTGATATATCCTTTCTACCTAGTTTGAGAGTGAAGAAAATTGAGGTTGTAACTTTATGTATCTTTTGTATACCCGTGCCATACAAAAGGTGCAAAGGGTTTCAAATTCATAACTTGCATTTTACTCAACCCTTGAACTAGTCAAAAATTAAATAAGAGTGCTAAATGGTATATAATATAACTATGATTAGACTGTTCTAACACTAAGATTAATTCGAAACAATGCAGAAGTGTGAGAAGCACATTAAACAAACACTAGATAACTATAAAGATTGTATGTACTCCGTAGAACTTAAATGTTCAGTGTATTATACCCAATATTTCTGGTTAATGTTAGTACCAAATTAGCTAAAATCGGTCTAAATATACTATCTAGATCTATAATTTCCCTACCTATGTCGTGGGTTGAGAAAAAAATAGAATTTTTGATTTTTCAACCCCTTGTACCTTTTGTATGGTATGCGAATACAAAAGATACCTAATTTTGAATATCCATCGTTCACCGAAAATTATCGTTGGCTGGAGCGCACCAATACGGAGTACTACAGTGAAGGTGTATTGGGGCTTGGCACGATTACCTAATCCGTATGATTTCCAACCTGCCCAGGTGGGTGGAAGGTTGGTTGCTAGTTATCTGGTGATAATTTGTTATCCGGTGAAGCCTGAGCACCAACACCGGGTAACAACATACATAGTGTGTTGGTGGGTTTGCCACGGTTACTACAAGAGCTCACGAAGGCAGTTTAAACACCATTATGAATAGCAAACCCTTGCAACTGTATTCACCTATGAGTGAATTGAATATAATTCGATATTTTAACAAGCAAAAGGGGATGATGGGTTGGTACAAAAAGGGCTCCCTATAGGCGGTCAGCCAACTCTTAGGTGGACGTCCGGCAGAAAGAAGAGCGGTAAAAGGAGAGTATTTAAGAAAAACCTCGATTATATACTAAAACTTGATTCAATTAGGTTTTGAAAAATAGAAGTTATATCTCTTAGTAGTATTTAATCTATCTTGAAGAGTAAAAATAAATTAATTAAAGGGTAAGTCTAGTATATTCATTAAAAAAGCAAATGTAATTGGACATTTTGATGAGGAAAAGGGTGCTCAGGTGGGTCGGCAGAAAAAGGGCTACCTATAAGCGGTAAGCCAACTCACACACTCAATAGCCAATCAGAATGCACGATTCACATGCACACCCTCACCAACATACATACATGGCTGTGAGTAGGTATAAGCTTGAGATCATCTACCCTGGATAAGATTGCAAGCTTAGCAAGTGAGAAGTATTGACTATCGGGCTTTCCTCTTGCTATGAATTTGACCCATTATGCCCCCCATGGCTCCAATGCTCAATGAGCCACACGTCTTGAACCAAGTGAGCCAGCCTACACGTTGAAGAATGTACCTCAATAAGCTGACGCTCGTGTTCCTAGATTATCATTTCACCCTCCGATACAGACTATCTGGATCAGCTCATTCCTTCAATCAGAGATTACAGCGTTGGAAACCGCACTCCACAACTCCTGCAGTCACTGTCCCGGTTCGCGGGCGACAAGGAGTCCGAGATCGAAAGCATATGCAATACAAACCACCAGGAGTTCGTCTCATCTGTCAATTCACTTCTTCGGATTCGAGAAGGGACAGTGAGCTTGACAGCAGAGATTCTGGACTTGAATCAATCTATTCAAACCAGTACCGAACACCTGGCCGAGCAGAAGAAAGCACTGGTGGAGTCGCGTGGCCACCGGCAGAATATTGACGAGACCAGTCGCGCTATTCAAGATTGCTTAGAGGTGCTGCGTCTAGCAAACCAAGTCCATGACCTCTTAGCAAAGAAGAACCACTACGCAGCCTTGCGGGCGCTGGAGGAATTGCAAAATGTCCATCTGAAGGGGGTGACGCAATACAAAATTGCAGTCATGATACAACGCTCAGTTCCAGCAACACAGAGAGCTATCGCGGAAGCAGTAATGTCAGATCTCAATACCTGGCTTTACCGTATCCGAGAAATGTCTCAATACCTCGGGGAAATTGCGCTCTTCCACACAGACCAGCGGAAAACAAGACAAAAGCAACGCGCGGCAAAAAATCCTTATCTAGAGCATTTCAATTTGAACTCCGCGATCGAATTGGTGGCCGATGAAGACGAGGAATATGACCTGCTCCAGAATGAAGATCTTCAGGTTGACTTTACACCACTGTTCGAATGCTTGCATATCCATCAATCTTTGGGACATATGGATAAATTCCGGATTGAATACGCAACCACCCGCCGAAAACAGAAAGAGCTCTTGCTTCCGTCTTCTATCACACTTGTTGATGAAGATGGTTCTAGTCTACACAATCTCTTGGAAGAGATGGCTGGATTTGCTATTGTTGAACGGGCCACAATGAAAAGAGCCCCGGATCTTAGATCATCCGTCGATGTAAGAAACCATATCCCCCTTTCCCTTGGATGATCTGACTCATTCCTCTAAATAGATTGACGAGCTGTGGGATTCGATGTGCCAAGGGGCTGTATTGTTGATATCGAAAGCGCTTCATGAAGTCGACAACGCTGAAAGCATTCTTAGCATCAAGAATCTGATTGGTTTATTCATGCAGACAATGAATGTAAGTAGGCTCATCTCTATTATCTCGCGCTCAAATAGCTAATATCCATACAACAGACGTGGAACTTCCCCGTGCGAGTCTTTGATGAATTCTTGTTGACACTCTTTGGCAAATATGCCGAACTTCTGAAGAAGAGATTCAGTGACGATTTCCAAGAGGTACGGCTGTTTCTCTCTACCAATCTATTCCGAATACTGACACTGCCAGATTGTATCAACGGATGATTATATGCCCATGCCCATACAGACCGAAGAGGAGTATGACAAGGTTCTCAACGTCAGCTGGTACAGCCCTGAACAACCTCGTGAGGAACAAGCGTAAGTTGTGAATCAGCATAGGCCTGTTGGTCTTTATTCAGACCCAACTGATCATTGGCTCGGCTTAGATTCCCATGCATATTACCATTCTCCCGAATGTATCCACTGTGTTGCATTGATATCCAGAATTTCCTGAATCAGTTCTATTTCTTCGCAAATGATGGCTTCGCCAACACAAATGTGATTGATGAGACACTGAAGAATGTGAGTCCAAAACAACATACTCAATACCCATGACTCGACAACTAATCTAGCAGGATCTGGATGACCTCCTTTCACAAAAAGTCTGCGACATTTTAGTGGAGCGTCTTTCCTCGCAATATCTAGGTCAAATCGTTCAGATTTTGATTAACTTAGAACACTTCGAGCTAGCTTGCCGCGAGCTGGAACTCTTATTGGCAGCAGCGCGATCACAGAACTCCACTGGCATTTCAATCGCATTGAGGGCTACTGAAAAGTTCAAAAGCAACAAGAAGGCAGCTGAGAAGCGTATCTTCGAGGTAGTCAATTCCAAAATTGATGACCTTATCGAGACAGCAGAGTACGAGTGGATGTCCCCTACACCTCCCACAGAGCCGAGCAATTACATGCAAACCTTGACTCGATTTCTGTCTAATATCATGAACTCCACATTGTTGGGTCTGCCAACGGAAATCAAAGAGCTCATCTACTTTGACGCCCTTAGCCATGCTGCTAACATGATTCTGGTGGGTTTTCTATGGACCCCAATCCGTTGAAGTGTAGATTTTCTAACCACAATACAGGCGCAACCATTGTCCCCAGATGTGAAGAAAATCAATCCCAATGGAGTGGCAGCATTAGCAAAAGATGTTGAATACCTCGCTGAGTTTGTGGATAGCCTAAATGTCCCAATTCTTCGTGAGAACCTCGACGAGTTACAACAAACTGTGCAGTTGATGCAAGCAGACAGCGCAGATGAGTTTTACGACATTTCCACAAGGAACAAGAAGTATGGACGCGTTGATGCCATGCAAGGGCCCATTTTGCTTGAAAAGTACAGTTTGAAATCTGCATTTCATTGCCGTGAACTACCCGCTAACTAGTTATGAATAGGCTCACACGCAATGTTCAAGCCCCCACGAAAGCGGACAAGTTTGCGACTCTTTCATCACGCTTCAAGAAAACTGGATAGATCTATGAGTGTGTTATGTGTAATGCAATGTTTAATTACAACGATAAAGTATCTATCAGAAATCACAATTTGCAGCTCTCCTAACACTTAACATTTTCAACTCTTCAATCATCTGAATCTGCGTGGATTTATAAATGGTGCGAAGTATTGTCGTCTGAACGAACAAAAATCGAAGATGCTCAAGCGGTCTGCGCGACAGGTCTCGCGCTTGCTCTTTTCAGAGATGTTTGTCAACTTTCTGGCTCTTGACCTTTCTCCTCTTTTTTTTGTCTCCATCCCGAATCACTCATCATTATTTGTCACCAATTGACTCACCGCTCACATATCAAATCGAACAATCAAAAGAATATGTTCCAATATCAAGCTTGATTCCAAGCTCTCCGAGCCCAACGTTGGAACCTTGGAAGTTGATGGAGCTTATTCATCTTTAGAGGTAGGTAGGTGCTTTGACGGCAAGGTTGGTCACCACACTTCGCTTGTCCCTTCCTATCTAGGTATATCTATCTAATTATTATTCATCTCATAGTTCAACAGCGAGAAGCTCGCTAACCTCCTTAGCAGGAAGTAAACTTCTGTCGACACCAACTACAGACAGGCGAAAAGTCACTTGCAGGCCTTCGCCTCGTAGTCCACCGCACTCAAGTGCGGTCTCTCGATATACGCGATCATTACTGGCAAGTAAGCTTAGCCAGCTCCTAGGAACCCCTCAATCATCGAGTGAAATCGCAAGTTTCACCACCTTCTTCCCTCGTATCTTCTAGCTACCGTCCACGCATCTCTTCAACCTTATATCGACACCACGCGCTCGCCGCGTACTGGAGACTTTATAAGGCTTTCTTAATTCACACTTACACTAGCTTCGAGAAATTATATAGATGTGTCACACTAAGTCCAATACACCTGATGGTGCCACTACTCCGTAATTATTCGTTTTTAAGTGGTGCGCCGCCTATGCTGAATTCATTAAGGCGTGTAGCTAAATATATATTTTGGTTTAGCGTTGACCCGGCAATTCTTCCCTACGACCGTTAGCTATAATCCCGGTACTTATTAGTAGCTTAATAGCCTTCGCCACACTGACGCCAAGTGGTCTGAGTCCGTACTAATCAGCACCTTTTCGAACTTGGTTATTTCTGAGAATCAACCTCTCGCTACAGAATATTCACCCCAATTATTCTTGCAACAACTTACTCTACGACACAAGCGCTACTTCCAATCAGCAGTAGTAGGGCAATAAGCCCGCAAACGCTCCCTCTAAGCTAAAGTAGTTTTACACTAGAACTGGTAAAAAAAAAGCCATATGAAACGACTTCAGACCATTGAGAATGTCTTCTGTTTCTCAGATTGTAACCTAGGCTTACTCCCAGACCTACAAGAGATGTAGGAATATACATGACACTGCTAACAATCAACAAAGTAAACCACACAACCATCAGAATGCCACATGTGATTTCCTTTTTTTCTGACCAGGATCAAACTTGCACTCATCCTGCACATAAAAGAATCTCGAAAGATCAGAAAGATCGGGAGTCACTTCATCACCACTACAGCATTGTCCTTGCCTTGGGGGAAATAAAACAACAAAGGAATCAAATAAGTAAGGAATAAAAAGAAAACAGACCAAAATTCGCCTTGAAACACGCATCAACTAAATTAAAATGCCGGACCGGACCATGTCCTAATGACACGTTCACTTGACCAAAATTAGCTTGTCTTCTAAAGATGAGAAATATGACAGCGACGTACCTGCTGGGGAGGGAGATGCGGGTAGGCGTACATCCCCTCGAACATTTGGGATTGAGGCTGACCATATGCCGCATTTGGGTCTGATTGAACGGCTCCGGGATACATAGCAGGTTGCGGGCGGTATTCCTGCTCTTGAGGCATACCGTGCTGGCCAAGGGAGGCGTAGTCGGCAGGGCCCATGTGCTGGTGTGGTTGAACTCCATGCGGGGCAGGAGGCATCTGGCCAGGAGCAGCAGAAGGACCTGGGGCGGCACCAGCAGCCTGACTCGTCCGCTTGGCATGAGAGGTTGCCTCTTCGCGGGGAACTATATCAATCAGGAAGTCGAACATGTCTGATTTGGATAGAGCGGCGGCGATGTCGGATCGCTGGAGTGTGCGACGTTTGTTATCCTCGGCGTGGATCCAGGCGCGCATAGTCAGCTCGGTGATGAAAATATCACAACCCTTGGCGAACAAGATGGGCGCTTCTGCGGATATCATCTTGACTTCCGGGTCCGCCTTCATCACCTTCTTGATACGGGCCAATGGCAACTGGTGGATTTTGTAATCGTGGTTGTCCGACTCCAGGTGGTTGATAACATGTTGCCAGTAGGTAGTTAAGATATCACGCGCGGTTCCTTGAAGGCCTTGGTTTACCTGGTTCTAGTGAGTATTGGAGCTCGATATGTGTCTGGTCATTCCAGAAGCTTACATTGGCCCAGGTACCGGTGTACAACTCGGCAACTGGCGCATAACCTTGTGCAGAGAGCTATTTTACCCAAATTTGATTAGTTGCTACCCAAGATATTTCGCGCGATCATCATAGAGTGAGGGTAAGGCTCGCGTGTCTCACCGCGATGGACATACCGCTGCGCTAGCACCTATAGAGAATGGCCGTTGTCAGTTTCCATTTCAATCGATTATGTAGCCGAGGTGTAGCAATGAAGCCTGGAGTAGCACTTTAATGCGACCTCGGTGCGTAGTCCCCGCGCATAGCTTCAGCGCAATGATAAACTTGGCGCTTACCATAATGACCTCCATTTCTAACATCATAGATTGGCTGCGGCTGTTGTCTGCCTTGTTGCGCTGTGCCTTGAGGGGATTGCTCCATGCTTGCTTTGCTTTTGAGCTATCTGGGCCTCTGGGGGAGTGTGTCGGATAGATGGTGCTTTTGAGGGACGAGGATGCGACGCGACGTGGTGTGGGATGCAGTGAGGCGGAGTTGAGGATATGAGAACAAAGAACAAATGAAGGCAGTATAAAAGCTGTAATCAGATGAGTGTCACAATCAGAGACTATGGGAAACTTGTTGTGTTCCAGGTTAAGGCGCGTTGGGTGCCAAGCTAGAGGTGTTCAGCTGTCTGAAGTTCCCCGGAGCCACACCCCTCCGAGGTCGATGTTGTATAATACCTATACAATGTATGGATGTGATATAGGGGGTTATCTCTAAGATGGTAAGATGAATTCTCTTGCATTTAATTAGGTCTAATTTAAAATAATAGAAGAGGGTTGTAAAGCATTGTATTATTCTATTGCAATGATAGAAATGTGCATTTGTATCTATAATCTGGGAATATTTAGAACAAATACCTCTGATAGGTGAATCCCTTGGGGCCTTCAACTTTCAATACATGGCTGTATCATTCGGGTGGTACTTGACAAATAAGTACTAGTACTTCCTATATCACGAGTAAACAGGTATTTTGATAGTACCGAGTACAAAAGCAGAAGTACCTTCAGTCACATGATATCACTCCACTCGCACTAAGCAGAAATTTCTCATAAACGTTTTTCCGGCCCCGGGAAGGAGCAAGCAAAGCTACGAAAAATATAAATTCTCTCCACTCACCTTACAACTTCTTGAGCTTTTGCTACCCTCCCTATTCACCAGGGATGGCTGACTCAACATGTGTAAAGGATGTTCAGGAAGACCTGACTGATGATCAGATCCAGCAGTTGCTTCTCGAGGCAGAGGCTCGACTGAAAGGTCCCAATACGCTGAGCACCCAGACTGATGATCTCGCATCTCTCAGGTATGGAAACCTTTTTCCAGCTCAATAAGCTGGGATATAGGCTAACCTAATCTAGGATCCCGAAGTTGACACCTGGGTCCTCGTTGGAAACGTACATTCGCCAGGGAGATGATGTTGCTACTGTCGATGCCGCAAAGATCGCCGATAAAAAGCAGAAGGAGTTGGCCAACTCTCTCCGCACGGTTGAGATCAAGAAACCAAATACAGTGAGTCACCCAATTGCCCCCTCTGTTTCCATTTCTTTTTTTTTTTGCTATGAGGAAAATATTCCCAACGCGAAGCGCTTGATGCGGCGTAAGCAGTCCGTTTTGGGCTGTGCTGCACCAGTGAGAGCCTTTTATATTCATAGTTACTCTGAGCATTCATCACAATTACTATCTTTTCTCGGTGTGCGATATTTATGGCCAATTGCTAACAATCCTCACCTTTGATAGGACAAGCCTACTGCTGGACCCGAGTGGTTCAACCTCCCGAAGACAGAAATGACCACCGAGCTTAAGAGAGATCTGCAGCTCATCCGGATGCGCTCTGTGCTTGATCCCAAGCGTCATTACAAGAAGGAAAATGGCAAGGCCAAACCGCCAGATTTCTGCCAGGTCGGAACCATCATTGAGGGTCCTACTGAGTTCTTCAGCAATCGTATCACCAAGAAGGACCGCAAGAAGAACTTCGTCGAGGAAACCTTGGCACTGGAGCGTGGCACCAAGCGCTTCCAGTCCAAATACAGGGAAATTCAAGCCAAAAAGACAAGTGGAAAGAAGTCATTCTACAAGGAGCTGCAGGCAAAGAGAACCCGGAAGAACAAGTGAGATTTCGGTCTATACTTTCGTCAAGCTATGCCAGGAATGGCAACCAACCCACATTGGCTATGGCCGACACCTCAGCCAAATCGCTGCTCGGATCTTAATATGCCGGACCCAGATTGTCACGATCTGAGATCATCATATGCATCTGCACCAAGCCCAGTCTTAAACTTGATCAAAGACATCCACAAGGGTTTCGACAACCAGTTTCTGGATCGATGTCAATATCATTGTCTTCAAAAGGATTGGTGTAATGGTCTCACCTGCATGTCAATGGCTGCCGCGCGGCCGGCTTCAAGGACCTCCTCGTGTCCTGCCATACCCTCTTCTAGAAGCGCGCTCAGTTCGCCTGCTGCTTTATTCTGGAGCAAATCATCATCTCCTCGAGGCACAGGAGACAACACGGCTTTGTTAGTGACCAAACTGAAGGCAAGCACTCGCAGGCCACAATGTCTGGCAGTGACAATCTCCGGTACTGTGGACATACCAACCACATCGGCACCAAGCATTCGAAGCATCCGGCTTTCGGCTCTTGTTTCATAGCTTGGTGCTATCAGAATCGAACTCAAAGGAGATTAGTGTGAGATGACTTACGTGGGACCTCCGCAGAATGCATATACACCCTCGTGCAGCTTTCTCTTGCTTTCCGGGGATATGACTTTCTTCCATGACTGATGCACATGGCGACGGAGCTCAAGGTCATAGGCGTCAGACAGGGGTGGGAATCGCACTCCAAATTCGTCTTCATTAGCTCCCCTCAATGGATGAGTTCCTGCCAGACCTGCGAGGAAGAGATGCTGTATCGCGGTGTCAGATTAACTCCACTCGATAGCATAGCTTTGATGAGGATTTCTCTTACATCATTCAATAGAACGATATCCCCCACAGAATAATCAGAATTTAAACCTCCTGCCGCATTGGTCACTACCGAATATCATTAATTCTTGCCGCTCTGTATCATTTATCATCATAATCATGTAGAACTTACAGACAACCGTATTCACTTGCAACTGCTTGAACACTCGAATTGGGAATGACACTTGATCAATCGAGTGCCCCTCGTAGTAACTAAGCCAAGGTCAGCTGTGATATTGCAAACAGAGAGAGGGCTTAAGCTGACTGAGCACGGCCAACCATCAATACCGCAGGGATTTTCTGGCCAAGAAGACCAAAAACCAGCTTTCCAGCATGTCCAACGACTGTGGAATGTTAGAACCTCTGCTTTCCTGAGACCGAAAAAGATGACCAACCTGTTGAGCGAGGGAAGTGAGGAATGGATGCATAGTCAAATTCAATCCGTGACTCGGAGTGAATAGTATCTGCAAGCCCGCCTAGTCCTGAACCGCATACAATTGCGACGTGAGGCTTTTGCAGGCTCTCTGGCAACTTAGCTCTGAGATAAGAAACCGCTTCGTTGGCCCGCTCGAACGAAGACAGCTCTGTCTTTGTCATTTTTGCAGAAGTCAGACTGGTCGTATATACTTGAAAGAAAATAGAATATGTTAAGTGGAAAGTAGTATTGAGCGAAAAAGCGATGTTTCCAAGTGCGGAGTCACATGGTTCCATTGCCTAGGTCGCTAGTTTGGCGGGGGTGCAACGAGCCGATTCATAATAGAAAACTTTCAAGATAAGCAGGATAACCACTTGGGAATGTCTAATAACTTATTGGATAGAATACCCCATCTAAAAGCCTGGAGTAAGAGAGCTGATCACCTATGAGGGAGCACATCTATATGGACGGTAACATAGGGCATCGGTTGCACATTCGGAGATTTAATCATATAGGATCAATTATCAACCCCTGACAACTGATCTAGTTGCCCTTATCATTTATATCAATGGGATAATAATATAATAACCATATGGTAGATATCACTCACTGTACTCCGTACACACATTGTAGTTCAGTCGCTTTCTCTATATCCAGTTCCCCACTCACCGCCCTGAACTCGCTCCCCGAAAAAACCCATCCGCTAACAACAACGAATCTTCCCCAAAATCACGATTAACAATGTTCTCATACACATCGCGCTCCTTAATTGGAGTGAGCAAGCACCTCAGGGTATGTTCTTCATTTTGTTTGACTCATAATTGGCGCTAACAGCTCCTTGGGAAGGTGCCTGTGCCATTCCGCTCTCTATCAACCCCAACCCAGCCAACTCCGCCGGCGCAAGAGAAGAAGCCCGTCCAAGACCCGACACCGACACCTACACCAGTTGCTCCTGCAGAAGCTGCCCCTGTGGCCCCTACTCCTGTCGCTACGCCCACCGCAACTCCCGCCGCTACACCCGCCGCTACCGCCCCTGCATCGACTGCCCCAGTAGCGTGAGATACTCTTCAAATCAGTATGAGTTGAGTTTGTTGCTGATTAAGACAATTCAGATCGACCGAAGCCGAGAAGATCACCAAGCCTAGCGTTAAGGAATGGTTAGTATCCGAGGCGATTGGCTCAATGTCAAAACATATCAAAGATCACTGCTCACAGTTTGGTTAGGTCTGAACGGTTAGGAGTATTCGGTGAGGAGAACCGACTCCCCCGAAGCGTGCAAGCCATATACCTACGTCCTTTGCGGAGAAAGGCAGAGTACGGCCTCCCAGTCTGCGACCTTCAATTGCGATCATACAGCGTCCGTAACGTGGAGTTCTTCGCGGACTTCGCCATCCGTGCCGCTTACTACCTCAACCTCCCCGTTTCTGGGCCTGTGCCTCTCCCTCGCATCGTTGAACGCTGGACCGTACCCCGAAGCAACTTCGTGCACAAGAAGAGCCAGGAGAACTTCGAACGAATCACTCTCCGTCGACTTGTTCAGATCAAGGATGGAAACCCACAAGCGGTGCAGGCGTGGCTTGCATTCCTCCGGAAGCACGCGTTTTATGGAGTCGGTATGAAGGCAAATATCTGGGAACATGATAGTCTCGGTATGGTTACACTTTTCTTCCTTTCTTTTTCGCCTAGGCGACGTCTTCAATGATCAAGGTACTAACCATCGATTCTATAACAGATGCTGGTAAGGCTATGGATGCTTCTGTCGCCGAGGTGGAAGAAGCCCTTCGCCCCGACCTCGCGCAATTCGGCCAGCGGAAGGACAACTCGGCCCCGGGCACGATATTCGATACTTTGAACAGTGAGCGATTCGCAGAGCGCAGAGGTCTATAGATCGAATGGTGATCTACTGCCGAACTTGTATACCCGTGAACATCCGGACTTGGTGTCTTTGCTGCAGGCGCTGTCTTATATTCAAAAGCCTTCTTGATCTAGGCCATATGTATTTTACTTGTTTTACTATTCTCATTTAAGCCCGGATGAAAGAAAGCTTATAGATACTAGAAGTTTGCTCTCCACAACCGGGTCCCCATTAGATGTATCACACCGATATTATGTGTAGTATCGGAATTTGCTTATCGTAAGTGTAGACAATGATGCCAGTACATTTTTATGCCGACGCATTGTACGACATGGATCACGTGATATATTTCGCGTTTCGCGTTTTTCAGGGTCGTCGAGGGCTACGGCAGTACGAAATAATTGCACTTGGAATTTTCCATTCTCGCACCGATTGAGTGTTTGTTGGAGATGTCTGTCAACGCGATGCGTCATGAATTTGCCTCGCTGAGGTCATTGCGTGCGAAACATCTCCATATCCGTCCAAGTGGACTCTCCCTTCTCCCAAGGAGATGCCATCGATGGAACAGCTCAAACACTACGCCGCCAGCGCAAGAGCCCGTTATATTTTCTGGGATCCAGCCCACTGGCGTGCCTCATTTAGGCAATTATCTAGGAGCTTTACATCAATGGGTGAAGCTCCAGGACAATGCAGCTGAAGGAACCAAGCTACTTTTCTCTATTGTTGATCTACATGCATTGACAGTACCGCAAGATCCAGCCCAATTGAAGAGATGGAGAAGGGAAGCTTTTGCAACATTGCTCGCTGTGGGCTTGGATCCTAAGCGCTCTACCATATTCTATCAGTCCAGTGTAGGTTCCGTCTTATAGCCGTCGGTTGCAAAGTATAAAGACTTTATATTGACATTCATCAGGTGCCGGCACATACTGAGCTGATGTGGATTCTCAGCACGGTGGCTTCTATGGGATATCTGTCGCGTATGACACAGTGGAAGGTGAGTGGCTCTGTAATCTTTATATCCGAAGGCATTTTATTGACCCCCTCCAGAGTAAGCTACAGCTACCAGAAGACACCACGCTGGATGATTCGACGGCGCGCGCACAGCTGCGACTTGGTCTTTTCTCCTATCCAGTACTCCAAGCTGCTGATATCCTTGTGCACCGGTATGCTTTTCGTCTACATTAGCGGGTTCTTTTACTAATGGTCACCAGAGCCACTCATGTCCCCGTTGGAGAAGACCAAAGACAGCACTTGGAATTTTCCAGATATACAGCAAACAGCTTTAACCACCTCTACGGGCCGATCTTCCCCATCCCGGAGGCATTGATATGTAAGATACCAGTTGCCGGTTCCAGAAGGGGCAAAAAAAGGAACACAAGGAACAAACCAGATACTAAATTGACCAGCCCCTGCCAAGCGAGTGATGTCCCTTAAGGAACCCACCTCAAAGATGTCCAAATCGCACGCCGATGAGAAATCCCGGATCATCCTTACCGACTCGCCGGAGGAAATCCGCAAGAAAGTCAAGGTAGCCCTGACGGACTCAGAAGCAAGCATCACCTACGACCCGACCTCTCGACCTGGCGTATCTAATCTCATTGAGATCCTAAGCCACCTGGAAGGTGTATCATGCGAGGAGATTGCGGCCGACTTCCACGGCGCGAGTCTCCGGTCGCTCAAAGAACATGTTGCAGAGCGGATTGCCCATCATTTGCAAGAGATCCGTGATCGCTATACCACGATCATGCAGGATAACACTGGATACCTGGAGTCTGTGGCTGAGGAGGGAGCCGAAGCAGCGCGGGCCAACAGTCGGGTGACCATGCGGCAAATTCGGGATGCGATGGGATTGTGAGTGGCAAGTAAGATGTATAGATCATGTACAATAATAGTAGAGCAGTGAATGACTTGTATATTAAAAATACACAGCCTTGAAACATCGAGTCAGATGTGTAGACCAACAGTTAGTCTACACTAAACAAAGGTTGGGCTAAAGTGGAGTCATCTGCGTCATTAGCCTCCACCACGTATGTCGCCTACGTATGCTAAGGATCTATACGATCCGTTCTCGATTTTTTTGCAGACGGAATAATTTGAGTGATGGAGACTTAGATTAATAGTAAAAGTGCTGGGCATTGTAAGGTTTATGCTTGGTGACGACAGCACTTGGAGATTCCGCCATACCCGTTGGTGTGGACTAAATTAACCAAGGCAGAAACATAGGAACTAATAAAAAATAGTGTAGAGCTATTTCATGTAAAAGTGGTCCACTTGTCTAGGGTATCCGGCTGGGCCCGAATAATAATCAATTGGGGACTTCCAAGACTGGATATCAGCCCCCATTTCCTCTTCCCTCTTTTTGCTCTCGCTCTATTCTCTATTTTCTTGAATTCGTTTCCCTATTCATCTAAACACCTGGGAAAATTGTTTCTTGAGTAGTTCCAGAACCAGATATTTGATCTCTCACATTCCAAATCGAACCAGAGGGGAACGATCGGCGCTATCATGAAAAATGCATGGATCCTATTGGCCACTGGCCTGGCGCTCCCAACCTGGGGTATAACCCTTCATCGGAGAGATAACCCGGCAGTGGTGCAAATGGATATTCAAAGAAAGGATGTTCCCGATCCCGTCGCTAGAGATCAAGCAAGGAGGAAACGTTCGACAGTCAGCCAGGCACTGGACAATGAGGTATGCATGATGATATCCACGGATATATTTAGATATAATCTTATTGAGCTTCATATTAATGTCTCTGCCTAGGAAACTTTGTACTTCTGTAACGTCACTTTGGGTACCCCAAAGCAGGGCTTACGTTTGGTTCTCGACACTGGAAGTAGTGATTTGTGGTGCAATACGCCAAATTCTACTCTATGTGAATCCACCCGCATCGCTTGCGCCGCGTCTGGTACTTACAACTCGAGCGCTTCCTCTTCATATTCATTCGTGAGCTCGGATTTCAATATTAGCTATGCCGATGGATCTAGCGCTGTTGGAGACTATGTTTCCGATACCATCACTATTGGAGGCGTATCTATTAAAGACTTCCAATTTGGCGTTGGCTTTGCCTCTGGTTCTCCAGGTAAGTCACTTGTGCCAGATATAACGCCAATTGCCACAGAGCTGACATGAATATTTGTATAAAGAGGGTGTGTTGGGTATAGGATATCCTGCGAATGAAGTTCAGGTTGGCAGAAATGGAGACTCTGCTTATGCCAACCTGCCCAAGGCAATGGTCGACAAAGGATTAATCCAATCAAATGCCTACAGTCTCTGGCTCAACGACCTGGATGCGAGCAGAGGATCGATTTTGTTTGGTGGAGTCAACACTAAGAAATACCAGGGCACCCTGCAGACAGTCCCCATCCAGAAGGTCCGCGGACAGTACTCGGAGTTCGTTATTGCGCTCACTGAACTGTCCCTTACCAATGGTTCCAGCACAAAAACTCTTTCTTCGAGTTCCATTCCTGTGGGTGTGTTACTGGATTCGGGAAGCTCTCTTTCATATCTTCCAGACTCGCTTGTTGAGGAAATCTACAACGATCTCGGTGTCTCCTATGAATCAGACAGTGGCATTGGCTACATTGACTGCAGTCTAGCAGAGCAGAGCATCAGTCTCAGCTACACGTTCTCATCCCCGAAGATTAACGTGGGCATCGACGAGATGATTATCGACGTTGGCGATCTCTATTTCAAGAACGGCAGGCGGGCCTGTGTTTTCGGTATTGTTCCCGCGGGAGGCAGCACGGCGGTTCTGGGAGATACGTTCCTCCGCAGTGCGTACGTGGTCTACGATCTCGCCAATAATGAGATCTCCCTTGCCAACACCAACTTCAATACCACCGAGAATGACGTCTTGGAGATCGGGACTGGCTCTGATTCCGTCCCCGGTGCGACGCCAGTCTCGAACCCAGTGACTACCGCGCCAATTGGTGGCGCTGCTGCTCGCATTGGAGGTCCACATGGAACATCTACCGGCGTTTCGGGCTCAGCCTCAGCCACTGCGAATGTTGCCATTCCCAAGGCCATCGCTATGCCGAAACTGGCTATCGGCCTTGCTGGGGTAGGAGCCCTTCTGACCTTTTAAGACCTTTGGATGACCACGTACATTTCTTTTTATGTATATATTTTGCATACTGTGGTGTATTTGGAGTCTGGGAAGGCTATACCTAGAGTTCTTTTCCGCAATACCCAAGTATCTAGTTTTTATGTGTTATGATTAAATGCATTGAGTCTGAATTATTCAATACCCGAACTAAATGTAGCAGTGTACATGTGAAGTACATAGAAAGTTGACTATACAAATATCCTTGCATGTAATATCTGTCCTTCTGGTCCTTTTTAAATTTCTCTCGGCTTTGACTGATCAAATATGATGGTCTGTCTAGAAGGCATTAGTCCGGGGCTACTGTTTTTCAGAGGGAGAGAGGGAGAGGGAGCCCTGGAGAGAGTACTTTTGTCATTGTTATCTGTCATATAAATGGCCCACCACCAACAATTCATCGCATCTAAAAAACCACCAGGCAACTCTTACAGTTTTCCCCAATTATCTCTTCATTCAGTCCTCCTAAAATGAGCGCATGTAAGCCCTACGACGATGTTGCCTGGGCAATAAACTCCCAGATATGGGAGGACTGGCCAGAACTTCTTCGCACCGATGGAGACATCTACAATGACATCGGAGTCATTCTTTCTGAAGAATTCAGCGATCTTGAATGCGACCTGTTCGATTTCCTCAACACAGGTGGTTTTAATACCTGCTTCAAGATGAGTTTCACCAATGATTTTGGTGCTGTTATACGGTTCCCAATGCCCGGCGCTATCATGTTTCCCGAAGAAAAAGTCCGCAATGAGGTTTCTGTCATGCAATCTCTCTTGGACAAAACTTCAGATAAAATCCCAATCCCAGTGCCTTCTATCTTTCGCTGGACAGAGGCAAAAGAGAGTCACTCGAAACTAGGTCCTTTCATCATCATGAATTATATCCCCCACGAGGGAAGTATGGGTGATCTTCTTGAGAAACCAGGACGCCAAGTAGGAGAACGGTCAGTCCTTAATCCAGAACTTAAGCCGATCAGGCTAGAAGTTCTCTATGGAAAACTAGCCAGCATAGTCCTTTCGCTGTCTACACTTTCTTTCGGCCGGATAGGATCACTCGACAAGAATGACAATTCTACGTGGGAAGTGTTACATCGACCTCTGTCTTATTCTATGAACGAAATTGTGCAACTGGGCACGCTACCCCGATCGAAGTTACCGCCCACCACTTATGATAAAGCGTCGTCGTATTTTGAAGCCCTGGCGGAGCTACACATTTCACATCTCATAAGCCAAAGGAACGAGGCAGATGTCTTAGCGTATATCCCAACAGATGTCTTGGCAGATGACTTCCGGCGCAAATTTGTGGCTAGATTTCTCTTCCGGACACTTATTAGAGACCAGGAGCAGAGAAAGCAATGGATATTATATGATGATGGCCCATTTCCAGTTTGGTGTGACGATTTTCGACCAGAGAACGTTCTAGTTGATGAAGCTGAAAGCATCACTGGGGTGGTGGATTGGGAGTTTACATATACCGCCCCAGCCGAATTTTCTTATACGCCGCCTTGGTGGCTTCTTCTCCAAAAACCAGAAGATTGGCCTAATGGCCTTGATGACTGGTGTACAGAGTATGAGAAACATCTCCAGACCTTTCTTGGAGCAATGCGGCAAGTCGAAGACGAGGCAATCCAAAACAAACGGCTAGTAGAAGGCCAGCGGCTATCTAGTCGGATGCGGGACAGTTGGCAGAGCGGAGATTTTTGGGTCATGTACGCTGCAAGGAACAATTTTGCCTTTGATGCGATCTATTGGAAAAAGATCGATCGGCGATTCTTCGGAACCACCACATATGAAGACGACAATATTTGCGATGTATGGCGGAAGAGACTTCATCTCTTAGAACCAGAAGAGATAGAGCTCATGGAGAAATATGTGGATCTAAAGCTCAAAGAGAGGAACACAGGTCTTTTCGCTTGGGATCCTAATGAGTACACGGTGGAATGGATCAAGAGGATGAAAGTGATAAGGAAGATCAAGGAAATGAAGGATAACATGTATACGGTGGTGATAGAGTGGGAGGGAGAGCTACAGAGCATGGTAGAAATGAAAAGGAAGGTGACAAAGAGAATCGAGGAGATGAAGGGGGAAATGGAGAGGATGGAGATAGAGTGGAAAGGGGAGATAAAAGACATGAAGGAGATGGAGAAGAAGGAAGAGGTACAGGAGATGAGGGAGATGAAGAGGAGGAAGGCGATGGAGTGGGAGGAGATAAAGAGGAAGATGGAGGAAATTGAATTGCTTCCTTAGGCCATCTATGAGTGCTTTGTTTAGAGGTAGCTCTTTCCTCCTAATTTCTCCAATCACAAACATCAACTCTCATCCCATCAGACACCGAATCCTTCAAACTTTCCATACCCACACGCTTCGATACCAACATTCGAAGATCAACAATGGTGGTGAGATACCTGGCCACGTCCGAGATGACTGTCACGGCTGGACTATTCGGATGAGGGACAACTGTTGTGGCTCCAAATGTCACGGTAGTGGCGGCATATGACCGCACCAGCGTAAGGACCTCATAATATTCTGGTGGTCACTTTACTAATGGAGTTTTGATAAAAGTAAATGGGCACCGTGGCGGCAAAAAGCATCAAGGTATGTCTTCCAGTTTGAATCTGCATATATTCAACCTAGCTTGTCCTTGGGATATGTGGTTTGCTTTGCAGTCTGCATTGGAACAAGCCCAACAATGACTTAGCACCACTGCATATACTGTTTGATCAACTAAGAAACATACTGATATTGTATGCTTAGACAAGAAGAATTCCGTCCTGATGAGGCCGCCTGATCTGAGAGCACGAAGGCTGGATAATGTATACTTACAAAAGAAGCCTGCCACCTTTGACCCCTATCCTCATGCTTTGTGGAGGCCTCTCATACGACCTGTTGCCTAATGCGGGGCATGGGTACGTAAGAAACTCGTTCAATTATACAATCTATTCCCTTTCTATGCCTCCCGATTACCGTCATTATTTAAAGGTTATTGCTAACTTGGAAGTAATGGCAGCGCACCCAACCGCTTCTACGAAGAGTAACCTAATATGGGATCTAATCTGCTTTTTAGATTGGAGCAGGCCTCTCAGTCTAGAGTAGTGCAGTTTTCTGATTTCTGCAAAACATGCTGAATGAAAAAGATGCCTACGAGCACTTCGTAGAGAAGCTCCGGGTGACCGTTGACTGGGATGAAATTCTGGGGGTTAGAACTTATGTACATACTTAAAAGTACGTGGTCAGTCGGATTTCCCTGTGGAGCTTCGAGAAAGAGGAGGTTGCACCAGTGGAGTTGTTCTGTCGTGATCTTTTGAGTGAGGCAATTGGTTTAGAGACTCTACGCTGTGTCTTGAGTAAACACGGGTTTCTAGTCGATGGGTTGTCTTTCTTGAATATTTTTACCTAGCTAGTTGACCTCGGAATACCTTCACTCTTAGCTAATACACATTACTATTCTATTTATCAATCTTCAATTTGCAGATGAAGCTATTACATCTTAATATTGCTTTCTGACATCTTGAATTTCTACACGGAGTAGTAAATGATATATATATCTTGGCATCAACGGGTGGGATCTCTTGGCGCTAACCCTGGAAAGTTCCTCGACTGACCACACCTCGAATTCCCATAATGCCGCGAATCCCCTTTTCTATTATCATAAAAGCTCAACGGGAAAACTCTCTCTTACCTATACTCCTCAAAGAATGTCGCACAATCGATTCTGCTCGCAATGAACTTCGCTGGTTACGCGAGCGGGCAGTTCGCGATAGCCAGTCTGTCCCAAGATCAAAGGCAGGATGGAGAAGCCGATTGAGATCTATGTGTCAGATGCGATCTAGAGGATATCCTCTCCAATATATTCTTGGAGATCAACCATTCGGCGATTTAGAAATTCTTTGCCGAAGAGGCGTTCTGATCCCAAGGTCTGCCTATCAGTTTTCTAGAAAAGCGATATTTCTTGCTGACGACTTTTTGCAGACCAGAGACCGAATCATATACGTACCAAGCGGCCAAGTTAGTCCGTCAAATGGCTCTGGACCGTAAAGACACGTCCAAGTCTCCCGACCAGGGGAGACCATTGCGTGTCATTGATCTTTGCACTGGCACAGGCTGCATACCACTTCTGCTGCACGCATTACTTGCTCCTCATTTCCAGCAGCTGGAGATAATTGGAGTGGACATCAGTCCTACGGCCTTAAGTCTAGCCCAGGAGAACCTCAAGCATAACCTGCAACTGGGCCAATTAGAGCCCAGCGCAGCCACGGACATCCACTTCCACGGCGCCGACGTCCTTGGACATGGAAGTGGCCATTCTATGCCATCCATTGAGTCACTACTGCAAACTCAACTCCCTAATTTTGGATTGGACACCTCACCATCCGACCAAGAAAGTGAATGTGATCTATTAATCTCCAACCCGCCCTACATATCCCAAAAGGATTTCCGAAACGGCACTACTGCGCGTAGTGTACGGCGCTTTGAACCCAAGCTGGCACTTGTGCCTCCATACTCCGGCTCCGGGATAGAAGACTGCATGCCCGAGGATATCTTCTACCACCGCATTCTCACTCTAGCATTCAAGTTGAAGGCCAAGCTTACAGTGCTGGAGTGTGGGGATTCAAACCAGGCTAATCGAGTGGTTGCTCTTCACAGGCGGCTTGCTACTGCTGAATCCGGAAAGTTCAGTGCGGAGGTCTGGCCGAGTCGAGAGCAGGATTTGGCCGATAATGGGTTTCATGTGACTGACGGTTCGCGAGGGGTTATTATACGGACTCTTCAGTAACGAGCGCAGCTATCCAGCATTCTCATTCCATCGGAGTATTTTCCTCAGTGTCAGATCATTCTCAATATTAATTTCAATCTTATGAATAACTTTGGACTTTGGAATTTCTTGTTTCATATATTCAAAAGTATCATACATATGCCCTCATTTTGGCCTTGATGCCAACACATGGAAAAAAAAGAGAAAAGTGTACAGATAAACTAACCAAGTTCATTTGTATCGCCCATGAAAAAAGAAAAAAATAACATTATTTACAGAATGGGGTAGATCACCAATAGACCCGAGTGCTGGTGGTCAGTTTTGGGAATATTAAAACAGGTAAGAGATGCACAAGGCGAATTAATGTACTTGAATTAGCGTTAAAAAAATGGCACGGGGAACAAAAGGTATGCAAAAGTCCAAACCCAAAATCCAGGTCAGGAAAGCACACAGCCCCTCTATCGGGGAGTCTGCAATGAGCCCCGATTGGCTCCTGTAGTCTAGAACTCTAGAACCAAGTAAGCGTTGTGAAGTCGTGAGGAATGTAATTCAGCCGTCATTTCAAAGGTTCTTCTTCGTATCGGAGGAGTAGCTGCGATCGTCTTCGCCCTCGACATCCCTGAGGATCGTCTCCATCTCCTTGGCCTGTCGCTTCCACTCCTTGTCGTCCATCTTCGTCTCTCTGCGGAAAAGCTCCTCGTTGGGCTTGCGGTAGCTGCCACCCAGACGGTCCCACAGAGTGGTGAACTGTCCGTAGTTGTAGTTGAAGTACAGGTGGTGCATGGTGTGGCAGGCAGCACCATTCACAATGGGGCTGTTGGCAACGTACTCGCCGTCATGAATGAAGACAGTCCAGAGGTTGATGAAGCCGAACAGGAAGACGTAGGCGAACTTTTGCAGGGGGAAGAGGAAGGGGAAGACGTGGTACGGGACACTCTGGGACCAGCCATCGAGCGGGTGGAAGGCGTGTGAGGCATAAGGGCTCGGCATGATCCACTTGTGGTGAGGCTTGTGTAGGGTCTTGTAGACGCGGGGGTGGTGCAAGCCACGGTGGATCCAGTAGATGAAGAAATCGGTAAAGCAGATAAAGAAGGGGATTTGGATCAGACTGTAGTATGGGAAGGGCTCTTCGGCGGTGGTATCGTAGAGTTTGGCGTATCCGCGGACCTCCAGAACGAAGAAAGGAGCCGTCAAGAGGGACATCAGGGGCATTGCAGACATGGCCTGTTTGATCTCCATAGGAATTTGGTTCTTGAGGAATTTGGGGTGGTTGTAGGTTGTCTTGTCCCAGATAAAGATGAAAGAAAGCGATGCGACCACGAAGTAGACGAGCAGACCAAACAACCTAATTGAGTGTTAGTTCTTATGTTGCGGAAAAGTGGTGATGTGAAATCTTCAAAGGATGGGCGCATTACCAAGTGATCAAGAAAAAGCTTGTAAATTGACGGTACATGTTGGTCCTGGGCCAAGCACTCAGGTATGCGTATTTCGAGGGTTCCAGGTAGATCATCTGTGTAGCCTGTTCATAGACATAAGATTCCGGTCCAAAAAGGGCCATCGAGGTATTCGCGGCCGCATTGACAAAAGCCGGCAGCGAGATGGACGACGAGAGCGAGGCGGGAAGAAGAGCCGAATAGAGGCGATCACCAATAAAGGTGTCCCATACTTCGAGAATGATATCCATGATTGAGGGCACAGATAGGGGGGGGGGGGGGGGGGGAGAAGGAGAAGGGGAAGTGAGAGTACTTGAAGGAACAAAAAAAGGAGAATCGCGGCGAATAACAATAGTAGTCACACCAGCGCGGAACCGCCACAGCCGTTGCGATGCCACCTTCTTAATAAGCCAATTGATCCAGGGGGGAATGGGCTGATGCGGGAATATTATATGGTTATCATATGAGTGGTTAGTGTCATGTATATAAAAGCCTAGTTATCTACTTCTTTTTTGGATTTTATCCCTTCATACACCTTTATAGTCTATGTTGTACTTGAAAAAAGAGAGCAAAAACTTTAAAAAAAAGAGATGAACACAGATCTGACCCCTGGTTTGCCACAATTTATGCCTTGATGCCTGGAGCGCCATACTTTGTGGCTATTTTGTGGCCCGATATATCAGGCAATAAAAATAGCAAAAGTACATTACAGTAAGAGCAGTACCAAAATGGTACTGCACGGGCCAGTTCCACTTCCGCTTCCCGTACTCAGAGGTACCTCCACTGCCCGCACTTGCGGGTGTAGATCCAAGTATTCTCTGGTATTCCGGGTATCTTCAGCCATTGAAATAATACAGTGAAGCTCGCGATCTGGACCCATCCATGTACGATGTTCACATCTGGGCATTTAGCCATACAAAATACTTTGAACCAAGAAAATTCTTGACTTTCTAGTTTCATTTACAGTGCAAACAGTATTCCAGGTTTAATTATCATTCGTTTGCCTTTTCTTTCTTGTATGTTATAATAGAAGTATTATATACAATGGTTCAAAAATATGCCATAAATTAGTACTTTGTACGGAGTAGTCTACGGTAAGACCCGCTGCGCTTCTCGGCTATGACCTCGCTTCTCGCGTCAACCACTGCCGCCCTCCCCCCAAACTCAAACCTTCCCGCTTTAAAGTGTCATCTGCCAGCCTCTTCCACCCCTCTTACCGCTACACCCCCGTTCTCATTCCCCAGCTTATACTGTACCGCCCACTATCGCTGTGGCTAGCTGCGTGGTGCTATCCACCAAGCATTGGAGCCTCAGTGATCAAGATCATTGAGTCCAGCTCGAAACTTTGGTTGCGACCCCATTCGCTGACCTAGAGCTGCCATCCGACCATCCTTTTTTGTCCTTCTGTGACTTGTGAAAAACAAGAAAGAAAAAAAAATATCCCACCATGTACAACGCTCATCGCGGGATGGTGCCCGCTCCCAACTCCCGTCTGACGGAGTTGCTGGATCAACTGCGCCAGGAGTTTGAGAGCCAGTCGCGAAACACCGGTGAATTTGAGCATCAGTGTACGTTATCTATCATTCCCAGCATTCTGTTAGCCCTATCCTATGCTCAGGTCAATTGCGCCTTGAGCTCTTTCTTCCCTCCCCTCTGTCCAATCATTTCATACAAGCAGCTGCCAGTTCATTTTCCCAATGACTGCAGCTCTATGGGTTCTGACATTCGCTGAAATGTTATCTAACTGACAGATCATGCAGTGACTGGTCAACTCCAAGAGATGGAGATGATCCGTCAGAAGGTCTATCAACTGGAACAGGCGCAGATCAAGATCAAGCAAGAGTTTGTTCCCTTTGCCTCCTTGGAAAGCTTGAACTACCCTCTCTAATATCGCATTCTGTTTTTTTCTTTAGCTACGAAGCTGAAATTCGAATGCTGCGACACGAACTTGAGTCGCGCGGCGTGCAACCCATTTCTTCTCACATTGGCGGACCTACTGCGACTCATTCGACTTCTTCCCAGGCTCCCCCACCTGCCCTGGGCCACGGCCCCAGCAACCTATTCGGAGGTATCATGACCAATCCACCAGGTAGTGGCCCCGGTCTTGCCCCTTCCCTTCCCCAGGATCAGCAGCCTCCCCAGCATCCCCTTCAACAGCCTGCTTCGGTCGCTCAGCCTGGCGCACCGCAACCCCAGCAGAGCTCCTTTGGAGGATATCCGGCTGGCGCTGCTGTGAACGGTATGTCGTTGTGTTTATGAAAATCGTCACCCAGTCCGCTGACCCGTTGGATCGTTCGTCTCCCAGGCTACGGGCCTCCTCCGCCTCCCACTGCATCCCCAGGCCCCGGTAAGGGCCGTGGCCGCGTTCCCCCAGGTCCGGCTACCCCCCAGCAAACCCACATCGCCTACCCGGATCCTCGTGCATCCCCTCAGATCCCTCGCCCGACTCCTCCAAACCCCCCGCTCGGCCGCACCGCCGAACGCCCGGGAAACATGCTGGCAAACTGGAACCCCGATGATCTGCCTCCGTCGCAAAAGCGTGAGGGTTCCGATTGGTACGCCGTGTTCAACCCCGAGGTCCAGCGTGTCCTTGATGTGGAATTGGTGCATCATTTGAATCACGATAGCGTCGTTTGCTGTGTGCGTTTCAGCCGTGATGGCAAGTACCTGGCTACAGGCTGCAATCGCTCGGCTCAAATCTTCGACGTGACCACCGGTCAGAACGTGGCCACTCTGCAGGATGAGAATGTTGATAAGGACGGCGATCTCTACATTCGCAGTGTTTGCTTCAGTCCCGATGGCAAATATCTCGCGACTGGTGCTGAAGATAAGCAGATTCGGGTGAGTTTTCCGATATGGAATCAGTAGCATGTTGTGAGAAGATGACTGACTCAATATGATTGGCTCTAGGTTTGGGATATTAACCAGCGCACCATCAAGCATATCTTCAGTGGACACGAGCAGGACATCTACTCTTTGGACTTTGCTGGCAACGGTCGGTTCATCGCCTCTGGCAGTGGAGACAAGACTGTGCGCCTTTGGGATATTCTTGATGGCAAACTTGTCTACACCCTTAGCATTGAGGATGGTGTCACTACTGTGGCTATGTCTCCAGATGGCCGTTACGTGGCTGCAGGTTCGTTGGACAAGAGCGTGCGCGTCTGGGACACTACCACTGGATACCTGGTTGAGCGTCTGGAGAACCCAGATGGCCACAAGGACAGTGTCTACTCGGTCGCTTTCGCACCTAATGGCCGTGATCTTGTCAGTGGCAGTCTGGACAAGACTATCAAGCTCTGGGAGCTTACCGTTCCCCGGGGCATGCACCCTCACAGTGCCATCAAGGGCGGCAAGTGTATTCGTACTTTCGAGGGCCACAAGGTTAGATTTGAGATTTACCCGAGAGACAAGACAGAAGCTAATTTTTTGACTACAATATAGGACTTTGTTCTCAGTGTGTGTCTGACACCCGACGGCGCCTGGGTTATGAGTGGTTCCAAGGATCGTGGTGTTCAATTCTGGGATCCAGTGACTGGAAATGCCCAGATGATGCTTCAAGGCCACAAGAACTCTGGTGAGTTTCGACTTTTCCATGCATTATCATCACTTTCACTAACTCGGAATAGTCATCTCGGTTGCGCCCAGTCCTACTGGCAACCTGTTCGCGACCGGCAGTGGAGACATGCGCGCACGAATCTGGAGGTGAGTTTTTTTTTCTCTCTTTTTTTTTTTTCTGACTGTGTTTCAGATTTTAGATCATAAGCTGACTCTTTTCTAGATACTCGGCGTACACTGGACGATGAAAGGGTTCCTTTGGGCGCAATGTGATGTTTTTTTGTTTTGGTTATGGGCTCTTTAGTTATGTTGACCTTGTTTTTTATTATTTATTTTTCTATACACTTAGTGTATACTTTTGAACACCTTCAATTCCAAAATTGCCATTTTCTTAAAATTTTCCCTTTTTTATGTAGACTTGAGGTCACACGGGCATACATTCTGGAACGAGCTGAATTCCATCCCAACAACGCCATCCCTGCCCGTCTGAATCACCACAGAGCCTCCGAACACTTTTTTTGAATACTCTGAAACAATGAAATACTTTTTGAATACTTTAGAGATTGGTAATATACACCTCAAATCCCTCAAATTTACATGTTGATCCAAATCTGAAAAGCACAACCCTTAATGCGGGATATATGCATAGTCTAGATGCCTCCGCCCATTCAGGAAGTAGTTCGTGAAGACTAGTCGCATCCCTGCAGGAACCATTCTTGACAAGTCCCGATACCTCAACTTCGATGCAGGACGTGCAGGGTTACCACTCGTGTCAGATGGGCATGGCTGTCACTTTTTGGATATGGGGGCTAGGGCCATGAGTAGTCATGATCGACATGAACCCATGAGCCAAGCCATTTGATGCAGTTTAAGGGGGGGGGAGAAAAAAAGGAAAGACAACGAGAGAGTAGACCCAAAAGCCCGAGCTGCGATCCTACTGGAAGAGTATGGGGGCCAAAATTGACTTCTACTTTACCTAAAAGAGAGACAGATCGTACTGGATGAGAGAGTGAGGATTTGATTGGATCTTCGAAGAGATTCAGATCACCCGACTGAATTTTGTTGGATTTTTCAGGGCCTTGAGCGGCTAACTGGGATATTCGATGGGCTGAGATCGGACACTATTGGCGACTATCGGGATGGCGCATCCTGGTACTCGTAATTACGGCCTAGCTTGGCCCAGCTTGCCCCAGCTTGCCCCAGCCATTGAGAGATTGCTGACTCCGAGATCGACTGAATAATCTACATGTCGACTGCAGGTCGATCACGGTCCACTTGGGAATTTCCGCGATTTGAAGGCCCGGCCCGTCTCCTCGAGGGGAGAGATGCACAGCACGATGGGTTTTGTTTCCTTTTTTTTTTTGGGCAAATGTTGTGTCTGACAGATGTCAGTCTCTTCAACTCAATTTACAAAAAAAAAGAAATGTGTTACAGAAGGTAATGGAAAAAGTGTACAGAAATGCTAGCTGAAAAGGGCTTTCGTCGCCAGTCGCGGCTGTGAGTATATTTTTGCCCTGTGTGACTGACATTTCACAATGGAAATACATTACCACTAATGAGACTATTCCTCGTGGTACAGGAAATTGATGCGTCCAAAGCAAACCATGCATCTCATGGACTATGCAATGCACTTTCAGGGCTCTCTCCTCCGAGAAACAGGAACTCCAGTTCGTGATTTGATATTATTTTCTAAATGTTTATATTATTTCTCAGTGGAGTCAGGTCGCCTTGGCCCAGATCGAATCAAACACTTTGTATACAGTACTCCGTACACATTGCATGTATCTTGAACTGCCTTTCCCCTTTTTTTTTTTACCTATTTTTTTCCTGTCAATTCCTAAACGTCATACAGGCGATCGAAATGGGGCTTTTTCACTATCTTCTCACCGGCTGACTCCCCCCCTGTCTTATTCCCCCCCGCCATTAGTATTCGGGGCCCTGGTATATCTAGATCGGGAGGCGCCATGGTCGATGCGGAAGATCATCGCTAGTTGTCAATCATTATATTTCTCACTCTTCACGGCATGACCTGCATATATTTGCTATTTCCTTTCCCCTCCATCTCATATATATAGATCCAGATCTATACACTGATTGCGCTTTGGCCGGCCTGTTTGTCTATTTTCCCTTATCCTTGCTTCTTTTACAAAAGCAACTCGTTGCCAGCCAGAACCCAAATACCACCAGGGATTGGGTTTCAGGACATAGTCAAAGTCTACACAGAAAAAACAAACAAAACAAAACCTCCCCAAACGCATCCTGTGGACAAGAGTATACATTGAGATACATTGGTATCTTGTGGAAGATTCCGAACGGAGAAGGTATCCTTGCCTTTTCTTTTTGAAAGATACTGAGAGGAAGAAAACCCTCCAAACAGTGAAATATGGAGACCGTAGAGCCTGTCTCTTACGAGTTCCCTGGCCATGCCCTGGGTCCGTTTGCACACAGACGTCCGATAGACTCGAGCCAGAGTTTCCCCTTCTATTCGCATCAATCAGCACCATACTCGTTGCCTTACCAGACCCCGAGTAGCCTGCCTTACAGCTTCGGGCATTCCGTGGGTCACACACATGCACATTCGAATGCCTATCAGCAGCAATACTTTGTCCCGAGTCAGCACCCGATCCAGCCGCAACCACTGCGTCTTACAACGGAACAACCGTTGCAGTCTCTTCCAGAGATTCGCCCGGCAAAGAACGCCATCACCCAGACAGTGAAGTCTACATCCGACCATGGTCCCCGGGTGCACCTTTCAACTGGAGGCCACAGTGCACCAGTCGGGGCAACAAACGACACAAAACAAACCCAGGCTGACATCGCCTTCTCCACCAACGTGGATGTCCTAATGAAGGCAATCCAGTCAAAACATGCCTCACCAACCCAGCAATCCCTCCCACCACTACAACACCTGGCACCACCAGTACCACAGGCCTATCCTGCACCGTACCCGACTGCCTCGCCCACGCCACCGCGCGGCTACCACGGCACCGAAGGCCAGCTCTCGCGCACAGGAAAGAAACGCAAGTACAACTGCAGCCTCCCAGGCTGCGGCAAGAGTTTCGCGCAGAAGACGCACCTGGATATCCACATCCGGGCACATACAGGTGACAAGCCATTTGTGAGTACACAGACCATCTTTTGAAAGCGGGATTCGGTAGTGCTACGATCAGCAATTAATCGTTTTGGACGTGGCAGATATGCAAGGAGCCCTCATGCGGACAACGCTTCTCGCAGCAAGGCAACCTCAAGGTAAGCACTTCGCCTTCCCCCCTCCCTAGCTGCCGCGCCATGCTTATGACACACGAGGCAGACATACTAACATTGCGTTATGAAAAAAAAAATAGACTCATCAACGACGACACACGGGTGAAAAGCCATTCCAGTGTGAAATCTGTCACAAGCGATTCGCCCAGCGAGGCAATGTCCGCGCTCACAAGCTTACACATGATCAGTCGAAACGGTTCGACTGCCGTCTAGATGAATGTGGTAAGCAGTTTACCCAGTTAGGAAACCTGAAGGTGAGAGCCCCTGTCTTCCCCTTACCATACGTCTCCTGTGTCATTACATATGATCCTCTCCTATCCCAACACCAACCTTTCCATCCAAAATACCCTGATCCAAACCATCCAAAAAAAAAACCAAGCTAACAATCCCCCCCAAAAACAGTCCCACCAAAACAAATTCCACGCAGCAACCCTCCACAATCTAACCGTCCGCTTCTCGCAAATGGGCGAGACAGGCCCGATGAACATGAACGCCGCAGACCGCGAACTGTGGATATATTTCGCCGGCCTCTACAAAAACAGCAACAAGGGCATCAAAGGCCGCGGCAAAGACCGCCGCATCTCAACGACGAAACGCTCCGATCCACAGAGTAGCTGCGACTCCATGGATCGGACGCAGTCCGTCGAGTCTGAAGAGGGCGCTTCGAAAATGCAGATGCAGATGCAGATGCGGCGCGGGAGCTTCGAGGATGGCTTCTCGGTTTATAATACTTCTAGCAGTGATGGGGATGATGGTGAGCCTTATTATATTGATCGTAGGGCTCATGTACATGCGCATGGACATGGACATGGGCATGGGCATGGGCATTAATTTGGTTTTGGGTTTTGTTGAGGGACTCCTCTTGTCTTTCTTTTATAGGGCTTTGTATTCGTTCCCCTTTTTGATATCCCCTTTTTATTTCTCGCTGATTCCCCTGTGATTCCCATTGGTAATTCTCTTTTTTATTTTTTTTTGTCTTGTTTTATTCTGGGATAGGAAGACTGTTGTCTTTCCTTATGTTTTTTCTATTTCTATTTTTTTTTTTACTCTTCCTTTAGGGTTTTATCAAGATGTATACGATTCACGAGTGACTTTTTCATTTGTATTTTTTGGACTTGGCATATCCCCCGCGCTAGGGTTGTACGGTTAAATCGGCAGGGTCTTGGGTTTCTTTTCTTTTTTTTTTCTTACTTCTCTGTACAACTTACATATGTAGTTACGTAGCTCGGCGAGGCGCATATCACTTATGTCTCGAAAATAATCGAAAGTGTTTTTGGAATAAATTGGAGAGAGATTTTCATATTTCTGTCGGCCTTATTTGAAGACCCGGAGTTAAATTGTACAGTACAGAGGAAAGCTAGAAAAAGAAAAGGACAGAAAAAAAATGGCTCTCCAGGACATAAATCATTGAATGAAACTGCTCAAAGAGATCGAATGCGAGAAAGCAGTATGCATAAGCTGATGCATGGTCGAGATGGCATCCGTATATGTGACAGCTCTATTGCGCATCAGCATCGGCAATATCCAAATCTACATCCGCCGCATCCTCCCGCTCAGACACAGGCGGGGCCTGGGTGCCGAGGGGAGTAGCATTGGCCAGGGTATCAGATATAAAGGCCTCCTCGACGGCAGCCTTTCTCCGGAACACGCGGAGCCAGCGACGGCCCCACTGGCGGATGATGGCGTCCTGGGGCTGGGTTCCGCTACCGTCACCGCGCTCCATCTGTTCGTCGTTGCTTCCAGCAGCGATGGAGACGATGGAGTCCTCGATGTACTTGAAGAGGGTTTGCATATCTGCGCGCTCACGGGCGAGGGTCTCGTCGATGATGCTGAGCTGGGGCTCGTACAGGCCGGGCTGGGTGCGGGCGGCGACGATCTGGCGCATGCGGTTGGTGACCTTAGCGACGGTGGCGGAGATCATCTCGAAGACATGGGGCTTTGAGAGGATGGTTCCTGCTGCGACGGACTCGGAGAGGGCCCATTCAAGGACCGAGAGCGGGGTGAGGATGGTGTAGTTGAGCAGCTTGTCAATGATGTTAATGGCGATACCGGGCTGGTCGACCCAGTAGTCCATGACGGAGGTGATGATTTGGCAGCGGGCACGTTGAGATTCCGCGCCGATGGCCAGGAGGCGATCCTTGCTCCGTTCGATGCATGATAGGACGTGAGAGAGCGACTTGGATCCGACGTAGCAGAGTGAGGTCACAAATGCATCTGTCGAGGGAATCTTGGGGTCGTCGACACCCTGGCTCTTGGCCTGGTCTTCGATGGCTGTGATGACGGGTTGAATTTCTTCGTCGGTAGCCTTCTTCCGAATAAGCTGCGTAAGTTCTTGTCCTTCTTTGGAGTATGGTGCCACTGGAAATTCAAGTTAGCAATCGTTCCCTGCCATTTGATCATGAAGTACGCTTACTTTCAGAGGAATATTTGAAATCGGGAGTATCCTTCTCTTTGCCTGGCGTGATCAACTTGGGATAGGGATCAGGGAGAGTTCCCTTAATGCGCTGGGCAAAGCTCAACCGGATTTCCTTGTCCAAAGCACCCTGGATGAACGCCATTCTTGGATCAATGGCAGGTAGATCAAGATCGTCGGCCCTGTGAAATTGTTAGACTGATCACAACGTGTGGAAGCTGACATTCGCTACTTACCACTCGCTCCATTTCCATGTAAATCCGAAGTTGCTCAAGTGGTGAGCGAACCAATCCAGGAAACGGTTGCTGAGCTCCAAATCCATGGTCTCCAGGCTGTTGTACAAGAATCGAATTGCACGGCCCAGACTGGGTGCAATTGCCGCCGGGGCAATCTTGCAGCACTCAGTGAGAACAGAGTGATAGTAAACGAGTTTGTGCTCCGACGCTGGCAATTGGAATAGCTGCGAGAACACAGCATCCACTGCCACATCCTCGGGCTTCCATGGCTGCACCTCGCCTATGAGCTCGCGCATTCGGTCGAAAGGTGTGGCACGCTTCACGAATGTGGTGGGGGTGAAATAGCAGTCGATATCAATCAGGAACTTGGCCGTAGCAACACGATTGAAGTCAAGGAGGTTAATGGTATCAACTAGTGCGTCCCGAATGAGCGATGAGGAGATGTCTGTGATCGCAGGAACGGTATCCACTTCTTGGTTGGCATACACCGAAAGGTAGACCTCCGGGAAGAGAGGACGCGCTCCGTTCGGTACAGGGTTGGGCACAGTAATGGTCGGGAAAGGAACCTTGGTCACCGATTCGAAAGACTTGGGCTCATCGGTTTCGGCGTCCCGGGCATCTTTCCAAGGACGAGGAAGGCACTTAAGCTCCCAGCCCTGGTTGGCCTCAGCTTGGAGTTGAGTCTGCATCAAACTGATAACACTTTGGCCAGCTGCCTCATGATTCTCCTCGGCACTGAATGAGTTCACCAAATCGACGAGGGCGTGCGGCGTAGATGCGATAATGTCGGTCTTCTCCAGAAGCGCGGAAGCCTGGGCCTCGAAGCCAGAGGCGGGGGACAGCATGACATAGGGAATGGTGAACTGGATAATCTTGACCAATTCAAGGCCAAGAAGCTAAGAAAAGCCGTTAGACAAGCTCCATCATCACAGGTCAATAATCCAACTTACATCCTCCGAAGAGGCAGTCTGGAGATCGACTGCACGAGCGAACAGCTCTTCCAGAAGGGAGAAGATGCCATCACCCTCATAGACCGGCTGGAGGATACCAAGGAAGCGAATAAGAAGCTTGACTTCACGCCATGCGCCGGTATCAATGTACTTCTGCAAGGCCTCAGCGGCCTTGCTCAGAACCTCCGATCCAAGCTCGGGCTTGAGACTATGTGCGACCAGGACTGTGCCGGCGATAAAAGGGATTTTCATTGGTTGTTCGAGAACGCTGCACGTTTCCAAGTTAGTAACATTCCACAGCGAATTGAGTACACCCGACACGTACAGATCAAGGGAGATGTTGACAAAGTCGCGACGGATCTCCTCGTCATCGTAGTTATCCGTGACTGTCTTCGCAATACCCTGGACATCATCTTCTGCTCTGCGAGCAGCCTATAAATGAAACATAAGCGTTAGTTCATACCAACCATTTTGTAGAGCGCAATGCGCGCGGGGAGAAAAAAAAACGAGCTCCGTACCGATTCCGCAATGGTCAACAACTGTCGTCGGACCTGGACGAACAATGGCTCCTCATATCTGCGTCTTTGGGGGCGGCGATCAAAGTCATCGTCATCTAATCACAGTCAAGTTAGCGTGTTGTCCGGGAAGCTTGTCAGATCCATATGTCTCTCACCTCTATAGCGGCGTTTGCGCCCGCCCCTGTAGCCGTGATTTCGACGATCGTTTTCAGCCATTATGTTTTGGAATCAATTCAATGAGCTGGTGGTAATACCAGATTCCTATCGTAGAGACAGTGATTCTGGGGAATTCGAAAGCGAGGGTGACAGCTTGGGAGCTTGGGGTGAATGGCTCGGAAGGGGAAAATTGAAATTCCGGTCCCGGTGCCCCTGCGTGACTACATCGGATAATAGTTCACTTGGTATTCCATAACTAGTATCTCCTTGTTTATACATAGGAAAGTCGTACGGTTTGAGTGTTGTACTGCCTTCTCGTCTTGGGAATTGTCAAACTGAGAAGAAATATTTCCAAAAAAGATATCATAGTGCTCATCTTAACTAGTATAACCTGGGGATAAACACCCCATCCCATATGGCCGGATACATTTTCCACCTACATAGTACAAAATTTACACTGTCCAAAACCCATTTATTCTTTACGCACCACTACCGAAAAAGAAAAAGAAAAGAAAAAAAGAAATTCGTCTGCTTGAGAACTGGAATGACATATAGCTCATGGCCGGTAAGTCGGAGGACCGGGGAACCAGCCAAGCCCGATGAATCTGATACAAGGATATTGCGAACAAAAAAAAAAAGAAAAGCAAAGACGCAAAGGGAAGAACGAATGGGGATTCTAGCGCTGCAAGACAAGAGATTGACCATCATAGAAGGGTCCTCCCTAAACATGTATCCAAAGAAATCTTCAAGATCTCAGATGCATTTGTGGGAGATTCACCCCTCCATCCGGGGTCGAGATCGGCTTGCTGCGTGTGGGGGTTCTTCCCCTCGACCGATGAAACTATGCAGTCCCCGACCCCCAAAGGCAGACGTGCACAGAAAGGGTATCACTTTTTCCTCCCGAGAGCTGTCTCAGACACCTCAAAATAAACTCCAGGCCATGACCTCCCATTTCGTGAAAACCATCAGCCCTTACCACCCTGAAGAAACATAGTTTCCGCTTCCCAGCCATTAAAGGATGCACTTTTCCCACTTCATACCATTCCCTGCTCAATTCGCCAGTTCCAAGGTTCCACCATGTCCGGGGTTGAGGCATAGAGTCCCGAAAGAAAGAAAAAAAAAAAAGACAAGGCAAGTGCACTCTCAATTCAGAGCTTACTCGAGATCATGATGGAACTTGATTGGCAGGTCGAATCTTCTCACGCACAGTGCAGATGGCGGCACAGCGAACAGACGTATCATTCGCGGAGGGCGAAGGACACATACACTAGTCAACTCAATCAAGGTGCGCAAGCATCTCCTCCTTGGAAAGGGGTTTGAAGTTATCGAGACCGAGGCCGCGAGCTTCGAGGGCTGGGCGGGCGTGAGGGGGAATCATCTGGGCGTTGAGTTCAGGGGCAATCGAAAGTTCTAAAGGTTGATTAGTTGGGGGGTTGTGGTCTTTCTAGAGAGGGTGAGATATATGTTTACCATGTCGTGAGAAATCGAAAAGGGTGGGGAGATCCTTGGAGGGATTGTTGTGGTGGCGTGAGTCCGGTAGCCGGGTGTTCGGGTCGCGAAGCTCATCGAAGAAGGGGTGGCACATCGCTTCGACCGCAGACAAGCGCTGTGTCGGGGTGTATTCCAGAAGGGCGGAGATGAGGTCAATAGCCTCGGGAGGTGCCTTACGGAAAACCTAGTTCGGTCAGCACCATTACAGACCGGGGGTACGGGAACGGGGAAAAAAATACCTTGTTGAAGGGATGGGGCTTGATTTGAGGGAACTTGTGCTCCATATAGTTGGGGTTCATGGTGCGGATTTGTTCCCGAGTTGGGGTGCCCAAAACCTTGATGATTTCTACAAGCTGGTCAATGCCCGATTCGCCGGGGAAGAGGGGTTGTCCAAGCATCAATTCTGCCATCACACAACCAGTCGACCAAACATCTAGAGAAAAGAAAAAAAAAAGAGGTTAGAATTCAATACGATTTTGCGAAGAAGAAGGAGGATGTACCAATCTTTGTTGTGTAGTTGGTCGCACCGAAGATTAATTCAGGCGCCCGGTAGTAACGAGAACAGATGTATGAAACGTTAGGCTCGTTTTCGATGAGGATCTTAGCGGAACCGAAATCGCAGAGCTTCAGGATACCAGTATTGGGATCCAAGAGAAGGTTCTGGGGCTTGATATCACGGTGACAGATACCCTGTGAGTGGATGTAGGCCAGCGACCGGAAGAGTTGGTAGATGTAAAGCTTGACCTCAAGGATAGGCATTGTAGTCTTGAGCTTGTTGAAGTAACGCGATGCACGGTACACGGTCTCCGGGACATACTCGAGGACGAGATTGAGGTAAACTTCATCTTTCTATTTGGAGGGGAAATTCGAGGGCACGGGTCAGCCCACGGGAACGGGGGACGGAAAGACGATCGGGCGGGACACCCAGAAGACACATACCCTGTCGCCGTTGGAGTAGTAAAAGGCTTTAAGCTCGACGATGTTAGGATGGCGCACAATCCGCATGATCTGCAGCTCACGGTTCTAGATAGACCGGGGTTAGTCCGACACACACATATACACCAGGTCAAGAAGCCGATTTACCTTGAACCGTTTATCCTGGAGGACTCTCTTGATGGCAGCATCTTCCCCGCTCGGAGCCATCTTGGTCTGAAACACAACACCGAAGGAGCCATTGCCGACAATCTTACACTGAGTGTAGGAGATCTCCTTGGATTCGCCGGTGAGTCCATCTTGGACCTTCTCCCGGATCACCTCTGGGGGGAAATGAATCAGCTTTTTACCCCATTGGAAGATGAAAACAATATATCTTACCACCCATGCGCAAAGTCGGGAACAACCCGGGTCGATTCTGTGCCATCGCGGAAAGAGATAGATATGTGAAGTTGGGAAGACCGTTTTGGGTGGTTTAAACCGGGGTGGAGTAGGGAGGGGCGGACGGACCGATGGGAAAAAGAAAATGGCACCCGGGAGCCAAGAATGTAGTAAAAGTAGGGAAAAGGAAGAAGAATGAGAGAGGAGAAGGTGGGCAACTTTCGTAGAGAATGTTCAACCAATAAAGTCGAATCGAGTGAAATAAGACGGGTTAGACTAGGGAAGGTTAGGTAAAATTGGGGCGGGTTCAGGGCGAAATGAAAGGTGACGTTGATGGAATGGATTCCCTTTTTTTTTTTTCTTTGAATGTTTTTTTTCTATCTGATTCTTGAAACTGAAATTTTCAAAGAAACAAATAAGGATAAATAGATTCAAAATCAAGAAAGATGAAAGCCAATGTCTTACGAAGTGGGCAATTCGGGAGAAGGGGGGGGGGAAAAGAGGAAAAAGAGAGGGGCGGGAGAGCTACAAGTTCAAGTTCAAATCCAACCTTCTCAGGTAAATTGCTGTTTATGGTCTCTTTATGATCTCTTTTTTTTATTATTTTTAAATTTGCTAGTTCTACATATATTTATTACTTCGACATGTATATAACCCAGATGTTTCTTCTTAATAGATCCATAGTCATTTTGTGTATGTATATATAACATTTTGAAATTATGAATTCAATTTACAGTATGGGTATTGTAAATTACTGTAAATTACCAGAGTTCGGGGGATGATATCATAGGCTATTGGAGTATTTACCAATACCCGGTGTACGAAACCCATAGACTTTTTTTTTTTTGGAGAAAGCGGAGTCTCCGGGGTAGTGGGAATAGCTATACATAGCATATATGTGATAGTATACTATATATTTTCTTCACTATACTAATATATATCCCCTTTCCCCCCCCAAAAATAGGGTAAAAGAAATAGATGATGTCGGGTGACCCAACGGTGATTTTCACTGGAACCACTATCATTGGTCCAAATACTGTACTGTAATCTTTTTTTCTCTATCACGAGACCAGCTGACCTCGAAAAAAAAAAAAAAAGCTTGGGCCAAGTGATAGTCCAAGCTGCAATTGGAGCTGGGACCCGGTTCTAACTATTCTAGAGTATATATACTACACCATTATACTATATATATACATTACTAGACTAAGAAAATCATTTGACCTTTTTCCCAGACTTTCTCTGCATAGTTCCAGGGGCATTCCGAAAGAAGAAGAAAAAGAAAAAGAAAAGAAAATGACACACCGGTAATTGGGAACTAGACCGGTTGGGAAAGTCCATATACTACTAAATCAGAAAGCTATTCGGCCCGGAAAATCTATCGGAATCGAAAGGGGGGCCCGTTTCCACTTTCTTTTGAGGGATCTCGATACTATCAAAGTAACATCTCTGTGCAGGGATCCCTTGGCATGTGAGTCGAAGCTATCTCAGCCGACGCCCCAGCTCGGGACTATCATTGGGATTCCAGCCGTAGTTCCGTCCATGCAGCCTCTTTTGTACCAAAAAACAAAAAAACTGGACCTGAATCGGGGGTATATGAACCCCGAAATCGGCATCTATAGCCATTTGAGACGTATCAGAAAAGGAAATCAAACTATCAAAACAGAGAAAAATAAGATCTATAGTGGAAAAAGAACCCGTCTTATCGTCGAAGGGGTTTAGGAATGTTGGTTCCTGACACAAGCAAGCACCCGAGTCAGGTACTGAAAAAGGACGTTCCCTCGAAAACTTCGCCCCTGTAGGGATGCACCTGGCTCAAAAGGTTAACGTTGAGGAGCTACTATGTTAATGTACTCGCATTTACCTTGTATTGTCTTGTATTAGTATTGTATTTACACTGTATTTCAAGTGAGAATCAGATTGTATTCACATAGCATTCACCATTGACCATTTACCATTTACCATTTAGCACTGCCTTGCACTGCCTTGCACTTTGAAATCAGTATATCTCAATATGTTTATATATCATAGTAACATTTTACTAGCCAAACATCTATATAGTTTGTATCTAGATCTATAAAACAATGAGCTTCCCCTCATCGACGTCACCAGACATCTTAAGAACAGGTGACCATGGCTTGGGGGCTCGGAATCGCCACAGTTTGGTTTCAACTTGTCATGCGACTTACTTTAATCTGCTTGACACGAGAGAGGGAGAAAAAAATGACGCCCCCTCAGCAGGGGGTCTGACGCCGTCAACCTGAAAGGAATCCATGTCATATCCAGAACCCATGCACCGGTACGACCATGACTACATATGTACATTCGGGATTCCGAAGTGTCCATCGGGTCTCGGCAAACAATATGCCTTATTTGCTGACTAGATAACTCAATATTGATCACTGGTCAATATTATACTTGTCTTTTTAGGCGATCAGAGTGGATTCAATTCAATATTCACACTAAACACAGCCCGTGGAATCCACATACAATAGAGCCATTAGACGCTCATATATAAGTATACATCCCTCGATGTATAAAATTGCGCAATGCATTTACTAGTCACACTAGCGTTTCACGGACCCGGGATGAGGAACCGGGTGTGTTCCTGGGCAAAAGCAACACTTCCCGGCTGGCATTGACACGATGTTTAAAATGGTCAATGCATATGCACGGGAGGAAACCGGCGGAATGTCCAGCCCAATAGTGCACCATCGGCATGTACGGATCGTAAAAAGCATGGAAGCAAGGAACGGACATTCCATTCTACGGTCCTCTCCGTCAAGACACGTGGGCTAATCGCTCAGAATAGCAAAATAGAGACACGGAAATCTATAGTATATATGCAAAATAGAAACCAGTTGACGTCTCATCTCAGGTTGGAATTGGATTTGGCCATACAACATACTCATATGATGTACTCCGTACACCGTGCCCAAAGGAATTCGGGAATGCACCAAAGGAATATGCAAATCATCTTAGAGGCTATTGGTTCAATCTCGAAATTGGATCCAGTCTTCCCACGCTGTGGCGAGATCTGCCATGTTCATTATCTAAACCTTCTGATCTGTAGGAAAAGCACACGCCACGTTGAATCATATCCGTGCCATGACCTTCAGATTTGAACGGTGGATACGCATACTGCTTGGGATGAATGAATTGTATGATTATCAATATATGAAGTACGGAGTACTCTCCGTACATCATTTTTACATTGTGCCTATAATCCATCCCGAATAGGTACACTATAAACCCTGGGCAAGACCTCCCTTGGAACCAGTAGAAAAGAAAATCACTAAACAAGCAATGATTATCGGAAATTGTTTGAAATCTACCCAATGAATCCCTTCAAGGAAATGAATTGAAATGAATTGCCCTGTGGACACGCTACCCACATTCATTTCCAACGGAAATTATATTATTCAACAGACATCTTGTACCCCGTACGTTGTATATTATTACCGAAAAATCAGAGAGAGCCTGTCAATTGGGCTGCAACACTCGGGCCCTCTAAAACTATATTTTTCCCTTCTCGTTTTCATTTTCATTTTGCGCATTCTGTTTTCGCTTTTGATTCGTCTAGAAAGAATACCATCCCGGGTAAGTCATTTATCCGGGACATACGCACCTAGGTGCATCCCAGGTCTCGAAGATAACTGGCCAGTTTCTTATATAGTAGAGAGAGCCCGGTAAAGAGATTTACGAGAAGAAGTAAAGCCCTAAAAAGGGTCGAATGGGGGAATATGATGTCACTGGAGTCTGACAATATCCCAACGCCGACTACCAACCGCGGGACTTCCAATCGCGAGACAGCAACCCGACCCAGCCACACTCGAAGCAGGGAACTGGGGGGTTGACTATGGCCCAAGACTTCACAAGCGGGATTTAGCCCTTCAGGCTTGAGATATGGAGTCGGTGGCTGAGGAATATCCATTTTGCGGAGAGAAACATAACACTTCTATGTTTAGACTAATTCTGCACAAAGTACTTTTGTACTTCAATTTTCCATTACAAAACATAACTCCACAATAATAACCTTCCGTATCATTTTCGAGAGCGAAACGTGGGAGACTAAACGTATAACTGAACCCACTTTACGAAGAAACTTAGTCCAGTTGAGTGGAGAATATGAAGCAGAAACGGTTCCAATTCTAGGAGATGCATAAGGCCACTGCACTCCGGAGTCTTCTACCAATTGGATAAAAGTTGCTCCAGTGCCCACAGGATATAGTGGAGTAATACTAGATGGCTGATTCGTCTGATTTGTTGGGTCTTGGAAGACGCCGTCGTTCGTCCCGGTCACCGCTTTGGGTATATACAGGCATTATTCGGGATCATTTTCCTCTCCGCTTTGATTTGTGTGGCGTCTGAGGAAGGGTTTTGATATTGTTGTTTTGGAGCCAATAGAGTCAAGTCTGGAACGAAATAGCCCCTTTGTCTTTAATGAATATATTAAAGCTGAAAGATTTATAGTTTTCATTCGAAAAAAAACAGAGACCTATATGTATGTATAAGGGCCTGGTTTTCATGGCAATGTCAACACCTATAATCAGACAGTACATTGATATCCACCTAGACAAAGGACTGGCTTTGTACATCCTTTGGCGAATCCTTTCAGATAGGAAATAATTAGAAATCGAAGACAGATTACAATGAAACCATTACAACTACCTCAACCTAATCAAAAACTTGTTTTACATTGGCCCGTCTATGATGCGAAAAACATAACCAGAGCTATCTGCAGGCGCAGCCATGCATCCCAGACCTGGCAATCCCATAGACCCAAAACATGGCCATGCAAGGAAATGAACTGGAAAGACAGTAAGGAGACACAAGACATCAGACCATAAGCCAAACAGAGATGCAGCATCAGGTGGTAATGGAAATGGAAATCAAAGAACCGGAGTGTGAGAATCTATACAAAAAAATTTGGAATCTCCATGGCGCCAAACAACTGTCACCTACACCAGCAACCCAAATTCAAGAGGATATACCGAGGGAGAGAGACAACATATGTCATTCCAGACATGGAGAGTGAAGAACTACTAAAACATGGGAGGCGAAAGGGTTATTATCTCGGGCGATGCGAGAGGAGAGTTTAGAAGGGAGGAGGGATCATGCTGGCAGCGTCAACCTTTTCCTGCTGCTCCATGACATCCTCGCCAGCAAGCTCAAGGGAGACGGCAAGACCGAGCTTAGCGGTTTGCTAGAAAGAAAAAAAGAAATAAATTAGCACCGAGGTTGCAATCGGAAAGAAAAGACGGATGTCACTTACCTTAGCCTGGTCAATCTCACCAGCAAAGGAGAGAGAGATGGGCATGGCAATGCGCTTCTCGAGGAGGCAGCTGACCTTGCCGGTGCTGTCAACCTGGGCGCGGAAGGAAGAGGCACGGAAATCGTACTTAGCACCAATAGCAGTGGTACCGTCACGAGCAGGGCCGCCCATCATAAGAGTAGCGGGGGAGGGCTGAAGTTGGAGGTTCATGTCAATACCAGCCTCAACACGCTCGGACAGCTTGCGCCAGTAAGTGGCATTGAAAGTACCCTGGGCCTGGAGCTGAGCGGTACCAATCCAGTCCTCACCCTTATACTTAGCGGAGTAGGACAGAGCAGTCTCGGGGCGAGCGGTGATGGCCTGGCGCTGCCAGATAGCCTCGAAACCAAGAGCGAGATTGGGGGTGACGGACTGCAGGTAGCTGCCGACGAAGATACCGGTGAGACCGCCCTCGAGGCAAGAGGGGTTGAAGGCCTTAAGGGACGCGGAGAAGTCACGGCCAGTGTAGTCGTTATCGATCTGGACCAAGCCCTGGGTACCACCGTTCATGATCTGAGCGTTGGTCTTGGTGACAAGGGCCTGGTTCCAGCGGTAGTTGGCGACGGCAGCGAGCGCACCGTCGCTTCCGTAGTTACCTTGCATAAACACCTATGAGAGCGCGATATGTTAGATACTGTGAATTGCAGTTTACCGGCACGCCGGATCGCATAGAATAGTTGTCCTTACTTTGGGGCTTCCGTACATGGCGGAGAAAGCATATGGAGGCAGGTTGCCGGTTGAGCCCATAGAGAACGCATGCGACACACGGAACAGAGGGGACATGCCAAAGACCTTGGTCAGGTCTGCGCGGAGACCGGAGAACATGAAGTTGGTCAAGAGAACATCCTTCTGCACTTCCCTGGCGAGGTTATCGACAGTGCCGGGGTTGGGCAGGTTAAGCAAAGCCCTTCGGTCGGAGAACGAGGAGTATGCTTCATTGATGGCCGCGGCGGCAGGGTTCTCTGCGAGGAAAGAGAGGGATGATAGGTAGTCGGCCATTTTGGTTGAAATCTGATAATTGACGAATATATTAGGTGTCGTCACGCGTGTTAGTCGGTCTCAGTAAGACTCGGATCAAAACAAAAATAATTGAGAATAAAAGGGATTGAGACCAGCCCGAGGATCTGGGACGAGCAAACGTCTTCAGATGACCTTTGATAAAATAGCGTAAGGAGGGCTGTATCTGATGCGCTTGGGAGTGTAGGGGAAGCAATTCAAGACTTTCCAAGCTGTGAAAAATGCTAGTCACCTGCCTCGGCGTCTTTGGTTGCTGTCGTTCGCCGGTGTATTACATAATCTTTTTTTCGGGCCTTCCCGGTCTAAGGCAAGACCAGAGGGGACTGAGGGTGATTGGGGTGATCTATAACCTGATATTAATTGATCTTTGAACAGCTTCTTCCATTTCATTCCGTTTGACCCTAAATCGTGCTAGAATCGGGTTTCGTTGGAGATTGCTTTGAATATTGAAGCCTGAAAAACAAGGCAACAAAAGCCCATGATCTGCACCTGATAGTTATCTGGGCCTTGATCGATTACTTATACCGCCTCTTACCTGCCTACTCTTCCTTGTTTCTTGCTTTACTGTCTTGCAATCAGGCTAAGGTGACTTTAAATATCTCTGATCTATCTCAGGAATATTCTCAGGCTATCAATCGGCAATCCTGACACGCACAATTCTGAATCTTGTGATATCTCGAGGTTGCGTCACATCGACATCCCACCATGGACACATTACTGTAAGCTTGCCTTTGCTGCTTCACGGATACATGTTTTTTTTTCACATGAAAGTTTTGTGCTTGTTTTCTGCTTGAAAATACTAGCAAAAAAAAGAAACATCCTAGCAATGTACCCAAGTCTAGTCTTGGGGAAGCTGAATAGTGAAGTCTGATAACGGATTTGAACTGACATCATACCTAATAGCACTGCTGATATTGTGGCCAATTCCCCACGATTCCGTCGCAAATCGTCAATCTTTGTCGATGCAATTCATGACTTGCCGGAAAAGGCCGATCTGGCCCCGGCCCAACTGTACAGTACCGAATCTGGTCGGCTTTTCCATTCGGGCCGCATTGTGATTATCACAGTCGGCTTGCCTGCCAGAGGCAAAACGTATGATACTACTTTTTATATTGGATTTGTATTTCTCATTAAACTAATTCTAAATCCATGACAGACATATCTCAGTGGCCTTGGCACGGTACCTTCGATGGTATGCTTTATTCCTGTGGTTTGCGCATCTCAAGAAGTACGCTGATGCATTGATAGGCTTGGTGTCAAAACTAGAATCTTCCACCTGGGCGACTATCGTCGTGCCACAATCCCATTTGGCGAGGACATGCCAGATGACTATTTCTATGTCAATGGTAGGCAAGATTCCTGATGTACCTGATTGACCATGTTAATGATTTGTTCAGCAACCGCCAAGTCCGTTCTTCTACGCCAAAAGATTGTGAGAAAATGTCGAGAAGATATCTATCACTTTTTGAACCATGAAAATGGTCAAATAGCGATATATGATGCCGTCAACCCGCTCGCTTCAGGACGGCGCTCGCTTGCCAAGGAATTTGCGAAGCATGATATTGAGGTAAGTCATAATTGATTCTTTGAATATTCCACAATAGACTAATTACTGACATAATTTTCACCAGACCCTGTTCATTGAGTCTTGGTGTGACGATGAGCGCATCATTGAAGAGAATGTTCGCAGAGTCAAGATATCCTCCCCTGATGTGAGTCTCATGTACATCTTAGCATTGAACGTAAATTCTGACAATCATGGTTAGTACGTCGCATGGAAATCGGAAGATGCCGTGAAGCATTACTTGAACCGTATTTATTCTCGTATCCCCCAATTTCAGACCATGGAAGAAAAGGACTTGAACTATATCAAGGTACGCGCAACTGATTCTGTCACGTTGCCATTACTCACAAAATATAGATGATCAACGCTGGCGAAAGACTGATTGTCAACAATCGAAGCTTTGGTTACCTCTCTAACCGTATAGTCTTCTATCTTTTGAATCTCCACATCAAATCGAGACGCACATACTTCGCCCGGGTAGGTCATTCACTGTAAATATTGCTACTATGCAACCTCTAACAATTCATCTAGGCCGGTGTTTCACTAGACGCAGATTCATACAAAGCCGATGCTTCGTTATCCGAACAGGGAGAAGACTACGCCAAGAAAATGACGGCGCGTCTGCTAGCTCACCGGGAAGAAGAAAAGCAAGCAATGGTTGAACGAGGAGAGACTGGCTACGAGCCAAGGCCCTTGAAAGTTTGGACCTCCACACGGCGCAGAACAGTGGAAACCGCGAAATACCTCCACGAAACCGGATATAAAGTCCGGCAAAGGTCTCAATTGAGCCAACTGCACCCTGGTGTTTGTGAACAGATGTCTGAGGATCGCATCCGAGCAGAGCTTGGGGATGAGGTTGCTAAGCACGAGCTGGATCCCTACCACCACCGTTATCCTCGGGCAGAGGTAAGCCTTGTCCAACCCCCTCAAAAATTTGTAGCTGCTGACCATTTTCAATAGTCATACCATGACTTGGCTGTTCGCCTTGAGCCAATTATCCTTGAATTGGAGAGAGAGCAAACCGATCTGCTCATCATTGCACACGAAAGTGTTTTGAGGGTTTTGTATGGCTATCTTATGGCCTGCAATGCTGCTGATATTCCGTTCCTTGAGTTCCCCCGCGATGAAATTATTGAGGTAAATTGGACTTTGGGCTGTATTAGTATCTACGGCTAATTAACACTATTTCAGATCGTCCCCGAGAGCTATCAGAACGAGGCACAGCGGATCCATATCCCCGACCTCCCCGAAGAGATTATCCCGGCCTCTCCAGAGGACTTGAAGATTCCAGTGCCCCCGAGCGGGGTGGTATCACCAACGCAAGGGCTTGGTACCCCAGAAGGCCAAGTAACCCCACAGAGTGGTTATCGAACGCCCAGTGGAATGCGAACACCGCGTGAGCGCGAAAGGATCTCACAACAGCATGTTGAGGATGTGGTCTAGGTAAAAGTCCACACAAATTCGCTTCACCCCGCAATACCCCCACATGTTGCTCTGGAATTCCTCCAGCCACACTTCGAATCAAGTTGCTTTTTTATCTTTGTTGCGTTGATAGCATCAATACAGTCGATCATGTTTAACCGCCATGTAAAGTTGAGACAAAAACAATGTTGTCCCCTTGTTGAAGTTCATATGTCTCTTCGCCTTCGAGTTCCCAATCGGCATCGTTAATAAGGACGAGAATCCCTGGTCGTCTGTCGAACTCATTAGTACTGTTTTAATAAAACCCTAAAGTTGTGTTGACATACACATTGTCCTCCATAATGAACATGTCTATCCTCTGATCCTTCATGAGATTGTCGACGAGGTATTTAAGCAGGTATGAGATATTTGGCTTGCTGCCATCCTCTAAACGAGCAGGCAAAACGACCTTATGCTTGCGCTCATTCCCGAATAGCAATTCTAAGCCGCCACTGTCGAGATCAATTATTAGCAGAGGTTGATCGATTGAAGGAAAGATTTGACGTACGTAAACTCGACGGTGATAGGGATGGGTAATTCTCCCTGACTCGCATTTGAACTACCAGCCATGGCGCAGGTGAAGGGAAATCCAGAGACTATAGCAAGTATCGCACTTATTGAGAACGGACGGAAAGAGATCACAGTCAAGTCTGTTGAAGATGGAGGGGCTAGGCGGAGACAGAACCTCTTATCGATAAGCCCCAATCTTCCCGCAATTTCTTTGCGGCTTTTCTCCAACTTATTCCTAGTACAGCAACACAGACAGACAAAAGGGTTCACGAGCCCTCATAATACTCCATGGTCGCTGTCACAACAGACTACATTAGTGTTGGGGAAACCGGCACCCCGGTGCCGCGGATTGGGATGTGCAGACCGGCGTGCTCGCCTTCGGTGCGGACAGCAATGTCGCCTTGTGGGACCCTCTAGTAGGTCCATTGAGAACAACTGCGCATTGATAACAAGGAAGAGCTGACATTTAGTCAAGGACAAGACTGATCGTGGTATCTACGCCCTGCTTGTTGGTCATACCGACAAAGTCAGCGTCGTTCGATTTTATACATGCCCCGCCTCAGGAACGAGATTTATCATCACCGGCTCCGTCGACCGCACAATACGGGTATGGCAAAAAGACAATGCCGATCCCCACAACTATATCCTTGCGTCTACCCTTGAGGGCCACACGAGCTCGGTGAATGCGATTGCTGTCGCTGATGGAACGGACATTATCGCATCTGGAGCGGCTGATGGAACGGTTCGGATCTGGAGAATCAATGCACAGAACGAATTGAAGTGCGAGCTCCTTGAAACGATCACAATGACACCGCGGTTCTTCCCACTATCTCTTTCACTGCAGGGGCTCGAAGGTGACTCGGACAAGCCATTAGTGTTAGCCGTTGCAGGTACAACAACCAAGGTTCATATCTACGTCTCGGAAACCTCCATCAGCAAGCCAGAGTTCAAGCACCGGGCTGCGCTTGCGGGACACGAAGCTTGGATCAAGGCTCTTTCGTTCACCCAGGACAAGCAGAGCAACGGTGATATCCTGCTAGCTTCTGCAAGTCAAGACAGATACATCCGTCTTTGGCGACTGCGTCGTGGCGAAGCAAGCGCTCCTGCTTCGATAGATGATACGGATCCTCTGCTTGGAGGAATGGAACCTACGCTATCGAACAAAGCCCATGAGTTCGAAGCTGCAGGATCGAAATACTCCATTACTTTCGAAGCTCTTCTCTTTGGACATGAAGACTGGATCTATACTATTGCATGGAATCCAGATTCGAAGCGGCAGCAGCTTCTCTCGGCATCGGCCGATAACACCATCACAATTTGGGAACAAGATCAAGCATCAGGCGTTTGGATGTCCCCAGAGAGAATGGGAGAGATCAGTGTCCAAAAAGGATCTACCACGGCAACTGGTAGTGCAGGTGGCTTCTGGATTGGGCTCTGGTCACCAGATGGGAAGCAGGTGGTGAGTCTTGGACGGACAGGTAGTTGGAGAGTCTGGCGACATGATTCCGACTCGGATCTTTGGATACAGCGATTCGGTGTTTCGGGCCATGTGCGCTCATCTAACGGTGTACAATGGGAGCCTACTGGAGGCTACCTGCTTTCAACCAGCTCGGACCAAACCACCCGACTTCATGCAAAGTGGGTGCGGGAAAACATAGGCTCATGGCATGAGTTTTCTCGCCCTCAGATTCATGGGTACGATTTGAACTGCGTCGACACACTGGGTCCCTCACAGTTTGTCACTGGCGCAGAGGAGAAACTCCTGCGTGTGTTCAATGAGCCCAAACCAATTGCTCAGTTGCTCGAGAGACTTACTGGGTTCAAACAATCAAATGATAAGGACCTCCCAGACACTGCTGAAATCCCAGTGCTGGGTCTCTCGAATAAGGCACTTGGAGATGAGGCGCCAGTGGAAGAAGATGAGCGAAAAGCCCCAACTGAAGCGCCAACCAGTTCTGCCTTGCTGGCTGCCAACCACCCGCCACTAGAAGATCAGTTGTCTCGTTACACATTGTGGCCGGAGCATGAGAAGCTCTATGGCCATGGCTATGAGATTTCAGCAGTGGCAGTGAGCCATGACCGTAAGCTCATTGCTACCGCCTGCAAGGCCAGCTCGATTGACCATGCAGTAATTCGTCTGTATGATACATCGGACTGGCATGAGATCAAACCTTCTCTCACTGCGCACTCTTTGACCATCACCGACCTTTCATTCTCGAGCGACGATCGCTATCTTCTCAGTGTTGGACGAGATCGCCAATGGGCGGTCTTCCAGCGGAGCGATGCAGACCCAACTACGTTTACAAACCTCAGCTCAAACCCCAAGGGCCACTCTCGAATGATCCTAGGTGCCGCCTGGGCCCCAGCTACAACGGATCATGTGTTTGCCACAGCAGGACGTGACAAATCCGTGAGGATCTGGCAAAAGTCCGAAGACACTTTCATCTGTAAGACTACCGTGGCGCTGACATCAGCGGTCTCGGCAATTGCTTTCTTGCCCGCAACCATCAAAGGCACATATGTTATTGCTGCCGGCGAGGACAACGGTGTCATCTCTGTCCACCAAATTGCTGCCGACACTCTCGAAGCACAGCACATTGTGACCATTGACAAAGTGATCTCGCCTTCTAAGGCAATTACTCAATTATCATGGCGACCAGTGCAAGCTGCAGAGGCGGATACCACTGGTAGGGATCAATTCGAATTGGCGGTGGCAAGCGAGGACACCTCCACCCGGATATATGCTATTTCGAACATGCTCTCATGATTTGTGTAAAAAGAAAAATGGTTCTAGTCCTCCTTTATGAGTTATGATGGTTGAAAACTCCCGAGTGTTAAATAAATACTGTAGATGCAGATGTTCCATGAACCCCATTTATACCTTGTGATTAAACGCAATTGTTGAAACATTAAATGACTCCTGACTTCGGTGTTTCTTGAGGTATACAGCCTCTATCTAGCTCCTGTAGTTCTGAAGTATATAGCTCGTCGCGTATGCAACCACCGTCCTCAACGACGTATGACTCTAATAGTCTGATATATCTAGCTGAAGATGCTATGAAGGACATTATATGTACGTGACCTTAGGAGATCTTTTAAGAAGTGCCTTTGGAAATATCTTTAGATGTCCCTTGAGGTCTTCTTTTTTAGATATTCCTGGTCTCTTCTTGATGTTATAGCTAGAATACTAATGGGAAAAAATAGTATGGAATACACAGGGCTTATCACTCTATAATATAAAGTAAAAAGCATTAGGAATTCTAAGGTCCCATATGTACGTATACATATGTACATATGTGTAAGTATGATTAGCGGTTACTGATATAAAGCTACAAAGGAAAGAGCAGTTAGGATATTTAAGTAGAGGCCTGCTGAAATATCGAAAGCAGATCAGAACCCAACCAGGGTCCCGATGTAGATAAGCCCAAAGACAACGAGAGCAGTGGACTATCAACTAGCATTATGTGATGGGAGATGCTGCGTAGTCGGGCAAAATATTTTTTCTTCGGATGAATTTAAACACCTTGTATGAGACCCTTTATTTCCCACATAAAGATAAAATTTGAAGAATGTAGATTGTATCTCTGCTAGATACATAGCAGCTATTGGAGACTTTGGTCTCCTTAGCTATAGGAGGTGGCAGGCGAGGACACGTCTACACGCATGTATATACTATGTTGAACATACCCTCATAAGTTGCATAAAAAAATCAAAATAGTTTTAGTCCCCCCTGTATGAGTCATGATGGTTGAAAACTCCCAAATGTTGAATAAATCCTCCCTTTAGATGCAGATGCCAACCCATAAACCCCATCTATGCCTTGTGGTTGAACCCAATTGTTGTTGAATGGCATGTTAAATGACTCCTGACAGCAGTGCTCGCATGCAAAAATAGAAAAATAACAGGAAAAAAAAACGTCAGATCTCCAGATTAGTGCTCACTCATGTTTCTCCAGGCCGTAACCACCAAGACCTTCAAGGGACTGGTAGGTTTTGCCCTGGTTACCACGAGCATTCCGTGGGCCTCTGACTTTCATGTCCTCCTTGAGCCACTTCAGGACCAGCTCTCCAAGGCGACTATTCTCTGAAGTCCATTCAGGGACTTGTTCATGGAACGACTCGACACTACCTATCGCCTTGACCTTGCCCAAGTGCATGTGGGCCAAATGGGTAGGCCACTGGGCGAGGTTGTCCAAAATATGGGTAGCATAAACAATAGTGCACGCACGGGTCTCAGTCTCCCGCTTTAGGAAAGCCAGGAAATTGCTCCTGGACAAAAGGTCCAAGTCGACAGTGATCTCGTCGAGCAGCAGAACCTGCCAGGGCCGCAGCAAGCCCATGGCCAGCTGCACGCGGCGGCGTTCTCCATCCGAGACAGCATGCATGCGCCAGCTTAAATCGACATCAAGAATATCGATCAGCTCGTCCCGGCGCTCTGGGTAGGCGTTTCCGCCGACAGAGGCGAGCAGCGTCGGCACATCGATATCTGTGCGCACGATGCTGTTCAACACCCACTCGACTCCCAGATAGGTCACGCCATCTAGACTGTCCTTGAAGGGGTCCTTCCCACCGATGGCGATGGTGTTACTGGGTGCAAGGCGCTTCCCTGATAGGAGGCGAAGGAGGGTGGTTTTCCCCGCTCCATTTGCTGTGGGTTTGGGTTAGTTTTCGAGATTAGTTTGGAGATGGGTTTCACTCACCGCCGATCAGTAGAGTGCGGCTTCCAGCTGGTAGACTCATGCTTACGTTCTCCAGGCCATCTGAGCCATCTTGGAACTTGTATGAGAGGTTTTGTACCTCAATGGATGGGAGAGTGGGAGTGACATCCGCCATGATGAAAGTGGGAGAAAAATAAAAGTGTCGAAAGGACCGCGGCTTCAGGCTTAAAAGGAGGAAGATAAAAAAATGAGTCAGACCAAGCTGTTAATTAGAATTTATCTAGACTGATCTGATGTTATCGCTCATGTAACCTCGATGAGGCGATCTCCGGGGCCGGGGACGCCATGGATGAGGTAACCCGCCTGATAACAGATAACAGCTTTTTTCCCCCCACGTCGTTGCAATGAGTATCACGGTATGATCTCGGCTCTCCGATCTATCTGGCACGGTCAAAGAACCATGAATCCTCTCATAGCCGTTGTCGGCGCCACGGGCACAGGCAAGTCTAAGGTAATGACTCCAAGTATGGCGCACGTCCTCCAGACACAATGACTGATAGCTGTAGACAGCTTGCAGTGGACTTGGCCTCTCGATTCAACGGTGAAATTATCAATGGCGACGCTATGCAGATGTACCGCGGTCTACCGATCATAACGAACCAAATCCCGACAGAGGAACGGAACGGCATCCCTCACCACCTCCTCAGTTGCATCGACCTAGACGCAGAAGCATGGCGCATAGGGCTGTTCAAGCGAGAAGCTCTACGACTTATTGAAGACATTCACGCCCGTGGCAAGGTTCCTATCCTTGTTGGGGGTACCCACTATTATACCCAAGCAGTGCTGTTCAAAGAACAGCTCGTGGGCGAGGGAGTGGATGACGAGGGCGAGCGGGAACAGATCACGGAGTTCAGTTCAAGCTCGTTGAAATGGCCGATTCTGGACTCGTCGCCTGAAATCCTCTTGGAGAAGCTGCGCGAGGTGGATCCTGTCATGGCCGCGCGATGGCATCCGAAAGATGCTCGGAAAATCCGGCGGTCATTGGAAATCTATTTTCAAACAGGGCGGCAGGCCTCCGAGATCTATAAAGAGCAGTTCTCTCAAAAACGAAAGGCGATAGACAAGGAGGAAGGACTACTGCGGTTTGAGAATACGTTGGTGTTTTGGGTACATGCCGAGAAGGAGGTCCTCAACGCGCGCCTGGATGCACGCGTCGATGACATGGTCAAGCAGGGCTTGATAGCCGAGGCGGAGAAAATGTCGGAATACTTGCTGGAGAAAGCCTCCCAGGGTATTGAAGTTGATCAAACACGGGGAGTCTGGGTGTCCATTGGGTTCAAGGAATTAGCGCCATACTTCGAGGCTATTCGGGACGGGCAAGCAAGCGAGAAAGAGATTGAAGATCTCAAACGAAACTCTCTTGAATTGATTCGGATCGCCACACGGCAGTACGGAACGTCGCAGGTCAAATGGATCCGCAATAAACTCTGGAAGGCACTCACAGAAGCCGGAGAGACACATCGTCTTTATCTCCTGGACAGTTCCAATGTCAATGACTGGAACAAGTGCATCACTGAACCATCTGAGAAGATTGTGCAACTGATGCAGCAAAGCAAGCCGACTCCGGATCCCAAATCGCTTTCTCAGTTGGCAGCAGCAGAGTTCGGCGCGAAGGAAGCCCAGGCCAAAAAGCGTGTACAAACAGACCCAATCGGGAAGTGCTATACCTGTGACGTCTGTCAGAAGACTATGGCAACTGAGGACCAGTGGCATATTCATTTGAATAGCCATCGCCATAAAAGTGGACTGAAATCTGCGAGTAAGAAGGCACAGCGCGATGAATATTTCCGAAAGAAGGAATTGGAAGCGCAGGCGAGTCAGGCTCCTGAAACTGAACCTGGGTCATGAGCTCTTGCACTGCATAGCGAGCGATAGATTAATGTTTATAGAAATACCCAAAAGTCCTCGGTTATCTTAAACAGTCAGGGAGCATCTCCGTCATAAACTCAGGTGCGGGCAGTAGTCACTAGGTAGGACACCTCCCCTGTGAAATCCCTCGTATCGCCTCGGATCGATAGGACCAATTGGCAGTCTGTAGTATTTTTTCTAGATTTTTCAATTCCTGTTGATAGTCCGTTAAAGAATTTCAAAAAAGCAACTCAATCTAGAGTGAATAAGAGGCCATTGAAAGATTGAATTTATTGCAACGATACACAAGCGAACAAATTACATTAAAAAAAACTAACATACATTAGACATCCCAATCACGAACTTGCAGGGGTCGTGGTTGATCTCCAGGCCTTGAAAGCGGGCGAGAGAATATCGCCATGTCCTTGCTCCTCAACTTGATAGACCTCGATGACCGGGGACTTTTCCTTCTTTCGAATTCTCCACGTCCCCTCCTTATTGATAGTCTGCTTAAGCCCTAGAAGCTCTGTCAGTTTTGCTATAAACCTATCAGAAAGAACACTCACATTCCAAAAATGCACCAGTGAAATTGATGCAGACGTTTCCGTCCCAAGTACGCCGGCCGACACTCAACACTTTCCCGGGAATACTGGCCGTGTCCAGCTCCTCTAAACTACGACAAATGCCATTTTCATCACGGAATCCCACGATGATCTTAGGCACGCCGAGCAGGAATGACTGTGCCCAAAATTTGAGCAATTTCCGCTCATACTTGATCATATCGCGATCATTGCGGATTTGAGCTGATGTCTTCAACTCAACCCAGTTAATGGGGTCTTCTTTTCGTGGCGGCTTGCTGTCCCATACTATAAAAGAAGTCAGCGCTGGGTATAGCCACGGAAATCAAGGTACATAAACATACTGGCATCAACCTCTCCGCCGAGAATCATACGCACGTTACCGATCTCGGTACGGACAACGGAACAATACTGTGCTGCATTGTTTACAACTTGATTTTCGCGGCCTTCGATCTCTTCACGGGTTGATTCATCCCACGTCTTCCGAAGTACAGCCAGAGTTTCAAATTTGTAGCCTAGGATTGCTAGTTAGTCTAGGCAGAAATTTGCATGGGTTATTCTACACACCCCAATACATCATGAGTTCCTGCGGTGCCATTCCAGGTGGTGATCCTCGCTTGCTTTGATTCTCTTTCTGTTGGTTCTTGTACTCGTTGTTTTCTTCGATGAATCTAGAACAAGTCAGCACCTCATATAGTGATGTTGCTAGCTAAGTATACAGACATGGTGCCCTATGATATATATTAGACCATGGAAGCTTGACAGTCTTGCTGAGATTGATATCGTACCTGAAAAAAAGTTGCATTCATCTCGAAGCTAGAGATAGACCGGGGTTAGAGAAACAGCACGCCTAGCCAATAGACTGGAGATACGAACCCATTCATATTATCATAGGGAGCCGTTAGAATCTGTATACAGAAGTCAGAGTTGGTTCAAAACCAGATGATAGTCTGCGCTAGACTTCAATCCAACACACCTTGGTCATCATTCCTCTCCATGTGATGATGTCTACCTCACACTTCTTCTCTCTTTCTTGCTCATAAGCAACAATGGTATCAAGTAAAGCATTCAAGTGCTCATCTGGGACATCATTGAGCTTCTGGAATGTCTCATAGCCCTTGTTCAGGTCTGCAGGGAGAGCCGGCGTGTAGTAGTAAGCCATGGATGAATCGCCCAGCGAAAAACGACGCTGGTCATCATAAGAGAAGCAAGCAACTTCCTATCACCGTGTGAGCTATTTATTTATTTTCATTTGATTGGCATGGCGCTAGGTCTTTGGCTTACCCTTGGTCTCCGGATAGAGGTGTTTGCGCCGCCGAAGCGGTGCAGGGGCTGGATGTCAAAAGTAGACCGGTTCATGATGAGTATGTTGTACTATTGAGCAATTAACATAGTCGAATGAAGGAGGGCGATTGCTTGGTCCTTGATATAGATTGTTGCGACCTAGGTAGCTCGTATAGTCGTTAGGGATGCCTGTAATGGCGTTTGAATTATCGCAGTATCGCCGGAAACAGGGCCAAGAGAACGAATAGATTCAAAATCAACAGGAAGTGTAGATTTCGTGCAAAAACAAAGCTGGCAGTTCCAACTATAAAGTGACCATAAGGTATTTTTGAGAAGATGACGGAAGTGCCATGTTCTCCAGGGCTCTGGGCGAATTGCCGCGTCCCCACCAAATCTCAACTTGCTCCCCGCGAACATTCTTGCACTGCTCACTCTGCTTGATAGCGTCTTCGATTCTACTTTTCTTTGATTTATATGATCAGCGCTTACTTTTAATTGATAATGTCATCCCGAATTGACAAAGTCATCGCCCGCCAGCGAGAAAAGTGAGAATTCCACCTGGCCCATAACCACTTCGGACCACCTTGAACCTCAAAAGGTCCCATTCTGACCGTCTGTTATTGTCTATAGGATTGCTGATGGTGCATACTACGAGGCGCACCAGCAACTACGTGTTATTGCTGCCCGGTATATCAAGCAGTCCAACTACGATGCTGCCGCGGAGATCCTAGCTGGTGGCGCGAAAGAGCTATTGAAAGCCGGTTCCCAAAAAGGTGCATCGGCCAGTGGTGGGGACTTGGCCATCATGTTGGTGATTGAGGTATACAACAAAGCCGAATGGGAGATCTCGGGCGATGGTGATGATGCAGCAGGTCGTGCTCGGAAGAGTGAGTCTACCAAATATCTTTTTACTACAGGGGGTTGATTACTGCAGCGTGCGGTAGTGAATCTTGGTGCTTCAGGTTGGCCCAGTAGCTATTACAGACCTAACATTGCTAACTCATATTTTTGTCCTTCAGAGCGCCTAATCGAGCTGCTACGCGAATTCCCGTCAGAGGAGCCTACACGAAAGAGATTCATCCAAGAAATCATTGGATGGAGTGCAAAGTTTGGACCACTGGAACGAGGAGATGCGGATTTACATCATGCTGTTGGCTCAGTATACGCCGAAGGTGAGTGATATCGGAGCGCATGTTTGATACATTCTAATTTAGCGCTTTAGATAACGAGCCATACGATGCCGAGAAACATCTCATCCTCGGAACTTCCGAATCAGCCGAGACCCTTGCAAAGCTCGAGTATGAGTGGTACACCAGCGACGAACCGCACACTGCAGCGATCTATGCGTCACGCGCAGTCTTCCCATACCTCCTCACCGGAAATATCCGCAGCGCTAATAAAGCCCTGCTTATTTTCACTTCACGACTTTCAGCAGCTAATCCTCAGCTTGGTGTGCAGGATGTCAGCAGTTCCAACTCCGACATCCGGGTGTTCCCTGCCCTTCCTTTGGTGAATTTTATCAGCATGTTGATGTTGGCCATCCAGCGTGGAGGTGCCGATCTCTTCCGACAGCTCACTGCACACTATGCGGCACAAATTCGGGAAGTTGGTATCTGGGACGATGCTCTGGCTCAGATCGGCGAGCAGTACTTTGCCATCAAGATCCCCCGGCAAGGAAACCCCTTGATGGACATGATGAGCGGTATGTTGTTTGGAGGAGGTCAGAACAAGACAGCTGGCAAAGGAGCATCCAGAGCTGCGAAGAAGGTTGAGGCACCGCCATCGAGCATGGAACTCGATTAAGAGAGACCAAACGCGTGGGTCTTTTGAAGCAGGCCTTTGCGGGAAACATATCCAACTGATAGCGTAATGAGATCAAGATGCATACAGCAAGCGCAGCCCCGTCTAGTTAGAAATCGAGTCCTTCTCAGGCTCAAACATCCAATTATCGTCATCCAACGATGCTACCTTCTTGCGTAGGCTTTCGTGCACTATATTTAGAATCTCTGTTTCAGTCAGTATATGACCACAGAAACAACCATCGAACTCCAACCATACTATAACTTACCATCAGGTTCACCATTCGATTGTCTGGCCCGGTGCCGAACCATCATCTCCACAAGAGCCGCGTCGAACTCTGTATTAAGTATCAGTAGACTATACTTTACAGAGAAAAAAAGCACTAGGTCAAAGACATACTCTCTTTATCACGACCGGTGAGCTCTGAAGAATCGAATCCCCCATCCTCCGGCGCAAGTTCAGCCAGCTCCTCTCCATCCTCTCCAACCAGAGCCTGAGGCAATGTCGGAATCTCCAGCTTGTATCCACCATTCTTGTCCCGAACCACAATATCTTTATTCTCAACAGTTTTGAATGGTCGAGTATGCGGGCCCGAATCCGAGGATGTAGTCTTTAGCCGGTGCGAAGGGCGATTGGAGAGGCCGTTGTGGTTCTGAGGAACTGCGCCATTGGGTGGTCCTGCGGAAGCAGGTCGGCGGCTGAGGTTCCCGTGAAAGAGATTGCGGCGGACAGAGCTCTGATTCACCATTCCAGATGTTTGCATGACTGTACACACCACAATTTGTCTTTTTTTCTGTTGTGTTTGGCACGGAGGGTCTGAGAATGCGGGGGAGCTGTGCGCGTCACAGAGAGGCAGCGTCAACGTTTTGAGGAGCAGGTTTATTCCAGCTGTGCATGTCAGAGTATGTAAAATGGAGAGAACCGAGTCATGCCCCAGTTTTTAGGTATTAAGAATAATTGTTGTTGGGGTGAAAGGAGGAAGAATGGCGCGGAATGAAGTAAATGAGAAAAACGATCACAACAATGCCGGAATTGAACTAAACCATGTGCACAATAGTTAGCATATTAGAACCAATTTGACTACTAATGATCTTATAGATATTATACAGAATAAAACTAAAATAAAATCAATTAACAGCTTCGATGCCTCAATGCCTCAATGCCACACACACACATCTGAAGTGCACAGGCCAGCTGATAAGCTGTTATCGCGTTTCCCACGCGTGCTTCTTTCGCGTTTCTCCTTCACTGCACTTCTTCATTTTTGATCACCAAATTACTCACAATGGTTCAAGCTGAATCTTCCTCAAGTGCTTCTCGCAATGGCGCCAAGGCAAATACTGCTGGTGCCCCTGTGGACTATGAGCTCCCTTGGTAAGGTTTTCCTTTGATACGGACCATTGAATCAAAAACCCCTACGAGAGAGAATATTAAGTAGAGCTAACCTTTGGCTTGTTAATAGGGTCGAGAAATATCGCCCAATTTTCCTCGATGATATTGTTGGCAACACTGAAACAGTGGAGCGGTTAAAGATTATTTCCAAAGATGGTAATATGCCACACGTTATTATCTCCGGAATGCCGGGTATTGGAAAGACCACTTCTGTACTATGTCTGGCTCGGCAAATGCTAGGAGATGCATACAAGGAGGCAGTTCTGGAGCTGAATGCTAGTGATGAGAGAGGTCGGCAATTGCATCGTTCCTTTAATATTTTGGTGGTCAATACTGACGGTTTGATCTAGGTATCGATGTGGTGCGGAATCGAATTAAAGGCTTTGCCCAAAAGAAGGTTACCCTGCCCCAAGGACGCCATAAATTGGTCATCCTTGATGAAGCCGATAGGTTTGTTTCTGTCAAAGTCCCATTTTGGTCATTGGTCTCACATATTCCCGCAGCATGACCGCCGGTGCCCAACAAGCCTTGCGACGTACTATGGAAATCTACTCCTCCACCACACGATTTGCCTTTGCCTGTAACCAGTCGAACAAGATCATCGAACCCATTCAATCCCGTTGCGCCATTCTCCGTTATGCCCGGTTGACGGATGCTCAGGTTGTGAAACGGTTGATGCAGATTTGCGAGGCGGAGAAGATCCAGCACTCCGAGGATGGCATTGCTGCACTGGTTTTCAGTGCAGAGGGTGACATGCGTCAGGCTATCAACAACCTGCAGAGTACTTGGTCCGGTTTCGGCTTCGTCAGCGGAGACAATGTTTTCCGAGTAGTCGACAGCCCGCACCCAGTCAAAGTCCAGGCCATGATCAAGGCTTGCTGGGAAGGGAAGGTGGATGTGGCACTAGAGGGGCTGAACGAGCTATGGTATGTTGTGAATGTTCTTGCTTCGAGGCGCTGAAGATTTCTAACCATTTTATATCTATAGGACCCTGGGATACTCTTCTCACGATATTATTAGTACCATGTTCCGAGTTACCAAGACCATCCCCACATTGTCTGAACATTCCAAGTTAGAGTTCATTCGGGAGATTGGATTTACGCATATGCGTATCCTAGATGGTGTACAGTCACTACTTCAGCTGAGCGGTTGTGTGGCGAAGCTTTGCAAGATTAACATGAAACCCGAACTGTTCGAGCCTTCTAAGGCTTGAGACTCAAGAGTGCTTGTCTTATTGCATATTCCCACGGCGTTTTTTTTTTTTAATTCAAGTGACTCTGGAGGCAGATATCCTATCAAGCTACGTAATGAGTTACGTCTACCATATCCCAAAAATCAGTTCAATCAATGGCGATGTACGTCTTTCCGTCTGCAATTTGACCTAATCTCATATTCTGCCTATACATCCTAGATAGCTCAATTGGATTTGGATTTGTCGACACGACCTTTCCAGAGCTTCTCAATAACTGTAGCAGCCCCCAGTACCTTCTCTTCCTGAAGTTTCTTCCCGATGATCTGCAAATTCACCGGATATCCATCCACTTGTTTCGCATCGAAAAGATTCCAGTTCCACTCATCAGGACTGTTTCTTGGAACATAAGCCTCTGAGGGCAACACATCCAGCTCAGCCCTCACCCTATCTACCGGGAAAGTCAAAGCCGGATAGTCCAGCAAATTCCAAATTTTAGTATAGCCAACCCAGCGGAGTTTCCGGTGGGGCACAGTCGTATGCGGCAAAGTAGGGCTCAACAGAATATCAACAGCTCGGCCCGACGGAGACCGCACCGCATTCCATTTATCCAGATATTTCTTTTGCACCGCGAGTTTCCGCTTGTTCAGCTGCCAGTACTCATAAATCGAGATAGATTTGCCGCGGTTAATCAACTTTTCAACGTGAGGAATGAACGGCTCGCCGGCAGCGGCTACATCCCGACGAATATCCTCACCCCCGTCGACCGTGTAGAAGAGATCCATAATTTCAATGCATTCGGCATGGTCCGATGTATCCCAGATCACAACCTCGTGCCCATGTGCTTTAAGCACTTCTGATAGCTCTAGCAGAGCGCGCGTAATAGGTGGGTGAACCTTCACCACGCCGTCATCCAGGATCAACCCGATGACCATAGGTCGGTCTTGGATTTCTTGGAATACAGTGTCATTCCAGAGAAGAGGGGCGCATCGCGGATCGACATCCCAGGGCTGGCTATTCGCCATCAGTCGGCTCATGTAACAGATAGACGGGAGATCTCGGGCCATCGGGCCGATGGAAGATGGGACATGTTCTTGGCCTTCAGTGGAGACAGGTACGCCCTCGTACGGAAGTCGGGCGCTCTGTTTTTAGGGATCATAAGCATATATATATATATATATATATATATATCAATAACGAGAAAGAAGTTTCTTCATGGCAGTCAGTACTTACGCTTGGTTTGAAGCCATACAACCCCACTGTAGACTGAGGGATTCTTACGCTCCCGCCGATATCAGTTCCAAACCCGAGGAGTGATCCGTGTAATGTCAACAAAGCGGATTCTCCACCGGTTGAGCCACCGGCTGAAAAAATTGGATTGCGAGGATTACTGGTGAGTCCCCAGAGAGGATTCTCGGTTTCGGCCCACTGGAGGTATAGTCAATCTCCAAATCCGATACTGAGAGTGATAATCTCGGACGAACCAGAATGCTTTGTGGAAGATTTGTCTTCGCAATGATGACGGCGCCCATGTTCTTCAATATCTGCACGAGCACTGCGTCTTCCTGGGCGGGGGCGAAGGACCTGCCCACATATCCCAGGGTCGTGTCAACACCCTTGACGTTAAATTGGTCTTTCAGCGTGATTGGAATTCCATGTAGGGGACCTTTGAGCTTTCCAGTTACTGCAAATTCGGTGTCTAGCTGCTTTGCCTGTTCTATAGCATCTTCGAAAACAACCTCGGTCAGGCTGTTGGTCTATCCATGCCCGATTCTATCAGTGGGTTGGTCGGAAATGTAAATGGAAACGAAGATGTGATTAAAACACATACCAACTGATGTGCTACCACAGCCCTACGGATGATATCAGTCTATGGTCTGTTCCGCTTCCGACCCTTGATAAAAGACGTACCGTTGGATATATGCCTTGGTCACTTGCTCTGCTCGAAACTCTCCTTTCTTCAGATATTCCAGCAGGATAACGACATTGTCAATATCTGTGATCTTTTGAATCAAAGGATCTTCTAGTCGGGTACGTTGCTCGGCATTCTGTACTTGCGGCAGACGTTGAGCTACATCGACTAAGTACGGTGCGAGAAGTTGGTCTCTGATGGCCCGTTTCTTTGAGACAATATCTTCCCAAGTCTGTAAGCTGCTCATGCTTGCTATGAATTGAATCTTTGCTAGCCCTGTTGGGAGGTCAAGACTAGCTTTATATGGTCTGCTCGGACAGTACTCCGAGGGGCCGTGTTATCAAGTGGGGACGTGGCACACTCATGTCGAATACGATATTTGGGGATCATTTTCCTCTTTATCTAGCCGAGATTTGCCGTGTTTCCCGCAATAATAATCCCTTGCCATTTTGAATCTGTAAAATATCTAAGAGAAGAGAAAACGATGTTAAAAGACAAAACAGCTGAGAGCGGGGGCGAATTGCCCATGTGGGTCAAACCTTCTTGGACCTCATGGATTTCACATGTCCGACCACCTCTGTCTGATAGAGAGCTATAGCTCTAACAGCTTTGCTTCATAATGGAATCTAGACGATCTCCGACCGGCTCTGCCACTGGTGCCATCCGTTCACATAAAACTGTTATTGCCAAAAGGGCCTGCGACCAATGCAAATTTCGCAAGATCAAGGTGAGATAACCCCCTTTATGTATTAAAATGGTGTACTAAACTGGCTTCAGTGTAGCTTATCACAGCCTTGCAAGGCTTGTGAGTCCATGGGCTTCGAGTGTACATTCCTTCAGCCACAGAAGAAGCGCGGACCAACCGGGCAGTGAGTAATCATCCGTGACTATGAATAGTATCACTGACTGGGTCGAAGTCGCGTGTCGCAAATTCGACAGCAGCAAACTGTCATAACTCCCCAAGAAGAATCTACAAAGAATGCTTTCCAATTTCAAACTCCAAATTCATCCGTGGAGTCCGGACAAGCGGGTTCTTTACCCGGGCCACCTTGGACCTCTACCCATGGACCAGCCACAATGCCCGTAGAGGGGCCCGGAGGACTAGCGCCTTCGGGTATACAGGCCCCAATGGCACCCTGGGGTGAGGAAGCCACATCCATAGAAGCTCACAACACCAGCAACAGCGCCGTGAGCTGGAACGAGCGAAACGACGTCGAGTACTGGCTTCCAGATAATCTGGACTCTCAAATCCCTGTCTTTGAATTCCCAGGAAGTAATGTTTATCTCAAGCCATCTCTCCCGTCTATCATTCAGCCAGTCCCTGATGCCGGGTCCATGGGAATGCCCCCGCAGGAAGCTCAAAATATGCCATTCTCATCAACCGTGGGGCCTATGCATTCGAATACCCAGGAGACTTCTGCAGTTTGGCCACCCACAATCAGCGAAGCGAATATGATCCCTTGGATTGATGTCTACTTTGATCGATTACATCCAACCATACCCGTTCTCAACCGATCAGCCCTATACACTTCAATGCTCGCACAAGAACACCGCAAGAACTCCCAGTTCGGAGCCATGCTCTTGTCACTGTGTGCATTCTCGCTAACACAGCCAATTGAGATCAATGAGCAACCCACAACCTCATCCCGAGCTCTGCAGGCACGAGCTATGATGCATGAGGCGACCAAAATGCGAAGCTGTTCGGATTTCGGCGAGAACCCAACTATTGAAGCTGTTCTAACCAGCTTTTTCCTCTTTGGCTGTTTGTTTGGAAGTAACCAGCACAACGCAGCGTGGCTCCGGATACGGGAGGCACTAGATCTTGCAAACGCGCTGGGACTGAATGATCCCGAGTCATATCACGATTTGTCTGGGGAAGAGAAAGGCCAGCGTTTACGAACGTACCTTGTCCTCTCTATTACGGAAAGGTAAGTAAATGACTTAGCCCTCTCAAAATCAACTTGCTTACCATAAACCTTAGAGCCTATGCTTTGCAACACCGACACCCAATAACCTTCTGGGGGAAGCCAGGATTCACTATGCGGTCAGTGCATGACTTCATCCACAGTGCCACGCACAGTGTCGTCTCTGGCGTTATAGTCCACAACGAGAAAGACGCCGAGGGGATGATGGGTCTTGCACGGATGATGGAACTATTCGATGCGATCGACGAAGATGTCGTCGATTGCTGGAACCGCCGATGCGATATCAGCAACGGGTACTGCCAGCGACTTACTGAAGTCAAGGCACTCTCCATACATCAGAACCTCAATCGTGTCAGCCAAGCCGAACGATACCGGGGCTATGACTGGTTCGAACGAGCCAAAGGAGGCCATGCCGAAAACAATGCCATGTTTACCATGGGGCTACGAGAAACCCAAGCGGCCGACGTTTTCATCACCCAGAAATGGCTCCAGAACCGTGTCTGGCTCCTCACCTCAACTCACGGGCTTCTGAGTGCTCATTCAGAACAACCCGAGCTAAGCTTCGGATATGCCGTATCCATTGCTGAATCTACTCTCCAGTTGTGCCAGTCATTACGGCTGAGCTCTATGGAAGCTCATGGTATCGGTCTGGTATGTAACCCACTCCCACCTATCACCTGCAGATATGTAGGCTCAGCTTGTGAACTGAACCTCATACTAACAACTCACTATGTAGACCGAAAAACTGTACGATATTGCAATCTGCGCAACAAACGTCCTTTGCAACACAAGCTCGGCTTACGGGGGCTCCATGAACATGCCCGCCAATTTCACTGAAAGAATACCATCAAGTGCAACTGCCACGCCCCAGAGCCTTGCAGAAGACTTTTTGTTACTTATGACCAGCTTCCGTGGTGGAAATCATCCTTATCTGGAGAAGTATAGAGCTCATCTACGCTCACTACAGATTATGGAACCAAAGGCTACAGAGTGGCAGCAACAGCAATGATAGGGTGTGTTTGATTTGATCCAAGTCGTGATATTTCTAAATTCTTGTACGAAATGGGTCTTCGGGTTGTACGATTTACTTTTTTAGACTTGATTAGCGCGTGCTATACATTGAAAAGTCATTTTTCGCGGACTCTACAGCCTGTCATATAGCAAGTTTAACTATACCCAAATTTATATATGTTCATGCTCCCTAGTCCCTGGGTACGCATAGAAAGGTCGTCTGCACATTTACCACTTTTTAATGCCTTTTTCTGTCGTCTATCTAGAAAAGAAAACTGGGAAAGGGGAGAAAATATCAAAGATTACATGTCTCAAGAGGATATCTCTAAACACGACTACGAACACATCGCAAAGTCGCATAGGTGGTCGACTGTTTTTGTTGATATAATGCGAAGATTATAGAGCATTTGCTTTGCAAGTATATTTACAGACTCTAATTAGAAAGATGAACTGTTCGAGGCCAGGTCACAAAATCTTTGTCGTATGAGACCCCACTTCAAATGAAGTCTCATACGATCTCCATTTCCACATAGGGATTTTAGCCGCATACATCTCATCGATCTCGTTAAAAGTCCGGCCACGCGTCTCAGGCATGAAGAAGTAGAAAAAGATAATGATGGCAGCCATACAGCCAGCAAATATGAGATATGTCTTCGCGCCAAGGTTAGCAGCATCGGCTGAGGTCAACCGTGGAACGACAAGAGTGGTGATAACGGCGGTTGTTTGCGCACAGGCAACTGTGTAGGACATGGTGTGGTGGCGGAGTTTGGGAGTTGCCATTTCAGAGGGCATGAGGTTTGACAGCGAGCAGAAGGAAGATGCCCAGAAAAAGTTGAATACAAATGACAAAATGGCGATGGCCATAGTTGCTTGCTTGTTGTCTCTGTCAAAAGCTAGACCACCAGCCACGGCGTCGATTATGAACATAATCCCCATCCCGATAAATGCCGTAGGACGTCGACCGGCACGGTCGATGACGAAGGGTGCGGCAATGGTGCCGGCTAATGTGCAGCAGGATGCGATGACTGTCAGGGAGAAGGGATCTGCAATGCCCAGCTCTGTGAGGAAGACGGTTGTATATGTTGTCGAAAGAATGATGCCTGATATTTGGTTAAGAGAGAAGAACGAGCCCGCAGTCAGGGTACGTTTGAGATGCTGTTGCTGGAATATGTGCCAGAACTTGGTCTGGTTGCGTAGTTCGCGCTCATTTTCTTCAGACAGCTTCATGAGATGGAGTTCATCTTCGACCTCAGCGTCGCTGAACCCACGCAGTTTCCGTAGGCTGTTTCGAGCTTCTTCTATGCTTCCCTTCCCAGCCAGCCATTGTGGACTTTCTGGAAGAGGAATTGTCAAGAAGAGAAGAAGTATAGGTATAGCACACTGCACAGCAAGTGGGATCTGGTATGACAGGCTCCCGTCGATCTTCTCCGTCCTGAAGACCACCACGGTGCCTACCACGCCAGCTGTTAAGTTCAAGATATTCATGGAACTGACACATCTTCCACGTATAGATGCAGGAACCGCCTAAATTTAAGAATGAGCGTCATTGAACATCGGAAAAACGGGACATGATCAATACCTCGGAGATATACAAAGGGGCAGTCACACCCACGATGCCCAAAGCAATCGAATTGATAGAACGACCTCCCACAAAGGCTCCCAAATTCGGCGCAAAGACCTGTAGCAATCCACCACCCACAGATACGATATATGCAATCATCAAAGGCCATTTGCGACCAAAGTGGAAATTCATTGGTGAAGCAAGCAGACCTCCAATCACGGAGCCCACCAATGGAAGGGAGAAGACCAGATTCTGATTACGAGCCGTAAGGACATACTTCCCAGTGGCTGGGTTAGGTCCTTGAAAGTTCTCGACCTACATTTCAAATCAGCTGGGATCATCTTTTGCTATCATTGCAGCAGCGCTCACAAAATCCGGCAATGCAGCAACCGGAGAAATGATTTTGTCGTCGAATCCGAATAAGAACGAGGCGGCAGCAAACACTGTGCAGGCGAAGATTAACTGAAAGTTGATTGCTTGGGACTTTCGGGCCGAGTTTGAGTAGGGGACATGTTGGATTTCAGTTGGACCACCCTTGAAAGGCATGTTGCAGATTCTCCAAATCCAGGGGAGCCTACACCCTTGAAGACACACTTCCATGAGGATGCTCTCCTATATTCATATCGAAGAGACAATTGTGGACTGGAAGTTCCCCGGATCCCCCAGATTTGCTCCAAAACTCTCCCCGGATTTATTTGAAAGAGTTTCTCCGAGACTTCCCATTTCAGTCAATTGCAACACTACGGGGATGAGTTGATACACCTCATTGCATACGGAGTACATATATTCCATTACCGCATCCGAGTATCTGATTCTCTATTTAACTGATTATCTACCCTCTGATCATCTACTCATCTTCTGATTTATTTTGATTTCTTTTGATTTCGCCGACAATCCTCCTGCACATCCCGAATCTATTCCCGATTAACCTCCGAATAGGGGAATCGATCTTGGAGATCACGTCTTTATTTTCTATGGAAAGGCCTCTTCTGTAAATCAAATCTTCAGACCATAATTTTGAACTCAGGGAATACCGCATGTGTTTGGTGGGCAAAGTGGCTAAGCCTGAACTGCAATAGAGAGTATATCTCTATCTGCTCCTCTACTTTCTACTTTTGCATCAAATCCAATACTAAACATGGGTGATCCGATCATCACAACAGAATTGGACGTTCCTATCCTCAAGCCTCTGCAAAAATCTGGGCAATCTCCTTTCCAAGCCTGTGAAGTCAATGACATCTCTCACGAAGAGAAGTTACCTCAAAATCCTTCACAATGGAGGCCATCATTCCATATCACAGCACCAGCAGGATGGATCAATTACCCATGTGGATTGGGATACGACCCAACAACAGGATTATATCATTTATGCTTCCAATGGAACCCACACGGGAATGATTGGGGCAATATCTCCTGGGGTCATGCTACATCCCCAGATCTCGTATCATGGACGACATCCACCGATCCAATCTTGGCGCCATCTGCTGAATACGACTGCCGTGGTGTGTTTACCGGATGTCTACAGGCAACTGATGCCTCTGGACACCCGGGAGCTCTCACAATCCTATACACGTCCGTGAGACATCTCCCAATCCACCACACGCTACCATACACACTTGGAAGTGAGTCTCTCAGTTTAGCTGTCTCACAAGACGGAGGCAATACATGGGAACGCCAGGATTGTAACCCGGTACTCACTGGCCCGCCTTCACATCTCAACGTGACGGGCTGGAGAGATCCGTTCATCACAACTTGGGCTGAAGGTCCTCTTTCCAAACACGCACCATCAACACTATATGGGTTTATATCAGGAGGAATTTCCAAGAAGACTCCAACAGTCTTTGTCTATACTGTCCAAGCAACAGACCTCGGCAAATGGGACTTCATTGGCCTATTGGTCGACGTTGGCCTTAATCTACGACCATCTCGCTGGTCTGGTGACTACGGCGTGAACTGGGAAGTCGCTAATCTAATAACTCTGACCAATGATACCGGCATGTCGCGGGACTTCATCATCATGGGAGCCGAGGGCTGTGGGCCGTTAGATAGTTCAAACCAAGGCGCGGTCCAAGAAGCACGCTGGAAACGAGAAGCCCGAGGCCAGCTCTGGATGTCTGTCAAATCTAACGGAGAAAAGAAATCCTCTTCTACAGATGGCCCTCTGGCCTCATATGCATTCTCCGGTATCTTCGATCACGGCTGCTACTATGCAGCCAACTCGTTCTACGACCCTCAAACCTCGCAACATATCGTCTATGGCTGGATCACGGAAGAAGACTTGTCTAATTCTCTGCGTCATTCCCAAGGATTCAGTGGCTTGGTTTCACTTCCTCGTATGGTGGGATTGATGACATTGAAAAATGTCAAGAAGGCACGGAGCTCGCAGTTGAGTTCGATTACTTCAATTGAGGCAGTCGCTGATGCACTTGGTACTGGTACCTTCACGGTCCATACTATGAAAATCAGTCCTGATAGCCGTCTTACGCGGCTGAGGCAAAGTGCCCAGGAGAGACACCTCGCTGGCGTTGCCCTTTCTGCATCATCTTCACAAAGTGCTACACTGTTGGGGACATCTAAATGGGAAATCGACGCCGAATTTTCTGTTAGTAGATCATGTGCACGTGTGGGTATCAAGATTTTACATACTTCTGGTAAGACATTGATTCTAATTCTCCAGGTATATTGTGAATATACTGATACTCATATAGATGGTCGGAACTGTACGACCCTTTCATGGGATCCACGAAGTGAGACCTTCGAAATCCATCGACCACTGATTGGCAACGCCGAAGTAAACCATGGCTATGAAACTGCTCCGCACACGCTCTTTA